>NC_138979.1:150932815-152175550 GCF_964341445.2 Mesoplodon mirus | reverse complement strand
TAATAGTGGAGCAACAAAACAGAGTCCTAGTTCCTCCTCAAGGGATGTACATAACAATCTGATACATATCTTTGGGTTGTTCTGCAGGAACTAAGGCCGCCACCCAGGAGGAGGATGGTAACTACATGCTGAGACCCCAGACTGGCTGAAACCAGAAGGCTGATAATTGAGATTCCTGGAACACTGCCCTGTTACCTCACCACCAACCAATGAGAAGAAAGTCACACACCCTGCAGCCCTCACCCCAAATGTTGCCTTTAAAAACCCTTCCCTGAAAACCATAGGGGAGTTTGGGTCTTCTGAGCACAAGCTGCTCATTCTCCTTGTTTGGCCCTTGCAATAAAACTTTCTTTGCCAACAATCTCTGATGTTTCAGCTTATTTGGCCTCACTGCGTGTTAGGCACATGAACTTGGGTTCAAGAACAGTATATATCCAAGGGAAATCAAAACATATGTCAACACAAAAACTTGCACAAAGATCTTCATAGAAGCATTATTCATAATAACCCAAAAGTGGAAACAACTGTTGCAGGAAAGAAAGTGGGGCCGGAGAGGACGGTCACATCCCAGGTCACATCCAAGTCCCTGAGACAGCTGCCGAGTGTGGGTTCTTGGCTTCACGCAGGAAAGAATTCAAGAGTGAGCCATAGTAAAGTGAAAGAAGGTTTATTCAGGGAGATACACACTCCACACACAGTGTGGGCCATCTCTGAAGGTAAGAAGCACCAGGATAAGGGGTTGTCAGTTTTCATAGGGGTGGGTAATTTCATAGGCTAATGAGTGGGAGGATTATTCCAACTATTTTTGGGAAGGGGCAGGATTTCCAGGAATTGGGGCACTACCCACTTTTTGGCCTTTTACGGTCGGCCTTGGAACTGTCATGGCTCTGGTGGGTGTGTCACTTAGCATATGCTAATGCCTTACAATGAGTGTATACTGAGGCTCAAGGTCTAGTGGAAGTCGATCATCTGCCATCTTGGAGCTAGTTGGTTCTAACCAGTTTATGTCATGTCCTCAATGACTATGTCATTCTTTTAAAGGTTGCACCCTGCCCCCTTCCTGTCTCACAACCTAAATGTCCACAAATGGATGACTGGATAGCCACAAAATGTGTTATCTCCATACAATGGATTATTATTCCTATGTAAAAATGAATGAAGTTCTGATTCATGCTACAACATAGATGAACCTTGAAGACATTATGCTAAGTGAAAGAAGCCAGTCAAAAAAGACTATGTATTGTATGACCCCATTTATCTGAAATATCCAGAATAGGCAAATTCACAGAAACAGAAAGTTGATTCGTGGTTGTCTGAGTCTGGTGCAGGGATGAGGGCTGCAGCAGGAATGGGGAATGACTGCTAATGAGTACAGACTTTCTTTTTTTTTATTTTATTTTATTTGTTTATTTATGGCTGTGTTGGGTCTTCATTTCTGTGCGAGGGCTTTCTCTAGTTGCGGCAAGTGGGGGTCACTCCTCATCGCGGTGCGCGGGCCTCTCATTATCGCGGCCTCTCTTGTTGCGGAGCACAGGCTCCAGACGCGCAGGCTCAGTAATTGTGGCTCACGGGGCTAGCTGCTCTGCGGCATGTGGGATCTTCCCAGACCAGGGCTCGAACCCATGTCCCCTGCATTGGCAGGCAGATTCTCAACCACTGCACCACCAGGGAAGCCCAGACTTTCTTTTGGGGGTGTTAAAAATACTCTAAAATTAGGGCCTCCCTGGTGGCGCAGTGGTTGAGAGTCCGCCTGCCGATGCAGGGGATGCGGGTTCGTGCCCCGGTCTGGGAGGATCCCATGTGCCGCGGAGCGGCTGGGCCCGTGAGCCATAGCCGCGGAGCCTGCGCATCCGGAGCCTGTGCTCCGCAACGGGGGAGGCCACAACAGTGAGAGGCCCGCATACCGCAAAAAAAAAAAAAAAAAAAAAAAAGAAAAAAAAAATACTCTAAAATTAGATTGTGGTGATGGTTGTACAACTCAGCGACTCTACTAAAAACCACTGAAGTGTAAATTTTAAATAGTTGAATTTTATGGTATGTAAAATCTGTCACAATAAAACTGTATAAAAAAGAAAAAGAAAAAAAAAAAAAAAAGAAAGAGAAAAAGAAGAAGTCCAGCTACCCTCCCAGAAAGACCATATGGAGAGGCCACATGGAGAGAAAAGCCCTGGAACTACGTGGGGGAGGGAGAGGCTCTGCTGTCCCAGCATCTAAATCAAGCCTTTCAACAACTCCAGCCCCAGCCACCAGATACTGCAGCTGTACTAGGGAACCCAAGCACAATCAGCAGCAGAACTGCACAGCTGAGCCCAATCTGCACATAGCACTGTGGAAGATAATGACATGGATCTTGTTTCAAGCCACTAAGCTTTCGAATAGTTTGTAATACAGCAATAAAGAACCAAAGCAGCCATTTGGGAAAAGATACCATAGACTCCAAATGGATCAAAGATCTAAATGCAAAAACTGAAAACAGCACAAGTATCAGAAGAAAATATGGGTATGGGGCTTCCCTGGTGGCGCAGTGGTTGAGAGTCCGCCTGCCGATGCAGGGGACACGGGTTCGTGCCCCGGTCTGGGAAGATCCCACATGCCGCGGAGCGGCTGGGCCCGTGAGCCATGGCCACTGAGCCTGCGCGTCCGGAGCCTGTGCTCCGCAACGGGAGAGGCCACAACAATGAGAGGCCCGCGTACCACAAAAAAAAAAAAAAAGAAAGAAAAGAAAATATGGCTAAATCCCTCTACAACCCGATTATGGGGAAATTCTAATTAAGTCTCAAAATGAAAATGCAATAAAAGATTGATAAATTTAATTACCTTTAAAAAATTAAGCTTTCGCAGGGCAAAAACTCCATAAACAAAGTCAAAAAACAAACAACAAATTTAGAGAAGATATTTGCAATATATATCACAGATAAAGGACCAAAATTTCTAATATATAAATAATGTTTTAAAGTTGAGGGGAAAAGAACAAAAATCCTCTATAAAAATGGACAAAAGACATGAATAGAAAATTAACAGCAAAAAAGATGTAAAACTCATCCTTAAACATGAAGAGATGTACAAAATCACATAATAAGATAAATGCATATTAAACCATACAGATACAGCATTTCTCATTCATCAGGTTGGCAAAAATTCAAAATCTTGACAATATACTCTGCTGGTGAAACTGGAGAAATAGGCATGTATATATTGCCAGTAGGAACAAAAAATGAAGAGGAATTTGGCAGTATCTAACAAAACCATAACTACATTCACCTTTTGACCCAGTAGTCTCACTTCTAGGAATGTACCTTGAAGATACACCTCCAACAATTTAATAGTATTCATGCATTAGGTTATTCATGCAATGTTATTTGTAATTTCAAAAATTATTAATATCTTAAGTAGCCAAACACAGAAGATTGGTTAAATAAATGATAGAGTTTGGTTTAAGGATTATGAAGAACTATAAAAAAGACTGAGATTTCCAGAATATAGTAAATGAAAAATGCAAAGTGCAAATAATTATATATAATATGCTTTTGTCTAAAAGACAAAAGGGAATAAGAAAACATATGTATCTACTTAATTTTGAAACACACACACATGAAGAATAAATGAGAAAACAATGAAGTAGGGGTACAGGGTGAAGGGATAGGCAAGTGAGGGCACTTCCCTGGGTACATTTTAATGTATATTTTTATTCTTTTGAAACACATTAATGTTCTATATATTCAAAAATAAAATTTAATAAATAAGGATGGGAGAAAATCTAAATGTTAATGCAAACAAGAGCAAATAAACCCAAACATGCCTACTATTGTCTCTCAGTTCCAAGCCCATCCTTTCGTACTCTGCTTTGTGAGGTTAGAGAAAAGGCTCTGCAAACCACATTTCCACTTTGCCTGCTGCCTCTCTATTGGACTCTGCCTATCAGAGCCAAGAGGGGACTGCAAGGTTGGGAGGGAGAAAGGGCTTATTCCTTCTTGTTTTCCTCTCTGGTGGTAATTCCTTTGAGTCTCACTCCAGCAACGCCTTCACCCTGGCAGCAGTAGTTCCTTCTCATAGCAGCAGTGAAATGCAGCTTACAGTTTTTCCAACACTTACAAAAGCAGTCTCATTACACCACTTCAGAGACACCAGCACCAACCAGCAGGCACCTGCTTCTCAAGCTCTAAGTTTCCAACCCTAAGGGCCCCTTCCTGGGAACTCACAGAAGCCAGCGCCAGCCAGTGTCCCCTTTCCCTCAGAGGAGGTCTGAGTTTCAACTCCACAAGTCCCTTCTAAGTTTCTAACTTTTAAAAATTCAGCTTCCTTTTTTTATTCTCTCAACACTAGAAGTGGTAACTATTTCCTGTTATTGCTACTCGAAGAACTTAGAGCAGCAGTTCTTAAAGTGTGTTTTGTGGATCCCTGTGGAGGGTCCTTGAGGCCTTTCAGGGGATCCATGAGGTCAAAAATATTTTCATAATAATAATGACATTATTTTCCTTTTTCTGTGTTGACATTTGCACTGATGGTGCAAAAGGAATGCTGATTAAGACTGTTGACCCTTTAGCATAAATACAGGCAGTGCCACACTAGCAGTCACTGTATTTTTCATCACCATGTACTTGCAGGGGGAAAAAATCCAGTTCTACTTAAGAATCACTCTTGATGAAGCAGTAAAATTAGTAACTTTACTAAGTCATGATCCTTATGTTCAGATTACTTCAATATTCTTATGATAACTGAAACACTTGTGCCGTAGAGTGAAATGTGATGGTTGTCTTAAGGAATAGCACTTGTGCAACTGTTTGAGTTGTCAGCTGAACTAGCCACTTTTTTCACTGAACACCATTTTTACTTGCAGGAACAATGGACAGACAAACTATGGTTATTCAGACTTGGGCATTTAGCAGACATTTTCTCGAAAATGAACAAAGTAAACCTTTCACTTCAAGGAAAACCACTGAAGTGTTTGTTGCCGATGATAAAATTTGAGCTTCCAAGCTAAATTTAGAAATTTGGAAAATATGCATCTGCCATTGTGAGCTTGACAGTTTCCAATACTTAAAAACTTTTCTGATGAGATTGCTGGTGATATTAACCAATGTGAATTTTTAGAAAAGGAATAATGAAATATGTCAACATTTGAAATATCTGTATCACTCAGTCAACTGATATTTTCCAATGAGCAATGCATGGGATTACAAAATCATGCATGGGTAAAAGATCTGTCCAAATGGTAAGACAGACCAATGGATTTTAATATAACAGATTAACAAAATGTTTTTTAGATATAGTTTCAGATTCTACACTGCAATCAATCTTTAAGAAACTACTATTTGTTCAGTTTTGGTGTAATATCAAAAAATATAATCATAATTATCTGAAAAGTCTATTAAAACATTCCTCCCTTTTCTAACTACATATCTGTGTGAGGCTGGATTTTCTTCACATATTTTGACCAAAACAACATATCACAATAGACTGAATGCAGAACCAGATGAGTATCCAGCTGACTTCTATTAAGCCAGACATTAAAAAGATTTGCAAAAGTGTTAAATAATGCCACTCTTCCCACTAAATTTTTTATATAGTTGTTTCTCATAAAAATATTTTATTTATGTTAACATGCAATGAGTTTGATGTTTTTATTTTCAGCTTTATTGAGATATAATTGACATATGATGTAAGTTTAAGGGATACAACATGATGATTTGATATACATATATATTGCAACATGATTACCACAATAAGATTAGTTAACAAATCATCACCTCACATACTTACCATTTTGTGTGTGTGGGGGGGTGAGAACTTTTAAGATCTACTGTCTTAGCAGCTTTCAAGTATACAAAACAGCATTGTTAACTGTAGTCACTATGCTATACATTAGATCCCTAGAACATATTCATCTTATAACTGGAAATTTGTACCCTATGACCATCTTTTCCCCTACCCATTTCCCCCACTTACCTTGCCTGTTATTTTTTAATGAATTAAAAAATAAATATTGTAAAAAAAATTCTCAGTTTTAATTTCTAACACTGGTGATAAATACTACTGGCTTTAGCCAACATATAAGCTCCTTGAGGTCCTCAGTGAACTCCTAAAACTGAAAAGTTTGGGAACTGCTGCCTTAGAGTTTTTTTAAACCTGTTTAGGTACCTACTTAACAACTTAACACCTAATTAACAAATATTTATATTAAATTCTCTCTGTTAAAATAAATTTTGTGGTTTCTGCCCCCTGACTGGACCCTGACAGATACACAAATATATTTTAAATGTATAACATAATCATACTGAAGTGAGGGGGAAAAGAACTAATCCAAATAATTTTTGAGCATAACATTTTGATTATATACATTCAATCTAGTGAAAAAAAATCTTGAACTTTTCTTAATAAGTTTATTTTTTATAGTAGTATAGTCTCTAGCAGTATAGCAGCAATTCTGAAACTATTAGGCAAATGAATATATATGTCGATGTTGTTGGGAGCCAGGGTTCTTACCATGGAGAAGTGTTCTTACCATGGAGATACAATTATGGGATGGGTTGGATTGGAATTGAATGTGTTAATATGAAGTCATGACTTCTAAAATCCAAACATACACACTTCCACAACCACCACCATCACCATTGCTGTCAAGGTACAAAACACTTTATCACCCCCAAAAGCCCTTCTTGTGTTCCTTTGCAGTTAATCCCCCTATACCACTCCTGGCCCCAGGGAACCTCTGATTTGCTTTCTGTGTCCCTTTTCTCTGGCTGTTAAAGAATTCTCTGTATCACTGGTTTTTAGCAATTTGATTATGAAATGCCTTGGTGTGATTTTCTTTATGGATATCCTGCTTGGGAATGGTTGAATTTCTTGAATATGTGAGTCAAAATTGGAAAATTTTTCAGCCATTATTTTTTCAGAATTTTTTCTACTTCTCCCCTTGTTTTATTACTACCATGATATGTGTGTCAGACCTTGTGATATTTTTCCATGGGTCATTGAAACTTTGTTCATTTTTATTCATTCTTTTTTCTTTGTGTGTTTCAGTTTGAATAGCTTCTATTGCTGTGTCTTTAATTTCACTGATACTTTCCTTTGCAGTGCCTAATTCTTCACTTCAGATGTTGCATTTTTTTTAGTTTTAAAAGTTCCATTTGGTTCCTTTTTATAGTTTCTATTTCCCTCTTCATCATGGTTATGTTTTCCTTTAAATCCTTGAGCATATTTATAAAATCTGTTTTAAGGGTCTTACCTGCTAATTGCATCATATCTCTCATTTTTTGACTTTTCTCCTTTTTTTTTTTTTTTATGTCAAGTAACTTTTTAACAGATGCTGGACATTATAAGTGTTATACTGTTGAGAGACCAATTTTTTTTTTGTCTTCCTTCAAAGAGTTTTGAATTTTGTTTAGGTGGTTTGTTTAAGTCTTTTATGGGTCATTACGATACTTTTGAGTTTGCAAGCTTTGTTAGGGCTGATTTAGAGTAACCTTTACTCTAGAGCTACTTTGGTCTCACTCCTAAGGTCTTTCTTTTCTGGGGTCTTTACTGAGTATTCCAGATGTTCAGTGAGGTCTCTTTATTCTAGCTGGTTACAGCTCAATAACTCCAACTGTGTACAAGTCTCTGGAGGTGTTCAGTCTGCAGCTCCCCAGTACTTGTTCTTTCCCCCATAGTTGCTCTTTGTCCAAACTCATGGAGCCTATGCACGTGTCCTAGTATTCAGCCAAATCCTTATGAGATTTCCTGTAAAGCTTTCTAGAGGTCTTCCTCTATGTAGTTCTCTCCTCACTGGGTCTCTGTCTGGCAAATTCCAATTGCCGAAGCCTCCCCTGGTCTTTGTCTCCTCAACTCAGTAGGACTCCCATGTTCTGCTTGTTTCCTAGCCCTGGGCTGTGGCCTGGAATGTGCTTCTAGACAAAAAACTGAGGCAATCTAGGGATCACCTTATTTGTTTCCGTTCTCTCAGCAAATGTCTGAAATTTGTGAAAACAGTTGTTTCATATACTTTGTCTAGTTTTCTAAATGTTTACCACTGGAGAGCTGGTCCAATATTTGCCTGCTTGGTTTTTGATCGTGTGAATTGACACGTACACTTTCCCTACTTCTAGGCACTTCTACCTGATTCTCCTTCTCTATATGCACATAAATGAAAATAAATGCTTAAAACCAAAGGTGCTGGATTTTAGTCCTTTAGGACTAAATCCTGCTGGTCTGTGAGCCCTGTTCTATCTTAGCCCCATAAAACTAACTCACTGAGGATTACTGGAGAGCTAACCACAAACCCCAGTGCTAAAGGATATATCCTTCAGACCTTCCAAAAGATCAGATAGCACCACTGCACTTTTTAATCAAAAAAACTTTTTCATAAATAGGTATAAATTAGCACAGAAAAAGAAAGCTAGAAGAAGATACACCAAAAGGTTAACAATAATTGTCTTACAGAAATGAAATTTTGAGTGTTTCTTTTTTCTTTTCTAAAGTTTCTAAATTTTTAAATAATGAACATGTGCTACCTTTTTAACAAGAATAAGAATGATGCCCTATATTTGTGTACCCCTCCCATATAACATTTCACTGTGTCTTAGTACAAATGTAGAGGCCATAGGTGTAACTGATGGTTGATGATACTAAACTCACCTGGGTGAGCCAAGTTCTGCTCCTACTCAACAGAAGAACAGGCCTATTGAATTCTGACACCCTTCTTACCCTCTTTTCACCAAACAAAAGATTATTTGAAGAGTTTCCCTGTTCTCTAAGCAAATGATATCAACTTCAAATAACATTTTTCTCAGAAGCTTTTCCAGAACATTCCAATAAAGCCAAATCTCCTACAGGTGTGGAATCAAGGAGCCAGGAGAAAGAGGAGATGCTGCCGGGTTCCGCAAGGGCACCAGCACGGACTGTGCCCTATGTTCCAGGGCATTCTCTCTCTTTCAGCACAGCTAAGGGCAGAGGAGAGGACAGCGTTTCTGCCAGTGGGACTCACAGCTGTCTGCATCCCAACTCCTACGTCCCTTGAAAAACAAAACAAAACAAAAAATCTGCTCCTCAGAATCCAGACCAGGAACTCTGGAGATATTAGCATATTCTGGCAAGCAGCCTGACGGCTAATAGATAACAGGTTATCCAGGAAGTAATTAGAAGCCTGCGCCCACACGGATCAGTTGCAAACACTGACCTCTGTCATTCAGGATATGGCCCTGAAAGTAAAGAATCCTTTCTTCTTTCACTTTCAGGGGTTGGGGAAATGTCAGACCTCTCTCCCTTCTTTCAGTGCCGTGACAAGTTAACAAGTGCTGAGTCTCCAACAGGCACTTATGCCCCCCTAAGCTTGGAGTCAGGAGACCCACCAGGTCCACTCCCATGAGGCGCTGGGGCCGGGGAGGAGGGAATCAATCCCTCAGGCGCCAGCCGCAAGGTAGGAGGCCCAGGCCAGCTTTCTTTTTGACCGTTTCCTGCCCATGTCTCCAGTCTTCTTGCCCTCCTTGCCCACACTTCTGCCCCTGCCCTGCTCCTTTCAAAGTCCATGCCTGGCTTCGGAGGGAGATATTTCTAGCCCTGCTTTCTCTTTCCCAAGTCAGTACATTGCATGCCTCCTTCCCTACACACACACACACACACACACACACACACACACACACACACACACACACACACACACACACACACACACACACACACACACACACACACACACACACACACACACACACACACACACACACACACACACACACACACACACACACACACTCTGTTTGATTTGGGCGGAGGGGCAGAGGGAAGGAGCAAGATTCAGAAAGAAAAGCTTTTGTTTACATTTAAGGCATACATGTGCGTTTACTGTTATAGATTTTATCTTTTGTGTCACATCACTGTTTCTTTCAATAACGGCCTTCAAAAGACAAAAACAAATATCGTACGCTAACACACATATATGGAATATTAAAAAAAAAAAGTTCTGAAGAACCTAGGGGCAAGACGGGAATAAAGACACAGACCTACTAGAGCATGGACTTGAGGATACCGGGAGGGGGAAGGGTAAGCTATGACAAAGTGAGAGAGTGGTATGGACATATATACACTACCAAACGTAAAATAGATAGCTAGTGGGAAGCAGCTGCATAGTACAGGGAGATCAGCTCAGTGCTTTGTGACCACCTAGAGGGGTGGGATAGGGAGGGTGGGAGGGAGGGAGATGCAAGAGGGAAGAGATATGGGGACATATGTATATGTATAACTGATTCACTTTGTTATAAAGCAGAAACTAACACACCATTGTAAAGCAATTATACTCCAATAAAGATGTTAAAAAATAAAATAACCATATTAAAAATAATAATAATGGCTTTCAAAACTATTTTCTCTTCAAATCTTCTTTATCCTTTTCTCTAGCAAGATGTACAGAATTCATATGTAAACAGGAATGCAATGACAGATTGAGGCTTTTTCACTTTCTCTTAAGTAGATGGATGACTCTAATAATTCTTTTCTTATATAGCATGTAAAATCAGTCAGACAGACAGACTTTTCCTGTCTGTACATGGGGCTCATATTTTTCTCTCATAAAATCAAGAGTAACAACAGTAGGTATCATGTTTTGCACACTAAGATGTGCTGGACTGTGCTAAGCACTTTGTGTGCACTGCCTTATTTAATCCTTTCCACAGTCCTGTTTTATTGTCCCCATTTTACAGATGAGAAAATAGAGGCCTGGACAGATTAGATGACTGCCCAGAGTTTTTGTTTTTTTTTTAAAGGTAGAAACAGCAAAGACTCTGACATTCAAATCCCTGTCTGTCAGATTCCAAAGTTCCATCCTCTATCACCTACATACTAACTCCTTTAAGGAAGCAGCAGGTGAGAGTAGAGTCCTGGCTCCTAGGAGGTGGGCTAAAAGTGATAGTGATCTGCAGAGGAGGAAGCTGGGAACCTGTAGCTGATATCATAGCATCCAAAATTGTCCATCACGCTTGGAGTTTGCCCAGTGTTCCACAAGCATCATCTCATTTGAAGCTCACTGTAGCCCCATGAGCCAGGCATTATTTTTCACCAACCTCTGCCACCCCATGTTACACGTAAGATTTAAACTGAGGGTCAGAGGAGAAGTATTTGTTCAAGGTCACAAAGTTGGTAAGTGGAGGTGGAATGTGGTTTTGAATTTAGGCTTCCAATTCTCAAACCTACACTTATCTTACTATACCCTCTGTCTTTCAGCAACCCTTGAGTTAGGCCTCTTAAAACAGTGTGAGGGGGCTTCCCTGGTGGTGCAGTGGTTGAGAGTCCACCTGCCGATGCAGGGGACACGGGTTCGTGCCCCGGTCCGGGAGGATCCCACATGCCGCGGAGCAGCTGGGCCCGTGAGCCATGGCCGCTGAGCCTGCGCACCCGGAGCCTGTACTCCGCAACGGGACAGGCCACAACAGTGAGAGGCCCGAGTACCAAAAAAAGAAAAAAAAAAAAAAAAACAGTGTGAGGAATGGACCAGGCTCTTTGGCTCTTTGTTTACTCAGTGGTCAACAGTTTGAAAAGTACAGTGAATAGATAAAAGTGTGGGCTCTAGAATCAAATTGCCAGAGTCAGAATCCCAGCTCTTTCACTTATAGGTTATGCGACCTTCGCAAGTCACTGTGCCTCAGTTTCCTCATCTATAACATAGGGGATAATAAGAGTACCCACTTCTAAGGTCACTATGAATGAGGTATCTGAAAAGTACTTAGGATCATGCTTGGCATGAAGGAAGCTATCAATAAACAGAAGTTATTACTGCTACTTAGCAATTCCGGCTAGCACCCAATAGCTGGATTTACAGAGAAACTCTCATTTCCGTTAATATAAGTTACATTCTCCTGCCAAAGAGAAGCCCTCCAGACTTCTCTGCCTTGGCTTGAGTCCTCCCCAAAAGCAGACTCCAGGGCAAAGATTCAAGTTGCAAGTAGTTGATGGGGGTGGTGATTCCAGAAAGTTCTTTGAGAGAATGGGGAAAGTGAGACAGGAAGGGAAGCAAGTCAATAAAGGGTGTTACTGAGCAGCTTACCACTGGTGGGAGGGGTGCTCTATCGTACTGGGATCCCTGAGGACCCTGGCACACAGACACCACGGGCATTCGGTCCCTGTCGTCCTCAAGCATGCTCCAGGGGCCAGGGCACACCTGCAGGCAACAAGAAGCAGGCAGCTGTTGGTACAACAGGAACATGTTGCAGGTGACCCTGGGGCAGGCCAAGGACCTATGGGTGGGCCCTGCTTGCCAGCTACACAGTAATCTCTCAGTGTTGCTAACACTCTAGGTGTTTTTTGTTTTTTCCTCAGAAACACTTGCCAAATAGTCCTATTGTTTGCTCTGGATCTAGTTTTAAAGAGCAAAGTTTCCTCTTAGAACTGCAAGTGCTTAGAAATGTCTTTAGAAATTCTGGATAATCAAGGTCCCCTTAAAGTATCCATAATCATGACAGTCTGGTTCATGCCTGTGCATTGTGCCTTCTAGTTTACAAAATACTTTTGCATATATGATCTCATTTAATCCTCATGGTAAACCAGTGAGGTGAATGACAGTCCTCTGAAGCAATCCCAGTTTTCAATCCTGCTACAAGGGGTTAGAAACAGGTTAGTGATTTCAGTTGAGAGATGATTCCAAGGCCCTGAGGGAAGTTTCACAGCATCTCTCCTCTATCTGAACAGTCCCTAATGGACCTGAAAGGAATCATTCTGGCCATTTTCCTCCAGTTTGAAAGCTTTAAGCATATTTATGCTTTTGAAATAGTAAAGCAACCCAGTTACTTTATTCATTTTTCTGAGTACACATGTAACAAGATGTTAGAAGTTTTGAAGGCAATAGAGATCACATTCCAAGAAGAGGTACCAGACCACGGTGCAGGCTTTGGAAGAAAGGAAGGCAGAGAAAACCAGTTTCTTGACTCTTGTACCCCTCATTCATAGTGACAAAACAGCCAGGAGTTTGGAGATGAGAAAAGAGGATTTCTGGACAAAGTTTTTGTTGTGTTGTGAGTCCACTCCCACCCCTGGGGGAGAGAAGGGAGTATAGCCTAGGAAGCCTAGGAAAGGGGGGGCTCGACTTGCCCACTGAGAGAGCTTAACATGTGTCCCTTGTAGCTAAGGGGACCCAGTGCACAGGTATAGAAAAATCTGAAGGACAAGTGATGGGCTGACTACGGCTTTGATTACGGAGTAGAGGGAAGGTCAAGGGGAGGAAGCCATGACAGCTTGTGCTTCAAACCTAGCCTTCTGTGCTCAGCCTTGTGATCTGGAGCTGGGACTCTGCAAATCGTATTTCAGCTTTGCCAGCTGGCTCCAGATTAGCTCTTCCAATGGGAGGCACTAGAGGGAGACAGCATGGCTGGAGGAGAAACAAAGGGCTTGTTTCTTCCTGTCTGGGTTTCCTGTTCCTATCCATGTCACCTTAGTCTCCCCTCTTCACCTTGGCAGTGGCAGCTCCCTCCTGTAGCAGGATTTGTATGCAGTTTGCCACTTTTCCAACACTTACAGCACCAGCCTCATCGCACTCCCCCCTCCCAGGAGACACCAGGTGCCCCCCCACACACACACACACACCCCAGGCCCCTCTGCAGCTCAGAGATGCCAGCTCAGCTGAGCAGAGCCTCCTCCTCAAAGTCTTTCAGGTTTCTAAACTTGTAAGTTTCCACCTCTTCTCACACCTGGTCCTAGGGCTGGGGGCTGCTCCTGCAGTTGCTACCTTGGTGATAGCTTAGTGCACTCTTTTTGCCTTTTCAGTTACCTAGTTAACAAGTTTACACTTAGTTCACAATCATTAGATGACCCTCTTTGTTCAAAAAACTGATGTTTCTGGCTCTTGGCCAGTCCCTGACGGATACCCGTTTTAATGAAAACTGGAGAACTGGAGTATCTCAGGGGACAGGTTGGGGTGAAGAATCTTTGAGGCCTCTGGAGGAAAGGCTGGAAAATGCTTAGAGTAGTTTCTTAATCTTTCTTGAATCATGGAGCTCTCTGAAAGACTGATGAAAACAATGGACTTTCTCTCTAGAAACTGTAAGTATCTGCCAGCACAGTTCCCACCTCCAGCCCTCGCACACAGCCTTGTTGTAGTGGTTGGTGGACCCCAAATCTCAGGTTTATAACTCCTGCGGTAGAATGCTCGCTAGACTGAGTCGCCCTCTTGGAGAAAATCTGGTTGGCTCTCAGAGGCTGTTGCCTGAGCCTAAGAAAAGTCTAACAAAGGGACCGTCAATGCTGGGTTGCCAAGGAGCTGTCCTAGATTTTCAAACCCTCTGGATTTGAGATAAATATCCTGACTGTGGACCTGCCAACCGTCCTGGATTTGCAGTTGCTTTTGCATCTGAAGCCTTAAAATTGTATCTTTTTCAGCAACAACTATTTTACTTATGGGGGTCTAGCCAACAAGAATGAGGCATTCTGAGGCAGAGATTTGTTTGGGGGACTCTTCCAGAGAGGCCCTGGCTGACCCAGCCAGCTGACCTGGCCGGGTCCCAGTAGCTCTCTGCCCTTCAGTGACCACCTAGAGTGCAGCCCTCCTGGAGAGAAAGGCGAGTCGCCATCTCCTGGCCGGCGCTATTATTGCATGCCAATTTTCCAGAAAGCAATTGGTGGTGTCCAATTTCTAAGGATAACAACTTACTTACCTTTTACTGTGAGTTAGTTATCTGGATGTGTTTTGTGAATAATTATGCCCTAGGCCATTAAAGGGGAGAACACAGAGTTTGGAAAAAGTTAGTACCTCTGGGCCTCAGTTTTCCATCTCTGAGTCAAGGCTGGCTGTTATCGTAACGCTGAGAAGTCTATCGCTGGTTTTCCTTTCTCCATTAAACTGTCCTATTGAGCTTTCCACGTTAGAAGGCAGCACCACAGAACAGAAGAGAATTCCCTTACACAGTTAGATAGCCACCATATGTCTCTGCAAAGCTGTCTTATGCTTCTTAGTTGAATGTTATCTTTTTATTTAAACACTGCTCAAAATGTAGGCTGATTTTTTTCTCTGTAGATTAAAAAAGGTTTTTTTGTTTTATTCATTCATTCTGCAAAATGATTCATTCATTCAACAAATTTTTATTGAATGACTACTATGTGTCTGGCACTTTCCAGGCACCAGGTATACAACCATAAACAAACAGACACAAATCCTTCCCTTGTGGAGATTCTCATCTAATGGAGGAGACAGACAACAAATAAAATAGTGTGTCAACTGAAAGAGGATGTGGGCTAAGAGCACTTGTTTGTTTTGCTTTGCTTTTTAAGACAGGAGAAATTATAGTATGGTTGTCTGCTGATGGGAATGATCCTGTAAATAGGGGGATGATAATGATACAGAAGAAAGGAAGGGGAATTAGTGGAATGATGTCCTTGAGTAGATGAGAGAGGATGGGATCCAGTGCAGAAGTAGAGAGGATGAGTCAAAAATTTATTGAACCCCTGCCAAGTGTCAGAACCTGGGCTAGTGCTGGAGACAGAGCAGTGAAGAAAACAGACAACATCCCTGCCTTCCTGGAGATTTCATTCTAATTAGGACAATGAGCAATACAAAAAGCAAACTAATGAATGGATCCATGGTGCCCATGGACTGGGATAAGTGCCATGAGAGAAACACAGTGGTCATGGAAGTACTCTTTGAGAAGTGACAGTTAAGCTGAGTCCTAAAGCATGACAGACCGACCTCCACGTGAAGAGCCTGAGCAAAGAGGATTCCAAGCAGAAAGAAGAGCAAGTACAAGACCCTGAGGGGGGAAGAGTTCAGCCCATTCGTGCACTTGTAGGAGGTGAGGCTGCTGAAAGGTAGTTATCAAGAATGAAGCCTGAGATGAGGTTACAGAGGTTGGTTGTTGATGGCTTTTTTTGAACAGCCAATAACTTTTATGAACAAGTTTGTAGATGACTCAAGGCTAGGAAGGAGAGCAAACACTGTTAAATGACAAAATCAGAAATAAAAAACATTTCAATAGATGGCATGTGACAAATCTCCATGTCAGGTCTTGCATTTAGGTTCCAAAAACCAAGTGCAAGAAAACAGTAAAAAGATCAAGTGTACCACTAGCTCCCATACCAGAACCCAAAGGGTTCTGGGTTTTGCAAAGAGCAGATCCTAAAACAGAGGCCTAAGTGTAAGCTCTTCCCTGGGGAATGTGATGGAAGGAGCAGAAGTGAGGAAGGAGGGGATTGAAAGAGAAGAAAAAGAGCCAAGACAGAGCTATGTCTGGAGTTGGCCATGCCTCCAGGCTACTGCTTGTATAATACAATCCCAGGAGACCACGGAGTTACTGTCTGAAAGGTGTCTCAGCAACAACCAAAAGGGGGGGAAGGGGGAGGGGCAGCAGCTCTCCACTGCCCCCAGACCACTGGGCGAAGGTTCTCCCCATGGACATCTATGTTGCCCGTGTGTGAGTGCCAAGCACGTTACCATGTGGCCCCATGGACAACAGTACTGAGAGGCCTGAAGGCAGAAAGTGAGGCCACAGAGTGGACCTGAGGTGGGTCATGGTCATCTGCACCTGGGGGAGCTGGCCGGCACCCCACAGAACTGGGCACAGCAGGAATAAGGGACAGGTGAGATCCAAACCTCTGAAGTGACTCACAAGTGGTGTCCCATACACACACATTGGCGAGGAAGGACAGTTCCCTCCTTTTACCATTTTATCTGTCTTTTTAGGCTTTTCGTGAAGATACGTGTGTATAACTAAATCTCATTGGCAATACTTTCATGATATTTAGGCCCTTATAGGTTAAAAGGTCCCCCAAAATACTGTCCCAGAAGCCATAATAATCCCTTCTTTAAATCTAATTCAACAAAGGAATCTTTATTAAATATTAACCTAAGGTTTCTAAATCTTTATAAGATGCTGCACTTATATATAAACTACTTACTTCTGCTAATCCAAGGGCTATGAAGGAGGGGAGTATTGTGCTGGGGATACCACTTATCCCATTTATCCCAAGAGTTAAGATTTTGATTCAGAGTTAAGATTTTGATTCAGAGTTAAGATTTTGATTCATCTCCAGATGAGGTTATACATACAGTCTCAGAGCTACACTGCAACAACACTGAAAGAAAATGCTGTTCGTCATACAACTGAAACACGTGTCCCCATTATCCAAATCAGACTGCCTGTAATACATTATAAATTAATATATTTTAAAAGTCCTATAATTTTCTTGTGAATAACTCAGTGCCTTTGGTGCTAGATTATACCAATTTATTAAATGCAAGGTTTTAAAAAAATCACAATTTTTGTGATTCTCTTTTGATATTTCTCCTCTTTTTAATATACCAGGAGCCTTAAAATATGAAAGTGGCTCATGTATTTCTTGATCTCTGAGAGCTCCTGCCTTATCCCTACCAACCTGCTGAAAGTACTGCTGGTGGAAGTTCCATCTTCCTCCATTCTGAGGGCTCATTAGTCCTGCAACTTTTGTCTGCACAGGGAAAAGCAAAGGAGAAATAACTAGAGGATAAGTGAGGAACCCTTGCTCCTTTTCCCAGCTCTGAAGGTGTTGTAAATACCACCCAAGGCAGTCTGGTATTGCACTGGAGATTGGTTTATTTTTCATCTCACAAAGGGTTAGGAGTCCCTTTATGTAATTGCTGCTGTGGAGAGCCAGCGCTTCTAGATATGTCTCTGTTGGATCCCCAGAGGATTGTCTTCTCTTACAGTTTCTTCAACCTGTTTATTCTCTAGGTTTCTTCAAGTTCAAAACTCAAAGCTGCATACTCTCATTACAGCCCTGCCCAAACTCTAGTGGTGCCTTTCAGGGAGGCCCTGTAGGAGTTGGGGGTCATTTATCTCTGCCCTGCAGACCCTAAACTGGCTGGCTGCTGGCTGCAGTACACCACTGTTCACCTCCTCAGTGGGGTCCTGGCCTCTTGTCCTTGCCCTTTGGGTTCTAGATAAGGGCCACAGATATCATTCAAAAAAGGACAGCATGGGCTTGCAGAAATATCTACTGTATATGGAGCAATCACCATGACATTTGGGCCAAAGTGCCTCTCCTTAAAGAAGCAGAGACTTAAGCCAGACCTCAGTTTTATCACTTCTAATATGACTGGTTGTCCTTGGCCTATGTGTACCTGTCCTTGCATGATGTTTAAGATGACTTATTCCTGGTGTAGGTGCTCCCCATTTAGTTTTCCTCTCTTTTAATGGTCCAGAAGCCTCTCTCTCATCACCCAGCCATGTTATCTCCATGTTAATCTTCCCTCTAAGCCTAACCCTGTGGGTTAGAGAATAAAACAGGGATGAGAGGAACAGAAATGGTTCCAATAACCTGCTTCCCAGACAGGAGACTATTGAAAAATAAGATTCAAAGAGTGATTCTGGGGGGATTCCCAGTCTTGAAGGAAAGCCACAGGAAATGCAAGACAGTGGTCTCATTCCTCATCCTCCCAGCACAGACCCCAATCTGTCTCAGCTGTCAGGTGCAACTGGGACTCAGATCTCTCCATTGGAAACTTATCAAGACCTGTTTGGCACTAGAGTGGCCACCTCTCTGGGAACTTCTCTTCCTGTCCAGAGAAGCCAGATATTAGATCTAAGTCTGGGCCCGGAGCAGAGGCAGCTGCTTCCCTTCCGGTCATTCACAGAAGCCCAGCCTGGCCAGCGGCACTGTTCCCACCCAGTGGGACTCCTCACCAGTGAGGCTCAGGCAGCCTGAGAAGTTCACAGAGGTCCAGAGCAGAACCCCACAGTGTGCCTGGGTTCCAGGAATTGAGCATGAGGCTTGGTGAAAAGGAATGGGGGTGGGTTGGGAGAGAGAGCACAGAAATGTCAATCTGGGCAGAGAAGAAAGTTTGTAGCCTCAACGAGATTCAATAATTCTTCTAAGGTTTGTGGAGCAAGCGCTCTGCTCAGTTCCTACTTTTGAGACATGCAACACAGCCACAAAAGAGACTCAACAGAACAGGAGTCGGCCCTCTGACTTCATGCCCTTGGAGAGGCAAGGGCAGTAAGGGAAAGAGAGAGCCTGATGGCCAGAGCGGTAAGGGAAGCCTTCGTGAGGAGGGGAGCTTGAATGGGCTCTGGATGGGAGGGACAGTTGGCCAGGGAGGACATTCTGGGCCCAAGAAGGTAAAGAAATAACTTCACGGAACTCCATGGAAGTCCTTTCCATTGGGTGAGTGCAAGTTCAAACTTTGAATATGGCTCCCTATGTGATTTCCCTCAGGACAGAGAGAGAATCTCTTCTTGCCCTTTATTCATTCCTGCAAGTAGTCTAGAAGGAACCAGAGCACTCCAGAACCTGGCGGTAATCTGAATACTGTTATTACCACCACTAATAATAATAATAGTGCTCACGACTATCATTTACTGAATGTTTTCTCTGCTCCAGGCACTGTGTTAAGTGCTTTACACACATTAGTCTCATTTAATCTTTACAACTATTTTACCATATAAGTACTATTATTATCCCCATTTTATAGGTGAGGAAACTAAGACTTGTAGATGCTAGATTATTTGCCCCTATGAATAATAACTGGTAAAGCCCAGGCTGGAACTGAAACTTTAACTCCAGAGCGCTAACATTTAACCACTATGCATATTATCCCACAGTCCTCAAGTATTTCTTTGCCCAATTAGACAATGGATGCCATGTTTCTAGAAGATGGATTTATCCAACTCCCCTCTGCTCTTCTTGAATTAGGGAGGCCTAGTTCAGGTCTCATGATATCTCTGAGACCCTCCCCAACCCCTCCAGCCCTCACAGAGCACCCCTTTTCCTGAATTCCCACAGCACTTAAAGCATGAGTCACTGATGGCAGTTCATCATCCAAGGTCTCAGGTCATTATCTCATTCAAGGAACATCTTGTCTCTCCAACAAGGCTGCAAACAACCTCAGGTAAGGACATGTCTTACTTCTCAAGGCAAGAGAAATACTTGGTGAATTGGATGAATAACTCCTCCTCCAAGTTCGCACAAAGGCAAGCCTGCAGCGTGCCCTCCAAAGCGCCCTGCTCCAGACTTCAAGGTAGGGGTGCTGGCCACTGGTTTATCTTGGCTGGTTGCCCCTCTCCATACACCTCTCCTTCCTTGCCCTGTATCAATATCCTCACTCACTTGCCCATTCTTACCTGGCAAACAGAAACCTGGCAGCTTTCTACCGCCTTCCTGATGCGCTGCCTAGCTCTTTCCTGCCCAGAGAGGTCACAGCAGCCTATTCCCAGAGAACTCCTGGCCCTCCCCCAGGACTCTCACCTGGGCGAGATGTGGCTTCCCTGGTGTGCTTCCCTGGAATGTCATTGTGCAGCATCTATGTCCTGACCCCCTCAGTACTTTCTCCTTAAACTTCCAAGGAGGAATCAATCAACGCTGTAATCATTGGGGGTGGGGGGGTGGGGCTGGGAACTGATTGACGGGTCTAGTTGTTTTATTGTTAGCCAGTGTAAGTTAAGTAAGTCCAATCAATAAATTTTATAGGTCTCCCCAGATTGCTCCAGAGGCGAGACCCAGCAGCTTTCACCTCAACAGATTTAGACCCCTGCCTAAATAAAAAGCAATACTCACCAAGAGAAGCAGTTTGATTTCCTTTTGAGAGAATCTCTTATTGTCCTTGAGCCTGTCCTGACTTAAATCAATAACCTTAACAGCTTCCAAGAAGAAATCAGTTGCCTTTGGAGTGTCTCTGTGCCACCACCTGCTCTCCCCAGCACAGGACAATTTTAGATTCCTGGATTGAACCAGGCAAAGCAGTGAGGACTAATACCTCTGCCTGTCCTGTCCCTGGGCACCAGGCCCTCCTCCCAGCCCTGGCAGGCCAGACCTCTCCCCTCCTTTTACGTTCTCTTTCTCCTGTCCCACTGTCCCAGATCTCTCCCCAACCAAGACTCCCCATGAACCCACCCCTGCTCTGCATCCCTGGCTTCCAGAACCCTGTGTGACCAGGCTGATTACCAAGGAGCTGGTCTTCCTTGTCACTTTCAGGGTGGATGTGACAGTCCCTCCATGTGGCACTTTTGTGTCTTTACAAGAGTATCTAGGAAGCAGAGTGAAAATGGCAGTAGTAGTAATAGGCATAGTAGTAAGACCTCAGTGGAGTGACTGCAATGGTGAGGCTTTCAGGCCGTGGGTTGGGGAGTCTATCTTGGGCCAGTAACCTTTCAAGTTATTCCTCAGAGAGAGTTACCATCTCTGCACACTTAGGGCCCAGCCTGGCCCTATCTGCCAGGACTGGTTTAAGGGTCAGCCTCATTGCCTTAACTCTGTCCCTTTATCAGGCTGGTGAGTCTCCATTTCCCTGTTCTGCAGGGGCAACCACCATGGAGCCAGCCATGAAATGGTCTGTCTAGGGGCCAGGAGCCAGCAGGAGAGTAAAGGCACCTCCATACCTCTACCCAATGTCAGGGCATCATGCCTGTGAAAACCCCCAAGCCACCCATCTGGGATGGTGGCTGAAAAGGCTCCCACACTATTTTCATTCTTAAGTGGGAACAAGACCCACTACTCCTCGGCCATGGGATCAAACTTTTATTTTATTTTTATTTATTTATTTATTTATTTTTGGCTCATGCCAGGTCTTTAGTAGTGGCGTGCATGCAGGATCTAGTTCCCTGACCAGGAATCAAACCCGGGCCCCCTGTGTTGGGAGCACAGTCTTACCCAATGGACCACCAGGGAAGTCCCCGGGATCAAACTTTTAAATACCGGTATTTCCATGGTTGCTCCAAAACCCACTCTGTGCTGCCAAGACAGATTCTCCAACCAGGCCATTAAATGGTCAAGATCAGGTTGTGTTAAAACAATTCCTATGCTGGAAAAACCTTCAAATAAAATGTCGAGTCTTTGTCCTAAAGAGACCCAGGAGTTCCTGCAGCCCAGAGGCCATCTCCACCTGAGAGGCTAAGCAGACCTCAGAGCAGTGGCGTGTTAGCACCATGGGCAGATCATTTTTAACATCCTCCTCCTCCACGTGACAACTTTGAGCAATAATCAGGAAATGAAATAAATGATAATAATGACCAGAAAAGGACAAGTTTTTCAGAGATTCATAAAAATCCCATTTCACAATTAATTTCAGAAGTTGTAATGCTGTCCATATATTTGTGTGTTTGGGATCCATTTTAGCTGCTTTCAAATGGTCTCCACAGTCAAAAAAAATTCAGCTAAAATATCTTCATCAGAAAATTCACCATAAATTTCTATTATAGTTGGTAAACTTCTGAAGTTTTTCTTCTGTAAAAAAATCAGAGAAGGGCTTCCTTGGTGGCACAGTGGTTAAGAGTTCACCTGCCAATGCAGGGGACACGGGTCCAAGGCCTGGTCCGGAAGATCCCACACGCCGCGGAGCAACTCAGCCCATGCGCCACAACTACTGAGCCCGCGTGCTGCAACTACTGAAGCCCGTGTGCCTAGAGCCCATGCTTCACAACAAGAGAAGCCACCGCAATGAGAAGCACGCGCACTGCAATGAAGAGCAGCCCCCTCTCGCCGCAACTAGAGAAAGCCCGCACACAGCAAAGAAGACCCAACGCAACCAAAAATAAATAAGTAAAATAAATAAATTTATTTTTTTAAAAAAATCAGAGAAAATGGCTGAATGACAGTAAATATTGGAATTACTTGATATGTTGCTTTAGAATGAGCATCCAGCTCTTGATGAAAACAATCAAGTCATTTAGACATTGTTCTTTTGAGTTCTTTTGGTATGGTCACATGCACAACAAAATGGAACTATCTCGTATTCTGTTTCTGCATGTTTACAATCATTTGCTATCACTGTTATTTTGACTCTATTGTTTACACACAGGAATATGTAGTTCTACAGAGTTTGGAACTGAAGGGTTTCCAAATCATTAGGTACTTATTCTGGAAACAAATGTTTGTGGGTGAATCCACTTGAGTTAGGGGCTAATTCTCCAAATAACGTCCATGCAGAACACAATATTCACTAATAGATAAGTTATTTAAATGTGTTAATTTGAAGCATATATAGATATATTTAGATATAGATACAGATATATTTAAAACTCAACAAGAACCATAGCAATTATTTAGAACTTAGACCAACAAAAGATTTTGTTTCAAGGAGGGTATTTTTATTACTGACATTGTTCAGGATTGCCAACACATGTTGATAATAAAAGGTAGACTGAATTTTAGTTTGTTTTATTGTTGTTTTAAAATTTGCTACAATGTATCGCTTATTGGCTGCACATGGGATGGACAGATCCCCTGTCTGCTCCAACCCTGGGGCCCCACTGCTCAGATGAGTGGCAGGGATAATTGCAGCCCCTGGCCATCAGGGGGTCAACCTATGAGTCTTGCATTCAAAACCTTGCAAGGGGGACTTCCCTGGTGGTCCAGTGGTAAAGACTCCCCCTCCCAATGCAGGGGGTGTGAGTTTGATCCCTGGTTGGGGAGCTAAGATCCCACATGCCTCCAGGCCAAAAAACCAAAACTAAAAAACAGAAGCAATATTGTAACAAATTCAATAAAGACTTTAAAAATGGTCCACATAAAAAAATCTTGAAAGAAAAGAAAAAACCCTTGCAAGGAAAGTCTGGGTGAGAGAACTCACAAAGTAGAGGCCTGCATCCAGGTCACAGACCTATTTTGGGGGGCCTGTAATATTAAAAAAAATAAAAAATAAAAATATAAACCCCAGAAGACAGTACCTCAGTGTCTTCTGGCAGGGCATGTGCTGTAATTTACCACAGTCTCTACCACTCCCCATTTCTACCTTGTCTGATTTGCCCACTTAAGTCAGCTGCCTGGCCCTTGTAGGCATCTGAGTTTGTGACCCCTACTTCATGACTGTTTCTAGCGCTGTCCTGATAGTAACCTAAATGTTTTCCAGTTGTTTCGTTTTGTAGGGTCTGCTCTGTTCTTCTCTGCCCTCACTGACCAGAGCTCACGGGTCTCTTCTGAACCCTTCAGCTCCAAACTTCAGAGACCCTCTTCCCTCTTGTTTAACCTGGTGGTTCTCTTCCCTTAGATCTCATGTCACCAGTGCCACTCTGCTTCAGGAGGGAGCACTCGGGCAGCCACTGAATGCTCCTTTCTGAGCATGAGTCAGGCAACTGCCTCCCTCTAAGTGGGAACCTTGGGCTTCAGCTTCATCTGTGACCCCGCAGAGAGGCCAGCGAGGTGTGGCGAGCACGCACTCAGCCTCCCACACTCAGAGTCCAGCAAACAGCTGTCTTCCCTGGTTGGCAGGTGGGGAAACAGAGGGGGAAAAACAACTTTCAAGCCCTGAAGGTACATGCCGAGTCCCACCCATGGTTGGCTTAACTGAGCATCATGCAAGACACACACATTCCTGGCCAAACTGCTCCAGACCAACTTGAACAATTACTTTCAGCCAGTGGTGTGTGGGAGCTGGCTTGTGTCAATTCCTGAGAAGCAACTGTTAAGCACTCTGGAATTTTACCAGCGAGTAGGTACCTTGAAATCAGCTCAGGTAGAAGTATTTACACCAAGGAAACTGACACATGTTATAAACCAGGGCTTTATAAGGGGGAAGAGGGGGAGGCAGATTACCAGCATACCACTGCTTTTAGCCCAACCCAACCTTTCCTTTGAACCCAGACAATGAGTAGAAACTCTCACTCATGCTTTAAGAGAGACTGTACAGTGCAGTAAAGAGGTGGGCTCTGGAAACACACCACCTGGGTTCAAGTCTACCTCCTACCTGTGGGGCCCTGAGCACACTGTGAAATCTCTGTGCTCCACTGTTCCCATCTCGAAGGTCGAGGTAGTCATAGCACCTTCTCACAAGACTTCCATAGGCTTAAACGAGTTGATACGTGTAAAGTACCCAGACCAGGGCCTGCACATAAAAGGCACTTCACAAACATTAGCTATTATTATTCTAAAACTGAAATATCTTTTAGTTCTCTTATTTCAGCTGTGTAGTTAGAAGATGCAAATATCTAGTAACCAATTTAAACCCTGCATGGCTTGCTGAATATAAATATCACTAATACACACTCTTTCAGATGAGTGTATATCAAGTCAACTCGTGTCCTCTTCCTGTCAAAAAAACAGCAATGACACATGGTAAAAAGCTTATTAATACAATTATTCCAAAATATGGGTATTGGTTTTGCATCTTAATCCCAGAATTAGAAAAAGTCTCCTCTTGTTAGTTTTTTGTTATAAATTCTGGATTTTTTTTCTTCATTTTTAACATGCAATGTATTTTTTACATGTTAACAGCCATGGAATCAGGATGGGTATTTGAACTGATGTGTACATATGACGTGACCATGTTTCTTTCTCCCACGCTAAAAGCAGTTATTAAATTGATGATAGATCCTACAATCAATGGTGTCTGAGAATCTGGGAAAGGTAGTAATAATAGTCAAGGGCAAAGTCAGGACAGGACCCAGGTCTCCAGCCTCCATGTCTAGTTTTGTGTCCCCAAAGTCACAATGTTCCAGGGATGAGGTTTTGTCACATGTGTGACTGCTGAGGCCACTTGTCCCTACCCTTAGGCTGCTGTTGGTGGGGGCTTGGCCCCAGCTTGGACTTTTTTTAAATGTGCAAAGATTCATCCTCATTCTTCAATTAAAAGCACAGTACACCATCCCAGGGGCTGGGATCTGACCACTAGAAAGGAAAGCACTAAGACAACGTGAAAGCAAAGGGGAAGTAGGAACTAGGCTTCAGAGCAAGGGACAAGCGCAGCTGTGCCAGGCAGAAAACACACACACCACGCTGGTATTTGGTTCTGAGTCACCCCCTTCCTGGTTTCACATGCTTGGTCTATGCACCACACTTTCTCTATAATCTCAGTTTCCCCCACCTGGTTTCTTCCCCAAGCAGCTTATGGAGTTTAAGAAGGAGAAATCAACAGAAGACTCAAAGGGCCCCTCCCCACCTGCCTCCTGAGCACACACTTCCCTCAGTCAGTCGCTCTGGGCACCTTTAACTCCCACCGTGGGAGACCCCGAGCCACAAACCCTGGGGTGCACCTGTGTGAGGCTGAGGCACAGCTACTGGGACCCCGAGAGAGCTGCAGCCAGAGCAGAAGCCACAGGAGAGACCACGCACAGAAGCCAGTCTATCATCCACACGCCAATGTCTTTTGTTCCTGTTTTGTTCTTACTCTGTGTCCTGTGCCCCAGATTCCCGACAACACAGCAGCGGGAGGGGAACACGCAGAACACGCAATCCAGGGCCTGGCCCATGTGGATAGGGCAGTGTTGGCAGCCCTGCCCTAACCCTTTTCCTGTTTGCAGGAGCCAGGAGACCAGGTAGAAGAGGAGGAAGAGGCACAGTCGTCTCTCTGGCACAGAAGGCCTGCAGTGCTTTGCAGCAGGAAGGCGGAGGCCAACTCCACCCCCGCCCCCCACCCCACTGCCCCTTCCTGGCTCTGGAGGCACGTACATGGCAGCCATAAAATGTGCCACTCAGCCTTCCTGCTACAGGGAGCAGGCCTGGCTGGAGGCCCCCGCTGCTACCCACCAGGATCCACCCCCAGATCCACACTGAGACCACACTCCCCAGGCCTACTCCCAGCTGATGCTGAGCATGGGGGTGGGGGAGGACTCTCCCCCAGGTCCCCAGGAGTCCTTCAACAGGCAGCTTTGGCTCAAGCACTCCCCATCCACCTGCCTGAACCTTTCTCAGAGCTGCACTACTGTCTGAGACTCTTCCTACCTGTACAGTGAAGAATCTAACCTTGCCCTCAAAGTGGTCTGGCCTTTGCCCTTGGCTCCCAGGAGATAATCTGTTTGCCTGGGGCCTTGGGCTGGTCAGAGAGTAACAGTGTGACTTATGGTGGGGACTGGCCGAACCAGAAAGACCAACAGTTTAATTTAGGGTGGGGCTTTGGGTCATGCAGTATCAGTCAACCTGGTGACTAAGATCAACTACATGGGCAATCAATCGATCATGCCTACATGACGGAGCCCCAGTAGAAGCTCTGAATACCAGGGCTCAGGTGAGCTTCCCTGGTTTGTAATACTCCATGCATATTGTTACACATCAGTGCCAGGAAAGTAACACATCTTGACTCCACAGGGAGGAGGCCATGGAAGTTCAGAGTCTGGTACTTCCCTGGACTCTATCCTATGTACTTGTTGCCTGCTGATTTTAATCTGTATCCTTTCCCTGCAATAAACTGTAACCACAAGTCAAATAGCTTTCAGTGAGTTCCGTGAGTCCTTCTAGCAAATTACTGAAACTTGAGGGTGGTCTTGGGGGCCTCTGGACC
Source organism: Mesoplodon mirus (assembly GCF_964341445.2). Taxonomy (NCBI): domain Eukaryota; kingdom Metazoa; phylum Chordata; class Mammalia; order Artiodactyla; family Ziphiidae; genus Mesoplodon; species Mesoplodon mirus. The sequence goes on along the minus strand of NC_138979.1, from coordinate 152,148,420 downwards.
TGCAATTGGTGTCTGAAATGAGGGCAGTCTTGTGGCAACTGCTCCCTCTAAATTGTGCAGCTGCCCATCCCTCTCCTTCCCAGTCCCTGCACTGGGGCCCAAGCTCAGCCCCTGCCTGGGCTCCCACCCTTTCTTCATCCACAGACATTTCCCCACCAAATTTCTTTTGTGTTCAGTCCCATCTTGGTGTCTCATTCTCAGTGGACCTGACTGAACATAGGTGGTCTGTGAGCCACCGGCCCTGGAAATGCAGACTCCTGAGCTCTACCCCAGGCCCTGAGCCAGACTCTCAGAGGTGGGGCTGGGGATCCACCCTGCGGATGACCTGCCCACATGATGCAGATGCCGCTGGCCTGGAAGACTGACAGTTCCTGAGCAGCTACTGCAGTGAAGACTCAGAGAAAAGGCCGCCACCTGTGGGAAGTGAGCTTCTGAGGCACCACCGGGCTGCTGCCCTTGGTGTAATGCTAAGTTCTCGGCGGCAGGGTAGGATGAGTGCAATGACTGTAGCAGCTGGTCCCACACATTAGGCCAGGTGCTTCCTGCCCCTGGCACCCCTACTCCTTATCTGAGGCATCAGTCCATCATCCTCACACTCAGTCTGCTCTTTGGGAGCCCATGCTTCAGAACATCTCCCCGCAGCATCTCCCACTATATTCTTTTTTCCACCAGTATTCCTTTCTAGGGCTTCTTGTAGGCCAACATCACAAAAACTCAATCATTCCAAAGCCTGACAAACACAGGCCACTTCCTCTTTGCATTTCCTCGTACAGATTTCCATTTTTTACAATACTTCCATTTATTCAACAAATATTATAGAATACTTAGTACATACCAAATACATACTAGAGTAATTGAACCTAACCCCTGAGTGGAATCAGCCCAGACACAAGGGACCAAAGAACCGCAGATCTTGAGACCACACAGGTATCTGATCTCATAACAAGAATAATAAGGTGGCCAGATTAGTCACCTAGAGATTGTCCTAGAAATAAACTACCATGAAATCCAACATGTGAATGCACTGCTAATGTGATTAAGGTGCCTCCAAAACTCCCCTGGGAGCTTGGTTGGTATGAATCAGTGCTCCTGACCTTGATGACCACATCTCCCATCCTTTCCTCCAAGACCTGAACCTAGATGGCTGAGGACAATAACCTAGACAAACAGCTCTTAACATCTTTTGGATTAGGGACCTCCTTGAGAATATGATGAAAGTTATGGACCCCTTTCTCCATAAATAGCATCATACATGCAAAATTGTGTATACATTCCAAAGGGTTCCATTCCCAGCTCACAGATTTAGCTTCAAGAATGTTTATCACAGCATTGCTAATATTAGCAATTAAAAGAGAAAACTCTCTCTCTGCTCACACTTCTGGCTCCAAATGTTTGTGAAGACCAAATACATATATTTTATTATGTCACAGTAATAAACATTATAAATGACCTAAATGTCTAATAATGGAATTAAGTATAGAATGTCCATATAATAATGTATTCAGAAGCCATTAATATATTTTTAAAATAGCCTTGCTGACATGGTAAGAGCTAACACATACTGCTTATCCTATGACAGACAAGATTTAAGTTCTTTAATTATATTAACTCATGTGATTCACACCAATACCCTATCAGGTATATTTTAATTTTACCCTTATTTTACAGATAAGGAAGCTGAGGTAGAGAAGTTAAGAAACTTACACAAGATGATAGCATTAAGTGAATCCATTACTAAGTAGATTCATTATTGAATCCAGGAGATCTGAGTTTATAAACACACAAAGGTAGGATACAAAGCCACATGTATAATAAGATCCCATTTTGGTTAAAAAAACAAAAAACAAAAAACTGACTGGAGATCCCCTGTAGTGTTTTTAATATACATCCACAATTTCTTTGATTCTTTTTATTTCAAGAGTTGGAAGTTAAATCCTCTCCCCTCGAGTGTGGACTTGACTTAGTGATTTTCTTCTAACAGAGTGTGGCAGAAGGGACAGGGTGTGACTTCCAAGAAGGTCATAAAAGGTATTGCAGCCTCCTCTTTGCTCCTTCTCTTGGATCACTTGGTCTGGCAGAAGCCAGCTGCCATACTGTGAAGACACTCAAGCAATCCTGCAGGAAGTCCACATGGTGGGGAACTAAGGCCTCCAGCCAACAGCCTCGTGAGTAAGTCACCTTGGAATCAGATCCTCCAGCCCCACGCAAACTATTCATATCATTCCAACCCTATGAGAGATCCTGAGCCAGAACCATGCAACTAAGCTGCTCCCGAATTCCTGACCCATAAAAACTGCAAGATAATAAATGTCTTTTGTTTTGAACAACTAAGTTTTGGGGTAATCTATTATGCAGCAATAGATGGGTAATACATCCCTAAACTGTTAGCCACAGTGAGATTATGGGAATTTTCATTTTTAATTTTGTCTTAACTGTACCTTCAAATTTTTCAATAAACCTATATTATTGTATATCCAAACAAGCAAACATAAAATAATATATTAAAAAGACTAGAAAGAATATAGAAAAGGACAGCCACCCACCATTCTGGGTTATGGACATCCCGTCAATTACAACTACTTTGTGAGACGTTTGACTTGAAACATCTGAATCATCTTTTGCAATGTATGTTCTATTAACCTCACTGGGGATGAAGCTGTGAAAGGAGACCTTGTGGCTCTGAAGGCAAAATGGCTGAGCAGAGCAGGTCAACCTGGACTCCTTCCTGATTCCTGATGGAGTAGGGCAGGGTGGAAACAGCCCTGAATCTGTGCCCAAGAGAACTAAGATTTCAACTTGTATGTGGCCTCAGGCAAGTCACAAGGTCAGCAGGTCCATTTTCTCATCTGTCAAATGAGCATTACTTCTGCAGAATTCATTAAATTAGATATTGCCAAATATATACCATCTTAGTCTGTTTGGGTTGCTGTAACAAAATAGCACAGCCTCGGTGGCTTAAACAACAGGAATTTCTTTCTCACTGTTCTGGAAGCTGGAAATCCAAGATCAGGGTGCCAGCACGGTCACGTTCTGGTGAGGGTCCACTTCTAGGTTCATAGCTGGTATCTTCTCACTATGTCCTCACACAGTGGGAGGGACCAAGGATGTGTCTGGAGTCTCTAATAAGGGCGCTAATCCCATTCATCAGGGTCCCACCCTCATGATTAAGCACTTCCCCAAAGCCCCTCCTCCTCATACCATCATTTTGGGGGTTAAGGATTTCAATATATGAATCTTGGGGGGACAAAAACATTCAGACCATAGCATTTATATTTATGATTATATGCAATATAAAATAGAAACATTACTTCCCTGCAAGAATGATTCCTGCAACATATGGTTTTGTGAATGTAATACCATGAGCTAACAACTCTTGTTTTTAAGCTTGCTTAGTTAATGCTGAAGTATTTTAAAATAAATTATAGATATCATGATATTTCACCCCTAAATACCCTCTCTAAAAAGTAAGAACACTTTCCTGCCTAATTGCCTGACATTTTGGCCAATCAAACAGCAAGAAAATTCAGCCAATCAGAATTCAGGAATGATTGCATTACCCTCAGAAATACCTTGCTTATAAGCCTAGGTTATCTGGACCCTGTAATTTAATGGCAGTAACAGTTGATTGGTTGGCCCTTTGTAAATGAACTGAAATGGACCAGCTGAAATGGAGAAATATCCATACCTAGAAACTTACAATAGAATAGGTTTTACCCATCTACAATGTGAGGTAGGATGCAGCCTGGAGCGGTTACACAAGAAACAGAAGGGAGCCAGAAAGAGACTTCCAGTCCCTGCCAAGTTGGCAGATCAGGAGGGCTGCTGGCTCCCTTTCCCAAATCCAGGCTAGAGAAACTACAGAGGAAAACAGGGATTCCAGGAATCAACAACAATAGCAACAAGGCGTGAGAAGCCCATGGGGAGATGGCTCAGAGAAGGGCCTGGCCTTGAGCAATTTCCTGTACACCTCATCAGACAAGCAGCCAGTGTTCCCCCCAAGCAGGGCACTGTCACTCCTTCAGAAGAAAAACAGCAAACTACACACGCTGCTATCTGAAGAAGAAGGATTAGAATATGAACAAACAGAAAAACATCTAAAACAAGACTCAAGTAAAATGAAACACATAAGACAGAAGTGGTAGTAAACAAAAAATTTAAAGAACAAGTAGAAATGTTATGCATGAAAACTCTAATACTGAATAATGGGCATAGGTCCAGGTGGGGTTGAAACAAGACCAAGCCAAAGAGATAACAAAGTAGACCTGGACAGGGAGACTGCGGAGCTGATTCACCACCTCCCATCCTTCCCTGACCCCAGTCTGCCGTTTGCCTTGAGAGCTTTCTCATTAAAAGGGTTGACAGAGAAGCTGGCATCCCTTATCTCTGGCGCACTTGCTCTGCTATGCTTGCTGTCATTGGACCTGCACCTTGGAGGTCCCTCTCCCTTCCTACCTGGCCTTTTGGCCCAGTGACTCCAGGTGAAATTTCTCCCTTCTGATGCCCTACAGGAGGGACTGGCTACATAATCTGTGGGTCCCAGTGCAAAATAAAAATGCGAGGCCCCTCGTTAAAAAAATTATTAAGAATTTCAAGATGGCAACAACAGAGCATTAAACCAATGGTGTGGCCCTTCTGAGGGTGGGTCCCTGTGCGACTACTCAGATTGCGAGTCCACAAAGCCTACTCGGCCCACAAGGTTTGGGGGCTCCAGGGCCTGCCCATCCCCCACCCTTGCAGCTGGGAATGCGTGGATTCCACTTTTGTCAAAATCCACCCCAGGCCATCTCTCCTTGCAGCATTCTGGCCAAATCTTCCCAGAAAGTTTTGCCTTTTCTCACCTGAGTCTTCCCATCAGATGAATAACGTCAGAGCAGCAGTTTCTTTGGGAACCTCTTGAGGCCCTGAATTGCTCCCAGGCAAGCACTCCCACCCACTCAACCTCCAGCCTCCAGCTACAGGGGTAGGGGGCTGCCAGCAGCCATTCTAGGGCTGGGGGGATGGGGTGTCATTACTAAAAAAGAAAAAAGAGAAAAAATTAGGACTCATCCCTTCCCTAGGGCCATCAGTTCACAAAACTGCATTATCAAAAAAGCCACCAGACTTAGAAAAATTTTGAGTCAGGCTAGGAAATTTTGTTTATCTGCTGACTGAAAAAAAAAAAAGTGGAAGGACGGTGAGGTAATTCAGAGTCATTAAACCCCATGGTAAAAACCTAAGGGTTCTGGCATTTTTCATCCTTTCAGTGGGTTCTGATTGGGGCAGATGGGAAAGCCTGTGCGCTGAGGGGGAAGGGAGGGTAAAACATATATAACATAAAGTCTAACCAGTTTAACCATTTTTTAAGTGTACATTCACACTTAGTGGTGCAACATCTCCCCTATCCATTTCCAGAACTTTGTCATCATCCCAAACTGAAATTCTGTACCCGTTAAACAATAATTCCCCATTCCCTCTTCTCCCAGCCCTTGGGCCTCTCTATTCTACTTACGGTCTCCGTGAATTTGTCTATTCTAGGTATCTCATATAAGTAGAATCATATAGTATTTGTCCTTTTGTGTCAGGCTTATTTCATTTAACGTAACGTTTTCACTTGCTATACATGCTGCAGCATGTGTCAGAATTTCATTCCTCTTTATGAGTGAATAATATTTCATTGTATGTATATATCGCACTTTGTTTATCCTTTCATCTGTTGATGGACATGTAGATTGTTTCTACCTTTTGGCTATTGTGAATAATGCTGATATGAACGTTAATATACAAGTATACGTTCAAGTCCCGGCTTTCAATTCTTTTGGGTATATACCTAGAAGTGGAATTGCTGGATCATATAGTAATTCTGTGTTTAACTTTTTAAGGAATCACCAAATTATTTTCCACAGCAGCTCCATAAGTTTTCATTCCCACCAGCACAAAGGCTCCAATTTCTCCACATCCTACTAACACTTATTACCTTCCAAGTTTTTAAAAGGAAAATTTAGTTTCCTTTTGTTTTGTTTTTTGCTTGTTTTTATAACAGACATCCTAATGAGTGTGAAGTAGTATCACACTGTGGTTTTGATTTGCAATTCTCTACTGACATTAAGCATTGTGCTTATTGGCCATTTGTGTATCTCCTCTGGAGAAATATCCAAGTCCTTTGCCCACTTTTTTTTTTTTTTTTTTGCGGTATGCAGGACTCTCACCGTTGCGGCCTCTCCCGCCACGGAGCACAGGCTCCAGACGCGCAGGCTCAGCGGCCATGGCTCACGGGCCCAGCCGCTCCGCGGCACGTGGGATCCTCCCAGACCGGGGCGCGACCCTGCATCCCGCGCATCGGCAGGCGGACTCTCAACCACTGCGCCACCAGGCAAACCCCCTTTGCCCATTTTTGAGTTGCATTTTTGTTGTTGTTGCATTTCGAAGTTCTTTATATATTCTGGATATTAATCCCTTATCAAATACATGATTTGAAGATATCTTCTTCCATTTTGTGGGCTTGCTTTTCACTCTCCTGATAGTGTCCTTGATGTACATAGTGGGGAGGCTTTTGAAGAAATATTAACATGGCAGACTACTGATGCCTAAAAATGGTGCAAGATATTTTTCATTGGTCCCCACCATCCCAGATCCACTCTCCAGCCTTTCCCAACCTGCTTCCGTCACTAGGTGGCTGGCTTCTAGGTACAGCAATGTAGGTGTCCCTTGCCCTCTGCTTCCCAACTGGGTTAAGTCAAGAGGAGACATCATCAGGAGACCTGCAGGGCCACAGGTTGCCTGTACCTCTACCAAAGATGACAGTTCCTGTCAGGTGGCTCTATGATTTCCAGGTCTGGTAACTGGCTCACCCTCGTGCAACTTAAGGCCTTTCACATTTAGGTGCAATAATGGCTCCCTGCTAACCCTAGCCCACAGACACTGTACCATGCATGTCTGTTTCCCTTAACCCTGAGTAGGGGAAGGAAACCTCGCCTAGGACCCTCTCAGGGTCCCTGGCTGGGTCTGAAAATTAAATGGACAAAGATTAACAGGAAAAAGCATACAAATTTTATTAAATTTTTGCATGTACATGCGAGCCTTCAAAAGAGAATGAAGACATGAAGAGGTGGATAGATCAGGAAGCTTTTATACCTTTTAGACAAAGAAACAGTAGATTTGTCAAGATTTGAGAAAACAAAGGGGTTTGGGCTTGGGGTAGTCAATAGTGAAGAAGTATCTAGGAAGATAAGGGCTAGATTAACAATATTTGTTTGTACAGATTTCTCTGCCCCAAATTCCCATCCCTAGTGATAAGAATGTTCCTCCTGGTACAGGGAGGGTACCTTTCACATGGGAGTTCAAAATGCCAAGGTGCCATATTTTAGGGTAGCTTGTCCTGGACCCCATCTCCTGCCTCCACCTTTGTAAGCATCTCCTTTCTTAAACTCTCCTCAATTACTCCACTTGAGCATTTCCTGCTGGAACAATGACTGATACAAATGGAAACACTTTAGAGGCAGGAAGACCACAGTTCAAGTCTTGTCTTTACCACTCAATAACCACTTAACCACTCAACCTCAGACAGGTTCATCTCTCTGAGCCTCCTCATCTCCAACTAGCAGGTGGAGAAAATGACCCTTACCAAATCGGGTTGTTGGGAGGATGGAAAGAAAGAGCAAACGTGAATACCCAGCATGCAGTATATGCTCAGTAGTGCTAATTCCCTTTCCTTTGCTGGACAAAGCTGGTCTTTGGCCCCTCTCCCAGCCTCCTTTTACTTCCCTGTTCTGCTGTTCTTACGTAGAGCTCCCTATCTTGGTGCTTCACCACTGGTCTGGTCAAGTCCTCACAATCTAGATCTCTTCCTTGCCACCTAAGTAGCCCCCTAAACATCCTCACAGACCCTCGCCTAAACCAGCACACTCAATTGTCCCATTCCTTTAGAAGTCTTACTGCCTAATGGAGTGGGTGAAAACATGTTTTCCCAACAAGCTCATCCCACCCCTTTACTCATGCAAACATGATAGTCCCAGGTAAGAAACATGCATAATTCAATTAAAATTCCAAACTCCTTGAAGTGTAGGTAAAGCTGAGAAGAAATGCTCAGGACACTTGGCTAGAAATTCTCCCACAGTCTGGCCCATTACAACTTCTGAAATCCTGCCAGACGTGTACTGGAATGGTGGGAGGCAGCACAGCAAAAAGCCAAGACTGAGAATGTGGCCTCTGGAGTTGGTCTGCCTGGGTTTAGATGCCAGCACCCCCACTCACTAGCTGTGTGACTTAGGCAAAGACCCAAACCACTCTGATCCTGAGTTTCCTAACCTATGAAATCAGGGTATTCATGGCAACTTCATAGGACGAGGGTGCTGATTACATAAAACAATCAACTGTAATAACAAAGTGCTGAGCATGGTTCTGGGTACATGATTCACACTCAATAAAATTTATTTATTATTTCCATTCTACTCCACACTAATGTACTTAGAATGATCCACAGGGCACAGTGGAGGCAGGCACTACAGGCAAATGTTTTATCTTATTGTTTTTAAAATGTTTCCTTTTTGTTGTAAAAGTAATGACTATTCATTGTGTAAAGTTTGGAAACTATGAAAACATATAAAGAAAAAAACAAACGTCACCTGTAATCTTACATACAAATACAACCACTTTTCAGTGACTTTCCTTCAGGATCAATATACATTTATTTTCTTTCATGTGTATTTGTATTTACAGTTGGGTAGTTTTTATAAACCAAGAATTTTTATACTGATTTATCACTGCCACGACCTTTCCCCCATGTCACTGATCTTCTAAAACATGATTTTTAACTTAAGCCATATATTGGTTTAGTTGCACATACATCTTTAAAATCACGTACTGTATAAAATAACACACTAAAGTAGAAATACGACTTTCTTCTACTCTCACATTTCATGACATAATGTATTCAAAGTCTTCCTATGTCTCTTTCACATTAGTGTCTCTGTCATCCCCAGAGCCACTTTTTGAGTCATCTCACAGTTTTCTATAGTACATTACCTTCTCTTCCATCTCAATTGTTTCGAGTTATAGCACTTTTTGAATCTACTTGCTATTACTGGAAATTTTATCCTAAACCACAAGTAGAGCAGTTAGCTCTACCTAAAACAGTTCTGTTTTTCTTTTTAAATACAATGTTAAATAATAGAAGGTAGATTTTTCATGTGCCATGTGATCTCTACAACGTAATTATTTATAGTTTTTTTTCAAATGTTACCTTTCTAACATTTGAAAAAAAACTATTTGTGTTATAAATACAAATAAGTATTATATGGACACGATACAATAGCAAAAGAAAAGGTGGTTTTTCACTGATTCAAAATTTTCCTTCTTAAGATAGAATGTACTTAATCTGTCCCCTATTAATGGATATTTAGATTCTTTTCCATGTTTCATGGAGTTTATTTTTGAAATGGCTTGGAGAAGAGGTGGGAGAGAAAAAAAAATCAAGATCCACTTCAAGCGATAACCTCTATTTTTGACTGTTCTTAGCAGCATCCTGCTGACCTCCTCCTACCATCTTCAGAACTGATGTTCGTTGACTGTCACTGGTACTCAGAGGGCTGAAACCCCAGGCCCAGGCATAGTTCAAGGTCAGAAAAGGAGCAGGTCAGGGGCAGGGCAATAATTTGTCAACCAGCTCTGCTTGCCCCCTGCTAAACTCCAGATGCCCCGGGAGCTGCCCGCCGCAGGGATACAGCCCAGCAGGGGATCTGGTCATCAGGCAGATGCCCAAGCCTACACATCCTTGAGTTCCTGCAGGCCAGTGTCCCACCCCTTTGCCAGTTCCTCATTTTATATAAATCAAGCTCTCAGCCCTCCAGAGAGTCACCAACTGAAGACAAGTCAGGACTGAAAAAGGAAAGAGAATTAGAACAGGGATAGTCAAGCAGAGCCCTCTGGCCCAACAATGTGACATCTAGGATTGGAATATCCCAACAGACAAATACACCATTGACAGGGGACTATCAGGGACACTGACAGTTGATACTCTGGAGTCTGTCTAGTGGTGTATAGAAGGAAACAGAGCATTGCTCTCCTGAAAATTCCCCCCAGTTGCCTAATACCTCCAGAATCTACGCAGTTCGCTTTGCCAAAGTCATCCAAACTGAGTGGCAGGATGAGTTTTTCGTGGCGACTGAGCATTTAGAATGTTCAGAACCAAGTGAGAGTCCAGAAGCAGCTGAGGAAGTTGGGTTCTGCCCAAAGGTGTGCTGGTAAAGGTTTAACAACAGGCTCTCATATGTGTGGGGTTGGGGGAGCAGGAGCCCCAGCAGTAGCACTTGCCAATTTCTATGGTGCAAATACTCCCATCATGGCCAATTTCAAGCTATGAACATGATGTCACTGAATGCAGAGTTGTAAAAAGATGTGCATTATATAATATTTCCACCATACAGATAAAATAGACAGAAATAACCTCAAGAGCATGGATAATAGCATAACAGAGTAAAATAGTTAAGATGTGATACATTTTATGCATTTATTACCTTTCATTTTAATATAATTTATTTAATTGTAAGCTTACATAATTTAATTTTTAATAATACATGTTTGACGGCTTGCAAAATTTCTGAAAATCAATCAGCTTTCATGAGCTGGTACAAGACAGCACACCATCTTGCCTTTCACCCTCCCCTGTCACTGGCATATCTTTAATCCCCACTTCACTATAGAGTCAGGACAGCAACCTTGGGCAGAGTGAAAAAGCCATGTTGAATCTGAATGGCATTTGGACTGTTTCCTCATTTCCCTACTTCTCTGATGACACAACCTGTATTAGTCAGGATTCTCCAGAGAAACAGAAACAATAGGATATAGATAGATGGTAGACAGACAGATACATAGAAAGATGAGAGAGAGAGAGAGAAGAGGAGATTTATTACAAGAATTGGCTCACATGGTTATGGAAGCTAAGAAATCCCAGGCAACCTACTGTCTGCAAGCCGGAGAACCAGGAAAGCCAGGGTGCAAGGCAGTCTGAGTTCAAAGGCTTGAGAACCAGGGCAGCCAACGGTATAATTCCCAGTCCCAGGCTGAAGGTTTGAGAACCAGAGGGACACTGTTGAAAGTTCCAGAGTACAAAGACCCAAGAACCTGGAGCTTCAATGTCAACGGCAGGAGAAGATGGACATCCCAGGTCAAGAAGACAGAGATAGAATTTGCCCTTCCTTGGCCTTCTTATTCCATTCAGTTCCTCAACAGATTGGATGATGCCTGCCCACATAGGTGCAGGCAGACCCTCTTCACTCTGTCTACTCAATCAAATGCTAATCTCTCCAAGAAACACCCTCACAGACACACAGAAATAATGTTTTACCAGCTATCTGGGCATCCCTTCACCCAGTCAAATTGACACATAAAATTGACTGTCATACAACCCAAAACCCCTCTTTAAAATTTGTTTCAGGGCTTCCCTGGTGGCATAGTGGTTAAGAATCCACCTGCCAACGCAGGGGACACGGGTTCGAGCCCTGGTCCGGGAAGATCCCACATGCCGCGGAGCAACTAAGCCCATGCGCCACAACTACTGAGCCTGTGCTCTAGAGCCCACGAGCCACAACTACTGAGCCTGCAAGCCACAACTACTGAAGCCCGCGTGCCTAGATCCTGTGCTCCGCAACAAGAGAAGCCACCGCAATGAGAAGCCCGCACATGGCAACAAAGAGTAGCCTCCGCTCACTGCAACTAGAAGAAAGCCCACGCATAGCAATGAAGACCCAACGCAGCCAAAAATAAATAAATTAAATAAATAAAAGACTTATTTTAATTTTATTTATATTTAAAATTATAAAAATATTTAAATTTTAATTATAAAACTTGGCAGATGTGCAAACAAAAAATGCATAGACAATAATGTAATGAGAATTTGTGATTTACCCAGTTTAGAAAAATAAAATATGGCAAACTCACCTGAAGTTTTCTGTGTATCCTCCTCGTCACATCCCCTTCCCAGGACCTCCTCAGAGGGGACCACTGTCCTGAATTTGATGATTACCATTCCCACATTTATCTTCATAATTTTAGTACATGGTATATATATATTACATAATATGTATGTATGTATGTATATACATGTGTGTGTACATGTTTCTAGTCTCTTTTTACAGATAGGAAAACACAGAACTCAGAGTCAACCTTGCTTGAATAAAAACATCTCTTTTATTAACTTTATCCTTAAGTGTCTGAAGAAAAGAGCTCACCCAAAACAGTCTTGGTAGTGAAACTGGCCCCTTTATTTCTAGCCTAAGGACAATTTAGAAGGGTGGGTGCACAACCACCCATTTCAGGACTGGAATAAATGCTAATGAGCAAAGGGGAGTCTTTTCTAAGACTTCCAGATGATGGCCTGTCTTCTGTTTCCCTGTGAAAGCCAGCAGCAGCAGACCATGGTTGTCACTAAAGATACCATCTTCTGGCTTTTCACAGCCTTTCTTTTTAAATGCCGCTATGAAGACATCTTATTCCATCATATTATTATGGAATCCTTTACTAACAGTAATTTCCATCTAAGAGGTAAGAGTTTACATCGTATTTCTATCTTATCCCTTTTTAAAATGACAAATATTGACAAACATCAAGCAGGAAGATGTTATTAACGAAGACTGTTGTAAGCTAAAAATTACAAGAGGAAGATTTGTGATTCTTTATCAAACTTGATTATAAAATTTGTATCAAACGCTGTCAGATTTGTAAGCTGGGGAGAGACTGCAGCTTTATAACTTGGACCTAAATGTGCAAGAGCAGATATAAAATCTTAGAATTTAATATCAGCTTTGAAAATGTTAAATTGGGAGTTTGAGCCTTTTTCACTTTATGAACTGGCACACTGTAGAAAGCAAGGGCTGTATTGATTTCTGACAGAAGAGGCCGTCTCTCAAATGGATTTGAGCCTTTTCATATTCCACTTCACTCTAAAGACACATTTTTTTTTTTTTTTTTTTTTTGCGGTATGCGGGCCTCTCACTGTTGTGGCCTCTCCCATTGTGGAGCACAGGCTCCGGACGCGCAGGCTCAGAGGTCATGGCTCACGGGCCCAGCCGCTCCGCAGCATGTGGGATCTTCCCAGACCGGGGCACGAACCCGTGTCCCCTACATCGGCAGGTGGACTCTCAACCACTGCGCCACCAGGGAAGCCCCTAAAGACACATTTTAAGTGATGTCCTCTTCATTTCCATTTAATGTGTGTGACTTAATTGAAGAAGAAAGAAAACAGCTTTACAGAGAAGGAACTCTTCCTGAGAGCCTGCTGGGGTCACTGCGGGGGTGGAGAATATAACCAAGAAAATCTGCTCACTGACATGAAGCTCATGTTGCGGATTTTCTTCCCCCAAGTGTTCTAGTTCAAAGCAGATTCAAAGCCCTTTCCTTGGGCTATTTTTGCAATAGCCCAAGAATAAAGTTGCCCTTTCTGTCACTCTTTAATTTTTTCACCAACCATCCCTGCCTGGAGAGGCCTCCTCGCCACCTCTGTCTGCCCTCTCACTTGCCTTTCTGGGAATGCAGTGCTCTCACCTCAAGGTCTTGGGGATGGGAGGGCCCCAAATATCCCCAACCTGGTAAGCAGTGAAGGACAACTTCTGGGAACCTGCTTATCTGGGCAGAAACTCACTTTAGAATCATTTATGCATGTTATAAGACAGATAACCAGGGTGGCTTTTATGCTCAGGATTCCAGTCCATTGGTGTCTGTGTAGAGACCCCAACATTGGTTGGCAAAAAGGCTAAGCAGGTCTTAGTGTAGCCTGTGATCAAAGGATGTTGGAAAGGAGCCTCTACCCCAAAGATATCCTCTGTGTTAGTTTTCTACGTGTAATTCTGTTACAAATTATACAAATTTAGTGACTCAAAACAGCACAAATTTATTATCTTACAGTTCTGGAGGTCAGAAGTCCAAAATGGGTGTTATGGGGCTAAAAGCAAAGGTAATGTTCCTTCTGGAAGCTGTAGGCAAGAATCCTTGTCTTTTCTAGATTCTAGAGGCCTCCTGAATTTCTTGGCTTGTGGACCCTTCACTTCCATCTTCAAAGTGCATCGATACAACCTCTGCTTCTGGCATCACATCTGCCCTCTCAGTTTCTGACCCTCCTGCCTCCTTTATATAAGGACCCTTGTGATTCCATTGACGCTATAATCCAGAATAACCCCCATAGCTCATGAGCCTTAATTTAAACAATCAGCAAAGTCCCCTTTCCCACATAAGGCAACATATTCTGGGGACTGGGATGTGCACATCTTTAGGAGGCCATTTTCAGCCCACCACACCTCCCTACTACTAACCTGAAATTATGCCATTTGAGAGACATTCCTTTGGGTCTTAAATTTCATTTGTTTAAGAATCCCTTTTAAAATGCAAACACTCTGCTAACTTCCCTGGTGGTGCAGTGGTTAAGAATCAGCCTGCCAATGCAGGGGACATGGGTTTGAGCCCTGGTCCAGGAAGATCCCACACGCTGCGGAGCAACTAAGCCCATGCGCCACAACTACTGAGCCCATGTGCCACAACCACTGAAGGCTGTGCACCTAGAGTCCATGCTCCGCAACAAGAGAAGCCACCGCAATGAGAAGCCCGTGTACCTCAACGAAGAGTAGCCCCTGCTCGCCGCAACTAGAGAAAGCCCGCATGCAGCAACAAAGACCCAACGCAGCCAAAAATAAATAAATAAATTTATAAAAAAATAAAAAATAAAATAAAAATGCAAACACTCCTGGTAAAGGTGATGCCAAGTGTATCTGAGAAAGACCTGGCCTGCTCTTGAGTTCCCTCTGCCCTTAATTCTGCTATCCAATAAGGCTGAATTATGTTGGTTTATGGAAGCCACCACCCTGGCCCTAAAAACCATGAGACAATGAGGAAAATAAGATGATAAGATTATATAGGTGAATTCATCCCTTAACTGATCAGACAGAGATGGCCAGAGTCACCTTAAAGAAAGAAAATGAGCAGGAAGATCCCTGTGTAACCAGATCAAAGGAATTATTCTGGAATGTCTCAAGCAGAAGCAAAGTGATCTGACAAGGAAGCATGGGAAAGAAGAGGCCCAATGCTCACAGGCCCACATGCCCAGGCTCTCTGTCTGCCTGTAGAGATCCACTCTCTGCCTTCTCTACCTCACTCTGTGATCTGAGAGGCTGGCCTCTCTCAAGCTTTTCATCTTCCAGTTGTGTTCAGATTGTGGAGGCCACAAGCAGGATCGGGGACAGTAGGAGAGACAGGCCAGAGTATTTCCTCCCCCCATTCCCTCCCTGCTAGACTGTTTTGGCAATGGCCGTGTTCCTCCACCAAAGGCCATGGATCCTGTGGAAATGCTCTCCCTTACAGCTGCAGTTACAGCTCTCTCCAGGTTCTGGTACTGCTTCTTTTTTCACCCTGGAGGTGGTAATTACTCCCAGAGTTGCCAGACTGGAGATAGACTGGGGGTGATTCAACATCCCCTGTTGGTTTTGAGATATGTTTGAAAAGAATCCCTTCTTTAAACTCTCTGCAATTACTATTCCCTTTTGAGTGTGCAGTTTTTTTTCTTCCTGGGCCTAGTCTGATACCTGCCGTGTCCTAGCACTGCCCCATCTGACGGGAGCATGCGCCTAGCCATTGTGGCCCCAGACTTTCATGCTCAATGCCATTAAACTCTGGTCTTTACCTAACTCCCCCTGTGCCAATTCTGGGAGCCCTGAACAACCAGCTGATACCTTGATTCTTCACGTAGCTTCTCACCTCACGAGAGAGAAGGCACCCGTTGGGCTAAAGTCAGCTTAGCAGGTTTGTGTCTTATTATACATTAATAAATTGGCTATTTTTGGTTTATATTTCTCTTTGAGCCATGTTACTGTAGGTCATCATTGTTGCATCCAATCAAACTTAGGGCATGAGAAGACAGAGTGTCTGGACTGACAAGGCTGGAAACAGACCAGACGCCAGACCACAGGAAATGCCTGAAGGTCAATGCCACCTTGCAAGGTTTCCTGGTAGCCAGGCCTTTTGGTGTCTCCTGTGATGTCAGTCTCGGCACACACTTGCTTTCAGACTTCCACAGCCTTTAATATCCTTCACTGGGCTAACACTGTACGATCCTCCCACAGACTGTTATCAGCTAACACCTTGCAGGGATTATGACAGCTGGCTCAGAGCAAGAACATGTCGAAATGGGACATGGCTCAATGCCCAGAGGGGGGAAGGAGGTAGGAGGGGGAGAGGTGGGGTGAATTTGAAGCAGGACGAGGCTGACAATAAAGGGGCGGTCAACTCGACTTGTGTTACTTTTTTGCAGCTGTTCCCTGGGGCTCTCAATCCCTGTCCCCTCTGTGGGTCCAACTGCTAATCTTGGCTCTGCCACTAACCACCTATGCAAACCTTATCTTCTTCAGATAATGATTTCTTCAACTAAAAAAGGAATGCTAAAGATCCATGAGTCTATTCTACATGCATTTGGTATGTTACATTCAGTTTTTTTTTTAAGTATATCAGAGCAGCATCTAGTTGGGAAGGAGAGATCCAGTTTAACATGGGTTATTTAGACTTCAGGTTTAGAGCACAGGAGATTGAATGAATTTAGGCTTGGAACCCAGCTCCACTACTTACTGGTGACCCTGAGCAAGTCACTTAACCTCTCTGAGCCTAAGTTCCTCATCTGTAAAGCAAGAAAATGCTTCCCAGCTTGCACAATTGTAAGGATGATATGAGATAATGTCTATGTACCCCGGACGTAAGCCAGGATCTCATAGCCCCCAGGCTCTGCACAGAGTTACAGTTGAAGAAGACAATTCTAAAACCAAATGGAATTTATAAAGTTTTCTAATCATACCAGCAGCACTCAAAGAACATAAAAGGGGATCCAATTCACTTGAAGAACGTAAAAGGGGATCCAATTTATAAACCACAGCAACATTTCTTAAAATAATCTTTTCCACTTCTGCCCAATTCCCCTACCTCTCACCCACCTACTACATCAGAATCTCAACTCTAGAAATCTCACAAAACTCTCCCCAACACTAGACTTGCCAGATTTAGCAAAACAAAACAAACAAGAGAAAGGATGCCCAGTTAAATGTGAATTTCAGATACACAACAAATCCCCCCCCCCGTTTTTTTGGCGGTATGCGGGCCTCTCACCGCTGCGGCCTCTCCCGTTGCAGAGCACAGGCTCCGGACGCGCAGGCCCACCGGCCATGGCTCACGGGCCCAGCCACTCCGCGGCATGTGGGATCTTCCCGGACCGGGGCACGAACCCGTGTGCCCCGCATTGGCAGGCGGACTCCCAACCACTGCGCCACCAGGAAGCCCCAAATCCCTTTTTTTAGTATAAAAATTTCCCATGCAATATATGGGAGCGTACTTATACTCAGAGATTATTTGTTACTTATCTGAAATTCAAATGTAACTGGTGTCCTGTATTTTATCTGGCAACCCCAACTAACGCCCAACCCACAAAGGTTTTTTTTCTGCTTTTCATTCTTCCCCATCCCATGTTTGTTATGTAGTTTGTCACAGCAAAGCCCATTAACAATTCCTGGAAAATAAAAATAGAAACTGGGTAATAAAGACTAACCTTTCTTTTTTTTCTTTTCCTTGGTGCTTCGTCTGGTTTCCCTTGCTCATAAGGTGCCATATGAAGAGGTCTCGCGCTCGGCACTTCAGACCAGAGCTCCCAGCGTGACACGCCTGCACCACCACCTCAGCTGGGCGGGGCGGGGCGCAGAAGCGCTGAGACGGCGTTCAATTCAAGATGGCGGCAGTAGGCCGAGCGCAGAGATGCTGCACCCCGCCCTGCGAGCTGTAGCCTGAGCAGCCCAGCTGTAACAGATCCCGCGAGAACTCGCTTCCCTCCCTGCTGATGAGATCCCTATAAAGCAGCCCCACCGGGGCCTTTGGAGAGAGCCTGTGGTCTAGAGCAGCGGTCGCCTACCTTTTTGGCATCAGGGACGGGTTTCATAGAAGACAATTTTTCCTCGGACGGGGGTGGGGGGATGGTTCAGGCAGTAATGCGAGCGATGGGGAGCGGCAGATGAAGCTTCGCCCGCTTACCTCCTGCTGGGTGGCCCGGTTCCTAACAGGCCATGGACCTGTACGGGTCCGCGGCCCGAGGGTTGGGGACCCCTGGTCTAAAGTACAAGCTTGTGCTTCTCCATTCTTGAATCCACGAATAAGGCTTTCCTTTGCTTCTGAACCAAATTCAGTCTATTCTGTTGGCTCCAGTGATACTAGGCAGGGGGGATCATTATTGGGTCCCAATTTGAAAAGGTCAGTAACAGTTAACTCACTAAGTTTCTCTCCCTTCATTTTTTTTTTTTTTTCCTTCTACACTTTCCCCAGTACCAGCCTTGTCCACAGCAAAGGAAAGCTTTGGAGCTGTCCCAGCAAGAAGAATCCTTTCCCTTCCCTCCTGCCTCTCCAGTCCTGCCTCTCCGTACCCTGATTCTATATCTTCCAAAGCTCAGTAGCCAGGAAAACTCTGAGAAGGCAGGAGAGAGGAAGAAGCTAACTGGCAAAGACTAAATTTTTGTCGGGGTTAGGGAGTGAAGGCATCACTCTCACACATTCATAAATATGGTACTTAGCCCGGGGTCTGGAATATAGTAAACACAGAGGGCACACCTGCTCTTACCCCTGCTTCTTCTCATGACTACTACTAGGGAGACATCCTTTCCCACCCACCCAGCCCAAATCTGTGGCCTTGTTCTCTATAGAACACTCCAGGAAGCTTAAAAGCCTAAAAGAGGCCTGCCCATCCTACTGCTCCCACACAGATACTGTGGTGGTCCTAAGTCCCCTGGGGCTGGATCCACACCAACTCACAGTCTCCCCATTCCAGGAACAGTCTCTGCTCCGCTGCTTAGAAGCCCCAGGTAATCATAGTATCACTCTGTTGGCAGGGTCACATGACCCACTCTGCTGGCCACCCAGGAAGTTCAAGATTTCCAAAGCACCCATTGAGCCAGGGGCACCTTCCAGGACAGTGGCCTTGGTTCTTGTTCCAGATGCTGCAGCCCCACTGCTGCTGAAGACAGTAATGCTCCTCCATTCGGGGCCACCTGAGGGAGTTAAATTCCCATTACAAAGACAAAGCCCACTGAACTGGAAGAGAGTTGGTCCTGAGTGCCAGCAAGAGCCTTGCCTCAGTCCCAAAGGGGTGCCGGGTCCATTAAAGCTTTTCACAGCTGATTGCTCACCTGTTCTTCATTTTCCACTTCACTCGGTGTACTAAACAGTGTCCTGGAGAGAAGGACCCAGCAGAACAAACCAATAAAATTGAACATTTCCCCCTCAATGCTCTTTGAGGCAGACCCTCCAGGCTGACTTCCCTTTTTTCCTTCTAAGAATGGGAATCCAATCTGAGACAGGTCAGACCCAGGGCTTTAAAAAAAAAAACAATGCCACCACATTCATTTCCCCTTATAACTACCAAGGGGTTTCTCTACTGTTCTTTCTTCTATATCATTGCTACTTCCCAAAAAGCATCACATAAAAAAAAAAAAAGCTGAGCTGCATGGGACACTTTCTAATTTCAATTCATTTCAACAAACATATGCTCTGAGGAACCAACCCAACTTGGGGGATACAAACTAGGATAAAGCCAGCACCCATCTTCCTGATGCCTACAGTTTTGTGAGAGACTCAGATGTAAGCAGCACAAAGCAGGCCTGCCACCACAGAGAGGAGCTGTGTGCACGGGGAGGGGCGTGGGGACAGGGCAGGGAAGAGAGCTGGATTTAAAAAGAGGAGCAGTGTTATTGTGTGTCTGCTTTGTTATTGTGTAGTTTTGTTCTGTTGTTTTGGTTTTTTTACTTTCTTTCATTTTCTATTCCCCTACTCTTTTTGTCATCAAGCCCATCCCCCAGGAAACGAGATGGCCGAGCTTGAACTTCATAATCCTCCAAACCCCTCAACATTTCCCCCACCTCTGACTCTAAAAAACAGACCATTTTATCTAGCTGTTCCTATAGGTCGTTCTGTCCATAAAAGGTGCAGTATGCAATATATATTTTTTTTAATTGAGCATTTACTAAGGAAAGCACTGAAAAAATGGCTCTGGAAAACAGCCATGAGCAAAACACATAGACCCCACCTTCATGGAGCTTACAGAGCAGCGTTGAGCATAAAGTTAGGGTTTTAAATGCACACACTTTGGAGTTGAAAAGAGATGAGTTGTCTTACCATGCATGAGGCTGTAGGCCAATTAAATTCTCTGTGACTCATTTTGCTGATGTGTAAAATGGGGACAGTAATACCCAACTCACTGGTTTGTTATGAGGTTTAAATGAGATGTGCGTAAGTGCTGGGTGTGTGTCAGCATCTATTATTAGTGTTTGTGGCGGTATTATTGTAACACATATTTCGGCAACAAAAACGATAAGGCTGACATTACTGTGCTTAGCTGTTTTCAAGTTGTTTCACATGTGTCTGTTTCATTTCATCAACAATATCATAAGCCTCTTGAGGGCATGACAGCCCATGGTAAGTATTCAACAAATAGCTGTTGATTTTAGGTTACAGGAGAATGTGTAATTTTTCTGTAAAACCACTGAGGTTTCCATTTTAGGCAAGAGCAAAGGGGTGTCAGAGAATCTCCATGACTGAAATGCCAAATGCACCCGTTTGCTCAGCGAATAAGGCAGAGGGAAGGATCAAGTGAATTCCAATTGGGCTGTGACAGCCTCCTGTGACAGATAGCCTGCGGAGCATTGGAGAACACAGCTGAATAAACCCAGGCATAGAGAGAAATGAGTGCAGCCATGGGGACGCCCGGTGGGATGAAAGATAGTGGGCCAGTGTGAGACTGGAGAGGAAACCTCATTACTTCCCAGAGAGAGGCAGGGGCTGCTCTTCAGGTGGAGTGGTGCTCAGGAAATTCCAGAACATGGTTGCCTGAGAATCCAATGGAACAGCTACTGACTGGCAACCACCAACTCAGAGGGTGGGGAGGTAAGTGATCAATAAATGCATAATTGGGGCTTCCCTGGTGGCACAGTGGTTGAGAGTCTGCCTGCCGATGCAGGGGACACAGGTTCGTGCCCCGGTCTGGGAAGATCCCACATGCCGCGGAGCAGCTGGGCCCGTGAGCCATGGCCGCTGGGCCTGCACATCTGGAGCCTGTGCTCTGCAATGGGAGAGGCCACAACAGTGAGAGGCCCACGTACTGCAAAAAAAAAAAAAAAAAAAAAATGCATAATTGAGTGGAAGGATGCTTCTTTTCAACACCCACCCCTCACCCCTGCCATCCTCCACCTTAGAGAGCCAGGTTCCACTGGAGAGAAACCTGTGTGATACGGAGAGATTGGGAAATGTTTGTTTTCCTGGGAGATCCCACAGATGCCTGGCAGATAGAAGGTGGCCAATAGATACTTACGCATGGTTATTTGAATTCTAAGAATCAGAAGTCTATAATGCAGTGCTATAAGGGGATTATTTAGGCCTGTCTCTTTGCTTTATTGGGTGGAAAACTAGTCCAGAGAAGTCAAGTGACCTACCCAAGGCCCCGCAGGTCCTGAAGTAGCTGAGAATCATAGATCAGATTGCCCACGTCTGGGCTCATTGCTTGTTCTTTAGGCAAACCCGTCCACAATTAGCAGCGTCTCTGTGTCTTGTGGCTGGAGCCTCAGCAGCACCTCGACCTTCATTCAAGCTAAGGTGGCTTCACCATGGTGCTTTCCTTTTCCCAGATTCTCCTCCAACCTGGATTACATAGCTGCTTTGCCTTGTTTCCTCCCCCCTCTGGTTCTAACCACACCTCTTTCAAAGTGTGAGAAACCTTAGTGATGAGCCAACATTCCTTCCTTCACCGAGCAGAAGCCTCGGTCCAGCTTAGCTCTTGCTATTAACACTCTCATTATCATTATTATTATTTGGGCACCAACTACTAGCTAGGCCCAGGCAGTGACAGGCCAACGACTGAGCTGGTCCCCCCTGCCCGGCACTTGGAGCCCCTCTGTCCCCTGGCAGACACTGCAGGCCTCCTGCAAGCCTCCCACAGCCAGGAACAGGAAGAAAAACAACGAGTTGATGCTGGCCTGAGCTGAGTCATAAAGACTCAGACCGCAGAGTCTGAAGGAAGGTGACTGGATCGTCTGGGCTTTGTGAGCAAACAACTCAGAGGCTGTAGGAAGATCACTCCCGGCCCCTCCTGGTGACAGAGTCCCTGCAGGTGATCTGCAGGGCCCAGGATGAGCTGGGGCTCCTCAAACTGGCATTTTATTGCTGATTTTTAAAAACTGCCAGTCATTGCC
This sequence comes from Mesoplodon mirus, assembly GCF_964341445.2. Classification (NCBI taxonomy): domain Eukaryota; kingdom Metazoa; phylum Chordata; class Mammalia; order Artiodactyla; family Ziphiidae; genus Mesoplodon; species Mesoplodon mirus. The sequence goes on along the minus strand of NC_138979.1, from coordinate 152,126,200 downwards.
AATCCCTGTTTTATATCTTTTAATTGTTTTTAACTTGTGTGCTCTTTGCCCTGAGGTGACTGGAACACCAAGGGCAGCACTTTATAGAATAAATAGATAATGTATTTGCTTTATGTACTTCCCTGCAGGGTGGAGATGAAGCAAGCAGGAATGGGTGGGAGGAGACACAGAAGGAAGCCTTCTGAGTGTTTGCAGGGTGCAAGGCCTCCCTCTTGGCAGGACCTTCCTTCCTTTGTTCCCCCTACAGTGCTACACTGGGCTTCTGAGCGCCAGCAGGAGCCAGAAAGTTGGAAGCTAGGAAGTTGCCTGGAGTCATTTGGAAACGTCTATGGGCTTTGCTGCTGCCCACCAGCCAGGCAGAGCCACCGTGAGAAGATGGAACGAAAGGGACTGTGTCCTTGTGGAGCCTCAGAGAACATAGGAAGGGAGAAGTAGGATTAAAAAGGAAAATCTAGACCAGCAATTCCACTCCTGGGTATACATCTGGAAAAAACAAAGACACCGATTCAAGAAGATACACGGACCCCAATGTTCATAGCAACACTATTTACAATAGCTGAGATATGGAAGCAAACTAAATGCCCATCCACAGACAGATGAATAAAGAAGATGTGGTATATATCTGTACAATAGAATATTAGCCATAAAAAGAATGAAATTCTGCCATTTGCAACGACGTAGATGGACTTGGAGAATATTACGCTTAGTGAAATAAGTCAGACAAAGACCCTATGATATCACACATGTGGAATCTAAAAAATATTGATAATACAAACAAATGAACATAGCAAAACAGAAGCAGACTCAGAGATATAGAAAAAAACTAGTGGTTACCAGAGGGGACAGAAAAGGGGAGAGGGACAAATTAGGGGTACGGGATTAAGAGAAACAAACTACTACATACAAAATAGATACATAGATAGCAACGAGGATGTATTGTATAGCGCAGGGAATTATAGCCATTAGCTTGTAATAACTTTTAATGGAGTATAATCTGTAAAAAATACTGAATCACTATGCTGTACACCTGAAACTAATATAATATTGTAAATCAACTGTACTTCAATTTTTTAAAAAGAAAGAATAATCTAGAACATCTTCCCCAACTCCAACTGAAAGGCCAAAAGGCCAACCAGGAGTTGCTGACAGCCTCATTGTATTCCTTGCAAAGTGGCCAATTCAGCCTGGTGATTAAGAGGGAGAAAGAGTTCTTTGGGGGCTTCCCTGGTGGTGCAGTGGTTAAGAATCCACCTGCCAATGCAGGGGACATGGGTTCGAGCCCTAGTCTGGGACGATCCCACGTGCTGCAGAGCAACTAAGCCTGTGCACTACAACTACTGAGCCTGCACTCTAGAGCCTGCAAGCCACAACTACTGATGCCTGCACGCCTAGAGCCTGTGCTCCGCAACAAGAGAGGCCACCACAGTGAGAAGCCTGCTTGCCACAACTAGAGAAAGCCCGCTTTCAGCAACGAAGACCCAAAACAGCCAAAAATAAAATAAATAAATTTATTTTTTTTTAAAAAAAAAGGGTTCTTGGGGGATCAGATCTGGATTCCAGTCCCCTGCCCTGCCACTTACTTGATGTGTCACTTTGGGCAAGTGGCTTCACTCTTCAGAGTTTTAGTTTATTCATCTTAATTAAATGGTGATAAAGAAGGCAAATATACCTTATTCATATAAATGTTGGGAAAAGCAAAAGGAGATGGATAAACCAAGTAAAGTGCTTACTTTGCCCAATGCTGGGCACATGGCAGACAGTAAATATTAGTTATTATTGTTATTATGTATTTAGTGCTGTATTAGGCAATCATGGGAGAGGCAAAAAGAGCAGAAATAGTCACTGTCACTGAGAAATACGTTCTCCAACATGCCACCCTGTCTCTTCTCTGCCCACCAGATCTGATTTATGTTCAGCAGCTTCTCCAGGGAGTGCAAAGAGCCTGGATTTGTGCCCCAGCTCTGCTGCTCCCCAGCTCTATGCCTCTGCATACATCACCTAACTTCTCTGAACCTCAGTTTCCTCTTCTGTAAAATGGAAATAGTGATAAAGACTCTGCCTACTTCATAAGGTCGCCATGAGATTCAAATGTGATTATGTGTGAATATGCCTCAAAAGTCGTAAAATTCTGCAAAAATTAAAAGTTATGATCCTACCCAATCCTATAGGTTTCACTCAAGCCCCACCTTCTCCCACCTTTTCTATGAGTGAAATCCAACTCAAACTGTCTTAAGTGGGAAAAAAAAAAGGATTTTCTTAGCTCTTGCAACTAAAAAATTCTGAAGTAGCTGGCTCCAGGTTTCCAAAAGACAAGCTTTTCAGAAATCTGGTTCTCTCCTTTTCTCAGCTCTGCTTTCCTCTATGTTGCCTTTACTCTCAGGCAAGCTCCTCCTGTGAGGTGGCAAAGACAGCCACAAGCTGCTCTGGGCTTGCAACCTATCAGCTCAGCAACCCAAATAGAAACCATCCACCCCTTTCTTGAAAGATCCAGCAAAAGTCCCAGAATTGAGTCTCAGGGGCCTGACCCAGGTCCTGTGCCTGTTTATGGCCATTTCACCTGTGGCCGGGAGAATGGAATATGCTAACTGGCCAAGCCTGGGTCATGTGCCAGGTGATGAGGTCATTCCACCCCCAACCACATAAACAGAATGAGAGGAGGTGGTCCCTTAGAAGCAAGGCAGGGCGATGTTGCTTACAGAAGGGAGAAGGAGATTCTGGACAACACACGTCCACCACACACAGATTTTACTCTTGTATTTTCTGGTACGACGTAGGAAAAAGAAGTAAGAGCCAAACAAAAAATCACAGAGAGCAACCAAACACTTGCTTGGTGGTATGTGCTTGAATCAACAGTTTCTTTCCCTGGAAAACTCTGCCTAGTAATATGACTTCAGGGAAATGAAGGTCCCAGCCCATTTCAGGAAGAGAGCCCTCCTCTTGCTGAGAAACACAATGGTGAACGATAAAAGAAAAGAGAAACCTATTTCCTGACTCATTAAAGCAAGAGAGTGTTTAATAAATAGTATTTGATGATAAAGTTCTGACACTCACTTAATAACCATGATTCTGACTCTGATTCCTATTTCACTTAAGAATCTGCATGACCCCAGATTTCCGGCTGCTATTAATAGAGGTCATGTTGTGGGCAGGCTGCCTGAAGCAGGTTCTGTGCACAGGAGGGCCAAATACTGGGTGGGGGACCCATGAAACCACAGTTATTTCAGTCTAAGTCACAACATCATTTCAGCCCAATTCCACTTCCCTTAGGGGCCTGGCAGACCCTGCCATCCTATCACTACTTCCGCCTCCTAAATAACACTTCTTTTACTGTTTTATCATATTAGAAAGGCTATATTATTTTTTGAGTTTCCTGAAAAAAAGCTACATACTTATCTTAGGAAACTCAAATAAAAGCATCAAGTCCCCATATACTACTCAGTCTTGTTGAAAATCCTCACATCTTTTTCCAGGCATATATAAATACAGTACATAAGATTTTTAAGTGAGATCATATTGTTTCATAACACATACCGGGAATACTTCTCTATGCTTATGATACCCTCCTATAGCATCAATTTTAATAAATTCAAGTTTTTTTATTATATGAATGTACCACAAATTATTCATGCAGGTCCCTATTGTTGGACAGCTAGATTGTTTCCAAATGTTACTATTATGGTATTCTCTGGAGACATTACAAAGTAAAATGAATGCACGCCTAGATAATGGGGTTACAGTAGGGAGATATAATGGCCAAACAGCTAGGGTAGGAAATATGGGGCTCAGTATAGGAAAGGAACTATGAGAAAAAAGAGTTGTTCTCAGAAAAATATTATTCCTGTCTGACATCATGTAGACCACAGCTGGAATCCTGGGGTTTTTCTGGGCTCTGCTCCCAGCTCAGCGGAATTTTTGCTATTTGAATGACATAAAGAAGCTTTATCCATCTGGGTCCTCTTATCTCCGTCTGCTAATAATGGATGGGTCACTAATTCCATGAGCTTTGATTGTATATGTTTTAGATAACTAACTAGACAATAAATCACCCCAAAACTTACTGGCTTAAATCAACCATCTTATTTGCTTATGATTCTGTGGGTCGGCAAACAGGGCTCTGTTGGGTGGTTATCCTGCTCTATATGCCACTGGTTGGGTCACTCATTTGGCTTCATTTACTTGGTGGCTGAGCAGGTAGGTCTAAGAAGATTACTCACATGTGTGGCACCTCAGCACTTCACCACATGGCCTTTCTCTCTCCACGTGGTTAGCTTGGGCTTCCTCACAGCATGGAAGTCTCAGGGTAGCCAGACTTCTTACATGGCAACTGCTTCCAAGGACAAAATTGGAAGTTGCTGATGTCTTTAAGCCCCGCCTTAGAAGTTACACAGTATTATTTCTAGTGCACTCTGTCAAAGCCAGTCTTAGGATCAGTCTAGATTCAAAGAAAGAGGACATAGCCTCTACCTCTTGGTGAGAAGAGAGGCAAAGAATTTGCATCCATCTTTAAGCTACCACAGTAAATATGATGAGGACAAAAGGTTATAGGTTTTGTCTGTAACGAAGAAAAATGGAACATTATCATGTTGCAAATCACTAACTCCCAAGTATGAACTCAACCAGCTAAAAGAGTTTGCCCCAATTCTGAGCAATTAACCGAAAGAGACTCTTACCAGGGTGGCATGTGGGAAATGGAATCCATGGCAGAACTCACAGTCAGGAGACAACAGTAACACTCATCCTGACCCACTGTCCCCACCCACAGTGCTGGAGAAGGGTATTGGGCCATGGGCATCTCTCCCAAACCCTCCCTCTGCCGTGGCGCTTACTTGTCCCTGGGCTCCAGCAAGGCATCTGCTTCTCCTTTTGCAGATTCCTTCCTCACTCCTTAAATATAGCAGTTCCTTCCCAAGTCTATGTTATATGAGTTTTGAGATCTTAGTAAGAACTTTTTTTGTTGAAATTACAAATATTGGTTCTGAAAGTGTTGATATGCTTCCTCAGACTGGTGAAATAAAAGAAGGTATAAGTTGCCCCATGAAAATAATGAATTTCCTATGTAATAATAATAATATTTTAAAATAATATTTTTCCGGGCCTCCCTGGTGGCACAGTGGTTGAGAGTCCGCCTGCCGATGCAGGGGACACGGGTTCGTGCCCCAGTTCGGGAGGATCCCACATGCCGCGGAGCGGCTGGGCCCGTGAGCCATGGCCGCTAAGCCTGCACGTCCGGAGCCTGTGCTCCTCAATGGGAGAGGCCACAGCAGTGAGAGGCCCGCATACCAAAAAAAAAAATTTCCATATGGGAGACTTGAAAAAAAAAGTAAAATCCCTCTCATGTCATTGGGCCCTAGAGGTCTGATGGAAGGACCCTGACTATCCCCGTCACAGTTATTGTGATGGCAGAGGGAGTTTCTTGGTCACTCCCACTTCTATCTGAGAGCTAGTTTTATAGTCTCGTACAGGTTTGTCCCAGTGCTGAGCATGGTCTAAATTTTATATCAAGTCATTTATTGCCTGATTCCCTCTTGACTGATAAAAAAAAAAAAATGCTGCTACCTGGTGTATAGTAACTCTGAAACAAAGCCATGTGGCGGTAGTATGTGGGCAAATGGGCCACATGATGGCAGGAAGTTGGACCCTCTATAATCTGTGCACAACTTCAGGCCCAGCCATGGAGGTCTACCTTCTCTGCAGAAACATACAGACTGTGGCCTCTTTAAAAAGGGCTTACACTTAGTGTCTTTACTTTTCACTCTAAACTGATCAGATTAGAGCTGACCAGCTCTTAAATATTTATAGTTTCTTTTTCACGGTCCAGCCTGAAGCCTTGTGCCTATTTGATTTGTATACCTCATATCTAGCTGATGGTAGATTGAGACAAATATCATCTTTTCAGAACTGAAAATGACTCCACTTTTTTCCTTCCCTGTGCCTCCCTCCAATCACAAGGCAGTGGTCTAAAAGCTGAGGGTGGAACAGATGCCCACTTCCAGGGGTGAGGGGAGCTCTACCCCACCCATCCCTTAGGCTTCTCTTGTTATTGTCCCTAGACCACTGGGAAGAAATCAAGACATTATTTCATTTGATCAGGATCACTTAGAAATAGCAGAACCATTTTCTGCTTCACTGCAGCTCACAATATTGAGATGAATGAATTAAAGTAAATGCCTACTAGAGAAAGCAGTGGAGTGAATTTTAATGCAGCACATGGAAGACCTTCCTTTGGAATCTTTTCATGTCATGACCATTGTGTAGACATTGGGGCATGTGCTTTGGGACTTGTATACCAGGTTCTTGGCCCTGGATACAAGCTCTGGACAGGCTGAACCAAATGTAGGAAGATAGGGCACTGGGCCTCACATGGTCCTCCCATCCACCTTGCCACCTTCTAAGCCTGAAGTTAGCAGGTTTCCACATACTGAGCTTCCTTCCGTGCTCCCAGAGGAAGAAAGCGCCCCCTTTTGTGGAGAGATGTTCTGTCCCTGATAGAAAGGGCTCATTCACCAGGTACCAGAGTGTTTGGAAAGATTCTAGAAAATAAGAGGAAAGAGGTGTGTGTGTGTGTGTGTGTGTGTGTGTGTGTGTGTGTGTGTGTGTGAAGGGGGGGTGGGCGTGAAAGAGAGAGAGAGAAAGAATGAGGGTTCATCCCCCGGCTTTCTCACATCATAGGCTGGCTCTCAGCTCTCACTGAGCTGGGTCAGTACATCCCACCCAGGTCACGCCCTCCCTTCCCTCAGAAACCTGAGTCACCAAGGGGCCTTTGACTTCATTTCCCGGTCTGATCTGGGCATTGTAACAAATGACTTTATCCTGGCTTTATGTTTGGCCTTTGGTGACACCTTGACAGAGACGCTGCATCTTCCTCACACACACAGGCACACATAAAGTACACCCCCCTCACACTCCCCCATTATGGCAGTATTTTCCTGCTTTGTGAAGAAGCTGTAAGGACCTAAACACTACAGTGTAGCATCAGTGTGCAGGAAAGAAAAGAATGGAAGGAAATTTCACTTAAAAGGACTTTGAGTCTGAAGATGGGCTATTTTTTTATCTTTATTTTGAAATCATTTCAGACTTATAGAAAAGTACTTTTTACAGAAAAATACAAAAGTACAAAGAACTCCTGTACATGCTTCACCTCATTTGCTTATCATTTTCTTTCTATCTATCTATCTATCATCTATCTATCTATCTATCATCTATCCTGTACACTTTTTTCCTAAACTGGTTGAAAGTTAAGTTACAGATATGATGCCCTTTTATCCCTAAATACTTAAAAAATGGTCATTCCCTCTTATGACCCCAATACAGTATCAAAATCAGGAAATCACTTTGATTCAATGATAGTATCTAAACTACACATCTTTTTCAAATTTCATCAGTTTTCCTAACAATGTTCTTTATAGCAATAGACAAAAAAAAATATTTGATCCAGAATCTGATCCAAGATCACCTTTGTCAGATCTCTTTAGCTTTTTTTCAATTAGGGTAGTTCCTCAGTTTTTGTCTTTCATGACATTGACTTTTTTGAAGAATATAAGCCACTTATTGAATAGCCTGTCCCTTATTTTTGAACCTTCTGATGTTTCTTCACAATTAGAGTCAGGGTGTGCGTTTTTGGCAGGAATACCACAGAGGTGATATTGTGTCCTTCTTAGCATATCACAGCCGGAGAGAAATGATACTGATTTGTCCCATTTGTCCCTTGTGATGCTAACTTTGATCATTTGGCTCAGGTGGGGTCTGTCAAGCCTCTCCACTACAAAGTTATTATTTTTCTCTTTGAAATCAATAAATATTTTATGAGGAGGTATGTTGAAATTGTATAAAAATACTGCTTCTCATCAAACTTTTACCCACTGCTTTACACATCCGTTGACAGTTCTTGCCTGAAGGCTGCCAATGGTGATTTTCTAATCCTATCCTTTCTTCTACACTTATTGGTTGGAATTTTACTGTAAGGAAGGGCTTTTTCTATCCCTCCATTTATTTGCTTGTTTATATCAGTATGAACCTATATTTTCTTATTTTATTCAGTGGATTACAAACCACTACTATCTTTTTTGTTTTTGTTTTTAAAGTTCAGATTGTCCCAGATTTGGCCAGTGGGACCTCCTTCCAGCCATCTCCTTGGTCCATTTTTTTTTTTTTTTTTTTTTTTTTTGCGGTACGCGCGCCTCTCACTGTTGTGGCCTCTCCCGTCGCGGAGCACAGGCTCCGGACGCGCAGGCTCAGCGGCCATGGCTCACGGGCCCAGCCGCTCTGCGGCATGTGGGATCTTCCCAGACCGGGGCACGAACCCGTGTCCCCTGCATCGGCAGGTGGACTCTCAACCACTGCGCCACCAGGGAAGTCCTTCCTTTGTCCTTTTGACAGGTCCAGGCAGGGCTATTTTTGAGAGAGGATGCTCCAGAACCGGTCCAGAATATTTCTCCAAACTATGAAAATTTCAGTAGCAATCAGGAATCTCATTTTTAACATTATGACAAAACAAACAGTATACCCCAAGGAATTTTAGAGTGCCAATGGAATGACAAAATGTTTATTTAAATACATTTTATTGTCTCTCTACGTACCAGACTCATGTTTCTATGTACCGGACTCATGTTTTAAGTCAAGGCTTGACTCCTTCCCCCATCTCCTGGCAAGTCCATGTCACAGTGGACCTACTGAGGAAATAGCAGGAGAGAGAGAAGAGTCAGGGAGGTGAGGGAAGGAGAGAGTGAGGTAGAGAGGGAAAGGAAAGGAAATGAAAGAAGGAAAGAGGGGGACTCCTCTCCTCTCTTCATCCATTCAGACCAGCCTGGCACCTACAGCCTCCTAACATTCCACATCCACACTGACCCCCTCCAGGAAGTCAGCCCTCTGCTGCCATGAGCATTCATGTTGGCAGAATGAAGGATATTTTGTCCGAGGTTAGAAACAGTCACCTTCACCTCACAAAAGGCGCTGGGAGACAATCTGGGTTGTATGGAAGGAACTCGGGTTTCTTCACCCCAGAAACACCACCGGAAGGGAGGGAGAAGAGAAAACACTGGGTTTGTGATGTCCCCATCTCTCTCCTCACTGGGACTCGCATCACAGGCTGGAGGCGCTTCCGGCAGAATTGAGTGCTGAGGAAAGCCGGCAATAAATCAGCTCTGTCTTTACTAGCCAGGGGTTGCTATGGCAATAGGAATACACTGTAGGGTTTAAGAGATGTAATTTTCTGTGATTCACTGTATATTTTTAGCCATTTTTCTTCCTGTGTTATCTCCCTGTGGCAATTGCCTATTAATGCTGGTCCACACCTAGACTGGACTAAACGGTCCCTTCTCAGAAGTGATGAAAACCCTGGAGACCAGTAAGTACAAGAGGGTTATGGTCCATGAACCAAGGGTAACCTGAGAGAACAGCCAGACTGGTTCAGGACATGGGTCACTTAGCGTGGGTCATGCCACATGTAAGGAAGAATAGTGGAGAATGAAAGGCCCCAGAAATGTGGCGCTGCGTTGCTTGGAATGGGAAACTGAATCACAGTACTCACTGCAGTCAGGGTGCTCACATGGTGTCAAGGGCAAACCCCATGAGTCAGTAACAAACACCCTGAAGAGGGAAGCTAGGGCCCAGGTTTCTGGACAAGGAGCTATGAAAGCATAATAACCTTCTGTCAGTCTAGCTCAAGTTTTACTACTGTGTGTTATTCTTTCCATTTCTTCCTTTCTTTTCTTTCCTTCCTTTAATTTTACTCATTTTTTTTCACCATAAAATATGGAGGAGGGACTGAGAGGAAATAGAAAATTCAATCAGTCTGCTTGGCTATTTATTAATAGCTGTATCAGTAGTCTTTTCATTTCAGGCAACAGAAAACCCAACCTAAACTGTTAAAGCAGAAAGAGAACTTACTGTCTCTTATAACTGAAAAGTCCAGGGCTTTGGGCTAGCCTTAGGCACTACGGTCTTCAGGGGCCAGATGACATCATCAACATCTGGGCCCTCTGTCACACTGAGTTCTACCAATGTTTTGGTGTTTTGGCTGTAATAACATAAAACTCAGCTAACAGAGGCTTCAAGGAAGTGAGGTTTCTTTTTCTCACATAAGAAATCTGGAGATAGATAGGTTTATTTTTCTCATATAATAAGTAGCCCACAATAGGCATAGATGACACTACCATGCAGCAGCTCAGTGATGTTATCAAGAACCCAGCCTCTGGGGCTTCCCTAATGGCGCAGTGGTTAAGAATCCACCTGCCAATGCAGGGGACATGGGTTCAAGCCCTGGTCTGGGAAGATCCCACATGCCGTGCAGCAACTAAGCCCGTGTGCCACAACTACTGAGCCCATGTGCCACAACTACTGAAGCCCGCACACCTAGAGCCTGTGCTCCGCAACAAGCCAAGCCACCGCAACAAGAAGCCCGCGCACCACAACAAAGAGTATGCCCCACTCGCCACAACTAGAGAAAGCCCGCACGCAGCAATGAAGACCCAGTGCAGCCAAAAATAAATTAATTTAATAAATTAATTAAAAAAAAAAAGAACTCAGCCTCTTTCTTCATTTTGGCTCCACCATCTTTAGAGTCATAGGAGGACGGCTCCAGTTCCAGGCATTCAAGGCAAAAAGAAGAGGCTAGCTGCATCTGATTCTTTTATCCACAAAAGGAAATCCTTCCCCAAAGCCCCCAGTTGTTTCCAATTGATTGGACACATAACTGTCACATGCCACATGGCCACCTAGCCACTAAGGAGGCTAGGAAAGCATGGTCTTGGGTTTTTCTGATTCCTACAGCAGAGGCAGGGTTTGTCATTGTCGCTGTGTTTTTTGTTTTGCTTCAGCTAATAGTCAAAGAAAAGCCATACCCAGTATTGTGGAATGGTTCTGCCTCTTCATTACAGGGTCTGACTGGTTACTCCATTGTTGTCATTTCCCAGCCAGGAAGGGAGAAAGTAGAAGAGAAGGGCAAGAAGATTCCTTTTAAGTATGTGATGCCAGAGTAGCACTGATTACTACTCTTCTGCTTGCATCCCACTGGCCAGAATTTAGTCACATGATCAGAACCAGCTGCAAGGGAATCTGGGAAATGTAGAATTTGGGTAGCCATGTGCCCACCTAAAACTTGAAGAGGTCTGTTACTAACACAAAGAAAGGGAGGGATATTGGGGGACAATCAGCAATCTCCTCCAGAGCAGTTATGCAAGAAAGGGTTTGAATGGGTATTGGATTAGCCAGCCAACCATTTCTGCCTCTGTCTTATTCTCAGAGACGCTTACCTTTGAGGAAGTAAGACAGCTTCAGCATCACCATCCTGACACCCTCTCTGGTCCAAGCTCATTTGTAAAAGAGCCCAATCTCTTTGCAGCTACCCTGGCCACTCTCATTAAATCTCCTTGGTTCTGGTGGGTCCCCCACCTATTCCTGAACCAAGGGGATGCAATACAGTGCTCTGATTGGTCATACCTGAGTCACCTGCTCTGCCAAATCACCAAGACCTTTATGGGCCTCAATTTGTTCTTCTGTAAGATAGACATAATAGTAGAATCTACCTCACAGCGTTGGTGGAATAGTGCTGCTGGTGGCCATTTTCCATAAATGCATCGTCACTTGGCCTACAGATCAGACTCACCCTAACAATGCCATCTTAGAAGACCTTTAAAAATCAAAGTAGGGGGGCCTCCCTGGTGGCGCAGTGGTTGAGAGTCCGCCTGCCGATGCAGGGGATACGGGTTCGTGCCCCGGTCTGGGAGGATCCCATATGCCGCGGAGCGGCTGGGCCCGTGAGCCATGGCCACTGGGCCTGCGCATCCGGAGCCTGTGCTCCGCAACGGGGGAGGCCACAACAGTGAGAGGCCCGCATACCGCAAAGAAAAAAAAAATCAAAGTAGGGGGCTTCCCTGGTGGCGCAGTGGTTGAGAGTCCGCCTGCCGATGCAGGGGAAACGGGTTCGTGTCCCGGTCCAGGAGGATCCCACATGCCGCGGAGCGGCTGGGCCCGTGAGCCATGGCCGCTGAGCCTGCGCGTCCGGAGCCTGTGCTCTGCAGTGGGAGAGGCCACAGCAGTGAGAGGCCCGTGTACCGCCAAAAAAAAAAAAAAAAAAATCAAAGTAATAAAAAAAAGTTGTACAGCTGCCTATATTTCATCTCACAGTACATTCCAAAGTAGACATATTTATTCAGCACTTGCTTCAGGCACCTGGCACTCTGCTAAGCACGCTACATACATTCTATCATCATTGGCACTGTAACTCCATGGGAGAGATGCTTTCACTGTTTTCACTGAACAGATAAGGAAATTCAGCTCCTGGCCCTAAGGTCACAGCCAGCGCAGCAATGGAGCCACCAACCTAGGAGTAACTTTGAACCGCCACACTCCGTTCCCTTTTGCTGGGTAAAAATAAGTCAGCCAAACACTTGTGGAATCGTGGAACTCTTCTTGCTGATTGGGGCAGTCACAAGAGAGTACCACTCAGATCTCTCTTAGGGAGGGAACCTGCTGCAAGGGACGTAGCGGGCTAGCCGCCTCCAGCCATGGCACCTTTGGGACCCTGCAGCTCACACACTGATCACAGCAGGGGAACCTCAGCTGGGCCAGGACACTCCTCAGCTCTTGGGCTTCCGATCAGCCTGGCCAAGACTTTCTCGGCTTAGCTGAGCTCCAGTCTAAGGTTCTTCCTACCCAACCCTCTTTCCTGTCCTCTCTCCTTTGGTAAGTCTCAGACCTGCATTGTTGCCTGAAGGCTCTTCTCACTGACCTCTGCTCCCCTGCCCTTTATCCTTCATAGATATTCGTTTATTGCATACCTAACTCCATCCTGGTGTCTGTTTCTCAGAAGCCCCAAAATGACATGCTTCTTGTACCTGCTTTGACTCACTGCATGGACTACACCACAGGTATGCATGTTTCCAAAGATTCTTGAGTGTTAAAAAACAAGCAAGCAATGAAAAGAAAAATTCAAAATTGGGGTTGGGGCGGATCTAATGCAGACCAATGAGGAGGCTCTTGGCCTGACACTCAAAAAGTGGAGGATCCTTCTCTGAGCAAGTTTCTAAATAGAGAACAACAGTCATTGCTGATTTTTTTTTTTTTTTTTTTTGGTACGTGGGCCTCTCACTGTTGTAGCCTCTCCCATTGTGGAGCACAGGCTCCGGACGCGCAGGCTCAGCGGCCATGGCTCAAGGGCCCAGCCGCTTCGCGGCATGCGGGATCTTCCCGGATCAGGGCACGAACCCGTGTCCCCTGCATCGGCAGGCGGACTCTCAACCACTGCGCCAGCAGGGGAGCCCTGATTTTTTTTTTTAATGTCTCAAAATAGATTTTTTTTAATATAAATTTATTTATTTTATTTATTTATTTTTGGTTGCATTGGGTCTTCATTGCTGTGCGCGGGCTTTCTCTAGTTGTGGCGAGCAGGGGCTACTCTGCATTTCGGTGCATGGGCTTCTCCACTGCGGTGGTTTGCTGCAGAGCACGGGCTCTAGGCATGCAGACGTCAGTAGTTGTGGCACGTGGGCTCAGTAGTTGAGGCTCGTGGGCTCTAGGCACACAGGCTTCAGTAGTTGTAGCTCATGGGCTTAGCTGGTCCATGGCATGTGGGGTTTTCCCAGACCAGGGATCAAACCCATGTCCCCTGCAATGGCAGGTGGATTCTTAACCACTGCACCACCAGGGAAGTCCCAAAATTTTTTAATTATACAAGTTTCAGATGTACAGCATTATAATTCAACAACTGTAAAAATAAACAAATTTCAATGAGTACAACATTGGTATTGCCAAAATAACTTTAAGAATGGTAATATCAAACAATTCCAGGGTGCTGAAACTGTTGTATATTCTTTAGACACAATGACTAATTTAATCCTCATAACACCTTGAGGAGGTAGGTACTAAGTCACTCTCATTCTAAAGTACAGAGGTTAAGTCATTTGTCCAAGGTCACACAGTTACAGTCTGGAGGAGTCAGATTCACACTCAGGCATTTTGGTTTCAAAGTGTATGCTTCAATCCTCTTAGTTATATGTCTCATACTCAGCCCACACTGGCACTTTTTGGTAAACTCATTTTGAACTTTCATAACTAATCTGCCTCTTAGTTTGCTGTTGAATCTGTTGAAAAGAAAAACCAGTACATAGAATGAAAACTGGTATTTTTAGAAGAGGTTTAATTAAGCCATATTTTGTATTCTATCCTAATTTAAATCTTGAAGTGATTTTTTTTTTTTACTTTAGACATTTTTATCTTTTTTTTTTTACCTTTTTATTTTATATTGTTTTTTGGTTTGGGGGGGTTGTCTTTTTTTTAAATTTGGTTGCACTGGGTCTCAGTTGCGGTATGTGGGCTCCCTTTTAGTTGCAGCAGGTGGGCTCCTTAGTTGCAGCTCGCCGGCTCCTTAGTTGCGGCTTGCGAACTCTTAGTTGCGGCATGCATGTGGGATCTAGTTCCCTGACCAGGGATCGAACCCAGGCCCCCTGCATTGGGAGCGCAGAGTCTTAACCACTGTGCCACCAAGGAAGTCCCCTTATTTTATAGTGTTGTGGAGTTGATTAACAATGTTGTGATAGTTTCAGGTGTACAGTAAAGTGATTCAGTTATACATATACATGTATCTGTTCTTTTTCAAATTATTTTCCCATTTAGACTGTAACATAATATTGATCAGAGTTCCCTGTGCTGTACAGTAGGTCCTTGTTGGTTATCCATTTTAAATATAGCAGTCTGTACATGTCAAAAAAATCCCAAACAGTACTGATCTTAAAAGGGTGGAAACCCAGCTGCTTTGGGTGTGTTGGAGGGAGTGGGGGAGGGGTCTGAAACTTGCCTGGAGTCACACCACAGGGTTGCAGATCAATTCCAGTTAGTCTAATTCTCATCCAGTTGTTTCCCACACTACTCAGGCAAGGAATTGATTCTTTACAGAAAGAGCAAAGACTTAACTCAGCCAAAGGGAAAAAATGATCAATTAAGCAAAATATCAATACACTGGCTTTTGACAAGGCTCTCCAAACTGCCGTGGGATTGCCCTTGCTGCCCCTGGAAGCATGCGTCACAACTACCCCACCTCACCTTAAGGCTTATCCAGTGATTGCTAACTGGTAGCGCAGGTGGATGCAGCCTACAACCATGTTTGACTTGCTCCCCACAGTGATTTTTATAAAACTTAAAATTCGTTGACAAGATTTATCAACTGGGATATTTCACATAAACATCTGGAGTCCTTGCTTCTGTTGAAAATCAGGTGATCTGGCCATACTCATTCTGCACATCCACTTCCTGCTTCAGACAGGGCCAGAATCCCCTCTCCAGCTATCTTACTACACCTGCTGGCCCTGAAGTTCTTTGAGTTCATGACGCCAGGGTTATACTGCTCAGGACAGTAAACCTCCCTGATTTTGAGCACTCAGGTTCAGATCATGAGGCCTGGAGAGCACTGGGCTGAAGTTAGCTGTGATCTCCTTAAGAAAAACGAGTTACTAAGCAAATTAATTTGGGATTAAGGATTTCAAGAGGGAATTTTTTTGAAGTACTTTTCAAGCATTCTAGCAGGAATGATGAGCATTATTAGCACAGCTGGGAGGTTTGTCAGCAGTGACAGTTTGGGGATGGGTGACGACCAGACGCAGAGACCTTATATTAGAAGAGGTGGGACTTCTGTCCTGGCTTTGCCCTTACCCATGATACGACCTAGAGGGTTTCCTTCACGCTCAGATCAGGTGCCTGGTGTTGTAGCAAGAATAATAAGAGTTAACGTCTGCTGAGTGTTCATTACCTGCAAAGCAGTTTGTTAAGTGCTTTGTGAGCCTCCTCCCATTTCACACCAAGCCTCCAAGTCAAGTACCAGTGTTACCTCCAAAGAACAGGAAGGCTTCATGACCTGTCCAAAGTCAGAGAGTCCATAATTGACACAGCCAGGATTTGAAGCCCAGACACGGACTCCAGAGCCCACACATGTATCTACTACACTGTGACGCTTCCACCTGCTTCACGGGGTTGTCCTGAGAATTTTACAAGATGATGTAGGTCAAGTGCTTTTATAAACTACAAAGTGCTATAGCAATGTTCACTATTATCTACCACTTGAGCACTGCAATTTTTTTCAAAATTGGTGCTTTACCTAAAAATTACCAAGTCAGTTCGGTCCGTTTCTGTTTCTTTCAAATTAATGATTTTTTTTTTTAAGATAATCAGGAGCCATAACTCAAACATCATTAGTCCTGTAGCGCCCTCTGCTGACAACAGTCAGGAAAATTATGAAATTATAATAGGTGAGAGTGATTCCCTCGGCCCCCTTGAACAACTATTTCTGGAGCACGTACTTTGTCCCGGGCATTGTACCAGCTGTCACATGGCCTAGAGGACACAGGAGGTCCCTTTCCAGCCCAGCCTGCCCCCTGTGATTTAGGTATAGGAAAATGAAAGCCACAGGGCAAGGGTGACCCCACTTCCCATCCTGACATCACAGAGAAGAGCCCAAAGCCAGAGCACGTTGTCATTATCTCCCTTAAAAGGACAAAGTGAGCCCCAAACCATGAGGTAAAGGGTACTCCTGCCCAGGGATATGCAGGTAAATGTTTAACAGTCAATTCTCTGGCAGGGAGAAGCTCTGATTTGTGGCATTTGTCCATTTCGATGGTGGAAATACTCCCACTATGACCAGTTTCAAGCTACCAGCATGACGATTCACAAGATGCTTAAAACTTTAACAATTGGCCCCTCAAAAGCTGGCAGGAGCTGGCTCCAACACACCACTTCTTTTATCTCTCGAAAAAAACAGAACTTCTCATCTTCCTTCCCAATCAACTGGACTCAAGAATTCTTCCAGCTGGTCCACACTAATGATCAGGGACAGATCAGCCTCACCCCAGCAAGGCTGACATCTAACAGAGAAGGGCAGACTGCCAGCTGGAGTGTTCCCTGAGCATCCTCTGGTGGCTCTAGCCAATGGTCCACTTCACCTTCCCTCTTTCCAGCTCTGAAAGGGAACCTCCTTCACACTCCACCTGCCTGTCTTCATCTCCAGATTCCCTGCCTCAGCCCGGAAGCCTCCACTCCAGCAGAGGGCACCTCTTGGCTCCTGGAGGAGCCCGGGACCAGGGTGTAAGCAGGCAGAACAACACTGGCCCGTACGCCTCTCACTTTGTCCAACACAAGGAAGAAGCCCTGCCTTGGGCCCAGGAAAGAAGGAAGAAAGTATGGGGCCATGGGTGACCTGGGGAAGCAGTTCCCCATTGTATCCAACTAGAGAGGTGAGCCAGGCAGAGCAAAACCCAGCTGCTGGGAGCTCCAGAAGACCAATATCCTGAGGGCAAGCTTTCTATTCAGCCCAGAAATCATCCCTGAGACCCACCAAATAAAACCAGAAGAATGACGACCACACTTCTCCAAACAGCAGCTGCCAACCTCCACCTCCCATGAGGTTACCATTGCCCCTTGCTTCTTCCCCCGACCTGCCCTCAGATTTCCTTCCGCAACCTCAGTCCCCTCATCCCAAGATTCTGGCATCCTAACGGATGAGGAAACCTACAGTGAGAAGACTGGGTTCCACTCTGGCTTTCATGGGTCCTTGAGAAAGTTTCTAAACCTCCTGAGGCTTGTGTTCTGAAGCCAAAATAGAAATAGTCATCAGAGAGTGCTGTTGAGAGGATTAAATTAGAATGTATGTGAGAAGGACTTTACAAATCAGAGTGTTCCATAAATGTTTGTTATTTTTCTACCTGAGAGAAGTATTTATTTATTTTTGAATTTTACTTTTTTATACAGCAGGTTCTTATTAGTTATCTATTTTATACATATTAGTGTATATATGTCCATCCCAGTCTCCCCATTCATCACACCACCCCCCTCTCCCCCCGCAACTTTCGCCCCTTGGTGTCCATACATTTGTTCTCTACATCTGTGTCTCTACTGAGAGAGGTATTTATGTGGGTGTTTTTTTTTTTCTCTCTTATTAAAGGAACACATATTCTTTGTGGAAATTTTGAAAAATACATTTGAGTATTAAAAGAAAAGAAATTCAAATCACCTACAGTGAGCCACCATGCACATCTGGTATTTCCCCCAATCTTTTTTTCTATGTAGATATAGATATACCTTTGTTAAAAGAAAGGATGAGAATATTTATGACTCAGTGGTAGTGGTCTCTCCCTGCTCCAGCCTGCAGGCCTGACAACAGCGTTTCTCTCAATCCCTGCAGTAGGAAAGAGGGCAGTTAGTCTCTCACTAGAAACAAGGCCTGCTGGGATCCCAAATTAAAGAGACCTTGGAAATCGAACCTGTTCTTGCTGATAGAGGCCTTCAAACTTTTTGTTCTCCAAGCCAGTTTGGAAAGACCACATGGCCTTAGGGATCTCCTTGCCTGCCTATCCTGATTTGTAAAATCAATTTTTAAAAATTAAAGTTGGGAAGCCTTTTAACTAGTAAAGCATAAATTGCTGCAGTCATGCAGTTCAAATGCTGATTCTCGGGCACTTTTCAATGTGGAACTGAATTTGCTGTAGGAAATACTTTTGAAAATCTCACCTTTTTCTGTGGCTGGCCCATGAATCACCAGAGGAACCCATGTAGAACATCAATGCAAATCTGTTCCGCTGGGTTCTCTCTCGGTATCTGACAAAATGTCATTTTTTCATCGACGTTACCAAGATCCTATCCCTCACTTCTGCCCTAAAACAGGTGTTTCTTTGGCTGTCAGAAACGACCTGGGTCTCTTTTCCTCTATAATGATAATGGCTGGGCCCCCCTGCCTGAGTCCACCTCACCCTGACTTCTCCAATATTCTAATCCAACTCAGAGTAGGAGGTAACTCCAGTTCTCCAAACCCTTGGGAGGGGCCTGGGATGCTCACATGACTTAAGTGCATTGATGGGAGAATGTGTCCAAAGGGCCATGTCCCGAATGTCACTTCTGTGTGGCTGCATGTACTAGAAGAGCTTGTGACTAAGTATTTCCAGTCCAGATGTTTCAGGCTAGATAGTGCGAAAACCAGGACAGGCACTCTTCCCTTAAATGCCTAGGACAAGTCCAGCAGCTTCTTGCCACTGCTTCTCTCCAGACGCACAGAGTAAATGCAAAGAGCAAAGGACACCCCCTCCACTGGTCCTCTCTGCTGCTGCCAGAACGAAAGTCTCAGTGACTTCTGTCTCCTAAGAGAATGTTTAGCCCCACCCAGAGGACAGGTCCTGTCCTATGCCTTCAGGGTCCCTTACTGTGTGTGAGAGGTCACCTAGTATCTATGGTAAAAACCTGAGCTTTGGACTCAGCTTGACCTCGGCTTGAATGCTGGCTCCACCTCTTCCTGGGAAGTTTGGCCTCAGGCGAGTGTCTCTACCTTGTGAGCTTGAAGAAGGGGCTGTGAGTGTGTCCAGAGGTCATCTGTGAAAGAACGCTTTGCAGGTGCTCAGGGAATGGTGATGAGGGATAAGGGGCTCCTTCCTGAAACAGGCCGCTCAACACTTCGCTCTCAAGCAAAGCTGCAGCGGTAGGACAAGCTAGCTAGGCTCAGCAAAGGGAGTCTCACTGCTCTCACACCCCTGTTGGCAACTGTCTCTTTTCACTGAACTTTCACAGTCCCCTTGCAGCCCTTCCAAAGTCAGCACCTACCAGTCAGGACCCTTCTCTTTGGTTGAGCTGTGCTTCTGAGTGGCCAACCCCGAGGCCTTTCCCACCTCTTAACCAGGACATCCCCTGCCAGCAGGGAAAGGTAAAGGTAAAGGTGTTGGGCCATCACCAGCTCTTGGTAAAGCACATCACCTTTTTTTTTTTTTTTTTTTTTTTTGCGGTACGCGGGCCTGTCACTCTTGTGGCCTCTCCCATTGTGGAGCACAGGCTCTGGACACGCAGGCTCAGCGGCCATGGCTCACGGGCCCAGCCGCTCCGCGGCATGTGGGATCTTCCCGGACTGGGGCACGAACCCGTGTCCCCTGCATCGGCAGGCGGACTCCCAACCACTGCGCCACCAGGGAAGCTCACACATCACCTTTTTATGATCTCCTCTTTGTAGGCTCACTTCCCAGCACCCAAGAACAGCAGTCCAGGGTTCCAGAACCTACTTCAAAGCAGCACAAGACCTCTCCGGCTCCTCCCCACCCACCAGCATGCATGCAGCCTCCCTTTCCAGGGGCAGAAGTCAATGTAGAGGCAGGAGCTCCAAGCCCTAAGACCACCCAGATAACTTAATTACGTCTTCACCCCTCACCACCAGAACCCAGGACATCCAGTTCATCCCTTATCCCCGACTCGCTTCTCCATAAGGCTCAGATGTCACCTGTCAGTGAGGCCAGCCCTGAAAAAGCACACACCCCTCACCATCCCCTGTCCCCAATTCCCTATTAAATGCAAAGTCTAATTTTCCATGTATAAAAGTTTTAGAAAAGCACTTCTCTTCCCAAATTCTTGTGACTCAGACAATGTCACCCTGCCAACTTCTTAGAGTCCTTCGTAACTCTCAGGAAGCCAGCCTTCCGGCCCCTCCCCCAGCCCTGGGAGCAGCCGGAGCCCTGTGGGCTCAGTCGGATCGCTCTGGGAAGCAGCCATCACATCTCCCGTGGGTTCACATCTTTCGGGGCCAGCACAGCAGTTATGGCAAGGCACTTTCCCAACATCCTGATCTGACAAACGGGGAGCCCCTTGGGCCGGGGAACAGCCATGGGGCTAAAACCCTTGCTGGTTTCCCCACCCTAAACAGTCTCCTTCCCCTGATACAGGGCCGCCCCCACCCCCACCCCGCCCCTCAGGCCTGCTGAGAGGAAAGCTGCAGAACCGAGAGAAGCCGCTTCTGACTAGGAAAGTGAAAGGAACTAAAGTAAAAAGTAAAAAGTAAAGTAAAAAGGCTCAGATTACTCGTAGCTGGTCTGGGAGGCCACGGCCAAGCTTTCAGCTCAGAGGAGACAATGAAGAGAGTGTGGAGACAAGGAAAGTGAAACTGAACCTGCCATGGCCGCTGCTGATCTGCTCGCCACCCAAGGAAGAAGTCACTGCTGCATCTGCTTCCAGTACTGCCAAGACCTGTAATCACAGAGTGTGGCCACAGCTTCCACCAGGCCTGCCTCATCTGCTGCTGGAAGCGGGCCTCACCCGCCCTCCTGCCCCCCTGCCTCCAGTGCCACCAGAGCCTTCAGGCCAAGAGCTTCAAACGCAACAGGTAGCTGGGAACTGTGGATGTCACCAGGCTGCTGCTGGAGCAGGAGGCAGGGCCCTTGCATCTCCGGTCCATCAGAAGCACCTGGAGGAGACTTCCCTGGTGGCGCAGTGGTTAAGAATCCGCCTGCCAATGCAGGGGACACGGGTTCGAGCCCTGGTCCGAGAAGATCCCACATGCCGTGGACCAACTAAGTAACTAAGCCCGTGCGCCACAACTACTGAGCCTGTGAGCCACAACTACTGAGTCTGCACTCTGGAGCCCGCGAGCCACAACTATTGAAGCCCGCACGCCTACAGCCTGTGCTCCGCTACAAGAGAAGCCACGGCAATGAGAAACCCACGCACTGCAATGAAGACCCAACACAGCCAAAAGTAAATGAATAAATAAATTTTTAAAAAAAGAAGCACCTGGAGGACTAAAGCCATTGGTGCGAAGGACCAGGAGGCCCACCCTCTGCGGGGTTTGCCTGGACAGCTGAGCACAGTGAGGATTCCCGTTCGCATGGGCTGGCAGGGTTTAAGGCAGAGGGATGAGAAGGGGGTTTAACCTGGAGACGATCAGAGAAAGGGAAGGGAAGTGGGGGAGGGATGGAGGAGGGACGGGGAAGAGAAGGGAAGAGAGGGGAGGGGACCTGGCAGGCAATGCCTAGTTTTAGTGGAGTGGAATATTTTCCCAGTAGAAGCCACCAGACAGCTGCCCATCATGTTC
The DNA here is from genome assembly GCF_964341445.2 of Mesoplodon mirus. Classification (NCBI taxonomy): domain Eukaryota; kingdom Metazoa; phylum Chordata; class Mammalia; order Artiodactyla; family Ziphiidae; genus Mesoplodon; species Mesoplodon mirus. Next base: position 152,104,383 of record NC_138979.1, on the reverse strand, counting down.
GCAGAATTCTTCTTAAAAGCTTTACAGGAGAAAGTCATTTTTTCAAGTGGCCTGGTGGTTAAGAGTTAGGGACCTAGAGTTAGTCATATAGATCCTGGTGGTTAAGAGTTAGGGACCTAGAGTTAGTCATGTAGATTCAAGTCCGTGCTCTGCTTCTTCCCCCAGGGGTTGCCTTGGATAAATGTCCGAACTTCTCTAAACCTCCATTTCCTCATCTATGAAATGATGACAGTAGTTCCTACCTTTAGGGTTCCTGTAAGAATTAAGTGGGGTAATGTTTATAAAGCACTTAGCACAGTGGCTGGCACATAGTAAGCTCTCCATTGCTATTCTTTTTATTATTATTGTCAGGAGTGGTAGATAAGCATCTGAATGAACAAGGTTTTCCACAGCTAAACCTTATGGAAGATGCACGTCCAGCCCTAGGACAACAAAGATCCAGGAGAACAAATTTCAAAATAGCCAGTGTTAGGGTGCTAATGGCTCCATCTATGGTGTTCATTGGATACAGCTTGATCTATGAAGCATATAGCCAGACTCACTGCAAACAGGCTCCATTGACAAAAGCAGACAATTTGATTTCCCTATTGCTTGGTTCTTTTTCTTATAATAAATTTTCTCTGCCTCCCTCCAAGATTGGATCTGCAAGGCCTGAGGATCTTATTAATTCACAGGAAGGGCCAACAGAAGTGGGGAGAGCACTGACACATCATGGCCCAGTTCCCCAGACCTGCTCATGGCTGTAACTTGGGCTACAAGCCTTCCTGTTCCTCCCCTGAGAGTACATGACAGGGGTGGAGATGCCATGACACACTCCACCTCTCAGGACTTAACCCATGGTATCAGGAGATGGACTCATCGTGGCCACCTTGAGGCCCACCCTATAAGCTCAGTTTTCTCAAGGTCACCTTTATGTCTTCAAATCAGAGAAGATCGCAGGTGCTTGAGCTATCCAGGTATGATCGTAGCTCCATGGCATGAGTTCAGAGGTGCTGCAAACCATGCCCCCCTAATCTCCCTTCCAAACCCCTGTCCCAACACCTGATATCTAGACCAAGAAGGTCACTCCTTGTGTCACAGAGATGACAAATAGGTTTCATTGCAAGTGCCAACTCCAAATTATTGAGATTAGATTTTGTTTCAGAAAGATTCTCAGGCCTTTTCTGGTCTCAGCAGCATGTTCACAATCAATTAGCAGTATCTGCAATGGAGACTGGAAAAGAAGTGCCAATGGTTTTGCACAGAATTGTCATCCTTAAAAAATTATTTTTACATTTACAGTGCAACTATATGCCAGTCAAGAACACAAGAACTTGTGATGACTAACAACCATTATCAGTAGGGCCTTGAGGTCACAGGAGTCAGAACAGGGACTTTCCGATAAGGGGATTTGAGAATGGCATGCTGCCTGAGACCTGGTTTTGGTGGTTGAGGAGGACCAGCCCAGATGGGGGCTCAGATGGGAAGTTGGGTGCCTTTGGAGCAGCCCCAGGCCTTGGGTTTCTTGGGAAGGGACCAAAAGGAAGGTACTTGCCTCCAAATGGGCCACCAAAGCAAATTCTAGTGCAACCTTTTGAGCCCTACCCTGCTGCCAGTCTGGGGCACTCCCATGCCCTCTGCCCAGAGGGAAGCATACAAAATTCAGACTGCACTGTAAGTAGCAGCCATCACGTACCTTCTACACTCCAGCTCCAAGCTTGGTGCCTTCACACGTACTGTATACACTTAAACCACTCCCATGTGGTAGGATTTTCCAAATTCTCCAATATTATATGTTATTGACCTATTTATTATAATTATCCTGTGCTCATAGTTTTTTTTAAAAAAAATCAAATAGTACAGAAGGGTCTCAGATGAAGAGTAAGCCCCAGCCCCACTTTCCAGAAAGAACTACTCTTCAAAGTCTCTCACATGTCTGTAGTAGCATTATTCGCAATAGCCAACAGGTGGAAGCAACCCAAGTATTCATCAACAGATTCATGGATAAACAAAATGTGGCATGTATGTACAATGGAATATTATTTCGCCAAAAAAGGAGTGAAATGCTGACACATGCCACAGCATGGATCGACCTTGAGGACATTATGCTAAGTGAAATAAACCAGACACAAAAGGACAAATATTGTATGATTCCACTTACATAAGGTTATCTAGAATAGGCGAAACCATAGAGAAAGTAGAAAGGTAACTTCCCCTTGCCTTGGTAACCAAGGCAAGGGGGAGAAGGGAATGGGGAGTTACTGTTTTAACAGGCACAGAGCTTCAGTTTATGATGGTGAAAACATTCTGGAGGTGATGGTTGTCCAACACTGTGAGAGCACTTCATGTTACTAAACTGCACACTTAAAACCAGTTAAAATGGTAACTCATGTATATTTTACCACAATTTAAAACAACAACAACAAAGCTGTTCTGTACTCTTCCATGAGGAAGTAGAGGTAATCTCACTTTGCACAGCAGTGCAGGACCCTAAACTTGACTGTGCAAGCTGACACCATTCAAACTGACCTAAATACTCAATGCGAAAAATGATGATTGTTCTATGACCTTTAAATGTTTTGTCAAAACATTAAAAATCCTCTTACTGTCCATTATAAATGTAGAGGGAAAAAATAGTAACTCTATATAATACACTGTTCTTTAAAACATTAGGAATTTTGAGAGTTAATGTGTTCTATTTCTTGGTAAAAAAACTTATCAAGAGTAGTTTGAACAGTGCTTGCCTTCTTTTTCTATTCACATAATTTACAATACAGAGCAAGCATCATTTGCATGCCTTCATGAATTTTCATGCTCCTTTGGATCTTTCCAACATTCTACCCATTGAACATTCAATGTCATGAAATAGATCTAAGAGGTTCTTTAGGGTCAAATGTTTATTTATTCTATTTTTTGGCTGCATTGGGTCTTCGTCGCTGGGCGCAGGCTCTCTCCATTTGCAGCGAGCGGGGGCCACTCCCCACTGCGGTACGCGTGCCCCTCATTGCAGTGGCTTCTCTTGCTGCAGAGCACGGGCTCTAGCCACGCGGGCCTCAGTAGCTGAGGCTTGCGGGCTCCAGAGCGCAGGCTCAGCAGTTGTGGTGCATGGGCTTAGTTGCTCCGCGGCATATGGGATCTTCCTGGACCAGGGCTCAAACCCGTGTCCCCTGTATTGGCAGGCAGACTCTTAACCAGTGTGCCACCAGGGAAGTCCTCAAATGTTTTTTGATGTCATTTTTTCTGAGACTTCATCCTTTTTGTCACCACCACTTTCCTCATTTATACTGACATGCCCACCTTCACTAGGTTCCTCTGCCTGCACATCTAGAGTCTCTGTAATGGCAGCAGTGTCAACATTCCTATGGCCATCTTTTTTTTTTTCTAACTTCATTTACATTAGACTCAAATCCTGCAAAGTTATTTACACAGTGGAGTAAAAGTTACTGCCACACTGCACGGAATACAAAGTAGAAATAAATGCTCCATTTCAACCATACGCAGCTTTCTGTTCCCAGTACAATTTAAACTACAAGATGTTGCTACCAAATGTAAAATAGATAGCTAGTGGGAAGCAGCTGCATAGCACAGGGAGATCAGCTCAGTGCTTTGTGACCACCTAGAGGGGTGGGATAGGGAGGGAGGGAGGGAGACGCAAGAGGGAACAGATATGGGGATATATGTATATGTATAGCTGATTCACTTTGTTATACAGCAGACTCTAACACCATTGTAAAGCAATTATACTCCAATAAAGATGTCAAAAAATAATAATAAAATAAACTACAAGATGTTGAAGGGACTTGAGCTTGCTTTTATATTCATTGGACTTTTTCAATATAATTTGCACCGTAGCTTCGTGCAGGTTTAGATCCCATCCTACCTTTGCTTTGACGTTGTCATTTTCAGATTTTTTTTGGTCACATACAGTTTTACTTCCGGTGTTATCCCTTTTCATTTATTTGCTGCACTTCCATCTTTGTTGGCCAATTCTCTTTTTTGATTAACTATCTCCGTGAAATGGCATGTGGGTTTATGACCGGAAGACAAGGAAGCAACGCAACCAAGTGCTTTGCTGTCTGTGCATGAACTGAATAACAGATGTGTGTGGATTGAATAAACAGATTGGTTTAATAACCAATAGGCTGTAAAATAAGTGACATGACTGGTCACTGATCATGATGTGCATCTGTTGTTTATGTAGTGATCTGTGGAATGAGCTAGCAGCGAAGTTTGTATTTTATGCAATTACAGTTACTATACAATGGTAACTGAAACTGGTCACATGTTATGGGGGGACTGGTGTTCCGTAAAATGTGGCAACTTAAGTTTGTACATATTGGAACTATGCAAAGCAAGGACTTCCTGTAATAATAATGGATGTTTGACTACTTGTTGTATACCAGACCTTATTCTAAGTGCTTTAACCTATAATCCTCCCAACACCCACTATTAGTTCCCATTTTACAAATGAGGAAACTGAGTCACAAAGAGCTAAAAGGCCCAAGGTCACACAGCTGGCAGTGGTGGAGCTGAGTCTGTGTTTTAAATTTATATGCTGTACTTCCTTTGGTAGAGATGAGAAAGAGTGATTTTTTGGGGGGGAGGGTATCATGTGGCTCATAAAAGTGGCAGCGTGAGGCTTCCCTGGTGGTGCAGTGGTTGAGAGTCCGCCTGCTGATGTAGGGGACACGGGTTCGTCCCCCAGTCCGGGAAGATCCCACATACCGCGGAGCGGCTGGGTCCGTGAGCCATGGCCGCTGAGCCTGCGCGTCCGGAGCCTGTGCTCTGCAACGGGAGAGGCCACAGCAGTGAGAGGCCCGGGTACTGCAAAAAAAAAAAAAAAAAAAGAATATCTTCATCTACCATGCTGGCTTTTTCAGAACAATATTGATTTCAAATATTCTATCCTGCTGTCCCCTTGAGCTATCACAAATGTTTTAGAAACCCCTACTTTGCAGTATCCAAACCACATCTTCAAAACGGCCTCTCTCCTCTAAACCTCTTATCTTCTGCAGCACAAAATCCTTTCTTTGAACACGGATTTCAAATTTTGAGCTCAGATAATAAGGTAATCATAGAATACGTGAATAGAAGGAACTGGCAATTTAAAGCAAAAGGGAGGAACAGTCAATGTAAGAACACACCCTAGCCCATCTTTATTGAGAGGCCGTTTAGTGTAGCACTGATGGGCATAGATGCTGGAGCCAATCTGCCTGGGTTCAAATCCCAGCTTTGATGCTTACTAGCTGTGTGTCCTGGACACAGGGGTTAACCTCTCTGTGCTTCAGTTTCCTCATCTAGTAAAATGAGGGGATGGGTACCTGGTTCTGAGGGGCTTTGTGAGGATTAAGTATGTTAATACAGGACAGTGCCTGGGGCACAGTGGCGCTCTGTATGGAGCCTGTCTAGCCACTGGGCCCTCACCCTGTGCTGGCTGCTAATCTCTTTACACACACGAATTCATCTAACCTCCACAGCGGCCCTCAGTACTTCCACTTGGCATGTGAGGAAACTGAGACCCGCAGAAGCTAAGTGACTTGCCCAAGTCACCCCGAAGAAGAGGAGCCGGAACTCAATCCCAGCCCCCAGACGCGTGCATTTGCCACCACCCTGCACAGTGCGAACACACTCAGGGGCGCAGTGAGAGAGGTGTTTTTAAGCAGGCCAAGTCCTCGTTTCTCTGCAGCCTTGCACTTCACCGTCTGCTCACCTGGTGTTGCTCAAAACCACTTTAGTTGCCTCGATCCAACTGCTTCTCCATATCAGCCGCTGATGAGCCCATGTCCACCTGACTCCAGTGAAACTGTCATCACGTGCGAGAGTCAGAGGAAGGCCTTCTGACAGGAACGACATCTTCCAGCCACATGAGGTATGGGTGGAATGAGCTTCTGGGGCCATTCGGCTCTCCAGCCCCACTGTCGGGAAAGACTACAACAAAGTCTATCCACATCCGCTTCCAGGAGGACTAGGGCAATGTGGAAGGAAGAAAAGGTTGCGGGAATATATGATAGCTTGCTGCCCACTTTCAAGCCTTTGGAAATGATTACTGTCACTGTTTGGGCCACCTTTCACCAGTTAATCAGTATGTCTGATTAGCTGGGATCAAATTTAGGTTAGCGAGTTATTAAAACACAAGATAAAGTTCTCCCAGAGGCACATGATGACTATCGATAAGAATATTCATTGGACAGTAATGTAAACAGGGTAACATAAAGACCATCAGAACTGGAGTGGCCCAAATGAAACTAATTAACGGGCTGCATGTGGCTATGCTGACTGCTAGGGGCTGGGTGACTTCAGGCGAGCCATGTAACATCTCTGTGCCTCAGTCCCTCATTGGAAAGGAAAGGGTTTGACCGGGCCATCTCTTTCAACTCAGCACCAATCCAGGCAACAGTTCTGAATGTCTCTCACATGCTTGCCAGATAATGCTCCTCAAAACACCCTATTTTTCCTCCATGACGCTTCTCACAATGTATAATTATGCACTTGTTTTCATGTTTAATAACTGTCTACCCAGCCAGACAAGCAAGGACCACATCTGACTCAACCACAACACGTAGCACAGGGCCTGGCACATGTGCATGAGTCGGTTCAAAAATGAAATGCAGAAAACGTATTAGACACACACTATTCACTAGGACATAATGTGGTTATTTACTAGACCAAGTATGTGAATAGTCTGAACTTGCAGAGAGCAGTGATTAAATCTAAGAGAGAGAAGGACTGAGAAAGATTTCCTGGAGTTTTGTTTCATCTGCTCTGGGTCCCAGAAGATCCCCAGGCAGATACATGTGTGTTTGCGGTGCGGGGGAGGATTAAAAACTGGGAGGAGGGAAAAGAGGAATCTTGTGTATTAAGACTATCAAGGGGGCTTCCCTGGTGACGCAGTGGTTGAGAGCCCGCCTGCCGATGCGGGAGACACGGGTTCGTGCCCCGGTCCGGGAAGATCCCACATGCCGCGGAGCGGCTAGGCCCGTGAGCCATGGCCGCTGAGCCTGCGCGTCCGGAGCCTGTGCTCCGCAACAGGAGAGGCCACAACAGTGAGAGGCCCGCGTACTGCAAAAAAAAAAAAAAAAAAAGACTATCAAGGAAAGGCTGAAAATACATGTCTGGGGGGAGCTTCAAGCCATCTGATGTTTCTGGAGCGTACAGTGTGAGGCAAGAATAACCTGGAATAAAGAGACAGCAGCGCCCTTGATGGGCCAAGGTACCAGAGGAGGCCAGGGAGTGAGGATCCGTAATGTGGGGCTTGGCAAGCACCAGGCCCACATCCTGTCCTGAAGCAGGTGGTGAGGAGGAAAAGATAGGAGAAGGAGTATCTGAGCTCTGAGGGGGAAGGAGTCTGTTTCTGTGTTCCTTTGGCACAGAGGTCAGCAAACTTCTTCTGTAAAGGTCCAGATAGTAAATCTTTTTGCTTTGTTGGCCACATGGTCTCTGTTGCAACTTCTCGAGTCTGCTTGCGTGAGGCCAAAGCAGCTCCATACAATACTTAAATAAATGATGTGCCTGTGTCCCAATGAAATTTTATGTATGGACATGGAAATCTGAATTTTACATAAGTTTTACATGTCACAAAATAGTATTCTGCTTTTGATTTCTCTCTAACCATTTAAAAATGTAAAAACTCTTCTTAGCTCACGGGCTATACAAAAACTGTAGTTTGCCAGCCCCTGCTTTGAAGGATATTTATTGAGTTTCTACTATGTGCCAGGCACTAAGCCAGGTTTTTAGGATACAAGATCACTTCCTGCAGGACTCACAGAGTGGCACAGGAATAGGACATAGAAACAAAAGACAACAGTTATATGCAAGCCAAACCCAGTGCCTCATAAATAAATCAATGTCCTCAATGAATGTATTGCATCAAAATAGCAACATGTATATAAGTTTGGACTTTGACCACCATGAGGGCTGCATATACCATGCACTGCACAAATCCAGAAGGTGCCATTCACATAGGCTCCAGTGTAAATGGTGCCCCCTGGAGTTGTGTGAGGGCGCTGGTGGGAGCCCAGAGGAGAAATATGAATTCATCCTAAAGTTGTACAGGAAGGCCTCACAGAGGAAAAGGAATTTGAGCTAAATCTTGTAAGTTGAGTAGGAACTTTGCCAGGCAAATAAAGCAGGATAGGGCATTCCAGGAGAAGAAACGGCATGAAAGAATACAGTATGTGCATATAGAAAAAAGCAAGCAGTTCAGTTGGAGCTCAGAGTGTGGAGTGGTGAGCCACAGAAAATGAGGATAGGAAAAGGGCAAAAGGGCAAACCGATGAGGGCCTTGTGGGTCACACTAAGTAACTTGTGTGTCGTCCCACAACCATGCTGTCCGAACAGCAGCCGTTAGTCACATATGGGTATTTAAATTACTTAAAGTTAATTAAACTGAAAAACTCAGTCCACACTCACTAGCCGCATTTCAAGAACTCAACATACAGCTAGTGGCTGCCATACTGGACACTGCCACTGTCACAGAAAGTTCTTTTGGGTATGCTGCTCTAGGAGCCTTGAAGGATTTTCAGCACAGGGGAGGCAGAACCTCCTTTTCATTTTAGAAATAACACACCCAAGTGTGCAGAGTGCACTGGAGCATGGGGACTAATGCAACAGTTCAATGAGAAATCTGACTTTGTGAAAACAGGTAGTGTCAGTGGGAAAGGGAAGAAAGGAACAGATTCGATAGATAACTTAGATGATAGATCCTGCTGACAGGTGCATGTGGAACTTGAAGGAGAAGACAAACCCCAAGTTTCTAGACTGAGAGTGAATGGCTTCTGTAAGCAGTGAAATAGCAGGTGAGTCAGCTGCAGAGATTTGAGTAGGAGAGTTGGACTGGCCATTTGTCCCCTCTGGAGCTATTACAGTGCTACACAGTAAAGGGGGTGGGTAGATAACTTTATAAAAAAATGTTTACTCTTTCATTTCAAGTCACTTTTACTGTGTTATTCCCTGTCCTAAAACAGCTCTTTATCATACAGCTACCAAAAGTTTCAAGAAGATGAACAACAATCTTAAGATTCTTCTCAAAGCATTATGTTCTCCAGTATTTATTGAGTGACTGCTATGTGTAAGACCTTGAGGAAAAATGAGGCATGAGAGATATGACCTCAGTCCTCAATCTTTGAGATAAAACATTTTAAATCAAACAAATAACATTAGGTACAAATGCCATCAATCCCCTCTACTATTTTATGTCTGGTTTTGGAAAAGTGATTTATCTCGGGTTACTACAATTAACAAAATATCTGAGCAGCTTCAGGACCTTCTGGATATGTACACTTAAGAAAGAGTAAAAAGAGTTTCACCTCTCAGCAAAAGTCAGTAGAAGCTCACTTTCTTAGATATGACTCAATAGGTTGGGCTTAGCAAGCAGACAGACCTGGGTTTGAATCAGGGTTCTGGCACTTATGGCTGCACTATTGTATACAAGTGTAACCTCTCTGAGCCTCAGTTTTCTCATCTGTAATACAGGGGGTAATTACCTGGTAGAATCAATTAAGTGAGATAGTACATGAGAATGGCTTGGCAGAATGCCTGATACTTGGAAAGTGTTCAATAAATAGTGGCTTAGGGCTTCCCTGGTGGCACAGTGGTTGAGAGTCCGCCTGCCGATGCAGGGGACACGGGTTCATGCCCTGGTCCGGGAAGATCCCACATGCCACGGAGCGGCTGGGCCCGTGAGCCATGGCCGCTGAGCCTGCGCGTCCGGAGCCTGTGCTCCGCAATGGGAGAGGCCGGGCGGTGAGAGGCCCGCGTACCACAAAAAAAAAAAAAAAAAATAGTGGCTTATATCAGTCATTCATTACTGACTTACTCAATGCTGTCAGCTGGGCAAGTGAGCTAGATATGGTCACTGCCTCTCTTCCCCCATATTCTCCATCATTTGATTCTGATCAAAGCCAGGTTGATTGGGCAGAAGCAGTTCTGCTCCCCCTTGTCTTGGAATTTTTTCTGGAAAAGATGCATTATGTATTCTTTATTTGCAAAGAGTGCCTCTTGGCCTATGGCCAGTTTCTCCCCCAAGTCACATGGGAGTTGAGGTATGAAGTAGGAACCAGAATTGAGCTAAGATCTATCACCATCATTTTCTGCTGATTCCTGTCACCAGTGATTAATAGTGACAAATTCAGGGAGCACAAGACCACAGTTAGATTTACTTCTAGCATAGGGAAATGAACACAGTAAAAACGGACTATTAAATATCCTCAGATGATTTTTACATATTTTCAACACGTTCCCCATAAAACATCAGTCATACTATAGGAAGCCCAACTGTGGGCCACCTGTCTGTTTCCAAGCCTTCCAGCTGGCTCTGGTCACTTGCATGGTTGGAAACCAAAAATGTCCGCATGCTCCTCGTTGGGACTGTGTTCTCATGGCCACCTCTGGTCCAATTTCTTGTTTATGCTGAAATCTGAGTCTCCTCCTAGCCCTGCCTCCTTACTACTGTTTTGTTCCCTTTGCTGGCATGGACCCAAAGAAGGAAATTGGTCCTTTTTGCATTTAATTTGCCAAGGCAACTGATGACCCAACACTTTTTACCAAGGGTGTGGAGTAATTTCTTTTCAGAAAGTAGACGTGATTATGCAGCACCAGACCTGGCTTCACATGTGTGCAACTAATGCCGTCCCACAAGCACCGGTGCTCAGAGGGGCCTGCACTTAGGGTTTCATGCTTTGTGGTCACTTGTCTTTGAAAACCTTTCAAAATTCTTGAAATTTTATCTCTGAATTTGTGCTCTTGTAAGTGAAGTCTGATGGATCAACAGAGCATGCGTCTGGGACTCACTCGCAGTCCTCCCGCCAACTCCTTGCCTTCCTGGAGCAGGTTCTCAGCTGCACCCCTACTCCAATCCCCACCCCCTGCAACTACCTCCCACCTCTGCATGGTGCCCCAGGCCCCCCTTCCCACCCTCACCCTGTGACCTAATCCCAGCCTCTCACCTGTCCACGGCGGGGTGGGAGGGTAGGCACGTGGGAACTGGAGAATTTGGGTCTGACTTCCCGGCCCAGGCCGGGTCCGGAGCGGGGAGCTTACAGATGGTGGGCGGCATGCGCATGCGCCGAGTCGCAGCTGAATCCGGGTGCCCACAAGGATCTGCACTTGTGGAGTCCCCTATGCATGAGGGAACACGGGTTAAGTAGCAAATTAAAACCAGCGAGACAGAGAGAGACTGCAGTTGAAAGAAGAAAGGCTTTATATTTTAGTACCTCTAACGTAACCTTTTGCTGCATTTTGAACGTTTTCATTTTGCAACGGGCTCCACAAACTCTACAGTCCCGGCTGTCGTTCAGGGCGTTTCTGACCATCAACATTCCTCACCATGTTTCTTTGATTCTTCTTGACTCCCAAGGAGCCTGCTCATCTCCGACTTTTCCTGTTCACCTCTCAATCCTTCCTCCGTGCCCGGCCCCAGACCCCAAGTGTCCTCACTGTGCTATGCAGAGTTATTTAACGCTCTTTGTTTCCATTTTCCACCTTCCAGATCCAATTCCTGGAACCTAACTTTTCATGACCAAATGACTTAGAAAATGTTTTGTGAAACAAAAAAACAGGTTTCCCTCTGAAAGAAATTCTACCATCAGTTTTTTGGGGTTTTTTGGCTGCATTGGGTCTTTGTTGCTGCTGCGGGCTTTCTTTATTTACTGTGAGCAGGGGCTACTCTTCCTTGCAGTGCAGCAGGCTTCTCATTGCACTGTCTTCTCTTGTTGCGGGGCACGGGCTCTAGGCGCTGGGGCTTCAGTAGTTGTGGCACACGGGCTCAGTAGTTGTCGCGCACGGGCTTCGTTGCTCCACGGCATGTGGGATCTTCCCAGAGCGGTGCTCGAACCTGTGTCCCCTGCATTGGCAAGCGGATTCTTAACCACTACGCCACCAGGGAAGCACTACCATCAGTTTTTAAGCAGCAGGATTGTTTTCCTCGATTGTGTGTGTATAAATCACCAATTACTTTTCATCAATATTTACCAAGTCATATTCCCTGGATCATTAGTCCCACAGAAGAGCCCATTTGAAAAAGAGAAAAAAATTCCAGCGACAATAAGTTTGGGAAACATCAAATACTCTGCTTCCCTCCTCCCAACTTTTTTTTTTTTTTTTGTAGATGTCCTTGTGGCATTACTTTATTAAAGAAACTGGTTTTGGGACTTCCCTGGTGGTCCAGTGGTTAAGATTCCATGCTTCCACTGTAGGGGGCGCCAGCTGGATCCCTGATCTGGGAAACAAGTTTCCACATGCCCAGCGTTGCAGCAGGAAAAAAAAAAAGGAAGAAACTGGTTTGCTTTTATTTAAAATAGCAGTTCCCAATTTATTTGTCAATGGAACTCATTTCTTGGGGAACAGCTACTGACTGCCCACTTTGCAAGAACTGCCTGAGAGCTGGCAAACTTTTTTCTGAACATGGCCCACTAATAAATATTTTAAGCTTTGAGGTCCGCTTAGTCTCTGTGCAACAACTACTGACCTCTGCAACCACACACAATACATTACTGAGCGTGGCTGTGTGCCAATAAAACTTTATTTATGGACAATGAGCTTTGAACTTCCTATCATTTTCACATTACAAAATACTTTTTTGATTTTTTTCAACCATTAAAAAATGTAAAAACTATTTTTAGCTCAAGGGCCAAACATAAACAGGTGATGTGGGTGGTTCTTGGCCAGCAGGCAGTAGTTTGCCAATTCTTGACTTAGAAGACCAAGAAAAAAAGTTACTTGTAAACACAAGTTGAGTACCGTTTCTCTACCTTAGCGGTTACTGATCCTGAATTTTTTCTAATCGAGCGTTTTATATTTGGGCTATTTTTAAAAAGTGTTATTACCACTTATGGTTCAAATGGTTCCTGCTCCCAATACGTCAGCTCTTGGTGATAAATAATTATCTCATGTCTGCTACTAATTATCTAATTATCTACTAATTACCTCTCAGCACACACTCTCCTGATCCAAGCAGGTTAACTCTCCGAAACACCTGCCCTCTGCCTTTTGTATTCCCTCTTCATTCTCCATTTTGCAGTCACTCTGATACTTGTCAAGGATAGAGTCTGGATGCAGTAGAACCAGTCATGTTCCTTGAATTCTTTCCATTTTCACGTTTTAAGATACACATACTTCCCTAGAGCCCAACTCCAGAGCCAAGGAACTGAACCACAAAGCAGACACCCACATGCTTTACAGAATAACTTACTCATTCCCAGTCTTTTCATAATTACACCCACAGACACATGTTCTTGACTTCATGACATGTCCCATTCTCCCTTAGAAATACATGGGCGCATCTATTTTTGAACTAAGATTAATTAAAATTAATTTTCTCAGAAGCTATTAAGATTATCCCTTAAGATCACTGAAGGTAGCCTTGGAGTTGCAAAAACTCAGTTTGAAATTACATTGCATGATATACACTTTAAAGTTCTAAATATATTTGTGTTTTGTCTCCCTTTTTAAATTCCTTTACAGTGAGTATGTGATGGGAATAGAATCAAACAAAGAAGAAATTATAGAGCAGCATCTGTGGGAAATGATGAAAAGGAAAGAATGCATGTGATTACTTCAGTGTTCATGTGATCACTTGTCTCTATCTAATTTAGAAACAAACAAATTGAATGACAGAAAGTCACCTGTGAGCTTGAGACACTCTATCAGTTCCTAGAGGATAAGGGAAAAAGTCTTCTGTCCCAACTGAGGGACTTCAACAAAGCCATTTTAAGAAACAAACATGAAAATATAAACAATGTCTTAAATGAGAAGTTACTCCTCAACTACCCACGCTCGGTCAATAAAGTTTTAAAGATGGGATGTATTGGAGGACTGACCATCAGGATGGTGGCAGTGAGTGGGTAGGTGGCTGGTGACATTCATCCTTAGGCAACTCCAGCCATATGGTTTGGAAGATATATGAGGGAAGCCATCAAAGCAATACTCCAGGAGGAAAGCCATTGGTATTGTTCATGTCTAAAACTCCTTAAAGACTCAGGCCTCATTCTAAGGAAGGGGAAGTGGATTACCTGATTCCCTGATTACTTCTGACATAACACTCTTAGAATATTTACCCCTGCAGCACAGCCAGAGCCAGTGGCTGGGGCATCAGGTGGCAAGTCAGAAGATACAGACTGTCTTCTTAGCTGTGCCACTGACTTGCTGGGTGAGCTTGAAATTCCCTCTCCAAGTTCTGCTTCTGCCACCATCGTCACCAGATGCTTAGAAACACATCAAGGCCTTAGAGTCCAGTGGTTGAGAACATGGGCCCTGAAGCCGGACTGCATTCAAATCCTGTCTTTCACCTACAAGCTGGGAGACCTTCTTGACGTTCCTTAGCACTTGTCTCTGTGTTAAGTTTCCTCTTTTTGACAAATGTCACTTGACGAATGTTAGTCATTATTGGGAAGATTAAGAAATGCCCTTACCCCCTCCTAGCCCTGCCTCAGGGGTAGAGAGGGAGCCAGGTCTAGCCCAGGTGGCTGTGAGGATCGAGGGATTTGAGGGTTAATAGCAGAGAATCCTCATCTGATGCAATGAGGCACTGACAACAAGGAGAAGACAACATGCTTCTTGAGGGCTGATGATGTTCCTTTATGTGTGGTACTATGTGCACGTAACAACTCTGTGAAGGCTGCTATTCTGATTCTAATTAGCTCCTTTTTTTTTTTTTTTTTTTTTTTTTTTTTTTTGCGGTACGCGGGCCTCTCACTGCTGTGGTCTCTCCCGTTGCGGAGCACAGCCTCCGGCCACGCAGGCTCAGCGGCCATGGCTCACGGGCCCAGCCGCTCCGCGGCATGTGGGATCTTCCCAGACCGGGGCACGAACCCGTGTCCCCTGCATCGGCAGGCGGACTCTGAACCACTGTGCCACCAGGGAAGCCCTAATTAGCTCCCTTTTGCAGATGAATAACCAAGACTTAAAGAGATCAGGCAAGTTGTTAAACATCCCAGAGCTAGTGAGGGGCAGAGCAACTATTTCAAGCCAGGTTCCTTGGCTCTAAGGAGCATAAACACTGCACAAGCTAAGGATCAAAATTCCAGGAGATGGGAAGTTATTGCTTAATGGGTACGGAGTTTCTGTTTGAGGCGATAAAAAGTTCTGGAAATAGTGGTGGTGGTTACACAACATTGTGAAGGTAGTGAAGGCCACTGAACTGTATGTACACTGTAAAATGTTCAAAATGGTAAATTATGCATTATGTAGATTTTACGAACACACGCACCAAAAAAATGCCAGGAGAGAGTTTGGAAGGGCCCCAAAACTCCCTGAGGTCAAAGACAGATAGGGAAATCAGGGACCAACCTAGGAGTCAGCAATTGAGAAAAACAAAAACTAGAATGTACTTTGTCCCTCCCTTGCAAAGAAGATAGTTTGTAAAATTCTGGAGCAATAATAAACTTGAGTTTATTCCTTGAAGAAAGCATTTTGCACCCTTGGAAGCCCACAGACTCAAACACACCAATTTTATGAGCCACTTCTAGGGCTTCACAGAGAAAATGTATTTTAAAAGCTGGAGAACTACCAAGGGGGAGAAACCCCACCTTTTAAATGAATAAAGCCGTAATAAGTACTCTGACAGCTGTGTCTGTTGGACAATATTTCTTTCTTATATGATTAAGATTTAGAGTACAAAATGCCAAGTAATAAATGAAGTTAAATAAATGTGTGAAAGAGTCAGGAAAATAGAACATACAACACCTCTGTAAATCCCACAAGAGAGATTTACAATAAGCAGGTTCTTTCCAGTCATAAAACAGCCTATAAAACAAAAGCACACAATGAATGCTGGCCCACTTTGTTAAGGAAGCTGTGGATTATCTAGGAAAAGTCATGGAGTCTCATTCAGGACTTGGGCTGGCATTTGGGGAGTACCTGAGCCCTCTCTGTTTTCTTTACAGAATAGCAGGAACATCTTAAACTGGTATGTGAAGGGACATGGGCCAAGGGGGAAAAACAGTGGTGTTATCAGATGTCTTGCTTTTGCTTCTTTATCCAGACAGTAAAATGGTCCAAACATGAAAAATTAGCCTGGCAGGCTCTGACATAATTAACAACACTCCCTCTACCCTCGTCTCCTTTCCATACAAGGCATTTGGCTGGATCCCATAGAACCTGGGAATGGCCATTTTTTCCATTGGGTTAGGGGCTCCAATCAAATGCATTAGTCATGAGCAGTCGCTGGAGGCCTGGGAGTTGATGAGAAGGTGGTTCACTGAATTCCTTGTAGACTTGGGTCCATGTAGCACAGAACTAGGCACTTTCTCCCTACTGGCCTCTTCCCTGGTGATCCAGAGCACATGTGAGGGCAAGGTCTTAGAAAAGACTGTGTCTCCATAGAAGAGGAAGGTCCTGGTAGCGGGGGCTGTTTATTCCCGGTAGTACTGCCCTTGCACCTGGGCAAGAGGCACCGCTGCCTTAGGCCCTATTAAAAGTCCCCTCTCTGGCCCTCCACTGGGAGCTGCCCTCCCTCAGGACCAAAGTGATATTTTCACATACACACACACAACCAAGCCCCAGCCCCTCTTCTAGACAACAGTCCCCAAATTTCCTGCCCAATCAGCCCTGAGCTTACTTCCAGGGACTGCATTGTGTCCTTCTCTGGTTAATGCTCCCAAAACCCAAGGGTGGCCAAGGGCAACATATGGATGGAGCTCAGACATACAGACTGGTGTGTCCACATGTGTGTGCACAGGCCCCTCTCGGTGCAGAGCAAAGCCACAAAGGGAAGAGAAGGGGGGTGGGAACGGCTGGGCAGGCACTCCTTGGACTGCCATGTCCCTGGGCAGAAGTCCAAGAAGTCCAAGAATTCTCAATTTGAACTTGACCTTCTAGGTCAATATGAAAGTATACATGTCAAAGTAGGAGGATACAACTTATTTTATTAAGCAGTTCCCTGGCTTGATCTATAACTTTTGAAGATGTAGACATGTGGTGTGTGGGCCTCCATTTGTCCTTTCCCCCCAGGCCTTGCAAATGTGAGGGGAGGGCTAGTTCCTAGGTTGCATCCTTCTCCAGATGCCACTTCTGGGGAGCAGAATGTGCAGTTCACCCTCCTGCTTATACCTAAGAAGTAAATCAACTCATCCTTGTTTTGCAAAAAAGTCTGTGTTTATTCCTAGAGGTGAAAACATTAAAGCTAAACCATTAGTCTCCAAGTTAACTGAACTGGGCAAGAGAACCAACACTTTCTCCAGGAGGGGTGCGCACAACTCAGTGATATCCCACAGGAGCTAAAAGGTGATGAAAAGTCCTGCTTCCCCCTGGGGCGGTCACTGTTGGTCTAGGAACAGAGGAGGGAGGCAGGCTTCTCCCTGCAGCTGGAAAGCAGCCCTGGTTTTTTCTTAGTGTGAAGAGAAGATACATGTGGAAAGCACCTGTTGGCTGGGAGCTCAAAGCATTTTCCTTTTTCTGTCCCTAAAGAACCTGTCGACTGCCCTGGAGGAGACGGGAGGTAAACTGCTCAGAATAACAAGCCCAGCGAGGCATCTAAATGGGCACCAGCCCGTGTTACTTATGGAAGGGAGAAGGGATAATATGCCTGGCAAACCCTGGAGACTGAGACAGGTTTGTCAGCAGTCAGCTGCCCTGAGTGTGCAGAGAGGGTGCCAGGCAGGAACCCTTATCACATTCCTTGTCATCCTAAAGTGTTTCAACACGCTTAAGGAAAGCACCTGGGTAGGGCTATTGACATGCATGTGGAGAGAGAGGAATCAGTCCCCCGGAGGAGGGAGAAGTGAGGGGTGAGTGATGAGCAGTGGGTCTGGGCGAGCTGATAGGCTGAGCTTGGCCTACGGCCTCAGGATGGCAGTAAAGCTTAAGCCTAAGAAAGGCTGGCTCCTGACCACTCAGCCCAGTGCTGGGAGAAGGGCCAGAACTCAGGGAAGGGGGCACTTGCCCGACCCTAAGAACAAGCGCCTCCTTAAACTCTATACCTTTGGCACCTTGTTTGCCCTGCCCCCCCACCACCAGGCGCAGCAGGTGGTTCTGAGGCACATGCTGAGCTGGGCCACACATGGGTCCCCCAGGTTTTCCCTGTCTTGAGAGAGGAAAAGTAAGGCCTGCTGCAGATACGCGGTCCTCTAATGGCTAGTGGGCTCACCCAAGCCTGGGGCAGGCAGGCTCCCCTTCCCTGGCAGGGATGTGGAGGGCACCGCCCCAGGCACAGCCTTCTTTGGACTCAAGGCTGCCCTCCCAAACTGACCTCATCCCTGCCCTAAGCCGCCCAACCCAGCACTCCCTCTGGTCGCCACTCCCCAGACAATGTGATCCTGGGCCCAGAAACTGCCAGTGCTTACCTCCAAGCAGTAGGTGACGTGAGAAGAATAAACACAGAAAAAACTGTCTGTGCCTTCCAACCTAGAGAGGTTCTCCTGTCTCTGTGTGCTGGGCACTGTGGGATTTTGTCAGGCAGGCACTACTGGGACATGGATGTAGCCTTTAATGGCTACTGGGGGCTTGGCATTGTCAAAGAATCTGGGAAAAGGAAAGAGTGGTTTAAACTAAAACCTGAAAAAGGCTGTAGGGATCTACCAAAGTCTCACCCACCTCTGCAGTGACATCTCTTAAAAGACAGACCCAGGAAGATGCCAGTGTCTTTGGACTATGAAGGGGGTCATGTATCATTCCACAATGTGGTGATTTGACTCCCATTCTCATCCATGTTTACTGAGAAGATCTTTCCTTTTTTCTGGTTGCCCTCAAAAGGGGCCAATACAACCCTTTGCCCCTAATAGGAAGCCCCTTCTGAACATATGTTTTCCCAAGAAACTCAGGGTGTGGGTCAGAAGCAATGAGGAGCTGCTGCTTTAGCCATCTTTGCTGATGGCAGGAGAGCATGGGACTTCTGTTGCTTATGGGACAGTCTGTGTGGTCGACCACATAAGTAGAAATAAAAGGAACTGGATATCCCTAACCATGCACCTGATCCTATTTTAGTGCAGTAGTCAGACTTTTCAGAGCTCATTCTTTTCTTCTTTTGATACCTGTGTCTTCATCAAATGCCTTTAAAGCTCTACTTCAATCTCTCACATAAAACTCAACTCACCTGCTCTAAAAACTCCTCTGCTCAGTAGTGAGAACAGGTGAAGATAATTGTGTAGCCATAGAAAAACCTTTAGGACAAAGGCATTATCAATAATCACATTTAGGGCTTCCCTGGTGGCGCAGTGGTTGAGAGTCCGCTTGCCAGTGCAGAGGACACGAGTTCGTGCCCCGGTCCAGGAAGATCCCACATGCTGCGGAGTGGCTAGGCCCGTGAGCTGTGGCCGCTGAACCTGCGCATCCGGAGCCTTTGCTCTGCAATGGGAGAGGCCACAACAGTGAGAGGCCCGCGTACCGCAAAAAAAAAAAAATAATAAAAAAAATCACATTTAATACATACATGTTATTTCCATAGTAAGATGTAATGGGAGGGCAAAAATTATGACTCTAAACATTCTGAATAGTATCTAAAGTGTATTCCAGACAGACCGTGCGGCATGAGTATACCACCTCATAATAAAGACTTTTCTAAGTTTCAGCTGATACGTTAGCGTGGCTTTCTTAAGGACTGGCAAAATTAGAGACACTACTTCTCCATCTGGTCCAGATGGTACTTCCATTTCCATTTATAGCAATAAGGTAATTATAGAGCCTTAAAGACTAAGACTGACCAAAATAATTTTACTTTCCCTTCATTTCCTATTAAATGCAGCCCCAAGCAATATCCACAGTTGCCTATCCTCTGCCTGAGGGTGGAATTCTTCCATTATCTGAATGATCCCTGGCCCCCAAACTGGGCAGCTCACTGGGACTGGGGGTAGAGGACAGAGGGGGCAGCCCGTACCCGTAGTGGGGCATCTGTCAATGAGGGAGGATGGTCTGCCTCTTGTTTACCACTTTCCCCAGAGCAGAAATAGTCCTCCCATGGCACTATCCTGTCACGGGGGGACACATTGGGACCTGAGAGGATGTGCGTCCCTATTCTAACATAAAAAGCATGTGTGATTTCTAAACAAAGACCTACTTTAACAGGAAATGTGTAGACACCGTTTGTTCTCTTCCTTTATTGCAACTGTCAGCCTATCTTCTGGGAAGGGTGTTCAGATCTTGGAGTTCCACTGCTTAATCCCAGTAGATAAGCGCCACAACAATCGACTCTGAAGCCTGACTGTACTCATGGGTTCAAATCCTGACTCTGCCACTTAATAGCAGTGAGATTTGAGGTATATCACTCAACTGCTCTGGGCCTCGGCTTTACTGGACTAATGGTAGTCTTGCCTCAGAGGGCTGTTAGAAGGTTTACATGAGTTACTACTCATGCAACACTAAGCACTTAGTAAGTAAAAGAGTTTGTGAAGTAAATAAAGTCTATTCATCTTATATGCCTCCCACAAGGACATAAAATCATTTCTTGGTGGTGTTAGAAGGTCTCAGGCCCCATAAGGTATTTCCCAAGGGTCTTGCATAACAGAAGCTCAAAAACTTATCATGAGCTGAGGTTACACCTGTTGTAGACCCTTTTCTTAGAAAAATCTTTACAAAAACCACTCTCAAATAAGCCCAGTACAAAATGAACTTCCCCCTGAAACTATTATAAACAGAATTACTTTAACCAAAGGAATTTAATCTACTTATATTTTGAGGTGGGTTTTATAGCTATCCCTTTGTTGAGTTGGATACAGACACAATTTAAAAAAATAATTTATTGAGGTGGAATTCACTTAATTGTTTTTTTAATCCGTAAACCACCTACTTGAGCAAATAGCTGGAAAGAGGATCTCCGGCTTTTACCTGCTTGCAAAGGTACTCCCAAGCCTCCCCAAAATGTGCCCTCCAGGCAAGATTTTACCACCTCACTTGGTAAACGAGAATGACCCTCCTCATCCTGTAAATGTACTAATTCATACTATACGAATGGTATGTTTACTATGTGGTTATTATCAGGTTGTGAAACTATAATAGGCAGATTTTACAAGACCCTTCCTTGTGTGTAGGGACTCATTTGAGTGAATCATCACAGAATGTTTCTAAAGTAGGTAGAGTCAAAGACTTAAGTAGGAAGGGCTTAAAGATGTCCATCCGTATTGCCTGAAAGCTCAGCTGTGAACTAGGTGTGCCCATATACTAACTTGTACTAGGAGAAAATGAGAGGCTTCTAGAGATTCCAGCAGGTTGAATTTTAACAGAGCTGGTGTTTGTCCCTGCGTGGAGCAAGATGTATTTGTTGGACCAGCTTCCCTGCACTAGGAAACAAGATGGCACCCAGAGGACACATGACTAAGAGGCAGGCAGAGGAACTGGGAGGATAGGAAAACAGACCAGGTGCCTGCAAAGTTATGCTAGGCCTTTAAGAGTTAGCGTGAAATTATTTCAAGAGCAGGGAAACTTAGGGCTATGTACAAGTCTCAGATATTTTCACAGAATTTTTTAGAATAAGAAACCAGACATAGGTGGCTTAATTGTTTTTACGTTGTATTATCAGACATTATTTTCTTTATATATTCCCTTGGTTTTTCATAAAATAACTTTTGTTCCCATTAACTCTTTCAACTCTATTAAGGGAGTTTTGTCCATGCTTTCCTTGGAGTGAATAGGTGGTACGTTTTACCCCTAGGGCCCTGAACAGTGGGGGAGGGAGGAATCAAAAATGAGAGAAGTTAAAGGAAAGACAAAACTCAGGAAGAAAACTGCCTCTCATGCCAGCTAAGCATCTCCCTCTAGCCCCTCACCCTGGCTCAAATCTCTGAACCAGGTACCGACTTCCCCACTCTCAGAAAACAGCCTTCCCTCTGCCTCCCATGAGCCTCTTTTCTTCAAAATCATCACATAGCCAAGACCTTTCCAGTTGTGCCCCTTTTGTTCAGTCTGTTCAAGTCCGCCAGTATCAGTCTTTCTTCTTTCCTTTTTTTTAAAATTTTATTTTACTTTATTTTATTTTACTTTGGCTGCGCTGGGTCTTCATTGCGGCACATGGGCTTCCCTGGTTGTGGCGCGCGGGCTTCTCTCTAGTTGTGGTGCATGGGCTTAGTTGCCCTGCAGTATGCGGGATCTTAGTTCCCCAAGCAGGGATGGAACCTGTGTCCCATGCATTGGAAGGCGGATTCTTAACCCCTGGACTACCAAGGAAGTCCAGTCTTTCTTCTTTCTTATGTCCTCATTCTTTTTTATAGCTGCAGTTTGCCTGTAAATTTGTGTTTCCTCTTGTTATCATAAGTATTCTGTACCATATACATAATTTTTACATTGTTCTATTAGATTTGAAGTTCCTTGAAGGTGAATAGCTTCTATCTCCTTTTTAAATCTCTACCATATCACTTATATTAAATGATTCTTCAAAAGTAAAATATCTTTATTGTGTTTTTAAATTTTTCTTGATTAAAAAAATTTTTAAATTTAATTTAATTTATTTTTATTTTTGGTTGCATTGGGTCTTCGTTGCTGCACGCGGGCTTTCTCTAGTTGCAGCAAGCAGGGGCTACTCTTCATTGCAGTGCGCAGGCTTCTCATTGTGGAGGCTTCTCTTGTTGTGGAGCACGGGCTCTAGGCGCGCGGGCTTCAGTAGCTATGGCCCGGACCAGGGCTCGAACCCATGTCCCCTGCATTGGCAGGCGGATTCTTAACCACTGCGCCACCAGGGAAATCCCTATTGTGTTTTTTTAAATGTATCACCCTAAAAAAATCCAAACAGTAAAGAAGAAAATTCATAACTTCATCCCAAAGAGATAATATTTTTAACATTTTGGAATATATCCTTCACCACACTTGGTCTTTGCAGGTATAAAAATTGACAAGATTGGGGATCTATTCTATTTCACAACTTTCTCCTTTTATTTTTATGTTGCACAGATGTACTTCATTCCTCTGAATAACAATATAATATTCCAAGGCATAGATGTTTCAAAATATTATTAGTCTATCAGTAGATATTTAGGTTGTTCCAAATGGACTTTTAGGTTATAAGAAAGATGTCAAGGATGACTCCCTTATTACAAGCTTGTATTTCTGGATAGATGGTGGTAACACCAAATAAGATAGAGAATACCAGAGAAGTAGCAGGTGTTGGGTAGATAGATAAATAGTTGTTTCTTTTCTCTGATTATTTCTCTTTACAGTAATCTTACCATCAAAATCAGGAACCAACATCAATACATTACTGTTATTGAATCCTCATGTTCCATTCAAGTTTCACTAATAGTCCCAATATCATCCTTTATAGCAAAAGGATTCAATCCACGATCATGCATAGCATTTTATTGTCATGTGTCTTCAACTCGCTTCAGTCTGAAATAGTTCCCCAGTCATTCCTGGTCTTCAGTGGCCTTGAAACATTTCAAGATTATAGGGCAGTTGTTTTCAAGACATTCCTTTTGGGGGGTTTGTCTGTTGTTTCCTCATGATTAAATTTAGTTTATGCATTTTTGTCTGGAACATCACAGAAAAGATGCTGTGTGCTTCTCATCACATTCTATCAAGAGGTGCTCGATGTTGATTTGTTCCATTGCTTGTGATGTTAACCTTGATCACTTGATTAGGTGGTATCTGCCCGTCTTTCCCACCATAATTACACTTTTTTTTTCGTAATCATCAAATATTTGTTGGGAGGTACTTTGAAGTTATGTAAATATCCATTCCTCATTAGACTTTCACCCATTACTTAAACATCCCTTCATGCTGTTTTTTTTTTTCTTAATGTTTTGGCCACACCGCACAGTATGTGGGATCCTAGTTCCCCTACCAGGGATTGAACCCCTGCCGCCTGCACTGGAAGTGAGGAGTTCTAACCACTGGACAAGCAGGGAAGTCCCCCCTTCGTGCTTTTTGGCTGAATTTTTATTATTATTTTGGTTGCCAAAGTGATTTTCTAATTCTATCTTTATTTCATATTCATTAGTTGGCATTTCATGGTTAAAAAAAAAAAGGTTTTAGGGGCTTCCCTGGTGGCACAGTGGTTGAGAGTCCGCCTGCCGATGCAGGGGACACGGGTTCGTGCCCCGGTCCGGGAGAATCCCACATGCTGCAGAGCGGCTGGGCCCGTGAGCCATGGCCGCTGGGCCTGCGCGTCCGGAGCCTGTGCTCCGCAACGGGAGAGGCCACAACAGCGAGAGGCCAGCGTACCGCCAAAAAAACAAAAAAACAAAAAAAAACCTTTCTCCTCTCTCCATTTATTATTCATTTATCTCAGTATAGACTCATCAATTCTCATTTTATAAAGTGGGTTATAATCTATAACTATTGTTATTTACCTTGATACTCAAATTACCCCAGATTTGGGAAGTTGGGGTCCCTCAAACTGGCTTCTCTGTTCTTTTGACATATCTCCATTCTTCTTCTAGATCTTCTGACACAAAAAGGATTCTAGGCTCATCTTGTACTTTCCTTGCCCCAGCCCTGAAATCAGCCATTTCTTTAAAGAGTTCTTTTAGTGGAGAATGGCATTTAGAAGACGAGATCTGGGCACTGGTATGTTCATTGCTATTACAGTGCTGCTTCTCCCTGAATTTCTCAGAGTACAGAGATAAGGAGACCTATATTTCTATATCTATATGTCTATATAGATATAGATACATCATAACTTCTCTGTCTGATATGGTGACACCTGCCCTTCATTATTCTTGATACATTTATTTGATCAAGACTCCTGTATATAACCAATCTTCTGTTGCCATCACAACCCTTCACAGATGCCCTCATCACCTCACCTGGCCCCCTTTCTCCCATACGCTGGCATAGAGGCCCTTCTCACTCAACTCAGATCCTGACAACCCTGTTGGGCAATCACTACCCCCTATTCATAGATGATGCCTCACTCCATTTGGGTCCCTATACCTGTGACAGGCCACTGAAACTACCACTACCCACTCTCCACTGGTCCATACTTTGTTTTGGCCCAACCTAATAGGCCAAAATTATTCAGAAGGAAGGAGGGAGATAAGGAAAATATGTCCCTGATTATTTTTCAATTAAAAAATTAATGCAAATATCATTGAAGATAAAGACTGAGGAAATTTTTTTTAGAATAGAGATTGAGGAGACATGACAACAAAATGCAGTGTGGAATCCTAGACCAGATAAAGGCCATTATTTGGCAAGTGATGAAATTTGAATAAGATCTATAGATTCATTAGTAACTTTATATCAATGTTAATTTCCTAGTTTTGATCATTGTACTATGACTATGTAAAATACTAACATTGGGGAATCTGGATGAAAGGTATGTGGGAAACTTCTGTATTATTAATGTACTATTTTCTAAGAGTATAAAATTATTTCAATATAGAAATTTTTTTAAGTACAGTTGACACTTGAACAACTCGGGTGTGAATCCACGTATAACTTATAGTTGGCCCTCTGTATCCATAGTTCCCCCACTTCTGTGGAGTCAACCAACCACGGACTATGTAGTACTGTAGTATTTACTATTGAAAAATATTTGCATGTAAATGGACCAAGGCAGTTCACACCCACGTGTTAAATGGTCAAATGTATTATATTCACTTTAGAAAAAATTTAAATAATATAGACGTATTCAAACTAAAAAATAAGGAAGAAAATAAGAAATAGTACCAATTTTACACAAACTCACCAAGAAAATAGAACCAATATTGGACCAATAGCCTTATGAAGCTAAATGTGACAATTCTTAACAAAATATTAGCAAATCAAATCCAGCAATATATAAGAAGCATAATACATCATGACCGAGTTGATCCCTGGAGTGCAAAGTTGGTTCAACTTTTAAAGAAATCAACATTGTAATTCCCCTTATCAGCAAACTAAAAAGAAAAACTATGTGATCATCTCAACAGATGCAAAAAAAAAAAAAAAAGGCAAAAAACATTTGCCAAAATCCAACATCTTTTCATGATAAAAAAACACTCAGGTAACTAGGAACAGAAGAGAACTTTCAAACTGATAAAGAACATTATACTTAATGGTGAAAAACTGAATATCTTCCCCCTGAAATTGGGAACATGGCAAGATGTTTCTTCTCACTCCTTCTGTACAACACTGAACTGGTGCTCACTGCCAGTGCAATAAGGCAAGAAATAAAAAGCATACATTTGGGAAAAAATAAAAATACTATCATCTACGTAGAAAATCCCAAAGAATCCGTAAAACAGCAAAGAGAACTAATGAGTGAGTTTAGTAAAGTCACAGAATACAAGGTCCATACACAGAATTCATATCTCAATATACTAAGGGCTTCCCTGGTGGCGCAGTGGTTGAGAGTCTGCCTGCCGATGCAGGAGACACGGGTTCGTGCCCCAGTCCAGGAAGATTCCACATGCTGCAGAGCGGCTGGGGCTGTGAGCCATGGCCAGTGAGCCTGCATGTCTGGAGCCTGTGCTCCACAATGGGAGAGGCCACAGCAGTGAGAGGCCTGCGTACCGCAAAAAAAAAAAAAAAAGTATATATATATATATATATATATATATATATATATATATATATATATATATACTAACAGTAAACAATTACAAATTGAAATTTTAAAAATAACATTCACATTAGCATAAAAAACATGAAATTCTTAAGAATAAATCTAGGCGCCCTCGCGCCCTCGCGCCCTCGCGCCCTCGCGCCGGGGGCGAGCTCGCTGCGCGTGCCGGGTGCCTGAGAACGTTCGCCGCGGGGGCGGCTCCGGGGCCTGAGCAGGCACCGCCACCGCCACCGCCACCGCCTCTGAGACCGGGCCGGAGGAGGCGGAGGACGCTGCGGCCGCCGGGGACCTTTTCGACGCCCCCAGCTCCGGCCGGGAAGATGATTGAGGAAAGTGGGAACAAGCAGAAGACCATGGCAGAGAAGAGGCAGCTGTTCATAGAAATGCGTGTTCAGAATTTTGATGTCATACAACTATCAACTTACAGAACAGCTTGCAAATTGCGATTTGTGCAAAAACGATGCAACCGAGAAATGTACAAGAATGTTCATAGCTGTGTCCATATGTGAGAGGATCTGCTTTTGGACTGTTGTGTTCCATTGGCCTGTTTGTCTGTCCTTGTACCAATAATCACTGTTAGAGCTTTATAGTATGTTCTGGGTACTTTGTTCTGTTTTACTTTTTAAGATTGAGACATTCTTGGCCTTTTTATATTTATTTTCACACAAATTTTAGAATTTGCTTGTTAATTTCTACTAAAAATGAACAAAAAGATTTCTGCTGGGATTTTTTCCTTCATTTTTTAAAAAGTATACTTTACGTATAGTAAAATTCATCCTTTTAACATATAGCCCTGTGGGATTTTGTTGGGACTACACTGAATCTGTAGATCAAGTTGGGGAGAATTGATGTATTTCCAGTGTTGAGATTTCATTTCTGTGAACCTGGTATATCCCTCCATTTATTTAGGTCTTTAAGTTTTGTTAATTTATATATTTTTTGGTAGAGATGTTGCACATCCTTTATTGGATTTATTCCTGGTGTATATTTAGAAATACAGTGACTTTCATATCTTGATTTGTATCTAGCAGTCATTCTAGACGCAAATATTAATTTTAGTGATATACATGTAGAATCTTAATGATTTTCAATGTGTATAATTTTGTCATTTCTGAATAATGACAGTTACATTTATTTCCAATACTTGTACTGATAATTACTGCATATTTATATAGGTTAGGATTTGAAACATGATAGGAATGATATGACAGTGGGCATTTCTTATCTTATTCCCAATATCAGAGGAACGGCTTTCAACATTTTACTATTAAGTAATATGTTTGCTGCAGTTTTTTTGTAGATATCCTTAATCAGATTAAAGAAATGTCCAAGTAACAAAAAAAAAAAAAAAAAAAAAAAAAGAATAAATCTAATAAAACATATGCAAGATTTAATGCTGAAAACTGTAAAATACTGCTAAGAAAAATTAAAGAAGACATAAATTAATGGAGAGATATGCCATGTTCATGAATCAGAAGACTCAATATTGTTTAAATGTCAGTTCTCCTTAAATTAACCTGAAGTTTCAAGCAATCTCCATCAAAATTCCAGCAGGCTTTTTTTTTAGAAGCTGACAAGCTGATTCTAAGACTTATAGAAATGCAAAGGACACAAGATAGTCAAAAGTATTTTGAAAAAAAAGAACAAAGTTGGAGGACTCACATTACCATATTTCAATTTTTTTATGGATCTACTGTAATCAAGACAGGGTGATTTTGACATCCGCATAGCATGTAGATCAATGGAAAAGAATAAAGAGTTCAGAAATAGACTCACACATGTAAGTCAACTGATTATGGACAAAGCTGACAGAGTAGTTCAGTGGAGAAAAGACAGTCTTGTCAACAAATAGTGATGCTGTAACAGTTGGACATACATGTACAAAAAATAAACTTTAAATGAAAAATGAACCTTACACTTATCATATATAAAAATTAACTCAATAGGCAAATCTGTAGAGACAGAAAGTAGATTAGTGGTTGCCTAGAGCTGAGGGGATGGGAGGGTAAATATGAAGTCACTACTGGTAGGTATGAGGTTTCTTTTCGGTTTGATTAAAATGTTTAAAATTAGATTGTGGTGATGATTGCACAATTTTAAATATACTAAAAACCACTGACTTGTACACTTTAAATAGATTAAATGTGTAGCATGTGAATTTTATCTCAAGCTGTTAAAAAATTAACTCAAAATGAATCATAGACCTAAATGTAAGAGCTAGAACTATAAAGTTCTAAAAGAAAATGTGGAAAAAATCTTTGTTACCTTGGCTTAGGCAAAGGTTTCCTAAATATGACACAAAAAGGAAAAACTACATTCAAAATATAAGTTACATTTCATCAAAATGAAAATGTTTTACTGTTCAAAAGACACTGCTCAGAAAATGAAAAGATGAGTCACAGGCTGCGAGAAAATATTTGCAAAAACACATCTCTGATAAAGAATTTATATCCAGAATATGTTAAGAACTCTTACAGTTCAATATTAGAAAGAAAACTCAAATTTTTAAGCGGACAAAAAACACGTCACCAAAAATAATATACAGATGGCCAATAAGTACATGAAATATTATTAGTTCAATATTATTAGTCATTAGGGAAATGCAAATTAAAACCATAATGAGATAACACTACCCACCTATTAGAATGACTCAGATCCAAAGCTGCCCATATCTGAAAGGCTGATGAAGGGGCTTCCCTGGTGGCGCAGTGGTTGAGAGTCCGCCTGCCGATGCAGGGGACACGGGTTCGTGCCCCGGTCCGGGAAGATCCCACATGCCACGGAGCTACTTGGCCCGTGAGCCATGGCCGCTGAGCCTGCGTGTCCGGAACCTGTGCTCCGCAACGGGAGAGGCCACAACAGCGAGAAGCCCGCGTACCACAAAAAAAAAAAACCACAACTTTAGGGCTTCCCTGGTGGCGCAGTGGTTGGGAGTCCGCCTGCCGATGCAGGAGACATGGGTTCGTGCCCCGGTCCGGGTAGATCCCACATGCCGTGGAGCGGCTGGGCCCGTGAGCCATGACTGCTGAGCCTGCGTGTCCGGAGCCTGTTCCGGAATGGGAGAGGCCACAGCAGTGAGAGGCCCGCGTACCGCAAAAAAAAAAAAAAAAAAAAAAACGCTGGTGAAGATGTGGAGCAGCTGGGATATGCATGGCGGGAATGCAAAATGGTACAGCCACTTTGGAAAACAGTTTGGCAGTTTCTTATAAAAATTAATCACATACTTAACATACGACCCAATAATCTCACTCCTAGGTATTTACCCAAAAGAAAACTTATGTCTACACAATGACTATACAAAAATGTATATTGCAGCTTTATTTATAATTGCCAAAAGCAGTAAACAAGCCACATTGGCAAATGGACAAACTATAGTACAGTGGAATACTACTCAGCAATGAAATGGAATAACCTACTACAAGCAACAACATGGACGAATCTCAAAAGCATTATGCTGTATGAAAGAAGCCAGGCATAAAAAACTAGGTGTTTACTGTATGATTCTATTTATTCAGATTCTAGAAAAGGCTAAACAGTAGGGATAGAAATCAGAGCAGTGGTCACTTGGTCTGGGAGTAAGGGCAGGAGATTGGCTGCAAAAGGACAGAAGAGACTCTCTGGGGGTGGTGGAAATGGTCTATATATTGATTGTGGTGATGCTTACATGACTGTGTACATTTTTCAAAACTCATCTAGACATACCCTTTTAAAAAGAGTGATTTTACTATAGTATATGTATAATTACTATATAATGATATGTAAATTTTACTTCAATAAACCTGACTTTAAACAATGAAATTGTAATAAATACCAAAGAATATTGGAGGAGGGAAACAATGCATTCTCTTTAGAAAAATTCAAATAATATCAAAGTATACATAATAAGAAATGAAAATCCCCTCTCTGCCTTCTTCCATCCTGCTTCTATTAAGAGTTTGTGTATATTCTTTCAAATACTTTTATGCATACTCACTTACATTTTAAAAAATACGGAAATGTGATACCATGTTATGCCTTGCTTTGTAACCTGCTTCATGCATGTCACTTTTCATTGCTGTTTACCAGTACATAAAAATCTCTCTCATCTCCCACCTCAGCATACCTCATTGTCAAGGATGCAGTAGGCTTTCCATAATTGTTGTTGACCGTTTCCTCTTGCCATTAGTCAACTGGCCAGAGAGGGTCGGCCTGACCATCAAGAGGAACAGACTTATACCAGCAGCTGTCAGCCTCCAGAGGACACTGTGTTCCTTGGACCTATTACCAAACCAGCCAGGTCAGTTTCTCCTCCTATTTCAAAGCAAATTTCCTCTCGTACTTCTTGAACGGCCACAGCACTTGACCTGTAATTGCACTGCAGGGGTGGGGGGAGAGGGGAGTGTGGCCCTGCAAGAAAATTTTCCTATGAACACAGAACATCATCGTTCCTAATTATTTATTTATTTGAATCAATATGCTTAGAGCTTAAACAAGTCAACTGATCCTTGAGAGACTTGTTCAAGGTCAAACAAGCCACTGGCAGTGATGGGAAGGAAGGGGGCAAGGTGGCTGTGCTGACTTCAGCCTGCAGAAAGGCTGTGCCAGGAGCTGCCATCCCTACCAAACCCAGAGGGAAATGCCAGAGGCTTGGGTTCGGTGTTGGCAGTTGGAAGAGACGGTTAGATTTTGGAAAGGTAAAGGACAGCTTCGGCAGCGTTTTCCCTATTTGCCCTAAAAGAGAGCACCTGAGAGCTCTAGACACATAACTGTCTACTTCACAGCCTGAGCATCTCAGACTGATGCCTTTCATTGCCCTGACACCCTTGACCTCCTGTCTCGGTCAAGTGTGTGGCAACTTCAGACTGTGCTCATCACAGAAGGGTCCCACATAAGGAATTTGCAAGCCGGGGTTCTCCAACTCACTACGCTACCAATTGGAGCGGGCAGGGAGCTGATGTAACTTGGTAGAGGTGGCAACAACTATGCTGAGCTCGATTAAAAGGAATGGTTTGGGATCATATGGCTAGGTCATTTCCAAAGTTCCCTCCTATTCTAAAGTTCTCTATTATGTTCCCAGCCAAGGCAGCAGCGCTGTGGTTAAAATCACGCATTTCGGCATCAGAGAGGCTTGGGTTCAGATCCTGGTTCAGCCATCTACCAGCTAAGTGATGTTGGGCAAGTGACTTGACCTTGCTCAACTTCAGTTTCTTCATCTTCAATGGGATGTGATGATGCAGGACTTAGCACAACACCTGGCACAGCAAAAATGCTCAGTAATGTGCTACTGTTTATTATTATTATTATTATTATGAAGAAATGTCTCTTTCTGGGAAAACACACAAAGTTTTTCTAGACACCAGGATCCTTCCTTCTGAAACTGTTACTGAGTAGAATAAACGAGGGTGTGACAACCTGAAAGAGGACTGGTCAGACGGTTCTTTTTATTTTTTTACTTTAAAAGGTCAGAGTGATAACCATAAGGTATGGTTCTCAGAGGTAATTACTGAAGAAAAGTGAGAGGGGAGGTTAAATGACTGCTCAAGGTCACAAAGCTAATTAATTTGCCAATGTGTTCCTAACCTCAAATTTCTCCTGTGTCCCAGTCAAGCATCCTGCTGGCGGCACCACGCTGCCTAACTCTAACTGTGCCCTGAGATACCTTGGTATTAGAAGTGTCACTCAGAGTCTCTGGGTTGTACTAATATTAAGCTATCATTTATTAAGCACTTGCACTTTGCCTGGCACTGCGCTCGAATCACTGTTCATTCAGTCCTTAAAACACCCTGTGTGTAAGTATCACTTCCCTATTTTCTGGCAGAGAAACTTAGGCACAGAGAGGTTAATCACGTTGCCCAAGGTCACACAGCCAACAAGTGGTAGAGTCAGAATTCTGGTAGCAATTTAATTCAGTGGGTCCAAAGGGGTCAGAATGTGATGGGGTCCCTGTCAGCTCTAAATCACGGCTGTATGGGATCTGAGGATTTAGGATTCTAAGATACTCTGAGGCACCCAACATTTGGAGCACAAGCTGATCCCCCTAAAAACTCTGCCTCCCTGTGCTTCCATGTGTTGGTGGGAATGACTCACATCAAAGCAAGAGCTAGAGAGGAAGAACCTGATCTTTGCTTGGCAGCAGACTCTCAGCCTGACCTTCTCAAACTGAAAGAGAAATGTCATTCCATTGGACTTCCCCACATTTAATGGCAAGAGGCTTTCTTCCTAGAACATTCTCCAAATCGCCAAAGACATGATGTGCAACTTACAGCATGATTCAGAGGAAGCCAGTAAGGCTGAGAGTCGAGAGCTGAACCTGGCAGGGAAGACCTGTAGGTTTGGGCTGAAGGAGCAGCAGCAGAAAAGTTCAGGGCTACCTGGCAGAAAGCTTTATATCTGCCCATGTTCTGGCCTGGTTTCTGTGTGCAAAGAAAAGCAGAAGGTACAATCTGAGGAGCATTACTAACTAGTAGTAATTGCTAGTAGCTAAGAGGCTAGCATAGGGGAGCAGTTATAAAGGGACAGTGTCTGGAATCCAGCACACTTGGATTTTATTTCCTGTCAGGTCTATTATGAGCTGGGTTGCAATTGGTATGTCATTAACCTCTCTGGGCCTCGTGCCCTCACCTGTATGGTGGGAAAATAACAACAGTCATTGTGAAGAGGCATATAAAGCAGGAAGCCCAATGCCCAGGGCATGGAAAGTGCTCAACAAATGTCTGCCAGTATTACTGTGATTCTAAATAAACACTTTCCTTTGCAGCATTGCTCCAAATACTCAGTAAACATTCTCAGCTGATTCCTGTGGCCTCTGTTCGCTAGTTTAGCACACAAATTTAGAGTTGTCTCTGAGGTGCCCTTCACAATCCTGGGAAAGTTACTTTCTACCTGCTTTTATAAGTGATATGTAGAAATTTTTATTTTTCAAAGTATTGTCATACATACTCATATACTGCTGGTGGGGATGCAAAATAGTACCGCCACTTTGAAAAACAGCCTGGCAGTCTCTTATAAAGTTAAACATTAACCTACCATACGACCCAGCAATCCCACTCTTAGGTATTTATCCAAGAGTAATGAAAACTTATGTTCACACAAAAACCTGTATGCAAATGTTTATAGCAGCTCTATTCATAATTGTCAAAAATTGGAAACAACCCACATGTCCTTCAGCTGGTGAATGGATAAACAAACTAGTATATCCATCAATGGAATGCTACCTGGCAATAACAAGAATGGACTGGTGACGTATGCAACTACTTGGATGAATCCCAAATGCGAAGTGAAAGAAGCTAGACCCAAAAGGCTATATACTGTATGATGCCATTTCTATGATATTCTAGAACAGGTAAAATTATGGCTATAGAAAATAGGTCAGCCATGGTTTTCAGGGACTGGGGGCGGTGGGAGGGGTTGACTAGAAAGCAGCACAGGAGAATTTTAGAGGGCGGTAGAACTGTTCTATAGCTTGATTGTGGTGCTAGGTTGCATGACTGTCAGAAATGTATGCTTAAAAGGGTGAATTTTACTTTATGTAAGTTATACCTCAATTCTTAAAAAAAAAAGGCAATACTGGCACATGCATAATATCATTTTATCTGCATAGCTCCATCACCTAGGGCGGGTTCTCTCCTGTTTGCTCTGGGAAGGTGAGGCTTGTAGAGAGACGTGGAGCTCCAGTAGAATCAGGACAAGCCCCCTTGCTTAGAGCTACATCCACTCTGATTGTGAGGTGCTCCAAGATTATAGCCCCTGCAGTCACTTCTCTCTCCCATCTTTCCTTTCCCATAAATGTCTAATGTTTTGAGCTATCTGTTTAAATAACACCAAGAATTAATCAATTAATTTGTTAATTAAATGTTTAGTGGTGGGTATCTGAATTCCACAAAGCTTCAGAGAGCCATATTCCTTCCAAGGTCCCCAGTTTTGTCACAGGGAGGAGACAAAGGACACTTCTTTGAAGAAACCACGTGCCCTGGGGCATACATGTGGAACTTGGGGTTGGTAGGCAAAATATTCTTGGCATGGTAAGCAAGAAGACAGATCAAAGCTGCAGAATCTGTCACACTTAGCAGTGACTTCCAAACTGCCTTGAGGAATGCATTTTGCTTTTGGAGAGCCTCACAATGAAGACTCTGATTGAATTATTATTTTAAATAAAAGCTATTGTCCCATTCAACCTCAAACATCTCCACTGAAGATCTGTGATTTTTGCTTGTTTACTCTTTTTAAATTGAGCTTTGATCATATGATCAAACATATGAGAAATATTATTCCATTATATTAAAATTTCTCCTACCTAATATAAACTATTGTATATCACTAACAGTAGCCAAAGTGATCAGTGGAACAACTTCCATCAACAAACTTCCAATCTCTATAAGGAAACTAACCCTATCAAACAAAACATCCTCTGCTGGTCCTTTCTTAAGAAAGCTGTGAACAGATGCCTTTCGTATTCTGACAAAGGAGTCAAATTAGTTCAAGGACTACAAGTAAGGCATGGCTAAACACAGATTGGCCCTTGACATAATCTCCTCCTCTCCACGCTGACCCCTAAGTCCTCAGAATTGTTGAAACACATTTTGAGAGGAATTCAGAGCCAGGCATTATTAGCAGGAACTGCCCTGCCAAGCACAACATGTGGAGCAAAACCCAAACAAATAGCCCCATCATTTTCTATCAACCCTGGGTGTTCAGGTCAGGTAGGGAAGTACTACTCAGCTCTCTGGCAAAGGTGAAACCATCTTCGTGTTTTTTCTCCAGGTACTTCTAAGAATGAATTAACATTTATCTATGCAGTCTATAAAGTATGATGGCATGGAAATAAACAATTGCAAGGTTCAGTCCCACACTGTTTATTGTGTACCCACCACGTGCTAGCTACCGTGCTGCATGCCAGTGATATGATTAGGAGCAAAACGGGCATGGTCCCTGACCTCACAGAGCTTACGGTCTAGTGGGGTGATTGTCCATAAATAAGTAAATAAACACCAAATAAAAACAGATGGTGATTGTCTTAGTTGATTTGTGCTGCTATAACAAAATACCACAGACTGGATGGTTTATAACCACAGAAATCTATTGCTTACAGTTCTGGAGGCTGAAAGTTCAAGGCACTGAAGTCTACTCTTCAGGGAGAAAAAAATATAGTAGGAATACTCTGGTTCTGTGCTCCCTCCTTTATTACCCCATGGAGGAGTAGTGACTCATCAGCCTGGAGAACAAGAGGAGAAACTGATTGCCCATGGCTCACCCCATTCCCACTAACCCAGCTTTGGAGAATCCAGGAGGACTTCCCAGAGGAGGTGATGGCTAAGCCCCAAAGGATGAAAATAAAAGGGAAGTAAGAGGGAGTAGTTTGGGGGAGGTGCCAGAATGTGGAAATTCCTGGAGGCAAAAGAAAACATGGTCCTTTGGGGGAAAGGCAAGAATTTCCGTATGGCTGGAGTATAGAGGGTGAGAGATCAGCAGCTGAAAGATGAAGCTAGCAAAGGAGCCAGATCATGAAGGGCCTTATGTGCCAAACTATGGAGTCTAGGCTTTATCCTGAGGGCACTGAGAGGGATAGTAAGGTTTAATCAAGAGAGTGAAGATATATTATTCCTGCTAGATCAATCTGGCTGCAGGGTAGAGAAAAAAAGGATTGGAAGTTCCCAGCCCTCTCTGAAAATGTGATAAAAGGAGGAAAGGGTCCTTTGCTGTGCTAGAGATCTTCCTTTTGGCCCTCCAGGTCGAATTGTCCTGGGCCCCCAGTCTGAGCTCCTGTCAGAGGGCCCTCTCCACACAGCGCCCCTCCCAGCTCTAATAACCACTTATTCCCTCTCCCCTACAGGCCGAGGGGCAGGCACAGAGTCCCAATGGTAGTGTGCAATCCCTTGTAGTTTCTTTACACCCTGCCCACATATTTATAAACAACTTCGTTATTTAAAACTCCTCAAATGATCCTAATTTGAGTACGCCAGATGGTTCCTGCTGGTATCTTTGTGGTTACATCCCCCCTGCCCCCCTCAGAAAAAGAGAAAGCAAGTATAAGTGACATGGGGAAAGGATGGGACATCTTCCTCAGGATTATGACTGGAGAAGTTTGCTGCTTAAGAAAGATAATGGTCTTACTGAGATAGTGGTTGTCTTTTTTTAAATATAAATTTATTTATTTATTTTTGGCTGTGTCGGGTCTTCATGGCTGCATGCCAGCTTTCTCTAGTTGTGGCGAGCGGGGGCTACTCTTCGTTGCGGTGTGTGGGCTTCTCATTGCGGTGGCTTCTCTTGTTGAGCACGGGCTCTAGGTGCGCGGGCTTCAGTAGTTGTGGCAGGCGGGCTCAGCAGTTGTGGCTCGCGGGCTCTAAAGCGCAGGCTCAGTAGTTGTGGTGCACGGGCTTAGTTGCTCCGTGGCATGTGGGATCTTTCTGGACCAGGGCTCAAACTCGTATCCCCTGCATTGGCAGGCAGACTCCCAACCACTGCACCACCAGCGAAGCCCTGTGGTTGTCTTTTAATAGCCCTACTGTTTTGGTGAGAATGATGCTGCTCGCTTAAAAAGGAAAGAAAAGAAAAATCTTTGGAAATCTCACCTCCCAGAGACAAATGCTGTTAACATTTTTGCTGAATATTTTTCTACACATTTCTCTATACATATATACTCATACAGATACATTAGACTTCATATGAATGAATCATACTCCAAATGCTGAATCAAACCTACTTTTTCTCATCCATAAGCCTCAAGTTTTGAGTTGCCAGTGGACAAATCCAAGTAGACCTGTCAGGAAACAAACTGAATATAGTCATCTAGAGTTCAAGTCTTGAGGTCGCCATCAGAGAGTAGAGAGATGGTCATGAAAGCCTCATGAGGCAGAGGGTCCCATCAGGCAGAGGGTGGGAGGGGAAAAGGTGAGGGCCACCACAGAGCCACTGGAACTCAAACACTGACAGTTCAAGAAGAACCAGAGGAGACAGGGAAGGAACAGTTAAGGAAGTAAGAGAAAGGAGCGTTCTTGGCCTTTGAGAAAGAGGTGTGGTCCATGGTGAAGAAGGCCACTGTCAGGTCAAGGGAGGTAAGGGCTTTGGATTTAGCAGTAAAAAGGTAGCTGGTAGCCTGGATAAGAGTGATTTTAGTTGGGAATTCCCTGGCGGCCCAGTGGTTAGGACTTGGCACTTTCACTTCCGGTGGCCTGTGTTCGATCCCTGGTTGGGGACCTGAGATCCTACAAGCCACTTGGCATGGCTAAAAAAACCAGTGATTTTAGTCAAGTAGTAGAGTGGAAGCCAAATTGTAAAAGAGCTGAGGAGAAAATGGTGGTAGTCTGCCCCCCAATTTGCTGTCCCCCTCCTCCCTCATCAGAGCTTTTTCAAACTCTAATGTGTGTATGAATCACCTGAGCATATTGTTACAGTGCAGATCTGATTTAGTAGGTCTGGGGTGGGCTCTGTATTTCTAGCAAGCTCCCTGGTGATGTGAATATCACTGAACCAAACGTGAAGCAGCAAGGGGTTAGATTGGGCTGCCCAGTGCCAAGGCCCGGTCTTGATAAGTGCTTTACCAAAGACACTCAAGTGTACAGATATAAAAATGAATTCTTAGGGTCTTAGATTATTATTCACATCAGAAAAGTACTAAAAAGGAAAACTAGAGGAAATTTCTTCACTCATATGTCTAGTTCTGTCCTATGTATGTGCCTTCCTCATGAAAGTCCCTTCACCTGGGTCACTCAAAACTTATTAGGATTTTCTAGTTATCTTTTAGTTATTATTTCTACTTTAATTGCATTAGGCCCAAGAACATGCTAAGATCACAATCCTTTGAAATTTGTTAATATTTGCTTTATGGCTCAAAGCATGGTCAGTTTTTGTAAATGTTCCATGAGTGCTTGAAAAGAACATATTCTACAATTGGGTGCTTATTAACTGGATTGACAGGTCTTCATATTTTATCAATTACTAAGAAGAGATGTGTTAAAATCACCTGTCTCTCTACCTGGACTCTACTGGGGACTCATGGTGACCAAAATCTGACCCAATCTCTGCAGATCCAGTCCTTCCCCTCGTGGAGCTGACAGTCTAAGAAGATTTACCTGGTCACCAACACCTCCCCTCCTCACATCAGACCTGGAAATAATTCTCCCTCCTCTGAGCTCTTACATCATTCACTGCCTGGGCAGCTAATTCAACACTCAGATAGTCTGTCTTCGTTGCAATTATTTGTGTTCATAATTTACTCCAGCGTTTAGACTCCACATGAGCAAAGATTTTCCTATATATTTTCTATATAACTGCTTTATTAAAATTATTGACAAACCATAAAATTAACTCTTGTAAAGTGTACGATTCAGTGGAAGACTATCTTATTTATCTTGGCATCCTCTGTAGCAGGGGTCCTCCATCTTGGTTGCACATTGGAATCACCTGTAGAGCTTTAAAAAAAAAATACTGCTACCTGGTTCTCACCCCTAGAGGTTCTGACTTAACTGGTTTGGGGTGTGGCCTGGGCATCAGATTTTGTAAAACCCCCAGAGGGATTTTAACTTGTAGCCTGGGTTGCCTTATAGTGCTTTGCACATAACTGCCACTCAATAATTGTTGCAATCATGAATTAGCCCTAGGTTCCAGCTAATTAACTCACTCAAGAACTACCCTGTCTCCCTTCTAGCCCAGCAGCTCCTATAATGATCTGCT
The DNA here is from genome assembly GCF_964341445.2 of Mesoplodon mirus. Classification (NCBI taxonomy): domain Eukaryota; kingdom Metazoa; phylum Chordata; class Mammalia; order Artiodactyla; family Ziphiidae; genus Mesoplodon; species Mesoplodon mirus. The sequence goes on along the minus strand of NC_138979.1, from coordinate 152,065,355 downwards.
TATATCTCTTTCCCCCACTTAGTGTAAAAGGAAGACTGAGACAAAAGCATTTAGAAAAGATAAGTATACTTGCAAAGACGTGCTGACTTCAGTAGGATTGGACCACTGAATAAGAAATACAACATATTTAAAGGAAAAATGTAAAGATTACCATGTTTACATTTATCTCTTCAGCATAGATAGTATGCTCACATGGGAAGATATGTCACAAATGACATATTCCCAAATTTCTGTATTCAAAAGTCAGGGATAAAATGGTTTTCATTAGGGAATCAGTAACTGATGGGAAAAGCTCAAGATTTCATTCATTCTAGACAGCAGACTTAAAAAAGTAGTTCGGATACTTTGTCTTAGGGTTGAAAGTGTCTTATTATCAGTAGTATTCTTCCTCCTGTGGGACTTGATGTACACTCTTAAAATGGCAGCAGGGCAGTCTCACTTTTGTTTCCACAACCGTGAGCTTCATGAAGACAGGGTCCGTTCCAGTCTTAGATATTATGGCATTCCCGTGCTGGCACATGTTGGACGTTCAATATATATTAGTGAAATGGATACGATCACACCTCATGCCACAGTACTTAAATAAGATTTTAACTGGATAGGGAGCTGCACCGGTTTTCCATTTTGATACTTTTCACAATTCTTAATTATGGTACTCTGAACTGGGGCACTCCTCAAACTGCTTAGGCTACAACAAATTCAGAAGGAGCTTTTATTTCCACGTAAACGATTGTTGAGGGGCGGGTATCTGTGAATGGACGACCCTCACGTGAGTAACAAGATGGTCACTCCCGGATGAATGAAGACACGATTCTCGTGGCTGGGAGTGATCCCTCAGCGAGGCCGGTCATCTTGCCTATCCTGTAATACCATTTAACACCTACTATTGACACCTCGCCATAGCCAGATCCCAGAGGTCCGCGTGGGTATCCGGAGCCGCGCCCCCAAGTTCGCCGCAGCAGCATCCCCGCAGCAGGGGCGTTACGCCCCAGGGCGCAACGCAGAGCGACTCACACATCTAGAACACAGAGTAAAACCAGTCGCACCAAGGAGAGGCAGCGTTATTTAGGCAGGCGGCTACTCATCCAGAGCTTCCACCCTGTCCCCTGGGCCCGGCGCCCGGCGCTCAGCCTGTGCCCGGCTCCAGGAGCCCCAGCTCCCTCCACGTGTCCTGTCTTCCCAGCAGCCACCTCTGCTGCCTCGGGAGGAAAATCTCCTGACAACTCGCGGTCTGCGGACTACGACTCCCAGCAGGCACCGCGCCGCTTCTCTCTCCGCCCCCCCTCCACGGGGCACGCAGGCGCTCTGGGCTCCGTCAACAAGCCGGGCTGGCGACGACTGTTTACAGTGCCTTATGGGATTTGTAGTTTCTCTGGAGCTAGCTGGGCCGTCAGTCAAACGGACAAGAACTACAAGTCTCGGCGGCCCCAGCGTGACGAGCCTGGTCACGTGGGAGGGGGCCGACCGGGCGTGCGTGCCGCCGTTGATCCGGTGCTGCAGTGAGGAGGTGGTTCTCGCCCGTGTTGTGTGTGTGCGTGTGTGTGTGTGTGTGTGTGTGTGAGTGAGAGAGCGAGTGAGTGAGTGAGTGAGTGTGTGTGTGGGGGGACTCGGCTTGTTGTTGTCGGTGACTTCCCCCTCCCCTCCACCCCTCCCCCTTCCCCGCCGCCGCTGCAGTGGCCGCTCCCTGGGCCGTAGGAAATGAGCGATAACGATGACATCGAGGTGGAGAGCGACGTGAGTCCTGGGGCTTCTTGCTTCCCTTGCGGGTTGTCAGGCGGGGACAGCGGCCGGGGTTCTCAGCAGGGCGACGGCGGTAGGGGGCCGGGCAGCCGCCGCCTCCTTCCCCTTCCTCACCCTGGGCCGGGACCGCCTCCGTCGCGCTCCCGGCTCGCTCTCCTCCGGGCTCTTGGCCGGAGCGGCCTTCTGGGACTGGAGGTGGGGAGGAGACACGCGGCCTCTGGGACCCCCACCTCCCCCGGTGGAGGAAGGTGCTGCGGCCTCCCGTTCCCACCCTATCCAGTTCAGGATCCGGGGGACAGGGACGGGGTGCGTCTGGGATCCCATTGTCCGGATCCTGGGGAAGGGCACCGCGCTTAGGACCTGCTCCCTCGGCCCGCGACCCCCTCCTCCCGTGACCCGCGGCGGATCCTGGCGGGTGAAGGAGGGCGGAGAGGGCTTGGGAGTGCCCAGACGCCCTGAGCTGGGTGCGAGGAGAGGAGACAGTGCTCTGGACCCGCTCTGTCCCGAGTCGGTTCCCGGAAGGAGGGGCGGCGCTCGGGACCCCCCTGCCCCGCTACCGGATCCCGCTAGGGGGGATGGGGGCGTGGGATGAGGGGGGTAGGGCTGACTCCCCCCCCCGCGCCGCTTCCTCTGCCGCCGGCATTTTCTTTCTTATTATTGAATATGAAGTGTAAAAATAACTTCTATATTTTCTATTTTTTTTTCTCTCTTATTCCAGGAAGAGCAACCGAGGTTTCAATCTGCGGTACGTCTCCTACTCTCCGTTTCATTTTCATTTCCGTTCAGTTCTAGTCCTTTTTGGGGTCAGAGAGAAAAAGAGATCGTTCTATTACTTTTAATATTGTAGTAAACCCTCCTGTTAACCGCTAAGGTGAGGTGGGGCCTTGTTCTGGGGTTCTAGGTTGGGGGGCGGGTTTGCGAACCTCATAATTCTAGGTTCTCAGGTGGTGAGGTTCAGTGACTGTAGGTGAGTGAGAATTTGTATGCAAGGAAATGAATCCTTCTGTAGGTTTCCGCTGGGGGCTCTAGCTGTCACTATAGAAGTGGGAAATGAGAAACACATCATGCTGAAGTAAATTGTAGTATTATTTCAGGGAAAAGTGGCCAGATTTACTTAGGAACAAGTAGGTTCTAAACCATATCTGCATAGTTGTGTGAAGTTGAAGCCACATGCAGTAATCACCTTTAACCAAAAGTCACGTGACTGCTGTAGACCTATGGAATCTAGCACAACCTGGTATTATTCTAATGCAGAAATTGGAAATGTAGAGGGGCCAAAGGTTGAATGTGAACGTGTCATATTCAGCCGCTTATTGTGGTCTGACTATATTTGAGTTGAAGGAGCAGTATAAAGACAATAAAAGAACTGTTGAAGAAAAGTGGCACTGTAGAGAGAGGTTTGCTAAGAGGTGATGGTTGAGACCATACCGTGTTGTCAATAATTTCTCAGAGTTTGGATATTAGTGTTCTCAGTGGATGGTTCTGTGGATTAAGATAGACACAAATCTCATGTCCTTGGAGTCTGAGATAGTACTATGGGTGTTCCATGAATAGATTAGAGGGAGAAAAAAGAATAGAGACAAAATAAATCAGAATCAGAGGAGAAGAGAAATGAGTAAACCATAGCATCTAACATTTGACAGATGGGAGCAGTAAGAAGTGTAGAGAATGAGGGTCCAAAATTTAGATGTCTCTAGGTGGCCCAGGCAGTGAGATAGTCAGGAATAAAGTAGAGAGCAGAGGTGAGGACTGGGGTACTAGAGAGCACACGCCTCTTCTGAAAAGGCAGTCACTAAAGTCCAGTGGGTTGCTGTTATGTGGGAATGAGGGCTTAGTGTTGTCTTATCTTCCTATTTTAAAAGAAAGATTACAAATCCAGACTTTGATGTTATTTTTCTGATTTTTAAAATAATGTATGAGGCAACCAAGTTGTTTAGGGGCTTGTTAGAATTTGCAAGATGCCACTTTGAGACCTCTGGTCTAATAATTTCATTATCACAGGATAAAAGCAAGCCCTCTTAATTGTACCTGCTTTTCATTAGAGCACAGATTCTAAGGTTGTCGAAGGAGTTAGGCATTTAGAAAAACTTTACTTATGGAAAGCTGATATTTCCATAAAATCCAAGAATGCAGTTGTTCCAGGGGGTTTAAAATTATCCCTGGGTACTAGTCACTAAAAAAGAATTTGTTTTATTTTTCCTTGAAGTATTTGAAGACAGTACTTTGAATATTTGAAGTATTGTCAGATACTTAATATTTATACATACGTTTGAAAATTAAATTCCTTTTTGTCGGTTACTATTATCCTTAATAATGTAAACATGGAATTTCATGTTTGGAACACCGTCTATTTAAAACATTTTTTTCCTCCAAATCTCTGGTTGTAAAATCTGTCCTAGGGCTTGATCAGGATTGGAGGGTAGGGATTGTTTAGGCTTCCTTTGAAGAATCATTATTTAAATTGGAATTATATTGGCTTTGCAGTGAGATAAGGATTTTCTTTGTGAAATTTTGGCTTCCAGTTCTTGAGCGCTTTCTGCTTTTCAGAATGCCCGTCCACATGGCTGTTGATGTAAATCGTTTTATTAAATTATGAAAATGTCCCCACTCTCCTAGAGTGCTCATCTCATTGTCTGGTCTGGAGGTTTTCAGTTCGCTGTTAAGGCACTTAGGATTTTTCCCTTTGATTTTGGAAGGTGGGCACAGGGAGTGGTTCTGACCCTTTGTTTTTAATTTGACACATCTACTTGCTGAGACATTTAAATATTATCTGTTACAAGATAATCACAATGGCATAGAGAGAAGAAGCAATAGACAAATTTCATAGCATATCAAGCAATTATTGTGAACACGTAGGGTAAAAAGGATTTTTTTTTCTGTGTGACTATGTTTATTTCCTGACATTTAGTATAGATAAATATATATTTTTTTAATTTGGGGGAAACGGTTCTTAAGCTTTGCCTTAGTTCAGAAAAGGGTGTGGACTGTGAACAACCAAATATTTAGAACTGCAGAAGAACTTTTAAAAAAAGTTATTTTGAAACGGTCCTGTGGGTCCTAATATAAAAAGAGGTATTCATTCATGTTTTATAATGTCACTACAATAGCTACAGCCTTACTACATAAGAAATGTAGGATACCCAGCAATAACAGAGTTAGGAAGTGAGGCTAACAGTAACAGAAAGTGAAACTGATTTGACGAGTATTTTTTTCTGTTGCCTCAGTGCGAACAGAAAACAACTTCTCCGGTGACCAGTAAGCTTTGTTAAAGGAAGTAATCCCAAACAATAATTTTTATTATTAAATTCAATATGTCTCAGAATCCCACTGATATTATCTTATTTTTATTATTTTTTTGGAGGGAAAAAGTTGCATTTCAAAGACAGTTTTCTGGGGCAGGTATATTTCATACAAGGTGATCTTTGTTTTATTTCTGCTTGGGATTTTTTTTGTTTGTTTTAAAGAATGAACATATACAAGAAATGTAGGGTTAGTGTGTTAGTTGGAAGCCTAAGACCTTTTTCAGCTTATCCTTCATGACAGCTGCACGTGTTTCAGTTACAGTATATCTTTGGGGGGGGGATTAGAAACAGATTTGTACAATTCTGTTTCTGGACCTTTCTGGTATGAAATACTTCTAACTTCTCAGAACTCTTTGTTTCTTTAGAAATTGCAATGTATTCAGAAGGGAATGAGCTTGGTCACCTTTGAGATTGGAATTTACTCAGGAAACTACTGTCTTTTACCCGGAATTAGTTGCATGGCAGAAGTGCTACATGATACATGTACTTTGTGTCTGCTTAGAGTGTTGACAGTGATGTGGATGCCAGGTTTGGTTCCTAAAAATACCTGTTGAAGGGCGTTCTTATATTTAAAAGTCTTTTTTCAAGATTCCAGTAATGGTAAAATAGTTGATCAAGGAAAACGGGTATAGTATGATGGCATATTTGGATGATAGTGTTCCCAAGTTTTTTTAGGCACCAAGTGATTTTTTTGAATAGCCTGGAAAACACATGTATGTATTGGATATTAAAAATGTATACCAGGCAGTCGGCTTCAAACAGGAGAGGTGTTGGGAAGTTGCAATTTATATCTCCTATTAAGGACTTTTGTGAATTTCTCATCCTAGCTGCCCATAATTTCATGTTGCAATTTTCATGTTGCTTAAAGTGAATTAAGTTGCTTAGAATTTCAGTTTTATTTATCCATTTGCTTCCCATCAGAAGTAGTAAATAGATCTTTTCTGATGAGAATTTTGAGCCTGTGTATTTCCAGTGTTAGTGTTTAATAAGAGTAGCTTATTAAGTAATCATAAGCAACACTATTTCTTTCTAAAATCTAGCCTTGAAATTTCTTAAAGGCAGTAAATGTTTACTGGGCAACTCTAATTCCATATATGGTGGGAATTTTCTATATTGGAATTGAGAAGATTCCCCTTATAGATGGGGTTAGGTGTCACGTGACCTGCAAGAGAGGACATTGCTCTGGAGAACCTTGGTCATACTTGAATAATGGATCATTCATTTCCCCTTGTGATTTGCCTACCTAGAACTTGCAGGAAATAATGCTGCTGACTGATGTAATGCCTTGAAGGAAGATGTATTCTCTATGCAGTAAGTTGGAAGGAAATAATTTAAAGAGATTTCTTCAGTTTTGAGCAGCCCTCCTTAGCTTGAATGACCTACTGCCAGTTTAGCAACTTCTTGGCTAACAAAATAACGTTTGCCTTCAACATTTAACGACACTTAAGATAACATGTGCTTGTTAGTGTCAGAGATGGACAAATTGTAGGTGAAGATTTTTATTCTGGCTGCCAGTATGGAAAGTTTGGTGGAAATAATACTGAGAGGCTGAATAAAAACCTTGGCAGAGATGTCAAAGCTGGAATCGATTTGGTGTCGGAGTTCCTGTTGAGCATCTGTGGGCCACTCTTAAGATCACACGGCTCTTTAGTATTTCTGTTAGCCTAGGATGCCCTGAAGGAAGGGTTGTCTGCTGGAAACTGCAAATCCAGCGTACTTAAAGAATGACAGCATCCAGCCACTGCTCCTGTAGGATGTATAGGGGAGGTATTTGTGGGCCTGCTGTACAGCCCAAGAATGTTTCTGTTGTCTCCTAGAATTTGTTTGGTATCACCCGTTTCCATTATCAAACATCTTTCTCAGTATAGCTGAGAGAAAGCTGACTCATCTGAGTTGAGCTTTATTTGTTCAAGACACACAATTGTTTGACCCTTCCCCACCTGTTGTTTTTTTAAACTAGTTTTGAGTTTGTGGGAGGATCTCAGGTGCCTTACACTGGGAGTCTTCAAATCTTGTCCCTTTCAAAAAGGGTTGCCAGCAAGCAAAGATAGTTAACAAAGCAGTGATAAGCCTGGCAACTGGCCCTCCATTTGGATGGGTCGCGGGGGAAGGGAATTCATCCGGCTGGACATTTGGAAATGTTTCCCAAACAGAGTTCTCAGTCTTGTGTAAAGGTTTTTCATACGTTTAAAGGTCTTTCAAGCCACTAGAGGTATTATTTAGTTCAGAGTTGCCTGGAATTAGACATGTTAGTTCTGCATGTTTTTAACTTGCTCTTTCAAATGAGGCTGGAGAAGAAGAAAAATACATCATTGCCATTGTCTCTGAGAGCTTTAAAATGGACTCTGGTTAAGTGTAGCAGCTTGGGGATGGACATGGCAGCAGGGAATGGTCTAAGATTCCACTCTTCTGCTGGTTAAATTGGGCCTGGAACCACCACAGAAATTCCATCCACTACTTTGAGAACAACAGTCCCCAGCCCAGGCTTTCTACCAGGCAGTGGACTGTTGCCTTTCCTTGTTGAGCCAACTTCTCAAACTTGGCTGGTTTCCCAGATGAGAAGCCAAGATTTCTGCTGATGGTCCACAGCCAAGTTCACTTACAATCCTCTAACCGAAAGACTTGTCCATTTGAGTCCTTTCAGGGCTCAGTGAATGGGAAGGGGGTAGTGCATTGTGGGGATGATTTTGGTGTTAGATTATACTTAGCTCCACCCTTCTACTGCAGGCCTGAGTGAAACCAAGTCCAACTTGATTCTAGCCATTTGAGATTTGCAGGGCTCTCCCAGAAAGAAAACAGACAATTAGAATTTTATTTGTATCAACAAGAGGGATTGTGGGTAACTGGTGTCACTGCTTCTGTGCACAGCTCTTAAGCTGGGACGAGGGCCAGGAATCAGGGTGATTTAGTAGACAGGAGTATCTTGGGCTGCTGCTGGATACCAAAGCTGGGCGATTATTTTGCATGTAAATAAACCATCCTAGGGAGTGTGTAGCAAACACAGGAGAGACAGATAGAAGCCAAATGCCATCTCTCAGCCCTCTAAGTCTTTAGTCTAAGACCCAGCCAACTTACCTATGTATCAACAGATGACTAGAGGGAATGGTAAGTTAGAAAAGGACTAGGTACTTAAATATGTTTAATTCTTTCAGGCTATTCATACTGCTGATAGAATGCACCTGCACTTTTCTTGCTCTAATGCTGTATGTTACCTTCCTCTAGCCTCAGGTTATCTGATCATTCCCTCAGTTTCCCTGTAAATTCCACATATCCCTGGAGTTCAGCAGACACTCATTTTTACAGAGATTCCAGGCGTAAGATTAGCAGAGCTTTAGAAGTGTTCCAGGCATCTGCCCTGAAAATGAGTGCTATGCCATGGAGAACCATGGCTGTGATGGGAACCGTGTCCAGTTCAACAGAGCTATAGGTGAGGTGTTGGGCTCGAGAGACCAGGAAGTGACTAAAATTACCACAGCTGCTCTCAGCCTCTTCCTCTGTAATGACTCAGACTTTTAGGATTAGATACTAGAATTTCAAGTTCTTTCATTCCTATAACTCTTGTCTCTATAGACTTTTGTCCGAACATCTTGTCTAGTATAAAGATTCATTTGAGGCATTCTTGTGCTAAGCCAAGTTATTTACTCCTGTTGCTTCATTTTTTAAATTCCTGGTGCTGTGTCTGGGTAGATTAAAACTACCTGAACCTCCTCTGTACAGACTTCCTCTTTAGGTTAGCCCAGTGCAACCTTGTGTATTGGGGGTAAGTTCTTAGAGTATAGTATTTCCCATAATTCCCGGAGTGCAGATGTGAAGTTCTTGCTTTAGGTTAAGTGAGCGTTTGTGCTTCATTGGAGGGACCGCCCCTTTAATGGGGACCTGCCAAAGCTCTCTTGCAGTGTTCTCCAGCATTGTCTCTTCCACCTGAAGCCAGTGTATTTTGCCACTGATTACTTGGCCGTCTCTGTCCCTCTCCAGCTGATTGTTCTTTGTGATTCTAAGCAGGACAGGATAAGGAGTTTGGCCTGTGGGTATTTAGATACCACCAAATAAGCATGACGTGCCACAGGTGCCTGATGAGATGTATTGAGAATATGTGAGTGTCAGAGGTTTACTGGCTGAGAACCGCCTTTCTGGCAGCCTGTGTGAGGGAAGCCCTTGGCTGAATAGCACCTTAGATGCACTTTAAAAAGTAGGAGCTCGGAATGCAGTTGGCGTCTATATCAGCTCTGTCATAATGATCGCAGATTCATGCATCTGGGTTTTCTAGAGGTTTTAGTTTCTATTGTATGATTTGGCAAGAAGATGTTAAAACTAGTACCCCTTAGTGAGCTGGAGCCCAGAGCAGACTCATGGTGATGGTTTCACATGGAAAGAAACAGTGCACCAGTGACGTAACTCCTTTCCTGGGTACCCACCATGGGGAATCTCTTACAGTGGGGGTGATCACATCTTATGAAGGGGCCCACTGCAGCTTTTCCCTGGTCACCTCCCAGCCATGGACTGGCGGCTGTTGTGTCACATAAGTAAGTTGTGGGAGAAAACTGATGCTACAGGAGAGTCACACTTTGTCCCCGTGAATAACTTTTATTTTACTTATGCATGAACTGGATGCATCGAGCTACTTTGGATGTTCCTGTCGAAAGCCTTGCTCACCCCTTTCTCCCCCTTTAACAGAGCCTAATTCTGGAGACTCCTAACTGCCCACCTGGACAAATCCTTCCCAGTCCAGTCACCTGGGACAGCGCTGACAGCATATACTTCCAGGCTGTACCCACTCACCTGTACCAAGCAGAAGGACTGACATCACTAATGTGCTCTTTCTCCCATTCTTCCAGGCTGACAAACGGGCTCATCATAATGCACTGGAACGAAAACGTAGGGACCACATCAAAGACAGCTTTCACAGTTTGCGGGACTCGGTCCCATCACTCCAAGGAGAGAAGGTGAGTTTATTGAGAAAGCTGATTAGCTTAACCACCACTAACTTGGAACTCACTGTGGGGCTTAGCAGGGCATTCACCTTTCTGGAAAGAAATGGAGTCAGGGATATTTGGGTGACATGGTTTCCTTAATCTTTGATTCTTCTGGGAGTCATCACACACCTTACCTACTGTAGTTCATCCTTAGCAAACGATGTCAGATGTAATGGAGCTGCTTGTTAAGACATCAGTAGGAGCTCTCTTTTAAAATTAGTATTATGTATAATAAATTACTCATTCAAGAAATTATTATAACTATACAGTGTAATATAGAGAGTAGCATATAGTAGTTTGGAATAATGCTAAGGATTCCTGAGGTCAGTGATTCTCTGGACCTCCATGAGAATTCCTTTTATATGGTTCGAAGTGAGTACTTACTTTAAATGAAACTTCCCAGGAATGTATTAGAACCAATCTGGACACCAGTGATCTCCCAGTCCAACAGTTATTATTTCAAAGGCATGTAAAGAGCATTTTAAATGTGGGACTTGAGTAAAGAGATGTGTTCATACGAAATGGAAGAAAAAACTAACTACTCTTCTTCCACCATCCCTCTACCCCACTGGTGGCCTTCCAGAAACTGTTTTCCCTGGAGAGGTAGGCACCAGCTGTTTCTACATTTGAAAAACAAAGTCCGAAGCTTTGAGTAAAAAGTCTGTGGGTTAGGGTCACTCCTTGGAATTTGGAGAAAATATGTGTTTGCACAGTTAGTTCCATCCTTTTCACACAATATAACTGGCTGCTCTCTGCAGCTATTCAGTGTATAAGTGGCAAACTTGGAAGAAGACCTGTGTGTTTTTGGTTTTTGGTTCAATAATGCAGTGTTAAAGAAGCAACCGAAAAAAAAAGCAACCGTTTTAAGAAAAATTGTTGCTTTCAGGTGGGCTTTGAATGGCTTTCCAGATTTAGCTCTGTGGTAGGAGTCCTGGTTTTGTTTGGTTATCCAGAATTAAATTTGGGACCATTATGGTTTCATTTTATTTATACTGCCAGTCTGGTAAGCCACTTGCTTTATACGTTATTTAAGGTGTGGCTGTGTGGCTATAAAGGATGGGGTAGGTCTGACCTTTATGAAAAACATAAAACAGGCCATGTAAATACCTAGCATTGCAAAACCAGAATTTGCCCTGGGTTAGGCCTACTTAGTGTGCACTTGGCTTAATGGCCTTGGACCAAGGTGCTTACCTGGAATAACAACATTCCTGGATACAACACTGTTAAGCACCACAGGAAATCTTTATGATGGGGGGAGAGGCTCACCCTTTTAGTCAGAGTACACATGTACAAAGGATTATCTCTTGTGTTTGTCTGAACTATTGACAGTAGGTGCTTATTCATATGCCATGGTATCAATTAAAATGGCTTTGGTGAAGTAAATGGACAAGAGCTACCTTTTTCTAAGTCTCACATCTAATCAGGAGTGGCGCCGGGGCAGCATATCCCAAGAAATGGCCTGTGGATCACCCCCATCAGAATCACTACTGAATCTGTCTTTCTGGAGGCAGGCCTAGAGATCTGTATTTATAACCAGCAGTCAGGTGATTCTTAGGCTTTCTTAAGTTCAAGAACACTTTGTGAGAGGTCAGTCTTAAGAGCTCAACTATACCTTTTTCTTTATTCAGTCTATTTTACATCGTTATAACATTCTTCCTTAAATCCTTAAAATCACATTACCCTAAATCCTGTTGTCTCCTTTCTTCAAGGAAGATGACAGTTTGAATTTGGTAACCTTACAAACCAAACAGTTGTCATTCTTTGTGGCCTATTCATTTATTCACTTACTCCATTCAGCAGATACTTACTGGGGGTCTGCTACATACCAGTCATTGTCCTAGATATTAGGAATACGGCAGTGAACAAAGTAGACAAAAGCAGAAGCTCTTAGTGTGGTGAGGAAAAGATAGAAAATGAACTAATAATTAAATATATATATAGTATGTCAGATAAGTGCTATGGAGAAAAACAAGGAAGGAAGGGTTGCAGTTTTCATTAGGGCAGACGAAAAAACACGCTGGCAAGGCAACATCTGAGCAAAGACTTGAAGGAAGTGAAGGAAAGAACCATGCATCTATCTGGTGATTAGCATTCCAGGCCAGGGAGGGTGAGTGGAATAGTCCAGGGGCAGGAACCTGGGAGCATTCCTGGGCCTGTCAAGGAGACAGAGGCCAGAGCGGCTGGAGTAGAGTGAGTGAAGGGACCATAGCAGGAGATGAGGTCAGAGAAGTAGCATGACTAGGGGAAGGGAGTGGTCGAGGGGCCAGGTTTCTTCTAGCTGATTAAAGCCCAGTGGAAGTTAACCAGGTGCCTTTCTGATTTCAGAATGCTTTTGTGTGTTCCAGTCCAAATGTTCATGTTGAGCATGAATAAAGGAAGTAAGTGGCTATTAGCTTTGGTTGGACCCCAGCCCCTTCCCACTAAGTTCCACAATCTTCATTATTTTCCTTCCCTGCCAACACTGTTTCACAGGTGCTGCAGTGAGTCTAACAGAATACTTTGGTCTCTCAGACTTCCTAGTTCTCCCTAAATGTTGCAGTTTTTTAAAAAGTGGTATTTGAACCAAAGGGAATTGGGTAATTCTTGAATTGGATTGCAGTAATTAAGGTTCTGACATTATGTAAATAATCATGAAATGATCATTTTGCCCTGTGAGTTTTGGGGGTGCTTAGATCAGTTTCTTGAAGCGAAGGCCGCCAGTCTCCTTTGACTTGTTCACCTTTATGTTCCAAGTGACTTCTCACTTAGTATTTGGATTATCTGTCCTATGTGTTCTAATAAGCCTTTTGTTTTTTAAAGAGAAACTAAAACTGATTGAATTGGATCCTAACCAAGAATGGGGATACTTGTACTAAAAAAAAACAACAAAAAAAACCCCTTTAAACATGAGACCCAAACTCTATTTATCCTTTGTTTCCTATATTTCTACTATAAAATGGTCACCTTTTGCTTAAGTAAAAAATTCAGTATTAACTAATATCTGTATTGCAATGTAAAATGAAATCTGCACAGCAGTTCTCTGAGGTGAGTACTACACTATTATAATTGGACAATTACTACTGCTAGGGCTCCTGCCATCCTTAATGTATCAGAGATGAGGAAACAAGCTCCAGATCAGTCTGTAGCTGGACAGGGACTAGAACTCAGGACTGCTGGTTGCCAAGTTCAATCTTTCTACCACACCATAGGGGTAAACAATTTAAGGATATTTTAAAGAAATCTTGCCTAAATTCTTATATCTTGTCTTTATATTGGGAGATTCCCCTGGATAGGGTCAGTAATCTTGGCAGTATGTCATACTAGGGTTGCTACTAAAATATTATCCCCTGAAGTAGCATATGTAGACAACACCAAAGTGCAGAGTTAAGGGTCACTGAAAGTTTATAAATTTGTCTGAGTCCACGTAGCTGTTCTGAGAAATAGATCATTATAGTTGGCAGTCCAGCTGGGTTTTGCCATAGGTCACATTGTTCACAAGTAGACTCTTGAACTCTTGTTGCCTGAGCCTTTTGTTTCCCATAGTTTTTCAGCTGGACATGGAGCCCACAGGAAAGATGGAATGGCATTAGAACCATCAGCCAGTCAACCAGAGTAAGGGAGCAAGGGCAAGAACGACTGTGGTCCCACTTTTCAAAGGAAGATATTACTGTTCTTGAACAGAACTATTCCTTATTTTGAGGGTCCTTGGTTGGGTGCTAGGGAGTGTTGCCCAGTGGCTTGCTGGCACTGAGCTCACGCTGTTATGTGGGGGGCAAACGTGGTGGCGAGCCCATCAGTCTGCCTTTGCGTGGGGCTGTAATTCTGTGCCCACCCCCGGTGACTTAGCCCCAGCACCTGCACCAGAGTGACTGTATCCAATCACAGTGTCTCCTTAGCCTGGCTGACTTTAGTGAAAAAAGGTTCTGTTTCAGTAGTGCCATATGTAGCTGAATAGTGGTGTATAGTAATTTTTCATCTTCTAAGTCTCTTCCTAAATGCCTATTTATCATACTTAATTGCTGTCTCAGGCAGTTGTGCTCTGGATTTCTCCTTTCTGGATAGAGCTATGCTATGTTAAAAAGAGATTATAACCTAAGATGAAAATAAAGAAGAAAAGTGTTTCTTCTAGTCAGCAAGTAAGAGTTCTTATAGTCAGTGAGTCAGAGTCCCTTTGTTTTAGGTGAGACCGTGAAGGCACTGCCTCTGCTGGCTGCTGTCACCGACTCCGGCTCGTTGTAGGTTCCCAGAAAGGAGCTGAGGAGTGAGAGCGCCAGAGGAAACGGTGGGCTTGCTCAGCTCTTTGACAAAAACCACCACAGCCCACATGGTTGTGCTCACGTTTTTATATGTGAGCGCCGCAGAGATTTAAGAGGTGTAATGCATGGTGTCTCCTCTTGAGAATCTTGCTCTCTTGTTGGGGGAGAGGATTATACCTAACAATTAACAATAATATAACATGCTGAGCATCAAGTAAGAGGTTAAAACACGGAGCTAATTTGTTTCATCTTCATTAAAGCCCAGTGTCCTTAACAGGTAGATGTTGAAACCAAATAGCCCCTTATACCAGGGAACATAGTAGTTCTTACTGCTGAAGGTCAGTCTCCCTGTTAAACTCACTCAGCACTGAGACCCGGGCTTATCCCAGGTGTAACTGTATACATATTTGTGTGGTTACTTGATGACTGTCCGCCCGTCTCCCGTACTACACTGTAGTAAGTACTGATGGCAGGGAGAACACCTTTGGTCATATTTCTTCCCTTGGTGCCTGGCACACAGTAGGGAGCAGAGTGAGTGTTTATGGACTGAAGGAAGGAAGCCCTCTCTCCACCTGGCCTTGTTACACTGGGAGGAGCTCACTCCAGTGGACACCCTTTAAGGCAGGCAGTTCATTCAGCAGCAGTGTTTCTACATCATATCTGGGCTGCTAAAGGGGTTGTCTTTTAAATGAAATGTAAACTACAGCCCTACCCATTTCACCTTACTACTCAACAGGGTTATTACCTGGCCAGACTCCAACTTGGGCAGTTCTTTTATTCTTAAATTTTCTACATCTTAAGTTGTTGTCCATAGTTGTCCAGGTCTCCCTTAAGCTCCAGGCTCAGCAACTGTAAATGTACTGATTCATTGAATTCTTTGTTAACTGTATTTTTGCACTGCCAAAGCCTCCAAAGGCTTTTCAGTGCCCATCAAGGTAAGGACTGGCATCCCATGTTCTCTGAATAAGGCACCCAACTTGTCCTCCTGCTTTTTCTGCTCCTTCCCTTATTATGAAGCAGTGTACACCCTCCTCTGTTTCCCCAGGAATGTCATCTTCAGGTTTATCTGAGTTCTTTCCTTCCACCAAGGTCCCAACTCCAGCTTCACCACCCAGATGACATTGGGGTTTCACAATGAAGAGACCCACTTAGAAGGGCTCCCCAGCTCCCCGTGTTTCCTGCCCATGTGCCTTCCTGTGTTTCTCCCCAATGAGGCCACCCCTGCCAGTCAGTCTCCACCTGCCCATTTTCAAGGGCTGTACCAAATGCCTCAGCACCCTGAGAACCCTGGGTTATCACTCTCCCTGACACCCCACTGGCCCTTTATGGGGCCTCTCCTATGTCTTCCTTTTTTCTGTGACAGTTCTTATCACCTAACTGAAGGGTGCACTCCTTGAGGACAGAAGCTTTGTCCATCCTTCTGGAAGTCTCTGCACTACAGAGTAGGGGAGGGCTCACTCCCATAGAGAAGACTAGAGAGTCAGGAAACTTACTTACCGCTTTTCCATCTGGAGATTTGAAAGAAGAGGAATTGGTTACTGGGCCTTCCCTCCAGCATTTCTCTTTTCTTTCCCCTCTAACAAAATTGCAGAAACTTTGGAAAAATGGGAAGAAGAAAAACAGTCCTTCCATTCCTCTAACACAACTACAACCTTTCCTTTATTCTAAGATTCTAAGACAAGTGCTATCCAGTGGAATTTTAATGTAAGCCACAAATAGCAGGTAAAATTAATTTTAATAATATATTTTATTTAACATAATATACAAAAGTAAGTATGACTTCCATATATAATCAATATAGTAAAAATTACTAGTGGGATATTTTATATTATTTTCTTGCACTGTTTTGATAATCCAGTGTGTGTTTTATACTTACAGCACGTCTTAGTTCAGACTAGTCATATTTCTTTTCTTTTTTTTAATTAATTTTTATTGGAGTATAGTTGCTTCACAATGTTGTGTTAGCTTCTACCGCACAGCAAAACGAATCAGCCATACATATACATATATCCCCTCCCTTTTGGATTTCCCACCCATTTAGGATACCACAGTGCGTTACAGACTAGTCACATTTCAGTACTTACTAGCCACCTGTGGCTGGTGGCTATTGTGCTGGACAGTGCGGTTCAAAGATGCACTCTCCCCATCCCACACCCCATTTTAACATGACTGAAATAGGGTGCCATCTTAAAGTGGATGTTAAACAAAGCTCACCCCTTTTTTTTCCTCCCCCGGCAAAGGCCGCTCTTAAATCCATGTGTTTATTGATGGAGTCTAAGAAACAAGAGAATAATGGTGTTATCAATCTGTGTATCCCCTCTGGTCTCTTCATACGCCTGCTTTACATGGGTAAAGGCTTGGTCTCTTCATACGCCTGCTTTACATGGGTAAAGGCTATAGCCTGATGCTTTCACATAACATGCCCTTTCCCCAAGTGATAGAGTGTTCATATTTAGCTATTAGGCATGTTTCTTTTAACCATTCAGGTTGCCTCCAGTCTTTTAACTTTATAAATAATGTAGTGATGAACATCTTGATGCATGTGGCTGTTTCTATAAAACAGATTCCCAGAAGTTGGATTGCTGGGTCTAGTGGTAAGAACATCTGATTTTTTGCTGTATGTTGCCAAAATGCCTTCCAGGAGGATTGTTTTCATGTCTTCTTTCTTTTCTTTCTTTTTCAAGCAAATTCTAAAGATTAGTCTTTTGGTATTGTTTTGAGAGTAGCAATTTTACCACCACTGGAATTTTTTTTTTGGAGGGGGTGACTAATTTAGTAGGCAAAAGGTAGTAATTAATTTTGTATTTTGTTTATTCCCTGTGAGATTAAATCCTTTTCCCCATGTTTATTTACTAGTTGTATTTCCTCTTTGAGGAAACCCTGTGCTCCTGTCCCTTGTGGTCAGAGTTTGATGGGGAAATGTCACACCTTCATTTCAGACCACCAAGGGCTCAAGATAAAAGAATACAAAGTTTGAAACATGATTTGTGTTGACCCTTAAACAAATGTCTGGCTCCCAGCTTTAAGCCCTTAATGGGGCATGATAGCTTTGCCTTCCCCTAGTAATCAAGAAAATGGTCCTTTGGGCTTGGAAGGGCCAGGCACAAGAAGCCTTTGAGGGGCCACATGGCTATGCTAGCTCTGAGCCCACAGCCTTCCAGCCTCCCTTGTTGGCATTGATGGTGGTTCCATTTTGGAATGAACTAGTTTAATACAGACCCAAATTTATTGTGCTTTGATATTTGTTTCCAGAACATGGCTTATTCAATTGAAAATGTACACCAGCTTTGCCCTAGGCCTCCCTTTACCTTACTATGCATAGAAGTTTGTGCAGGTTTCAGAAAATAATGGTTTTATTTTCTTTAAAATAACAAAACATGTCAACTGGTGAGTCAGGCAGTAGTTCTTTTTTCATTCCCCAGGATGTGGCGTTTTGGTTCTTGGCAGAACAGGGCAGCTGTAGCATCAGCCTGGTAGGATCTGATTTTGACAGGAGGAAAAAATGATAAATACAGCGAAGATGACTGTTTCTCAGGTCAGCATTAGGACCCTAGGGAAGAGCAATGGTGTTCCTAATGTTAACAAGCTAGTACGACTCTTCTCTTCCTCACCTCTCCCCACCTGCTTTCTAAACAACTTGGATTTTTGTCTAAACAAACACAAAGATTTACAGCTCCAGAAATGTGTGGGACTCTTGCCCTATATGAAAATTTTTGAGAACCACTACCTTAAATGGGATTTAATGACCTTGGATGTCATCCTAAACATCAGTGTTAACTACTTCAAGAATCATTTGGGACCTTTAAAAGGTACTAATTAGAATCAGATTCCTGGGTTTGGGGCCTCTCATGAAATAGGTAGTTGATTCTTGCTGCAGCACACCAGGTGAGTACACTCTGTTCCCAAACAGAGTTCTGTTCAAGTGGGTGCCTCTGGAGGCTGGGGTGGCCCTTTCCTCCATCTCCTTGCTGCTCTGGGCAGGGATGCAAACAGGCCAGCAACTGCGTACGAACAGGAGAGGTGGCACAGGAACCGCTGGGCCCCTCTGCCACGCTGGGGTCTTCTCCGCTGTCCATTTCGGGTTTCCTCTTCTTAGGTAATGAAGCCAGAGCAGTGCGGGGGGCCAGCGTTTCCCCTGGCCCAGGCCCAGGTTCAGTCAGTTCTTTCAAGCTAACTTGCATCTTCTGGCTTTTCCTCTGTATTTGCTTCTTCTCTGCTAGGGGTCACTTTGAGTTTCACCTGCCTTTAAAAGAAAAAGAAAAACAGTCTTCCTTCAATGCTGAGGTTATTACACGCTACTTTTTTTCCATTTCTTACTTTTTCAGCCTCATTCTAAAAACCAGTCTTCATCTTTGCTTCAGCTTCAACTCACTCCTGCACCCATTACTTGTGTGAAGATGATTTACCTAAAATCACTCCTTCAAGGAAATCACCCTCACCAGGCTCTTCATTGATGTCCTTATAGACAAATTGGGTGACTCTTTCCTAGTCCTTTTCTTCCTGCTCAGACTCTCCAAATTCCATTGATCTTCTTCTTCATTAGTTCCACAGCCTCCTCTGTGGTCCCAAAATAGGGTGTCCTGGAGGCCTGGGTTCAAATCTTGACTCACTGTTACCCACTGGTTATGTAATATCAGGCAAGTTACAGCTCTGTGCCTCAGTTTCCTCATTTATAAAATAGGGGAAATAACACATCAGAGTATTGTATGAGGGTGCCTGGCATTTAGTAAGTACTCAGCTGCTGCCATTATCATCATCATTTGTATCGCTGTGTGCAGCCGTGGCTCTGGAACGCGATTGGGCAAGGGCGTCCAGTGTCCTTTTGCGTGGCTCCCAGAGGGAAAGAGAAGCCTGACTGCCACTGTGCATTAAACTACTACCCAGAAGGCCCAATGCCTTTTCAGTGCCCTTGGCCATAGGCCATCCTGTGTCCAAACCATTAAAGAGATACATGTTTCTGCTTAGAAAGGCAGAATGAGAACTGGTACCTTCTAATTGTAAAAACTAGCAGGAAAGAAATTATTCAGGTCCTTACTGGGTACCCAAAGGCAACAGTCAATCTGTGGACGTGTTGACCTACCAAGTGTTATCTGCTCAGGGACACACACACGGAGATTGCTGACTTAGCCAACTGGGCACGGTTTAGAAAACAGAAACCGAAAGCCCAGGGCCACTCCATAGTCCAGGCCATAAAGCGCAGGGTTTTTCCTGGCTTCATGTCTGCTGTTCACAGTATAAACTCATAAAGGCAAGGGCCTGCCTGCACCTTAACCCTGTGGCAGGTCACATGACCTTGCATGGTTTGTAAAACTGGAAGAGAGGGGATTTTAGCTGAGTCTGGCATTTTCTACCTTCAACCTTTGGCTTTTTCTTCGCTGGACTAGATGCACATGTAAATTTGGGGGAATTCTGTATTTTGTACTTTAAATTTTTTCTTGTGGGACTTCTTGTTGAGTACCCTGGAGGGGGCAAAATAAAGTTAATTGAACCATGCTTTTGGACTTAGTAAGTGGGGGTCAGGGATACCCCAAGTGGCCTAGGTGCTTCTCCTTAGGCAAGGGGGGTTTGGAGGAAGGGCGGTGCTTATTAGCATTCTGGAGGCCTTGTGCTGGGTTTATTCCAATCTGGCCTTCTGTGGAGACCTCTTGATCCCAAGACACTGTTTTCTGAGCATCTATGAATTTTATCTTCATCCAAAAACTGCCTTGAGGTGGAAAAACTTCCATCTCTCATGGCATCTTTCTCTTTGGTTTGTTGTGCTGTGCTTGCTTCTCCCTTTTCACTTCGTGGTTTCATGTATAAATATGTGAAGAAGAAACTGGGAGCGCTCAGGCTGCTACTCGGTGTGGTCATTTGTTAAAAATTATCTCTGAACGTTTGCAGGCGCCACCAGGGAAGCCCACAAGTGCTCTCGTTCAGAGATTTTGCTTTTTTCCCTTGTGCCAGATGCAAATGAGGAGTTAAATAAGGGTTAATGTTGCTTTCTGGGAACAACAGTTAGTTGAAAAAATAGTCAAACTTAAAGAGAGACTGGGATGTAAATATGTATAACAATTAGATCAGTGATGGAGTGCATAGCATTTGGAAGGCTAGGTGGGGTCTGAGAGAATTTCTCATCAGATAAGGAGTAGCCACGGAGAGAAATACTGTGTCTGCAGTCACAGAGCCCATTAACGACAGGACCTAGGAGGTACCCGTCTCCTGGATTCCTAAACTCTTCTCCCCACTCTGCCACCCTGCCACCTATCCTACAATACTTGTTTTTAATCCCATCTCTAGCAGCCAGAGAGGCAGGGTGTTTTAATTAGTCCCTTCTAAATATGTGCCCCCCCCTTTTTTTCATTTTATCACCTAGTAATTAACCCTAATAAGTCCCCTTTGGCAGAAATGGGAAACAGCTTCTGAAGCGGCCTTGTAGCCAGAGTTGCAAGCCCCCGTTGGTAGGTGCTCTCATTCTTTTCTACGTAAGCTGACTTACTCAACTAAAGAAATAGGCCTGGTCCTGTCCCCACCCTCATGCCCTTGCTTGTGCTATTCTCCCTGCCCAGAGCAACCCTTTCCCACAGATTCCACCTCAGTCTAACCCAGGGTTCACTGGTTCAGATAGGAGCCTGTGTGTGCCGAGCCGAGGCTAATGCCTGGCACTCAGAAGGTGATCACCCCAGCCAGAAGCCATCTTTCCCGTGGCCTTTCTAATCTGTACTACTCAAATTACACTTGTTGGTACTGCCCTGTGATTTGTCTGTATATAAATACATTTATCTCCTCAACTAGATAGTAAGTTAGCTTCTGGGCAAAAGAAGCCATGACTAATACATTTTGTTTCCCCACGGTGTCTGCTCCGTGCCTTGTATGTAATTCGCACCAGATAAAAACGGTTGAATATGAACAATTTCCTTTTGAGGAAGTTGCCTTAAGGATGCTATAAGACAAAGCCTGGAAACTCTAGTACTTGTGAGAACTGGTGAATAAACCCAGGCCTTCCAAACCTCTCTGATACCCAGCCCTGCTGAAGTCTATGAGTTGAGATTGTCAGAATATACTACAGGTGGATTTAGTTTTGCTCGCCTGAGTGTGGCTGTTTTCTTTGCCATTTAAGAAGCTTTGCTCCAGTTCAGGTGCCTGAGGTGCCTCACCAACATACTTCGGCTACTAGACTACCCTGCCTTGAGCTTCTCTTGGCTTTGTACCATTCCACCAGTTCAGCTGGTTGGCTGCCTGGCCATGAGTAACTCTGGCTGTGTTTGCAACCTGGGGGGAATCTTCCAGGTACTTTTGACCTCCAGGGGCCGAGTAACCTGACATCCATTTTATTAGCTCATTAACTTGTTCCTCTGACAGGGCAGTGCCTAGGCTACCGACAGCCATGGTAAAGGTGTGGTTGCTTCCTGAAATGGCCCAATCTCATGCCCTTCCTGTGTTGACATCAAGCTCTGA
The DNA here is from genome assembly GCF_964341445.2 of Mesoplodon mirus. Taxonomy (NCBI): domain Eukaryota; kingdom Metazoa; phylum Chordata; class Mammalia; order Artiodactyla; family Ziphiidae; genus Mesoplodon; species Mesoplodon mirus. Next base: position 152,043,668 of record NC_138979.1, on the reverse strand, counting down.
CAGCTTTCACAAAATTCTCTTTAGCCAGTTAGGCTGAAATCATGACAAAGCAGCATGGCTCAATTGGAACTAGTTAACAACGGTCTGAAAGCTTGTCTGAAATCTAGGACCTTGATGAACAACATTGTACCCATTCCCATCCTGACAGCGTTGTACCCATTCCCATCCTGAGCCACCTCCAGCTGAGATCTTGATCTTGTCTTTCTGGACCAGCTGCCTGTAGCCAGCCAGGCCCTAGCAGAGAGTGAATGGCCCAAGGTCTCAGTTAAGTAGCATTTTAATGTTTTCAGAATAGCCTGGCTGAAGACATGAAAGCAACCTAAAGAACCAAAGCGGGTGGGCAGGGTACAAGTTCAGGAATGAGTTGGACCTGCGTTTGAATCCAGGCTCTACACTCTTATTTTGAATAAACCAGTAAACGTCTCTGAGCCTTGGGTTCCTGGTGGAGCTACCTCTCTCAGAGAGAGCCAGTGAGGTAAGCTATGTAAAGCAGCTGGTGCCTTGACTGGTATAAACAAGATTCCCGATAGCACTTACGCTGTCTCCTCAGCCTTGTGCCCCCTCCCCCTCCTGCTTCCATTCCCTCATGCCGTCTTTGCTGAAAGGCATGGTTTCTTCACTGCGTGGACTAGGTCTTTATTTTGTCCCCTTTGCTTTTTCTCATATTGCAACAGGCATCCCGGGCCCAAATCCTAGACAAAGCCACAGAGTATATCCAGTATATGCGAAGGAAAAACCACACACACCAGCAAGATATTGATGACCTCAAGCGGCAGAATGCTCTTCTGGAGCAGCAAGGTGAGCGGCAGAGCTTGTGGGGCATCTGGCCCTGCTGTGCTCCAGCCAGGTCAGGGCTTCGCACCCAGGCCTGCTGAGCCAGAACCAGTTCCGGAGCGAGTGCTCCTAAGCAGCTGTGGCCCTCCTTCTTGGGCCTGAGTAGTCGAGTGTAGAGCCATCCTGAGGAAGGACCTGAGCCCTCAGTGAGGGAACAGTGGAGTATAGGGGTTAGACACTGGAGACTTTTTTCTGACCTGCTCTCTCTCCCCTTCTTGGGGCTCAGGTGCTCCGCTTGTCGTAGGGGTCACACCTGGCATCAGGTGTCTCAAAAGAGCTGTGAGGTCCTTGAATTGGAGTGTGCTGTGTAAGCGCCACAGAGACTCCAGGTGTTCAGGGACAGTGAGCGCTCCCCGTTGTCAATGGTAGTCCAATCAGGGCAGCCTCTGGGCCAGGCCCATGCTGTTCTCCAATGCTCACATCCGCCTTTTCCTACAACCACAGGGGAAAGCGAGAGCTGATCAAGTTCTTTGTTCCTGGGGAATTCACTTCTCTTCCTCCCTCATGGAAGATGCAAGTAAAAGGAAATGCAAGTAACCACCTGGGTTAGAACACCTCAAATAAACTAAACTAAAATAAATGGGCTGACCTTCCAGGCTCCAGATGAGCTGAAATGAGGGCTGGGCAGCGGGAGGCGGCAGCGGGTTGGTCACCGGGCCGAGCAGCCTGCATGTAGGGGCCGTGTGTCGGAAAGCCCAGGTATTCTGTGTGTATTGGTGACTTGCTTCCAAGTGTCCAGCTTGTCTTTCCAAGTGGATCTTGTACATGAGAGCTAAGCCAAAACTTTTCTTTGGCTGATACATCTTCTGTCATCCTTTCCTGCTGATGTGTGGCCTTCACACCCTTGTGGAGCCTGGCATTGCCAGGCCAGCTTCGCTGTTATTGCACCGCTGGGTCCCACAGGGAGCTCGTGCTCCTGTCTCTGTACTGGGCTTCCACAGCAGGACAGTGACATCACAAGCCTTCTCTTTAGGGTTGGGTGGCATTGCAGAGTGGCTGGCCACATCCACTGAGCGCTCAGCTCTGGCTGGGAAAGGCGGAGGGAAATGAAGTGTGCAGGTGGAACAGCCACCAGAAGGGAGTTACTTATGAGCCACCCTGAGCCTCGGGGGCCAGCAAGCCCTTCGGAAGAACAGGCTGGACCCTGACCTGAGACTCGGTTACTCCCCCAGTCTCCAGAAGGCTGTAACCCGCTCGCTTGGTTGCCTTTCAGTCCGTGCACTGGAGAAGGCGAGGTCGAGTGCCCAACTGCAGACCAACTACCCCTCCTCAGACAACAGCCTCTACACCAACGCCAAGGGCAGCACCATCTCTGCCTTCGATGGGGGCTCAGACTCCAGCTCGGAGTCGGAGCCCGAAGAGCCCCAAAGCAGGAAGAAGCTCCGGATGGAGGCCAGCTAAGCTCCACGGGGCAGGCCAGCAATAAAAACTGTCTGTCTCCTCCATCGTCTTATCTTACTTTCAGTTCATCTTTAAAACCCTCAGAACCATTTAAGAGACTCTTGTTTTCTCCTTCCCTTTTTTTTTTTTAATTTTATTTTTACGTAGAAGCTCTTGGACAACAGCTCTCGTTCTCCTTCCCCATTTCCACTATTTTTTTTTTTTTAAACGTTTCCCTTCAGGGATTCCCTGTCCCCACCAGGAATATTCAAACCAAAACACCCCAACTTGGCAGCTTTTTCTGTGGAGGACAGACGGCCGGCCAGACCTCTGAGCACATGGTGTCCTGACCACCCACCAGCTCCTCCAGCCCTGCCGGGCGCATGTGCCCCGGGGACTCCTGCCCCTCCCAGGCCTCTCCTCCCGGGCCACCCTCACCTCTGTTTGATAGACTTTGTGAATCTGTGGACTGCTCTACTTTAAGAAGATGACCAGTTTGGAGTAATCAGAATTATTCCCCCTTCTTTTTAAGGATTTTTTTTTTTTTCCCTGAAAGGCTATTTATCGTTCCTGTTGAAAGACCAGATCCTTGAAGAAGTTTGTGGTATAAAAGGAAGTGGGGACAGATTTGCAGCGCAGAGTCTTTGGCCTGTTTCACTCCTGCTTCTCTCAGCCAGCCTTAGGGAGGGCCTCGTGACACTCGTGTGGTTTGTTGGGGGACAGCAGCAGTGAGGCGGTAGCCGCCAGGGGGTGGGAGGGGGCGGGACAAGGAGGGAGGGTAGGGTGGGGTAGAGGTTTTGTATTGAGGGCCAGTGATGATGTTTTGATATTTATTTCCTGCTACTGAAATTTGAATCTGAGTGAATTGTCCCTATTTCTGATGATGTCAGTATTGCAAAACGACAGATTCATAAAGTAATGATCAAATCTTCCTTTCTTTCCGTGTGTATTTCTAAGAAATAGAGCCAACTGATTTTCTATGTAAATACCAAGAGCGGTTCACCTCATACTAAACCCACACCCCAGTGCAGACCCCTCCCCGCCCTCGTCCCCCTCCCCTTCCAGCTGTCCTGGAACCTGTCCCCATTATGTGATCCAGCCCTGGTTCTGGCTGCGGTCCGCAGATCCCAGTGAAGGGTTTTGTGTGTTTAGGCCTCATTTCTTTGTCTTTTTCCTACTCTGTTCCTGGCATTTGCTGATTTCTAGTGTATACTCTGTAGTCTCAGTCCGTGTTTGATTCCATTCCATGGAGATAAAAAGTATGTTGTACATACTGCTGAAGAATTGTCTTGCAAGTTAAGGCTTCCCCTTTACTATAAGACTATAAATAAAAACTTATTTTATCCTTCTTGGTGGTGGTGTCTTCTTGCCCTGGCAGAGGCCAAGATATCTTGGTAGAGGGAAGCGCCCCCTGGAGGCCGCTGGGCCTGTGTGGGAGCCTGAGACAGGAGCCTGCAGGCTGGGAGCGACCATAAGCCAGAGTGGTTCCCTTTGTGCTCTAAGGGCTCAGTCCAGCCTGGGCAGGGGAGGGTGGCTAACCCGGTGGTGGTGACTTCGCTCATTGGATAGAAGCTTTTAAGGCTCCAACAGGGATGGGGTTACCCAGGGCAACGTTTCTGGATCCAGTTCCTGCTAAATAAATGACCCTTGGGGAATTGGTAGCCCAGAGCTGTGAGTTTGGGTTTCTCCTGGTAACGAAACGCCCAGTCCAGGGGTGACTGGTATGCTCTAGGACTTTTCAGTTTCTAGAGAGTTCCGACATGGTAACAGGAGGCAGCAGTGCTGCCACGGGCTGGAAGTCAAGGAGGCTTCAACAGCATCCAGTTAACTCTACTTGGGCTAGGGACCAACACCGGCCTGGACTCATTTGACCTGGAAAGAAAGGATTTATGGCCAGAATACAGCTCAGCTTTGGTTTTCCTGTCTGGCTGACAGGAAATACTGCTGTTCCTAGTCCAAGGGAGGGAGAGAAGTCAAATCAGTTCTTTGATTTGTCACTCTTTAGAGTGGTGGGGCTGGACCTCCTATCAATTGGACATCAAATCCATGGTATCTCGTTTTGGTTAATGGGAGTTGACAGGTGGTGGTGGATTATGTTTCCATAAGAGGCATTTTTTAAAAATATATTTTATTGAAGTATAATTGACTTACAATGTGTTAATTTCTGCTGTACAGCAAGGTGACTCAGTTATATATATATATTTTTCATATATATAAGAGGCATTTTGTAACGTGATCAAACCAACCCCCCAAAACTATGATCACGATAAGGAAAACAAGGATGCTGGGAGAGAGCAGCGTCCCATTTATTAAAGTCATTCTAAGACGGAAAGAGACACGAATAAGGGGAGAAAAATGGGAATGAGAGGTCAGGTGATTTCCTAAGCCTTCAAAGTTAGTATGATTTCCTCCCCTTTCATTGCGCTTTACTACATCCCTTTGTATATCTGGACTTATTTGTAGACTTCATATTACACACAGTTGGCTTGGTCAGGCTGGGCATCAGAACCAAGCTGCAGCTGCGGCCGTGTTGGTGAGGAGATGGAGTGTGAAGCAAACGGTCGAGCCAGCCCTGGGGTAGGGGACGTCCCCGAGAGCCAGTCCCTGGCTCCAGGATATTGGCTGGACAAGGGGTTGAGTTTTAGGCTTCTCAAAATTTCAATAAACCAGTTGGAAGAAAAGGGCCACAACAGGATAGCTGATTCACCTGGGAAAATCCAAACCACCTGACTGACAAGTGGTGGAGAGGAGGTGGTGCCACTGGGAGCAGCTGCCTGGAAAGGAGAACCAGGTAAGAGCAGCCGGGCTGGAGGTTGTGCTTGCTGAAGGGGACAGATGAAAGCCACAGCTGAGTTCCTTCGGGTACGCGTGTCTAGGAAGCCAGTGTATGTCCTCCACGTTCACCAAGGTTGGACCACGGTTCACTCAGGTTATTCTTTGTGGCTGGTTCTCGGCACTGCGCTCCGGACCGCCCTGGTGAGTTGCTTGGTCCTGTGAAAAGCCACCTCTTTCTCTTGCAGAGGTGAGCTTGATATGTACCTTCCTTTACAGTTGCCCCAAGGTCAAGGGTATTAATGGCCCAGTTTTTTAAATTCTTGATACGCTAATCCCATCTGTAGAGTAGCTACCACTTCAGCAAAGAACTACCTCAGCTCACAGAGCTATCAACTCGCAAAGGTTTAAAAAACAAGACGAGTAGATGAGAGCCCTGAACTAGGGCTGAAGAGAGCCGAATTCGATTTCTAATAATAGAGTGTAGTGGATTATGCCTGGGCTCTGAAGGCAGGTTGCCTGAGTTCAAAATCCTGGCTCTGTCGGTAGCTGGTAATCTCGGGCGAGTTACTTCTCTCAGCCTCAGTGTCCTCATCTATAAAATGAGGATAATAGTAGCTTTCACCACATGATGTGTCTGTGAGGACTAAAGGAAATAATGCTTATAATGCACTTGACCTCAGGACCAAGGGAGCACTCAGGTGCCAACTGTCGTCATCTACATAGAGCACGTGACCAGGGCTGAACCTGCAAGATGGAAAAATCCGGCTCCTGCGGCTGTCTCCAGACTGCATGAGGGTGGACTTCTGGGTATCTCACAAATGCTTCCCACCCCTGAGATGTGCCCTCCCTGTACAAGGCAGGGTGAATAAAGAGACGGCAGGGGACCCCAGAACTGGAGTGACACACTCCAGAGTTCAAAACCGGAGAATGTACCTTAGATCTTTTGCCAGCCGGAGTGAGACTGTCACCCCCTCCCTCTGCTACTCAGTGGCCTCTAAACTTTGGGCACTTGGTGCTCTGCCTGGCAGAATTGTTCAGAAGCCCCCATGATGTTGTTACTTAAAGTGGATCTTTGGCCATGCCCTGGGGGTGCTTGTTAAGAGGATTCCTGGGCTCGAGCTCTGACCTGCAGCATACCACGGCCCACCAGCCAGAGTCGGGCTGTTTAACAAGCTCTCCCAGGTGGTTCTCATGCACTCAGGTTTGACTCCCAACAGCAAAGTAACCCAGGGAACAAAAGGAAGCTCTTGGGGAAAGTGAGTCACAGCTGAATTAGCCAGGTGGGTCTGAGACCGGGCTCTTTAAGGCTGCACTCGGGGAAAGGGGGCGGAGAGGGGCTTGTTAAACAGTCCTATTAATAGGACTGCCTTGAGGGTGTTTCCCTTCTCCCCGTGGGTCTCCAACGCTAGTGAGGGCTGCCCCGCCACCTGTTTTTGAAGCCCTAAGCAAGGGTGATACCATGGGGCAGCACCCATTTTTATGCCACACACTGGCTGGCCTCTGTCACCAGGCAGATTTATAAGCCAGCCAGAGCAAGGCTATCTCTGAGGCCTGTTTGCCGGGCTCTGTTCTGGACAGCCTCCGGGAACATGAAACTAGAGCTTTTCTTTGCTCAAAACAGTTTCTCTAGCCTGAGGAGGAAACCCAGTTAGGGAGAAGGAGTTTACCAGCCTCTACATTTGGATGCACTGAAAAACCATGGAAAAACCATGGTAGGAACTAGGACCCTTCTGAAGCACTGCTGAATCATGAACGGGCAAAGACAGTGTCCTTCACTTGGGTTCGATAGTTTGGGGTTTACTAAGGCACGGGCTTAATTAATACATCCCCACACTTGCCGTGAGAAGGGGATAAACAAAAATATTTTCTAGTTCATTTCTCAGGTAGAGGATCAAATTGGCCAAATACTCATTCCTGGACCGGGTTTGAGAAGCAGGCTTAGCTGTGCGCAGGACTAATGGCACCGGGCCCTGCTCGAGTTCTGGAGGCTCTCCCAGCAAACACCATCACCCAGCCGGTAAGTGTTGTCCTTGCTCCGTTAGGGTCAAGGTGGGGACAGGGAGCCCGAAAGCTTCAGAACCAGTGCCTGGGTGGTTTAGGTCACAGGCTCTGAGCCCACCTATCTGGACTGGCTCTGGGTGACACTGCCGTGGTTTCCTGAGGCATGAGGACAGCAGTAGCACAAAGTGCCATTGTGAGGTGTGAAGGCATAAGTTGGAAAGCCTGGCACTTTGGAAGGACTCACATGTTAACAATTCTTAGGTCTATCCACCGGCATGGGTCCTGGCCACGCAAACATTTGAGTTTTGTTGAAATATGGAGTGAATAAACCCTATCCTTCAGTGTGTTCAAATCCTCACAAGAAAGGGGCAGTAAATATATGTTGAATACCAAAGGGTGTGGTAACGAACAGGCTTTGCTTGACTTCTGAAGGGATTCCAGCAAGACATCATCTGTTACCATTTGAAAATGTATCAACTTAGGAAATGAAACACATGGAGTCATCAACGGCTCGGAGGTGGCAGGGACAGACCCGGGGCTGAAGGACAGTGGCCAGCGGCTTTGGACCAAAAGGCCATAGCAAGGCCAGCCAGCTGAGAGGAGGAATGTCACATCCATAGCAGGCTAGTGGGAGACTTCAGGTACGGGAACTCTGGTTCAAATGACTTGACTGTTTCCCAACCAGGTAGTGAGTCCAGGGCCCTCTCCTTTGCAGAGAGCTGCCGTGAACGGTTCGACAGGCCTTTCCATCTGGGAGCTCCCAGGAGGCCAGGTGTGGTCTTCCTGCTTGCTACTGCACCCCAAGCACAGCGCCTGGCCTGTCACAGGCACCACACACAGACACAAGCGTGTGTGTATGTTCATCTCTGAGCACTGTTAGGTCAGTCCTGAGGTTGCCTCTGCATGAGTTCAATCCATGGGTATTTGACCAGCATGTATTCTCAGCCCAGCCCTGTGCCAGGCACTGGGGAGATTCAGGGCACCTAATGAAGCCTAGGCCCTGCCGCCAAGAAGCTTAGAGGAGTTGGAGACCAGATTCATGCACGTGGCACAAGCGTGCATGTCCGGGCTACAATGCCAGAGGAGTTCAGAGGCTGCGGCCCTTGATGAGAGAGGGCTGGCAGGTGGGAGGGGCAGGGAACAGGGCCAGGTCATAGCTTCTCAAGCTTTTGCTGCGCTCTCCTTCCTACCCGAACAGAACCAGCTCCGGGCTCCCGGTGCAGCCGGCAGAGAAGCTGGGTGGAGGCTATGGGTGAAAGGAAGGTGGGCCAGAATCTCCCCCCTGCATGGGCTGGCTAACCATTCATATCCCACCACGTAGACTGGCCACCATGGGATCCAGGCCCAAGGCAGCCACTGCTCTCGAGACAGAGGGGAGGGACTCGAGGGGTGGAGCCCAGTGAAGCATTCACCTTCCTTGGGAGCATGGTGTAGGTCTCCAGGGTACTCATGTCATCATCCCTGTCATCATCCCCCTCACAGAGGGGCCACTGCAGGGCACTCACATGCTCCTGCCAGGCACTGGTCAGCACGCCTGGGCAGCAGAGTCCCTGCAGCCCCAGGGTGCACCCAGCCTTCCCCTTGAGAGAGCTGTGCCACTGAGCCTGTTCTGACTCTGGTAGCTGAAGTCCCAGGCTCCTGTCACCCACTTTGTCTCATTGGCCCAGGCCATCACAGGTACAGCAGATGGCAACATGAAGTCCCACATCCAAGAGTACAAAAATGCAATACCTTTTATTATGGAAAGAATTTAATGTGACCAAAGGCTGTGAGAGTAGAGTACTAAACCCTAATGTAGGGACTTCCCTGGTGGCGCAGTGGTTCAGAATCCGCCTGCCAATGCAAGGGACACGGGTTCGAGCCCTGGTCCGGGGAGATCCCACATGCCGTGGAGCAGCTAAGCCCATGCACCACAACTACTGAGCCTGCGCTCTAGAGCCCGCGGGCCACCACTACTGAGCCCAGGTGCCACAACTACTGAAGCCCGTGCACCTCGAGCCCATGTTCCGCAACAAGAGAAGCCACTGCAATGAGAAGCCTGTGCACTACAACAAAAGAGCAGCCCCAGCTCGCCGCAACTAGAGAAAGCCCACACTCAGCAACAAAGACCCAACACTGCCCCCCAAAAAAACCCTAATGTACCCATTATCCAATGTCAACGATTATCAACATGCAATACTTCCTGAAAGAAAAGGGATGGAAAATGCATTATTATTAAAAGTAAGAAAGTGTGGGTATAGCAAAGGGACACGGAGCCAACTGAAAGAGCTCCTGATGGCCAAAGCTGGAACAATCTGAGCAGTAAAATAAACATAGTATTGGAACACTGATACATAACCCGAAGTATAAAATCAATATTCATGAGTGCATACTGATATAAATGATTGAATAAATGGAGTGTAGACAAACCTCCCAAAGAATTCCAAATAATTTATGTAGCTACTCTACCCTCGAGGATGTGGGGCATAACTCCCCATCCCTTAAGTGTGGGCTGTGCACACGGACTTCCTTCTAAAGGGAACAGCAGGGGAAGGGGAAGAAAGAGGAACCTTATGGTGGGGAAACCTGACAAACCTCAGCCAGGCGGCCAGGGTTAACAGCGTTAGTGATGAGCCATGTTGATAGCATGTTGATAGGATGTGATCAGAGGGCACTTGACCTCTGGGGTGTTCCTCCCCCCAAACCCAGTCTAATCAGAAAAAATGGACACAAATCCCAGTTGGTTGACATTCTGCAAAATACTTAACAAGTCCTCAAAACTGTCAAGGTCATTCAAAGCAAGGAAAGTCCAAGGATGTCACAGCCAAGAGCAGCCTAAGGAGACCTAATGACTATATGTAATGAGGTATCTTGGATGGGATCCTGGGGCAGAGAAAGGACATCAGGTAAAAACTAAGGATTCTGAACAAAGTATGGACTTTAGTTAATGTATCAATATTGGCCATTAGTTAGGATGAATGTATCATACTTATATGAGATGCTAACAAGAGGGGAAACTGACTCAGGGGTGTATGGGAACTCAGTGAAAGTTTATTTTTTAAAATGCATTATTGTCATTGTTGTCATTTTTCCACATCTGTGTTTCTGCAGGGGGCAGAGAAAGCTTCCCATTAAGTTGGGCTGGTGATGAGCACTCTGCCCGCCTGCCTGGCTTTCTTCTTGGATGTGCCCGAGAAGTAGGAGGGAGGAACATCAGCCGCCTGGCCCCGTCCTCTGAACCTCCTGCACCAGCTGGTAAAAAGCAGAGGCAAAGAGGTTATCACGAGGAAGTGAAAGAGATGTCCAGGAACCATCCAGGCATGCCGGGCTGGAGTGGAGCAGGCTGGCTGTGGTCAGCTCCCGGGAAGACTGACTCACGGGGGCCTTGCTTGTGACTCACGCAGCGTCACACTCTGCACTGGGGTGGCACGCATGTGTGCAGCGGGCGTTGCTCTATGCCAGGGACCTGACAGTGGGCAGCGGGTTAGAAGGGTGAGGTGAGCCCGCCCCTGCTGTTCGCTGTCACCATCCTTGTCCTGGTGGAAGATGGGAGCAGGCATTCAGGGCCTCGGTCGTCCACCCCTGGAGCTGACTCGTGCATGTTTAGCTACTGCTCCCCACCCCCGAGACCGCCCATTTCAGAGACCTGGGGTGGTGGAAGCACATGGGCTTTGGACGCAGCAGATCTGGGTTCAGGTTCAGACTCTACTACTTGATAGCTAGGAAACCTTGGGTGAGTCACTTAAGCTCTCTGACCTGTTTCTCCAGCTGTAAAATGCAGACACACACCTGCCTCACCCACCTCATGAGGCTGAGTCAAGGATCAAATGAGGAGAGACAGTGACCAGGAGGCTCTCTCTCAGGGGTTGTTTGGATGGAGGTGACAAGAACGATCAGCATTCTTCAGGCAGCAGGTAAGGAGTTCATGGCTCTGGGGCTAATCCGGAATAGAGTTTTCTATGTATCAGGATGCTTTGGGTTGCAAGAAATAGTAAATCCAACTCAAACTGGCTTACACAGCTGAAAAATGCAGAGGCAGATCCAGGCTGCAGGAGTCGTGTGACAGGGTTCTGGCCGTGTTTCTCGATAAGTGTCTCAGGCTTCCTTCTAGGTAGGAAAATGGTTGTTGGAGTCCCAGGCCACACATTCCACCATCCCTAATAGGAGAGAACTGCTTTTCCCCTGTCATCAAATGTCCAGGGCTTCTCTCTCTTTGGTCTATTTTAGGCCACATCCTTGGCTCTGAATCAATCACTGAGGCCAGGACAAACCATGCTGATTGGCTTAGGCCTGGGTTATTATTAAACCTGAACAAATTACTCAAGCAGAGGGATGGATTAAAATGATTGGCTTAGGCCAATCAGGGCCCAGCCTGGAGGTAGGAGGGGGGACACAAGCCTTTTGGCTGCCACAGCTGGGGAGGGGAGGAATGGATGCCACAGTGTCCACTACAGGTTTCTAGAATCCACCATTGGAGAGAACGTGGTGATTTTGCCTGTCTAGCATCCATCTCCCCCTTTTGGCTACAACCCTAATTTGCACTGGGGCTTCATTCCTTCCCCATTCTTGGACTATGTGCTTCTGATGGAGCCCCATTTCCCACTCATGGGAGAAGCATTTGATCAATCCGTGTACTGTAATCTCCTGGCCACAGGATTGCATCTCAGAAAGGCACTTGGCTTGATCAAAGTCAGTGAAATGCAATGATACTCACTGGGAAGAAAGTGCCAGCTGCTCTTGTCTGCTGGACTTGACCCTAAGAGGATGTAAGGTCTGGAGCTATTGCTACTGCCATTTTAGAACCACATGGAGGGAGCCTGAGACTGGAGCCGATATAGAAAGATGGAAAGAAAGCCACTGAAGCCACTCAGAAAGCCAAGCTAATTCCTGGACGATTCAGTTTATGAATCAACACATCTCCTCTTTGCTTTAAGCCTGTTTGGGTCAGGTTTTCTGTCAGTTGCAACAATTCCTTAAATCATACAATTCTCCTTCCTGTTCAAGGGCAATGAATGCCCTGAGCAGTGCATGTGGGTGGCTAAAATGTTTGGGCCGAAATTTACCAAGTACATTTTGTCATTTAACACTAATATTATGTACATGGAAAGCATCCCAGCCATGAAAAGATGCAGAAGAATGCTAAATGAATATGGATGGGATTTAGTCTAGATCGGGGTAGGCAAACTACAGCCCATGGACCAAATCTGGCCCACCATGTTTTCATAAAGTTTTACTGGAGCATAGCCATGCTTTGTCTGCAGTTGTTTTGTAATACAGTGGTAAAGCAGAGTTGAATAGTTGCTTGCAAAGCCTAAAATATTTAGTAATTTGGCCCTTCACAGAGAAAGTCTGCTGCCCCCTGGTGTAAATCGTGGAATAAAATGTTAGCAAAATACTTCCCCAAAATGAATACCTGCATCCCCAGATGAAAGCAACACTGAACAGCCCTCCATCATAGACCTCTGTATCCTTGTATTAACATCAAGCCCTATTATCAGCGTTAGGAGAGCAGACTTTCATTGTACTGAACTTATCCCAGACGGTGAACGAGACATCCTGTCTTTGTTAAGATTTGGTCTCTGCAGTGCCTGTATCTTAGTAGCCCTGGCCACAGAGGGTCTAGGAAGCCTGCAGGCCTAAGAACAGTCATTTCCCACCCCAGCCATTACCCTTTCTTCTGACTCGGGATGCTGAAGCTACTGGCTATTCCTGCACGTAGCCCAGTGACCCTCTTCCATAAGGAGGTGGGATCAATGTAAACATGGTGGGAAGAAGAGACAAGTTCTTTAGCTTTCATAATGGAATGTCAGCATTGTTATCTGTACATCTCTGACTTCTGATGCCAATGGATTCCACTCCTACCAACAATATAGTGCACTCAAGAAGCTCCATGTTTAGTTCCTGGCTATCAAGCTCCTGCCAGAAGCACAGCATAATTATTACCGGTGAAATAGCCAGGGTCATGTAAGCAACCACCCTGCCAGGAGTTTCTAAACTCCATCTCTCTGCTAAGTTAAATCACCAGGAGGCAACATACCAAAATCTAAGGCTAGTCCTCCATGGTAGGACATCGTGGAACTGTTATTTAATATTATGACCTCTGCTTTTGTGTGAGGTCTTCCTGAGAAGTGGCTTCATCGAGGACACTCCTGCGTTGTCACAACACAGTGGCCAGAATCTAACTAGTGGCTTCTAACTCAGAAACGATACCACGAACAGAGGGCAGTTTAGGAATATTATTGACTGGTGTTGTTATCTCAGGCAAGTCCACGCTGGCTTATCCACGAGGTCCCCCTTCTGCTCACCGTAGGGTCTGGAAGGCTTCCCAACTTACACAGCATTCAAGGTGGGTCTGAGACAGTTCCAAGGGGGACGTTGGGGCCCATCTGGATATAGAGATCTGTAGTCGGCTTATATTTCTTTATTGATAGGGGAAATATTTATTTGGGGCAACCTACCTTGAATGCTATGTAAGTGCCTCCGACTTAAGGATCCACATGATAAATCTGAGAATCTACCTGCAGGACCCACTCTGAATGCTCTTTAAGTTGGGAAACGCTCCAGACCCAAATGGGAGCAGAGAGAAGTCTCATGGATTTGCCAGCGTAAACTCCCCTACCCTTTGGGGCCCACCTCAAATCCTCCCTCCTTGGTATAAAGCCAGTTCAGACTGAAGCAACCCCTTCTGTCCCTTAACCACACCAACGATCACTGCAGTTAATCTCGTAATACCTCGAGGCCAGTGGTGTTAGAGGGTCTGGCCTTTTGTTGTAGCGAGCATTTCAATATGTTGCTTTGTAGCCTGAACTTTTTTTTTTTTTTTTTTTTTTTTGCGGTACGCGGGCCTCTCACTGTTGTGGCCTCTCCCGTTGCGGAGCACAGGCTCCGGATGCGCAGGCTCAGCGGCCATGGCTCACGGGCCCAGCCGCTCCGCGGCATGTGGGATCCTCCCGGACCGGGGCACGAACCCGCGTCCCCTGCATCGGCAGGCGGATTCTCAACCACTGCGCCACCAGGGAAGCCCTGTAGCCTGAACTTTTGTTATCCCAGCAAAAAACAGCACGGGGGCAGGAATCACCTTCCAGGATGTGGCTCTGGCTTATGCTCCACCTCTGAGGGTACCCTCTCCTTTCCTGTCAAGGAGGGGCAGGCCACAGAGCACCCGCCTTCTTGGCTTCTCCCTGGGAGAGGGTCTCTGCCCAGACGAGGAACGCCAGGTGACACAGGATTCCGACCTGTCCCTGTGACGGCAGCCCTGCCTCTGGCCAGGACGTCCATCACCCACCCCACCTGCTGCTGAGTGCCTGCGTGAGGGCTCGGGAGCGCAGTCGCTGCTCGTAGCCAGGTGGGGGAGACAGACTCCCAGACCCTGAAACCGTGTGTGGAGTGCTGGGACAAACTGAAGTGCTCGGGGGGGCTTTTCCCCTCCTTGTCCTCGACTGGAGAAGGGATGTGAGGGAGGAAGGCAAGTCAGACCTCTTTGTAACTACAGACTCGCCCGGCCTGCAGTCGCACACGGGAGGAGACTGGCGACCCACGAGCAAGCTGCAGAACTCCAAACGCTGGGCACTCGGAAGGAATTTTCTTGGTACCAGTCACAAATGAGAGACATCATAGAAAAGGTTATTCTTTTACTATTTCAAGGAGGTAATACATAGCCCAATACACCAAAGCACTAGGGAACTAGAGGCAGCAGATGGCCAGAGTTTTTGAGAAGAGCCTTATGCTGCATCTCCAGGCCCCCATCTGCCCACAGCCCACGGCTGCTTATGGAGAGGCCAGACCAGCGACATGGAGCTCGCTGTGATCGTAGCAGTGGACAAGTGAGCCAACTCCTCAAGACCCCACCGACTGAGAAAGGGTTCTTCTGTGAGGGCAGCAGAGGCCCTGCCAGGCTGAACACACCAGGCAGCGCTCAGCCCTGCCCCGGCCAGGTTTACACGGTTACTGCCTCAGCAGCACCCAGCTTATCTAGCGCTTGGTTTTATTTCTCTGAGCCTCGAGTGGGCAGGATGTGAGTAAATCCTGAGTCAGAAATTAAGGTGAAAGTCTTTCTTAGTAGTGTTAATACTTGGGGTGAGAGAAGACAACACCGTCTCTGAGGAGGGTGGGCTGGGAGTCGGTGGAAGACAGATGGAAACAGACTGGCCACGGGCTGAAGGTGCTGCCTTGCGGTCCTCAGAGGGCCTTTTCAGGGCACCTGGGGGGGGCGGGGCTGAGTCGGGGGTTGGGGGCTTGGGGCTGCTTCCTCTGGCACAGAGTTGAACTAGAGGTTCATTTTCCACTCATAATTGGCTTCCCGGGTCTAAGTCACCACAAGTGGGGCTGAAGCAAATCCTGCCCACGCACCTGCCCTACCTGGCCTTGGAGATATGTGGTCAGTGCCCAGTGTGGACAGGGAGGGACTCACATCTCCCGAGACCTTTCTCCTCCCACCCCAGCTCCTTCCCCTTGCAAGTAACCAGGCTGGGAGGTGAGCGCCTCGGGCACCTCTGAGTGAAGTGCCACCATGTTTTTTTCCTGGAAAATTCATTTTGGTGGGACCCAAAGCCCCTGCCTAGGCATGGAGCAGATTTATTTCCACCCACGGAGGCCACCTTCCTGGTGACTTAACAGCGACACAAGGAGGAATCGCAGCAGCGACTCCAGATGCTGTAACCCTCATAAACATCGTTCACTTCGACGCGACAGTTGCACTGGAGAGCTGCACTGTTCCCCCACCAACCCTGGCCAGGCCAGAGCGGGCTCAGAGGCCGCGTGGCTGGAGATTTTTGGTTGGACAGGAGTGGAAAGAATTTTTTAAAAACCACACCACTGTGTCCTCTAAACACAGAGCCATCCGTTTTGTTTTGTTTAACAAGAAAGGACAGAGAACCGAGCTTCACAGCGGCCAAGGCTTGTGCAGCACAGAATGCAGTATGTATCGAAATGTATAAACCTTGGTCTGACTGGGGAGGTGGGTGAACACAGAGCTGCGGGACACCATGTCCTCTAGTCAGTGGCAGGCTCTGCTGTTGCCTCATCCTCATGCTCCTCGAAGCCTGGAACTGGCTTCTGCAGAAAGTGCATGGTGGCCTGGATCACCTTATCTGGTCCAATATTGTACACAGGGTGAGTGGGCTGCTGCAAAGAGAAGAACAGATGCCAATTAATCACCCCAGTGGTCCTTGGAAATGTGCACAGCCTCTGCCCATTAAATGCACTTGTAAAAATGTAACATAAGGAATCATCAGAGATGCACTAGGAGGATCTCACAAGGCCCTAATGTTCAACAACAGGGTATTGGTAAAAACATGTTATAGTATGTGGGACACAAAGGAACATTATAGAGCCATTAAAAAACATGCTTTCAAATATTTGACGATATTGGCAAATACTTATATTAAGTGAGGAAAACAGTATGCGTGATATTATCCCAAACTTACTTTTTAAAGTGTTGATAGATGTGATTTATATAAATAGGCAAAAAATGGACATATGCCCAGATAGGAACTGTGACAGGACTGTTTTAAATTTTCTTATTTATACTTTTGGGGCTTCCCTGGTGGTGCAGTGGTCGAGAATCTGCCTGCTAATGCAGGGGACACGGGTTCGAGCCCTGGTCTGGGAGGATCTCACATGCTGCAGAGTAACTAGGCCCGTGAGCCACAACTACTAAGCCTGCGCGTCTGGAGCTTGTGCTCCGCAACAAGAGAGGCCACGATAGTGAGAGGCCCCCACACCGCAATGAAGACTGGCCCCCGCTTGCCACAACTAGAGAAAGCCCTCGCACAGAAACGAAGATCCAACACAGCATAAATAAATAAAAATAAATTAATAAACTCCTACCCCCAACATCTAAAAAAAAATTTATTTATACTTTTATATATATTCTAATTATTAAAACAATGAATATGCATCTATATTTATAATCAAGAAAATGGACCACAACCCTGTTACACTTAAGTAAAGGTGTCAGGCCATATATAAATTATTTTATATTATCCCACTGCACCACAGAAACCCAAAATAAACTTTGTTCTCAGACAGGGCACAATCCTAGGCCAGTATTCAGGACTCTTCCACCCTGGGACAATGAAGAAGGGGACATAATTGCAAGAGATTTAAAAAATTTTAAGAAAATACTACATGCGAAAACATAAAAATTCTGATAAACTGAATAGTTTTATAGAACAATACGGATTTTCAAAATTGCTCAAGAAGAAATTCTTTAAAACCTATATGAATAAGTTAAATCAATAACAATTGTTTTTTCTGCTACCACCATTCCCCCCCCAAAAATACCAGGCCTACATGGTTTCTCAAGCAAGTGTTAGCTTACAAGATAATCTCTAACTTATACAAACTTTTCCAAAGAAAAAGTAGAGCAGGAAGACACCCATCTAATTTTATGAGGCTACATTATCCTGAAACACAAACTGGAAAAGAATACAATAAAACAAAATTTTAGATCAGTCTTTCTCATGAACACACATGCAAAAAATCCTAAATAAAAATACGAGCCAAAAATACCAGCAGAGTGAATCCAGCAGGCGTTAGAACAGCACATACACCCCCTACACACTCTATTATCACCAAGCAGGGCTTATCCCATAACGTCAAGGTCACATCAGAATATGTATTAACAAAACACAACATCAGATTAAAGGAGAAAAGCCAGATGAGGAAAAAGCATTCAATAAAATTTAACATTAGATTATGACTGAAATAAAACAAAAAAACAACCCAGTAGACCAGGAACAGAAGGAAACATCCTTAACCTGATATGAAATGTTTACCAGAACCTCACAGTAAGCATCCTCCTTAATGATGGAATTATAGAAACCTTCCCATTACAATCAGAACACTTTCTATTACCACCTCCAGTCAACACTCCATGGGGGTTTTAGTCAACATTACAGGGCAAGAAAAGAAAGAAAATTCTTAAGAATCAGGAAGGAAAAAGCAAAACTCCTTACTTGAAGATGACATTACATTCTAAATAAGAAATCCAAGAGATTCTATAGACAAACTATTACAACTATCAAGAGAATTCAGAGGGAATTCCCTGGCTGTCCAGTGGTTAGGACTCCACACTTCCACTGCAGGGGGCCGGGTTCAATCCCTGGTCAGGGAACTAAGATCCCGCAAGCTACGCGGAGCAGCCAAAAAAAAAAAAAAAAAAAAAGAATTCAGCAAGGCTGCTGGGTGCAAAATTATACTATAATTATCAATAGCATTTCTATACATTAGTAACAACCAATTACAAAATAAAATGGAAAAAAATATTCCAGTCACAATAGACACAAAAACTATAAATTTCTTAGACGTAAGTCTAACAAAAGATGTGTTAGTCCTTTAGGGAGAAAATGATAAAAGACCATTAAAAGAAACGTAAAAAGTCTGAAGAATTGTGTTTATAAATGGGAAGCCTGAATGTTAAAGTCAGTTCCCTCCCATTAATCTTACATTCAATGTAATTCTAATAAAAATTCGACTAGTTTTTTTTGTGTGTGTCACTTGATAAGCTGATCCTAAAATGCACAGGAAATCCTAAAATGCAGAAGGCAAAGAATATCCAAAGCAGTTTTGAAGAAAAAGAATGAGGCGGGTAGGTGAGACTTGCTTACCTGCATTTGAGATTTGCTTAAGACAGCAAAGATAACAAACAGACCAATGGAACTGTATGTCCAGAAACAGTCACCGCATATACAGAAACTTGAGTATGTGACACACACGTGACACACATCAATAGGAAAGGTTGTAAACTTCAATAAATGGTGCTGGTCAACTGGTTAACCAAAATGGGAAAAAGATAAAATTATATCCCACTACAGACGGAAATCAATTCCAAGAGAATTAGATGGGATAAGCAAAACTTTAAATTGTTTAGAAGAAAATATATTTATGACCTCAGGGTACGAAAAGATTTCTTAAGTAACGCTCCCCCCCCCAAAAAAAAAGCCTTAAAAACCGAAAAGGCAAATAAAATTATTCACTTTAGAGTTAAAATCTTCTATTCAACAAAAACACTAAAAACAAAGTGAAACGACAAGTCACAAACTGGAAGAGATTCACCACACACAAACCACTGACAAAGGATTAGTATCAAGAACACACAAAGAACTCCTACTACATAAGAAAAGAGCAAACAAAATTACAAATCAATACGAAAATGAGCAAAGGATAGGAGCTGGCTGGCAGTTCACAGAAGACATAACACAATGGCCAACAAACGTTTGAAAAGATGCTCAGCCTCACCAGTAATCAGGGAAATGCAAAACAAAACTGAGACACCATTTCACATCTGTCAAGCTGGCAGAAAGGAAAAGTCTGACTGGAGCGACTCATCTTGGTGCCACGTGAGCATTAAATAACCCAAGCACACAGGGGCGAGGTTCAGGGCCATCTGGTGAGGATGAAGGTGTATCTCTCTCAGAAACTGTAACTTGAGAATGTTCACTGCAACACCTTGTGTAATAGCACAATCTGAAACCATCTCAGTGTTAACCAACAGGAGACTAGAAAATTAAACTGGGGTACACTTAGACAAGGGGATACCGTACAGGAGTGAAGGTGACACTTAGACAAGGGGATACCGTACAGGAGTGAAGGCGACACTTAGACAAGGGGATACCATACAGGAGTGAAGGTGACACTTAGACAAGGGGATACCGTACAGGAGTGAAGGAGACACTTAGACAAGGGGATACCGTACAGGAGTGAAGGAGACACTTAGACAAGGGGATACCGTACAGGAGTGAAGATGAATAAACTAGAGCAACACATATGAAGACGACTAAGCCTCAAAAGGGTAATGGTCAGTGAGAAAAGTGATGCAGAATAAATGGTGGGGTAGATACTGTTATAAAACATTTGAAAACATACAAAACAACTCTCTATATAGTTTGTGGATACATACCTATGTAGTAATGGCAAAAAAACATTTGCAGGCATGATAAATGTCAAATTTAGGATGGAGCTACGCTGAGGAAGGAGGGAGGGAAAAGAACGGAAGAGGGTTGCATAGGAGGCAAATACTTGAAAGAGCTGAAGGGTTGTTACTTGGATTTTCTCAATTACTAGTGAGGCTGAGCATCTTTTCATCCACCTACTGGCCATTTGTGTTTCTTCTGTTGGAATATTTCATGACAATCTGCACAGGCCCCATCATCTGACAGCTGCAGTCTTAGCCGGAGATGAGTCTCAGGATCGTGACTAGGCTCACAAGCATCTCCTGCGGCCAGGCTGGCCTGGGGCTAGATGCCGTGGTGAACAGCTCGCCCGCACGGGGCTGACAGTATTTGAGGGAAGCAGATAAAACCCAGTTAAACACACGCATGACAAATCGTGCTGGTGCTATGAAGGGCACAAACCAGGCTCTGGCAGAGTGTTTCGGGGCATCTCATTTACAGAAGGTGGTCTGAGAGGGCTTCTCTGGAGGGATGGCCGCAAGCGGAGAGCTCCAGAAGACAGTCAGCCACATGGGGAGGGCTGCTGGCTGCAGATGCAGAAACTCGCTACCGCTGAGCCAGCTTCCTGGGAGATGGGAACTAACGACAAGTGGTCTGGGTCCTAGGCTGTGGGACAAAGGCACAAACCCTCTACCACAGGTTGGACCTTCGCCTGGAACCTCGAGTTTGCCAGCCAGATGCTCATGAATGGAGATCGAGCTGCAGACAGAGGGTGGGGACAGTGAGTTCACCAGCCCGTCCATGTCCTCCTGCAGCCGGTTCTGCAGGCCAAGAGCAGGTGCTATGCTCTCCTGCCAGCCCCATCCTGGGGGCCCCGTGGAGAAGCAGTGGTGAGCCCCCCAGCCCACCTTACCAGGGCGTTTTCGGGCACACCCAGGACCACATCGTGCAACATGGCTCCACTGCCGAAGTGCTGGGCTATGGACAGTCCGCTCAGGCAGTAGCAGGTGTGGTAGAAGTCCCGGGACCTGGAAGGATGGGGCGACTCTCAGCAGGCGTCCTCTGCTCCCCACCGGCCCCAGCACAGCCTCTGACAACAAGGCCACCGCACAGACGCAGAGGCCCGGGGAGCGCTCACGCGTCCCATCCCACCCTCCACGCACCTCGAAGCCTGGCTTCCCCCAGCAGCATTTTTCAGAGCCCCATCCTTCCGCCCTGCTTGATAGCAGGAACTGTAACCTTACAGTCAGTCCTGTCAGCTGTCTTCCGGAAAGGGCTCTCCAGGGTAGTGCTGGCTAAATTAATATAGTTTTTTAAAAAAAAAAATCTCACATCAAAATTTCTAGGAATGGGCCAAATTCTTCCTGATAAATTGCTGGGGACTGGCCTTCAGCTGGACCAGGATGCAGAGGCAGCAGGGTGTGTGTGTGCTAGGGGAGTGGGGAGTGAGCAGCAAAGGCGACAGGACTTGACTGGTTTCCCTTTTTCTTTCAGTATGGCACCTAAAGGTATTGAATCTACTCGGTAATAGTCGCCTTGATTATAATCTCTGTTTATGACACTCAGGAGTTTTAAAATCCTGTATCCTCTTCTATTTAAATCAGTTTGGTTAAATAAGAGGAGGGGCTTCCCTGGTGGCGCAGTGGTTAAGAATCTGCCTGCCAATACAGGGGACACGGGTTTGAGCCCTGGTCCAGGAAGATCCCACATGCTGTGGAGCAACTAAGCCTGTGCGCCACATCTACTGAGCCTGTGCTCTAGAGCCTGTAAGCCACAGCTACTGAACCTATGCTCCAGAGCCCACGAGCCACAACTACTGAGCCTGCATGCCACAAGTACTGAGCCTGTGCTCTAGAGCCCACAAACTACAACTACTGAGCCTATGCTCTAGAGCCCACGCGCCACAACTACTGAGCCTGTGTGCCACAACTACTGAGCCTGTGCTCTAGAGCCCGTGAGCCACAGCTACTGAGCCCGTGAGCCACAACTACTGAAGCCCACATGCCTAGAGCCTGTGCTCCGCAACAAGAGAAGCCACCACACCACAACGAAGAGTAGCCCCCTCTCCACAACTAGAGAAAGCCTGCGCGCAGCAACGAAGACCCAACGCAGCCAAAGATAAATAAATAAAATAAATAAATTTATAAAAAAATAAATAAAAATTTAAAAGAGGAAAGAAAAGCTACCAACACAGCAATCTGTTTACCTAACTGGAGAGGGGGTGCAAGTCAGCTGGGTAAAAAGGAGAGCACTGGAGGGGCCAGGATGGATGGACGGCACTGGATGGGGGTGCTCCCAGCTGGGCTGCTTCCTCCCATGCCACACGTGCACTAAGCAGCAACACGGAAAGGCCCACCCCGTCTGGCTCTGAGTAGGCCTGAGGTGCTCACCCCTCTCTCCCCGCCCCGCCCTCCCCTCCCCAGAGGCAAGGCACTCACTTGCCAGGTTTATCCAGAAGCCCCCCGGTGGGGCACTGGCAGCACATAAGGATGTACTCCTGCAGGGCCTGCTGATGAAACATCCAGCGGCTCATGCTGAGGGCAGGGTCACCTAGAGGAGACAAAGGATCAGTATGGGCTGGAGCCTAGGAGAAGCCCAGCAAAGGATCAATGACTTCTTTGTATTTTAGGATCCATTAGGAACTGTCAGGGTTTCCCTCTATTCTCCTTGGACTAATCTTGAAAACTACATTCTTGGGACACTTGATTTCTCACCCAAGTACCGAGACACGTCCCTTCTCCTGAACCTTGAAGAGTCAAAGAGCAGCAGGTCAGAGCGGCACTTGGCTTTACTTGAAGTGTCCCCTTACCCTGGATGACCACCCTAAACCATGTCCCTTGCAGGCATGGACAAACTGTTTAGCTCAGCTTACCAGACTGACCTCTGCTACTGCTCCTGACTTGGTTCACAATTCCTTTCCCTGGGCTTCTTAAGACATTTCCTCCAGTGCATCTCTGAAACTTGTTAACCAGACTCTAATTAGCCAAGAGAACTCTAATGGGGTAATAATGTCTGTTTCTTCTATTGATACTTGTCTTAGCCTGGATTTAGT
Source organism: Mesoplodon mirus (assembly GCF_964341445.2). Taxonomy (NCBI): domain Eukaryota; kingdom Metazoa; phylum Chordata; class Mammalia; order Artiodactyla; family Ziphiidae; genus Mesoplodon; species Mesoplodon mirus. The sequence continues at coordinate 152,020,754 of NC_138979.1, read as the reverse complement.
CTATCTCTAAAGGGAATTCTCCAACTAGCGTTTTGGCTCAAAAAATTTCCCTAAGAAGCATTCTAATAACCACTCTCCTGCATCATATAATATGATAGCCCAAGCAGAAACTGACAATTCTGGTGATAATATTAAAGTACGGCCAATCAGCAGTCAGAGAGCCCTGTGGACCACTCGGTTATCAAGGGTGGAGGAGGGACAAACAATTAATAGATAGATGTGCACGGAAACATTTATGTGGGAATACACATATAGAATGTGCATTAAGTCTCTGGTTAATTTTATACTTTGATACCTGGGCTACAAAGGTAGCAAACAATCTGTAAGTGACAACCGAAAGCTAATTTTTCTTCCAGTCTTTTTGTGTTTCTATGCGTTTTTCTATATAGGTATGATAATTTTGTATCTTACGTTTTTCATTTAACCCTACAGGCATACATTTTTCTGTTCTGCTACATAATCTTCATGACCATCATTCTAAAGAGCCATACAGCATTTCATAAAGTGGACGCAAAAGGTAATGGCATCAATATAGGCTCTGGATCCAAACTCTCATATATATGAGTAGAGAATCTTCTGTGGTAAAAATTCATCAAAGTTTATAGTAAATGTGGTATATAAAGAGAATATGTAGGCAAAATAGTTAATTTTGGAATATTTATATACATAGAATACTATAGAAAATAATCATTTTTAGATTTCTTAAATGAGAGATGGGAGGAGAGATGGGTGCAGTTGGAAAGTGATCGCCGTCTCCTGGGTCGAGCACTGGATGAGGTGCACGGTCAGCCGATGTTTGGGGGCCACATGCAAAAACCACTCATCTTCAACACCCGAGTCCCGCCCTGCCCCTGAGATGCTCACACTAGAAGAGGCACGTGGGAACTGAGCCCAAGGAAGGAGGAGCACTTTCAGGTCCCCCCTCTCATGCTCAGCCTGGCACACAGGCTTACTGAAGGAAGCGCTCACACTATTTTAATTACTTTCCTCTTTGTTCTTTCTCCACCTGTGAGCACAGTGGACTCTGTAGGAGATACATACATATATGATGGGACTTCACTCTATCTTGTTTCCAAGGTTGTTTCCAGTTCCTTGCAATCATAAAAAATGCCGCAATAAACATCTTTGTGAATCTCCTCTATGTCTAGGATTATTTTCTTCAAGTAGATTCACAGGAGTGGAGTGATTCAGTTAAAGGGAATAAACATTTTTTTTTTTTTCTTTTTGCGGTATGCGGGCCTCTCACTGTTGTGGCCTCTCCCGTTGCGGAGCACAGGCTCCGGATGCGCAGGCCCAGCGGCCATGGCTCACGGGCCCAGCCGCTCCGCGGCATATGGGATCCTCCCAGACCGGGGCACGAACCCGTATCCCCTGCATCGGCAGGCAGACTCTCAACCACTGCGCCACCAGGGAGGCCCGGAATAAACATTTTTAAGGCTTTTAATAGATACTGATAAACTGCTTTAAGACTTTATATAGCTGCCAGCAAAATTTAAGATTTTCCTGTACTACCTCTAGCATTGGTTACTTTGAAAAAAAAGTTCTCAGCAATTAAAATGTTATAAAGAAACAGTACCTGATCATTTGTTTTGATGTGCATGCCTTTAGTTACTAATTAGGGTAAACTGTTCCCCTAACTTTTGCTTACTAGTTCTATTTCCTTTTGAGAGTGTCTGTCCTTTTGTCCTCTGAGATCCAAGAGTCAATTTTATTAATCTAGATTTTTACTATATTTATTCTTTATCTGTATCATATGGTATACCTATTTCTCCCTTTTGGTTCTACTTTTTTGGTTATATGGGTTTTTTTAATTGCATAAATATAGTTTACACATATGCTGTAATCACAGTGTTGATTTTTTCCTTTGTGATTTCTTATTTTAAGAAGCACATTTAATGGGTACAGGGATTTGGGCGGGCGGTGACGAAAACTCTAAAATTGATTATAGTGATGGTTGCACAACTCTGAATACACTAAAAACTACTGAACTGTACACTTTAAATGGGTAAATTGTTCAGTATGTGAATTACAGCTCAACAAAGCTGTTATTTTTAAAAGCATATTTACTAAACTTTAGGGTAACTGCATTAAACATCTGTACAAAATATACCTTTACTTCATATCCTATAAGAAATAAAAGACTGTTACCTTAAGATAAATGATAACCTATCGCTAAAATTGGAATCTGAAAAGAAAATGCTACGTTTATTATTAAAAAGATTACAGAGTGTTTCAGTTACCCCCTACATTATTGAAGTCTAAAGGCTCAAAGTTCATAAACTCGACAAGGAACTTCCTGAGATCTTGAATTTGCACATCAACACACATAATTACGGTGAGATGAAGGGAGATATGATTACAGGCTGATAACTGTGCACTGGAGTCGGCCTTTTAAATCCTTTACATCTCTCCCTTAAAATACAGATCCCCATTATAATGTCATTTTGCATTTCAAAGGTTCCTTTTATCTGAGAAATCAAAAGTTTTTCAAACAGTAACTGACAGGTACAGCCACATGTAGCTCAATTTCACAGGTGGACAAATAAAGCCTGTGGTACATCCCAAAGAACATGGCAGCGACTAGTAACTATCAATCCAAACACAAAGGCCTGCTGCTATCCTACTGCTCCACAAAAACAAACTGACTCACTAATTTAGTCAGCATTTGATATTTTAAAGATATTAATAGCGATTTGTTCTTGTACTCAAATACCGTCTTCTATACATAAGGCAGCCACCGCGTGGACTACGGAAGAGGTAGGGATTGGCCTGGGTTCATGTGCTACAGTTGCTGGTCCCATGTCATCTTTTTAGTTATCAGAATGATCATCATCATCACCTTTTAAAAATGTATTTGTTCACTTACTAAAATAAAAGTAGTAACACATATGGTAAAAAAAGAAAAAGAAAAAGAAAAAAAAAAAGCAGCCTACAGTACAATAGGAAAAGTACATTTCCCTCCCTCCATCTCCTACCCCTCTCCCAAAGGTACCCATTGTTAAAGGGGAGTTGTGTATACTTCCAGGAAAGCTGGGTGGATGCCAGCCTGTGTGCACACAGACAGACTGTTCTCGGCCTGGCCTGGCCTTTGACACTTGCCATTGTGTCCTGGAGAGCTTTCCATGTGAGCCCATTGTAATGCAGCTACTGTATGAAGAGATCATAATTTATTTAATTGTTAGCCTTTTGATGGGCAGTTGGGTTGTTTGCTATTAAAACTCCACTTCAACACACATCCTTTGCAATGTCTGTGCAGGTAAATTCCTGCCAGCGTCCTCACTGGGTTTAAATAATTTAAACTGATGTCTCCAAACTACCCACCAAAAAATGATGCACCTATTTACACACCCTCTAACAGTGAAAAACAGGGTCCCACTGTTTTTATTTGCATTTCCTTAACTATCACCTTTTCATCTGATTAATGGCCATCTACAGATGGCAGGGCTCTGATACCATGATAGGTGGCAATCAGGTATTATAAAGCAAGTCACTTACCCATGTTTTACTTTGTTTCCTCACCTGTAAAATGGGAATAATGATAGAACCTGTTTCTTTTTCTTTTTCTTTTTTTTGGCCATGCAGCTTGCGGTATGTCAGTTCCCCGACCAGGGCTTGAACCTGGGCCACAGCAGTGAAACCCCAGAATCTTAACTACTAGGCCACCAGGGAGTTCCCAGACAGTATTTGTTTCATAGGGCTGTTTGGAGGATCAAATGAGAAAATACATGTGTAATACTCAGTTCTGCCCCTGGCTTGCGGTGAGCACGTGGTAAGTCTCAGTAGTCGTAGCAGCTGTAGTAGAAGTTATAATAATATCGGTTCTTTTTCTGTCTGTTCTGAACCTGTCTGTTCAGATCCTCTGCCTGTTTTTCAGTTGGGTTGTTCATGTTTCTTACTGCTTGGTATGACTTTCTCAAATGAAATTAAGCTCTTCATCATTTATCCAAATATTTTCCCCACCTTGCTACTAGTTTTGTTTATAGAATTTCTCTTTTGTAGAATAACTTTTGTTGTTCTCATTTATGGAAGAAAGATATATTACTGTAGAAAAATTAGAAAATAGAAGTAAAAAACAAAGAAAACAGGGCTTCGCTGGTGGCGCAGTGGTTGAGAGTCAGCCTGCCAGTGCAGGGGACGTGGGTTCGTGCCCTGGTCCGGGAAGATCCCACGTGCCGCAGAGCAGCTAGGTCCGTGAGCCATGACTGCTGAGCCTGCGCGTCCGGAGCCTGTGCTCCGCAACGGGAGAGGCCACAACAGTGAGAGGCCCGCGTACCGCAAAAAAAGAAAAAAAAAAAAAGAAAACAAATATCACCTGTCATTTCACAACCCAGATACCTTCCATTAATTTTTTGGAGTCAACTCTTCACTGAAAATGGAATTACATACATACTGCTTTGAAACCTAACTTTGATCACAGTATATTGTGAATATCGTTCTACGTCGCATCTCCTTTTGACTCCTAATGTCAGCATTTTGCCCACCACTCAAAACACTCCCGTCTTCCGGAGCCCTGCCTAGTCCAGGTCCACTGTTTGCTGAGACGTGAGCTTCGGGCCTAACATGGGCCTCCTTCCAGGCAGTGAAAAAAGCTGGAAGCACCAAGATTCACAGGCAACTAACTTTTCCCACAGGCAGAGCTTTGAATGTGACTAGTCCTCCAGAACATGCACTACAATAAACAAAATGTGAACCAGGGCCCCCTTGAAGACTTTGGCAGGTAGCCCTTCTGTTACGCTCTCACTATATTTTCCTGGCAGCTGCAGAATGACTGCATCTTAATCCTGCCAGGGACAGGTTTGTGAAAGGCTGACGGTGTGACCCCAGAGGCTTGACCTCACCAGTTCCAAACAAAGAGATCACTAGAACCCCGAGTTATTTCTGTTTTGAAATGCCGGACTCTCGGGGGACTTCTGACTTCCCTACTACAGTGCTCAGCCAGAGATCGTGCAGGTTCCAGAGTCAGGGGACGTATCTCAGCTGAGACATATCTCAGCACCCTGAAACCCTGAAGCTGAAAGCCCGGGGGCTCCAAGCCAAGGACTCTCAGGACAGACCGCGACGGGGAGGATGGGGCGATGGGGAGACAGGACAGAGGCTCTGCTGACTTCAGTTCGGTACCCAAAGTGGCCACAACTTAAATGAAATTAAGAAACGAAAGAAAGGGGCTCAGAAAAAAACAGCCAAACAAGAAGGAAACGTGTGTGGGGCAGGGCGGAGGTGGGACGGGCGGGGGTCGGGGGCAGCAGAAAAGAGTCTCATCTTCTACATTTGAGCAATGAATAACCCAACTACTAAGTCCAAAGAAAAGCTTCCCTCTGGGCCAAGGGATCTCATTCCAAGACCAGATCTGCGCCCAGCAGGGCCTCCAGACCTCCCCTCTCCCACTGGTTTCCTCAAGACACCCTGTTCTCACATAAAATAAATGAAAATGATGATTCCGGAGGCAGCCGGTGGCCTGAGATGTCGAGAGGTAACAAGGGAAGGCTCCCAGAAGTTTGCTCTCTAGCTCACTGCTTGGATCTGCATTCCCATCTGAGGCTCCACAGAGATGAACCCAGGTCTCTCCGCTCCAGTGGTGCGGGGCAGGGGGGACAAACCCGCATCCAGGATTCTTCGGTGAATCGAAAATACAACACTTCTAATGGCGGCAACCACGCAGCCAGCCCGCCATGGTGGGTCTTTGCTCCAGGGGTTCTGGTTCTCTGCCCGCTTACGCAACTGCCTTTCTGTCATTGCTGTGACCATGTGCGTAGTGTGGGTTTTCAGTTCTGACGTGACACATAGAGAGTTCTGCACCGGAAACTGCGGCTTCACACGGAGTTGAGGTGGTGGTCACCGTGGAGCCAGGCCCCTGCCTCCCCCTAGCCATAGCCAGAGTGAAGCAGCAGTGGCCCCTAAACCACTGGGATGGAATCCTAGCCTGAGGCGGGAAGGTCCACACTGGGCACCTCAAAATCCAGGACAGACAGCCTATTTCAACCCCTCTAACAGAGCGCCCTGGCCTCCGACTCGGTCAGCAGCTGAGGGGAGTCACCCAACCCTGCCTCCAGCCCCTGGGCTCACCTTGGGCGTGCAGGGCACGGTGGAGCAGAGGCAGGAGCCCCGCCTGCCAGAAGGAGTAGCAGCCGTCCACCAGCTTGTTGCAGCGGCCCTGAAATCCACCTTCAAACCGCATCTGCCGGCTTGTCACCCATTGCTGAGCGTGAGACAGAGAAGGGAGAGGCAGCTGTAGGTTAAAAGAGGCACAAAATCCAGCAAGCCCAGATCCCCAGAGGCCAATCTGGGAGGGAGGGGTCCCGTCTCTTGGCTTCCTGGCACCCGAGTTGTGGTGCTGTGGCCTCGGACTTCCTCACCCTCACTGCCGCAGACTACAGTGCAACATCTGGTCCAACCCTCTTGAGGCAACCAGCATGAATCTCTGCTTAGGGCCTAACAGACAACTAACCACCTTTTCCCAGGTTCCAAGTGGGTTCTGGTGCTGAGAGAACAAGTGCGCCAAATTGGCCTGAAAGGAAACCTGCAAGCATCTTTTTTTTTTTTTTTTTTTTTTTTGCGGTACGCAGGCCGCTCACTGTTGTAGCCTCTCCCATTGCGGAGCACAGGCTCCGGACGCGCAGGTTCAGTGGCCATGGCTCATGGGCCCAGCCGCTCCACGGCATGTGGGATCTTCCCAGACCGGGGCACGAACCCGTGTCCCCTGCATCGGCAGGCGGACTCTCAACCACTGCGCCACCAGGGAAGCTCAAGCATCTCTTAATAAATAAGGTGTAACTAGGAAGTTTAAGGCCAGACCACCAATGGCTCATTTCTATTCACTTTCCCTGCTCAGGGAAGTTTATTAAAAGCAGATAAATGGAATTTTGTGCTACAAGTCATCAGATGATCTCAAACTACTCTTGACTTTTACTTGGCACCTGAGGAAATTCATCCAAGATTTCTTAGCATGGCCCTTGTCCCTCGCACGACTGGGGGCAGAAGCCGTTAGCCCTGGTGAACGAGGATGGCTCTGTGTGGTCTAGCCTCTCTGCTATCCCAGGGGAAACCTGCTGGCTGACAGAAGAAAAGAGTTTACTTTGAACCTGTAAGATGGCTCTTGGTGTCACTCGGTGGTCACACTGTGATGCATACTTATCTCCAAGTTTTCTAAACACACTCTACTATGAATATGGAGATGGTGAAGGGTTTGGCCTGGAGGCCGAGCAGATAATATCTCCACTTCCCTCCCAGCCCCCCAAGGCAGTTCCAGCCACCTGCCAGCGACTCACGGAGCAGCCTCACCAAACTGAAAGGTACAGAGTACGGTATTTCCCCTGTAGCTACGTTCTTACTAGACTGAGTTCCTGAAAGGAGTCACTAAGGACCCTCTTCAGAAGGAGTCCAGCCCTCCTTTAATTAATAACTGTAGACTTTAGATTATATCCCTGTTCAAAGTAACACCCACCCGTAGAGAGTCACAATCCAAAATTCTTAAAAAGACAGAAAAACTGCACGGCAGGTGCAGGACTAATATATCCCCAGTCAGTCTTAAATGAACCAGCGCTTTAGGACTGATGCCATTTAATGAAAGCAGGCGAAGCATTACTCAAGAAAACAGCCACTACAGCACGGAGTCCATTCTTCACTTTTACTTACCCCACAGATTACGTGTTTCTAACCTAGACTAATTATTTCTTTCTAGTGCCTAAGTCCATGGATTTATTCTGTTTCCCTTGCCTATATGAATTCATAAAATCCTTCAAATATGGGTCCTAGTTCTCCCGGAGCGAACAGAGGGGAGGGAGTAGTTTGGATAAGAAGGTCGCACCTACTATGTACCAGGCTGTTTATACCTTTCTCGCCTTTGACCTTCAAAGAACTGTTACTTCTACCTTACAGAGAAAAAAAAATTGTAGTTAAAACAGACTAGACCATTTTCCCAAGGTCATATGGCTGTGAAGTGGCACAGACAGGGTTCAAATCCAGAACACTGTTATTGTAACTGAGGCATCTGCTTATTCCTTATTTCTGCCTGGGAGATGGAGCTTTTATGTTTCACGCCTTGTTGGTGAGCAGTTTTCAAAATGTCTGATAAACTCGAAGTCTGCGCACAAAGTTGGCCATTTTGGCATACACCTTCAAGGCTGTAAGAACCTTCAAGAAGAGTATGTTATAGGAGGCTTCCTAAAGGTAAGGACAAAATGCTGCTGGTCATATCTGTATAGAGTATAATAGAAACTGTCTTGGAAGCTCAAGATGGGTGTCACAATGGTTCCTATGATGGGAACCTGACATCTGAACTTGGGGAGAGGAGATGAATATCAGTTGTAGCTGGTTTGCTTTGAGGTCATGGTGAGGGAATAAATGCTTCCCCAAAGATAGCTCCTTTGTGGCTCTGTGTCTGTGTGTGTGTGTTTATGTACTAGGCCTCCAATGATAATTTAGCTATAATCTAACAAGTCCCTGAAGCTGACTGTGCTCTGACTTCAGTCTGAATATTGGGCAGGAGCCTGGAGTCGAGACATAAATGCCTGGGCCACCTTCTCTGTGCATTACCCGGCTGTGCCTAGCTCATGTAAAGGTAGTTACTAAACGTGCACATAGTGCAGCAGGTAATAAAAGCTCAGCTTCAAAATGCCTCAAAGCTCTTCTCGTAATTTCTTCTCCCAGGAGAATCTTTCTAAGGCACATGATAACCTCTAATTTTAAGAGGCTGAAGCTATACTTCTCTTCGAAGTAGGAGGAAGGTACTCTGGCCCATACCAGATGTCTGAGGGATTCAAGAAGCCTCTGGAATTGGTCTAACACACTGTACAGAAAGTTCAGAGCAGGAAGATGGAAAGGCAGGAAGAAGGGAACTGAAACTGAGCACAGATGTTCACCCCTTGCACTTTCTTGGTACAGTGCTGAGCACTCCAACAACGGCATCTGGAGCTTCGTTACAGGACTGTTAGTTCACAGCTCCAGGCAGGAACTGTTAGCCCTTCCCACAGCCAACCGTCCCTTAAGCCGGCATGCCTGAGCAGTCACATCTCAGGGGCCTGGGGCCTGAGAGGAAGACGGATCACCAAGTACTTACTAATAAGCTCTTCAAGTTCAAGAAGCGTTCCTTCTTGAGGATGACCAGTGCAGCCAGGCCACAGAAGGTATAGCCGCCGTGGGCTTCCATCCCTGGCACCCCGCCAATTCCACCTTCCCAATTCTGACACCTGGAAGGAGATTGAGAAAAGCAGACTGAGTGTCAACCAATGAGCACAAGTGCAGGACCACCCTCGATGGCAAAGAATGAGTTTGCTTAGTTTAATGCAACTATATTCAATAGCTGTAACTATATTCAATATCTTGTAATAAACTATAATGGAAAAGAATATGAAAAAGAATATATATATAAAACTGAATCACTTTGTTGTACACCAGAAACTAACACAACATTATAAATCAACTATACTTCTATTAAAAAAACAAACAACATTGCAACTATGAATGGAAAGATGCTAATTAACTTTTAGAAATGCCTTTTCCTCAAAAAAAAAAAAAAAAAAGGAAACTCAGACATAGTCTACTAATGTAACAAACATAGTACCTCAAGTCATTACTTTTTGGAAAAAGTTATAAAATCATGCGTATAGTGTGATAACCATCAGGTTAAAATAAAATTGAAAAATAATTGCTAATTCTGGTTATCTTTTAGTACAGGTCTATTGCTGATATTTTTCCTCTTTATTTTTCTGTATTTTCAAAAAGTTTCTATAGTGAAAATACATACTTTTATAACTATTCAAAGTAAACTTATTTTTTTAATTACAATTTCCTACAATTTCAAATTACTTTATTATCATAATAATTATTTGGGATTAATTTATATTTAAGAGTATATTTTCTAGTAAAAAACATGAGTAATCTTTGGCTCAGCAATATAGGGTCATTTCTAGGAATTAATCTTATAAAGTAAGTAAGAAATGTGTTCAAAAATCAGGTTGTAAGAATGTTTACTGTATTCCCATTTATAACAGTGAAATATTAGAAACAACTCAGAAGCTCAACAGTAAGGGACTCGCTATATAAATTATGGTATATCCATATAACAGAATACTACACAGTCATTTAAAATAATGCTACAGAAGTATACTTAAAAATGTTCCAAATACATTACATGAAAAAGTTATAAAATGATAATATACTGCATGATTTTTCTGGAATTCTGGAAACGTATACAGCAAATGAGTGGTTAGTGGTGGATTACAAGCAGTTAGATTTTCTTTTTGCTTGTTTATAATAAACATGTTTTATCTGTGAAATAAGAGATTTTCTTTTCAGTATATTTTCATATAACAGAACTTTACTTCCAATGATCTACAGGTATGTACATAGTCACACTCCCTCCAGGTGTGTCTGCCTCACAAATCCTGACAGGTGCACAGGTGGATGAGCACTTAATCCAACTTCTGGGTAGAAGAGAAAGGAACCTGCAACACCTCCTGTCTTCCAGGTACCTCTCATTAAAGGAGAGGCCTTGGGAACTCAGAGGCCCTTTTCAAAGAGGCCCAAGGCCCAGGGAGATCACAGCAGAGTGCAGAGTCAAGAACTGGCTACCATCCCCTGAACAGATTCTTCAGCATCCTCTATCCCCTAACCCCACCACCACCCAAAGACACACAATCCAAGTTTTCTTTCCAGTGCATTTGGCTTCATGGAGCACAGGAACAGCTCAAGTTTGAAAGGTCTGATGAGTGAAGAATATGCAAGGGACCTCTGAATTTTTTTTTTCTTAACTTACCTTTAAAAATGTTTTTTGAGTTAAAAAAATAATAAAACAGTATAAAAGAATAAACAATAAAAAGTTACAACTCCTGCTGAGCCTGGCCTCCTAGTTCCTCTCACCAGATGAGTTTCTATGTCTCAGTCTCTCCTTCTCTCCACACATACACACACACACAATATACATTTATTTACATATTCCACTTTCCATCCCTTTGTTTTTACATGCATGAGAGCAATTTAGTAAAATTCTTTGGGAGTATCTTCTAGTTAAATATAACTGATTGAACACAAGAGTCCAGTAAAATGAAAGTAAAGGAATTTTAAAAAAGGATAAACCCACAAGGGTAAAGAGAATAGGAGAGGATATAAATACAGACAGGAGATAACAAAATTGTGAAAGCTGGAAAAGGAGAGAGGTAAGACGTAACTGACTTAACAGAACCAAGAAACCTACACCAGCCCTGGGAGGAAAGGAGGAAAGAAGAAATAGAAAGCAAGGTGATATGTTCCGATGACAAGCCGGGGGACACAAGGTACCCCTAAAGTGGGATGAGTTTCAACCAAGTTGACTGGTGGTAAATTTATAAGAGAATCAGCTATACCTCCAGGTACCCAGCAGAAGATGGGAGGTTTCAGGCGCTGAATGAAGAGGAACTGAATTCCAGGATTTCCAGCACAGCTGAGAGCAGGCAGAGGCACTGTACTGAGCAGGGGGATTAAGTGAGTCTAAGATCTGAGCACAAGCACCCTCAACCCCTTTCCCTATTAGTGTTTCACAAAGCTGGCTGCTAACTTCATAGCCCAACCAGGAATCTGGAAGATTCTTCTCTAGGGAAATGGATAAACCCAAGGGAAAAACCCTACAGATATTGATATATGAGAATTCCCCCATGAATGGCTGCATCCCAGCCCACCGTGACACACACAGTGTTTTAGCACCTGACACTTAAATATGAACACCAGACATTTGAGCAAAGTCTCTTACATGAAAGAGACTTTTATGTAAAACATGAAACAAAAATAAGACAAATAAACAAAAATAAATTGGAGGAAATAATGCAGGGAGCAGAAGTAAACTTTAAGTTATATTTTTAGATAAAATATTATATACAAAATAAAAACACTGCAAGGACAAATATCCCTGAAACAAGAACAGGAGAGAATATAAAAAGGAAGTATTCTTTATAAATGGAGATTAAAAGTTAAAATAGAACTGCAGAAATAAAAACTTAACAGAGGGATTAGAAGATAAAAGGTAAGGGAATCTCCTAGAAAGCACAATAAGAAAGATGGAGAGATCAAAGATAGGCAAAAAATGTTTGAAAAATTAGAAGACCAATTCCACCTATTGGATGTTATAAAAAGAGCAAACAAAGAAAATGGAGGGGAAGAAGTTATCAAAAAAATAATAAAGTTTCTTGGAAGTAAAGCACATGCAATTCTAGATTGAAGATAACTGCTGAGTGCCCAGCACAATGAATGAAAAAAGAAATCCGTATCATGGTTCATCATCATGAATTTTTCAAACAGCAAGAATAAGAGAAACAAAACAAAAACAACAATGGATTGGGAATACAGTAGATTGGGAGGCAGTAAAGCACAGTGGTTACCCTAACAGGTTTTGGTCACTTAATTTCTTTGTATTTTAGCTTAATGTCAAATTCAATATCCCATCATTTGCTATATATGGAAACTATGACATGGAGAAGTTAAACAATTTATCCAAGGCACAAAGCTAATAAATGACAAAACTGGGATTCAAACCCAGGCAGTCAGAATTTCACATCTAGTTAAGTGCCTAACAAACCAATCCTGCAAATAACTATATACTCTGGACAAAACACACTAAAGCAACTTCCTGAGGGCTCAGCAAACTGACAAAAGCTGGGGATTTGAAAGTTGGAGCAGTCAGTCCCTCCCCTCCCCCACCCTATTTTTTTTCTTCCTGATTTGCCCTGAGGATGGCTACAGTCACCTAACAGTGGCAGCAGCAGGTCAGGGGAAGGCAGCTGAAGCTAACAGAAGGCCCACCATGTTTCTGGCAAGAAGAAGCAGGCTGACAGTAATCGAGGAGGAATCCCAGAAAGAGGAGAGCCAGAGAAGGAAAACCCAAATTCCATGTTTAAACTTCGCTTAAAATTTTACCTGACCCTGAATTACACATGCATTGGGCAAAATGAAAGCAGCTTCTGACCAAGAACTGATCCAAGACCTGAGCCCCTGCCCACTGCAGGTGTGTCTAACCAAGTTGATTGCCGGCTAAAGGAAAAATATCAACACTCTTTAAAGCAATCTGACAGAATCCAATCTCTGCAATATAACATCACAATGTCCAGGGTACAGTCCAAATATTACTTGACATAGACACTCAGGCAAGTGAGACATGTCAACTCCAAGACAGCCAGATGTTGAAATGACCAGGCAAGAATTTTAAAGTAGATATTATAATTTTATATTTACCTCGGTGAAGTGAAGAAAAATACACTTGTAATGAATGAAATGATGGGAAATCTCAACTGAGAAAAACAGAAAGTATAAAAAAGAACCAAACCCAGGTAGTCCAGATCAAAAGGCTATATACTCTCAATCTTTAAACTATCGCTCCCTTATTCTTGAGTATTACATACCAAATCCTCAGTAAATGCTGGTTACCATTATTATCAGCCTTTCTAACAATGACACTGGTAGCCAGAAGATAATGGAGCAATGCTTAAAAATTCTGAAGGAATACAATTCATCCAGTTTCCAATTTAGAAGTCTCTAACCAAATAAACTATAAATCAAGTATGAGACTAGAATAAAAATACATGCAAAATCTTTAAAATGTACCTCCGAAGTTCTCTTTTTGGGGATCTGTTGGAATACGATATGTGATTCATTAAAATGAGTGAGTAAACCAAGAAAAAGGAGGATGGGGCTTTAACAAAGCAGAGAAGTGAAGCGAATTTCCTGCTGAAAGGAAGCTTCTGGATGTCTGCTGTGCAGCAAGCTGAGAGCAATCTGTCCAGTCTGAAGCAGAAGGGCAGAGGCCCCAGGAGGGATAACTCAAAACGCACGTGCACACACACATACACAAACACACACAAACACACACACACACAAGAGAACTGATACATTACCTGAAGTGTTTAACTGCATTGAGAATAATTTTATAGCTCTGGCAGAAAATTCAGGAATTAAGAGGTAATAATTAATTCCAGGAAAGTAAAAGTTATACAAAAAGGTAAATATGATCATAGTATCTCATTTGGTTTAGCTGAAAATTGTATTTTCATAGTAGTAAGTACTACTTTGATAAAAATTAAAATGTAAAAAATAAAATACAGCTTGGATATAATTCCTCAATAGTATGTATAAATCTACTATACCTTTTTTTTAAATTATGAAATAATTTGAAGGATCCACGAAAGTATAGCAAATAATGTATAGAACATACATGTACCTAACACCTAGCTTTGATTTAGCCATATGCATTTCAGGTTTTTTTATTTTAAACAAACAATTACAGATACAATTGAAGTCTCCTGAGTAGAAGTACAGACCTCCCTTAATCTCATTTTCTTTACTTTCTCCCCCGAAGTAAGCACCATCCTGAATTTGGTGTTTATCCTTCCCAGCATGTTTTTATATTACTACATGTGATTCTTCCCATAAACAGTATAGAATTGTTTTGCATGTTCTCAAATTTTAAGCAAATGTGATCTGCATGTTTTCTTTAACATCCTTTTTTTTCCCCAACAGTGTTTTTGAGATTCACCCATATTGATACGTGTAGCTCTAGTTCATTTTAAATGCTATATTATATTTCAATATGACTACACCATAACTCACTTATCCATCTTGTGCTTGTGAACATTTAATCTGTTTTCAGCGTTTTACTATTATAAACAAGTCCTATGTTTGTCTCTCTCATGCATGTGGTGTGAGTTTCTGGAGAAGTGGAATTTTGGGGTCATCAGCAAGGGCATCTTTGAGATATTTCCAAATTGCTCTCCAAACTGGTTGAAATCCATTTAGACTCTGACCAATACTGTTTACCCAAGGTTTTGATCCTTGCCAATCACATTAAAGAAAGTTTGGAAGAGAAGAAAACTTTTAAAGTATTTTTGAAATGCACAATCCTTCAACCCAGATATCTCTTGTAATTTTATATTCCCTTCTCTGGTCCTTCTGCACTTTATTTTTCAGAAGTCTTGACCGCCTGCTGTCTAAGAGGCAGGACAGATCCCAGCTTCTCTCACCTTGCGATCCATTCAGCAGTGCCCTCAAACAGGTCTGGAGTGATGATGTTGGTCAGAGAAGCTACCGAGGCGGCACAGTACGCACTTCTGGAAGGACAGAAATAGAGGGGAAAGTGTTAAGCTTTAAGGAGGAGCTTGAACAAGGCTCACTGAACTTTTTGGACGGATTGCTCTCTGCCTTGTAAGCTGTAATCACTGCCTGTCCTCACTCCAAGCCCATGGTCAGTCCTCCTGGGTCTCCAACCAGGAGTTCTGACATTCTATTTCAATAGAGTTGCTCATGGCACAGCCTCAGTGAAAGAACATGACATTCTAGTCTCCCTCCCTCCACATGGTCAAATCTACACCAGATGAAATAACAGCCATAACAATTCCTGTGGACAGTGAATTCAGCTTTTCTTTCAAAGACCTACAATGGCTCCCCAAATTCCATGCTGTCATTCAGGTATTTCTGACATGCTCATTCAGTTGTCAGTACTGTTTTTAGATCCAGGACTTGTCTGTTTATGGCATGGACAAGTTAAAGGTTAACTGTATCTTTTCCAAACAGACACAACTCCAAAGCAGGCCGCCAGACCACACTGGCTGCTTAGACCAGGCAAGAGGGACCGAAATGTATGAGCCCAGTCAGATCCATTCCTCAGGCTTCTAGAGCAAGAAAAGGGTTTTGATTTCAAGCATCCCACCAGTACACACACACACACACGCACACTCTCTCTCTCTCTCTTTAAAGGGAAAAGAAAGAACATGTCTGTTTTTTTCCCCACATGTTATCCTACATGATTTGGAATAATTCTTGCCATTCCATCCTGTCAGCCCTAATTCTTCTCAGGACACCTTTTATTTCAGCTGATCCCTCTATTATGGAACACGTCTACAAACTGTCTTTTCTTCCCTTCCAGGGTCTTTTCAAACATCCAACATCTCAGCTCTGTTTTATGTTGAAGACAAAACCAGTCTGTTCTAATTCTGTTTACAGATCCTTTTTCTAAGGGCTCCTAAGGAATATAAAAGGGAGGAGAGAGAACAGCTTCCATATTGTTCAATATGGACATAACACTAAGCCAAGTGCACTGGGGCTCTCCAGTGAGCCACGGGCATTATTCTCCTCCCAGCATTTTTAACAGCCTGCTCATGCCGGCCAAAGGCACAGCAGAGGCTGAGTTCTACCAGCAGGCATCAGAAGCATGAAGAGTCCTTTCTGCCAAATGTTGCCATCTACCATAAGCTAACTTCGAAAGTCTGACCTAACTGCTCTCAGGTCTCAAGCCTCTCAAAGGGCTTCAAAGGTATTTGCTCTTGAATCCGAACATAACCTCTGCGGTAGGGAGGCGGCGAACACAGGGCGGTCGCCTCATAAATGGAAGAACTGAGACCTGCTGCCAGACCTCACACTGAGACCGGGAGCGAACAAAACACACCATTTTTGAGCATCTTCTTCCTCTCTCCCTCTATCCAGTCATCACATCTCTCAGATTTGTCTACTACCCTCCATCCTCTCTGCTGTTACCCAAATCCAAGTCACCATTAACCTGGGTCGGTCTCCCTCTAGCCCTGAAACCAGAGGATTTTCACTAAAACACTACAATCTATTCACTGCAACTGCAGAACTTGTAATAAAATACCAATCAGATTGTGTCACTCCCTACTGAAAACTTGTCAGTGGCTTCCCACTTCCCTTAAAATAAACTCCAGCCTTCTCAAGGAGACTTCGGGGCCCCTCTGGCTATTCCCAGCCTGACCGTCCAGCTTCATTTCTCCCCCTGCCCACCGGGCCTCTGCACTTCAGCAACACTGAACTTCTCCTTTCCTGAACACACGCTATGCTCTGTCACCAAAACTTTTGCAAATGCTGGGTCCCTATCTCCCCACTACCCACCCAGAATGCTTCCAGTTATATAACCTAGATTAGGAGGTCAGGAGTACATAACTGCTCTTTTCTTAAGATCTGAGAAAAAAATGGTGCTTGCTATGAGTTCATTGCAACTGGATTAGTGGCAGCCCACAGGAGCTGTGAATGCCTGAATAAGCTCATCTCAGAAACTGGAAGGAGTTGCGACAGACCTGAAAGATCAAGAGACCAGTTCTGCCTAACCCAGAATGAGACAAGCTGGCTTCCAGATGCCAAACTGTCCCCATCAACTGCTGCTTCTCTTCAGGTCAAATCCACTCAACAGCACTCAGGAGTAACTGCTGATGCTTCCGGGCAAAGACAATTAAAGGAAGACAAAGTGGGGCCTCCCTGGTGGCGCAGTGGTTGAGAGTCCGCCTGCCGATGCAGGGGACGCGGGTTCGTGCCCCTGTCCGGGAGGATCCCACATGCCGCGGAGCGGCTGGGCCCGTGAGCCATGGCCGCTGGGCCTGCGCGTCCGGAGCCTGTGCTCCGCAACGGGAGAGGCCACAACAGTGAGAGGCCCGCGTAATGCAAAAAAAAAAAAAACAAACAAACAAAAAAAAGGAAGACAAAGTGAAAAGTGATGGAACTGGGGCACTAGAAACCACGCAAAGCAGGGAAACTGCATGAGACCTGCTAGGTTACATCCATCATTCGCATCTTTAATCCTCTGTAAATGAAAAGCATGGCTCGAATGGCAGAACATTACCAGAGGAGCTCGGGTAGAGGAGGAATATGGTTACAGTGCTCTTCAGTGAAACAAACATATTTTATTGGAGGGGCTTCCTAGCATTTGTCTAGCAGATATGAATAAGAAAACAGAAGGAGAGAAAGATAAGATAAAAAGCAGAGGGCTATGTACCAGATGAAGGAACAAGATAAAACCCCAGAAAAACAACTAAATGAAATGGAGATAGGCAATCTTCCAGAAAAAGAATTAAGAATAATGATAGTGAAGATGATCCAGGACCTTGGAAAAAGAATGGAGGCAAAGATTGAGAAGATGCAAGAAATGTTTAACAAAGACCTAGAAGAATTAAAGAACAAACAAACAGAGATGAACAATACAATAACGGAAATGAAAACTACACTAGAAGGAATCAATAGCAGAATAACTGAGGCAGAAGAATGGATAAGTGACCTGGAAGACAGAATGGTGGAATTCACTGCTGCAGAACAGAATAAAGAAAAAAGAATGAAAAGAAATGAAGACAGCCTAAGAGACCTCTGGGACAACATTAAACGCAACAACATTCACATTATAGGGGTCCCAGAAGGAGAAGAGAGAGAGAAAGGACCCGAGAAAATATTTGAAGAGATTATAGTCAAAAACTTCCCTAACATTGGAAAGGAAATAGCCACCCAAGTCCAGGAAGTGCAGAGAGTCCCATACAGGATAAACCCAAGAAGAAACACGCCAAGACACATAGTAATCAAATTGGCAAAAATTAAAGACAAAGAAAAATTATTGAGAGTAGCAAGGGAAAAATGACAAATAACATACAAGGGAACTCCCATAAGGTTAACAGCTGATTTCTCAGCAGAAACTCTACAAGCCAGAAGGGAGTGGCATGATATACTTAAAGTGATGAAAGTGAAGAACCTACAACCAAGATTCCTCTACCCAACAAGGATCTCATTCAGATTCGATTAAGAAATCAAAAGCTTTACAGACAAGCAAAAGCTAAGAGAATTCTGCACCACCAAACCAGCTCTACAACAAATGCTAAAGGAACTTCTCTAAGTGGGAAACACAAGGGAACAAAAGGACCTACAAAAACAAACCAAGGGCTTCCCTGGTGGCGCAGTGGTTGAGAGTCCACCTGCCGATGCAGGGGACATGGGTTCGTGTCCCGGTCCAGGAAGATCCCACATGCCTCACAGCGGCTGGGCCCGTGATCCATGGCTGCTGAGCCTGCGTGTCCAGAGCCTGTGCTCCGCAACGGGAGAGGCCACAGCACGGAGAGGCCCACGTACCGCAAAAAAAAAAAAAAACCCGAGAACAATTAAGAAAATGGTCATAGGAACATACATATCAATAATTACCTTAAATGTGAATGGATTAAATGCTCCAACCAAAAGACACAGGCTCACTGAATGGATACAAAAACAAGACCTGTATATATGCTGTCTACAAGAGACCCACTTCAGACCTAGGGACACATACAGACTGAAAGTGAGGGGATGGAAAAAGATATTCCATGCAAATGGAAATCAAAAGAAAGTTGGAGTAGCAATACTCATATCAGATAAAATAAACTTCAAAATAAAGGATGTTAAAATAAATTAATTAATTAATTTTAAAAAATAGAGAATGTTACAAGAGACAAGGACACTATGTAATGATCAAGGGATCAAACCAAGAAGAAGATATAACAATTATAAATATATATGCACCGGACATAGGAGCCCCTCAATACATAAGGCAACTGCTAACAGCTATAAAAGAGGAAATTGACAGCAACACAGTAATTGTGGGGGACTTTAACACCTCACTAACACCAACAGACAGATCATCCAAACAGAAAATTAATAAGGAAACACAAGCTTTAAATGACACAATAGACCAGATAGATTTGATATGTATAGGACATTCCATCCAAAAACAGCAGATTACACTTTCTTCTCAAGTGCACACAGAACATTCTCCAGGATAGATCACATCTTGGGTCACAAATCAAGCCTCAGTAAATCTAAGAAAATTGAAATCGTATCAAGCATCTTTTCTAACCACAACGCTATGAGATTAGAAATCAATTACAGGGAAAAAACGTAAAAAACACAAACACATGGAGGCTAAATAGTACATTATTAAATAACCAAGAGATCACTGGAGAAATCAGAGGAAATAAAAAAATACCTAGAGACAAATGACAATGAAAACACGACAATCCAAAACCTATGGGATGCAGCAAAAGCAGTTCTAAGAGGGAAGTTTATAGCTATACAAGCCTACCTCAAGAAACAAGAAAGGGCTTCCCTGGTGGCACAGTGGTTGAGAGTCCGCCTGCTGATGCAGGGGACATGGGTTCATGCCCCGGTCCTGGAAGATCCCGCATGCTGCGGAGCGGCTGGGCCCGTGAGCCATGGCCGCTGTACCTGCGCGTCCGGAGCCTGTGCTCCACAATGGGAGAGGCCACAACAGTGAGAGGCCTGCGTACCGCAAAAAAAAAAAAAAAAGAAACAAAAGAAACAAGAAAAATCTCAAATAAACAACCTAACATTACACCTAAAGGAACTAGAGAAAGAAGAACAAACAAAACCCAAAGTTAGCAGAAGGAAAAAAATCATAAAGACCAGAGCAGAAATAAATGAAATAGAAACAAAGAAAACAACAGCAAAGATCAATAACACTAAAAGCTGGTTCTTTGAGAAGACAAACAAAATTGATAAACCATTAGCCAGACTTGTCAAGAAAAAGGGGAGAGGACTCAAATCAATAAAATTAGAAATGAAAAAGGAGAAGTTACAACAGACACCGCAGAAATACAAAGCATCATGACAGACTACTACAAGCAGCGCTATGCCAATAAAACGGACAACCTGGAAGAAATGGACAAATTCTTAGAAAGGTATAATCTTCCAAGACTGCACCAGGAAGAAATAGAAAATATGAACAGACCAATCACAAGTAATGAAATTGAAACTGTGATTAAAAATCTTCCAACAGGAGCTTCACTGGTGGCGCAGTGGTTGAGATTCCACCTGCCAATGCAGGGGACACAGGTTCGTGCCCCAGTCTGGGAGGATCCCACATGCCGCAGAGTGGCTGGGCCCGTGAGCCATGGCCACTGAGCCTGAGCATCTGGAGCCTGTGCTCTGCAACGGGAGAGGCCACACAGTGAGAGCCCCACATACCGCAAAAAAAAACCCAAAACAAAACAAAACAAAAAACTTCCAACAAACAAAAGTCCAGGACCAGATGGCTTCACAGGTGAATTCTATCAAACATTTAGAGAAGAGCTAACACCCATCCTTCTCAAACTCTTCCAAAAAATTGCAGAGGAAGGAAAACTCCCAAACTCATTCTATAAGGCCACCATCGCTGTGATACCAAAACCAGACAAAGATACTACAAGAAAAGAAAATTACAGACCAATATCACTGATGAATATAGATGCAAAAATCCTCAACAAAATACCAACAAACAGAATCCAACAACACATTAAAAGGAATCATACACCATGGTCAAGTGGGATTTACCCCAGAGTTGCAAGGATTCTTCTATATACGCAAATCAATCAATGTGATACACCATAGTAACAAATTGAAGAATAAAAACCATATGATCATCTCAATCGATGCAGAAAAAGTTTCTGACAAAATTCAACACCGATTTATGATAAAAACTCTCCAGAAAGTGAGCATAGAGGGAACCTACTTCAACATAATAAAGATCATATATGACAAACCCACAGCAAACATCATTCTCAATGGTGAAAAACTGAAAGCATTTCCTGTAAGGTCAGGAACAAGACAAGGATGTCCACTCCCACCACTATTATTCAACATAGTTTTGGAAGTCCTAGTCACAGCAATCAGAGAAGAAAAAAGAAATAAAAGGAATACAAATTGGAAAAGAAGTAAAACTGTCACTATTTGCAGATGACATGATACTATACATAGAGAATCCTAAAGATGCCACCAGAAAACTACTAGAGCTAATCAATGAATTTGGTAAAGCTGCAGGATACAAAATTAATGCACAGAAATCTCCTGCATTCCTATACACTAATGATGGAAAATCTGAAAGAGAAATTCAGGAAACACTCCCATTTACCATTGCAACAAAAAGAATAAAATACCTAGGAATAAACCTACCTAGGGAGACAAAAGACCTGTAATGCAGAAAACTATAAGTCACTGATGAAAGAAATTAAAGATGATACCAACAGATGGAGAGACATACCATGTTCTTGGATTGGAAGAATCAATATTGTGAAAATGACTATACTACCCAAAGCAATCTGCAGATTCAATGCAATCCCTATCAAATTACCAATGACATTTTTTACAGAACTAGAACAAAAAATCTTAAAATTTGTATGGACACACAAAAGACCCCGAATAGCCAAAGCAGTCTTGAGGGAAAAAAACGGAGCTGGAGGAATCAGACTCCCTGACTTCAGACTATACTACAAAGCTACAGTAATCAAGACAACATGGTACTGGCACAAAAACAGAAATATAGATCGACAGAACAGGATAGAAAGCCCAGAGATAAATCCACGCACCTATGGTCAACTAACCTATGACAAAGGAGGCAAAGATATACAATGGAGAAAAGACAGTCTCTTCAATAAGTGGTGCTGGGAAAACTGGACAGCTACATGTAAAAGAATGAAATTAGAACACTCCCTAACACCACACACAAAAATAAACTAAAAATGGATTAGAGACCTAAATGTAAGACCGGACACTATAAAACTCTTAGAGGAAAACATAGGAAGAACGCTCTTTGACATAAATCACAGCAAAATATTTTTTGATCCACCTCCTAGAGTAATGGAAATAAAAACAAAAATAAACAATGGGACCTAATGAAACCTTAAAGCTTTTGCACAGCAAAGGAAACCATAAACAAGACCAAAAGACAACCCTCAGAATGGGAGAAAATATTTGCAAATGAATCATCAAAGGATTAATCTCCAAAATATATAAACAGCTCATGCAGCTCAATATTAAAAAAACAAACAACTGAATCCAAAAATGGGCAGAAGACCTAAATAGACATTTCTCCAATGAAGACGTACAAATGGCCAAGAAGCACATGAAAAGCTGCTCAACATCACTAATTATTAGAGAAATGCAAATCAAAACTACACTGAGGTATCAACTCACACCAGTTAGAATGGGCATCATCAGAAAATCTACAAACAACAAATCCTGGAGAGAGTGTGGAGAAAAGGGAACCCTCTTGCACTGTTGGTGGGAATGTAAATGGATACAGCCACTGTGGAGAACAGTATGGAGGTTCCTTAAAGAACTAAAACTAGAATTACCATATGACCCAGCAATCCCACTACTAGGCATATACCCAGAGAAAACCATAATTCAAAAAGACACATGCAGGCTTCCCCGGTGGCGCAGTGGTTAAGAATCCACCTGCCAATGCAGGGGACACAGGTTCGAGCCCTGGTCTGGGAAGATCCCACATGCCATGGAGCAACTAAGCCCATGCACCACAACTACTGAGCCTGAGCTCTAGAGCCCGCAAGCCACAACTACTAAGCCCACGTGCCACAACTACTGAAGCCTGTGTGCCTAGAGCCCGTGCTCTGCAACAAGAGAAGCCATGACAATGAGAAGCCCGTGCACGGCAACTAAGGGTAGCCCCTGCTCACCAACGAAGAGTAGCCCCCGCTCACCGCAACTAGAGAAAGTCCACGCACAGCAACGAAGACCCAACACAGCCATAAATAAATAAATAAATAAATAAATAAATAAATAAATAAATTTATTTTTAAAAAAGACACATGCACCTCAATGTTCATTGCAGCCCTATTTACAACAGCCAGGTCATGGAAGCAACCTAAAAGCAACCTAAATGCCCATCGACAGACAGATGGATAAAGAAGATGTGGTACATATATAGAATGGAATATTACTCAGCCATAAAAAGGAACGAAATTGGGTCATGTGTAGAGACGTGGATGCATCTAGAGACTGTCAAGCAAAATGAAGTAAGTCAGAAAGAGAAAAACAAATATCGTATATTAACGCATATATGTGGAACCCAGAAAATGGTACAGATGAACCAGCTTGCAGAGCAGAAATTGAGACACAGATGTAGAGAACAAACGTATGGACACCAAGGGGGAAAAGCGGCGGGGTGGTGGTGGTGGTGGTGTGATGAATTGGGCGATTGGGATTGACATGAATATACTGATCTGTATAAAATGGATAACTAATAAGGAAAATAAATAAATAAAAAATAAACATACACAGGTTATTTGTAAGTAAAAAAACAAACAAAAAAACCCCAATTATTGGGTCTCTTTGAACTACAGAATTCAATGGACACCTCTTGCAGGAAAAAAAAAAAGAAAACAGAAGGAAACTGGCGCCAGGATGAATAAGTTAGAGAGTAATCATATCTGAAAAAGGTATGTGATAAAATGCCAAAGCAATCTTGCCAGGGTTTGTTTGCTTTCACCTATAATCCCAGGAAACTTTAAAAAGCTAAATTTGGAGTACCTGTAGAACAGGATGAAAATGTAGTGACCAAGAGGGGGAAAACATTTTTTAACTTTTTTCTTATGACGTCAACACAATACTGCTTTTCCTCAATAGTTATATTGACTTCACTGGCATACACAGTGTAAAAACAAGACCACAGGCCCAAAAGGGAGTCCCTTATGCTAAACTCCACATTGCCAAACCCGACTTCATTATGGTTTCTGCCCTCCCAGAAATGGAATCTTAAACCGTCAATCAGGAATCACCTGATCAGCACCGGTGAGGGGATCTGCCTGGTGGACACAGCCAACCCGCTTTTCTGCCTGCTTTAACTTCCTTGTCCCTGCTCCCTTCTGCCCATAAAAGCTTCTCATTTTGTACAGCTCCTCAGGGCTCCTTCCTGTCTGCTAGATGGGATGCTGCCGCATTCAAATCAAGTGTTGCTCAAATAAATTCAAAAAATTGTTAATAGGCCTCCATTTATCTTTTAACAACAGACACCGGGATAATGTGATATAAGAAGAAATATGTATTTGGTCTTCTCCTCAGCACAGAGCTCATAAAACCTGTGGAATTTCCTGACTGATGGGCGATAGGAGAGTCCTGTTATTCATAACATGCGCCCTTTGACCACACCTGAGTTTATGCTAATGAGGTGACTCCTGGAGGATGGGGGCTGGTTGCCAGAGGCACCAACCATGGGATTCGAGGGTTGGAACTTCCAGGCCCACTCCCCAGAAGACTGAGTTAATCACCAGTGGTTGATGAGTTCATCAATCATGCCTACATAGTGGAGCCTCCATAAAAACCCCAGATGAAGGAGTCTGGGGGAGCTTCTGGGCTGTGGACGCACCCCTGTGCCTGCTGGGAGGGTGGCACATCCCAACGTCACGGGGACATAAGTCCCTACGCTTGGACATTTCCAGCCCTCACCCTACATACCCCTTCATGTGGCTGTTCATTTGTATCCTTTATGACATCCTTTATAATAAACTAGTTAAACAGTAAAAAATTCTCCTGAGTATTCTGAGCTCTCCTAGCAAATTACTGAAATGAGGAGGGGGTCGTAGGAACCCCTGGTTTGTAGCCAAGTCAGGCAGAAGTGTGGGTAACTTGGGAACCCACTACTTGTGACCAGTGTCTGAGATGGGGGCAGTCTTGTGGGACTGAGCCCTTAACCTGTGATGTCTGTGCTAACTCTGGGTAGTTAGGGTCGGAACTGTTTAATACGAGGAAGAAACACCCCGACATTTCATGTCAGAAGCGTTGGGAGTAGAGAGACAGTTCTCCAGGTACCTAGGTTTCCAGATACCTTTTACTTTTATGGTTTGAACAGACAGGTTCCAGACAGAAGAACATCCTTCACTGAAGGTCTCTGCAGCCTGGTTACCTACTTTTATCTGCAACATGTTTTGTGCTCCACAACTTTCATGTTTTTTTCTTCCCCTATACTTTCAAACCAATAGTTAAGCCAGAATATTAATCAATTTGTGTAGAGGAAAATACATTTACAAATAGGCAATAAGATGGCTTTGATATAGAAACCTCATAAAAATGTATTTATCAGACTAAAGAATAATAATCTGGTATAAAATCTCAATGATCCACACTGCCTTTGAATAATGACTAATTCAGTGAATTCCCTATATGCTTCATAGGCAACCTCCTGCCAGGTGAGTAAACTACTTGCTAGGTACTTATAATTCTTGAGAAAAGTGATCATTTTGAGCCAGCTGGTTCCATCAGTTCATGCAACTGTTTTTCATACACCCTACTGGCCCCTAAGGGTTTCTGCACCACCCAAAGCAATTCTCACACAGTTGTTAAACATTCTCATGATTTCACCAAATTCATTCAGAAAATATCTCCCATTCCCATGCCAGAGAGATGAAAGATTATATTACACTATACAGTTACATCTTACAGTATATCCTTTCATATCAAACAAATGTATTTTTCATTTTTAAAACAAAAGCATTTGATTTTGTTTCTGTGTTATTCATATTTTGGCATTTACATAAAAGAAGTCAAGTGACAGTGACCCCTGAGGACATCTGTGTCGTATTTGCAGTGATTATGAACTGTGTCACTGACACTTTACTCTGCATGTCATTCGGTGAGACAAGGCAGCAGCTTCCCTGTGTTGTTCCCTGGGCTTGGCATCTCTGATGGCAGATAAACCCGAGAATCTGCTGACGCAGCAGCCTGAGAAAAACCCCACTCACCTCACGTCCACCTCACCTCCAACGTGCATGAGAAAAGAGCCATCGGGTTGCTTCAGCGAGTACAAATACTGGAGAAGCTTTTCTCTGAGAAACGAACAGGAGAGAGGCAGGAGATGGCGATGGTCAGTGCACTGTCAGCATGCGGGAGCCCAGCTGGGTGTCCAGTCCTGCTGGCTTTGACTGTACCTGTTAATGACATCATAGGCCTCTTCGGTGCCAATGATGCATAGCGCGTTGACTGCTGCGTATGTGGGCGCAAGGTGTGGGTACTGGCCAGGGCCCCCTCCAAAGCCACCTTCTGGGCTTTGACACAGCTCCAGGAACTGACACACGCTAGGTACACAGCCAAAGGGAAAGACAAGGTCAGACAGCATTAATTTCAAAACACCGAATTCCTCCAGTCCATGCCTTTCCAAGCCTCCGCCCTCCTCAAAAGGGAAGAAACCTCCCCTCCCCACCTAGTGAATATATACTGAATACAGTTAACACCTGTGAAGGGCCTAATTCTCTAATGATAGCCTGATTCTCTGCTATCATCAGCTTTGTGTGCCCTCCTTTCTGAGTTTTGTATTTAAGCATTTGCCTAGTCGTGAAGCAAGGAACATAAGGCCGGGCAGAAATACACAGCCTTTTTTAGAACTGGGAGTAAGTCTCATGCTTCTTGACCTAATCTTTCCCATATTTTCCTCTCAATTTGCCACCCTGGATCTATGGAACCAGCCCATTCTCCTTGTCTCTAGGGTACCTCCCAGGCTTCGGATTTTGCCTAAATCATGGTGATACTCAATTGCTGGTCTAGAGCCATCACCTAGGCCTACCAGAAAAATTTAAAGCGGTGCCTTCTCACCCCCATTGCCGTGTAAGCCCCAGTGGGCTACTGATTTTTACTCCGTTCACCGACAAGAAACAAGCTTCCAATGGAGTCTGCCTCCATGGTTAGGAGAATAAGAAAGAGGTGGGCTTCTGCTTGCTCCGCTCACTGTGGCAAACTTAAGCACTGCTGGCTCCTATCACAGGAATGCATCCCAGGCTGTAGGCTTCTGGAGAGTTTCTCACAGAGGCTCCAGCTCCTTCACTGAGGGAAGCTGTTTATTGAGGGTTGGCCTCCAAGCCTTTGCTTCCAAGCATGGCATCAGTCTGCCCAGAAGTTATCTTCTTGCTTTAAGTGAAACCAAGAGAACCCCTCTTTGTTTAAGGTCCTCTAAAGTTCATCGGAAAGGGGTGCCCCCGGAGGGTGCCCCCTGGTTCTCAAGCTGTTTCCGCACAACGTAGCAGGATCACAGCTTCCTACTAGGACAAGTCCTCAGTTAAGAGAACCAGCTGCAAATGTGTCCTTCTAGTGCTCAGACAGCCTTCTTTTCCTGGACTCTTTTGTCTCATTTTTTCTTGTCTACTGCTGCCAGAGAGATGGCACAGAGTCTACTTAATCTCCACTAAGACACAAGCTGATTGCGCCTCTCCCACCTCATATTTGATGACTTTTGATTTCAGACCTGCCATTATCTGGGCAGGGACAGCCACAGAAAATGCTGCTGACTTCCCAGTAAAGCCCTGAAATCATCACAGGTTAAAAGCAATCCACACTCACTTCACGTTCCACCCACAATTTTACTGTAGGAAACACAAGGATTGAAACTGAAGTTGATAATCAGAGAAGGAAGACGGTTCTGTGACATGTTTTTTTTTTTTTTTTAATTTATTTTATTTATTTATTTGGCTGCGTTGGGTCTTTCTTCGTTTCTGTGCGAGGGCTTTCTCTAGTTGCGGAGAGCGGGGGCCACTCTTCATCGCGCTGCGCGGGCCTCTCACTGTCACGGCCTCTCCTGTTGCGGAGCACAGGCTCCAGACGCGCAGGCTCAGTAGTTGTGGCTCACGGGCCCAGTCGCTCCACGAGCATGTGGGATCTTCCCAGACCAGGGCTCGAACCCGTGTCCTCTGCATTGGCAGGCAGATTCT
This sequence comes from Mesoplodon mirus, assembly GCF_964341445.2. NCBI lineage: Eukaryota > Metazoa > Chordata > Mammalia > Artiodactyla > Ziphiidae > Mesoplodon > Mesoplodon mirus. The sequence continues at coordinate 151,992,522 of NC_138979.1, read as the reverse complement.
CAACCACTGCGCCACCAGGGAAGCCCCTGTGACATGTTTTTAATAGCAATTAATTTTTGCAGAGAAAAATGAGTTTTTTACTAACATGTTTCCCAAACCCTCATCAATTCTTATCCTATTTCCCAGAAACAAAGAGCTAATAAACTCCTGGTCTAACAAAAGTTGGCTGCATTAGCTTACAAAAAGCTTTCTGATCACAAAAATAACGTTTTTTGGCTGACATAAAACTTAACAGCACATTTTAAAAAAGAAAAAGGAAAAGAGTCATCTAGTTATCCATTCCCTTCCCCAGCTCCCATGATAAATTACGGCAAATGCAATACTCCTGACCCTGTAGCCTAAAGTCTGGAATGGGCCGGGATCTGAATGTACCAGAGACACCATTAAATCACCCCTCCACACCAACTGCCCCCAGCTGACAGGCTGCATCTGACTGACTGAGGGCTATGTGGGGAACAGGGGTTGGGCTCTTCTTGAGTCTGAGACACTTCCGTACTATAGAACATTCTGATCCAGAGTCTTTCCAACTTGTACCTTAAGGAACTGGCAAACTGACAGTGAAGCTACCAGCTGTCGTGAGCAGAACTCCTAGCAATTCTGAAAAGCAAAATCTGAATGATACTTCTAACGATCCAAAGGGGAAGAAAAACTTGTCTTAGAGACCAGAAATTTGCCAACTAATTTTAAAAATCACATGCGGAAAACACTGAGCAAACACCAAGAGTGGCACACTTTGTGAAAAACAAGTCTTCATAAATCACTCATTTAGTCATATGACTGAAAGATCTAGGAGATCAATTTTCTTTCAAGTCAGCAAGGCATTTCATCCTCGCTTACATGACGATTTCCAACAAAGTGGGAAACTATCTTCCAGATCAGGGATTTAAAAACCCCAAATGTGTATATGAGAATCACTGGAGGGCTAATAAAGAACACAGACCCAGACTTGCTGAAGCAGGAAAGAGCTGGGCCTCTGTATTTTTACCAAATTCCCAGGTGATGTGGATACACACGAAGTTTGAATACCACAAGTCTTTGCTGTATAATTAGAATCACTTTGGGGATGTTTTAAAAAAAAAACAAAAACCAAGCCTAGGCCACATCTAATATCAATTAAATCAGAGTCGCTGAGGGTGGGCCCAAGTGGCAACAGTTTTAAAAATTCCCCATGTGACTCCAATGTACAGCCAAGTATCAGTGCTTCTCAAACTCGAGTGTGCGTGGAAGTCACCTGAGTATCTTGTCAAACTGCAGATCTAATTCAGTAGAACTAAAGGGACCCGAGATTCTGCATTTCTAGCAAGCTCCCAGGTGATGGCAATGCTGCTGGTCTGGGGACCACATTTTGGGTAGCAATGTGATATATCTGCACTGTCCAATAGGTAGCCACTAGCCACATGAGGTTTTTTAAATTTCAATTTAAATTAATTAAATTTAAAATTAAGCTCCTCAGTCACACAAGCCACATTGCAACTGCTCAATAGCTACATGTGGCTAGTGGCTGCGATAAATTATAGAACATTTCCATTACCTTGTTGAGTTCTATTGGACACCACTGCTTTATCATTCAACTATTAAAAAGTGTGTAAAACCTGTAAGAGGATTAAGTTCAAAGCAAGATTATCGATGATTTACTTGGACTTTTAGGGGATGGTTGAGGACTGCCTTAAAGTGGTTGATTCTGGACATCACTGTCACCAGTGTGGATGGAGGACTCAAAAGCATGCATAGTATATAAGCAAATAATACATAACGAGCAGGGAAACCCTCCAAGGAGAGAAAGCCCAGAATAATATAAAACAAATCAGAAGCCAATAAGAATAAAACAAATGAAACAGGTGTAAGTAGCAAGTAATATACTTAGAGATGGCAGGAGTAGGGGGATGAAGAAAGCATATAAATATGAGAAATAACTAGGAACACAGCAGAAAAAGGACCAGAGGTTAGGGTCCAGGACTTGTAAACAATAAAGAAAATGCTTTTTCAAAGCATCATAAACATAGTATTGGTCAAAACTATATCTGGCTCAAGCCTCCATTTTCCAACTCAAAGGAATTTCAGAATAGAGTTGTAAAAATGGCTAAGTATACAAGTGATTAAAAGGCTTACCATTAGAGAAAACCACAGTGTGGAAGCTACTCAGCAAAATACCTCAAGTATACAAAGGGTAATTATGCAAACTTTCTAGTAAAGAAACAAAAATTGAAGCTAATCTGCAGCAAGAAGAATTTAGGTTAGATTTAAGAAAAACTTCAGCACCAGACAGGTTACCACAGATAGACTTAAGGCCTAGAATAAGTTAGAAAGATGGTAGCTTTGGAAATAGGCACAGTCATCCTTGAGCAGATGACTCAGGAGCATATGCGAAGGCAGGATGGATGACCTGACATCAGGCTAAGACATCTATGCTAAGTCTTCCGATTTTCATACTGTAAGACAGCTTCAGCTGATACAAGGGAAAGGAAAACTCCTTCCCTGGCAGAGGAGAGCAATGAACAGGGGAAAGACAGGCAGGCTCTCCTGTTGATTCCAGGAGGCCAGTGTCGCCCTGGGGAGGACGACAGGTTATCTGATTTCATCAAGAGCTGGCGATGCCTGGTGTGTTGCTGTTTTAGAAGTGTGGTCAAGTCTAAAGTTGGTTATTTTAGAGCAGGGTTTCTCCACCGTGGCACTATTGACATTCTGGACTGGATAATTCTTGGTTGTGGGGACTGTCCTGTGGAGGATATTTAGCAGCTTCCCCAACCTCCACCTTCTAGATACCAGCAACACCTGGCCAAAAAACGCCCAGAAGACAAATGACCACGTAAGGTATCTTCACTGAAAGATAAGGAAACAAATTAAATTTAAAAGGAAAGATATTTCAGGAGCTATCCAGGGGACAAGCAACTAATAACCTTTCGAAAGGGAAATAATAAAACACTGACACATGAAAATTTAAATTTAATCTTTAGAAAAACTTTACAAGTGGAAAAGTCCTAAAACAAGTTTTAAGTTAAAGATAGTTTTCAGATCTTACAGAAGCTAAAAGACCTAACACTACAGTAGTTTCCCTGTGGTTTTCATTTTACCCTGTGTGTCTCATTAACGTAGCATTCAATAACAACGCGTGGGATTCTCATTAAAAGATGCTTCCTTTAGTTCTAAAATCATTAACAAGGCAAATGCACTTAGTCTGGTTCCAAAATATGAATTTACTTTAGGTAAACACATGTATAAATTTGTGGATACAATCTCTTAAGAGAGGCACACTAAATTCCTACCTATAAATATATTATTCTTGAAAGGTCTGAAACCAGCAGTAAAAGCCTGGCCTTGCTGACTTTGGTAGGCAGTCACAGTAGCTGACAAAAGTGGTTTTGTCCACTAGAGGGAACTCAGCTTGTCATATTGTTCCCAGAACAAACAGAAGTACAACAGTGAACAAAATAGGAAAGAGAGAGAAACTTGAGTGTGTGTGTGTGTGTGTGTGTGAGTGTGTTGCACACTAGGCTGGGGAGGGGGAAGAGAAGACAGCAGAAAAATAATTAAACTCTACAGCTAAACTCAACCTCTAGGTCACCTTAATATTTGTATAAAGAAGAGGGAAACAAAAAAAACCTAATCACATTTTCAAAGCATTTCTTTTCCCTGTGCAAAATAAACAAAAAGGCAATATCCAAAATCAAGTAGTCTTTTTTAAAAAAAAAATCCCCATATTTTTATAGAAGTCATTAAGATTTCTGTTTCTTACTAAAAATAGTTTATTCCCTTATAAGCCAGAGCTACTAGGCTCTGTTCATTACAAATATTATCTGCACCTAGAATTAACTGCCTGCTAGGCACACAACAAAGTACATTATTGGGAAGTCTAAGTAATTCTTTCAAAGTCTGTTAAATCAATGCTCAGAAGAACCATAGGTAAAGCTTTTAAGTTGGCTGTGAAACAGAAAATTTTGCTCATTAACTATCAAGTGGTTCTTGCAATCAGGACAAATCAGCTTTTTAGTTTTAAAACATTCTTTTAATTACAAAACAACAGTTTCATTGTAGAAATTTTAGAAAATGCAAATCAGCTTAAAAAAGAAAAGAAAAAAATCACCTTCAACCCCACCATCTGCACAAATAACTACCATGTGTGTATCTATCCTTGTTTTTTTCTATGCATAGAACCACCTTTATTTTTAATCTATAAAAAAATGAATCTTTACCTTTTTTCATTTAAATATCTTTCTATATAAATACATACATTTTTATATACAAATATACACATTTATAAAGAAAAATTAAAAAATATATATATACACATTTATATATTTTTTTTTAATTGAGGTATATATTATTGACATGTAACATTATATTAGGTTCAGATGATCTGACAACATTAGGATTTGATATTTGTATATACTGGGAAGTGATCACCACAACATGTCTATTCAACACCTGTTAACTTTTACATTTTTACGTGGCTGCATAGTATTTCACTGTATGTATCATGACATAGGTACTTTACCTGAACTTTACGCCTATAGCATCCCCGACTGTTGATACTTAGGTTGTCTCCAATCGTTCAGTGTGAAAAGCCCTCTAAGGGGGTCCTCTCTTCCTATCTGATGTTGCCACAAAAGCTGCTCTGACACTTATTCCCTCAGAAAAGCCTTACATATAAGACGCCAAGTATACAACCTGGACAAAACTCAAAATCGATGCTGACCCGAGTTTTTCCACGTCAAGAAGCCCCTTATCACCATCTTCCCACTTCAGACCGGTCTACGTCCACCTCTAGGGGGCATCCTTCCTGCTCCAAACCACTGCTCCTTTAGGGGGTATCTGCACTTCACTCACAAAATCCTCCCATGTCTTTTGTCTTCTCTCACATACGACTTTCCCATTCCCATTCCCCCAGCGTGCATCCTGATTGTGTATGTGGAGGATGGGGGGGGAACTTCCCAAACAATCCACAACCCCCAACTGGTATTTCAAAAACACACAGGCCTTTATTTTGACAATTAAATTCCTGTTACTGCAGAAACTGTGTCCAACTCTACATCCAGAGCTAGAAGCAACTAGGCTTGCAGCAGCTCTGTGATGTGGAAGACAATGCATATTTTTCCTCTCCCTCTGAAAGCATCGTACACATCACAAGGGTTAATGGCCTAATTCTTTATTATCTTCCCTATCCACATTCATCACAAGACACCCTGCCCAGGAAGGCAAGAATGAGAGGTTATTGTTAAGACGGAATGAATGAGACAATGTGTGGCTCTGTTCTTCTGACCTGACCCAGGCAGGGGGACTGCGGCCAGGGAGGGGTATGTGCTGGCCTCCACGCGTCCCGGCACAGCTGCCCGTGTGCTGCGGGCAGACGAACCTAGCTCAGGGGCCTCCCTCTGACTCTCTCCCTCCGGAGCAGCAGCGGGAGAGATGAGGTCGAGGTGCTGCTGAGGGGACGCGATCTCTCTCAGTGAGAACTGGAGCATTAGATCCAATTCCTGGCGGCTCTCTGCTACCTCAGGTACCCCTCAGACTAGAGTGATGATCGGTTTCTTCTTTAAAATACAAACTATATGGGCTTCCCTGGTGGCGCAGTGGTAGAGAGTCCGCCTGCCGATGCAGGGGACACGGGTTTGTGCCCCGGTCCGGGAAGATCCCACATGCCACGGAGCGGCTGGGCCCGTGAGCCATGGCCGCTGAGCCTGTGCGTCCGGAGCCTGTGCTCCGCAATGGGAGAGGCCACAACAGTGAGAGGCCCACGTATCGCAAAAAAAAAACAAAAAAAAAACAAAAAAAACCCCAATAAAATACAAACTATGATGAGCGTCTAAGGATGAGAAGCCACACTGAGGACACCGTCTGCACCAGCACTTTGGGAAGAATCCTAGTTGCTGAGATCTTTAACCATAAATCAGAAGCTTAGGAAAACGATGTCATGACATTTGTACACCAAGACGGTAACACATCCACTGCCATCAAGAGCCATACTGTCCCTCCCAGGCATTGGTGAGGAGGGACTTCTATGGACGTGTTTACGGAAAGCAAAGACATTTTTGTCCACTGGGTTGCCACGCGTTTCCCCACAGAAGCTATTCAAATGCATACTGTACTTTCTGGCAAAATCATATTTCTCCAGAGTTGATGATGAAGACTTTTCTCAAAGACCAGAGCAAGAGCCAAAAGAAAAGGCCACAGAAGAGACAGAATCCTTCTCTTGGGAGTTCAAAGTCTTATTCTACCTGTGAGCATACAATGGGCTTCTGAAGTGGAAGAGTTTCAGGAAGTTACTGGAGGTCAAGAGAAGGGCAACGGTGTCTTTGTAGTGCTCTGTGGTTTTCATTCAAAATAAATAAAACAGAAATGAAACAAAAAGAACCCCGAAGTCAAAATACAATTTCAGAGAACACCCCGGGTTCCCCAAAGCCAGACTCACTCTGTCGCCACCATCTGGGGAATGGGTTCATCTAGGAGTTCCAAGCTGTGCAGGATCCAGTAGCAGAGCCATGGGCGGCTGGCATCCAGACACTGCAAAAGGAACAGGGTAGAAAACACACCCCTTGTTCAGAATCCTTCCAAGACCCTGCGGAAAAGGCAGCAGGGTCTCCAACCGTTCAGTGTGAAAGGGGAGACATCTGTCTCCCTCCTGGCAGCCTGGCAAGGAGGAGGAGGACAACCTATGAACAATCAGTGAATGAAGGACACTTTGCCTGGTGGCCTTAGCCAGGAGCTGAAATGACCATATGTGAGAAAAGGACAATGGGACAAAGGAGTTTAACCTGAACCCAATGGGTCCTTCCCTCACAGGCATCCAAAGAAGCCAAGCAGAGGACTTCTCACACGCCAGAAAGTTAAGTGCTACTATTTTCTCAGTGCAGATCCAAGAAGATACACAACCTCAGGAAGGGATTTGCTGGAGTAACTCATTCAGTAAGTATCTCCTCATGCCAAGCTCTGGGGGCACAGTAATGAGTAAAATTCAGTTCCTACTCTTAAGATACTTTGTTTAGGATGTGTGTGGTTTTCTGTAGAGGAAGAGGGCAATTAGAAAGACATGTAAGGGGCTTCCCTGGTGGCACAGTGGTTGAGAGTCCGCCTGCTGATGCAGGGGACACGGGTTCGTGCCCCGGTCTGGGAAGATCCCACATGCCGCGGAATGGCTGGGCCTGTGGGCCATGGTCGCTGAGCCTGCGCATCCGGAGCCTGTGCTCTGCAACAGGAGAGGCCACAGCAGTGAGAGGCCCGCGTACCGCAAAAAAAAAAAAAAAAAAAAGACATGTAAGTACAAGTGCCTCTCTGGAACACGGCAGAACAAAACTAATGCACACATATACCTGGATAAACGCTATAATGGGCACATGGAAGAAACTGACTACCTCTGCCTGGGGAGCTGGGAAAGGTTTCCAAAGGTGACACGTGAGCAGGTCTTGATCCTAACTCAAGCCATAAATATTCAAGCATTCAAGGCTAGGCCGGCAGGCAGTATTACTGCCCCAGTTTTACAAATCCAAAGTGTATAAATGAGATCCAGAGAGATGAACTTTTTCCAGATTACAGAGCGTAAACGTCAGAGATAAGACAAGACTGCCGGTTTCTAGACTCTCAGTCCAGTGCTCTTTCCGTTGGCCCAAACTGCCCTCTTCATAAATGTGCACATAAATGTGCTAGCTCCCCACCTGGGGGCAGCTGGTGTGGTGACAGAAGACACTGCTATGGGTTTCAGTGCCAGCTCCTCCTCTCGCTAGCTATGTGCCTTTGAGCAAATACTTAATCTTGCCATGCCTATTTCCTTATCTATGAAGAAATAAAGACTTACCTACCCCCTGGATAGCTGTGAGGATTAAATGAGACAATGAACAGCAAGCTTTTAGCGCACTTTTCAGTGAATTGTTAGCTGTCATGGTATTAATTGTATCAGGGTTGCCTGGACCCTAATCATTGAGGATTGAATACTGAAAGTCCACAGGCCAAACGTAACCCAGGGATGTGTCCTGCTTGTTCCCTGTAGTGTTTTGTTTGTTTAATTAGAAATGGTTGTAACATTTACGTGTTGAGAGATCCACAGGGAAATCTGAATTTCTGGCTTCATTTGAAAAAACAAGATGAGATCTGGCAACCCTGGGTCTGCACTGCTGTTTGGCAGCAACTGGGTCCTCTGCTTTGCCTCAGTTCCACCCCGCGCACCCTCCCCCAACCAAGCCCGCATCTCTCGTTTATGCTACCCGCTTGGGTCTACAGGCTCAAATTCCTGCTGTAAATAATCAAATGTAGAACCCCCAAATAAAAGCAAACTAAAAGCAGAGCTGCTGTATGTAAAGTGGGGCAGGGAAACTGGCAGCCTCTGGTTCACATTTACCCTCTGGCTGCTACTCAACCCTATTCCCAACACCCCTCCCCTCCACCTCCGCTGCCCTCCCCTGAGCCCCTCTCTGGACCCCTAGGGCTCTAAGGTATATTGATTTAAGATCCACTCCACGTTTGGGCATTTTTTAGTGTTAAACCACAGGACTACTCTCTGGGACTTATATACTGGTCCTTTGGCCAGTAGAGAAATTAGATCAGCTTACAGGGCCAAGGGGTGGGGATGAACAGGTATCTAGACCACCTTTTAGCGGTCAAGGAGTGTCTAGAAGAACAGCATGTGAACCCCCCTCAGCCACGATGGGGGTGAAAGCCCCACCCCATCTGGGGCCTCCACTAGCTCTGAGGGAGGACAAGACTAGAGACTGGGTTCTGTCCTTTCGGAAGCAGGAGTCCCGGCTCTGTGCGGCAGAGCTGCTGCAGACCCGGTGCCCACCAGAGCCACACAGGACGGTGAGTGAATCTGCGACAGGGCAAGCCCATAGTGTCTTTTACATCCAAACAGTAAAAAAGGAGAAAGATCTGACTGATAATTTGATAGAGAAAGCTCCTGGGCAAGGTGTTTACCTCGTAGGCATCTGTCAGCTGTCGGAGGCCTCTCTTCAGATAATGGAAGTGCTTCTCCCTCTGCAAAATAAGCCTGGAAAGATAAAGAGCTTCGTAAACCTACTCTAACAGCCTCGGCTTCCCCCACTACAGAACACAGTACGCACACGCACACACTCACTCACACCTTCTGGTCATCCCCCTACAGTCAATGAGTAGAAAACAGCAACTTCTTTAGCTCCCCAGGGCGGCTAAACCAGAGAAGAGAGGCCAGCCTCTGACCGTCCTTAACGTGTCTGGAAATGGCGCTGGCAAATGTTTGGGGAGGGGCTTCCCTGGTGGCAGTGGTTAAGAGTCCGCTTTCCAATACAGGGGACACAGGTTCGAGCCCTGGTCGGGGAGCTAGGATCCCACATGCTGCGGGGCAACTAAGCACGCGTGCCACAACTACTGAGCTCACGCGCCTCAATGAGAGCCAGCCTGCGTGCTGCCAACTGTGGAGCCCACGCCCTCTGGACCCCAACAAAGAGCCCGTGCGCTGCAACGAAAGATCCTGCATGCCTCAACGAAGATCCGGCGTGCCGCAACAAACACACGGCGCAGCCAAAAAATAAATAAATAAACAAACAAACAAAATGTTAAAAAAAAAAAATTAGGGATTCCCTGGTGGCGCAGTGGTTGAGATTCCGCCTGCCGATGCAGGGGACACGGGTACGTGCCCCGGTCCGGGAAGATCCCACATGCCGCGGAGCGGCTAGGCCCATGAGCCATGGCCGCTGAGCCTGCGCTCTGCAACAGAAGGGGCCACAATAGTGAGAGGCCCGCGTACTGCAAAAAAAAAATAAAAAAATAAATTTGTGCAGCCAAAAAATAAATAAATAAGTAAAATGTTAAAAACAAACTCTCCTTCGTGGCCGGTAGCTTTGGGCTAGAAATGCCTCTGTGAGCACACTTAGCCAGGCAGTAACAAACCACCCAGAAAGTTCCTCCAGGATCTAGCTGAGAACAGATACCTTGCGGCTCCCCACCCTGTAAGCAATTTAAATCTGAGCCTCGCCACTTCCCTGATTTGGTTAGCCTCTGTCGTTCTGGTCATTTCTTATGGGGTCACTTCTCTGAAGTCTGTGGTTTGTACCCTGCCTGCCCCTCACTCATCTGTCTAGTGTTCCCTCCCCGAAATTCCACCTCCCACGTGCTGACCCACAGCCCTGGCCTGAGGATCACGTCTGTATTCTGCAGCCAGTCACTCTCCTCGGCCCTGATGTCAGCAACACTGGCTCTAAGATGGACTGTGCTGGCCATGGCCACCTGCACAGGCAGGCAGAGGACAGGGGCTGCGCTTCTCGCTGGGTCTTACAGAAGGGGTCTGTGTGATTACGGAAGGAAAGAAAAAAGTAAAGAATTTAAGACATTCCCTGTGCTTGCTGATTCCAGAAATAAAATGAAAGAAGAACCACTCTCTTTCCTAGGTATTCAATTCAACAATTGTTTATTGAACTCCCACTGTACTGTGCCCAGAAGAAGGAGTCTTTACTTCAAAAAGTCTTCTAATTCAGTACTGGAAATGAGATAAGGACATAAGCGGCTACAAAATGAGGAAAACTGAGTAGTTTTCATAAAGGGAAAACAGATAAAATACTAGAGACTCTAAAGGGTTTGGGGGAGGGCATCTCATTCAGAAAACAACGATCAGGGAAGGTTGTGTGAACAGGTGGAAGTTGAGGTAGGGGCCCTGGAAGAAGGAGAATATTGTAACAGGCAGAGGATGTGAGGAGTTGGTGGGAGAACAGTTTAGCCAGAAGGAACAAAGACAAAAGGAACCGACCAGGGCCGTCCAAAAGAACTTCCAGTGATGATGGAAGTGTCTTTGTCTGTGCTGTCCAATAGGTAGCCACGAGCCACATGTGCGTACTGAGCACTTGAAATATGGCTAGTGTGACTGAGCAACTGAATTTTAAACTTTATTTAATTTTAATTAATTTATGTTTAAACAGGCGCAAGTGGCTAATGGCTACTATATCATGCAGACAGGTATAAAGCGTGCAGAGGGAGTGCAGGTCGGGGATTTGGCCTGGCTATTAGGAATGAAAGCAGAATGGTCAAGAAGGCAGCTGAGGCACTTTTTACAGGGAGCTGGGATGCCAGCTGAGGAATTTAACTCAATTTAATACGCAAAGGGAATTTGCGACAACGTGGATGGAACTTGAGGACATTATGCTACGTGAAATAAGTCAGATAGAAAAAGATAAATACTGCACAATCTCACTCATATGTGGCACTCTAGAGCTTCCACCAAAAAAACAAAAAACAAACAAAAGCCCTGAGCTTGTGGATACAGAAAACAGATTGGTGGTTGCCTGAAGTGAGAAGTGGAGGGGGAGGGCAGTGAAATGGGTGAAGGGGGTCAAAAGGTACAAACCTCCAGTTATAAAATAAATAAGTCTGGGCTTCCCTGGTGGCGCAGTGGTTGAGAGTCTGCCTGCTGATGCAGGGGACACGGGTTCGTGCTCCGGTCCGGGAGGATCCCACGTGCTGCGGAGTGGCTGGGTCCGTGAGACATGGCCACTGGGCCTGCGCGTCTGGAGCCTGTGCTCCACAACGGGAGAGGCCACAACAGTGAGAGGCCCGCGTACCGCAATAAATAAATAAATAAATTAAATTAAATTAAATTAAATAAATGTAATGTACAGCACAGTGATATAGTTAATAATACTGTACTGCATACTTAAAAGTAGCTAGGAGGGGCTTCCCTGGTGGCGCAGTGGTTGGGAGTCCGCCTGCCGATGCAGGGGACACGAGTTCGTGCCCCGGTCCGGGAAGATCCCACGTGCTGCAGAGTGGCTGGGCCCGTGAGCCATGGCCGCTAAGCCTGCGCGTCGGGAGCCTGTGCTCCGCAATGGGAGAGGCCACAACAGTGAGAGGCCCACGAACCGCAAAAAAAAAAAAAAAAAAAGTAGCTAGGAGAGTGGATCTCAAAAGTTCTCAACACAAGAGAAAGAATTTATAACTATATATGGTGCTGAATGTTAACTGGACTTACTGTGGTGACCATTTTGCAATACATACAAATATTGAATCATTACGTTGCACACCTGAAATGAATATAATGTTATGTCAGTTATACCTCAATTTTAAAAAATAGGCAAAGGAAAATCCTGAGGGTTTTCAGCTGAGAAAAAATGACCAGAACTGTAATTTAGAAAAATTATCTGACCACAGTAGGTATTCAATATGTGTTTACAAACTGTACCGATGAAAGCACTAAGTGGGGAGAGAGATGAGGTGGGAAGACAGGGTAAGATGCTGTTAAGAGTCAACCAGGTGGGGCTTCCCTGGTGGCGCAGTGGTTGAGAGTCCGCCTGCCAATGCAGAGGACACGGGTTTGTGCCCCGGTCTGGGAAGATCCCACATGCCGCGGAGCGGCTGGGCCCGTGAGCCATGGCCACTGAGCCTGTGCGACCGGAGCCTGTGCTCCACAACGGGAGAGGCCACAACAGTGAGAGGCCCGCGTACCAAAAAAAAAAAAAAAAAAGAGAGAGAGAGTCAACCAGGTGGGAAGAACTTAGAGTTCTGAGGGCTCCACCTAGCACGGTGCCCAAGACAAGCTGACTGTGGACAGGTGGACTCTAAAGCACCGGAAGTGTATTCAGGTGGGGATGTCAGTCACATCGCTGGAAACCCATGTGAGACTCTGGAGAGGGATCCAGGTGACACAGACGAACTAGGAATCATTTATCTGCAAGCAGGTGACAGGTGAAGCTGCAGGAGTAGAGGACAGAGCAGAGAGCAAAGTTTGAAGGCAGAACTGAGGGAAGCCCCATCTGTAAGGGCTTGGAGGACCAGGAGCCAGAGGAGAGAGGTAAAGAGCAGTGCACAAGCAGAGGAAGGCCAAAGGCAGTGTCGCCTCACAGGCAGAGCAGGAGGAGAGAATTTCACGGAGGTTTTTTTTTTGGTGTTTTTTTTTTTCCAGTACGCGGGCCTCTCACTGTCGTGGCCTCTCCCATTGCGGAGCACAGGCTCCGGACGCGCAGGCTCAGCAGCCATGGCTCACGGGCCCAGCCGCTCCGCGGCATGTGGGATCTTCCCGGACCGGGGCACGAACCCGTGTCCCCTGCATCGGCAGGCGGACTCTCAACCACTGCGCCACCAGGGAGGCCCTCACAGAGGTTTTTAACAGCGGCAAACAGTGCAGTAGGAGTGAGGAAAAGAGGACAAACTACAAAGTGGCTGGTGACCTTCAAGAGAGTTCAGGGAGTGAGGAGAGCAGATTCCAGATCATAAAGAAGAGATGGCCAGACTCAACTTCTCTTTCAAGGAGGTCCAGGGGTCAGGGCTCAGCGAGCACAGGGACAGGTGGGCTTGAAGCACTGGAGGTGTATTCAGGTGAGGGCGTCAGAAGGAGAGGTGAGTCTGAAAATAATGAGTCTACATTCTCAGAGACAGAAACAATGGGACAGTGTGAAGTTAGACAAACAGAGGACTCTGAAGTGGGGAAGAGGGAAACCAGGGAAACCAGGGAAACGTGGGACGGCCTCGGTTTTCTCAGGAATTAGGAAGCAAGACCTGGGAGAGTGTGCGTTGGCCGTAATGGGGAATATGTTAGGAAATCTACACAAGATGAATGAAGGATGATAAACCGGAGTGAAGGCCCAGCTGAAGCTGAGGAGTATAATCTTTTGATGAAGCCGTTCAGAAGGCACTGTTGTACGATTTTTTTTCTTGGCAATCTTGCTAGGACCCTTTAGCACAAGCAGCGACAGGGGTACTGTGGTTAGGGCTCGTAAGACGGGAAGCAGAAAGGTAGAGGTGTGAGGGAACGGAATGAGATCAGCGCACAGCTGAAGAGAGCACACCACGCGGCCTGGCTCCGGCCGGGCAGGCTGAGTGTGGCCAGCATAGGTGTGATGGACGAGAAAAACCAGAAGGGCGCAGGAGACCGTTAACAGGGCAGGCAGAGACCCACTCAAGAAGTGAGAGGAAGCTGAGAAACCCAATCCAGGTGAGGGCAAGCACAGAATTTGGAGGCAGAACTCCTGACTTCTAACTATGACAGGATCAAGTCACAGAGGGTTTTCTACAGGTCAGTTCTTGGCAGTCTGAAAAATAGTCAGAGGAATTTGAAAATGCCAAATACCCTGGGATGCTAAGCCACAGAGGAGAGAAGGGAAAATACTCTGTTCCAATAAAGAGAACACTTTCCACCTCATTTAAAATGTCGGGCAAGACAGCATTAAAGGTTTCTTGTGAATAAAATTTTGTGATCCTAAGTGTAATGCTGGGGAAAGGGACCAGGTATTGACTGGAATTCCCTGTTGGGTCTGCCTGCCTACTGCATACCCTATAACCCCGTGAAGGGAGCGCACATCTAGCTTCAGCACCTGGGCCCAGCACAGAGCAGGCTCTCAACATGTACTGTCGAATGAACAAGAGAAAGAATAGAGGAATGGTAGCGTCAGTTTCTGACTAGCCAAAAGAGACTTCTCCCTGGGTACGTGTCCTGTCAATTAAAAAGAATGACAAACCTCAAAGGGAAAGTTAAAATGCGAGCAAGCAGAGAGGGCAAGGAGGGGTTGGTTAGATTGCAGATGGCATCCACTCTGGCTCAGGGGTGCTTCCTATCAGTCTCTCAGGGGGTCACACATGCCACACTGCAGGAGACCCGTCAGCCAGGGGTTAAATTTCCCTGGAGGACTCGGTATTTCTAGAGAGCTGAATTAAGCCACAATCAAATCCTTCCCCTTTTTGTGGGGAAAAGAAAAAACCAACCCCGGAGAATGAACCCTTTCCCTTGTCTTCTCACTCCTCTCATTTGACAAGGGGCTTGTCAGTCCTAGGAAATGAAAGACCTCAGAGGCAAAGGCTTTTCTGTGTGTAGGGAGGAAGAGACTCTGGCTACTCCTCAGGATCCTGAAGTGACAAGAAGCTACCTGAAGCCTCACCTGACCAGAAACATCTAACTGAAAGAAGCTTCAGGCACCTTTTCTGCAGCTCTGAGTTGGTCCCTAGAGGTGGGACCTGAGGCAGCCCAAAGGGGGCTCCCCAACAGCTCTCCTCCCACCCCGAACCTCCCTCACAGATAGCCAGGCCCTGGGAGCCCTGCTAAGAGGGAACTTGTGAATTCCTTTAGCTGGTTTCATCTGAAGACCAACTTTAGCCACAAGCAGGGAAAGAGAAATTTCTTTCGGTGACTTTTTCCACAAGGGAAACTGTCCTTTCACTTTCATCCACTTAATCATAAACACACGTACACATGCATGCAAGCACACACACAAAAATGCTAATATGTAAATGTTATTCTAAAATCTCGGGAAATGTTTCTTTGTTTATCTAGCGCTTCAAGGGCCACAATGCTGATTGAATTTTAACTTCTTCTTTGAGGTTTATGATTCTTTTAAATTGAAGGGACATATATCCAGTTTCTTTTGGTCAGCCAGAGACTGTACTAAGAGCCTTACTGTTATGGACTAAATTGTGTCTCCCCCCCATCGCCAAATTTCGTATGTTGAAGCCCTAACCCCCAGTGTGACTGCATTTGAAGATAGGACCTTTAAAGAGGTATTTAAGGTTAAATGGGACCTGGTATCCTATAAAAAGAGTAAGTGACACTGGGGAGGAATCCACACAGAGAAAAGGCCATGTGAACACACAGTGAGAAGGCGGCCTCTGCAAGCCAAGGAGAGAGACCTCAGGAGAAACCAACCCTGCCAGCACCCTGATCTTGGAATTCCAGCCTCCCCAACTGTGAGAAAACAAATTTCTGTTGTTTAAGCCACCCCATCAGTGGTATTTGATTACAGCAGCCCTAGCAAACGAATACTCTTACCATTCTTTTATTCTAAAGTCACCTCTAGATCTAAAACTCTTTTCTGTGTAGGGCGTTAGAAAAGAAAAGCTAGAGCTCTTTCCCTTTCCTTTCTGAATAATTCAGCCCCAAAGCCATTCAACTAGGTGGAGCAGAACAAGCCAGGCTCTGCGCAGGAGTGGGGTGGCAGGGCACACTGCCGGGCACGAGTGCTCAGCTGGCTGAGGAGGGCATCTGTGTGGCTGTGGAGAGAGGGGTGGGAGATTGGGACACACAGGAATGACCAAATCAATACATATATTTAGGATATGGGCAGTCTGGTTCCACTGTTGGAGAAGTAACTTAGAAATACTTGTGTACTGTGCAGCATGTCCAGTACAGTCCCATGCCCTCACCAAGCTCCAGTCACACTGCCTTGGGTACACTCTGCTCTTTTCAGTCTCAGGGCTGCAGCTCATGGTTTCCCTCTGCCTGGAAAAGCCCCACCACCTCCTGAACTGGCCAATTCCTACTCACCCTCCAGGTCTCAGCCTAAGAGTCACTTTCTCTGAGAGGCCTCTGCTACAGACTTCATGTCTACATGCCTCCAAAACTCTTATGTTGAAATCCTAATCCCCAGTGTGATGGTATTAGGAGGTGGGGACCTCTCTGCATGGTGATTAGGTGGTGAGGGTAGAGTTCTCATGAAGGGATTAGTGCTCTTATAAAAGAGACCCCAGAGTGCTTCTTCCACCAGGTGAGAATACAGTGAGAAGATGCCATCTATGAACCAGAGGGGCGGGTCCTCGCCACATACCAGATCTGCTGGTGCCTTGATCTTGGACTTCCCAGGCTCCAGAACTGTGAGAAATAAATGTTAAGTCACCCGATCTACAGGAAGTTGCTACAGCAGCCCAAATAGACGGAGACACCTTCCCTAATTTACATCCAACCTAATTTACACCCTCCCTGTTACTCTCTCTCGGAGCGCCACGTTCCCTTCTTCAGACAGTTACCCCTGGGCTTCCCTGGTGGCGCAGTGGTTGAGAATCCGCCTGCCAATGCAGAGGACACGGGTTTGAGCCCTGGTCCGGGAAGATCCCACATGCTGCGGAGCAACTAAGCCCGTGCGCCACAACTACTGAGCCTGAGCTCTAGAGCCCGCAAGCCACAACTACTGAAGCCCGCGCACCTACAGCCCGTGTTCCGCAACAAGAGAAGCCACCGCAGTGAGAAGTCCATGCATTGCAACGAAGAGTAGCCCCCGCTCGCGGCAACTAGGGAGAAGCCCACGTGCAGCAACGAAGACCCAACGCAGCCAAAAATAAATAAATAAAAGAAAGAAATTTATTTTAAAAAAAGACAGAGAGAGACAGTCACCCCTTGGTAACTATGTTCTTTGAATTCATTTGTTTAACAACTACTTTCCCCATGAGACTGAGAGCCCAGCAGGAGCAGGACCTGGGTCAGCCTTGCTCACCCTGTTCCCAGAGCCCAGCAGTGTCTGAGCCCCTAGATACCGCTGCCAAATGGGTGAAGGAATGAATGACTTTAAATGAACACAGCAGGGCTTCCCTGGTGGCGCAGTGGTTGAGAGTCCGCCTGCCGATGCAGGGGACACGGGTTCGTGCCCCGATCCCGGAAGATCCCACATGCCGCGGAGCGGCTGGGCCCGCGAGCCATGGCCGCGGAGCCTGTGTGTCCGGAGCCTGTGCTCCGCAACGGGAGAGGCCACAGCAGTGAGAGGCCCGCGTACAGCAAAAAAAAAAAAAAAAAAAAAAAAAAAAATGAACACAGCAGACCGAATGACAGCAAACACACTCCCTCCCCCTAAACGTGGACCATCCCTGAGACTCATGCCTTTGTTTGTGACAGATGAGAGAACAAGGATTCAGTCCATTGTTGGCTGCTGGGAGGGTTTTAAACCCACTAAAGCCAGGGGCTTCTCCAGTCAAAAAGTAAGCCTCTGGGGCTTCCCTGGTGGCGCAGTGGTTGAGAGTCCGCCTGCCGATGCAGGGGACACGGGTTCGTGCCCCGGTCTGGGAAGATCCCACATGCTGCGGAGCGGCTGAGCCCGTGAGCCATGGCCACTGAGCCTGCGCGTCCGGAGCCTGTGCTCCGCAACGGGAGAGGCCACAACAGTGAGAGGCCCGCGTACCGCAAAAAAAAAAAAAAAAAAAAAGTAAGCCTCTGGCACATAAGCAGTAAGTCACTTGAGAGAGGGTGGGAGGGAAGATGAACTTACTTGTATGAACCTTGGACAGAACAACAGTATGAAGGACCACATCTTTTAACTGCTCAGGATTTGGAAAACGCTAAAGCATCATCACATACAGAAATGGCAGAAAACATGGAAGCTGAGCAGGTGCCCGTATGAAAACTGCTTTGAGAGCTTAACTCAGAGCATTTTGGCTTCAGAGCAACTGCCAACACTTAACCGTTAGTGCTCTATTAGCATTATCAATATTTCCCCCTTACAAGGAGCACCAGTCTACTTTTTCCCAAGAAAAAAACAACTTTTTGTTTTTTGGCCACGCTGCACAGCTTGAGGGATCTCAGTTCCCAGACCAGGAACTGAACCTGGGTTACAGCAGCGAAAGCCCGGAATCCTAACCACTAGGTCACCAGGGAACTCCCCGACAATTTAAAACTTTTGTGTGAGTGTGTGTGTGTGTGGTTTATGCATTTCAGGTGTCTTACTAAAGCTAATATAATACATGGAAAAGGGTAAATTCATAAGCATGTGAAACTGTGAGAATGACTAAGCACAGGGAAAGAAAAATTAACTTTTATGGGAAAGCAGGATACTGATAAACAAAACTGTTCAAAGCATGGTCCAAAAGCTCCTTGGGAGGGACCACCTCACTCCAGGAGAGAATGCATGTTTCACAGTCTGAGAGTGAGGAAAATGGGGAATAAACTGTAGAATGAAACAGCATTCAGCTTCAGCCTTGAATTTCAGCCCAATCTTCTATTTGGCAGTGGCTCTGAAAGGCTGAAGAGATGGATGCCTCGCTCAGCATCATTCCTGGCATCCCTGGACCTGGGCATGGTCAGTGATCCTGGGAGTGTGTGTGATTCTGCCACATCTGATCAACAGCATGACCTCAGAAACACAAACAAGCCATGTCACCTAGATTAACTGCTCTATCTGAATATTCACTTTAGCTAACAAGGAAGTTCTGTTCCTGCAATATAATACTAGACTTTTAAAATTTGACTACTAAAATGTTAAATATTATAATTGTGATAGTAATTTAAAATGCTGATAAATTTTCATATTTATTCTTAAACCCCAGAAGTTCATTCTATGGTGAAGATGTTTGGCTCCAGCCTTATATTGATAAGTTGATTTACATTCTCAGCCAATTGGCCACAGTGTGTAATATCTCTAATATTAATTAGCCTGCTGTGACATAAGATGCTAATTAGCATCCTTTAAAACACTCATTTTCATAGGCAACAATGACAAAATGGGAAATGTCAGATTCCTGACATAAACCCAGGGCCCTGGTATATTCTATTTCCACAAAGGATACAAACCCAACAGAAACATTTTTGTTTGCCACCCACACCTGACCTAAGACCTATGAATCAGGGGATTTTACTCCTTTACTGTCCTCTACCACCACTCCCAAAACACAGCTTCCTCCCAGATTGTAACCTCCTACTCTCCCTCCCATCTCAGTAAGAATAAAAGGAAAGTCCAAGGGCTCTGTTCTGATGGTGGGTGAAAAAGGAATGTCAAATGATCAAAGGTCCCTTTGGAAATACAGAGGATATGTGTCCACAGAGCTGGAGACAGGGCATAGTGACTCAGAGCACAATCAGGTGAGTCATTGCGATGCAACTCTAACCACAAACCCCTCCTGAAGCCACCATGCCCCTCACCATCACCAAGTCCTACCACCTCTGGGGAAACAGCCTGTACTGGGCAGAGAGCTCCTTCTCCCCGAGCTGTTTACACAAATGGTGTCATTGGCTAAGCTCCAACTGTGGCTCGCGACAAGAGTAATAATTCATTTATTGAGGTCTGGGCTATGGATTAAAGTAGAAATTTAGGTTAGCAGTTTGGAAGAAGACTCCTCTGGTTAGTTGATGCTTTCCTTTTCTGCTCCAGGGAAGAAAGATGAAGAGAACTTTTCCACCTGTCTTTCCATTTTTCCAACTGTTTTCTGCCTTGGCTAATCAGAATATTTTAACTAAATTTCTTCTCATGGAAATAAGGGCAAAATGGAATGGTGGCATAAAAAGACACAAAGTTAACTCAGGCTAGAAATATCTGTAATGCTCCAGTAAGCAGAAGTACCCCGAGACTGACTTGCCAGGAGTTAGTGTGTTAGGAGGCCTCAGGAAATTGGGAGACATGATAAAGGAGGTCAGGCTGGACCTCAGACCCTTCAGCTTCCCATCCAGAGAGAATCAGCCAGCGGCCCAACTAGACTACGTCCAGAGACTGTCAAGGAAAAGTGCTATAACATTAAGATAAAATAATGACCAAACACAATTTGGACTACTGATCAGGAAAGATAACACAGGACAGTTTCAGAGAAGCAATCTGTGATTAGAAGAGAAATGCTAATAAATGAAATAACCTTATGAAATTCTAGTGTGATACATTACAAAATTGGGGGAAAAAAGAGAAAATGAAGGTTCAAATTAATAAGTTTCTGCTTATAATTTTCCTTTTGGAATTTCTGACATCAAAGAGCTCAGAAGGCTTCAACTTACTAAGCACCAAGGAAAACAAAAGGCATTTTATTTCTCACTTGAAATGTCACCCTTGGGAATCTGCTGCACAATCACCAGTAAAGGCCAGGCTGGGAGAAGCTCAAACTTCTCACATTTTCCCAGTCAAGTCATAATATACATCCAAGGAATCCATCCTTTGCCATCCCCCTGGACTCTACATCTGTTTCAAAGTGTTATATGAAAAACGTGAGAGTTCTGAACACCAGCGCAGCAGGTCAGAACTAAGCTTCAAGATCATGAACTTCCTCTCTCCACCTTCAGAGCTCAGAGTTCAGGCCCTGAGGGCATCCCCATGTAACACCTGATGGCTCAGTTCAAGTGAGCAGCTCCTCTAGACACTATTCCAATAGTGGCAGGAGCTGGGGTCAGGAGCATCTCCAGGGAGCCAGAAGGTCAGGGAACCCCAGCCTCACAGCGGACTCATCCCCTGAGGTTGGACAAGCTCAAGGAGGAAAGAAGAAAGGCTCCCATGGGAGATGGTATTTCCCAGATCCCCTCAAACACTTAACCACAGCTTACCTTGGTACAAGGTGGTTGAACTTGTAAGAACTGAAGACCTCTTGGATCTTTTCTTCTACTTTTGCCTGGTAAGGATGCAGGAGATGGGAGAGAGAAAACAAATACAGATGAGACCTTTATCAACTTTACGTTCCTATTGTCACAAATGCCTACTGGCTAGAGTTCCTTGGTGTGACTTTGTACCTCACAGCATAACAAGACTGCATTCAGGGGCTGGGCAGGATGACAGGCTTGGGACAAGGACAGAGAGAGAAAGAATGCCCTGTACCACATTAGCATCACAACCGACTTCTCCAGTAAACTAATCCACGATATCCAAACTAATGGCGATTCTGGAGTTTGGGACCCTGGCACCAGTTACTCAGGGAGCAGGTGAAGATGGACCCCTTTTGCTTGAAAGACCTGTTCTTGCCTGCTCTATGACGTTGTTTAGGTGTTCGTTAACCGGCCATTCTCAAATATGCAATTAATTTCCGCCAAGGGTCCTACTTCTTATTGTCAAATTTAATGGTTTAAATATAGATTGAACAGTATTAAAATCCCCAAAGGGATTTACAGGAACATCAATCATGGAAACACCAAAGAAATAGCACATCTGGTCATTGGACCTGTGTCACACACCAGACTCCACAGTCCCATAAAACAAAAGATCTCGGAAAGTCAGGTCACAAAAGGAATGAGATGACCTGTCTCCTCTGAAGATCACACCATGATGTGGTCACACAGCACAGCTTCTGTAAGGAAGGGGTACGGCAGTGCAGGAGGGGGCTGGTCAACGGGATACAGGGTTTCACCTTCACGGCCATCCCTGCTTTGTGGTGAGGCAAGTCCTTGCTGAGATTTCAAGATATATAATAATGTCCTCTCTGGGAAATATCAAAAATGCATTATTTGTTTCTGAAACACCTGAGTTAGAGCTTCCAGTCCCTTTGACAAGTGTGCAAAAATCACGATGAGGGGAGCAGTGATGTGAATCAGCTAAAATGGCAGCCCATCTAAAATTCATTTATATTTGGTTTTAGGATATGCTTTGGTATTTGCCTTCGAACATGAGTTTCAGGGATTATCTGGCCAAGAATTTATAATACTTCAAAAAACAGACTGAAGTCACTGTGAGAATTCGACTCAGAAGAAGTAAGAAAGTTCTCCCAGACCCCTCACGATGCTTTCTCCATGCCAGACACCGATGTGGGACTAATACAAAGCACCAGCCTAAATGAAACACAGACTGCATTTTTCAGACGTGCCTTCCTTGGCTATACATTGAAAGGGATAAAAAAAAAAAATACGAGAAACATATGTCAGGAAGATCATTAAATAAAAGGATTTGCCTACCAGGTTTGGACATACAGTTTTTCTGGGCAGGACCCCGCTGTTTCCCCCTTTGCCTGCCAAAGCAGTAAAGCTATTCTTTTCTACTTCACCCGAAACTCTATCTCCAAGATTCGATTCAGCCCCAGTGCACAGAGGTCGAGTTTTCGGCATCCCTAGGAGTGGAACTGCTGGATCATTATGATAACTTTATGTTTAATCATTTGAGGAGCTGCCAGACTGTTTTCCAGAGCAGTTGTACCATTTTATATTCCCATCAGCAGTATATGAGTGCTCCAATTTCTTCACATCCTAGCAACACATTATTATCTATGTTTCTGATCATAGCCATCCTAGTGTGTGTCAAGTAGTATCTCACTAGTTGTTTTTTAAATAAATTTATTTATTTTATTTATTTATTTTTGGCTGCATTGGGTCTTCGTTGCTGCGCGTGGGCTTCTCCCTAGTTGCAGCGAGCGGGGGCTACTCTTCATTGCGGTGCACGGGCTTCTCACTGCGGTGGCTTCTCTTGTTGCGGAACATGGGCTCTAGGCGTGCGGGCTTCAGTAGTTGCAGCACATGGGCTCAGTAGTTGTGGCTCGCGGGCTCCAGAGTGCAGGCTCAGTAGTTGTGGCACATGGGTTTAACTGCTCCGTGGCATGTGGGATTTTCCCAGACCAGGGCTCGAACCCATGTCCTCTGCATTGGCAGGTGGATTCTTAACCACTGAGCCACCAGGGAAGCCCTCACTATAGTTTTGATTGCCTTTCCCTGATGACTAATGATGTTGAGCATCTTTTTACAGGCTTATTGGCCATTTGTAGATATTCTTCGGAGAAATGTCTATTCAGATCTTTGTTCATTTTTTATTTTTATTTTTTTTAAATTTTATTTATTTTTTTTACATCTTTATTGGAGTATAATTGCTTTACAATGGTGTGTTAGTTTCTGCTTTATAACAAAGTGAGTCAGTTATACATATACATATGTTCCCATATCTCTTCCCTCTTGCATCTCCCTCCCTCCCACCCTCCCTATCCCACCCCTCTAGGTGGTCACAAAGCACCGAGCTGATCTCCCTGTGCTATGTGGCTGCTTCCCACTAGCTAGCTATTTTACGTTTGGTAGTGTATATATGTCCATGCCACTCTCTCACTTTGTCACAGCTTACCCTTCCCCCTCCCCATATCCTCAAGTCCATTCTCAAGTAGGTCTGTGTCTTTATTCCTGTCTTACCCCTAGGTTCTTCATGACATTTTTTTTTCTTAAATTCCATATATATGTGTTAGCATATGGCATTTGTCTTTCTCTTTCTGACTTACTTCACTCTGTATGACAGACTCTATGTCTATCCACCTCATTACAAATAGCTTAATTTCGTTTCTTTTTATGGCTGAGTAATATTCCATTGTATATATGTGCCACATCTTCTTTATCCATTCATCCGATGATGGACACTTAGGTTGTTTCCATCTCCCGGCTATTGTAAATAGAGCTGCAAGGAACATTTTGGTACATGACTCTTTTTGAATTATGGTTTTCTCAGGGTATATGCCCAGTAATGGGATTGCTGGGTCATATGGTAGTTCTATTTGTAGTTTTTTAAGGAACCTCCATACTGTTCTCCATAGTGGCTGTATCAATTCACATTCCCACCAGCAGTGCAAGAGTGTTCCCTTTTCTCCACACCCTCTCCAGCATTTATTGTTTCTAGATTTTTTGATGATGGCCATTCTGATTGGTGTGAGATAACATCTCATTGTAGTTTTGATTTGCATTTCTCTAATGATTAATGATGTTGAGCATTCTTTCATGTGTTTGTTGGCAGTCTGTATATCTTCTTTGGAGAAATGTCTATTTAGGTCTTCTGCCCATTTTTGGATTGGGTTGTATGTTTTTTTGTTATTGAGCTGCATGAGCTGCTTATAAATTTTGGAGATTAATCCTTTGTCAGTTGCTTTATTTGCAAATATTTTCTCCCACTCTGAGGGTTGTCTTTTGGTCTTGTTTATGGTTTCCTTTGCTGTGCAAAAGCTTTGAAGTTTCATTAGGTCCCATTTGTTTATTTTTGTTTTTATTTCCATTTCTCTAGGAGGCGGGTCAAAAAGGATCTTGCTGTGATTTCTGTCATAGAGTGTTCTGCCTATGTTTTCCTCTAAGGGTTTGATAGTTTCTGGCCTTACATTTAGGTCTTTGATCCATTTTGAGCTTATTTTTGTGTATGGTGTTAGGGAGTGATCTAATCTCTTTGTTCATTTTTTATATTGGGTTGTCTTTTTATTAATGAATTGTAATAAGTCCTTAAATATTCTATCAATAGATACAAGTTCCTTGTCATATTCCCATTCTGTGGGTTGTCTTTAGGAACTAGTGTATTTTTTAATAGAAAAAGATCACTTCAGAGCACAAAGTATGATTTTTAGAGTACAACTTTTAAAATAATACTAGCAATAAGCCTGTAATTTTTTTTGACAAATAGTAATGGATTAATATAGAAATTAAAAAATAGTCATCTGAGGATAAGAAAATGAAAGTAATCCCCAAAATATGCAACATCCTTTTTTGCCTCTCCTTCTCCACATACAGTCTGCTAGTGTGATATAAATCATAGTAATTTTGTCACTGGGAAGATGTAAGCATTCTTTGAATGTTCTGATTTTTCATAGTGAAAGGAAAGGAAGAAAGCTAGTTGTATACAAAAGAGTTAACACAGCACGCCTGAGACTACTATCCTTAGAAAGGCCTACTTGAAAGGTAGACCCTGGCTGGAGTCTGGGAGCCTGGATCTCGGGAGGGCTCTCACCATTCCCAGAACTGATTAGAGAGGCTCACTGAGCCTAAACTGTATAAACAAAGTGGTTTATGGTGAACAGCTCTTTTCCTTCTGCGAGTCTGGAATTATGCTAGAAAGTGGGTCCCTATGTGACCAGCCCCAGTAAAAACCATGAGCACCAAATCTCTAATGAGCTTCCCTGGTAGCTCTGCATGTGTGGTCACAATTCAATGCTGGAGAAGTTAAACACTTCCTCTGTGACTCCACTGGGAGAGAACTCTTGGAAGCTTGTGCCTCGTTTCCTGGAGACTTCACCCCATGAGCCTTTTCCCTTGGCTGATTTTGTTCTGTAGCCTGTTGTAATAAATCATAACCATGAGTACAGCTATATGCTGAGTTCTCTGAATCTTTGTGTAAGCAGCTAAGGTAGAGAGAAAAGAAAGAAAGAGAGAAAAGAAAGAGAAAGAAAACCCCGGAGAAAGAAAAACAGGCATGGCTTTCTTGACATAAGAGAGGCCATTTTGGCCTAAGCCATTCTGGGATCTAAGCCTGGCCACAATGCTTGCCCTTTAATAGGTCTTAGAAATCAATGATCTTAAGAGAAGAAAGAATGCAGACACTGACTGTTATCAGGCGAGAGAAATAACAATAGCAAAGGTAATATATTAGTTATAAAGACTCCGAGTTCTCTTTCGATGGTAAAGAGTAGCCTGAAGCCTCAACCACCAGATGTACTGGAACCTAAGGGCTGATGATGTTGACCTTTTCTGAACTTCTGACTTCAATCAACTAAAGCTTGGACTCTGTAGACCACTCAAGCCCCATCATGAATATGCATGTACCCTTAGCTTAAAACTTCCCCAATTTTGCTGTTGGGAGAGACACTGCTTTGGGAAGGATCCCCAGTGTTCTCCTTACTTGCTGCAAGTAATAAATCCTTCCTTCTCCCGATCTTTGGCTCGGTCGTGTCTTTTGGCTCAACACTCACCAAGAGGCAAACCAGTTTTCAGGTAACACTAGTAGTGAATCACTGAACCTAGGAGTGATCTTGGGGACCTCCAAAACATTAGTAGAATTAGAAATGTAGCCTTTGGGACAGAATTAAGAGAAGCAGTCACAACAATTGCATAATGTCTGTGAAGCAAGATCTATAATTAAATTCCTTTTTAAAATTTTATCGAAGTTCTCACTTTAAATATAGGAGAATTGGGGGTAACTATTAAAAAACAAAGTTACCTAAGTCATGAAGAACTCTAACACTACACAGCTCTCAAATCAGAATTAGGAAGGGAGGGAGGGAGGGCGAGAAGGAGGGAGGGAGGGAGGGAGGGAGGAAGGAGGGAGGGATCGGCTTCAACACAGGGATGCTAAAGCATGTCTGCTTTCCCTGGCCTTTCATTTTATCTTGAATTTCCATGTTTCCTTTCCATCCCGAAGGAAGGGACTATTCTATTTTAGTTAATTTCTCTTTTCTGCATGAGAGCTCCCACAGGCAAGGCAGTTACCAACTGAGTACAATACAAAGGATTATTAACAGCCCTACAATAGCAGATAATTTTCTCTTGCATAAACAGCAAAAAGCCCATAGGTTCATTTCCCTTGAGCACAAAGCACACAGTTTGTGACCATGTTAATGAAAGTGATATGGCTCTCTTGGGAGGAGGATGACATCCTAAAGCATCTGTTCGGTTTCAGAAACATTGTTACATGAAATGTTATAAGAAATGCCATCAGGACTAGTCACCAAAAAATTCAGTCCCAAGGGATTAGCTCTTCAAAAATTTTAAACAGCCTGAAATAAGGGAAACTTGATTGACTCCTGATTCAAAACACACACCAAAAAGATATAAAAAGAATCTTGAGACAATTGGGGAAATTTAAAAATAAACTGGAGGGAATTCCCTGGTGGTGCAGTGGTTAGGACTCTGTGCTTTCACTGCCAAGGGCCAGAGTTCAATCCCTGGTCAGGGAACTAAGATCTCACAAGCCACATGGCTTGGCCAAAAAACAAAACAAAACAAAAAATAAATAAAAAATAAAAATAAATTGGATATTAGATGATATTATACAATTACTTTTAATTTTCTTATATGTGACATTATTGTGCTGATGTAGAAGAATATTATTCTTAAGAGACGCATGCTTTATTATTTAGGGGTAAAGTGTCATAATATCTTCATCTTACTTTCAAAGATTCGGGGAAAAAAAACAGTCATATACATATATACACGTGTGTACATACACACACATATAAACATACACACACACACCCCCAAAGGAAAAGTTGTGTCCATCACTGTGAAACAGGAGGGAAGGGGGCAGGGCACTACCCTTGAAAGAGTGACATAGCCAGAGGACATGACATAAACTGATTAGAACCAAATGGGTCCAAGATGGCAGACAAGTCAACTTCCACTAGACCTTGAGCCTCAGTATACACTCGCTGTAACACATCAGGAAGCTCAATGACACACCCACAGGCACCAAGACAGTTCTAAGACTAACCATAAGGATCAAAAAGTGGGCAGTGGGGCTTCCCTGGTGGCGCAGTGGTTGAGAATCTGCCTGCTAATGCAGGGGCCATGGGTTCGAGCCCTGGTCTGGGAACATCCCACATGCCGCGGAGCAACTTGGCCCGTGAGCCACAACTACTGAGCCTGCGCGTCTAGAGCCTGTGCTCCGCAACAAGAGAGGCCGCGATAGTGAGAAGCCTGCGCGCCGCGATGAAGAGTGGCCCCCGCTTGCCACAACTAGAGAAAGCCCTCGCACAGAAACGAAGAACACAGCAAAAATAAATTAATTAATTAATAAACTCCTACCCCCAATATCTTCCTTAAAAAAAAAAGTGGGTGGTGGCCCAATTCCTGGAAATCCCCACCCCTTTCCAAAATAGCTGAAATACTCCTCCCACTCATTAGCCTATGTAATTACCCAACCCTATAAAAACTGACAACCCTTTACCCTGGTGCCTTTCTCACCTACTGAGATGGCCCACACTCTGTGGAGTGTGTTTCTCCCAGGGCCACTCTCGCCTTCTGAGATAGCCCACACTCTGTCTGTGGAGTGTGTTTCTCTCTAAATAAATCTACTTCTTTTTTTAAAAATAAATTTATTTATTTATTATGTTTTGGCTGCGTTGGGTCTTTGTTGCTGTGCCTGGGGCTTTCTCTAGTTGTAGTAAGCAGGGGGCTCCTCTTTGTTGCGGTGTGCAGGCTTCTCAGGCTTCTCATTGTGGTGGCTTCTCTTTGTCGCCGAGCACAGGCTCTAGGCACGTGGGCTGCAGTACTTGTGGCACGTGGGCTCAGTAGCTGTGGCTCACGGGCTCTAGAGCACAGGCTCAGTAGTTGTGGCACACAGGCTTAGTTGCTCCATGGCATATGGGATCTTTCCGGACCAGGGATTGAACCCGTGTCTCCTACATTGGCAGGCCGATTCTTAACCATTGCACCACCAGGGAAGTCCCTAAATCCACTTCTTAACTATCACTTTGCCTCTCACTGAATTCTTTCTGCAATGAGACATCAAGAACCTGAGCTTCATTAAGTCCTAAAACCAGGTGTGTGATCTCAGTTGGAAAATTGTGGGTTTTGGCCGGGTTCGAGTCCCACCATGTGGGTTCAAGGCCCAATCTGAGGTGCATGGTTCCAGCTGGCGACCATGAAGGAGGGATGGTGATAAGGTAAGAATGTTGAAAGTTAGGTTTTGGTCCTAAAGAGGCCCGTGTGATGCTGCGAGCCAGGTATACTGGGGAGGACGCTCTGCCAATGTCTGCTCATTTTTGACCGGTAGGTCAATCCTGTTGCTTGTGCACATGCAACAGCAGATCCAGGACAGAATTGTTAATCTCTATACTCATCTCCCTGACTCTGAGGTTTTTCTCCTACATTCTTGCATTCTTGTTCATTCCTACTCTACTTCTTTCTTTCTTCCTTCTGTTAACCCCAGAAAACCTGTGTGACCACCAAGGTGTACTTTTTATTGCTTTTACTCCCCTCCCTCTGACCCTTACAAGTGCTGACGCTTTTTTTTTTTTTTTTTTTTTTTGCGGTACGTGGGCCTCTCACTGTTGTGGCCTCTCCCACTGCAGAGCACAGGCTCCGGATGCTTAGGCTCAGCAGCCATGGCCCACGGGCCCAGCCGCTCTGCGGCATGTGGTATCTTCCCGGACCTGGACATGAACCCGTGTCCCCTGCATCGGCAGGCGGACTCCCAACCACTG
Organism: Mesoplodon mirus; assembly: GCF_964341445.2. NCBI lineage: Eukaryota > Metazoa > Chordata > Mammalia > Artiodactyla > Ziphiidae > Mesoplodon > Mesoplodon mirus. The sequence continues at coordinate 151,963,290 of NC_138979.1, read as the reverse complement.
CACCACCAGGGAAGCCCCATAAGTGCTGACCCTTTATTCCCAACTTATAGCTAGACCAACTCCCACTCATCATCAACACCATTGGGGATGTCTTCTATGCTGTTTCTTTGTGACAACTTTTTGGGCACCAACACCTGGTTGCGAGACTACGCTGGAAGGGACAGCATCTAAAATGTTAAGTGTAAATCTTCACCAAATTGCACGGTGGATTTTACTTAAGAGTGGAGTTTTGGACAGCTCAGGAGCTTGTCTAAAATGGGTCAGGCTGCATCGATCCCAACCAATACCCCTCTGGGCCATATACTCTGGGATTGGGAAAGATTTGGACAACAGGAATTAAACGGAAAAAACTTAGTAGGTTATGTAATCAGGTTTGGCCACAATATGAGTTAGGAAATTTAAAATTGAGTCAAGTACCCTATGTTCAAATTTCCATGGCCTTGTATCTAGGCAATGGAACACAAAAGGAATTTAAGGCATGTGTAGCTTGGAGGGATAACTCTAGGGAGTACACTGAGTACCTTTTAACTGACCCACCCTACAGGGTCATGGATCCCGAAGGAACGTGGATCCCTCCTCCCCCAAGGTACAGGCCTTTTTGGCTATGCATTTCATAGCCCAGTCTGACCCAGACATCAGGAGCAAAATTCAGAAAACAACTGCTGGTCCTCAGACTCTGATGAACAATTTGTTCCAATTGGCTTATTTGGTTTTCGGTAATAGGGATATGGTCAAAAAGGCTGAACGCACCCAGAGAAATATGCAAAAGGCCCAGATGACGGCAGTGGCTTTGTCCACTCAGAGGCCACCAAAAGGGAAGTTGGCTTTTCTGGGCCAACCTGGCCCTGACAGACCACAAGGCCCATGGGTAGCCATACAAGGCCAGTGTACCCTCTGTGGATACAACGGACTGGAGAGAGGATTGTGATCAATGTGCCCTTTGCAAACAGCCAGGGCATTGGAAGAGGGAATGCCCCATACGCCAGAGAGCTACGGGGTGGGGTGGGGGGCCCTCAGCCATTGATGGTTGTGCAATCAGAAGACTGAAGGGGCCCAAGTGGCTCTGCCTAGAGATACCATCTACATAACTAATGGAGAGCCTTGGGTGGTCACTGATGTGGTGGGCCACTTGACAGAATTTCTTAAAGACACTGGTGCAACCTTGGTCTTAACCCAAAGGATTGGAAACCTTAGCAATCATAAGGAATACGTAATGGGGTTGTTAGGGAAGAGACAGGGGCACACCTTCCTGGAACCCCTTTTGTGCAAGATCAATGGCCAGCTGTTTCTACATTCCTTCCTGTTTGTGCCTGACTGTTCCATCCCGTTAATGGGAAGGGATTTATTAACTAAGGTAGGGGCCACTCTGTTTCTTGAGGGGCAAGGGAACCACCCTCATCACCAAATGGTTCTAGCAAAAAGCAAAAAGGAACAGATAATCTGAAGCTAAAATAGAAGACTTAGTAGACCCTGGAATGTGGACTATCGAGGTTCTGGGCTTGGCCAAAGGTATCCAGCCAGTGGTTATTAAGTAAAAAGGGTTATATAGTGTCTAAATATAAGGTACAAATTTCTTAAACCTAGGGAAGATCCTCAAAAATGTTTGTAAATAGATTACCAAAACAGGAGGCCACGGGTCTGACTAAACTAACCATAGCTGATATTCAGAGCCTGATAGGAATTTTGGAAGAGGCCTTCTCCCCTAAGCTAAATGAGGAAAAGTAAAACTTTCCAACTTAAATGAATAGGTATGTCAGTCCTTCAATATCATTGAGGTAACCACCCAATTCTTTGAAAAAGAAAACAAAACTCTCCTTGTTTTACAAATGTAGTCTTTACAGGACCAGAGGTGCGGCTCCAAAAATAATCCAAAACCCACCAATCCTTTTACCACTCCCCAAACCTTTCCTATTTATCTTAAGAGACTTGTAAGTATTAAACAAAGGGGAAACAGTCATCCTAGGAGGAACTTGCCAGTATCTTTGAGATGCAAGTGTCCTATCTGGTCTTCTCAGGAACCCTTATCTCTGCCATCTTTTTAAAGGCAAATTTTAAAAAAGAGGGTAAAGTACTTTAGAACTTGGCTTGTCAAGGATAAATAGAAATCCTAAGTGTCTTTTCTGTAAACACTAGTAAAAAGGGTTTAGCCATCTAGATAGATGACCTTGATTTGTTCCATCTGCCAGAAGCCCAATTTGAATCCAACCCCTTGTAACTGATAGGTTTTATGCTGTATCTGACTCAGGACTGAAATTTTGGAATGGGAACTATGAGGCCTCTGTGTTTGTTTGTGTGTTCATATGTGTCTATATGTGTGTTGTAGGCGTGTCATATTGCCAAAAATGAATTCGTAAAAGAGCTCTACGTAATTGGCTTTAAAAAAATTAAGTGTTTATATAAATACTCAGAAATAGAAAATAATCTGGCCAGAATGCATTTCAGGTTCATGTCATCTGAAAAACATTCAGTACTAAACTGGTATCTGGTATTGAAGGTGGCTTAAGCTTGTTGGTTTGATTAACACAGACCTGTTACAGTCATCAATGATCAATGTCAAGTATAATCCTTCTGTTGTACCTAGGTTTATTAGAGGTCAAATAAGACCTTTTTCTGTTACAACTTTGTCAACTAGAAAAGTAACTCAATGTGAAAAAAACTTTTAAGAAAAGTAAGATATGTGTTTTTAGTAAAAGAAGGTGTGAAGAATGAAGAATACTGAAAAGAGTTATACATGATCAGGATTTTCTAAGACTGGATTAAATTTAATTGGGTAAATGGATTTTGCTGGGAATAGGCTGGGACAAGACTGGATTTGGTATGTTTCTTTGCCTTTTAAGTGATCTGTATTTGTTTTTGAGATCTTCTGTAACTTTAGTTAGGGAATAAGTATTGTCTCACAGTGACCTATGATCTTATTTGAGCAAGTGTTTTTAAACTTTTTGACAAGCTTCCCAAATGTCAAATTTTAATTAAGTTTCTTTTGATTTCCAGCTAACTTTGGGGTACTTTAGAGGGCCCCTGAGGTATCTTAAAGAGAAATATTTAACTAGGATTATTTGGTGTGTTAAGTTAAATGTAATCATTCATAATTCTGGTTATTATAACCATGTTTCTTTATCGATTACACTGTTATCAGATGTTTAACCATGCCTTTTAAGCCTTTTGTCATTTACAGATATTTTTGTACTCTGATGCTGTTACAAAAAGTGCTTCATCATCAAGGAGATTCACAGAAAGGCCTTGGAAGCATTTACAACAGTTCCACACCAAGATGATGGCTATGTGAGGATTCCAGCCCATATTGACTTAGAACAAGGAGCTGTCTTGCCCCTGGGGCCCCTAGATCAGGCATCCAGAGATTTTTACTCCCTGACAGGCAGGGTCGACGCCCCTACTGAAGCAGTTACAGAAGATGGACCATTGCCCTTCTGCTTCCCATAAGAATATGGGATAGGGGCTTCCCTGGTGGTGCAGTGGTTGAGAGTCTGCCTGCCGATGCAGGGGACACGGGTTCGTGCCCCGGTCCAGGAGGATCCCACATGCCCTTGAGCCATGGCCGCTGAGCCTGTGCGTCCGGAGCCTGTGCTCCGCAACGGGAGAGGCCACAACAGTGAGAGGCCCACGTACCGCAAAAAATATGGGATAAAATCTCTGAGGGGGGAATAAAACAGGAGGGAAGGGGGCAAGGCACTACCCTTGAAAGAATGACATAGCCGGAGGACATGACATAAACTGATTAGAACCAAATGGGTCCAAGATGGCAGACAAGTCAACTTCCACTAAACCTTGAGCCTCAGTATACACTCGCTGTAACACATCAGGAAGCTAAATGACACACCCACAGGCACCAAGACAGTTCTAAGACTGACCATAAGGATCAAAAAGTGGGCGGGGGCTTCCCTGGTGGTGCAGTGGTTAAGAATCCGCCTGCCACTGCAGGGGTCATGGGTTCGAGCCCTGGTCTGGAAGATCCCACATGCCGCGGAGCAATTAGGCCTGCGAGCCACAACTACTGAAGCCCCTGCGCCTAGAGCCCGTGCTCCGCAACAAGAGAAGCCACCGCAATGAGAAGCCCAAGCAATCCGCAACAAGAGAAGCCACCGCAATGAGAAGCCCAAGCAACGCAATGAAGCGTAGCCCCAGCTCGCTCGCCGCAACTAGAGAAAAGCCTGAGTGCAGCAATGAAGATAACGCAGCCACTATAAATATTTTTAAAAATTAAAAAAAAAAAAGTGGGCGGTGGCCCAATTCCTGGAAATCCCCGCCCCTTCCCCAAATAGCTGAAATACTCCTCCCACTCATCAGCCTATGAAATTACCCACCCCTATAAAAACTGACAACCCCTTACCCTGGTGCCACTCTGGCCTTCTGAGATGGCCCACACTCTGTCTGTGGAATATGTTTCTCTCTAAATAAATCCACTTCTTATCTATCACTTTGTCTCTCTCACTGAATTCTTTCTTCGATGAGACATCAAGAACCTGAGCTTCATTAAGTTCTGAAACCAGGTGTGATCTCAGTTGGAAGACTGGGTTTTGCCAGGTTCAAGTCCCAGCCTCGTGGGTTCAAGTCCCAATCCGAGTTTTGGCTGGGTTTGAGTCCCAATCTGAGTTGCATGGTTTCAACTGGGTTATCTCCACCTTTGTCCTTTTTTTGGCGGGGAGGGGGCAAGCTGCACGGCATGTGAGATCTTAGTTCCCCCGACCAGGGATGGAACCCATGTCCCCTGTGGTGGAAGCAAGAAGTCTTTAACCACTGGACCGCCAGGGAAGTCCCTCCACTTTTATCCTTGACAAGACTATCTCACAATTCTGTAGAGGTAGAATTTGCAGAAAACTGATAGTAATGTGAATAATTTCTGTCCACAGAAATACAAATTGTATCTAGTAAAATGCAAGTAATAATGAATATTGCCCAGTTTTGCATCCATTTGCAAATTTACTTCAGCATCCCTATCTGACTTTAAAGGTGGTATGTTGAGTTCCTGTCTGAATTAGTTGTAATATCTTACTGGGTCCATGAGTCAAATAAAATCTTGGACATGTGTTCATTTTATAGTTGTGTGAGTCATGATTTTATCTTCTTTTAAAATTTATCCTTGAACAGTTTATATGGTGGGGGGGGATTAGGTGGAGGACAAACAGATACTGTCAATTTTTCTGTATATTTGACATTTTTTGTAATAAAAAGTTGGAGGAACCAAGATTCCATCACAACTACTTTATCTAGGTATAAGAAAGATTTTTGAAAAGTCAAATACATCTGCACACACACACACCAGTACTTTATATGTATAGTAGCTAAATAAATGTTAAACCAATTAGAGAGTGTTTCTGTCAATTTAAAAGCAAATACTCTACAGTGTGACACCAGCAGAGACTTTCCTTGACCAAACTTTAGTCAGGCTCCTCTGAATCCTCCTCCCAACTAGGCCTTGACTTTTTTTTTTTTTGCGGTACGCGGGCCTCTCACTGTTGTGGCCTCTCCCGTTGCGGAGCACAGGCTCCGGACGCATAGGCTCCGGACGCGCAGGCTCAGCGGCCATGGCTCACGGGCCTAGCCGCTCCGCGGCATGTGGGATCTTCCCGGACCGGGGCACGAACCTGTGTCCCCTGCATCGGCAGGCGGACTCTCAACCACTGCGCCACCAGGGAAGCCCTAGGCCTTGACTTTTATACTTGTGTGTCCATCATCGTATCACCTATTTTTAGCAAGAATCCTGCTAAGTTGGTTTAGCCAGAATCCCCCATCCCCACTATCTGATCAGGTTCCTCAACCTCCACCATCCCCCAGTGATGTCTGACCACTTTGGCCTGCCTTCACAAGGAATCCTTTTAAGTCAGTTTAGCCAGATTCCCCACCTACCTTTGATGATTCCTCTTACTAATCTACCATCCACCAATCCCCCCACCTTGCTCCTTGGCTATAAATTCCCACCTTTCCTTGCTGTTTTCAGACTTGAGCCCAATCTCTCTCCCCTACTGCAAAACCCCATCATAGCAGTCCTCCTTGAACAAAGTCTTCCTTTAACAAGTGTCATGAATAATTTTTTCTTTAATACCTCTCCACACCCACCAGCAGAGTGACTAAAGTTGAAAAGAGGGAAAACACCAAATGTTGGCAAGGATGTAGAGGAACCAGAACCCTCACACATTGCTGGTGAGAGTGTAACATGTCTGATCACTCTGGAAAAGGCCAGCAGTTTCGTTTAAAACTAAACATACACCTACCCTGTGATCCAACAATTCCACCTGTAGGTTTTTACCCATGAAAACACATGATCATAAAAAGACTTCTACAAGAATGTTTATAGCAGCATTATTCATTATATCCAAAACCTGGCAACAGCTCAGGTGTCCATCAATAGGAGAATGGATTAAAAAACCAGCAACAGCAACCATTAGATCTAGTAGCTCAGAGGCAGTTTACCCGCAGCCAAGCTGATCTTGTTAAAAATGTCAACTCTCAGGTCATAGACGTATAGAATCAGAAACTACTGGGATGGGGCCCACCCAGAGGATCCTGATGCATGCTGATGTTTGATAGATCAAAGGTTTTTTGTGTTTTTTTTTTGTAGTGGTAACGGTCACTGGATTTCAGCTCAGAGGCTGATGCTTGAGTTTGACTTCAAATAGGACTTTCTTAACTTATAATTATTGCTGGTTTTTTTTTTAACCTGCTCACCACACTTTTCTTCTTCTTAATTAGCAAAGGATAAACGAAGGTGAGAAGGTAAAACGTTCCTCTGAACAAATATCCTAATACTTTGAGTACAAAATTCAGAGGGAGGTCAGAGCTGACCTAGTCTCCTTAACCAGCTGGCATTCCTCTCTATCAAGGCTGAGATCCTTTATGAACCATGGGTTCTCAACCCTGCCTGCATATTAGAATTACCTGAGGAGCTTAAAAAATACTGATGCCTGGGTCCCACCCTCAAAGGTTCTGTTTTAAGTGGTCTAGGGTACAACCCGGGGTGGTTGGGAAGATCAAAAGCTCCCCAGGTGATTCTAGTGGTCAGCCAGGTTTGAGACCCACTGCCCTCACTGCCAATTCCCTTAAAAAACCTTGTTTTAACATCAGGTGTTCCAGAAGTAATGAAGGAAAACTAAGTTTAAATCATAAACCAAAATGAACACTAGAAAAAAGTTCCCAATGGCCTACAGATCCACAGGCTATGTTATCAGCAGTAACCTGCCTCATTCAAAGGACAGGTGCTTATCATCACTATGCTATAATATTCAATAATCCTCCTCTAACAGCATTTTTCATTAAAGAATTCCTAAAAGCCTATGCATATATGAAAACTTGGTTTAAGGCAGAGATGGGAAAATCCAATATCAAAGGAAAAAACATGGACAGTAAGTGTTGCTAGTATAAAAATTATTGCCTACCTCTCATCCTAAAAATAAATAAATAAATTCCAGGTTGATTAAATTTGAACATGAAAAACTTGAGTCAAGTCATTAAAACAACATATAGGAGAATATCTTTATATTCTTGGGATAGAGAAAGATTTCTTCAAAAAGCCCAAACTATAAGGAAAAAGACAAAGAAGAACATAAATATAAGCAAGGTTAAAGGCAAACAAGAGCCTAGGGGAAGATACTTAGAACACATGTAAAAGATACTATTTTTCCCAAATTAAGACCGCTGACCACTAACAATATCAAGTCTTAGAGAGGATGTGGACAAAATAGATCTCCAGTACACCACTAACTAGTACTTAAATTACTAGAGTCACTATGGAGGGCAACATGGTAGCAGGTAATAAAAAGGCACAGACCCTACAACCCAGCAATTCTAACTCTCCAGTAGAGACATACCTAGAAAACCCTTGCTTGCCCTCCCAAGCCTCTTTATAACATAACTTAGTCCTAACAGTACATCTCTCATTTTTCCAGTCATGAGGCACTTGATCACTTAGGGTATGGCGAAAGGGGAACACAAGAGTTCAGAGGTAAGTCTACTAGTTTGTCAGAAGTTTACCCCTGCTTCTGACGGGGCACAGGCTAGGTGTTGCTACGTACAGAATGGTTTTACGTTTGCTGAAGTAAGATTATACATATTGAGGAGTCCTAGAATATGCCATCCCAAAATATGCCTCGTTGGCATATGGATTATTTTGAGCTAAAGACCATTGATAACCAGGAGGTGAAGGAAAAGCTCTAAAAACAGGGCATTAAGCTTCCTTTTGTAAAGATGTCTCCCTCTCCACACCAAGAAGTGGAGGACTCCTAACAACTCTTATCTATGGAGAAGGCACGGACTTAAATCTGAATAACAAACCTCACTAAACAACTCTTGTTTACCATACTTTTCCTGGACTTAGGGGAAACATAAGTTGTCTCCCCAACCCAGAAGCCCCAAACCCTTTTCTTTGTTTTAGTCTAAAATGGCATATAAACTCAAGTTCTAACTACCCCTTTGGGTGACTCATCGATAGGTGCTCCCATGTGTACACAACAATGCACATGTTAATAAATTTCTGTTTATTTTTCTCTTGTTAATCTGTCTTTGGTCAGTCTAATTTACAGGGCCCCAGCTAGAGAACCTAAGCTGGGTAGAGGAAAAGGTTTTTTCCTCCCCTACTATATATTTATATGGATGTATATGCACATGTATCTTTATATAATATAAACTAATAAATATATATTTGTGTGTGTGTGTATAGTCTGTGTACATGATATAAACTAGTATGTATATTACTTTGTGGTTTTCAACGATGGAGAGATTGTGTGAGAATCTAGGGGTCAGAGATGAAGTGACTGAACCCACATCCCCAAGACTTAGGTGCCATGGCAACATAGATGCAGATCTAACCATCTGCCTGCATTCTTGACAGCTCTGCACATAGCTCCTGGAATTCTTCTAGAAATCCAATCGGAAGCACAGGATAATATCCATTCATAGCTGAGTGGTAAAAAACAACAAATGCATTTGGAATTTTCTCCTTCACAGCTTCTATCCAAAGCAAATCTCATGATGCACCAACTTTCGTATCATAGACCTTCCCTTCTCCCTACATCTCCCCCTCTCTCCCAGAGGAGGACCCTTCCAGAAAGCAGATTTGCTGCCTGAGACTCATGCTAATGCTGAAGATGTGGTAAAAGAATCATTAATAGATTAACTATAAGAAAAGGATTCTTCCTAAAAAAAAATTATCCCTCAGGAAAAACAAGTCACCTTATAAGAAATCTTTACAAAGTAACTCTTGCTGTGGGGAGTTCTTTCAATTCCTTATTTTGAATACAAAGTATGAGCTGGGGTTGACACATCATCCTGAAACAACCTCAGTCAAGGTCTGGTGTTGGCTGCCTACAGAAGTCAGCTGATGGTATCAATGAAAGGAGACAAATTAAATACAGATTTAATTCCTGGGGATATGAACTCACACTTGCATGTGCAAACTGCCACTGTAAACCCTTTTAAAGATCACTTTAAAAGTTAATGAAGTGTTTAAGTTGCGATGATCAAAGATATGTACCAACTGGACACACTGTAAAAGAATTATAATTGTAACTTGTGATAAAATATTCAATATCTTCCCCATATCTAAAAGGGATGTATCTCAAAAAACTGAAAGTGTGGTCTGCAAAAACATATTCACTGATCCAAAGTATAGCTCCAGTGATGATAAAAACACAAAGGTCAAAGATGGATGTGAAGAATTTGAAGACAAATGTTTTATGAATATGAGGAGGAGAAAGAAAAATATTTCTAAATTAGTGTGATTTTATAAAGTATGTGATTTTAAATAGGCACAGGTACCTAAATTTAAAACGCAAATAGTGTAAACAAGCATTTGGTTTGTTTACCTACATACCTAATAGTATGTGTATTCTCGAGTTGACCAAAAAACACTTTAGGGGACTTTTTCATAGGGAAAATTGGGAAATTTTGATATTTGCACTTTCTAATAGTTGGGCAACATGGTATATGCTGAATTTCAATACAATAAAATTGATTCACATAGCTAGCCTACTGACCACTTAACAAGCAGAGCTCTGGTCCCGTCTATCAGAAGCATAAAAATCTGGTTAGTGTGACTATATTTAGGGACTTGCTCCACCTCTGTTTAATAATCTTTCAGATACTAGAACTTGAAACAAGTCAACAGCAGGAGTTCGGGATTCATTCCTGGATCCCTAATGTTCCCTCCTGCAGGATCTGCAGTGGTGCAGTGCCCGTCACTTGCAGCCAGCTCTTTAGCCTGGCTCTCCATCCGGTCCCCACCCGCCACCAACACTCATTCATCATCAGGTCAGCCCCACCCATCCAGCTGACCTAATTCCCTACCACAGCCAACCTGGTCTTTCCCTCGTAATGGCTCCTCCCACTGGCATGGCTGCCGCCCCAACTCCATCCTTTACAGCCTAACCCGAGTCCCACATCCTCCATGAAGTTGTCCTGACCGCCTCACCCCACACCAGATCGGCTTCCACTCCCTGAAATCCTCATGCAATGCAGTCATAATTTAGCACTTCATTACATGCTCTGCTGAGTCATTCTGTGATTGCTTCCGGCATATTCTTTTTTTTTTTTTCCCCTCTAAGAGAAAAGAATTTTGACTGAGACAAATAATTCTTCTAGATTCCCCTCAGAGTTGACTGGCACTTGACTGAATGTCGTCTAATGACATCATGCCATTTCAAATGGAGAATGTTTCTGCCCCTGTTCAAGGGCAGTCTAAAGGGAAAACAAAAGTAGTACCTTCAGTAACAACTGTTGTTGGCAAACCTGCTACCTCTGAGGTTGTACCAGTATTACCCTACCTGCCTGAATCACAGAGCATTCGCAATGGGGTGACTGCAGGTGGCACAAAAAAGGAAGACAGCCGCTAATAATACAACCACATCTTGCTTTCTGGAGTCATAAAAGGTTCTCCGAGCATCAAATTCATCAGCTTGTCAAGAAATAAAACGGCCTGTCACAACAGAGACCTTCAAAAGATACCCAGAATCTCACCACTGCTCATTACCTCTACTACCACAGCCCTGAGCGAAGCTGCCATCACGTGTCACCTGCAGTACTGCAACAGCCACTAACTGGTTTCCCTGCACCCACGCTGGCCTCCTCACAATCTACTCTCAACAGTGACCTAAATGAGCCTGCTGAAATGCTCAACAGATTGTGTCAAAACCCTCCTATCATAGATCAGTCTGACTCCTGGTAGGAAACAGATGGCACACTCGAAGTGGGTGATTTGAGGGGAGTTCATATCATAACACAGGGGCTAGCAACACAAGGGTACTTCATGCCCTTCTAGACCTGAAATGTGAAGAGAAGGGGTAGAGAGGGAGACAGAGAGCTCCACGGAGAAGGCACCTAATTGGAGATGTGACCTTAAGTCTAGAGACACTCCAGCCCACACAATCCTGCGGGAAGGGAATATATACGCCAATCTCATCCTTCTCCCTCTCTCTCATCTCCTATCGATACTCCCCGTGGCCAAATGCAAACAGAAGGCAGAAAGCAAGGTTGCCTGTCAGTGCAGGTCCACCTCCTGGGGCACATCTACAGAGCAGGGTAGAAAAGGGTAGAGTGAATCTGGGGAGGTAAATGGAAGCTATTCAGCCAAATGCCTTCCCATCTCAATCAGGGTATCTGAAAGTACGAGATCCAACCTTATCGCCTGTTCTGTTTGCTAACCTCTCTACTCAGTGGCTCTCCACTCACCAGGCACCCCCCTGCCTCAGGTCCTTTGTACTTGCTGCCTTCTCTGCCCAGAATGCTTTTCCCCCAGATACACACATGGCTTGTCCTCTCACCTACTTCAGCTCTCAGCTAAAACATTACATCAGCAGAGGTTTCCTTTACCACCTTATATAAAAACCTCCCTTGCTCCTATCCCACCCATGTATCTCCCTTATCTTGCTTTATTTTTCTCCACAGCACTTCTCTCTAACATTAGATAGATAGATGGTTAGATATTTTTTCTCCTTTTTAATTGACTGCCTCTCTGGCCTAGAACAAAAGTTTCATAAAGGCGTCCACTTGGCCTCTTTTGTTCACTCCCTTATGCCCAGTGTCTAGAACAGTGCCTGGCACAAAGAAGGCACTCACGTATTTGTTGGATGAATGCAAATGAATGAATGGAACAGAAGAACCCATAGCTAAGGACTCTTTCCACTGTTCAGAGGTTTAACTCCTACTACCAAATCATTGTTAAGCAAATAAATAGGCTCCTGATAATCAGATAGGAAGCAGGTGACAAGCATTTTTTATTGGCAACGGCACAAAATTGAGTGCTGTCAGTAAACCCCTAAGAATAAATGGAATCTTCAGTCAGAACCAAAGGAATAACAGCAGTGTCTTCTGCAAACAACTCCTAGCAAGGTTGTTTTTTCTTATGACTATATCATCATTAACCTACCAACCTAGTCCTTCTATAAGACTCAGTTTTCTCATCTGTAAAATGTGTAAGGATTGAATGATACAATGTATGGAGAGCATTTATTGGGTATGGAACCCAATAAGTGGACACTATAATGATTATTAAAACATTGAGGAAGCCATGAGAATGAGATACTATGTTCTCTTCCTATGATCTGGAACTGTTTCTCCTAGACTTTTAAAATGTGAGCTGGAATAATGACACGGAAAAGAAGTATAAGATGCTTTACTACCCACCGCACAGTTGGGCCTAGATCTGAAAGACATCCTACAGTACCAGTGCTCCATATCAGAACCTAGTTTCCACAACTGGCCCAGACCTTGGCCAACCCTTTTGCAGGCCAGTACCTTGTTGCATCCATTTCTCCACCGCTCATTATATCTAAGCACTTAGAAGATAAGTGCTGGTTTTTCCCTCATAGGAACTAAGCAGGGCATGTGACTGAAAAAACAGTGTAAGCAAAAGAGAAAGAGCAGATCAGTAAAGCTCCTGGTGATGCTCCTGTTTTTGACTTACCCCTCTAACCATGGAAGTCTCTGTTCTGGTCTGTAAATTAGACCAAATTCTGATTCCCTTTTCTCCACTAACATTTTATTTATCCGTAGCCTTATCTGCTGGGTCAATTCAGTTAACTACGCAAAGGGTGACCCCATAGTCTTAGGTCAGATAGAAAGAAAAAGGCTTGACCTGAATCCACTCAACAATCCATCATTTAGGAATACTGCAAAGATCCTGTAGTAGCTTTTTCACTGATGGGAGATTTCTTTGCAATTTTTTGCAGAAGATTTCTGTAGAAGGACACACTGGTGGGCTAACTAACCTGGGAAGCTAGATTCAAAAGTTTCCTTTCTACCCTAAAACCCATGAAACTTAAATCTCCAGTTAAAATATTCCCTCTGCTACTATGTGTATACGTGTGTATTCAAGCCCTTGTTTTTGTTATTTTAGTCATAAATATACAATATAATAATTATCATTACTAATTTTTGCCAAAATTGAGGCTTCCAACCTCAGGCATGAAAATCAAAGCAGGTCCCTCCAAGATTAAGTCTAGGGATTGATCTTACTAAGAGATCTTATTTTAGTAAGCAGCCTGATGCTTGCTTGTTAGTGCTAAAAAAAATCATTCTGATCACTTCTCCTAGTGACAGATGGGTAACCATTTCCACAATAACTAACTTGGGACCAATTCCAACTGAGGAACGAGAAGAAAAACAAAACTATAATTCACTACTCATTCCGCAAACACGTTTCAAAGTGATAGGTCCCATCTACTTCGAGGCCTCAGCGAATGGCAAGTGGTACAAAATTCACACTCTTATTACAGCACTTCCCAAACTGTGCTGTTTTCCTCTCTGTCTTCCCCAACCAGGCTGTGCCATGCTCCTGATCAGGGGCTGTTTTATTTCTTTGCATTTCCAGAGTTCAACATTGTGACCAACACACTGCTGGTGCTCAAATGATTGAATGGCTACTAAAATGTCTCCCCACGAGGCAGGCATCAAACCTGGCACTGGTTTGTTAAACATCATGGAATAGCATGACCGCAGTCTGGCCACTTCTTTTCCCCTCTATGTCCCAAAACTATAAGCAGGGTGGGGAAAGTGCATTATCCATACGAGAACCTCCCGATGTCTGGCAAAATGGAGTGGGCTGTCCGACCCACCCAGGCTGCTTCAGTCCTCCAGGCACAGAACAAGATTCTCTCCGCTCCCTAAGGCAGAGGGGGCCCAGGTACTGTCCTCTCCCTCCAACCTTGACAACGACCCTCCCCAACCCGGCCCCACAAGCATTCCACGCTCCAGCCCAAGCCTGGGCGCCGGGAGCTTCCCGGGGTGGGGGGGGCGCCGCGGTGCACTGTGGGAGCTGTAGTTCCCGGGTGGGTTCCGTACCCCGGCGGCCCTGAGGACCAGACTCCCGCTCCCAGAAGCCCCCGCGCGGGCGCCTCGCCCAGTCAAGCCAGCTCACCTGTTCCATGGACGTGACTGTTTCTACCGAGTCGTCCTGCAACCGCTCCCGCGCGTGCTCGGGCCTCAAACTGTACAGCGGCTCTGACCAGACAGGGGAGGAAGATGGAGGGCAACAGTAGGTGAAAGAACTCGGAGAAGCCATGTTCTGGAAAGCAGCAGGCGGTGTATAGGACTCAGCTTCGTCAAAGAACAACGCGCCTTGAAACTCTAGCGGGCTAAGGCGCTACGGAGAGCGGATAGAGTCAAAAGATTTTGAACGCGAATCGCTCCTGCCGCCTACACAACCTCAGGGAGTGAGTTGCTGGAATGCTGCCGCCCCCCATTGGGCAGAGGAGCTGCTGCAAGAGGCTCAGTTTCCTGGCGCGCAAGGAAGGACGTGTACATCTGAATTTCATTTCACACACACACCTTTTCAACATTCTGCTCATTCTCACTTATGTCAGTAGTTCACAGTTTTGGGTGCCCAAGAACCCAATGAGGGTAGCTTTTAAAAAGGCATTTCTGACAGCTCTCCTGATTGCCTCAGTCATACTATTATGAACAGAATTATTGCACACCTTTTGGTACATGACAACCGCCCAGGAGAAGCCAGCAGCTTCTCCACAAAGGAATTGCCATCTCAGTAGTCAGTGATGGAGGGAAGTGGCACTGCAATTCTCTCCTATCAACTTAGGGGTTACAGTGCAGTAGCAGGAACTAAAACTCAGTAGAAGGGACAAGTGTAAGTGAAACAACCAGGAAAGTATTCACTCATTTATTCAGCAATTTTTTTTATAGAGCACCTACTACATGTCAGGCACCCGTGCTAGGCCTCAAGAATACAAAAGTGAACAAAACAAACAAGGTGTCCCCCCCGACGTTGAGAACCTTACAGCCTAATGGAATTGATAGAATTAAGTGAACGAACACAAAAAAATCTGTGAACACTTGTGATGAATTGTATGAAGAAAAACAACAGGGTCTATGAGAGAAAGTAAAGGAGGAGGGGACTAATTAGATAGGGTGGTCTGGCCAAGCCTCTCTGAGTAAGTGACATGTAAGCCGAGACCTGAAGGATGACAAGGAGCCATCCGTGTGAACAACATGGGGAAGAGCCTCATGAGGGAAGGGCCAGCAAGCTTGACAGAACACGCCATAAATACACTCATGTGTGTTTGTATTCATTCTGATGTTTAATCTGAAGGTGTTCTGAATAAAAGAAATTCCTATTGAGTGGGGTTAATCATCATATATGCCTCCATTAAATGTTCAAGTAGTGATTTTAGGAAAACTCTGCTACCTTTGGACAAGCAATAGAAGAGGACCTCTTTCAGGTCCCACAACAAAAAGACTGCACCAAAATTGTAGCACCAAGAGGTTAAACTATTTAGAGTGGGGATGAGGGTTTTGGGGGTGGGAGAAGATAAGATAATAACAGACTTTCTAGATAGACACAAACCCAACTTCCTGCTCGGAGCATTTTACTCTGTTCCCACTAAATTCCAAGCCACATGTCCAGGACCCAGGGAACCGTGGTGCGATCCTTCACAACCAGCCATTCCCCTGTTCTCAGACTCCAGTGTCTAAGGATGAGGCTGGGATGGCCTATGGGCCTCAGGTAGGTAAACACTATCGCCCTGTCCATTTTAGAGATACCATTGCTGAGTTAAGTCCTAGAGGTGCCAGAATATTTCTAAATCTGGGAATAGGTAGGACTGTGTGGGTTAGGGTCACAGATATGGCTGTACAATGTGAAATAGTCTCATTATTATTTCCTCTGCATTGGCATCTTATTGTCTTTCCCTTAGTTCTATTTTGGAAAAAATGATCTGTTAAGGTCTGGGTCATATCTAAGGATTCTGCCTTCTTTGTAAAGCATTGCTTTGCCAGCTAGAAATTTAAATTGAACTACTGAAAGAGTAGCTGGAACAGTTTTGTAACAGATTATTACATCTGTTACTGGTACACCTAAAGCAATTGCCAATTGTATTCAGGAAATAGAATTCTATTTCTGAAATGCAATCTCCTCCACAGTGGGATCTGAACCATGTTAATGGGGGCGTGGCAAGAGTCTCCTGCAGGATAGTGTCTGTTCATGTGCTGGGCACTGAACTAAGTGCTGAGGAGAGAGTGATGAACAAGCCACACACATTCTCAGCCCTTAGGGGTCTCGTGATTTACCAGAAGAAACAGACATTAAACAATCATTACAGAATTGACTGCTTTATTGCAGTTGAGGGAAATGGCACGAGGGAGAAAGAAGCACAGCACACTGTGAGATTGCGTAGCAGGGGAGACTGAAGGTAGTCTGGAAGATCATGAGGAAATGAGTTAACTCACCCAGGTTGAGAGAACATACCAGGCAGTAGAAACCCAATGACAACAAAACCAAGTGCAACAAGGAATGGAAAATATGAGGAATTTATACTCTTCGTAACATCACGAAGATTTTTCAGCCTTGGATCAGCGGCGGCCCACCAGTCGTCCTTCCTCTGAGTTTAATAAAATGACTCATTCAAGAAGCAGAATGTACATAAATACTGGCGGTATGGCAGAGAATGATGTATTTACAAGAGAAAGTCTTAACAATGATAATTAATTAATAGTCACTCCAGCTTGGACTGCAGATGGTTTGGGTATATTTTACCCAATGTATGATATTTTTCTAAATTAAACTGTGAACTGTAATTGTTTTTTTTTAAATAATATAAAATGTGGATAGTGTTATTTTGCACTTCTATCTAGAGCAAGAAAATAAGAAAAAAAAAAGTAAAGGTCTAAATGAACCACTAGAGGGCACTTCTGACCCTAGAGTAGCTTCTAGAGTAAGCTTTAAAACTGCTCTCACTGCATTACTCACACAAGTCCATAGGTCAGCAAGGATTGTTTCCTTTAATATCTTGCAAATCTATGTAACAATACATATTTTGGAGAGTTTGGAAAATGGAAAGAACTCATGCATTATCCTGCTAGGTAATTAATTTTTCTCCCCCACAATTACTTCTCTCCCTGCATCTGTGGTCTCCTACTTTGCCTTCCCAGTCCCAGTCCCTCCTGTCTCCTGGATACAAGTGTTACCCAGCTCTTACCTAGGGCCAATCCCTCCCTCCCCCTCATGCCCATGCTCCCTTGACTCTCTTAAGACATCAAATTGTTCCTGTACTTGATCATGCTCATCACCCACAAACAGGCTACTTCTCCACTCATGGGGAAAAAAATACATTTTTAACGCTCTTGATTCCACTCCTGCTTCAGCTACCTCCCCATTTCCCATTCCCTCTCTACCAGTCGCTCCAGTTCCTCTCCTCCCACTCTCTTGAACCCATTCCAAACTGGCTTCCCCATTGGCTCGTGTCAAGTCCCTGTTAAACTTCTAATTGCTAAATCCAAGGGCCAGTCTCAGCCTTTGTCTCATCTTCCTACCTGACCTCCTAGCAGCATGTGACAGGGTTGATCATTCCCTTCCCCTTGAAATACCTTCTTCTTGTAGTGTCTGGCACCAGCCTTTGCTCTTTCCTCATCTCCCTCACGCTGTAACTTTGGAGTCCCTCAGGGTTCTCTGTCTACAATCACTCACATGTAGCTCAGACAGTCCCAATATTTCAAATACCACCAGTAGATTGAAAACCCCCTCATTTATATCTCCAAACTGGATCTCTCTTCTGAACTCGAGTTCATCTCTCATATCCTATTTGCATTTCCACTTAGATATCTAATACAATCAGTCCCCTACATACGAACGAGTTCCGTTCTGAGTGCCTGTTCGTTAAGTCCAACAAAGTTAGCCTAGGTACCCACCTAACACAATCGGCTATATAGTACTATACTGTAAAAGGTTTATAATACTTTTCACACAAATAATACATAAAAAACAAACACAAAAAATAAAGAAAACACTTTTAATCTTACAGTGCATTACCTTGAAAAGTACAGTAGTACAGTACAACAGCTGGCATACAGGGGCTGGCATCGAGTGAACAGGCAAGAAGAGTTACTGACTGGAGGAGGGAGAGAAGGTGGGAGATGGTAGAGCTGAAGGATCGTCAGCAATAGGAGATGGAGGGCGAGCTACACGTGGCAATGTGCACCAGACACGTGAACTAATACATGATTGGACGTGCGAATAGCACGTTCGCGTCTTTGAAAGTTCACAACTTGAAGGTTCCTATGTAGGGGTCTTCGTGTGGTAAGTGTGTCCACAACAGAGCTGCTGGTATCTCTTCCAAACCTGTGCCCTCAGCCTTCCCCCTCAGTTAACTCCATCCTCCCACTTTCCTCCAAATACCTTGGAGCCATCCTTGATGGCTCTCTTGCCCTCTCTCATAAATCTTGGTGAAAATACATCCAGAATTTAACCCCTGCTTACCAATTCTACTGCTGAGGTCCTGGTCCAACCACCACCATCTGTCACTTGGATTCTTACACTCATCTCTTAACTATGCTCCCCGTTTCCACTCTTGTCCTCCTATAGCCTAATACAAACTCAAAAGCCAGACTGAAGTTCTTCAGTGTAAGCAAATGAAGCCCTCTTATCATCTCAGAGTCAACCTCAAGGTCCTTACCCTGGCCTAGAAGGCCCCACGACCTGGCCTTTTCTCCTTGCACTTGCCAGCTAGTTCACTCTGTCCACCACACTGGCCTCCGGCTGTCCTGTGTCCACCCTAGGCGTGTGCCAGCCTCAGAGCGGTCATGCTTGCTGTCCCCTCCCCAGCAATGCTCTGCCCGCCCCCCGTGTAGACAGGCCTGCCCTCTCGTTTCTTGAAGTTTCTACTCAGATTTTAAAACTCTGTCCCACTCCCCTGCTTTCTTTTTCTCCACAGCGCTTACCACCAGCTGACAGACTTTATACCTTATGTATTTATTTTGTTTACTGTCTGTCTTCCTCCCACTAGACTGTAAGCTCTCAGGGAAGGCTGTATTTTGTATTGTTCATCACTTATTCTCTGGCACATAATAGGCACTGAGTAAGTTAAAAGACTCAAAGGATTCCAGTCCCTGTAATAAACATTTGAGTGCTTGTTTGTGTAACATACTGTAGAAGATGATGACAATGAACGTAATACTAGCCTTACCCTTCAGGAGCTTACTAGCTAATAAATACAGAAACTGTATAAATATAAATCAAGTAAACATTCAAAATATAAATATAAAATAATAAATAGAGATAGACATAAAATAAGACATAATACACACACAAAATGTAGTGGGAGAAAATAGGAAAGGAATAATTCATTCTAATCTATTAATGAAGATAGCTTTTTTTTTTTTTTTTTTTTTTGGCAGCACTGTGCGGCTTGTGGGATCTTATTTCCCTGACCAGGGATTGAACCCGGGTCCCCTGCAGTGGAAGCCCGGAGTCCTAACCACTGGACCTCCAGGGAATTCCCAAAGATGGTCTTTTTTTTTTTTTTTTTTTTTTTTTGCGGTACGCGGGCCTCTCACTGTTGTGGCCTCTCCCGTTGCGGAGCACAGGCTCCGGACGTGCAGGCTCAGCGGCCATGGCTCACGGGCCCAGCTGCTCCGCGGCATGGGGGATCTTCCCGGACCGGGGCACGAACCCATGTCCCCTGCATCGGCAGGCGGACTCTCAACCACTGCGCCACCAGGGAAGCCCCCAAAGATGGTCTTTTAATATATAACACTTGTGTTTAGTAATAGTTTCAATAGAGTAAATATTCTCTTGTAAAGATTTTTAAATGATTACATTAGAATGTGGAAATTGTGAAATTCTATTTTCATTCTTATTTCCTGTAGCACACACAATGTTTACAAATACTGAATCATTTTGTTGTGCACCTGAAACCAATATACTGTTATATGTCAATTATACTTCAATAAAAAAAGGAAGGAAGGAAGGGAGGGCGGGAGGAGGGGATCATCCTGTTCACAGCATCCTACCTCTTGCTTACTTCAGTGAATGATTATTACAGTCACCATTCCATGTCAGCCCACCTCCCTCCCCCTTGTTCTCTCTAACCTCTGTCTGGTCTCTATTCCATCCTAGATTTTCCATCTGTATCAGCAACGTCACCCCAGCAGATGCCTGCACCTACTACTCTGTGAAATTTCGGAAGGGGAGCCCTGAGGGAAAAAAAAGTTTCAAATCACTCCAAAAAGAACAGCTTTCTGAACAATGATTTAATGGCACAGAGAACAACTATGAGCTTCTCAGAAAGCAATGTATCATCAATTACACATACCTGCATTATTTTATTGTGTCAAATATTGACATAAAATTAATCATTATATATTACTAATCATTACATAGACTCTACTCATGAAAACCTGTACAAAAGTATTGACTTTTAGTCCTGCTTGGGATTTACTGTGGTGAAAACTATTTTACCAGCACATACAAAATTGAAGCCAATTAAAAAGCATCGTTCACATTGAGAAATTGGAGAAATGACTTTTTTCTTTTAATTAATTAATTTATTTGTTTTTATTTTTGGCTGTGTTGGGTCTTCGTTGCTGTGTGCGGGCTTTCTCTAGTTGTGGCGAGCGGGGGCTACTTTCTGCTGCGGTGAGCAGGCTTCTCATTGCGGTGGCTTCTCTTGCTGCGGAGCACGGGATCTAGGCACATGGCCTTCGGTAGTTGTATCACGCGGGCTCTAGGCGCTCAGGCTCAGTAGCTGTGGCGCACGGGCTTCAGTAGTTGTGGCTCGCGGGCTCTAGAGCACAGGCTCCATAGTTGTGGCACATGGGCTTAGTTGCTCCGCAGCACGTGGGATCTTCCCAGGCCAGGGATCAAACCCATGTCCCCTGCATTGGCAGGCGGGTTCTTAACCACTGCGATACCAGGGAAGCCCAGGAGAAATGATTTTTAAAACTGTTGAGAGGCAATGCTAGACGTGTACACTCCAGAGCCAACCAGTGACTCTCAACCTAGTCTGTGCCTTTAAAAATACAGATTCTCCTGGGTGTCAGTGCAGGCCTACCCAATCAGAATCTCTGGGGCTGGATCCCAGGCACATGTATTTTTTAAAGCTGTGATGCTGATACAGTCAGGGTTGGAAGCCACCCCAGCCTTCTTTTTATATGGCAGAAATGCTGGCTGTTCACTAGAGGTCTGATCCCTTTCCATAGGGGGCATTGCAGCTGGGAAGTGACAGCCCATCAGTCCCTCTTGCATGTAGGCAGGGCCTTCTGACTGAGTTCTGGCCAATGTAACGTGGGCAAAAGTGATGTCCACCACATGCAGGCCTGGCCCTCTGCAACCTTCTACTCACCCTCTATTTCCTCTCTTCCCCTCCCTGCCAGCAGGCGGTTGATGCCTAGGGCAGCCCTCCCTAGGCTGTTGAAATTGAGATTTTTAACTTTTTAGGCCCTCCCTAGAAAGTTAAACGTTTCAATTAACATAGAGATCTTCAGTGTTTTACCCCACTGGACAAGTGGTAAAATAGATTCAAAATGATTTTCTGGACAAATGTTTCAACATCTTCCAAGTGTGTATTATTACCACGCCTTCCAAACAGTATTTTTGAAGTTTGCTAACTTATCACTACAGGGTCAACTCTCCCCACCCCTGCTGAGTGTCCCAAAGTTTCGTCTTCCCTACCCCGGTGTCACAGAGCCCCTCCTTCCCTGATGTCTCAGAGCGGGTATAGTTGTATATGCACTTGGCTCAAAAGCTTGCCCTCTCCCCTCCTTCCTCGTCATTTCAGAGTCTCTTCCTTTATTTATCAGAGATAGAAAAGAAAAAGGATGTGAATGGAAGACAATACTGTATTGAGATCAGGGCGTGCGGGGTTCCACCTGTTTCTTCTAATCCTGCGATAAGGAAGAAATCCTTCTGCTAGGTGAGCACAGTACTTAGAGTTACCCAGAGTTGGAAACCTGAGTGTGAGTCTGGAAGAAGCATAGCGTTTTGTTAATGAGGAGTCCCATGGTCCAACTGTGTTGAGTCTTGGCAGTGGGCTGCCTGTTGGCGCATTTCTCCAGTTAATTTAGCTGTTGTTACAGCAGATCCCACAGTGGTGCCCTTGCTGGCTGTTTAAACAGAGAGCATGCTCAGTGTGGCTAGGCTGGGGGTGGCAGGGAGCAGGACAGGCACTTGTCTCCCTGGTAAAAGAATCAGTATAACATACTTGAGAGGCTGATTCTTGGAGCCTTCTTGTGGGAGAGACATCCAGCAACCATTCCCCGGATGGCTCCCAGCTCTACTAAAGACTGCCCCAGTCCAAGCTGACCTCCACTGGGGAGGATGCCAAAAGGTCCCACTGAGTGAGTAAGGTAAGGGGACGAAATTAAGTATTTCCTTTACAAAGACGCTGGTTAAAGCAAACTTTGTTGTCTCCACTAGTTTATGTAGTTCTTTTGCTAACATTGTCCCCAAATCTCAGCTTCTGCAGGGGCACGCGTGCGCGCACACCCACATACACACACACACACACACACACAGAAAAAGGAAAGAGAGAATATCTCTCTATGATGGCTTTGAAAGTAGCCAAGCCAGGATGAAAAAACTAGAAGCTTGGGTTTCTAGACTATTCCATTTTTGCTTTTGTTTTGGTTTTTTAAGCAATGTAACCTACTGAATTTGAAGTCTAGTATGATGAAATCTCTTCCATTTTTTATAAGTCTGAGCACTCATTTCCCTGGATTTGTTCAGGAAACCTCACTCCCTTTCCTGTCTTACCTAGGGAAAGCCATTTCCTTTAAAGCGAAGTTCCTTCTTGGAATAGGAACTTACCTCGGGTTGCATCTTCTTTCCTGTTCCCCTGACAGAAGCAAGCAGAGAGCCACTAATGGTCCCAGTAAGGAGGCCGGTGGAGAGTATTGACCATTACAGTGCTGATTGATGGTAAAGCAGCTGCAGTGCCCAAAGGGGGGCAGGCTGAGCTGAACCTGCACCCTGGCCAGCCGTGTATGGTGCTGCGGATGAAAATCACAGCAGGATGGCGGGAGTCCCTCGAAAACACCCCTGACCATCTGTGGGAAATACTTACCACCCACATATGCATAGGGAAATCACTGCGGGGTGATTTCCGTCCCTCAGCACTTAATGAGTACTGGGGTTCAGTAACATGTTCAGGACTGCACAGCTGGTGAGTGGAGGAGCTGGGACTGGAACCCAAGTGGGCCCGACTCCAGAGCCTGCGGCATGCACCTGAAACCCAGTATAAAGCCGTGAAGAGAAACACACCTGGAAATCTTAGTGGAATCCACAGGATTGGTTTCCTTGGCTTTTAATGCCATCAAAGTAACTATCAGGTTCAAGATTTCCCCCTCTTTATTATAAATTTATACATTTTGCCTGAAATATAGCCCTTCAAGCAAAGTAAATGGACTTACTGCTTTCCTTGACCTACTACTGAAAAATACATTCTCCATCCAATACTCAGCCTGAAAACAAACACACACACTTTTCCATCACTTTTTAAAGGTTTAATGGGCTAGACTTGTTCTCCTTTAAAACTTATTCTCAGGAATAGGCAATTTTCTAGACTCCAGAGAGCATTTATTTGCCTCTCTCTTGTGCCAACACATTCAGTGATAGTAAATTAGGTCTTGAAAGAGGCCCATTCATTGTTTGGTGCCATTGGTGTGCACCAGCAGAAATTCTCAGTGGGCTGAAATAATGTATTGGCATCCTGAGCACCGACCCTAAGCAGCTTAGATCCAAAACAGAGACTTGCTTGCACAACACTTCCAAAGGATTGTGCATCTGGAAATGTTTTTATGATCAGCTATCTTGAGCCTGGCGAAGGTCAGCAGACATTTTCCCTGTTTAAATGGGATGGGGGTGGAGCGCGGTTGGAGGGAGGTCACAGTCACACAAGGTTTTGGAGAAGCCAGATGGCAGACAGGGAGGATTCTAGCAATAACTCCCCAGGGTTCCTGGAGACCGCGACTTCCAGAGTAGACCGGTGCTTGAATCGCGATCCAGATCAAGGCCTTCCGACCCAGGGGTGAGCCTAGGTGAGGACCAACCACTGCCTCCTCCCCCCGCCCAGTAGGCTTCCGCAGGGGCGGGGCGTTCCGCTGGGTTGGAGCTGGCAGGGCCAGGTTCGGCATGCGATTTGGAGAGAAGGGACGAGATCCGAAAGCCGAGTTTGGTAGAGGTGAGCTGGGTAGGAGCTCATTCCAACTCCCCCATTCAGAAGGTCTGCAGGTAAACAAAAACGTTCCCCACCCCGCCACCGCTCCGTCCCGGGTCCCGGCGTAAAGAGGGCGGGAGGGGGGCGGGTCCCGGGGCGGGTCCCTCCCCGGGCTGCGCGCCCTGGGGGCGGGGAGCGCGCACCGCCCTCGCCACCCCCGCCGCCGAGGGGTCTCCTCCCCAGCGCGCGCTCCCCGCCCCTCTCCGGGTGGCGGCGGCGGCGGCGGCGGCGGCGGCGGCGCAGGGAAAGGGGCAGGCGGGGGCCGGCTCTCTCCTCCCACCGCGCTCCCGCCGCACACGCTTCCTGCACCGAGCGAGCTAACGGCGGCGAGGCGGCGCGGGCTGGCCCCGCTTCCTTCTCGCCGCCGGCGCAGTTCTCGGGCGGGCGCGCGCCGCGATGGCCCGGGCCGAGCGGGGCTGAGCCCGCCGCCCGCCCGCCCGCCCGCCGGCCCGCCGGCCCAGCCATGGCGAAGCAGTACGATGTGCTGTTCCGGTTGCTGCTGATCGGGGACTCCGGGGTAGGCAAGACCTGCCTGCTGTGTCGCTTCACCGACAACGAGTTCCACTCCTCGCACATCTCCACCATCGGTAAGGGGCGGTGGCCGGGGGCGCCCCACCCTCCCCGCCGCCGCCCCTTGTCGGGGCGGCCCCTGCCCCTTCCCCAGCCCGGGAACAAGGGCCCGCCCCTCCGGCTAGAGGCGGTGTCGTGGGAGGCGAGAACGAGGGGATGAGTCCCGGGGTGAGGGGCCACCGGCTGGGGATTTGAGCCTGGGTTCCTGGAGGTGACAGGCTCCCTGCTGCTGTCCGTGACTATGGAAGGCGCTCGGGCCTCACGCTGGGGAGCCTCCCTGTAGAAGCCGAGATAACAGGGTGGCGTAGGCCTGGGTACCCCAAGCTGGGGCAGTGAGAATCAAAGCCACCGATATGACATCCCCCCACCCTCAGGTGCAGAGGGGGAGGGGGGAAAAAAGCTTGTGCTCGGGGACAGGGGTTCACTGTGGGGGGGAGCCGAGTTCTGAGTCACTGGGTACCCTCAGTCCAGGGGCGACCCAGTGTGAAGCCAGGAGGGGGAAGAGAGGAGGAAGGGATTGACTTGACAGGGCACAGGTGTGGAGGGAAGCCACAAGGTGGGACACCTGCGAGGAGGGCATGGACAAGGTGAGAGCCCATGTGCCGGTGAAGGGAGCATTTACTAGCCAGCTTCCGAAAAGCAGCCAGCTGAAGCATTTGTTTTGAAGGCGGATGAGGACCAGGAGGATTACTTGCCAGGCAAGGGTGTCAGAAGGCAGGCAGGACTCACCTTAGAATAGATCTCTTTGCTCTGGCAATGCTGGAGCCTGTGCTTAGAGGGATGAGGCCTTGTGGCATCCCGGACAGGACTGTTATGGGCTCACTGGTCCATAGGAGTGGGTGGCCTCCCCTCTGAGAGTCCCCTCTTGGACCCTGAGTGGCCTCCTCCTCTGAGAGGTCTGAGTGGAGGGCATTCCACTCACATCTAACGGGTTCCCTGAGTGATGCCCTGGAGTGGCTTCAGCACTGCCCAGGTCCCCTCTCCTGTCAGGAAGGGCCCCAGACTAGGCTTCCACTTGAGACTTCCGCCCTCCCTCCCCACACAGACTCCTCGCCAAGAGAAAAGAGGGAGCAGGTAGAGCCAGGAGGACGAGAGCCTCATGGGTCAGAGGCAGGCTTTGTTGTCAGACAGACCTGGAAACCTCACTTTGGGGCAGCGTGACCTTGAATATCACTTAAGCTTCTGAGCTTTAGTTTCTCATCCGTAGAATGGGAATGATAACAGTTCCTACCTGCCCAGCTGTTGTAAGGATTAAATGAGATAATGTTCGTAAAAGACTGCTGCTATTACCGTTGTCATCATCACTGAGCTCCTAGGGTCTCATTCTCTCTTTGCTTCACTATCTTCAAGGGGCTCAGGGTCAGGGGACAGATAGATGCATTCATCTTCCTCAGGGGAGCTGTAAAGCTAGCTCCTAGGAGACCCTGGAGCTTGGACTGGGCCGCTGTTTGAATGAGACACATCTCAGGGATGGGACAGGTCTGGAGACCAAGGGAGGGCTGCGGGCCTCTGGGGAAGGCTCAGGGAAGAGGAGATGTTGGGGGAGCGCCTGGGAATGGCTGAGGAACCAGATGGGATATGAGGACAGGTTGCAGGCTTGAGGACAAAGGGCAGCAGGTTAGCACTTTCTCTGCACTGATGGCTGGGTCCACCTTTCCCCAGGATAGAGAGGACTTTTTAGGAGTTTAGATTCCATGGAAGAGAAAGAAACCTGCCTTTCTTTGCAACAGCCTTGTAAAATCTGCCCCACTGGGTTTCTTAAATGCTTTCCGGTTTAAAGCTTTCCACAGCACTTGTGACTCTGCCTTGCCTTAGGCGTATTTTTTGGCTGCAACTAAGACTTAGGAGAAGAGTTGGATGGTCAAGAAAAGCTTTCCCTTCTGGGATACAAAAAGTTCCCCAGGGAGATGGAAGGGGCAGCCAGGAGACAAATCAAGGAGCCAAGAAAATGGGTACTACCAAGTCCTTTTCATTAATTTATCCATTCCAAAAAAAAAGGGTGTCCTGTATCTGGGCTTGGCGCTGCGACCTGAAGATTCCCAGGAGAATAAAACCCAGGGTCTCCTCTCCCAAGCTGCTCCTTGTCTGAGACACATTCTTTTACCATCATGGACATTGATCTCTGCACCTTTCCCAGAGCTGCTTCTGTGGAATAGGGAAAACGGGGCAATTCACCAATGACTACCAAGACAGAGTTCAGATTTTTGGATCATGTCAATTTGTGATTCACTGTTTAGGCCGCTTACTGTAAGAGCACGTGACATTCCAGAAATAGGCCTGCAGGGGGCAGTGAGAAGACCGCCCAGGTAGGTGGAGGCACTGACCGCCCCTCTTCTTTCTGGTCAGCAGGTGGGCAGGTGGCCCTGAGCTGGGTCTGTGCCACTGGCATTTATTTCCCATGCAGCTGTGCTGACCCTGAAGGGGCCCATGCAGAGGCGGGCAGTCAGCACTGTGATGTTTTCTGCTGTTTCTTCACCTGTTAAGCCAATTAATTAAGCATTCACTACAAAGTACAGTGCCAGGCATGTTAGAGATAGATTGCAGTCCACCTTTTCCTGCCCACAGAAGCCTGTGATCTAGTTGGGGAAGCAACACAGGCGAAAAAGAGCCTTGGCCACAATTAGAGAATCTCTTTGTGAGTGCTTTGTGAAGCACTCTTCAAACGTAGGGGATGGATGATGATCCTCATTGTTCCTAGCAAGGAAGGTATTGCATTCGGTATCAGCAGCTAAATAACCATGCAAGACTTGTCTGAGGCAGCCCGTGAATGGTGAGGGGCCCGTTCACGAGTGCTAATGCTACACAAAGCACTAGATGGAGGAGGTCGCGGAAGGAGAGGGGCCGTGTGGACGGAAGCGGCAGGGAGGCTCGGGGAGGAGGGAAGGCTGGAGAGAGGGCTTGCAGTGTGGGCCGCATCTCAGTTCCTGTAGGGGAAGGAGCAGATGGAGTGACGGGAGCAGAGACGACAGAGGTGGGAATTCAGTGGGTGTTCGTGGAACTCTGGGCAGTCTGGCTGGAACAGAAGGGAGTTTTTAGGGGAGGAGAACATTCCTCTGTTTATCTCTCTGTCTCCCAAACTATACTTCACGTGCCTTGAGGGTCAGACCAAACCTCATTCCTCTTTGTTTTCATAGTCCTAGAACAGGGCCAGGCACGCTCTCCATAAATGTTAAACTAATGAACAAACGAGGGCAGAGGGCATTGAGGGCCTGGCTGAGGAGCTGGAATGCCAGCCTTCACAGTGGCGTCAAGGGTTTCTTGAGCGGGGGGATGACAGGATGAAGATGGCACTTAGGATGTCGGCTGGGAGAGGGGCTTAGGCCTTGGGGCAGGGAGACCAGTCAGGGGAGACCAGTGGTAGTATGTGGGCACGTAGGACGCTGTCAGCTCGGCTCGTCCCTTCTCTCTCTTCCACCCCTCCCCCTCCTGTGGCACCAACACCAAACTCCACGCAATCCCCTGTTCTTGTTTCCCTCCGGAAGCAGCGAGTAGTTCAAACCTGAGAGGGCCTCGTGTGGCTGGCGCTGCCTGCCCAGCGGGGAGATGATGTCCCATCCTAGTGGACATCGACGTGCAGGGGACCTTTGATTTCCTTTCTGTGTGGCGGCCACGTGTCAGCCACTCATGCAAGCTGTAGGGACTGCCCGTGAGTTGGTTTTCTCCCCCCCAATCCTTGGTCTTCCCTGAGACCCTGTCATCTGTGTCCCTGTTCTGGGGAACTTTTTGTCTTAAAGGCCACCTTCTGGGCTTCTGGGAGGCTTTGGCCTATAATTTTCTGGCTTGACTGGTTGAACGGCTGTGGCTTCAGGCTTGGTCCCTCAGGCTGGGTTTGCTGCTGCAGTAGCATCTTTCTCAGGAAGTTCTCTTTGAACTGGCTCTCCTTGCCTGGGGAAAGGGCTTGTGAGTAACTGAAGATTGGGGAGTGGGCTGGGGAAAGACCAGGGGGGAGAGGTCAATAGACTGCAGTCAAGTGGCCTAACAAACATGGGGGCCAATGCTTGGGCACCGTGGTCCTGAGGTCTGCGGGCCCCCAGACCGTAAGGCACTGTGTATACATGCTGTGTACACCGCGGGAGGGTCAGGTGGGTCTGTGTTCCCCATCGTGTTGGGAGGCCTGCAGAAAGGAAGGGGAGGTGAGAAGCTGAGTAGACTAGAAGGAGCGCAGACCACACGCCTAAGATTTGCCGTGGCCTTACAGACACTTAACGTCTCTGCCCTTAATTTCCACATCTGTAAATGGAAGATAGTAACAGAATCTTCCTTAATGGTCTTTGTGAAGATTACAGAGGCTAATAGATACAAAGCACTTGGCAGAGCTCTCAAAAAAAAAAAAAAAAAAGAAAAGAAAAGGCAGCTGCTCTCATTGTATTTTGATTATCCCCAGCTCATAAGAAAGTTGGAGATGAACAAACCGTCGATACGTGCTCTGAGGTCATCCTGTCCGTCAGTCGTGCGTTTGGTCATTCGGGCACCCTCTGCAGAGCACCCGCCGCTCTGAGCTGGGCAAGGAGCCGGGGGGACAGCCGTGAACAACGTGGGAACCGGGGTGCCAGCTGCCCTTCCTGGGGAGCACATGAGTAGACTCTGGGGTTCATTTCCGCTTCCGTGCTATTTCCCCCCTTGCCCTGACAGTGCCGGGGCTGAGAAGGAAGAGTGAGTTGGCGAGGATGTGCAGAGGCGGAGGAGTGGGGAGAGACGGGACCCAGAGGACGGCTCTGCCTGAAGGCTCCGACCTCAGCCAGGTGTCACTCTGCCTCCGGCCCTGCTGCGCACACCCCCGCCCCAAGGACGTGATCCCTGAGGATGGCTCAGAAGCCCTCATTTCAGCTGCTCTGTGCACCTGTACCACCTGCACAACTCTGCAGATTCACCCACAGCTTCGAGCGCCCTGGTCCCTGCTTCTTCCTCCTCCTCCTCTCCTCCCTGCTTCCCAGACAGCTTGGGGATGAGCTCTATAACATGAAAGTCGATATTTGGCTATTACTCTTCTACCCTGATTGCCACCTCTTCTCAGAGTGCCTTTTTCTGTAATCTAATATTTGCGCCTGTTTCCCTGTAAAAGTGCCAATTTTCTGCACAGGCCTCTGACCTCTCCTTGGCTGTTCTGCCCTGGGCAATGTGCTTTGTCAAGGGGACCACAGAGTTTCCTGGACATTTAATCCCTCCCACTGAGGAGGAAAGAACTAATCATTGGCCCTATTTTATAACTAGGAAAACCGAGGCCCGAGGGAAGTGATGCTCACGTCTTGCACGCAGGTGGCCCCAACTTGAACCATCTCCTCTCCTCCACTTGCCCCAAACTGCACTGGGCATGCCCTTGCTCACCCCAGAAGGCCCATCCACGGCTGCCAAGCAGAACCTCTCTCCTGGGAGCCAGAGGGGAGAGGACGTGTGCCTCCCTCACCCCACCTGAGGGCTCTGGGCTGGAGGGACAGTTGTGCTACTGCTGTTGGCTGAGTCTGCTTCCTTGACATGACCCTCTAGGGGACAGTCTGGGGCTGTGATTGAGGAGTCTGGCCGGGGCACCTTTGAGGGTGAGATCTGAGTGTTGCCTTCATGCCTATTTTGATAACATATTTACGGGGACCTCTGTGACTGGGGCCCTATGATCCACAGAGAGAGCCGACAGTTGGCTTCAAAATATGGGTCATTCTCTGATCCCTCTTCTCTGATTAAAATTTTCTCCCCACTAATCTTTTCTACTGGAATGTACTGACTTCATTCATTCACTCATTTATTCTCTCACACACCTACTCATTCATGTTTTTTTCTTTCATTGATTCAGTTTTGTTGAATAATATACACTGAGTATCTGCCTTCTGCCAGGCAGTGAGACTACGAAATGAGCGAGATGCTGTTGTGCCCTCTGGGAGCTCACAGAGCTGTTGAGGAGTCAGGCATCCAAACAGACAAGCAGAATTTATGCAGAAACCATGTCAGAATGCTTTGGAATCACACAGGAGTGATAAATTCCTCCTGCATCGTTGGTGAGGGCTTCACGGAGGAAGTGACATTTGAGTGAGGCCTTGAAGACTAAGCAGGGTGCCCCAGGGGACGGGGCTGGGGGCGGGGTGTGTGGAAAACGCCTCAGGACTCGCGGCTGCTACTCTTCTGCCTGGCCGTGGTCGCACCAGCTTAAGTTCAGCTAGAGCCTTGCTGGGAGTTTGCTCTGTGGACTCCGTGTGAGGGCAGACGCATCGAGAGGGCCTGTTCCCTCCAAGATGTTTGCTCCTGAGGCTCCAGGCTCCAGGCTCCAGTCTCTTCCTCCTGGAACCTTCTGCTGCCTGTCAACACTGCCCAGCCCAGAAGAGGCTCTGCGGAGGGCAGAGGAGTGAGTGGTCAGAAGCCTGGCGGGTCTTGGCTGCCTCAGCGGTACCCACGGACCACTCAGCAGCCGGCTGAGGGAGCAAGGCCCAGGCCAAGGGTCTGCTGGAGGGGAGCAGGATGGGGTTAGCTGGAGCGCGTGGCACACAGCCCGGAGGCCCTGTGGAGGTCTGTGCATGCAGCCGTGGGAAGGGCGAGGGGACCGATGTTTCCTGAATACCTACTCTGCACAGGGATGGTGTGCTTTACACATGAGCCAGTCTATGTAGAGATCTCATCATAAAGTGGGGGACGAGGAGTCTCCAAGTTGGCCTTGCAAGTGTTTGAGAAGTTTCTTGGTACATTCTTCAGTTAGAGCCTCCAGACAAGTTTCTATGTCCACGAATGTGTGTTTCTATGTCCATGAATGTGTATGCACACATGCGTGATGACGCTGGGTCCCCAGGAGAGCCCAGAGAAGGGCAGGGCCTTGCTGAGCTTTCCCTCTTTTATCACAGAGGAAAGAATGATGTGGCCCCTGTTTTTTTTCTCTTCTGAGGAACTGCAAGTTTGACTGAAATGTGTTCCTGCCTGGGGCCCTGATCCTTCAGATCATCCCCCTGCCGGTACCTTCTTGTCATTTAGTCCTCAGCTCAGATGTCACCTCCTTTAAAAGATCTTCTCCGACCAGCCATTCTAAAGCAGCTTGGGCCCGGGTGTCCTCACCCTCTACTCCATTATTCTGCTTTTGCCTCAACGCTTATCACTCTCTGAAATTACTAGTTTACTTATTTATTATCTGTCTTCCGCACTAGAATAGAAGCTCTCTGAAGACAAGGATCTTTCTGTATTATTTGCAGCTGTGTCTTCAAGTACCTAGCTTAGTTCCTGGCACATGGTAGGCATTCAATAATAGTTTGTTATGAATGAATGGATGAATGCATGCGTACATTTCCTAGAGAACTTTTGCTCTTCCCTGAGGGAAGTTGCAAGTAGTATTGGTTTCTTGGGACTCAGACAATGAGACACTCACTGTGTACTCGTGTACAGTTTGGAACTGTGAGAAGAGGGGAGAAGAAGGGGAGCATTTTGTAAGGGGTGAACAGTTTCCTGTAGCTTTTAGCTTTTCTGCTCAGATACATGCTATAGGAGAAGCTCAGATATAGCAGGGAGCAAGAAAGTGGCTCCCGTGATCCCTGTGCGAGTGGGGTCCTCTTTGGTGAATGCAGAGGTGACAGGTCAGTGTCTTACACTAAGGTCAATATTGCCTGTTGCTCAGGGTCACTGCTGGTGTCAGATGATGCCCATCAGCTCAGCCAGGCTGCTGAAGTGACCCTCCAGGACTCTGGAGTAGGAGATCCTAGGTCTCAGGCCCTGGGGCATGCAGTCCTCTCAGCATCATGGGAGTCCATGTTTGACTGGGAAACCCTTCTGCATGATAATAGCCCTTGGGTTCCTGGGTCCAGGGTCTCCAAAGACTCTCCCTTCAAGATTTGATGCGAACATAGTAGCCTAGAGAGTTGTTCCCCGTATCACTACGTGCACTGCATCTGTTTGTGTCTTAAAAAAGAAAGGAGAGAGAGAATATCATTCTAAGATTGCCAGTCTTTCTTGTGGGTGGACATCTGAATCAAGGCCTTTGACCTCAGGTTAAATCATGGCCTTGGAGTTAGAGGATCAGGATTCTGTCTGCCAAAGGCCCTGCTTCCCATCGGAGCAAGATGGTGCGAATGCTGCCTAATGCATTTGCTCAGAGAGCCTGGGGGCACCTTTTCCCCTGATGGAGGCCAGCATGAGGGACAGTCATTCCGGAGCTGGGTAAGAGGAAGTCAGTGGCATGCAGCCCCATAGACAGTGAGGCTAAGAGTTCCCAGACAGAAGGGAGGAAGGGTGATGCAGTAAGTGGCAGGCTTGGGGCAAAGACCCTCTCCCCCGCCCCTCACCTGACTGGTGTGAGGCACATCTGTGCCTGAAATCTTCTCCTGAGCTTTGCCTCTTAGCTCTCCCGTCTTCTTCCTCTCCCTGTTCTTGCCCTCCCTTGTCCCTCAGCTGGCGGGGAAATGGTTTCCTCTCTTGCTGAGGGCGAGGGATTACGCTGGTGCCTCGTTTGGGGTGGCAGAGTCAGGCAGCCACCTCCCCGCAGGGTCTGCCTTTCCCGACAGATTGTTTTGGGGTTGCTCGGGGTGACCTCCTGCCACATCCCACGTGAGCTCCACGCGTCCTGTCCCGTACATGCTGGTTTCCTGCAGGGGGAGGGGCTGGGGTCCTTCCTGGGACTTGAGCTTGGTAACCGGAGCCAAGATGGCTCCAGGGATTGGGTATCTGCCTTGGGTTTCAGATGTATTAGGTTGTTCCTGTGGTGGCGTCTCATTGCTGATGAAAAGGCTCAGGTCACGCTGGCTGCCGGGCCTCTGGGCTGCGGTTGATCACGGTGATAACATTGGCACCCACAAGAGTCCCGTTTCTACTTGAAGCATGTGGCACTGGGCAGGCAGGCAAGCTGGCACCTGACGTTAACCCATGAGGTGCTGGCTCACCAACAGGCACACCTCCCTTTGCCAGAATTTAGGTTGTAGCCAGACTCTGGGGGCCATGTGGCTCCCATGGTGGGTGGCATTTTCACTTTTTGTTGAAACACTCCAGCTTAGTGTGGCTGTCTCCCCTCTCTGCACCACTCTGCTTCCTCTTCCTGACATGAGCTCCTTCCTACTTTCTAGAGCTTTTCTATTCCCCAAGCCATGACCCTAATCTCATCCCCCCCCCCCGACAGGAGATAGCTTTTTCAGCTAAGATTTAATAAAGCTCTTTGTGCCAGGCTCTGTGTTATGGGTTTTATAGCTTATCTCATAATCCTTACAAAAATTCTCTGACATCAGGGATTGCCATCCCCATTTTACAGGTGAGGAAACTAAGGCAAAGAGAAGTTAAGTAGCTTTCCCAAGACCACACAGGCAATTAGTGGTAAAGGCAGGATTGGAACCAAACTCTGACCTCACAATTGTGTTCTTAATGACCTCGCCACTCTGTTTCTTCTTTTTTTTCCCCAACATCTTTATTGGAGTACAACTGCTCTACAATGGTGCTTTAGCTTCTGCTGTATAACAAAGTGAATCAGCCATACGTATACACATATCCCCATATCCCCTCCCTCTTGCGTCTCCCTCCCACCCTCCCTATCCCACCCCTCTAGGTGGTCACAAAGCACGGAGCTGATCTCCCTGTGCTATGCGGCTGCTTCCCACCAGCCATCCATTCTACATTTGGTAGTGTGTATATATGTCCATGCCACTCTCTCACCTTGTCCCAGCCCACCCCTCCCCCTCCCCCTGCCTGTGTCCTCAAGCCACTCTGTTTCTTGAGCTGCACTCCCTCCATGCTTTCCAGGGTTTTCTTTGGAGGCAGACAGTGATGGGAAGGAGTGCCGTTCCCCTGGATGTGCCCTGTTCCCTTCTTTCCACGGTCTTCACAGGCCCTCCACTGTGGACTGGGGCAGTAAGCTCGTCCCTACAGTGAGTATCTTAGGAGCTGAGGGAGTGCCAGTGCCGTCTCCCCTGCCCTGCCCCTCTGTCCCCAGCCCCAGTACCTAAAGCAGGGCCTCCCTGTCCTCCAGTTCTCTGACGGCAGCCCTGTCACTGTGCTCCAGGACTCTGGGCGTGGCCTGGCAGTCACGGGGGTTGCTGCTGAAGGAGCAGAGGCTACACAGCCAAGGACACAGGAAGAGCCAGAGGCCACTGGTCTAGTTAGGGCGCCACCATCATAGGTGTGTCAGGGCCTGGCACTGTCACTTAACTGAGTTTTCTTGTCATCGTCTGTGAGGTGTTCAGGCAGCAGGACACATGCCACTGCTCTTGAGCCATGGGCACCCCCTCCTCCTTGTGCTCTCTGGGGCAGGGGGATGCCACTAATGGCATTGCTACTTTATGCCTGGCACTGCTGGTATGGAGGCGGAGATTTTTTATTTATTTATTTATGTATGTATTTATTTATGGCTGCATTGGGTCTTCGTTGCTGTGCGCGGGCTTTCTCTAGTTGCAGCGAGCAGGGGCTACTCTTCGTTGCAGTGTGCGGGCTTCTCACTGTGGTGGCTTCTCTTGTTGTGGAGCACGGGCTTTAGTAGCGCGGGCTCGGTAGTTGTGGCTCACGGGCTCTAGAGCTCAGGCTCAGTAGTTGTGGCCCACGGGCTTAGTTGCTCCGCGGCATGTGGGATCTTCCCGGTCCAGGGATCGAACCTGTGTCCCCTGCATTGGCAGGAGGATTCTTAACCACTAGGCCACCAGGGAAGTCCAAGGCGGAGATTTTTAAAACAAACACAAAATTTTGTCAAATACAAAATTTATCCTCTGCCTCTTAGGTGCTCTGCATCTAGAAGACAAAAAGTAGGAGGTAGCGAGCAGCAGGGCACATCGTCTTCCTCCCAGCCCTGTAGCTGAAACGGCCTGCCACCAGCCTGGGGGAGCCACTAGGCAGCAGCAGGCAAGTACAGGCCGAGAATTCTCAGGCATCCTGAGGTGCGCGCTAAGAAGAGGGGCTGTGCTATGACGATGCCCACGGGCCGACACCTGGGGTCTGGCGTGGACCGGTAGCTGTGCTGGGACCCATGCCCCCAGCCCCCACTCTGCACATCTGTCCACCTCCTGCTCCTCTCGGTACCAACCGGCCAGTCCCTCTGCACCACCTGGAAGGAGCCGCTTTGGCAGAGACGGCACTGGCACTCCCCCAGCTGCTCCTGTTGGCCAGGTCGCGCTGTGGGTCACCAGCAAGCCCACTGATGGGCCTCCTTTGGGTCAGATATTCACCCTGGTCTAGGTGGGAGCTGCTTCTCCACAAAGCACATGCCGCAGCCAGCCCTGCTTCCCTGAGCGGAGGCTTTGGACTGTGCACTTCCAGCCGAAAAGGGACACTGGGTGTGGCGGACACCACGATTGATGTATCTGAGGTGCTGGGAAGAAACGATGAACTGCTGGTCGTGCTCTGGGCACTTGGTTGGGAGAGGGCCTCATCTTCTTGACATTCTGTTCCCGGGGCTCTAAGGTGTCCAGGAACCTCTACCGGAGCGGTGTGGAGGTAGCTGCTTGTTTCTTCACACCTGGGTGTTCCCTGTGCCCGGGAAAGGAAACCGGTCCTCTTGAAGGGATGCTGATGGGGTGCTGTGCAAGGCGATGCATCTGGGCTTAGTGAAGTCATGAGCTCTCAAGGAGCAAGGGGCTCCCTGATAATAGGTTATGGTGGGCTTGCTCCATGTGTACCCGCTACTAGACGCCTTGTTATACCAGAACAGGGGTGGGGAAGGCAGGGGCGAGACAGAAAAGGCAGTAAGCGTCCACAGCCTCGGAGGGTTGGGAAGCCACTGATCAAGTGAGGTGCCCTGGGTAGGTTTTGAGAAACCTGTTTGCAGTTCTGGCTCAGCCATAGGATGTGGGAAGGGAGTAAGTTACTTGGCTTCTCTGTGCCTCACGGTAATAATCCCTGCCCCTACCTCCTTCATAGGGCTGGCATGAGAACCAAGGGCTCTGGATCCCCTAGCCAGGGGGTGTGCTATAATGCTTAGCAATATCATGAACCTTGCGTGTGTTCTACCTAGAGATGGGCTAGACAGTGATTTTCAAACGTTAGTGTGCCTTAGATGTAGTAGGTCTGGGTGGGCCCATTTACATTTTCTAACAGGCTCCCCGGTGACATGGATGCTGCCGGTCTCCGGATGAGCAAGGGTAGTAGAGTAGCAAGGGACTAGACTGTGCAATCCTTCCCACATCAGGGGTGCTCTGGGTTTGTTTTCCTGGCTCCTCCCCAGGAAGCCTTTATTTAGCAAAAGGAAGGTAGGAGTGAGAGAACTATCTTCTACCTATGAGGAGCTGTACATATATTATCTTATTTATATCCCACATCAACCCTTAGGAGGCCACTAGTATTCTCATTCTATGGACAAGCAAACTGAGGCTCAGAGAAGTTGAGAGTTCCCCAAAGTCACACAGCAAGTACCAGAATCAGGATTCAGACCCAGGTCTTTCTGACTCCAGTGCCAATGGATAGCTCTTCCACTAAATTAGAACCCTCAAACTTTCCTCTATCTAAAAAATCACCCATGGTCCTGTTAAAAATACAGGTTTCAGGGCTTCACTCTCAAATTCTGATTCATTAGGTCTAGAAAGTCAAAGTAGTATCTTTTTTTTTTTTTTTAATCACCCCAGGTGATTCTAAAGCTGAGCATCTGCAAAGTACACCTTGAGAATCGGAGAACTCCCATGCTGCCTCACTTGACACGTCACATGCAAAGTCGCAGTCCAGATGGAACTCCCAAACTTCAGCATGTGCTAGAATCACCTGGAGAACTTGTTAAAACACAGATTCCTAGCCACCTCCACCCCTACCCCTGCCCAGAGTTTTGGATTCTGTAGATCTGAGGCGAGGCCCAATAACTGGCATTCCTAACAAGCCCTGACTGATGCTGGTGCTGATGATGCAGGTCTGGGGACCACACTTTGAGAACCACTGTCCTTAGAAGCCTGCTGTCAAAAGTGTGATCCACGGACCAGTAATAACAGCCTCACCCAGAGGCTTGTGTGGCATCTTATGCCGCATCTCACACCGACTCAATCAGAATCTGCATTTTAACATGGTCCCCACATGATTTGCATCCACTTTAAAGTTTGAGAAGTGCTGCCTTAGAGGAGCCAGAATGAGAACACGGCAGGGGTGGAGTTAGATGAAGAATCTCTCTTCTCCCTGAAAAGTCTGAAGGTGCAACAGAGAGGGGAGAAACTGTTAGGATAGGATGTACACCTAGAGGGGGCTGATGACAGCTGAGAGCTGAGACCTGGAAAGGATAGAGGACTCTTCCCCAGGGAAGGTGGAGACGACAGGACATTCTGAGAAAATGAGGTGGGCCTCACAGCAAGGCTTCATCAGGCAGCTGTCACTTTGCCCTTAAGACAGTGGACAAGGTGTTCTCTTGGATGCTTTCAGCGGTAGTGGTAGGGAGAGGGTGGACCGGGACTGAGCCCTTCAGCAGGGAAGACAGTGGCTGTGAGGAATGTGGTGGGTGAACCACCTGGAATAAACAGCTTCTGAGCAGCAGCGAGGGCCAGCGGAGGTGAGAAAGCGTTGAGTCTCTAGGCGACTAAACAGGGCCAGTCTTTTGACTTTGCCCTGCAGTGCTCAGCACTGTTGGCTGTTGGAAAAAAACCAACAGCCACGCAGGGACAGGGAAGGGGCCACGGATGGGCACAGGTCACGGCAGGCCAGGG
This sequence comes from Mesoplodon mirus, assembly GCF_964341445.2. Classification (NCBI taxonomy): domain Eukaryota; kingdom Metazoa; phylum Chordata; class Mammalia; order Artiodactyla; family Ziphiidae; genus Mesoplodon; species Mesoplodon mirus. Next base: position 151,924,730 of record NC_138979.1, on the reverse strand, counting down.
CTGACTGGTAGATGGACACCGTGGAAGGTGCAGGGTGTCTGGGAGCACAGTAGAGCAATAGATTCCACTAGAAGATCTTTGGGCTGTTAATCTTTCCATTTAAAAAGGAGGGGAGTGGGTGGGAGAGGAAGGTCCCTCAGAAGGCACAGACTTTCTATGTTTCTTAGTGCCGGGGAAGAGCCAATACTGATGCACTTTATTTCTCAGAGATGTTACAACAAATTTGATCAGTGGTCAGGAGGGTCTAGGTTGCAAGACGGTGGTTGTGGTGGGGGGGGGTGCCATGAGCCCCCAGAATTCCCCAGCTTTGGTCCCTGGCCACACAGCTAAGAAGCGAGGGAAGAGGGGAGAAGGAATCCAAGCCCAGTGCTCACTCCCAGGGCGGCTCCCTGTCTTCTTGTCAGCCCTGCCTCTCCTAAGACCTGCCTTCATTGTCAGGGAAAGCTCCCTGGTGTTGGGGGCTCCTTCCCCAGCTGAGCCCTTCTCCAGAGAGAAACAGCAAAGCGTAGGTAAGGGCTCTCTGCCTGGTTAACACGCTATTCTCCTCTCATTCCCCCAAGAAACAGTGCAAGGGCTCTGCCATCAAACAGGCCTCTGCTACTTGCTGTGCCAACCTTGGGCTAGTTATCTTACCTCCCTGGGCCTTTGTTTCCTGTCTGGTAAGCTCTGTAAGGGCAAGGACCATCTGTCTTCTTGGCCACTTTGTCTGCATCTAGCACTGTGCAGGGCACAAAGTAAGTTCCTATAGAGGTTTGTGGAATAAAGCATATAGATTCCTCTCTCTCACCAGCTCCCCACCCTTGCGACCACTTTGCACAAGGTGCTGCCCTTTGACTGGGCTTGCTGGGCTGGTATGAGGATGAGCTGGCTTTATCATGAAATGAACAGAATCCCTGGTTCTCCTGGGAAGAAGGCACTGTACCAGGAAAGAACAAAGGTTTCTTGATTCCCTTCTAGGCCGGGTGTTGGGGAGAAGCAAATTTTTTTAAAAATATTTATTTATTTATTTAGGCTGCACCAGGTCTTAGCTGTGGCATGCAGGGTCTTTAGTTGTGGCATGCGAACTCTTAGCTGTGGCATGCGGGATCTAGTTCCCTAACCAGGGATTGAACCCAGGCCCCCCGCACTGGGAGCGTGGAGTCTTACCCACTGGACCACCAGGGAAGTCCCGAGAAGCAAGTTCTTGACAACTGCTTCTCTAGGGAGGGGGTGAGCACGCTACTGCCCCCCACCAAGGCCAGGGGCCCCTCTCCTTCTTTCTCTCTCCCCCTTTTTTTCACTTTCTTGGCACCCTCGGTAGAATGGCTGCCAGACGTTACCCATTTGGAAAAGTACAGCTCAATAGATATGAATCAGCTTGGGCAGGTGAAAAATGATTCACTTCCGAGCAAGTTGATTTAGTTCAGATTGTCCAGTCTGAATCTTTTTCTCCCTTTTAATTAAACGATGATTGGTCTCAGTGGTGAGAAGGAAGAGCCTGAATTTAATGTCTGTGTTTGTGGAAAGCTGGGGACAATGGATAAGGGGGGAAGTATTCCTGTTGGCAAAGAACTAATGCTGGGGTGGAATGGCAGGGGCGTTGGGGATTCTGGCACCTTTGGGGCTGTGCTGTGCAGCCTGGGGACTACGGGCCAGCACTGAACTGCTTCTCACCTGAACACTGGTTAATGGTGCCCATTCCTGACTTGTCTCCAGGGAGTGCACTAGGACTGCAGCTTAATTAACTTCCTAGACACGGCTCTGGAATCACCGGGCACAGTGCCCGGCACGTTAGGGCTGGGGAGCGGTGCCTTGTCACTGCTGTCGCGCAGACTCAAACCCGCATGCTGCCGGTTGTGCTGACTTCTGCTGCAAAATTCCCCAGATACGTTTCTGCGCTGGACTGGTTTGCCAAATCCCTTACGTTTCCTCTGTCTTGTGGTGGCTTAGCTCCTCAAGCCGCTGGGCAGATGAGCCTGAGAACCCTGATTGTCTACCCTCCCTCCCCCAACGACATGCTGTGCCACTGCCTCTTCATGTGGTCACTGGCAGTGACCCAGGAGCACCCATGTAGACCAGGGCTGTACTTGGTATAGTGATAGCTGTGACCGACTGAATGTCCACCAGGTGCCAGGCACTGTATCTCATTTGGTTTTCTCAGTGACCCTCTGAAATGACTGCTAACGTCCCCATTTTACTGATGAGAAAATGGAGGTTCAGAGAAGCAAGGTGCCCAAGGTCATAGCTATGAGTTAAGTGGCCAGAGTTAGGATTCAAGCACAGGCCTGACATTGAAGCCCATGCTCCTTCTAGTAAACAACAATGCCTCCCCTGTAAAAGGGCCTAGTCAGCAACAGATGCACTAGGCCGTCTCCTTGGTGGGCCTTTGCTAGGTGCCGAGGGCTTTATACACACTGTGGGGCTGAAACAGTCCTCCTCTCTTGCCAGGGTCTCTGTGCCTTCCCCACATTCACGATGGCACCGTGACCCCTCCTGGTTGCTAATAAGGCAGAGAGAGAATAAACCCAGGCAAATGAGGTGGACTGCTATTCCTAGGGATTAGAGTTCCAGGAGGGATAAATACAAGTGGTTCTCTGCAGAAGTATAAATAGGGAAGACATTACGCGGGAGTAGAGTGAGACACGTTTTGAGGCTAAGTAAGGCAGCAACAGAGTGGATTCCCCCATATTCACTTCCTGTGTGCCACAGGTCCTTTACTCCTGGCAACTCGCAGCTCAAGGAGGAAGGGAAGCCCCATTCAAAGCCCTGGACACTACCTGAGGGTCAGTTTTTGGTTCAAGAAGGCCTTTACCTTGTGCCATCTTTCTGCCAAGTTAAACCAAAAGGAGACCCTCAGGTATGAGTGCCCTGGGCCATACTTCAGTTCTCAGCGGGTATCCTTCCTTACTTTTTTTTTTTAATTAATTTATTTTATTTTTTGTTGCTGAGCACGGGCTTTCTCTAGTTGTGGCGAGTGGGGGCTACTCTTTGTTGTGGTGCATGGGCTTCTCGTTGCGGTGGCTTCTCTTGTTGCAGAGCACAGGCTCTAGGCACGTGGGCTTCAGTAGTTGTGGCATGCGAGCTCGGTAGTTGTGGCTCACGGGCTCTAGAGCACAGGCTCAGTAGTTGTGGCGCACGGGCTTAGTTGCTCTGCGGCATGTGGGATCTTCCCAGACTAGGGCTCAAACCCGTGTCCCCTGCATTGGCAGGCGGATTCTTAACCACTGTGCCACCAGGGAAGCCCCCTTCCTAACTTTCTTGCTCACTTCCTTTCCCCAGGTGTTGACTTTAAGATGAAGACCATAGAGGTAGATGGCATCAAAGTACGGATACAGATTTGGTGAGTTGGGTAGGAGGAGAGGACCTGGGGCTCTCCCTAGCTGCCAGTGCCGTGTGTAAAATCCAGAGGCTTCATCTGGAGTAACTGGCCACCTCTTCGATGGAGAGAAGCAGAAGTCTCAAAACCTATCTCCTGCTCCCATGAGCCTTAATCTCTCATCTCTGCGGCTCCCGAGATCTTAGTTCCCCGACCAGGGATTAAATCCAGGCCCTTGGCAGTGAAAGCATGGAGTCCTAACCACTGAACCACCAGGGAGTTCCCTCTCATCTCTTTCTTAAGAAACTTATGGGACTGACCACAAGTCACCAAAAAGCAAGAATTAGAAGGAATTGGCAGACTAAGCACTGCGGGTTTGTCTTCGAATAAAGCTTTCTATTTGGGCCGTGCTGCCCTGCATAGCACTGAGGTAGGATTCCAAGCAGGGAGGGCTACGCCCCATCCTTACGGTGGGAGTTCCTGGTCGGAGTTCCTCACTACAGCACAGTGCAGTTCCCATAAGTAGCCACAGGGGGCCGCTATGGCTCTCTGGCCTGTTGCTCCTGGAAGCCTTGCCTTTCCAGCATTTGGAGCGGCCTCCCAATTTCAGAGTGGTATGGGCATTGCCTCCAGAGGTCCCAGAGGGACTGGAGATGGAGCAGTCCCACCAGTCTGGCCACAATGGCCCAATCCTAGAGACAGTTATCCAAGACCCAGTTATGGTTGTGGCTCCTAGTGCAGATACAGTTGACAAGGACCCACAAGCCCTGTCAGCACCTATGACCAGCCCTCTCTGCTGCAGCGTCAGATACGTTTGGATCCCCTTGGGGACCAAAGCTCCACTGATCTTTCACCCTGCAGCTCTCCAGTTTCTCCTGCAAAGGCACGGGGTCTCCCAGCTCCCATTCCTCCCCTCCCCACCTGCTTCCATGGTCCCTGCTCTTCTGAAGGGCTGGCTTTCTATTACAGGGACACAGCGGGGCAGGAGCGATATCAGACCATCACAAAGCAGTACTATCGACGGGCCCAGGTGAGCCGCTATTTTCAGGGTTTAGAGGCGGGGTGCTACCACCCACACTCCTGGCTCTGGGCGTTTAGATATCTGTGCCACGGATCCCCAAATGGGCCCTCGGATTGCCTGCTGGGGAGTGAGGGGGGTGGGCTCAGGGCGGTCTTTCAGTCGTTCACTGATCATTCATTCATCAGCTACTCTCTGAGCACTCACTACTGGTGGGTCCCCACCCTCACCCTCAACTTCCACCCTCCCCCCCGGGCCAAAGACCACATCAAAGTACTGGTGCCTTTCTGCCTCAGAGAGCTCTGTGATGAGCCTAGGAAGCAACAGCTTTGGGGGTCTGAGAGAGAAGGAGACTTTTCTGGGTGCTGAGGGATCTTCATTATGCTAAGCAGGGAGAAGGGAGATTGGGACCCAGCATTTAAGGCACCACACCCGATTCTGACCCCATGACTATGCACTGTCTCTGTGTGCACGTACCTGCCCCACCTCTCTCTCCTTCTCTCTCTCAGGGAATATTTTTAGTCTACGACATTAGCAGCGAGCGCTCTTACCAGCACATCATGAAGTGGGTCAGTGATGTGGATGAGGTAGGATGTGCTGCCTTCACTCTCGGGGGTGGGGAAGGGCACCTCAGAGGGGAAAGCAAAGTGCAGGCCACATGGGAAGGGCTGAAGCTGTCAGGGTTGGCGAGCAAACACTACCAGGAACGCTTGCCTTCTGCAGCCCCGGATCAAGACCTCTGGGTGAGTTAGACATGAGGAAGAAGCCCAAGCAGCCATGGCCTCCATGCTCTATACCCTGCCAGGCCTCCACGGCTGTGTCTTCCCCTGAAATGAGTTAGGACAGAGCCTACGCTGTGAACAGCTTCCTTCCTGAAATGTCAGGACCAGGTGGGGTTGCGAGACTGGGCTTCCAGTCCTGGCTCTGCCACCACAGTTGTGGAGCCCTGGGCAAGCCATTTGAACTCTGAGTCCCCAGTTCTTCATCTGTAGAATGAGGGGCTGGACTCAAGTCCAGTGTCCTTTCCAGTTGTCCAACTCGAGGAGGCATCAGTGTCTTCTACCCTAAACAGTCCCTGTGACATCCCTCTGGGACCCCTGGGATCAGCCATGGCACTTGGGGACGCCTGGCACCTGCACCCAGTCAGCCCACTGTGTCCCCAGGGCTCTTAACTTTGCTGCTGGTGTGGAAGCCAGTGTAGGCTGTATGGGTGGGGAGATTGGGGGAAAGGCAGCACTCACTGGCAGTTCTGTCTGTCCTTTGTCCCTAGTATGCACCAGAAGGTGTCCAGAAGATCCTTATAGGGAATAAGGCTGATGAAGAGCAGAAACGGCAGGTGGGAAGAGAGCAAGGGCAGCAGGTAAGTGCGAGTGAGCTGGCTGAATCCATCCCTTGGGTTTTGTTTGTTTGTTTGTTTGTTTTTGTGGTACGCGGGCCTCTCACTGTTGTGACCTCTCCTGTTGCGGAGCACAGGCTCCGGACGCGCAGGCTCAGCGGCCATGGCTCATGGGCCTAGCCGCTCCGCGGCACGCGGGATCTTCCCGGACTGGAGCACGAACCCCTGTCCCCTGCATCGGCAGGCGGACTCTCAACGACTGCGCCACCAGGGAAGCCCCATCCCTTGGGTTTTTGGCTGGCTTCCTGGGCCAGGCCTGAGAACTGGGACCCAGGGTTCTATCACCATCATCAGACACCCCCCTACCACCACAGTAGCCTAAGGCACTGGCTGAACTGCCATCCTTGAGAGTTTGTTTTCTGTCCTTTAGGACAGTGATTTGGGGTCCATCCTGAAACAAAGACCTCTCCCAACTCCAAGGCCCCCAAAGCAGGATTACCTATGCCTAAGAGCCCACCCTGGTTAGTGCGGAGGAGGGACTTCAAGTGGCTCCCTTCTCCTCTAGCAGCATCCAGGCACAGCTTCTGTCCTAGTCATCCCACCCCTCCACACCCACTCCCTGTCCTTCTTACAGTTGAAAAGAGGTAGGAAGGGAAATGAAGGCATGAAGGGCCCACATTCGGAGAAGCCATGGTGGCAGCGAGGGTAGGAGGATGGTTTTGAGGGAATGTCCAAGCACACAGGGAGACCATCCTCCCGGAGAACAGACAGAACGATGGGTACCACGGAGGCCAGAGTCACCCACTCACTCTGAGGGCCTGAAGAGTTTTTCTCTCCCTCTTCAGTCAATAGCATCCCATTAGCACTTGAAATAAAATTGTTTTTTAGTATAAAAAAATAATACATGGTCATTGAAAATTTTGAAAATAGAGGCCAACTCCTACTAGAATATTCGTATGTGTTGAGTACTGTATGTGTGGCCCTGTGCTAAGCAAGTGCTTACAGATGCATGACCCCATTTAACCCTTCCACAGCCTTGGTTGATAGACGCTCCCATCCCCAGAATGCGAAGCTGGGGCTTAGAGGGAAGAGGTAACTTGTCTAAGGTCATATGCTTTTAAGTGACAGCACTGGTATTCCAGCCTGGGTCTGTTTGACCTCAAAGCCCATGTTTTTCATTAGTTTGTCACAATAATTTGGTGTCTCTGTCTCCTGACATGTGATGCGTGTGTGTTGGGTGTATATGTGTGCCTGTGTGTAGGTGGGGTGCATTTGGGGAGCATCTTCTCCCATTCTCTGCTAACCTGTGTCTTAGGAAGTCCTAGTCTCATCTGAGAAATTATCTACTCTGAGAAACTGTCGTGACACAGCACGGGCCCTGAGTGCAGTGGCAGGAAGGATGCACCAGGTGCTGCGGGCACCTCCCTTCCCTTAGCGACTCCCTTTCAGGAATGTTCTTCTCTTGCAGCTGGCTAAAGAGTATGGCATGGACTTCTATGAAACAAGTGCCTGCACCAACCTCAACATTAAAGAGGTGAGTCCCGTCTCTTGAGCTGAGTCCAGCGAGGTGGGGAGGCGAGAGGACGAGGCAGCAGAGCGGCTGAGAGCAGATGAGCCCCACCCAGGGCGGGCACAGGGGTGCCGGGAAGAGGGGAGACCTGGACTTACTGTGCTCCTTGATCTCCCAGTCCTTCACGCGCCTGACCGAGCTGGTGCTGCAGGCCCACAGGAAGGAGCTGGAAGGTCTGCGGACACTCGCCAGCAATGAGTTGGCCCTGGCGGAGCTGGAGGAGGATGAGGGCAAACCCGAGGGCCCGGAGAACTCTTCGAAAACCTGCTGGTGCTGAGCATCTTGCGTGGAGCGCCCCGCACAGTCCCCTCTCCCCGCAGGAGGGCTGCGGGCACACAGGGAGCCTGGGCTTTGCCCTGCTTCTCTTCTCCTTCGGGTGACCCTGTGGAATCTCGGCCGCTGCTCCTCCCCCTGCCTGGCTCTGGGGAGCAGCTCCTCTGTCCTGTCCGAGCAGCCTCGCCCCCTCTCCCCCCGCCCTCCACCCGGGATGGCCCCCTCCAGCCTGTTTCCCCAGCCACAGGCCTGCCTCGAGCCCCTGATGTGCTACAAGCACTGCCTCACTACCCCGAGGTCCCAGACGATGGCCCAGTCTGGAGTCAAGGCCACTGGAGGTTCCTTCTCTCAGTGCATCTGGTCTCCTCTCCGCTTCTCCTCGCTTCTTCCCACCTCTCTTTCTGTCCCTTCCCCTCAGCTGTGTTCCTATCAAAGCCCTCGCCCCCCACGTGTCCCGTGTGGCTGCTGGTACAGCACCTTTCAATTCCTCCCTCTTTGCCGGGCCGAGGGAGTGGACTCAGGCTCAGGGGCATGTTCCCTGCTCTGCTCTGGGAGAAGCTCCACCCTGCTTTGTGGGAAATTCTTCCCGTCCTCTCCTCCCCACCGCCCCTTCATGTGCCATGGGCCTGCCTCCCCGGTGACTGGGGAAAGAGGAACGGCAAGAGAGGAAGGAAAGCCCAAACTGGTGGTCCCCACGCCTGGGGCTGTCCTACCCACCCACCCCCATCCCCAGCTTCCGCTGCACTTGGCTGCCTGCCCTCCTGCCTCTTGGGGGAACTGAGCTTCAGAGAAGAAAAAAAGTGATGAGGGGTGGCAGGGATAAGAAGTAACCTCCATTCTCTACCTGCCCTGCAGCGTGTACGCTATTTCTCCCTGCCCCCGGGCTCCCGAATTTAAAGATGTGGACCAAGGCCTGAGGGCACTGCAGGGGCACGGAGAGCCCTGGGGCCAAACACTCCGGGAAGGGGAGTGTTTGGAAATGAAGGACCAGCTCCTATGTATCAGGTTAAGAGCTAGGATAGCAGTTTGCAAACCAGAGGGGAATTCTGCAGCAGCAGGGATTCCTGGGCCCCATCTTCCATTTCTTATGTAAGAAGGGCACTTCCCCACCACCCCGGCAGGTGAGAGGTGACAGAACCACGCTGGTGGTCTTTCACTGAGCCCAGCCTTCCGCTCTCAAGGCTTTCCGGAGACCCAAAGTTTGTGGGAGAAGGGCAGGGAGCTCATGGGCAGAAAGCAGGCAAGCCCTGGGTAGGAACGCTTGGTGCTGTTCACTTCAGCCTTCAAGACCAAGTGCTCATCTTGTTCCTCAGCTCCTGAGTCAGAGGCCTGAGGGTTTGCCAACGGCACTGTGGCTACAGGTGGAGGGAAGTGGACTCCCTCCTCCAGGGCCCTTTGTTTCAGGAAGAAGTTTCTTTAACCCCATATGGTCCAAGAGTCGTTTGCAGGAGGCCCTTTAAGGAGGGAACAAGTCAGTTACCAGCCCTAGTAGGGTTCCTCCCCACCTTCCCAAGATGGGAGAAGCCTAGGGAGGAGGATCAGTCTTAAGCTGCGTTGCATGGCTGGCGCTGGAGTGAAAACAAAACTGGGCATCGAACATTCGCTAATTAAGGACTAAAATCCAGGACACACACATGTGAAGGATTAAGAGCCCCACTTCCTTAATCCTCTGAAAAAATGGGTGGGGGATGAAATCGCCAAACCTTTCCTCTGACTCTTATCAAATCAGGAGAGGGCAGGAGAGGGTAGCTCAGGATGAAGGAATGGGGGGTGGGTTATTGTTGTGGAAGGAAAAGGAAGGCAGGAATAGTTATAAGCCGTCAGCTAATGAGAAATGTAAAGAGCTGACTCTTTAGGACGAAATCATGACCACAGCTGAGGATGTTTCCTTGAGGACTAACTCCTCAGGTGTTAAAACATGCAGCATCACTCGGGTGGGGAGGTCAGCAGTGCCAACCCGTGGTGTGCCCTCAGCCAGGGGCTCGGGGGAGGGGAAGTATACTGGCCACTGGCTCCAACCTGTGGTCAGTGTTGCTGCTTTCCCTGAAGATCTGGCCGAGCACCATTGCCTTTCTCTCCTAGCCCCCTTGGGGAAGAGGGACTATATTTTTACTGTACCCTAGGGGTTCTGGAAGGGAAAACTTGGGGTTAGGATTCTATGGCCTGAGAAGCCCCATCCATAAGGGCCACAGCTGGGGAGATGTATGGGGCAGGAGAGGGGTTGGGATTTTAGGGTGCAGCTATGCTCATGAGGTACCAGAGTCAGCCTCTCACCCCTAAACTTCAGTCCTGGATGCAGCCTGGGACCTGGCCTTAGACTGTTGAGCAGGTGCGCCTGCCTGTTGGCTCCACCTTTGCACCTGTTGTCTTGAGGCTCTGCACAGCCCCAGGCTCTCCACCTGCTCCTGAGCCCCACCATCTCCCTGTGACGGGTAAACTTCGTGTGCTGTGTCTCGGGTCCAGGATATGAATTGTGAGCAGGGTTCATCTATTTTAAACACAGATGTTTACAAAATAAAGAATATTTCAAGTCACAGGTGTGACTGCCTGTGTGAATCCCTGGGAGTAGATCTCACTGGGACCCTGGCAGTTCAGGGGGAGGGAGCGAGGCAGTGCTGGTAGAAGAGGTTCCAGAATCCTAAAGCAACAGCAGAAGAATGACAATGGAAACAGCAAACGTCTTCCATTTGGTGCCTCTCCCAATGCCACCTGCAGGGGAGCCCCAAGCAAAGCCCCCATTGCTCGGCAGTGGGCTCCCATTGCGGAAATAAGATTGAGTAGAGTCAATGGGGACATGCTGAATATCTGTCTGGCGGTGTCTTTAAAACCAGGAGGGTTCTCATCTGCTTGGAATGTAACAGAAACAGGTCTTCCTGAAGGCGTGAGGTGGGTTTAAGTAATCTTTCAGAAGTTGATCCTAGCCCTGTGCTTGGATACCCCAAGGGAACAAGGCAGTCTAGAATCTTGGAGTCTGGGGACTGTTGAATACTATACTCTGGGGTCCGGAGTTGATGGAAGAGGCAGAGAATGTTTGGAGGTAAAGATAAAATGAAGAAGGAAGGAGTAAAACAAGGCAGGGCAATGGTAGCCTAAGATCTTAACCTGCATTTTCCAATTTACAGAGAACTTGTAATGCTTTATCTCCTTTATCGGAACAATCAGACAATCACGTCTGTGTGAGATAAGGAAGGTGATTATCTTTATCCAAGTTCGACAGATAAGGAAACAGGTGCCTAGGCGCCCCAAGGAAGAGTGGCAGGGTCAAGGCTTAAAAGGAACAACCGGAATTGAAATCTCCAGAGGGGAAAGCTTGGCATCTCTATTTAGAAAAATCTCTACATGCAATCCTCATTTGCAGCCAGAATTGAGAACCATTGACCTAGGCTTTCTGCCTACTAAGCCAGTGAAGGTTCCAGAACATCTACTGTCCCTGTGGAAAGCTATGTTAGTGCATGTCCACAGTTACAAGCTTCTGGAAAGTAGGCCAGTTTGAGGTAAAGCTGGAAACAAAGAGGTATTTTAAGAGAGCTTCATCAATTGTATTCAGTCGTGAAAGGTGAGAACCTGGGTGAGTCAAGGTGTCCTAGGTTGCCCCTGGAGAAAAGGGATGTCGTGTACCTAAGGAAGACAGCACCTCCACTCCTCAGTTCAGCCACTTCCATGGTCTTCCTGGAGAGGGGTCCCAGAAGGGCAGCCAGTAAGAGGCATCTGGAAGCCCAGAGAGTACTAGGGAGGTGGTGGGCATGCAGGTGAATCTGGCAAGTTCATGTTAAGAGTTTAGCCCATTATCAGGGCCAAGTTCTTGACTCAGTGGCTTAGGAGGCGCTTATTTGCTTTTTCTAGCAACTCCACCCAGCCTAGGCAGGGGACACACTTCTCTCTGCGTTTCCTGCCACCTGTTCTAGTGGCAAAAGATTCTATTCCCACTTAGGTAATGGAGGCATTTTTGTAGGGAGCAGCCAGTTAAGATGTATGGATTCCCGTGTTGCTATAAACAGCCATGAACAGGCTACAGAACAGAACACCTGGGTACTTCCTGGAAAGTACTTCCTCCATCTTCTCAACAAATCAGATTCTCAAGACCAGCTGCTCCCCAACCTGGCTTATTCTTTGTTCTAGGAGACAGTTCCCAATGGACACATACCTGTGAAAACACTCTCTAGTAAACAACTGCATTGTTATTGAAATTTCGCTCTAAAATCCCAAAGCCAAGTAAAGCCTAATTGCCAGCTTTAATGATGGAGAAATCCAGGCATTAAAAACAAAAAACAAAAAAACAAAAAAAAACAAACCCTGATTTCTTGCATTGGTGGGTGTTTGGAAGAATGAAGTGAAGCATTAGGTCTTTTTAGTTTCTGTGGGCTTCCAGTGCTGTGCTCCCATGATGGCTCTTAGAAAGTCCCCAGATGTCCTGCAACACATCGCATGCTGGTGTTGAAAACATCGTGAGTGGCCTAGCTGGGTCTAGAACCATAGCAGCTTCGACTGCCTGCACACTTCCTTCTGTGGGGAATGACCAGCACAAGCCCCTCTGAGAAGTCTTTGAGACTGAGTCTTTGTCTGATAAGAGGTAGGGGCATCCATCCCCTCTGAGTTTACCCACCTGCTCTGTGACTCCTCTCTGTTATCCTAGCCACAACCAACTGCATCCTCATGACCCTGTGGAGATGGGGTGTGGGGTATTAGAGGAGATGGTACAGCGCAGGGGCAAGGGCAGATGTGCTCTCCAGGACAAGTACCCTCACTAACTGAGAGACTTTTCAAGACAAACACAGCTTCCCCTCTTCAGACTGGTGCAAGCTGAGGCACTGAAAGCCATTATTTTAGAAAACCACACACCGTCCTCCTAATGGTCCCTTTGATTTTGTGCTTGTGGAAAGTAACAGCCAAAGAGAGAAATGTGAACAGTAACATGTATATTTCAGTTGTAGTCTGAGTCAAGGGGCCATGCGCCCAATCCTCTTCCTTATCCTTCAGCCCTCGGCAGACCCTGACCTCTCAATTGCACAATTCAGAGCTCGGCACTCAGCAGGCACTCAATAACTGTCTGTGCCAAGTGAAAACAATTTGCTGGGGCAAGTAGGAGTCAATCTTGCATCCCTCCCTGCCTTTTTTCCTCCCCGTCCAACCTTTGGGGCTCTGGTTTCCTGCAAGCAGTGAATTATTCATGTCTGCTCAGAGATATCACCTTGGCCCTTCCTAGGTTGCCAACAGGGTGGAACAGGGAGGTGGCTTTGTTCAGAGTCCGTAAATAGGAGGAGCGACCTTCTTGTTCAAACAGCACTTACAGGTAGGTGGCTGTTTTTGCTAAGTCATCCTGGGGATGCTCAAAGTCCCATTGTGAGATCCTTCCTGGCTCCTCCTTCCTCCCCACCCCTTTAATAGACCCTTAAGTGGGCTCACACTGCTCTGCCACTCACTCTGCACTCGCACCATGGCTTACGTTGCCAAGTCCTTCTACGACCTCAGTGCTATCAGCCTGGATGGGGAGAAGGTAGATTTCAATACATTCCGAGGCAGGGCAGTGCTGATTGAGAATGTGGCCTCGCTCTGAGGCACAACCACCCGGGACTTCACCCAACTCAACGAGCTGCAATGCCGCTTTCCCAGGCGCCTGGTGGTTCTTGGCTTCCCTTGCAACCAATTTGGACATCAGGTGAGACGTCCCTGGTACTGTACCCGAGGAGTTGGGTTGCTGCAGCTCCAGTGGGCTAAAGAGAGGGGGAGGACGACTGTGTGTTGGAGTGTCTTGAATCATGGGGTATGTTTTGTTAATCTAGGTCTTTAGGTGCATGCGAATACCAGGGGGAAGTCAGTATGATTCTGTCTGTGACAGAACACCAAACATATGGGTTTTTATGGTTTCTTGTCTTCCCACTACACTCCACGAGGGCTGGAACCCGGTCTGTTTTTCTCTCCATTGTGTCCTCAGTGCCTGGGTATAGAAGGCACTCATTAAATGTTTGTTGAATGAATGACTGGAGGAAATAGAAGATCAAGAATCAAACTAGGATTGAATTGACTCCGGAGACCTTCATTTTCACTAGATTTGATTCTGCTACCTAATAGCTCTGTGCCCCAGGAGGAGTCACTCAATTTTTCGGTTTGGTTTCCTCTTCTATGAACTAGGGATAATACCACTTATCTGATAGGATTATTGTGAGGTTGTGGGGATAAGAGCTACAAAAGTAACTTTTAAAGTATAGAGTAATATGCAAATGTAAGCAACTTTACTATTTAGATGGAAAGGTTTTGTTTCTTTGTTTAAAATCAGCCAAGTGGAGAGTGAATTTGGGGGAAGGCAAAAGGGTTTGCAAAGTGTACGTGTCTCCTCTAGGCCTCACACGTGCCTCTCTGTCTCTGATTAATGGGTCAAGTTGTTATAGATCTTCAGCCCGCACACCTCAAGTTATCTTTTAGGGATTCGTATATTTTCACTTAGGATTTTTTTGTGTGTGTGTGGTACACGGGCCTCTCACTGTTGTGGCCTCTCCCGCTGCGGAGCACAGGCTCCGGACGCACAGGCTCAGCGGCCATGGCTCACAGGCCCAGCCGCTCCACGGCATGTGGGATCTTCCCGGACTGGGGCACGAACCCGTGTCCCCTGCATCGGCAGGCGGACTCTCAACCACTGCGCCACCAGGGAAGCCCTCACTTAGGATTTTAATAGCACAAGCAGGCAGAATGTCCTCCAATTATAATCCCTTGGGTTCAATTCACAGTGGCATGAAGGCAAGGAAGAGATTATCAGAGATATAGGCAGGAAGGCTGAAATGTCATTGGCTGTGACAAACCTGAGCCCAAACCATGAGTGCTCTCACTGTTCCTTCCCTGCCTCAGTTCTGTTTCTAGGCTTGGCCAGGGCAAGAGAGACAGAAAAGGTAAAACCTCTTCAGAGGTGTCTCTCTGGCCCTAGAGATGCCTCCTTCCATCACTTCAGGCCAGCCAGTTACTGGAGGGAATCCGTAAGCTACCAGTAGCCAGCAGGCCTTTTGCATAAGGAGATAAGATGTCTAATAGCCATCAACTCTGGGCTCAAGATGTCATGATGGCCTGGAACTGACTGTACTAATTGGTTCTAGTAGGTCAGAGGCAGGAACTTCTTCCCCTGAGGGAGATATATGACTCTTAGACTTGGCGGATGGGGATGGAAAATAAGGGTTTCCATGGGTCTTTGCGAGCTGTCAGGGGTGGGGAATGCTAAGTAGGGATAGGACAGTGCTGGCAGCGGGGAGGAAAGACAGGCAACAGGTTGAGATCTAAAGCATCCTAGCTGAGTACAGCAAGTGAGCGTGAGGTGCAGGAAGCTAAGTGAAAGGAACGATAATTACACATTCACAACTTTTGGTCCTTAAGCACTTATTTCCTTAACATCCCCTTCCCCTGGCCCATTCCAGAACACTAAACCTTCAATCCTATTTAATTCATGCCTGTTGGTCATGAAGTAATTCCGTTTACAGTACGTTCATTGTTGTCTCTAACCTACTTTGCCTTTATGGCACCTGAAAACTAGTCATCCTTGGATGGGGTTTTCCTTCATCAAAGCTTCCTCCTACTTGTACTTCAGATCTAGGACAAGATGAAAGGAAGAAGCTATAAATCCCATTCTTCTAGACCTCAATTTCACCTTTCATTTGAGGAGCTGAGTAGGGCAGAGGCCAAGGCTAGATTCAACACTCAGAGGTAATTAGAAGAAAGACAGGCAAGGCCAGGGCAAAAGGAAAGGGAAGGTGGTGGCAGGGTGTGTGTGTGTGTAGGCATGTATGTGTGGGTGCGTAAGTGGAAGGAGGGTTCTAGGCAATATGACCTGAGCCTCCTTTCCCTTTCTTTCTACTGCCCAGAACTCAAGGTTCCTTGAAGCTTCAGACAGATACCCTAATCACAGAGAGAGAAGTGACAGCTCAAAAGCGCTATATCTTTCAGTACAAGAACAGCCAAGCTAGGGTCTGTGAGAACTTTCAGAAGTGGCCTAGCAAACCATCAGACAATAGCTGTGAAAGGGAAAACTCCGAGTCAAGAGTAGGGCAAAGCGAATGAAGAAGGAAAGAGAAGGAACGGGGTGGGGGGGGTGGGGGTGGGGAGTACATAATAGAAAGAATGATCCTGGGGAGTACAGGAGGGTGACTTTGTAGATCCTTCGTAGATCCTTCATCTCTTGCGTTTCCCAAGCTCTTTGTCTCTTTCCTCCCCCAGGAGAACTGTCAGAATGAGGAGATCCTGAACAGCCTCAAGTACGTCCGCCCTGGGGGTGGATTCCAGCCCACCTTTACTCTTCTCCAAAAGTGTGATGTGAATGGTCAGAATGAGCATCCTGTCTTCACCTACCTGAAGGATAAGCTCCCCTACCCTTACGACGACCCGTTTTCCCTCATGACCGATCCCAAGTTCATCATTTGGAGCCCTGTGCACCGCTCAGACGTGTCTTGGAACTTCGAGAAGTTCCTCGTCGGGCCAGAGGGGGAGCCCTTCCGACGCTACAGCCGCACCTTCCCGACCGTCAACATCGAGCCAGACATCAAGCGCCTCCTCAAAGTTGCCATATAAACACCAGCAGATCTCCTACTTCCTCCTGCCCCTGAGTGTCTTTCCTGAGCATTCAGTGTGCCCTCAGGAGACCCTGCTGGGCCCAGGCTTTCCCTTCAGATCAGTCCCCTTCATTGAAGAGCCTTGCCTTTCTGGTCTGCCTGTTTCCTTTCCTTCCCCCCAAACTTCTGGTTGGTGATCCAACCTGGGGCTCCAAGACGGGTGGGCTCTGAGCCTTCACAGAATGATGGCCCCTTCCTAAATCTGTATGGGAGGTGTCAGAGAAGTGTGAGGGTCCGGAGCCAGCCTGCTGGCTGAGTCCAATAAAGGGCGGGTGTGGAAACGGCCAGGCTCTCTGTGTCTCTTCCTTGACGGAGGTGGGAGGGACGGTATAAAACCGCAGGTGGGACTGAGGAGCTGGAGGCACACAAAGGCTGAGGAGAGGGAGGCTCCGATCAAGGGGACACTCCAATTACTGTCTGGAAAGCAGGCTCAGGTCAAGGTCTGGGTGGCAGGCGGAGTTTCGGGAAATGTGAATTGTATTATTACTTTATGGCTCTTCTTCAGAACTGGGGAAAGGAGGTGATAAGGAGAAGAAAGGGGAAGAAAATGGAGGAAGCACTGCGAAGTTAGTTAGAGGATTCCAGTCAGGAAGATGTCACTCTCACTGTGGGTACTGGGCTGACTAAATGTTACCTGCACCTTGAGAAGTTGAACTTAGTCCACTTTAATGACAACAAAGGCGTGGAGGGTACAGTTGCTGGGAACACAAAGAGCACTTTACCCACTTCCTGATCACCTTGTGGAGTAATGTTTGTTTTGGATCCTTTGTTAGATTGACTCTCCCTCCTTTTTAAAGTTCACATTCCACCCTTGTCTTTCTCACACTCACAAATTCACAAATGCAGGAACAAGACAGACAAGTTTAGGCATAAATGACTGGTTTCACTTCTTTTTCCATGAGGGTGGGGATGTGAGAGGGCCTCCCTTCAGACCGTCAGACTGTTTATAACCCGCCAACACGATAGCTGTTCTGTGAGAACAGAGTTCTGCCGAATGGCTTTGAAGGACGGTGCCCCAGATTCCTCACCTAGTACAGGCATACTCAAAAGCACCACCAAGACAAGGTCCTATCATGCTCTAGAAAAGACACCAGCTGACAGACCACTGCCCTCTCACTTTGTCCCACAAACCTCTTCCTGGAAACTTCTCATTTTGCCCTTCTTTCTTTGATCACTAGATGGAATATTTTACGTCTCTTCATTGAAGCCCTGAAGGGACAGTTCTCCGAACTGGACACAGCTTGAGAACCCCAATGCTGAGGGGAAAATGCTGAGGGATGTTCCCCGTAACTGTTTTCCAAGCACTTGCATCCTTTGAGAAGTAAATGTGGAATAGAGGTTAAGGGTCCCTACTGTCTGACCTTCTACTAAAGCTATGTCATCAGTGGTGCTTTATTTCAAAACAGTAACCTGAGTGGTATAGTGGGAATCCCCTGGCAACCTTCTGCAGACTTTCTGCTAAATTAAGGCCATCCTTAATTTGACTCTTGAGAACTCAAGCCCTTCAAGATTCCTACTGTCAGAGCCAAGAGCTGGGGTATGGGTTTGTGGGCAGGACCAAGCACTGATTTTAGAGCAGTAACTGCAGAGACAAACTGCTTCCCTGAAGAAATAAAATCAGAATTCATGTGCGAGACTAGCATGATTTGTTCATCGTCTTCAGAGTGCTATTGCCTGTTATGTTGTCTAACAGCAGTGCCAGCTACCCTGAATGCTGGTATTATGGCACAGGCAACTTAGGGCCTGATGTGCCAGAACAATGTGTTGGGTCTTCCCCATGAGGCTCAAGTTGAGGGACTTATTTAGAGACTCCCAAAGGAATGGGAATTACAGTATAAGTGATTCTGCAGAGAGAGTCAGAAAGGGCCTTAATGCTAGGAAGAGGGCTCCTCACTTGGTCAGGGAAATGCTGTTTGCTTCAGAAATGAGAAATTGTTTCCTTTTCTTTATTCCTCTTCTTGTTGGTCCCCTTTACATCCTCAGAAGTACCAGCTTATGGTCATAAACAGACACGGCAAAGCTTAATATAATCACCCACCTTCCTAGATAAACATAATCTTTTAATCAAATTTCCCTAGGGGCACTCAGGAAGTAAGGAGAAGTCCCATAAACAAGCCTTCCCAGAAGTGCTGAGATAATGCTACTCGATTTAGAGGAGGGAGAGAGGGAATCATTCCTCTGAGGGCTCTTACAAAAAATATGGCTTGGAATAAGTGATTTAGGGGGCCAAGATACATAGACTGAAACTGGTGATTATCTCCATGACTATGTTCCCACCGTTGCATCTCCTTAGTTTAGGGAACACTGAGCCAAACCCTTATTGGTGATTTCAAATCTGGTGATTTCTTATCACAACCACCATCCAAATTACCACATACTATACTCCCACACTGCATTAAGTACTTTCTATATGCTAGGTTATTTAATCCTCATGCTGACCCTGAGGAATTTTCATCTCTATTTAAAGAGAACGTAACTGAGCAAGACACTTTTCAAGGACAAAGGGCTAGTGAGGGGCAGAGTTGAAAGTTGAACCCAGGTCAGTCTGACTCCAAAGCTTCTACTATTAACCACAGCACAATAGTGCTTCCTTCTGTCTCAGAGTTTCTGCATTAAGACTGCTGACAGCTGCCTGTCCACAGCACTGTATGACCTAATGACACTTTCACTTACATTATATCGTTTGATTTTAAAACTCCGTGAAGGAGGCATGATTATGTCTGTTTTTCCACTGAAGAAACCAAGGTACTGATAGAATGACTTGCCCAATGTCTCACCATGAGCAGGTGGCAAAGAGGTCTCTTGATTTCCTTTCTACACAACCATAGCATATCTCACAAGAGAGACTTGTACTACAGTCAAGAGACATACATTTTAAAACTAAGAGCCTCAAATTCAGTCAAGTAAATTAGCTTTGCTCAGGAAACAGAATGAAACGGAAAGGATTCTTGTTACACTGAAATAAAGAACAGTGAATGTATACTTCTTACATGATGACTTACAAGTAACAAACCATATCTGGCTCCTCCTAGACTATATCATATGTCAATTAATTAGCACTGGGAGAACCCAAGATCATCTGAGGAAGACAGAGCTAGCTAAAACAACACAACAGCAAACAGGCTGAGCTTTGAACTTCAAGAGCCTAACCAGGTCGACCCCAGACCTGTGCATCATGGAGCAGGTAGAGAAAGAATGAGGTGCTAGGACAAGTTCACGTTCCCCACTACACCTACAGGTGATTTCTTCTTCTTCTTGTATCTCAGAAAGGGAAGCAAAGAAGACCAATGTCTTTGCCTGGTTCCCCTTTACTTAAACAGAGAAATACAGATGCAGTAGAACTGAGTTCAAGAGGTCTTTATTCTATTAGATCCATAAAAGAATTCTAGAAGATGATAAAGTATCGCAAAACACAGTACAATGCTGGTTGAATAATAATGAAATATATGGATAGGATCTTATGTTTAAAATTTTTGTAATCTATTGTCTAAAACAGACAATTACACATTCTGCAAGAGATGAGGATATCAGGGGGGGCATATAAAAGCATACTCCTGAGCTCCAAATGACTAAGTTGGAAGCATTAGCAAACTCCATGAAGGGACAATTCAGAAGCTATAATGGGCTTAGTGCTGCTATTTAAAGTAATGAAACATTTTCTCTGCTTTCTGGATTCATTTCACCAAACGATTTCCTCAGCAGGTCAGATATAGATTTGCAGAAAGTGGAAAGCATTTTCCAGGAATAAAACAACTGATCCTTAAGGAACAGCTGCCTTAACTTTTCTGAATAATAAATCTTGGTCTGACACGCCTAAATTCCTCAGAGTGCCGTCACTGATATCCTCAACCTCTTCCTAACCTTGCTAGACTCTGACACTTCACGTGTACTGAACACTATTACTGAGGGCATCACTGTACTAACTATGTAACCTGGACTAAGTTACTTCTTTGTGCCTCAGTTTCTCTGGCTCTAAAACTGGGATAACAATAGTAACTACCCTCATGGAATTGTTAATGAGGATTAAACAACTGCTTAAAAAGGCCTTGGCACATAGTAAGTACTCAATAAACCTCAGCTATTATCATTATTCCTGTTACAAAACAAAGCTTTTCCCTGATGTCAACAACTTTGCTCACTCAGTTCAGAATGTCTGAAATATGAACAGGAAAAAATTCTGTTTTAATGCCTGACCCTTAAGTTTTGATTTCATAATGAGAAGAACTAACTGAAACCATCTCATTCTGTCTAGAACTTTATATGCCTTCCAAAGCATTTTATATTCATTATTCATTTGGATCTTCTAACAATACTGTGAGGGAAGTATAACATCAATTTATACTAGTCCAATGTTATAGAAAGGGGAAAATAAAGTCCAGAATGACACTCTGCTTAATGGTTATATTGCTACCAAATGGCAGAGGCCTAAATGCCAGGTTTTATGACACCCAAGCCAGAATTCTTTCAACTATGCAAGGTACGATATTCTAAGATCCCTTTGGAGCAATTGAAACCATTCTATTTGTATTAAATAAAGTCCACACTTTATTCAGATTTCCCTAGTTTTACCAAATGTTCTTTTTCTGGTGCAGGATCTCATCTGGGATACCACATTACATTTAATAGTCATGCTCTTTTTTGGCTGTGAGAGTTCCTCAGACTTCCTTGTCTTTGTTTCCTTGACAGTTTTGAGGAGTATTGGCCAGGTATTTTCCTCAATTGGGATTCCTCTCTCAACTGGGATTTCTCTGAAGTTTTTCTCATGATTAGACTGGGGTTACGGGTTTTGGGGAGGAAGACCACAAAGGCAAAGTGTCATTCTCATCACATCATATCAAGAGTAATGCTATCGACGTGGCGCATCATCAGTGATGATAATCTTGATCACCAGGCTAGTGTTTGTCAGGTTTCTCAGTGAAGTAAAAGTTAAAGTCAACTTTCCCCCTTTCCATACTATACTCTTTGGAAGGAAGTCACTATGCAAACCCATACTTAAGGAGTGAGGAGTATCTACATACATTATTTGAAATTTTTCTGCGTGGGGGATTTGTCTATTCTCTTCAATATATGTATTTATTTATTCAGTCATTCATTTATATCAGTATGGACTCATGAATATTTGTAGTTTGGTTTATAATCCAATACTACTTTATTTTGTTGCTCAAACTGTTCCAACTTTCGTCTCTGGGAGCTCCTTCAGCTGGGTCTTCTGTCCCTTTGACATACTCCCAATCATTGTGATTTTTCATTTCAGCACTTCGCTTTTTTTTGTGTGTGTGTGTGGTACGCGGGCCTCCCACTGTTGTGGCCTCTCCCGTTGCGGAGCACAGGCTCCGGACGCGCAGGCTCAGCGGCCATGGCTCACGGGCCCAGCCGCTCTGCGGCATGTGGGATCCTCCCGGACCGGGGCACGAACCCACGTCCCCTGCATCGGCAGGCGGACTCTCAACCACTGCGCCACCAGGGAAGCCCAGCACTTCGCTTTTTTGTGACTCAAGACGCTCCAAGCTCACCCTGTGTATTTACTGCCCCAGTCCTAGACTCAGTCATTTCCCCAAGGAGTCCTAATTCCTTTTATTGGAACCAAGATCTGGGCACTAGATGTGCTTTCCATCCTAGTTATTTTCCAGCCACATAGCTGCTAACAAAGATGCTTCATTCTGCCTGCACTAATGTGCACTGGGAACTTTAGCAGAAGAGCTCAGCTCTAGAGAACAGCAATCCCCTAAATTACTTTTTCTTTCTAACTTTTTTTTTTGGGCCATGCAACTTGATTTATGGGATCTTAGTTTCCGGACCAGGGATTGAACCCGGGCCACGGCAGTGAAAGCGCCAAGTCCTAACCACTGGACCGCCAGGGAAGTCCCACTTTTTCTTTCAGAGAATAGGTAAGCCTAAGCAGAAAAAAATAATATGCAAATAATTTCCATTATAAACTAAGTTAGACAAACCATCAGGCTTGCTGTATTGTAAACCAACACAGCATTGTGATTACAGAGCTGCAGAAGGATCCTTAGAATAACAGAGTCATTTGTCGGGGGTCGTCAGGGAGAATACTGATCGTATCTTCAGCTTTACCACATAACAGACACAGCATGGTATACTCCTAGAACAAGATAAAGTGCACAATTACCTTGAGGAACTGGGAGAAAGATGCTTCGTAACTTCCTCTGGTAAAACTGTTCTCTGTAAATTGTCATGGATATGGTGTCTGTACATTAGATCAATTTCTTCAACACCTATAAGCAATGTCTTAGGTTTAGTCTGTGTATCCCAGAGCCTTTGTTTATATAAATTGAATACATGCTGATGCTCTATTTACTGTGTATACAAGAATGTCACCTTGGAAATGCATGGCTATTTCCTGGACTTAGAAAACACACATACTGGGCTTTCTTAGTGCTACTATTTAAAGTAATGAAGCAATTTGAGTGTGGGCCCCTGAGAACAAATTCCTGTTCTAGAGCTGTTCCTTTCTAGAATATCAACACTAATAAGCAACAGAAATGATTTTTTTTTTTTTTTTGTGGTACGCGGGCCTCTCACTGTTGTGGCTTCTCCCGCTGCGGAGCACAGGCTCTGGACGCGCAGGCTCAGCGGCCATGGCTCACGGGCCCAGCTGCTCCGCGGCATGTGGGATCTTCCCGGACTGGGGCACGAACCCGTGTCCCCTGCATCGGCAGGCGGACTCTCAACCACTGCGCCACCAAGGAAGCCCAGAAATGATTTTTAAAACAACAAAAAAGGAAAAAAATTTCCAAACCCAAAGAGCTATTTTTATCTACCCCAGAAAAAATAAACAATTATGTTAAATCCATTAGTATGTCATGTCTCATATTTAGATAGCTAGTTGTCTAGAATTTGATCTATTTAAGGAGTTTTTTGTTTCTTGGGTTTAATGAATGTCCATACTGGAGACAGAAGTTATTTTGTTTTAGGTAAAAATCCTTAGGGCAAAGTCCTGTTCTTATAGCTGTTCCTTTCTAGAATATTTAATATGGTCATAAACTACAGAAACATATTTCTTTCCAAACTTTTACTCTAAAACTTTTTATCTTCTTTAGGAAAACAAGCATCTATACTAAATCTATTAGTATTTCCACATCTGACTTTGAGATTGTTGGCTGCCTGGAAATTGATCAGTCAAGGCAGTTTGTGTTTCATGGGTCTCTCACTAGAGAGAGGGTCACGGAGATAAACAGTGACTACAGTTCAAAGACTCAGAACCAGGCAACTGCCTTTGCATTTCCTACTAGAGAGTTCAGCAGGGAGACCTAGTTGTAGTAGTGGAAAGACTGTTTCTTAAAGACCACATTTAATTTTAAAGTCTATTCTACACAAACAGTAGAAACACAGGCTATAGCTCAGCAAACAAATATGAGTCTCATGAATCAAAAACAAAATTAAAATCTACTCTCTCCAAGGTTTTACTTCTTTCAGATCCTACTTTCACCTACCAGACATTACTAGTAGGATGTCAACCTCTCACTGGAAATGAAGAAAAAAGTAATAAAGTCAAAATGGGAAAATGTGTGAAGCTAGACAACTATTTGAGTTTTCAACCAATCTATCCATTGACAAGTTTTTATTAAGTGCCTAAAGGCTTTGCAATGTGCCAGGTGCACCGGTAGACGTGAGAGAAGGCAAGGACAAAGTCTGACCTTGCAAAACTTACAGTCTAACTTGAGAGAAAGGAAAAACCTAACACATGGTATAATCTGGAAAGGCTGTTAAATCAGTTAGACTGATCACACCTGTAATCTTTAATTTATAGGCAGTCTGGAATCCAAATTTCATTGTAGGTCAATTATTTGGAATTCAGAAGCAGTTTCCCACAGAGGTAACGTTGCACATGGCAGTTAGGTTCCCAGGGAAATCCAGTTAGTCTTTTAAATTTATACTGCACAAGTACTATAGAATCTAACCACATATAGCAGTGCTTCTGTGGGAAAATATGTCTAGAATTCTCACTTGGGATGCCAGGAACACATTCTCACTTGGGATGCCAGGAATATGGTTGGATCAGGACACCCTTCACCCAAACTGGCCAAGTCAGGAGAATCAGAATTCTCCCCAGTCATTCATGGAGACCTTCAAAGGCTCCACCTGGGCAAAGCCTGAGGGTAGAGATTTGGAAGGAAAGGTGGAGTGGGTGGAATCACCTTTGGGCAAGATCAGATCCTTGTTTTATGCTGAGGGTCCCATGGGCCTTTTCCCTCTATTATTACCTGCTAATTCTGACCCTTAGTCTTCTCCTTCCCTGGTCCACAGAGGAACAGGGAGCAGTCTCACAGTTTCCCTCGTCTCCTGAGGCAAATATATAGTCCTTCTAATGGATTTTAGGGTGATATAAAAAATACCAGATACCTGTAATCATTTATAATTTATTTTCTGTTTAAACTCTGTACTTATGTCTCTATTTCCCCTCTCCTCTTGCCATCAGAAAATCTTACCTTGTTTAACAATGGTTTTGTTAAAAATGAATTTGTTTAAAAACAGAATCCTTATCTTTTAGAGATTCATACTAAAATATTTACAGAAGTAGTAATATGTTTGGGATTTGCTTCAAAGTAATCCTGTGGGGAGATGTGGAAATGGTGAAGTACAAATAAAGCAAACTGAAGCTGGGTACTGGAGATTAATACACTATTCTGCCTACTTTTGATTATGTTTAAATTTCCCATAAGACATTTAAAACAAAACAAAATATTACCAATGGTGGGAATCCCATCTTGAACCTCAATGGCTGCTGGAATAAGATGGGGGCTGGAATGGGGTGGGGCTGAGGAAAGTAAGTCACAGCAGCTGAGTATGAAGAGTTCTTGAGGTCATCAGACTAAGATGGAAGTTACCAGCTGGCCAGTGACAGGAGTCGGGGCCTGCTGTAGGTACAAGAAGAGCTCAGAAAAGGGAGAAAGCAGTATGGGCTGAACTATTAAGAATAAGGAGATAGAATTTAAGTTCAGCTTGAAAGAGGTAAGATTTAGTTGGCTTGAAGGTAGCGAAAGGGACACGTTAAATCAAGGAAAAAGCACGAATAAAGACAGTGATATGGTATAGAGCAAGCACATCGCATATGGAGTAGCAGAGGAGTGACAGGATGATGTGTTTCCAGAAGATTAATTTGAGGGCAGTGCGCACGACTATACTGTGGGGACTGCTGCAGTAATTTAGGTTTCAGCAGTATGGTCCCTGATATGAGGGGTGGCAGTGGAGACAGACAAAAGCAAGAGAAACTAAGGAAGAAAGGAGGGCAGGAAGGGCGTTAGGGTTAAAGAAGGAGATCCAGGAGATATCTGATAGGTTTCATCAGACACTGAGGGTGCGTGTGCTCAATGTCTGAGGGAGTACAGACAAGGTTCCTAGACCAGAGACCAAAGCTCAGGGGAAAAGCAGTTAGGGAGAAACAGGAGAGGAAACCAGAGAGTAAGCAAAGGAACAGTCAAAATGATTTAAAAAGAAAGAAAAAAGTCTAGATCTATGGACCCCAGGGGAAGAAATGCTTCAAAAAGACAATGGTTATCAAAACCAGATCCAGAAGAGATGTTAAGAGAGAGAAAAACTGAGACAAGGTCACAGGATTTGGCCACCTTATAGGAAATCTGAGAGAACAGTTTTAGTAAAGTGAAAATGAAAACCAGTTTGTAGGTTGTTAGGAGGAGCACAGGGAAATAAGGGAAATAGGGTAAAGAGCTATTCAAGGAAAGAAGCAAAAGGATAGATGATCAGAGGATGAATCAAAGAGGCAGCTGAGTGAAACAAAAGGATTTTAATTTATTTCTAACAAATAAAGAAGAACTAAATATATTTAATGTAAAAATGCTTTAAATCTCATGGAGAAAAGAGGATGCTAGGAAGAGAGAAGATAACATGAGATTCCTGAGGAAATGCAGTGGGGGTAGCCATAGAGAGGGGGAAATAAAAATCTTTACTACAGGAGGGAAGGAAGAGAGTCTAAAGTTGGGGCAATGCTATGAATGGTGTGCAAAAGGAGAGTAGTGAGAAATGAGGGAAAGGGAGGCTGGCCAGCCCAGCAAGAACCTTGGGATGGGGAGCTTGGATATTATACTGCAGCTGAAGGTGAGCCACAGAAAGGCCAATGAGGTAGTCTGAAAGCATTATTTTAAGAAAAATATGCTGGTGGCAGAATACAGAATATGGGGGAGGCGGGGAGTGGATGTTGGGAGAGAAAGGACTGGCGGTGGAGAGCCTAGTTTAAGAGTTTTTTCCAAGAGAATTCCACACTATATAGGCATTGTGACTATAGCCATCTTCCTTTAGCTTCTTCCTACCCCAAAGGAACTTCTGGGGAGCTTTGAAAATGGCTGTGCTCAGTCATAAAGGAAAATCAGCTAGACTTTGGTCTCATGGCAGTGACACACAATGGCTCAATTAGGGTATAAACAGGCAATCTCAATATCCACTTACAGACTCTAAAAAGCTCACAGGAGCTTCAGGAACTGCTGCAAAATAGCTATAAGCACTCCTTTCTTCCCATGAATGGACAGAGCTGCTTCTTTAAGCCCCTGACATGTTCATTCCCCTATCTGGCCACTATTCATTCACTGAGATCTCGATTTTGCCCTAAGTGACATCTATCATATAAGTATCTTTGAGGCATAATTTTTGGATCCTGGGGAGATGTGGTCAGGATGTTGTTAAGATGGACCACAAGATATTAGACCAGATTCTGACAGGTGACTAAGTGCCTTCTTCCACACTGAAATAAGAATGAATGAAAGTGGTTATGCTATTTTATAAGATTCTGCTGTAGAAGGTTTTTTTCCCCTAATTATATAGTACCACCCAAATTTAAAGGATTAAAAAAAATTCCCTTGCCTGTTAAAACTCTTACCTCACATTTATATCCTCTGGATGAACATGTAGTTCACACGAAATAAGTAACTCAATCTGAGGGCTTGAAAGCGGGGGCAGTGAGGGACAGATACAGGTAAGTGTGTCCTCATGCTTTCCAGTCTGCCCTTGGCTCTCCCTCACCGTCCAGCTTTTCTTCCTGACCATTAGACCTGTGAATCTTCAGCAACTTCAGGCCTACACCAGCCTGTAGAATTCTGTAGAATTCTTCACATGCTCTCACAATTGTATAAGGACTAATCCTTATACTACATCCCTATTCTCTATCCTTATATGGTTCAGCTTCTCTCCTCCAACCATGATACACCTATCTTGTCATTTTACTTATCAAATAATATTAAAATATCCTATTGCAATTGAGACTACAGAGTTGCTTGACTCTACATGTCTATAAGGGAAACAAAGAAAATCTCGTTAGCATGATTTCCACGCTCAGCAAGTATGGTGGCAGTGGGCAGGCCAACACTTAAAGCCAAGAATTGTGCAATCATGTAACTGGGTAGAGAAAAAAGAGGCACAACAGTAACCTCATATGAAGCCATAATGTGCTGCTCTTTATAAGCAAAATGACAGGACTGAGATATCATTTGTAAGGCATGTGTTTTGCTTTGTGACTGTTGTGAAGACAGGTTTGAACAGATCCACCCACATCTGAAGTGTCTCTCAACTTACACAAGTGGAAGACAGGGATGGTCTCCTCTAAGATTCACTAGTACTTCATTTATGAAGACTATACCTAGATTTTTCAAGGGTACTCTTATTGTTCCCCTCCCCCCGCAATAACATACCCACATTTATACATTTACCTGAAATTCATCCATGATACTGAACGTATACTCGTGCCTGGCTATTACATGATGACAATTCTTACAAAGATCTGCTGAAACAGAGAAAGACTTAATTAAGTCTTAGAAGGTGTCCTAAGACAGTAAAATTTCTAGTCTTAGCATGGTATTGCTTTGAAAGAATCTTAACTCTGTCATATTTAACACAGCAGGAAACCCATTATAATATCTACCTTGATAAAAAATCCAGACTCTGTCACACAGCAACACTATATAATTAAGAGCCTGAACTCAGAGACTTAATATGCATATATTCATTCCTATTGAAAGCTCTCTAAGGTAATCAATTAACGGATATGTAAGTATGTTTTTGAAACTAGCTGGACCTGTCTAACTATGTAGGAGCTTTTATTCTCAGGAATGATAGAAATTGTGCTACTAACCAATCATAAACAAAAAGCTAACACTAGATGTTAAAGTGAATTTAGCAGTAACAAAAGGCTCTAGAAAAAACAATATAGTAATAATAACTATGATACACTGAGTGCTTAATGTGTGCCAGATACTGTTTTAAATACTTTGTATCTGTTTATTCACTTAATCTTCTCAAAAACCCAATGAGGTAGATACTACTGTTATCATGTTTGTAGGGATAAGGAGACAAAGGCACACTATGGATAAGAACTAGGAAGACCACAGCTGAGCTATGAAGTGTTGGAACCAGAATTCAAACCCAAGCTTTCTTGCTCCAGAGCCCTTGCTTTTGACCACTATCCTCTACTACCTGGAAAAAAACAGAGTTTAAAGGGGTACATGCTACAGGAAAGAAAAAGATTCTTCTAATTTAGAACATTTTTCCATAGTCTGACTCTATTCTAAAGGCTTAGTGTCTTTCGCACCTTTCTTTCAAAATATCATTATTTGCACATTTAATCCTCATATAGTCAGAACATACCAAAAAATCAGGAGACAAGCAAAAAGGAAATGTGAACAATTTAAACAGTTGCCATAATATCTGGGCACATATGCTTAAAGTGCACATATGCTTAATTTACTTGTAGAGATTCTTAGTGCCAACCTCAGAACTTATTTATTTTTATTATAGTTATTTATTTGATTTCCTAGTATAAGGATGAGGAATAGCATATGAAGGTAGCATACTTACAGTAGCAAAAGAAAGAAACTATAAACTGACAGTAACAAAAGAGACGAAAGCTATAAAAGCAGAAACAAGACTAAAAAAACCATAGCATCCCAGAGCCATTTAGTATAAGGGCAAACAGCCCTAAATACTTTAATAGCTGTTGGAGCGCATCACTGTATTATATTATAGTAGAAAGTGAAAATTCACATGGATGACCCTAAGTTAAAAAAAAAAGTCCCTATATCTTGTTTCAGAAGACACAGTCTTTAAAGATAAACAAAAGAAAATTGGTGCCTGAATCATAAGCTTCAGTTCTCTGCAAAAGTCATTTATGTGGAATATCTGATGATGCTACATAAATGAGATGTTACCAACATTTTCCTCTTAAAAAACTAACTAGTGATTTTGTGTTGCAATATGATAGTGAAATAGGCCTCATAAGACTTTGCGCAACCTAACTCCCAAAAGCTGATACCTGCTAATGGGCTCAGATGGAAAAAAGTCTACTTACGATCATAGGTAACTATTTCTTCTCCATCTTCCTCTTTCAAAGATTTGTTTGTGATCAGCATAAAATCCCGCTTACTGCACACTGCACAGCCTATAAAGTTTAGCAAGAAAGATCCATTCTCCAGGCAGATGTTACCCTAAAATAAGAAAAACAGAATTTAATTTTCTTTTTTGAGGGGATTTTAATTTTCTTATATTTCAAACTCCTTGGTGAAAATGATTAATAGACTTAAAGTCTCTAAAGACAAAAAACATGGCCAGAATTTACTTGCTTGAAGTGTACACCAAGTAATTTTTGAAATTACTAGCTTTCCTCTAGAAGTATTATTCATAGTAAATAAAACTGAAGAAGTGTTAGAGCTTAGGACTGCAACTGTGTTTAAGAGGACTAAATGCAAATGGATATTTAGAAACAACTTAATGAAGTCTTAATATAACATGTAAAAAGGAAAAATCAGAAAAATCTAATAGCCAACACTATTAAATGAGGTATCATATTATAAAGCTAGAATGAAAATTCAATCAAAATGGAAACACTGAGCCAATGATAAAAATGATCTTATCCACTGTGATGCTCAGTTGACTGTTGAAACAGCATTTTTTCAAGACTTAAAAATACCACAAAATAAACAAAGAGAAATAAACTCTCAGCTCTATAGATGTCAGTCCCTAGGATACGTGTGATTCAGGCAGAAAAGGTAAGTTCCGTAATTTATCAGATTGACACCATGGCATTTAAAAGAAAGGGTTTTACTTGTCACTAAGAAACTGTAAACAACATATGCTCCTGGCTCAAGGGAGGTCTTTGCTAAAGCCTTACTAATAATTGTTCAGAACTTAAAGTCACTTCATAAACTACCTAGTTCTACTCATTTCTTTATTTTTTAACTTTTATTTTATATTGGCATATAGTTGATTAACAATGTTTTGTTAGTTTCAGGTGTACAGCAAAGTGATTCAGTTATACATGTATCTATTCTTTTTCAAGTTCTTTTCCCATTTAGGTTATTACAGAATATTATTTCTTTTTTTTAAATTAAAGTATAGTTGACTTAAAATATTATAATTAGTTTCAGGCATGCAACATACTGATTCAATATTTTTATAGATTATACACTCCATATAAAGTTATTATATAATATGGGTTATATTCCTTCTGCTGTACATTACATCCTTGTAACTCATTCATTTTATACCTAATAGTTTGTACCTCTTAATCTCCTTTACGTCCTCCCACCCCTCTCCCCTCTGGTAACCACTAGTTTGTTCCATGAATTTGTGAGTTTCTGTTTTGTTTTGTTCGTTTGAATAAACAAATTTATTTAATATTTATTTATTTATTTAAATAGTTATTTATTTATTTTGGTTGCACCGGGTCTTAGTTGAGGCACATGGGATCTTCGTTGCAGTATGTGGGATCTTTAGTTGTGGCATGTGGGCTTCTTAGCGGCAGCATGTGGACTCTTATTAGTTGCGGCATGCATGTGGGATCACCAACCAGGGATGGAGCCCGGGCCCCCTGTATTGGCAGTGCGGAGTCTTACCCACTGGGCCACCAGGGAAGCCCCTGCTTGATTTTTTAGATTCCACATATAAGTGAAAACATACAGTATCTGTCCTTCTCTGACTTATTTTGCTAAGCATAGTACTCTCCAGGTCCATCCATGTTGTCACAAATGGCAAAATTTCATTCCTTTTTATGGCTGAGTAATACATATTGTATATATATACTACATCTTCTTTATCCATTCATCTGTGATGGACACTTAGGTTGCTTCCACTTCTTGGTTTTTGTAAATAATGCTGCTATGAATACTGGGGTGCATATATCTTTTTGAATTAGTGTTTTCATTTTCTTCGGATATATACCCAGGAGTGGACCTGCTGGATCATATTGTAGTTATATTTTTAATTTTTTGAGGAACCTCCACACTGTTTTCCATAGTGGCTGTACCAATTTACGTTCTCACCAACAGTGTACTGGGGTTTCCTTTTCTTCACGTCCTCGCCAACACTTTATTTTTTAAGTGGCATGGGTCACATCTAGGCTTCCACCATGCTTCTATCAGCCAGACTTGCATTTAATTTAATTAAATTAATTAATTTATTGGTCGCACCACACGGCATGTGGGATCTTAGTTCCCCGATCAGGGATTGAACCCATGCCCCCTGCAGTGGAAGCATGGAGTCTTAACCACCGGACCGCCAGGGAAGTCCCACCAACACTTATTATTTGTTGTCTTTTTGATAATAGCCATTCTGACAGGTGTGATGCGATATCTCGTAGTTTTTGATTTGCATTTCCCTGATGATTAGTGATGCTGAGCATCTTTTCATGTGCCTGTTGGCCATGCCTTCTTTGGAAAAATGCCTATTCAGGCAATTTTTTAATTGGGTTATTTTTTTTTGATAGTAGTTCAACCTCATTTCTGACCAACAAAAAAACTGAGGTATTTTTAATAGTTAATGTGACTAAAAACCATTCAAACTAATGCATTTCTCCAATGCAGCTATGTGCCTGATACTGTGCAAAGCATGGCGGAGGATTCTGAGGACTCCAGGATGAGTCACAGACGTTTCTACCTTCAAGGAGCTTATGAAGTATGAGGGAGTTAAGACCCATCTTAACCAATGCCACAGTGAAGCCTTCCTGGATTCCTGGATTCCCAGCACTACCATTAACTAAGTGCCTTCGCAGTGCTATGTATTAAGAGGTTAACTCTGGTGGGGGGAAATCAAACTAACTATGCAGTTTGGAGATACTAAAACATAGGCACATCAACATAACTACTAAAGGGGAAAAAAAGCCTTGGGATTAAAGTATAAATTTCCAGCTATTAAGAACAAGTGCTTTGATTTTTTTTAAATAAACTTTACTGAGGTATAATTTACACACAATAAAATCTACACATTGTAAGGGTATACATGAAAGAATTTTAACAAATGTATATACCAATGTAATCACTACCCCAATCAAGATACAAAAATTTCTGTCTTCCCAGGAAGTCCTTCTTGCTTTGCAGTCTATCTCCAACTCCTATCTCACCTCAGGCACCCACTGACCTGATTTCTATCTCCAGAGATTAGTTTTGCCTGTTCTAAAGTTTTACATAAATAGAATCATACAGTATGCTCTTTTACCCCCAGCTTCTTTTGCCTAAAATGATGTCCACATTAATTATCTATGTTGTTGTATGTATTGGTAGTTCATTGCTTTTTTAATGTCAAGTAGTATCCCATTGCATGGATCTATCTGTTGATAGACATTTGGGTTCTTCCCAGTTTTTGGTTGTTATGAATAAAGTAGCTATGAAGATTCATGTATAAGTCCTGTGTAGACATATGCCTTTCTCTTGAGTAAATATCTAGAAGTGGAATTGCTAAGTCATACAGTAAAAATATGGTATGTATATAAACTTTATAAGAAACTGCCAGTTAGTTTCCATTTTCTATTCCCACCAGCAACGTGTGAGTTCCAGATTTCCCACATTCTCATCAACACTAGGTATTATGTCTTTTTTATTTTAGCCATTCCAATGATGTAAAGTGGTGTCTCACTGTAGTTTTAATTTATATTTCCCTGATGACTAGTGATGCTGAGCATCTTTTCATGGTGCTTATTAATATATCTTATTTTGTGAAATATCTATTCAAGTCTTTTGCCCATTTTTTGAAAAGTTAAATTGTTTATCCTCTTATTGAGTTATAAAAGTTCTTTATGTATCTTAGGTACAAACCCTTTGTCAGATATATGTATTACAAATATTTCTGTCTTTGGTTTGCCATTTTTTAAATGGTGTCTCTTGAAGAGCAAACAGTTTTGATTTTTATGAAGTCCAGTTTATTAAATTTCATTGTTTGTGCTTGTCTTCTAAAACATCCTGCCTACGCCAAGACTGCAAATATTTTCTCCTTTGTTTTCTTCTAGAAATTTTATAGTTTTAGCTGGTAGGTTTAGGTTTATGATCCATTTTGAAATAACTTTTATATATGGTCTGAGGTAAGGATCAAGTTTCATTTATTTCTATATGAATATCCAGTTGTTCCATCAATATTTGTTGAAAAGACTATCCTTTCCCCATTGCATGACACTGGCAACTTCGTGGAAAACTCAAATCATCCTATATATGTGGGTCTACTTTTGACTATTCTCTTCCCTTGATTTATACGTCTATCTTTTGCACTAATCTCACACTCTTTTGATTATTGTAGTTTTATAGTAAGTTTTTAAATTAGGTAGTTTATGTTCTATAATTTGGCTAGTCTAGGTTCTTTTCATTTGCATATAAATTTTAGAATCAGCTTATAACTTTTACAAAAAAGCCTGCTGGGTTTTTGGGGTTTTTTTTGTAATTTATTTATTTGTCTATTTTTGGCTGCACTGGGTCTTCGTTGCTGCACGCGGGCTACTCTTTGTTGCGGCGCGCGGGCTTTTCATTGCGGTGGCTTCTCTTGTTGCGGAGCACGGGCTCTAGGCGCGCAGGCTTCAGTAGTTGTGACACGCAGGCTCAGTAGTTGTGGCTCACAGGCTCTAGAGCACAGACTCAGTAGTTGTGGTGCATGGGCTTAGTTGCTCTGCGGCATATGGAATCTCCCCGGACCAGGGCTTGAACCCGTGTCCCCTGCACTGGCAGGCAGATTCTTAACCACTGCGCCACCAGGGAAGCCCCTCCTGCTGGGGTTTGAACTGGGACTGCCTTGAATCTATAGAAGCTGACTGCCAAAGACTCCAAGATATTAAGTAATTTTTTAAAAAGTCTTAAAAGAGGGCTTCCCTGGTGGCGCAGTGGTTGAGAGTCCGCCTGCCGATGCAGGGGACACGGGTTCGTGCCCCGATCCCGGAAGATCCCACATGCCGCGGAGCGGCTGGGCCCGCGAGCCATGGCCGCGGAGCCTGTGTGTCCGGAGCCTGTGCTCCGCAGCGGGAGAGGCCACAGCAGTGAGAGGCCCGCGTACAGCTAAAAAAAAAAAAAAAAAAAAAAAAAAAAAAAAAAAAAAGTCTTAAAAGAATAAAGGTCTAAATACCATTTTCAAATAAACAGAACTCTGAACAGAACTGCACACATAAACACAGGCACCTTATACAATATGGTCTAACCTCTGTAATCTTACCATATAAGCAGGCAGAATGTAAACTCTAAACACTGAGGGAAGAGAAAAGGGATCTAGGTATCAGTTGTGAGGTAGGGAAATAAATTCTTGAAATGGCAAATGCAAGTACAGTAAATAAGAAACTGATGGGGCTTTCTCTAAGGGACTTGGTCATTTGAAAGTGAGGATAGCCTTCATCAGTGAGGTATGATTCTTTTATTAGATGAAACAAGATTATTAATGTCCAAATTTGGGAAAGTAAATTAAAGCATACAATATTCAGAGAAGCTTTTGAGGCTCTCACAATGGGAGGAGAAAGAAGAATAAAATCTAAATCAATTCCACAGTAATAACAGTAAACTATAACAGTTTCGAGAAGACAGGAAAAAAGGGAAACATTAAATATCCTTAGAAAATGTGATTCAGCTAAATCCTGGTTGAGGATCTATAAAGGTATACAAACGTGCAAGAAGAAATGGTTGAGGGACTTCCCTGGTGGTTCAGTGGTTAAGAATCCGCCTGCCAATGCAGGGGACACGGGTTCAAGCCCTGGTCCGGGAAGATCCCACATGCCGCGGAGCAACTAAGCCTGTGTGCCACAACTACCGAAGCCTGCGTGCCTAGAGCCCGTTCTCCACAACGAGAAGTCACCGCAATGAGAAGCCCGCGTACCACAACGAAGAGTAGCCCTCGCTCGCTGCAACTAGAGAAAGCCCGCGCACAGCAACGAAGATCCAATGCAGCCAAAAATAAATAATAAATAAATAAATGTATTAAAAAAAAGAAGAAATGGTTGAATACTATGATGATAATTAGTATGAAAGTATATTATGATAAACTCTTACAAATTTGAGAAATCCGCAACTATACTGACAATGATTGGGCCAATTTGCTTCTTCCAAAAAACTATTATTTCAGATGGTATAACTTAACAGTGCATACATTTTGTCAGGGAGTACTTAAAATTGAAAATACAGTTTTTAAAGAACCAAATTTTAGTTTTGCTAATTTTCTCTATTGTTTTTCTATTTCCTATTTCATAATTTCTATTCTAGTCTTTATTATTTCCTTTCTTCTGCACGCTTTGGGTTTAGTCTGCTCTTGTTTTTTTCACTGACTTAAAGTGGAAAGTTAGGTTATTGATTCCAGATTTTTTAATATAGGCATTTAAAAATGCATCATTTTAAAGCATCCATTTCCATACAATTGTTTTACCAATTATATATCAGACTCAGCATTTAATTAAATATGGTTTAATGCCAAGCAACAATTTGAGTACGTGAACTTTTGTAGTTTAATTTTAAGTGAGGTATATAAAACGTAATTTCTAATTTAAACACATAACTAATTTACACTGATTACTTCCTTCTGATTAACCTCAATTTAAGCTATATTTCTGTATTGCTGCTGAATTACTAAGAATTTTAAAGCTGAAACTTGAACTGTATGAAATATAGGTTTCATTTCCAGTTTGATGTGGAAATGTTTTATTACAATTTTGGGCTCATCAGTTATTTTAGAAAACGCAGTAGAGTTCTATTTCCAACTGGTTTGGTAAATGCTTTACTGAATGAAAAAAAAGTTTGGTTCACAGTTGAGTAAAAAAATTTGAGTTCAGAAAATTAGTATGGTTCATTTTCAATCTGATTCATGCTTGAGTTCAAGTTCTTGGCGTAATTTTACAAGCAAGTGGGCCAGAGCTCTGTTAGAAATGTTCTAGCCTGTGGAAAACATCCACCACAAAACTCCAGAAATTTTCTGAAACCAAAGATAAATAATCAAACATTTTTTACCTCCTCATTCTGCATTTAGACCTACCCAACATGCTAATCCATTATTTTCCTCTGCCAAACTTTCTGAATGAGTGGACTATACTTGCTACCACCACCTGAGTACCTTTTCCCTTGCTAGGCTCAAGTAGAGTGGCTTCTGCTCTTACTGCCCTTAAAAATATCTCATGACTTAAAAAAATCCCAGAGTTGGAAGGATCCTTGAGATTTCAAATAGTCATTTAGTCTCTACGGAACAACAGAAGAGAGTTCAATTCCTCTAAGGTTACCCATTCTGTTAAAAAAAAAAAAAAAACCTGTTAGAAAATTCTTCATTCTGATTCAAAGCCTACAACCCCCTAACATCCACCCACTAATTATTTCTAAATCTGCCTTCTGAAATTTCAAAGAAAAGCTCAATTCTTCCTCATGACAGCCCTTTATTTCTTTGAGAACAGAATAAAATCAGAGAAAACTGCTTCAGGTACTTTCCTGGTTTTCCAGTCACCTCAGTGCTTTTCTCTACTCTTCTTCCTATACTTTTATTTTCACTTCCTAAATTAATTTATTTCCTGAAGTTCAGTTCTTGATTCTGGTTGATTCTCTACATTCTTTTCCTAAGAGAACAAATTATTTCTATTTTGATTCCTTTATTTGGCTGATTCATCTGTTTGAATCTCTTACCCAAACTGCCATCCTATATTTTCACTTGACTCCTGGGATGTTACATTCTCAACCTCGGATGAAACATGATAAAAAAAAATCTGATCATTTGCTCCCCCAATTTTGGTTCTCCCTCCCTCCCAGATGGCTCCAATTACTGTAATACTTCCAAATTTCCCAGCTGCCTAGATTGAAAACCCTTAGATCATCGACAGCTCTTCTCTTCTTCCTTCCTACATTAAATTGGTTGAGTCCTGTTAATTCTTTCTTTGAAATGAGGACTGGTACTTCCCTGGTGGTGCAGTGGTTAAGAATCCGCCTGCCAATGCAAGGGACACGGGTTCAAGCCCTGGTCCAGGAAGATTCCACATGGCGCGAGCAACTAAGCCCCTGTGCCACAACTACTGAGCCTGCGCTCTAGGGCCCTTGAGCCACAGCTACTGAGCTCGCGTGCTGCAACTACTGAAGCCCACGCTCCTAGAGCCCGTGCTCCGCAACACAAACCACCCTAATGAGAAGCCCGCACACCGCAAGGAAGAGTAGTCCCCGCTCGACGTAAGACGCAACTAGATAAAGGCCCCGCAGAGCAACGAAAACCCAACGCAGCAATCAATCAATCAATAAATGAAGTCCTCATTATCTCATGCCTGTACTACGGTTGCCATTTGGTTCCCCAAATGCTCTGTAGGGCTCTCCTTTTATATTTTCCCCCATCCCATCATCTCAACATACAACCATAAGATTCACTTTCCTAAATAGCAGATTTCAGAATCATTTCCCTATTCAATTTTTTTGTATAGTTGCCCAATGCCTAAACTTCTCAATATAATTTTTGTCTTTTGATTAGCTCAACTCTTAAAAATCCAACCTAATATCCATTTTTTTTTTTTTTTTTTTTTTGGCCACACCGCAGTATGTGGGATCCTAGTTCCCTGACCTGGGATCAAACCTGTTCCCCCAGCAGTGGAAGTATGGAGCCAGGGAATTCCCCAACCTATCTTTAACACTATCTACGGCAAACACCTCCCTCATGGTGCCTATAATGTGCAGTTTTCGTTACTGGATTCACAAAAATCTCTTTTTAAACTTAAAAAAAAAAGAAGTATGAAAAAGAACACAACACAGAAATGTAAAACGTAAAGGTACAGCATAATGCCTCTACCTATTAAATATCAGTAGTACCCCAGTGTGACAACCAAAAATGCCTCCAGATATTGTCAAATGTCCCTTGGGAGGCAAAACCACGCCCAGTTGAGAGCCACTGCTCCATTCACTTTCATTACTCATTCACTCATGGTGTTCCATTCTATGGCTGTATCACTTTTCCAGTCTACTACCACAAACAATGCTGTTATGAACATTCTTATATCAGTCTCCAGGAACACACTAGGCACATGCATTTATCTGTCTGAAATGGGAACTGCTGGGTCATTCAGCAGGCATATCTTTAACTTTTTTTTTCTTTTTTCTGATAATGCTAGACCTTTTTCAAAGAGGTTGTACCATATGAGTGCTCATGTTGTTATAAAACCTTCCCAAAAGACTGTATTATTCAAAATATTAAGAGACAGGACCAACTACAAAGATTTTCTACCTCCCAACCAATATGAGAATCCTTGTTCTTGCTATTTTCCCCCAGCCTCAGCTCCTCCTTTCCTTTTCTACCCTAGTCGCACCTATCCTTCAAGTCCCAACTGAAGTCCACCTTTCTGTTGGGAGAACAGCGCTATCCCCTATTGCTCTCCCCTTTCTCTAAACCGGAATAGCATTTATGGACCGTACTGGTCATTTTTTGTTAATGACGCTCTCCCGTAAAATGTAAGCTCTTTGGCAGCACGGAAGCTGCCTTTTATTTCTTCTTGGGTATCCCTTTCTGGCCTGGCAAAGTAATCTAGTTACACGCATACAAACGTTCAGTAAGTATATCTTGAATGAGAGTAAACAAACTTCTCAATCTCCTGAGCTTGAAAGGAACAGAGATTTAAAAGAAAGTAACAGCCAGGAAACCTGAGTTCTAGTCTTGGCTCTCACACTAACTAGAATGTGCACTTCGCCAAGTGATTTTCCCTCTCTAGGTATTAGTTTCATCTGCAAAATTGGGTTAGAATATATGACCTAAGAGGTCCCTTCCAGCGCTAGAATTCAGGAAGAGCACTGAACGTTATCAAATGAAGCTTGAGAATGAGACCAGGGTAGAGATGGGGGTGTCCCTCTGTTGTCGACTAGGTTGCTGGTGGTGGTAAGGTTTCATTTGTTTTCCCCTTGGAGCTCAAGAGAAATGGGGTGACAGCTATCAGTAGCCAGGGCGGGGATCAGCAGGAGCCGACGGCTGCAGGCCATCCCCGCTGTCAGGTGCCTACATTCAGCTGCCGCGTCACTTGATGGGGCGGAGCGGCTGAGTCCGCCCCGCGCCCGGACTCCCATAGAAGGCCAGCCGGGGATATGAGAAGCCTCAGGGGCGGCCATGGGCCAAAGGAGAGGGAAGTTCTCGGAGCCCACTCGCTCACCCGGTTGGGATATTCCTTCTCCACACAGTCCCCACACATCACGACGCAGTTAACGAGGAAATTCCTCCGCTGCTTCCGGGAAGAGGAAACCTCGCGAGAGCTCAGAGAAAGTCGCCGCATGCGCCCAGAGTACTCACCATGCAGTGTTGGGTCTTGGGAACTAATTCCAAGTCTCCGCCCCTTAGCCACTATTGTTAGGGCAGGGTCTGGTCTCCCAGACAACAACCGAAGGCAAAGGGTAGGACTTTAGAAACCTTCCGAGAGAGAGGAAGGGACTGTGGACCATATGGCAGGAAGGGGAAAGGGATCTTGGACCGAGCAAAGTTCCAATAGGCGCCTTCCTGAGTCTAGGCTGACAGAAAGCCAAGTCACAATACACAAGAAAGGAAATTGTTTTTTGCTGCTTCAGCTTACTCCATATATAAAGCTGAAATTACAATTGACGTACCATTTCTTAGGGCAGTGAGAGTGATAGTTTCCGTACCATTTCTTAGGGCAGTGAGAGTGATAGTTCAGATCTTGGCAGGGGAATAAGCAATAAATGAAGTGTTTGGGAAGAGGCTCTTATAGTTCTGCAGAGAATCTCCTGAAAACACAAAATGTTAATAATAAATGACCATTCCAGAGTCCTCTGGAGGACAAAGCAATGGGAAACGTGTTTCTATCTCTCTATGTGCCTTCCTTTTCAGATGAGGAAACCAAGGAAACTGTGGTTAAAGGTCTTGTCTAGGGTAACAGAATTACTCAGTAGTCAGCCAGGACTAGACTCGGTTCCTACCCTGGGCTCAGCACCTTTTTTGTTGTTTGTTTGTTTTGCGGTACGCGAGCCTCTCACTGTTGTGGCTTCTCCCGTTGCGGAGCACAGGCTCTGGACGCGCAGGCTCAGCGGCCATGGCTCACGGGCCTAGCCGCTCCGCGGCATGTAGGATCTTCCCGGACCGGGGCAAGAACCCGTGTCGCCTGCATTGGCAGGCGGACTCTCAACCACTGCGCCACCAGGGAAGCCCTCAGCACCTTTTTAATACAGTAGCCAGTAGCCACGTGTGGCTATGAAGAACTTTTAATGTGGCAGATTGAACTGACATGTGTTGTAAGTACATCCTGCACACTAGATTTGGAAGACTTAGTATAAACAAGGTAAACTATTTCATTAGTAATTTTTATATTGATACATGTTGAAATAATTGTGCTAAAATATATTATTAAAATTAATTTCACCTGTTTCCTTTCTTTAATCTGGCTACCAGAAAATTAAAAATTACACAAATTATATTTCTACTGGATGGGGCTAGTCTATGCAGTTTTCTCTTGATCCACTTTTAAATGTGTCATCTGTTTTTTTTTAAATTATTCCAGCAATTTTATTTAATTTTAATTTTAATTTATTTATTTTTGGCTGTGTTGGGTCTTCATTGCTGCGTGCAGTTTTTCTCTAGCTGCGGCGAGCAGGGCCTACTCTTCGTTGCAGTGCGTGGGCTTCTCACTGCAGTGGCTTCTCTTGTAGCGGAGCACGGGCTCTAGGTACACGGGCTTCAGTAGTTGTGGTGCGCAGGCTCAGTAGTTGTGGCTCACAGGCTCTAGAGTGCAGTCTCAGTAGTTGTGGCGCACGGGCTTGCTCCGCATGTGGGATCTTCCCAGACCAGGGATCGAACCCGTGTCCCCTGCACTGGCAGGCAGACTCCCAACCACTGCGCCACCAAGGAAGTCCTGTGTCATCTGTTTTTAAAGCCCAATGCAGACTTAATTTTACTAACCACTGTATCTGTTTTATTCAGTTCTATAGACATTTGTTGAGTGCCTTCACTATGCAAGGAACGGTGGCAACAACAGAAAGATGAGAAAGACTTTGTCCTTTCCTACTCTCCAGATCTTCACAATAGAGTCTGAGAGAGAAAATGAGCACAAATACCTATAATTACTGGCAGATTGTGTTATAAGAGCACAAAATGGAAAGACTATTTCCAGGTGGGGGATTGGGAAAGAGGAATTTGGGGCTTAAAGAATATGTAGGATTTCAAAAAGCAGAGAGTTTTAGTATACGAATTCCAGGTGGACAAATGCAAGGAGTTTGGATTTTACTCTGCATGTAACAGGGAGCCACTGAGAGTTTGAGCAGGAGAGTAATAACAGAACCACGGTTTAGGAAGATTATTTTAGCAGCATTTTATTGGGATTGATTGGAACTGGAAGAAATTGGACATGGAAAGGCAGACCCTAACAGGAACCACAAGGGGGAGATGTATAGCTTTCTGCCTCATCACTAATAGAAAACATGTATAATTTTAAAAATTAAACAAATAGAAAATTATGCTGCAGTCAAAGATCTCAAAGAGTAGGTTTTTGGCATGAAATGATTTAATTTTCTGAGGCATGAAAGACAATCTACATATTTACCAGCATCGTTTTTACCTTCCTAGAGTGATATAGTATCTTGTTACTAAGATGAGCAAGTGAATAAAAAGGTCATCTTATTCATAGGCACAAAAATTCAAGAGCAGACTTTTGTTCTCTCCTACCTATGTCGACTCTGAGAGGTGACGGAGTTTGGAATTTTCGGAGAAGCTGAGGGATTGAGGAAAGGGAAGTCAAGAGGCTTCTGTTTTGTCCTGGAGAATGGCCAGCAGAGGGAGGGTTTGCTTCAAGGAAATTCAGGCACAAAATCCACAGGAGTCAAGAAGCTTGGGTAGTTTTGACTTGGAATGGAGAAGGGTACATAGACGCTGCATGGTATACTTGGGAAATAACATGATGATATAAAGTTAAAATTTTAGGGACTTCCTTGGTGGTCCAGTGGTTAAGACTTTGCCTTCCAATGCAGGGGGTGCGGGTTTGATCCCTGGTTGGGGAGCTAAGATCCCACATGCCTCGCAGCCAAAAAACCAAAACATAAAACAGAAGCAATACTGTAACAAATTCAGTAAAGACTTAAAAAAAAAAGGTCCGCATTAAAAAAAATGTTTAAAAAAATAAAAATAAATTAAATAAAGTTAAAATGTTAGATTCCAGTCCTAATTGTATCTTAATAAAAGTAGGACCATAAGCAAGCCTACTTATTGGCTGGGCTTCAATGTTCTCATCTGTAAAATAATGACAATAATGAATATAACTACCTTACAGGGTTACTTTATAAAATGATACACAAATGTTTTAGATATATGAGTATATACATATGACTCAAGGGTGCTAAGAAAAAGAACTCTGGCCATAAGCACGAGGTTGTAGAAGAGAGGATATTAAATTAGGAAGAGGGGATTGGTAACGACTAATAGCCTGCCCAATGTGTGAATCTGTGTCTAGCTGAATTGGGTAATATGAGACTGTGTACTTGAACTAATTTGTACAAGGTGGTTTGCGTGCACTTGAAAAGACTGAGGGAACTTGTTGGAGAGGACACTGTGGAGGAAGAATTGTGCTAGGGAGGGAAACCACAGGAGGTGGGGAGAGAGCAAAAAGGCTCCTCCAGGAAGTTAGAAAGAGCCAGAAAGTCTCCTCCAGTCTTAGAAATTTACCTAAAGGCACAAAGAGGCAGGAGCCTTCTCTGTAAGTGCTACTTTGGGTTCATACCTAATCAACAATTCCCCACCCTATTGCTGGTTCCTTGTACTTTTTTCTCTTGACAAAATCTTCTTTGAGAATTAATGAGAAAGTATATACCAAAGTCTGAGAGAACTGAGGCATATATATTTTTTTAATTTATTTATTTTTGGCTGCACTGGGTCTTCATTGCTGCGCGCAGCCTTTTTCTAGTTGCGGGGAGCGGAGGCTACTCTTCATTGTGGTGCGTGTGCTTCTCATTGTGTTTGTTGGCTTTTCTTGTTGCAGAGCACTGGCTCTAGGCACGCGGGCT
Source organism: Mesoplodon mirus (assembly GCF_964341445.2). Taxonomy (NCBI): domain Eukaryota; kingdom Metazoa; phylum Chordata; class Mammalia; order Artiodactyla; family Ziphiidae; genus Mesoplodon; species Mesoplodon mirus. The sequence continues at coordinate 151,881,462 of NC_138979.1, read as the reverse complement.
CCGTAGTTGTGGCACACGGTCTTAGTTGCTCCGCGGCATGTGGGACCTTCCCAGACCAGGGCTCGAACCCGTGTCCCCTGAATTGGCAGGCGGATTCTTAACCACTGCACCATGAAGCAAGTCTTGTGAGGCATATTATTAAACAACTATGTAAGACAGTGCCAAGAATGTAACAGAATCAATCTCATGTCACTTTAAAAGCTCTGAGATTCCCTATTGCCTTCAGGATAAAGACCAAGTTCGTTACTACAACATTCGAAACCTTTTAAAATTCGGTCCCCGTCTACTTCTCTCACTTCATGTCCTACTACTTCCCACATCTCCTTTTGCTGTCCATTCTTTGTCGTCACACATTTCCTATTTGTAGCCTCCCCCAACTTTTTTTTTTTTCACGCTTGTGGGATCCTGACCAGAGATCTAACCCGGGCCCCCACCATTGGAAGCTCAGAGTCCTAACCACTGGACCACCAAGGAATTCCCTCCCCAAACTTCTCATGGCCCTACCGTACCAAATTCTTCCAAGTCTCCTTTCGAGCTTTTTGTATGCTGCTCCCTCTGCCCAGAATGGCCCTTTCTCTGCCTGTTGAAGTTATATTCAGTCTCTCAGACATGGTTCAAACATCCCTTCTTCCAAGACTGGCTATTAGTTTCCTATAATCACACTTAATTCATTCTTCTATTATAGAAGGCACAGTCACCACTTGACTCTGAGCTTCTTGAGAATGATGCCTGTTTCCCAGCTCCTAGCATTATGCCTGACAGATAGTGAATACTCAGTAATGTTTTTTGATTGGTTGCAAAAGCTGAACACACAGTTTTACCCATCCTACCACCTTACCCCCAATTTCATGGCCCAAAGCAGCCACCATTTCACCTGTCTCATTTAGACTTCACTCTGTTCACTCCAGGTCATTTGCTTTCAAAGATTTTAAAAACAATTTTTTTTTTAGGAGAAGGAGTTTTCATTTTAAAAAAAGTTAAATCCAATATCCTCTTCTTCAATTATTCACCAAGAATTTATTGCTAAATCATGTATTCATGCTGTGCCCACCAAAGGGAAGATTCTGCCTAAGGAACAGATGCCTCAACAAAGAGAACAAACTGCCCTAATATCATTCAATTTAACACCTCATTGCTCTCTAGGAAATGATCTGTAAACTTAGAGTTCAGTTTGTCACCTCATTGCTAAAGATTTAACAATGTCTTTTCTGACTTCAATTGATTCTATACACTACTTTTTCTTTTATAGGTAATTTGATCCATAATGGTTTGTTGATTTGGGTTGGAGGGAGTAGGTGACTCTCCTACCAGTGTGGTTTCTTTGTCCTTTCTCACCAATTCAGTTAATACTTGAGATGCTTACAGAAAAGAATCTTCCATCACAAAATTTTAAATGGTGCTCAAAATGTAAATACACCTGGAAGAAGTAATATTATAACATTAAAGCTCAGGGATTCAATTTGATTCAATTCATGTACTGTTTGGTGTGCCTGTTCCCTACCTGCCTTCAAGCAGCTTACAATCTGGGGGGAAAGAAATCCCAATTATCACAATATAGTGTAATAATTGCTCTTAGGGATGCTATTGGGGCCCAGAGAAAGGGCAAGCATTTCAACATGGGAGAGGTTGGAGAGAGAAGGGACACAGTGTCGCCACAGTGTCAGCAAAGATTTTCCAGAAGAGTTGGTATTTCATCAGACTTAAGCATTGGTGGACATTAGTGGCTGTTGGGCAGGGTGTTCTCTAGACAGGGGGAACAACATGTGCAAAGATACAGAAGAATGGGAAAACAAGTTTGGAAGGCTGTGTTTAAAGTAGGTAGCATTCAAGTGAAGGATAAAGTTTTAACCCTTATGTCAGGGGCGGCTGACTTTATAATTATGCATAACACAGCCCTAGTGGAAGTTAACATGTAATAAAAAGAATTTTTTTTCTTATTTCTTGGCCGTGTTCTGCAGCATGCGGGATCTTAGTTCCCTGACCACGGATCAAGCCCTCACCCCCTGCAGTGGAAGTGTGGAGTCTTAACCACTGGCCCGCCAGGGAAGTCCCTGTAATGAATTTTTAAATTGCTTACCATTTTTCCTAATATATATCAGCATCACGTTTTCCACCAAAGTGGTTGTGTGAAGACATACAGATGTGGATTCACATCCTAGATCTGGCCCTTATTAGCTGTGACACATTGAGCAAGGTACTTAACTTCTCTGTGCCTTTTTCCTCATTTGCAAACTGGGAATACATCTACCTCATCTAGTTGCTGAGTGAATTAAAGGAGATAATCTACTTAGCACAGAGTCTGATATATGTACTAAGTATTCAATACATGTTAGCTGTATCGATGAAAATGAGTTCCGAGAATGGACTAGTGGGTAGTAATCAAGGTATCATAATTAACTGAAGCCCCAGAGAACCCCAGAGGTAGAAGGACTCTCAAGAAGTTATCTAATATAGAACTCTGCATCTAAGAAGATCAATGCTTAAATCAACAGTATTGGGCCCTGCCTGGTATCAAAGGCCCTAAATATATCTGAGGAAAGATGGGGTGGGAGAATAGAATAAATAAAATCTCAAGCAGAAAGAGGGGAATGAGAGAGAGAGGGAAAAGGAAGCCAAATGATTGGACAAAGGGGATGGGAAATACATTTCAGTAGCACATCTGCTATTAGCTGCCTATTTCTGGCTTAAATTTTCCAAAACAGATGGCGACTCTATTTGAGATAATGAAATGAAAGGTTTGGGAACTCTAAGAGGTAATATATTCAGTACTCCCAGAGAGGTCTAGGTATAAAAATATCCTAAGTAGAAGGAAGAAGGGCATCTCTGGGAATGTTTGGGAGTCATCTTTTCCTAAGAGCTCTTCCTCAAACTCTGGAGAACATTTAGAGACTCCCTAGATAGATTACTATGTTTATTAAGACCGCTGATGTCAGGAGGGGCTGAGAGATTGCTACCTGATAGAAGGGGAGATGCTAGGACAAAGGTGTACAGATGAAATCTCTCTGAGAACCAAATTTTAGAAAAGTAATCCAGGGCAAACTTCCTTGCATTATTCCGTGTAAAAACAGATAAATGCTACCTGACGCTGGTCACCTACTTGGCAGGAGGCATTTTAGTAAGCCCCAAACCATCAGTAGTTTGAATGAAATGGTTTTCCTTCCAGGAACTTTTTAATATGCCCCCATACCCCCATGTGATTTTGACTTAATGCTTTTTTGTAATATGACTCTCCATTACATATTTACTCCTGAGAGATGATTCTGTCCTAATTATTTCTTTCCCACATGTCTTTCATTTTTCAGTTTGTGTTTCAGTTTATTTTTGGAGCCTAAGCTATCATGACTGCCTGCTGCCTTTTTCTGTTCTTAGGCCTTCTTCCTTTTCCTGCTTTGGTTATTGGTAGTTCAGCAGGGATGATGCTAAACCGGAGGCAGATGTTAATTAAGCAAAGCAAGTCAAGCAAATCAAAACTTCCAAATATTTGGTTTCAGGTTAGTTAGTCAGAGCAGCATCTTCTTAGATGTGGTTTTACTTTGATGTGAGTTATATAAAGCCTCTGGTTGGAGCTGTCAGCTTTCTTCTGTGTGGCGTCATGATAGAGCAATAGAAAGAGGATGCTGTCAAGATAGAGGGCGAGGACATTCCTAAGTAACAGGCAACAAGGCAGAATCGTATGCCAGAGGCCAAGACCTAACCCTCACCAAAATCTTGAGGAAATTTTTTGATGTAAATATCTCTTTCTAGGGTCACAGAGGATTTTGTCTTCCTGCCAGAATCATAATTGGATGAATTTATAGCTTTTGTCCGTTCACTCCTAGCCCAAGTTTCACTGCTAAATAACAGTGAAGACATCATCATGATGAACAAACAATTTTTAGAGTATATTATATGTGAGATGCTGGCCAGGCACCAGGTGAACAAAGAGGGAGAATACATGATTTTTGCTCAGAGGATTTACTGTCTTGAGGAGATAAGGCATGTACACTTAAATACATACATTCATTTTAACAAACAAGGAAACAAAACCTTCCAGACAACACATACTGAGTGCCGAACGAGTAATATATAAGTAGCTGCTCATATGCCTCAGTTTGTCCCAGTTTATGCCTGTTGTTCCAGAGTAATTGTGTCCCCTGTAACTCTCAAACATCACAGTTTAGATGGTAAATTAAACTGTGTATAGACCAGTGGTCTAAGAACTAAGGGGAGGGAGTCATTATCTATGGCTAAGGAACTTGGTGGGGAGTTCATGGAACTGGCAGAACCTGAGCTGGGCCTTGACGGAAGAGTTAGGGCAGAGGCAAGAAGAGAGCGTTCTACAGGAGAATATCAAGAACAAAGGTACCACCGTGGATGTGGGAATAAAGACAGCCATGGCCCAGATTCTGGGGATACCATTCACATTATGTTTCTGTGAATGGTGCCCTCTGGGTTGTGCAAGTGTTGGCTCTAAGGATATGTCTTATTTGGGGAGCAATTGGAAGATTGCTGTAGTTGGAGAAGAGAATTTGTGTAGAGGATTTGTGTGAGGTAAGAATAGAAGCAAACAAAAAACAGAGTGTGGAGACTATTAAATGCTAGATCAAGAAATTTAAGTTTTATCCTGTGGTGGGTTGGAATTTAACTGAAGAGTTTTGAGCAGGAAATAATACCTACAACAAAATGGTTTTGGAAGATTAATGTTCCCAAGTAAAGTGTTCAGTGTACTGAAAGGAGAAGAAAGAAGGAGAAGAACTTGTTTCAGAAGTGTTGGAAACACCCAAGAGAGACATGATAAGAGTATACAGTGGCGGCAGTAGAAAGGAATATGAGGAGACGGATTGGAGGGAGTTTGCAAAGGCAGGGCTGATAGTGTGTTGGTAACTGGGTAATGATGCAAGGAGAGGGAACAATCAAGAGTGACTCAAGATTTAGAACCCGAGTACTGAGAAAATGATAGAAATGATAGGATCATTGATGAATGTGGCAGAGTTGAGAGAAGTTAGCTTTTTGGGGGGATAGAGGAGCTCTCCTCCAGACATGATGAGTTTGAGATATCCATTTGGAAGTGTCCAACAGGAAGTATTAAATTGGAGCTGAGATAGGTAGTGATGGCTAGAGATATGGATTTAGGAACTCTGTGGAGTGTTGAATAATTGAATGAGAAAGTTTTCTCCTTCAAGGTCAGAAATAGCAGACAGCCCAAATTATCACTTGGGTTGCAATTATATTTTGTAGAGTAGGAAGGAATACAACTTGTCAAGATTGCAGAATAGAGATCCCAGAGGTGGAAGGAAACAGAACAGTGTGTAGTCAAGAGAACCAAAGGAAAAGAAAGTTTCAAGCTTTGATTTACAGAACCAAATGTTGGTCAAGGAGGAGGTCAAGGAGGACTATGACTGAGAAAATTCATAGTTTTTGGTGGTGAGGATGACATGGTTCTTTGGAGTTTATGATTTGATTGTAATTGTGGAAATGGGCTCCATGTTATAAGGGTTAAGGCCTGAGAGATGATGATTCAAGGGACATAATAAATGAAGGCTGATCTTGTGAGAAATTTGGCAGTAAAGGGAGGAAAACAATATGACGAAAATTCAAGGATAAGCCAGGATTAAGGAAGGATTTTTTAAAAGAATACGATAAGGAATTTATGTTCTGTGTTAGACTGTAGATAGCACTTTATTTGCTTAGAATAAATTCTGATTTTTAAAAACTGCTTATAGTACCTTTCTTCCTCTGAATTCCAAGCAAGAATCTTACTAGAGCAAGGGAGGAAGAAAATATAGGTAGAAAGAGAACTGGTAAGAATTCAACAGTTAGTCATCAACAGGTGACGAAAATGGACCTAATCTCTTCCACGTAGACGGGGCCCCTTTCTGTTCAGGCAGAAACTATATGTATCTGTAGCTGGGGCAGACATTTAAGTTAGGAGAGGATACCTCTAAAATACCAAGGAGGTTTTGTTTTGTTTTGTGGGGGGTTCTCTAAATCCCCCAATAACCCCCCAGTTAAAAACCTTCAGTGGGGCTTCCCTGGTGGCACAGTGGTTGAGAGTCCGCCTGCCAATGCAGGGGACACAGGTCTGTGCCCCGGTCCAGGAAGATCCCACATGCCACGGAGCGGCTGGGCCCGTGAGCCTTGGCCGCTGAGCCTGCGCGTCCGGAGCCTGTGCTCCGCAACGGGAGAGGCCACAACAGTGAGAGGCCCGCGTACCGCAAAAAACAAAACAAAAACAAAAAACAAAAAAACCTTCAGTGGCCTACAAATTTCACAGCCTGACATCCATCCTGCTTTCTACTTCCTCGGCCACCATCCTAATTCAGGTCCACAATACTTCTCACCTTGACTGCTATAATAACCTGTCTTCTGTCTCTCCACTCTAGCTTTCCTAAGCACCGCTGCCAGATTAATTTCCTAAAGCACAGTTCTGATCCTATCTGTGCCTTGCTTAAAAGCCTTCAACAAATTCCCATTGTCAACTGAATTAGGTACAGGCTCCTCACCCTGGCTTTTAAAACCAGCCACAGTATGGCATTGGCTTACCTATTCTGTCTTAATATTCACAATTTCCTTATATTCAAACTGATTTACAGCCATGAAAAAGAGGGACTCACTTTGTCTTTCTATCTGGAGTGGCCACGTAAATTTCTCTGTGAAAACAACAGGGGCTTCCCACAGAAAGGAAGGTACAAGAAGGTGTAGGGTCATTTTCCATGTCCTGTTCAATGTGATCTTGCTATCTGAACCCTTCCCCAAAATATTTTGTTTGTAATTTGTATAGGGCATTTACCAGAGTCTGCATTACATTAGAGTCATCTGTGTGCTTTTCCTCTCTCCACCCTACGAGAGTGAATGCAGTCCGAAGACAAAAATCATATGTCCTCATCTTTGATCCTCTCCAGGGTCTAGTACTATGCCTTGCACTTGGGGCATTCAATACATTAAAAAAAAAAATTCCCTGAATGTATTGAAAAGAAGTCACGGACCCTTAAATAACTCTGCCTTTGCCCACCACCTCTCAGCATGTCCTTACCTGATGCCATGAAGATGCAAATGTTTTTATTTTTCATGTAGCAACTGCATGTCCTTTACATGGCTATCATGACATTATATGTTGAATTATAAATAAATTATAAAGATTATAATTATTAATTATAATAATTTCTATTGTTTAACCTAGTGTGTACATCATGTTCAACTTAAGGATTTATGTACATAGCTCTTGATAAATGTTTTAAAATAATAATTTTAGTTATAAATCCATTTGCAGAGGGTTGTTTTATAAATCATGTTCTTGTTTAAAATTGAGGTATAATTGACATATAACATTCTATCAGTTTCAGGTGTATAACAATGTTTTGATATTTGCATATCACATAAACATATATACAAATATCATACATATTGATATATATTTGTATAACAATATTTGTATATATTGTGAAATGATCACCACAAGAAGTCTAGTTAAAATTTGTCACCATATATAGTTACCACATTATTTATTTATTTATTTATTTATTTATTTATTTAACATCTTTACTAGAGTATAATTGCTTTATAAGGGTGTGTTAGTTTCTGCTTTATAACAAAGTGAATCAGCTATACATATACATATATCCCCATATCTCCTCCCTCTTGCATCTCCCTCCCATCCTCCCTATCCCACCCCTCTAGGTGGTCACAAAGCACCGAGCTGATCTCCCTGTGCTATGCGGCTTCTTCCCACTAGCTAGCTATTTCACATTTGGTAGTGTATATATGTCCTTGCCACTCTCTCACTTTGTGCCAGCTTACCCTTCCCCCTCCCCATGTCCTCAGGTCCATTCTCTACATCTGCGTCTTACTCCTGTCCTGCCCTTAGTTTCTTCAGAAACTTTTTTCCTTTTTTTTACATTCCATATATATGTGTTAGCATATGGTATTTGTTTTTCTCTTTCTGACTTACTTCACTCTGTATGACAGACTATGTCCATCCACCTCACTACAAATAACTCAATTTTGTTTCTGTTTATGGCTGTGTAATATTCCATTGTATATATGTGCCACATCTTCTTTATCCATTCATCTGTCGATGGACACTTAGGTTGCTTCCATGTCCTGGCTATTATAAATAGAGCTGCAATGAACATTGTGGTACATGACTGTTTTTGAATTATGGTTTTCTCAGGGTATACGCCCAGTAGTGGGATTGCTGGGTCGTATGGTAGTTCTATTTTTAGTTGTTTTTTTTTTTTTTTTGCGGTACGTGGGCCTCTCACTGTTGTGGCCTGTCCTGTTGGGGAGCACAGGCTCTGGACGCTCAGGCTCAGCGGCCATGGCTCACGGGCCTAGCCACTCCACGGCATGTGGGATCTTCCTGGACTGGGGCATAAACCCACGTCACCTGCATCGGCAGGCAGACTCTCAACCACTGCGCCACCAGGGAAGCCCTGAGCATTCTTTCATGTGTTTGTTGGCAATCTTTATAACTTCTTTGGAGAAATGTCTATTTAGGTCTTCTGCCCATTTTTGGATTGGCTTGTTTGCTTTTTTGATATTGAGCTGTATGAGCTGCTTGTAAATTTTGGAGATTAATCTTTTGTCAGTTGCTTCATTTGCAAATATTTTCTCTCATTCTGAGGTTGTCTTTTGGTCTTGTTCATGGTTTCCTTTGCTGTGCAAAAGCTTTTAAGTTTCATTAGGTCCCATTTGTTTATTTTTGCTTTTATTTCCATTTCTCTAGGAGGATCTTCTTGTGATTTATGTCATAGTGTTCTGCCTATGTTTTCCTCTAAGAGTTTGATAGTGTCTGGCCTTACATTTAGGTCTTTCATCCGTTTTGAGTTTACTTTTGTGTATGGTGTTAGGGAGTGTTCTAATTTCATTCTTTTACATGTAGCTGTCCAGTTTTCCCAGCACCACTTATTGAAGAGGCTGTCTTTTCTCCATTGTATATTCTTGCCTCCTTTATCAAAAATAAGGTGACCATATGTGCGTGGGTTTATCTCTGGGCTTTCTATCCTGTTCCATTGATCTATATTTCTGTTTTTGTGCCAGTACCATACTGTGTTGATTACTGTAGCTTTGTAGTATAGTCTGAAGTCAGGGAGCCTGATTCCTCCAGCTCCGTTTTTCTTTCTCAAGATTGCTTTAGCTATTCGGGGTCTTTTGTGTGTCCATACAAATTGTGAAATATTTTGTTCTAGTTCTGTGAAAAACACCATTGGTAGTTTGATAGGGGTTGCAATGAATCTGTAGATTCCTTTGAGTAGTAGAGTCATTTTCACAATGTTGATTCTTCCAATCCAAGAACATGGTATATCTCTCCATCGGTTTGTATCATCTTTAATTACTTTCATCAGTGTCTTATAGTTTTCTGCATACAGGTCTTTTGTCTCCTTAGGTAGGTTTATTCCTAGGTATTTTATTCTTTCTGTTACAATGGTAGATGGGAGTGTTTCCTTAATTTCTCTTTCAGATTTTTCATCATTAGTGTATAGGAATGCAAGAGATTTCTGTGCATTAATTTTGTATCCTACTACTTTACCAAATTCATTGATTAGCTCTAGTAGTTTTCTGGTAGCATCTTTAGGATTCTCTATGTATAGTATTATGTCATCTGCAAACAGTGATAGCTTTACTTCTTTTCCGATTTGGATTCCTTTTATTTCTTTTTCTTCTCTGACTGCTGTGGCTAAAACTTCCAAAACTATGTTGAGTAATAGTGGTGAAAGTGGAGAACCTTGTCTTGTTCCTGATCTTAGAGGAAATGCTTTCAGTTTTTCACAACTGAGAACGATGTTAGCTGTGGGTTTGTCATATATGGCCTTTATTATGTTGAGGTAAGTTCCCTCTATGCCTACCTTCTGGAGGGTTTTTATCATAAATGGGTGTTGAATTTTGTCGAAAGCTTTTTCTGCGTCTATTGAGATGATCATATGGTTTTTCTCCTTCAGTTTGTTAATATGGTGTATCACAATGATTGATTTGCATATATTGAAGAATGCTTGCATTCCTGGAATAAACCCCACTTGATCATGGTGTATGATCCTTTTAATGTGCTGCTGAATTCTGTTTGCTAGTATTTTGTTGAGGATTTTTGCATCTATGTTCATCAGTGATATTGGTCTGTAGTTTTGTTTTTTCGTGACATGCTTGTCTGGTTTTGGTATCAGGGTGATGGTGGCCTCATAGAATGAGTTTGGGAGTGTTCCTCCCTCTGCTATATTTTGGAAGGGTTTGAGAAGTATAGGTGTTAGCTCTTCTCTAAATGTTTCATAGAATTCGGCTGTGAAGCCATCTAGTCCTAGGCTTTTTTTTGTTGGCAGACTTTTAATCACAGTTTTAATTTCAGTGCTTGTGATTGATCTGTTTATATTTTCTATTTCTTCCTGGTTCAATCTTGGAAAGTTGTACTTTTCTAAGAATTTGTCCATTTCTTGCAGGTTGTCCATTTTATTGGCATATAGTTGCTTGTAGTAATCTCTCATGATCTTTTGTATTTCTGCAGTGTCAGTTGTTTCTTCTCCTTTTTCATTTCTAATTCTATTGATTTGAGTCTTCTTTTTTTTCTTGATGAGTCTGGCTAATGGCTTATCAATTTTGCTTATCTTCTCAAAGAACCAGATTTAGTTTTATTGATCTTTGCTATGGTTTCCTTCATTTCTTTTTCATTTATTTCTGATCGGATCTTTATGATTTCTTTCCTTCTGCTAACTTTGGGGTTTTTTTGTTTTTCTTTCTCTAATTGCTTTAGGTGTAAGGTTAGGTGATTTACTTGAGATGTTTCTTGTTTCTCAAGGTAGGACTGTATTGCTATAAACTCCCCCTTTTTAGAACTGCTTTTGTTGCATCCTATAGGTTTTAGGTCGTCATGTTTTCATTGTCATTTGTTTCTAGGTATTTTTTGATTTCCTCTTTGACTTCTTCAGTGATCTCTTGGTTATTTAGTAGTGTATTGTTTAGCCTCCATGTGTTTGTATTTTTTACAGATTTTTTCCTGTAATTGATATCTAGTCTCATAGCATTGTGGTTGGAAAAGACACTTGATATGATTTCAATTTTCTTAAATTTACCAAGGCTCGATTTGTGACCCAAGATATGATCTATCCTGGAGGATGTTCCATGAGCACTTGAGAAGAAAGTTGTTTTTGGATGGAATGTCCTATAAATACCAATTAAGTCCATCTTGTTTAATGTATCATTTAAAGCTTGTGTTTCCTTATTTATTTTTTTTGGATGATCTGTCCATTGTTGAAAATGGGGTGTTAAAGTCCCCTACTATGATTGTGTTACTGTCGATTTCCCCTTTTATGGCTGTTAGCATTTGCCTTATGTATTGAGGTGCTCCTATGTTCTATACATATATATTTATAATTGTTATATCTTCTTCTTGGATTGATCCGTTGATCATTATATAGTGTCCTTCTTTGCCTCTTGTAATAGTCTTTATTTTAAAGTCTATTTTGTCTGATATGAGAATTGCTACTCCAGCTTTCTTTTGATTTCCATTTGCATGGAATATCTTTTTTCATCCCCTCACTTTCATTCTGTATGTGCCCCTAGGTCTGAAGGGGGTTCTCTTATAGACAGCATACATATGGGTCTTGTTCTTGTATCCATTCAGCCAGTCTATGTCTTTTGGTTGGAGCATTTAATCCATTTACCTTTAAGATAGTTATCGATATGTATGTTCCTATTACCATTTTCTTAATTGTTTTGGGCTTGTTATTGTAGGTCTTTTCCTTCTCTTGTGTTTCCTGCCTAGAGAAGTTCCCGTAGCATTTGTTGTAAAGCTGGTTTGGGGGTGCTGAATTCTCTTAGCTTTTGCTTGTCTGTAAAGCTTTTGATGTCTCCATTGAATCTGAATGAGATCCTTGCTGGGTAGAGTATTCTTGCTTGTAGGTTTTTCCATTTCATCACTGTAAATATGTCCTATCCCTCCCTTCTGGCTTGCAGAGTTTCTGCTGATGGATCAGCTGTTAACATTATGGGGATTCCCTTGTGTGTTATTTGTTGCTTTTCCCTTGATGCTTTTAATATGTTTTCTTTATATTCAATTTTTGATAGTTTGATTAATGTGTGTCTTAGCATGTTTCTCCTTGGATTTATCCTATATGGGACTCTCTGTGCTTCCTGGACTTGATTAACTATTTCCTTTCCCATATTAGGGAAGTTTTCAACTATAATCTCTTCAAATATTTTCTCAGACCCTTTCTTTTTCTTGCTTCTTCTGGGACCCCTATAATTCAAATGTTGGTGTGTTTAATGTTGTCCCAGAGGTCTCTGAGACTGTCCTCAATTCTTTTCATTCTTTTTTCTTCATTCTGCTCTGTGGTAGTTATTTCCACTATTTTATCTTCCAGGTCACTTATCTGTTCTTCTGCCTCAGTTATTCTGCTATTGATTCCTTCTAGAGAATTTTTAATTTCATTTATTGTGTTGCTCATCATTATTTGTTTGGTCTTTAGTTCTTCTAGGTCCTTGTTAAACGTTTCTTGTATTTTCTCCATTCTGTTTCCAAGATTTTGGATCATCTTTACTATCATTACTCTGAATTATTTTTCAGGTAGACTGCATATTTCCTCTTCATTTGTTTGGTCTGGTGGGTTTTTACCTTGCTCCTTCATCTGCTGTATGTTTCTTTGTCTTCTCATTTTGCTTAACTTACTGTGTTTGGGTTTCCTTTTCACAGGCTGCAGTTTCGTAGTTCCCATTGTTTTTGGTGTCTGCCCTCAGTGGGTAAGGTTGGTTTAGTGTGTTGTGTAGGCTTCCTGGTGGAGGGGACTGGTGCCTGTGTTGTGGTGGATGAGGCTGGATCTTGTCTTTCTGGTGGGCAGGATCATGTCCATTGGTGTGTTTTGGGGTGTCTGCAGACTTTTTATGAGTTTAGGCCACCTCTCTGCTAATGGGTGGCGTTGTGTTCCTGTCTTGCTAGTTGTTTGGCTTAGGGTGTCCAGCACTGTAGCTTGCTGGTCATTGAGTGGAGTTGGTCATAGCATTGAGATGGAAATCTCTGGGAGAGCTTTCACTGTTTGATATTACGGAGAGCCGGGAGGTCTCTGGTAGACCAATGTCCTGAACTCGGCTCTCCCACGTAAGAGGCACAGGCCTGACACCTGGCTGGAGCACCAAGACCCTGTCAGCCACATGGCCAGGTACGTGGGGAGTTTCTTGCCTTTTGGGAAGTCTGAGGTCTTCTGCCAGTGTTCAGTAGGTGTTCTGTAGGAATTGTTCCACATGTAGTTGTATTTCTGATGTATTTGTGGGGAGGAAGGTGATCTCCACGTCCTACTCCTCCGCCATCTCGAAGGTATCCCTCAAATGTTTTTCTTATGATGAGAACTTTTATGATATACTCTCGGGGCTTCCCTGGTGGCACAATGGTTAAGAATCTGCCTGCCAGTGCAGGGGACATGGGTTTGAGCCCTGGTCCGGGGCGATCCCACATGCCGAGGGGCAACTAAGCCCATGTGCCACAACTACTGAAGCCTGTGCGCCTAGAGCCAATGCTCTGCAACAAGAGAAGCCACCGCAATGAGAAGCCTACACACCGCAATGAAAAGTAGTCCCCACTTGCCACAACTAGAGAAAGCCCACGCACAACAATGAAGACCCAATGCAGCCAAAAGTAAAATAAAAATTAAAATTAAAAAGGATCTACTCTCGGGCTTCCCTGGTGGCGCAGTGGTTGAGAGTCCGCCTGCAGGGGATACGGATTCGTGCCCTGGTCCGGGTAGATCCCACGTGCCACAGAGCGGCTAGGCCCGTGAGCCATGGACGCTGAGCCTGCACGTCCAGAGCCTGTTGCTCCGCAACGGGAGAGGCCACAACAGTGAGAGGCCTGCATACCGCAAAAAAAAAAAAAAAGATCTACTCTCTTAGCAACTTTCAAATATGCAAAACAGTATTATTAACTATAGTCACCGTGCTGTACATTATATCCCCATGACTTATTTACTTTATAACTGAAAGTTTGTACCTTTTGATCATGTTCACCCATTTGTCCCACCCCCTACCTCTACCTCTGGCAGCCAATTTGTTCTCTGTATCTATGATCTTGTTTTTTCTGTTTCTTTGTCTTAAGATTCCACATATGAGATCATACAGTAGTTATCTTCTTTGTCTCACTTATTTCACTTAGCATAATGTCCTCAAGGTCCATCCATATCATTACAAATGGGTTTCATTCTTTTTATGGCTGAAAAATATTCCACATTTCTTTTTTTTTTTTTTTTCTTGCGATATGCAGGCCTCTCACTGTTGTGGCCTCTCCCGTTGCGGAGCACAGGCTCCGGACGTGCAGGCTCAGCGGCCATGGCTCATGGGCCTAGCCGCTCCGCGGCATGTGGGATCCTCCCGGACCGGGGCATGGACTCTCAACCACTGCGCCACCAGGGAAGCCCTCCACATTTCTTTATCCATTCATCCATTGATGGACACTGTTATATTGTTTCCATATCTTGGCTATTGCGCATGGGACTGCAAATATCTTTTTGAGTTAGTGTTTTCATTTTCTTTGGATAAATATCCAGTGGTACTAAAAAGCAAAATTGCTGGATCATATGGTAGTTTTATTTTTAACTTTTTGAAGAATCTTCATACTGTTTCTCATATGGCTACACCAATTTACATTCCCACCAACAGAGCACAAATGTTCTCTTTTCTCTACATCCTCACCAACACTTGTTATTTCTTGTCTTTTTGCTAATAACTGTTTTAACAGATGTGAGTGATAACTCATTGTGGTTTTGATTTGCATTTTTCTGATAATTGGTGATGTTGAGCATCTTTTCATGTACCTGTTGGCCATCTGTATGTCTAGCGTTCTTAAACTAGGATGGAACTGTATGTAAAATTATGTATAAAAATGTTCATTTTTCTCTGGAGAGAGGGTCCATAGCTTCCATCAGATACTCACAGGTGTCTATTACAGAGAAAAGAGTAAGAACCATTTTTATGAATTAATATATCTATGGAAATGTTTTTACTTCATCCCTATTCATTTCTTACAAAAGAATTTTTTTAAGTATCAGTAGTTGTTCTACCGACAATAGAACCAACACAGATAGAATCACTTAGAATAATTCCTAATGCTTCTTCCAAACCTCTACTGTCCTCACTTATGCTAAGTGTCTTGCTTTGGCTGGATTGAAGTACTGAATAATGCAGTCCCAGACATGGTGTACAAGGACCTCATCATCTGTCACATGCATCTTCCTCTCCTCTCCTTTTAGTATTAGGAGGCTTCTGCTGTTTTCACAAGCAATTTTTACTCTGGCGCACACTATCATAGTTCCCAAATGATCCCTTTTTTCTCATGCCAACACTTCTGGCTCATCCCACGGTTTTGGTTAAAAGTTTAAGGGGAATAAAACCTCTTCTAACAGGGCCAATCTCAACACTAGATCATTAGCTTTTTCTGATGAACTTTAGAAAAAGGAAGTGGAAAGTAAACATTGAGCTTATTATTAAAAACTTGCTTCTTTAATTTTTTGCAAAAGCTGTCTCTCTCTTGCTGATTATTAATGACTTTTTTTCTGTATCTTTATCCTTTCTCTCTTATTTACTTTGGAATTCACTTCCCCCCAGTGACTAAATTTAGTTATGTTCTCATTAGTGCAACTTCTACTCCAGCAGATTTCCTGGGCTTTCACATCAGTGCATTTCCATATGATAAACTCCATTAACAACTCTGAACATTCAGGAATAAGGAAGCAGTCATTCAGTACCATGGGCTCTACCTCATTTGCCCCTATCTTCTGATCCAACTTTCTTGGCTATCTTGGAGCTTCTTCAGCAGATAATTCCATCAGCAGAAAATTAGGGCTGAGCTGTGGCATCAAAACTGATGGCTGAACAGACTCACTTCCTAGCAGATACTGTCCATATATGTCATCATTATCAGTAAAAAAATATTTTTAGACCCAAGGAAGACATAATCCCTTAGAATGTTTTTTTAAGCCATTTTTCAAATCGTGGTATAGATTTGTCCTGATACGCTCATCTTTTTCTTCCAATCTCCAAGGCTTCTCCAGACATGATTAGGAGTATAGCATCATCTGGGTTATGGAATCAAAAAACTAAATGAACCACAATAGACTATTTAATCTGACATTCTAAGTAATGTTTATCAACCTATACTGTCTGTTGGTAGCAACTGGGGAGTCTTAAAAAAATTGACACTTGGGTCTCATCCCCGAAGGTTCTGATTTAATTGGTTGGGGGTGGGGTTTAGGCAGTGCAGATCTTTTTTTTTTTTTTTTTTTTTTTTTTGCGGTACGCGGGCCCCTCACTGTTGTGGCCTCTCCTGTTGCGGAGCACAGGCTCCGGACGCGCAGGCTCAGCGGCCATGGCTCACGGGCCCAGCCGCTCCACGGCATGTGGGATCTTCCCGGACCGGGGCACGAACCCGCGTCCCCTGCATTGGCAGGCGGACTCTCAACCACTGTGCCACCAGGGAAGCCCCGTGCAGATCTTTAAAAGCTAATATAGTGACAGGCAAAGTTGAGGACCAGCCGTCTAAAGTAATCAACAGGACTAACACAATCAGCTTCAATCAATGAAGCCAAAATAGTGCTATCTGCATGATGTCATAATTCTATTGTATGACAGTAGAGGGCAGAGTTGACAAATTTATATAGAGATAAACTGTCTTAGGAAATAGCAATTAGTAATGTAATATTTAGGTAATCTAACATAAACATTGTACTCTGTGGTCATCTTTTGTCACAAAGCTTTCACTTACTGCTAAAGACAGATTAGTTTTTGTATGTTGGAATTTACTGGGAAGCCCCTTAGTGATGTGTGATCAATAGTGTTATTACATAATTTGTGCATTTTTGAGAGTGCAAAGTAACACTATTAATGATTCTGCCAGGACAAGTGTAAACCACGATTGTCTTAGGTAAGGTGGGACATATGGTCACCCTATGGTCACCACGTCTTCTGTGGGATCCAGGAGAAGAGCTAGAATCTGAACATGGCTTTACGAATTAAAGTAACCAGTAGTAATTATGTACTTAAGCTGATAATTACAGTCTTCAGTATTATTATGTTTGTTTGTTTGTTTGTTTGTTTGCGGTACGCGGGCCTCTCACTGTTGTGGCCTCTCCCGCTGCGGAGCACAGGCTCCGGACGCGCAGGCTCAGCGGCCATGGCTCACGGGCCCAGCTGCTCCGCGGCATGTGGGATCTTCCTGGACCGGGGCACGAATCCGTGTCCCCTGCATCGGCAGGCGGACTCTCAACCACTGCGCCACCAGGAAAGCCCCAGTATTATTTTTATGCATGTTCATCTATCACTGTTTAGGCACCTTGGGCAATTGAAAAGAAGCTAAAGAAGTGCTTTTAGGTATCAGGAATTATACAGTTTGCTTGGGAAAAGAAGATTAATACCTGAAGCTGCTTTGTAAATAAAATGCAAGAATGTCCTCAAAAATTCTTTCAGGGTGACTTCCCCGGCAGTCCAGTTGTTAAGACTTAGCGCTTCAACTGCAGGGGGCATGGGTTTGATCCCTGGTGTGGGAACTAAGATCCCATATGCTGCGTGGTGCAGCAAAAAAAAAAAAAAAAAAAAAATCTAATCTGATTAGGACTTAAAAAACATTCTTTCAAGAAGCAGAATATGATAAAGAAATAATAAATACATTCATAAAAAATACTATCCTTAATTCTGTATAGGCTGTCTTTGACTTAAAGTGATTCCACTTACAGTTTCCCACCATGGTCCTACATACCTCCAGAACTTCCAGCAGGCAAAGACCAGTTGACTTCCTGAGCTGCTTGTGGTCTGAACCTTAGAAATTGTCTTCCTTGTGAGTGTAGCTCCTCTTAGGTGCCCCCTCTAGCTTCTGGATAGTTAAACTATATAGCCATTGACCCCAAATTGAATCAAGGAATTTAATTTTAGCACAGAAGACATGATGCAATTGGTGACAAGCAAATAATATGGAACTAATAAATTCAAGTTGGCAAGAGAAGGATCACTCAAGCAGAGTGCATTAGAAGCTTAGCTCTTGGAGAGATCCTCCTGCTGGGTGTGGCAGCCACACCCCACACTTTTTTTTTTTTTGCGCGCGGTATGCGGGCCTCTCACTGTTGTGGCCTCTCCCGTTGCGGAGCACAGGCTCCAGACATGCAGGCTCAGTGGCCATGGCTCACGGGCCCAGCCGATCTGCGGCATGTGGGATCTTCCCAGACCGGGGCACGAACCCGTGTCCCCTGCATTGGCAGGCGGACTCTCAACCACTGCGCCACCAGGGAAGCCCCCACACACACACATTTTTTGAATGACAACTTCAGTGTTGACCTGTATTTAATTTATGATCTCCCACAAGATTTTGTTTTCCTACCTGTTTCCAACTTGGGTCAAAACTGTTAGTTACCATTTTGTATTTAGGAAGCTTATTCTTCCACCTTTGCTGACTCAGTATGTATGAATCCCTCTTTGATTTAATCTACTTTCTAATAATTCTGTATTTTTTCAAAGTTGAGTGATAATTGATAAGTATCAAGATTGATTAGGCAACCTTAGGAAACTCAAATAATTAAAGCACGGGTAGTAAAGAACACAAAGTTATGGGATTAATCTTGTCATAAGACGGTTAGCCTTGGATTGGGCCAGTCTGATGGCTTGATAAATCTTCCCATTGTGCATGGGATGGACTGGTAAGGGAGGGAGAATGGGTCAGGCAAATCTGCCTCCAACACGTGATGACTGAGATGATGGAGAAAAACAGATCAGCTGTGCCCAATTTGTGTAACAAGAGCTGTTTTTTACCTTCATGGCACATATTTATTTCATTATCTGAGTTATTGAGGAAAATATTCAGGCATTGTTTTCCTTTAGTTCACTGCTGTTTTGTCCTTGCCCTGGCCCTCTTCTCTACCAAAACTTGCTCACAGGAAAGGAATTAATATTTGCTGCTTATATTTAACTATATTTCCCCCCAAATGAAATAACTTTGTTGCTTATTATGAAAATGTTCTATATGTATAAATACCCAAACATCATAGAAGAATAGAGAAGGAAGTAAGAATTACTCTTAATCCCACCATCTAGAAATAACTTGAGATTTTTAGGAGTATCCTTCCTTATATAAAATACTTTATTGCTTAGTCAAATGGAAATTATTTGATGGCTACTTAAAAAAAACAACAGTATGTCATGCCATCTTTATCAATAAATATAAAACCATATCATCACTTAACTGGCTACATAGAATTTATACATGTGTGTATACCCACTATACTTGATTTCATCAGTTCCATTGTGATGAACATTGAACTAATTTCCAATTTTTCCTTTTAAAGAACATTATTGTAACGAACATCTAGTATGTTCTTACTGTAAGTGTAAAATAATAGAAAGCTAGGGCTGAAAGAGTCCTTAGAGATTAGCTAGTTCAATGCCATCATTTTGTGGAAGAAAAACAAAGGCATAGAGAGGATAAAGGGGAGTAGAAGCCAGGTCTTTTGACTTTACATCTATTAATCTTTTCAGTCTACCCTACTACCATCTTTCTAAAAAATTGCTTGGCTATTAAAATGCCACTAAGTGGCACTGACTTTTTTTACTCCAGTAGCCAAAAGCCTGTGCCTTAAAACTTAACTCTTCCCACGGTTATTTACATTTTAATATTGGTTGTTAGTTATGCAATAAGTTAAAAGATTCATATATATATATATATATAATATATAAAATCTTTAGAATGAGGTCAGGGAATACCTCAAGTACTTGAAATCGTATGTGGCAAGCTCCTACTTCAATTTCTGGCCATATTTGGTAGACGTGAGGAGTGGGAGTTGAGAAATAGGTTTAGGCAGTAGTTGGGGTCTGTAACAGAATACTGATGGTCACTCACAGCTTTGAAACACTCCCAAAAGAAGGGTCTAAAGCTTTGGCTTATTTCAGTTTCTGCTATGGAAGGTCCAGAGCTAGATGCTTAATTAAGTGTATTTTGATGATTAAGATGATGATGGAATAGAACTAGCAGCACTGAGTTGTTACTTGTACACACTCAGCATAATTGGGGGCTAAATTCTTGATCTAATTATTGACTTAAAAAATTAGTCTATAATGTAGATCATCTACATTAAATATCATGGGATCTGTTAATTTAAAAACCCATGAGAGGGACTCCCCTGGCAGCACAGTGGTTAAGAATCCGCCTGCCAATGCAGAGGACACGGGTTCGAGCCCTGGTCTAGGAAGATCCCACATGCCGCGGAGCAACTAAGCCCTCCTGCCACAACAACTGAGCCTGCGCTCTAGAGCCCGCGAGCCACAACTTCTGAGCCCGCGTACCACAACTACTGAAGCCCGTGCCCCTAGAGCCCATGTACCGTAACAAAGACAAGCCACTGCAATGAGAAGCCCGCGCACCACAATGAAGAGTAGCCCCTGTTGCCGCAACTAGAGAAAGCCCGCATGCAGCAATGAAGACCCAATGCAGCCAAAAATAAATAAATTAATTTATATAAAAAAATAAAAATCCACGAGATACTGCTTCCTAGATAAATAACTCTTTCATAAGGAAGGGATTTGGAGTTCTATGTGATTTTTGGACAATGACTTGAACTCTGAGTTTCTTGGTTTCTTTATCTGGCAATAAGGATAATGATAGCAATTTACTTCATGAAATTGAATAAAAATGATTATATGGCATTTGGCAAAAAGAAAATGATAAATCTTTTAAAAATAAAATTTGCCATACACGAAGGAAAATGAAGAAGAATGGTGTTTTTGATAAGAACCAGTTACTCTACAAAATAAATCATGTTTGAGTCTCTTGTGGTCTTTAAAGCATTCAAGAAATATTCAACAGAAGTTGAGCAGCTGCAGAAATATCCCACAGAATAGAAAATGAGATGAATTTGCAGAGGTAATGGAATCTTTCATTGCAGTATCTTTCCAAACTTTATTGAAAATTTCCCAAAGGTTTTGGTTAATACTATGAAAAAAAAATTGTAAGTTTGGAAACTGCTCACTAACAAATTAAAGCAATTAACAAGATCATTTATGCTGGCAATAATTATCACGTAAACACAAAATTGTTTAATTGGTTGAATTGTTAGCACTCTAGCTGTCGTTCCTTGTTAACAAACTCGAGTTTTAAATTATATTTTCTCTCCTTGATTTGAGTTCCTGGCTTGATAAATATTTATAAAAGAAGAGAACAAAGATTTCAGGTTTAGGCACTTTTGATTATTCACATACAAACTATCCACTTTGTGGAGTACTCAAGACAGAGTGTTAATGTCAACACCAACTCACTGCTTATAATGCTTTTTGATCCACCTTCCTACGTTCTTAATCCTACGTGCTCAAGGCTTTGGCATACTGGAGCGTGGGATTTGGAGTGGGGCCACTGCCCCAGGATGAAATCTGAAAACGGCACTGAGAGGGTGGAGCAAACAGAGACAAAGTCCACAGAGCTGAACCATCACTATTGTATTTGCTGTACCTCATTATGAATGAAACATTGGAAGACTGCAGGTGAACTTGATAGTGGGTGTGAACATAAAACCTACTTAATTGACTTCATTTCTCATCCACAGACAGTAAGTTAGGTATGAATGTGCCAAGGTGGCCGAGGAGCTGGTGAAATTCAGACACAAATATTGCCAATTATGTCTCCGGGAATGTGAATTTACTTAAATAAATTTACTCAAACATAAATAGGAAAGTGATTCTCCTGAAAAAATTCACAAATATATATTTTTAAGCCAACTAGAAATGACTTTCAATTACCTACTTCTTTGGTTGGCCTCCAGAACTGCAACTCTCTTTTAGTTTGCATGATTTATTTGTTCATTAGTTCACTTATTCACTCACTTACTCGTCAGGCCTTTATTAAGTACATCTTGTGTGTCAGGGGCTGTGCTAAGCGCTGGGAAACTTAAAACTGTATCCCGAAAGCAACAGGGAGCCATTGGATGATTTAAAGTAGTGGAGTGACATGATCAGATTTCTTTTTTAGAAAGTGTACTTTGGCTACTATGTGGGGGAAGAATTGAAGGAGAGTGAAACTGGAGAATGGGACAGCAGTTAGGAGATTTATAAGAAGCAATTCATGTGAGAAAAGATGAGGCCTGGGTTATGGACTGAATTGTGGCCTGCCCTCCAAATTCATGTTAAAATGTTAGCCCCGGGCTTCCCTGGTGGAACAGTGGTTGAGAGTCCGCCTGCCGATGCAGGGGACACGGGTTCGTGCCCCGGTCCGGGAAGATTCCACATGCCACAGAGCGGCTGGGCCCCTGAGCCATGGCCGCTGAGCCTGCGCGTCCGGAGCCTGTGCTCCACAACGGGAGAGGCCACAACAGTGAGAGGCCCGCGTACAGCAAAAAAAAAAAAAAAAAAAAAAAAAAAGCACCAAGTACCTCGGAAAGTGACCAGATCTGGAGATAGAGCCTTTAAAGAGGTAATTAATGTAAAATGAAGTCATGTGGCTGGCCCTAATCCAATATGACTAGTGTCCTCACAAGAGGAGATTAGGACACAGACACACAAAGGAAAGACCATGTGAAGACAGAGGGAAAACATGGCCACCTACAAGCCAAAGAGAGGGGCCTCAGAAGAAACAACCCTGCCGGTAACTTGATCTCGGACTTCTAGCCTCCAGAATTGTGAGAAAACTAATTTTGTTGTTTAAGCCACTCAGTCTGTGGTATTTGTCATGGAAGCCCATGCAAACTAATACAGCCTGAACAAGGCAACTGCAGCAGAACATAAGCGCCTTCAGACACCAGTTTATCATCACACCCCAGTATAAGCCTGCTATTCCATCTGCACGAGCTCACATCTCTTAGGTAATGGAAAATCTAATCCTGGAAAGGAAGGAAAGCTCAGGCACAGCTATAGAAGGAAAGATGCCCATTTATTCCAAAGCCTGGTTAGTGCTTCCATGCGCTGGTGGATGACAGGATGTAAGTCTTGTTCTTCTGCTCCTTTCCATTATCGGTGGACGGAAATTTGAAATTGGTGTCACTTGCTCCTTTAGGGGGAGGTCAGTTTGGTAGTTACACACTCACTGCCAGTTTTCAGATTCCTTGCAAGGACCATTCTGTTTGAGGCATCTGAAGCTGAAGTTCATTCCTTTGTCCTCAATGCCTCTATATTGTAAATGGTGGGCTTTTCAAATGGGTCCTCCTGCTGCTTTGTCTTTGGAAGTTGTGGAGACTGTGGTTCCCCTAGATGTTCCCAGAAATGGAACCGAAATTTCAGGTTAGTTTTATGAAATGCATCTCTTGGTGACAAGGTAAAGATGAAGGGAACTAATGTTTTTTGAGCTCTAGGCACTATTTCAAAGTTTTCTGTTCATAACCATGAGTTCTCGATTTTTCCATTGTTAGCAGAGATTTGAATGAGGGGAACATTGGGTAGGGCTGGGTTTATTTGGTTTGGTATTTCTGTTTTTAAGTAGCTTTCTGATACATATTCATTTCTAAGTCACAGTAGTCTTAAAATTTCAAACAAATAACTGGTTCTGTGATTCAGTAAAAATAGTTTTTAGGATTAATTTAATTCAAGGCACAGGAAGCTAGTCTAGTCTATATTTTTGGTTTATGATTTAATTTTTTCAAGTTCCTGGGTCTTAGAATCAAATCATAAACTTTAAACTGTACATAAAATTGTAAACTGTATTTAAAAATCTTTATCCTGCTTTAAACTGCTTTTATTGAATCTGAAAATTCATATTTTTCTTCAACTCTGAGAAATTTTATTCTACTTTCTCATTATTGTCTCATCTGCTCTCTCTTTTCTCTCCTTTTGTAACTTCTATTGGAACAGATATTGGAACTTGAGGATCTCACCTCCATGACTTTCAACCATTCTCACAAACTTTCCATCTCCTTGTTTTTTGCCCTGTGTTTGGGGAAAATTTCTGTTTCCACTAATCTGCTCCTAACTTGATCAGTTCTGCTGATCAGCTAATGAATTTTAAACTTCAGAAACTACTTTTTAAATCTCTGTTTTCTCACTGATTATTTTTCATGGATACAATATCCTTTCAAATCTTGCTGAATAAAATTTAAATTCATTTAAATTTATTCATTTAAATTCATTTAAATTTTATCTTCTGTTTTCTTTATTAACTTAGTTTCCTCTGATATTACTTCTTTGTTAGTTGTGTTTGGTGCTTTTCTTTCATGTTATTAGTTCCCCTTCGCTGACAAAATCTTTGGTGATTTTGATTGTCCAATCATCTTTTACTTGAGGATCGGCTTGCCCGTCTGTTCTGTTAATCATAGCCTGTCTTCAGGAACTGTGAAGGAAGGGCGCAACATGCTATCGAGAGAGAGTGAAAGTTCCCTATTACTTCTAGTGGTCAGTATATACTTGGGCTCTGCCCCTCTGGTCCTAGGATCCCCACTAACTTTATCCCACAGGCAAATATTTGGTACTTAAGGCCAGCGGGGGAGGGGACTCCTCAATGAATTATTCTATCCTAGGTTCCCCCCACCCCACCCCACCTCCTCTTGTATCCTTTGACTCTTGCTTGGAATTTCCCTAAACTGTTCCTTCTCCTGAACCTGTTTTGATTTCCTCTAACTTTGTTTTTCTCTAGATCAGGTCCTGCCTCTCTCTTCTATATTTCAGGATTTCCTAAAAATTCCTGGAAAATTGATCACATTTTTTTCTTATTTCCCTGTACTGTTAGATTTCTATTCTCTTTAAGACATATCTTTTTATGAGATTTAGGATGGAAGAGAAGGTAAATGCATGGGCTCAACCCACCATCTTGACCCAATCTCTACTTATTTTCTTTATTATCTCTAATTAATTATCAAATAATACAAGCTCAATGTGAAAAATTCAGAGAATATAGAAATAGAAAATGAAAGTTCCTTCTTGTGTCAGATTCCTCTAATGTCCTGACTTATATCCACTTCTCACCTATTGATTTTAGCTGGAGCTAGGTTGACAGTTCTGTGAGGGCTTCCTCTCACTTCCTGGTTAAGTAGAAGCCCCAGTTCCTGGCTGACAGCATCTAGTTTCAAATTAACACCTTCTCTCTGGCCCTAGGACTGCAGATTGCCAGTTAGGAGCTTGCTTGGTAGCTTGGAAGTGTGGGCTGTCAACATGGAATAGGAGGTTGGGGGGCAGTCCCTTGACCAACCAAGATGAGGACCAATCTCCCACCTTTCTGATAGGTAGTTCAGGGAGGCTTTATGAACTCTTCTCAGGAAGTCCCTGCAGAATTAATCCCTGCTGCCCACAGCAATGACTTCAAATATGAACCCTTATATGAGCTTTTCCTTCTTACCTATTTCACTCTCCCCAGTTTCTCATTCCCACTCCCTGGGACCTACCATTTTCCTCCCTCCTTATTTGACAATACCCTTTTCCTCTGTACTTCTAAACTTCCTCTCTCCTTCAGTCCTAATTTATCATTTCACTGTAACTCTATTAGCTGTAAAGCATGTGGGGATGCTGTCAGGATAACAGGCTCTGTAGCAAATGAGGTTGTATTGAATTATTTAGGTTTCAGCTAAAGTGGAAACAATGAAAGCAGCTGAACAGGTTTGTAAAATCCTGGGGTAATCTGCCCACTGATTTGGTGCTTTTACCATATTAATTTTTTCTCGTGGTTGAAAATTATAAATTTTAAGGCTACAAAGAAATATGTGTACAACTTTTCAGTTCAGAGCCGCAAACCTAAAGCTAAGGAATTGTCTGTTTCATGTAGTATATAATTATGTAGCTGCAGAGCTGCAATTCTAGGGAATCATGAATTTATTTAATAAGTTTATCCACACAAGGCTTTTTAAAAACACAAATACATAATTTCTCTCCATTTTTTAATTTCAAAAATAGAACAAAGATTTCTACTTGAGATATGATAGTCTCAGCCTTTGAAGTTGGCCTGTTTTTCTTGAGTTTTCCTGCCGGAATTTGGTTCTTAATTTTTAAATGAAAAAGGCCTTGTTTTTTCTAACTCAGTAAAAAAACAAATGGATTCTTAAATGCGCTCAGAAAGGGGGAAGGGTGGATCACTGCTAATCTAATGGGTGACAACAAATATTCTTCTATTATCTTCCCTCTATTACTAGTGTGTCTTGGGAAATTGAGCTTAATAAGGGCCCAGACAACAAGGTGGTAGTGTGGAGAGTTCTGTGGCTTTGTAACGTCTGTGGAGTTTGTGCCACTTAGCACATCTCAATGTCTAAATGCCCACTCTCAAAAGAAGTGTGACTGCAGCAGGAAGTGAAGTATCTTTGCATATGTTCAATATATAAACTAAGCATGCACATCTGGCACTTAAACACCCTTTTTCTGGTGAATCCTGGAAAACAGGGTAATTATACGCCCAAGCAAATAACTCAGGTGTAAGACTGTTTCGTTGTTAAGAACACCAGGCATCACCAAAGTTAAAACTCTTTTCTCATCTTTGCGCTTTAAACCTCCACTGTCATCTCCAAAACACCTGAGATTACCTGGGCTGATGTCTGGTGAGAAATTGTCTCAGCACGGCTGATGGAGAAAAGAGATGAAAGTTGAAGCAAGGTGTACCACCAACCCTTACTGAACAATGACCTTGTAGAGTAAGAAAGTCAAGAAAGTGGACAGCCTTGCAAGCTGCCACTTCTGTGTCTCTCTCCCGAGGTGACTCGGAGATGCTTTGTCTTTTCTCTCTGGCATCATCGGTTCTAGTGTTTTCTCTGGCCTACAGCATCCCACCCAGCGTGAGGAAGCCTCCGCTCGCCTGGAAACCGGGTCTGGCCAGGAGGTGTCGGTGGGCTGGGGTGGCAGCTTGCCTGTTGATTAAAGTCCCTGTAACGTGCGAGCCATGGGACTGCCGGCTGCGCCCCGCCAGCATTGCCCGGTCCGCCTGGACCACACCAGGTTTGCAAACAGAAACGGAGACACCGAGCCCTCAGTCTGGGGGCGCGGGTCTCGAGCCCAGTGCCCACCCGAGCCCTCCCAGCATCTGTTCTTACTACCATCCAGGAGAAGCCCGCCCCGGAGGACGCTTTCTAACACACCAGCCCCCGGGAACAATCTGTCCCTCCCAAATCCGCCGCAGCGGGGACGCACTGCCGGGGCGCCAGCTTTGCCTACCCTACGGCCTAAGCGTGTCTTTTAATATATTTTAAAAACCTGACTGTATACAGTGGGGACGCAGGGCGGGAAAGACTGGAGGGCTCATTTTCGTGGCGAGACTCGCTGCTCTGGGCGCACGAATTAGGCCGGAGCTGCAGAGCCAAATCCTTTCCCCGCTGCAGGGGGCTCGGGGTAGCGCGCGGTGAGGGGCGGTGAGCAGCTATGGGGGCGCTGCGGCCGGTTCTGGCCTCTGGCGGCTCGGGCTCATGCAGTCCGGAGCGGGGCGGAGGCCGGCCCGAGGAGCCGGGCGGAGGCCGGGCAGGTGGCCCCGGGCTTGGAGGCTGATTGGCAGGTGCGGGAGTGGGTGGGGAAGGCGGGGGCTGGGCCTGGCTCTGCGGGAGGCTGCGGCCCCGCCTCCCCGCCCCCGCCGCGGGACTATCTGGTCCCGGCAGCAGCGATGTCCCCCGGCAGGAATGTCCCTCCTCAGATAATGTTATTTATATCTCTGGGCGGGTCCGCGGCTCGGCAGCACCAGGCGCCCGGCGGCCGCTGTGCCAGGAGCCCTGCGCTGCCCTCCTCCCCCTGCGCCGCCGCCGCCGCCGCCGCTGCCACCCCCGGGCTCGGGGTGGCCGCCGCTACAACCCCAGCGCAGGTGAGTCCCGGGAGGGCCCGGCGGCCAGAGGGAGCTGGGTGCGGGTGCGGATGCGCGAGGCTGGGGCGCGCGGCGCGAGCGCAGCGGAGGCGCTGGGCCCAGGGGGCGCGTGACGCACGGGGCCCAGGGGACCGGGTGGGGACCCAGCCCTGGGTGCCGGGCGTAGAGCCCGTGGGAGGCCCTGGCGGCTGCGGCAGCTATCGCCCCGGGGCGCGGGAATCCTCGTGGGCTTCGGCGGCGCTTGGCAAGCTGGGCGCTTGCTTTGGAGAGCCGGATCCTGGAGCGTCGCCCGGGGGCGCTGGGAGGGCGGTGAGGGGGGTGCGTGTTCTGGTCCCGGGCTGCCTCCTCCGGGACCCCGG
Source organism: Mesoplodon mirus (assembly GCF_964341445.2). NCBI lineage: Eukaryota > Metazoa > Chordata > Mammalia > Artiodactyla > Ziphiidae > Mesoplodon > Mesoplodon mirus. The sequence continues at coordinate 151,853,442 of NC_138979.1, read as the reverse complement.
CGTGGGGACGAAGGGGGTTCTGCCTCAAGCCTGTCGGACCTCCGCGCTGCCCTCTCTGCCGGGTTCCTCAGCCCTGGGGCCGCTCAGATTCTCTTCTGGGGAACTTGTCTGCGCGCTCCCCGGCAGCCCAGCGCCCAGGCAGGGAGGCGGAGGGGCCGGGTCCCCGAGCGTTGGGAACCACGCGGAGAGTGGCCGGGTGCAGGCCCAAGAAAGAGGGAACAGCGTGCCCCAAGCCATCCTCCAAGGACCCCCCCACCCTTCCTTTCCCAAAGAGTTCCGCTTCTCCAAGCTGTACTCTCCCTTACCTCACGGGTTCCTCTTTCTCCAACAACTTGGCCCTGAGAAATAGCAGAAAGTGGGAGAAATAACAGGAGCTTTAAAACAATCCCCAACTCCCACCAACTCACCCAGACTTCCAAAGGTGGGGAAGTAGCGGCAGGCTTGAGTACCGTTTCCGTGACAACGAGCCCCAGGTAGGGTCTTGATTTACAGCCTATTAATATCCAAACCACTATTTTCAGTGAGGAATTAGAGGCACCGGGAGTTAATAGTACCACGCTTAAATCACTGAAGGAAAATGAAAAGAAACCACAGTTTTGTATGCATCAGATGGTGGAGGGGGGTGGGTAGGGGGTGGATATATAGTGACAGTGTTTTTGCACCCAGAACTCCTGTGAGGAGAGGCTAGGCTGTCACTTCCAGGTAGCAGGCAGCCTTGCAAAGTCCACAGCCTTGAGTTAGTCACGATCTATACTTGAATTCCTAAGGAAAGTGACTCAGGCGGCTCTTGAATGAGAGGAGTGTGCAAATCAAAAATTTTAGGCACCTCTGTACTATCCACTAACCAATTCTTAATTTCAAAGATGGTACAAATTTTATCCTAGAATTCCCTCTTTGACCACCCTCTGATCCTATGACCTAGGGCAGGTCATTTCCTATTCCAGTATCAGACTTTAACTGTTTTGCTAGGAGCCGTGGGTTCCAGAATGTCTTGGGAAACTCTTTTTTGTAAGTGCAAAATGTTTTAAGTGTACTGAAGGCTCAATACCCAACACAGCTAGGCTTGTACTTGCCCAGAGGCTGTGGGCTAGTTAGAAAAAGGAATATTAGGCTCACACTGAAGAAGAGCCCACCAGCCTTGAAGCTAACTGACTCTTCAGAAGTGGGTCATTTTTACAGAACTTTATCAAATCCTAGCATAAAGTGAAGCTGAAAGACATAAGCCCTACATTACAAAAACATGGCCTTTAGACCCCCTTAGCTGTTGCCCTTCTCTTTATCGGTGGTCCGGTCACAATGATTGGGGATGAGCCAGTTCTGTTAATCCCAAATTCTCAGAAGACTCAGTCTGTTCATGGAATTGAAAGCACCCCAAACCTCCCAGGCATCCAGGGATGGGCCTTGTAGCACAGGCGTATCAAGTTTTCCTGAGTGGCTTGCCCAGCTGAGAGCTGGGATACCACTTTTTGCTCTGGTCATTGCTTCTCCCAAGTGTTCTGAAGGTGTCTTTTAGCAAAATACCGGCTAGATGGTTAGCTTCAGGGTAGGTAAAGGTGTGGCAGGAAGCAGACTCTCCTATATGACAAACTAAAAATGACTATTTTAGGCAAACTAGCTGTGAATGAAAGTTTTGAACTAGAGTCAGAATCTGATGGTTCTGCCACAGTTCTGGAAACAGGCTTGTTTTTGGTAAATAAAAATAACAGTAGCTTTCTTTCTTTTTTTTTTTCTGTCTTTTACATACCAGTGCCCAGCCCGGTGCCTGGCTGGTGGTGCACACTCAGTTCATCTTTGTTGAATGAACGAGGGAACGAGTAAATGAATGCTCAGTGTTTTCTTTATATCGTCCTATTCAGTTGTCACAATAACTCTTCAAGGTAGTTCATATAATCAACATTTTACAAGTGAGGAAACAGGTTCAAGGAGATTAAGTAATTCCCCTCACATCACTCAGTTGATGAGAGGTGAGGCTGGGATTCAAACTCACCTGTTCAGTTCCACCCTCCTTTAAGGTTCAGTCGGCAGGGGATATAGAAATATAAATTGGAAAGTTTGGTTATAGGATTGTCTCTTAGCTTCACAGTCTTTCACTCTCAAGGCCTCAGGTAATAATTCTGCCTATATCAAAGAAGCTTTAAAAATATTGCTAAAGGTATTGGACACTTCCTTGCTCAGAGGTATTTAGCCATGCCCATTATGTGCAGGTCATTGTTTCAAGGACAGAACTGTAATTTTGGCAGTAGTCAAAGCATGGATTTTTTGAAAACAGATTTTCCTTTCAGTCGTGGAATTGGCCAGGAGGGCTTGATGATGCATGGGGACAGCGTGATAGGACAGAGGATGACTATAAAAAATTCATGAGGCAAACGTTATTGGACTGGGAAGGGACCTTGGAAGTCATTGAGTCTAGACTTCTATTTGCGTAGCTACTTGCTTAAAGGTGAGACCTAACTGTAATTTACCTGGTCATTTATGTGCAGTGGTGGTACGTGCCTTCCGTGCTTCTTACCATTCTAGACCATTTCTTTCCTGTCTCTCTCAAGGCCAGTATTGGGTTTATTTTCTGAAGTTCTGCCTAATATTAAACCACTGACATTTTCTTTCATTTGAGGGAGATTGTGAGAGGATATATTTTAATATCCAATACTTTCATCCTAGTGAAATCTTTAAAAGGTATTGGAGATAGGAGAGAAGACATAAGGAGCATTCAACTCTAAACTGTTCCATAACCTCCCCATTGCCTGTTAGGTGTACAGATGTTTGCATTTTTACACAACAGGTATCTTGAGACAATACAGATTTTAAGACAAATAATTATGTAACATTTCTGGAGCAATGGAGAAGGAAGAGACTTTAAGGAATTATTGGGACTGTCAAATACCTGTTTTAATCTAAGCCCAGTCACTAAATTGCTCTTGAAGTATATTATTCCAAATTCAAAAGCAAAATTATACTCTCCATTCAAGACCTGAAATGGTAGGAAACATAACCAGTGGGACGTTTAAAGTGATATAAAATACATTTCTTCATAATTTTTTTTTTTGCGGTACGCGGGCCTCTCACTATTGTGGCCTCTCCCATTGCGGAGCACAGGCTCCGGACGCGCAGGCTCAGTGGCCATGGCTCATGGGCCCAGCCGCTCTGCAGCATGTGGGATCTTCCCGGACCAGGGCACGAACCCACGTCCCCTGCATCGGCAGGTGGACTCTCAACCACTGTGCCACCAGGGAAGCCCTCTTCATAATTTTTTTAAATAAAAATTAAAAAAAGTTAATAACCTTGACCTGCAGATTAACAATTATCAATTGACTTGGGAAGATCAAGAATGAAAATAACTGCTGTGTGAGCTGATGAGAAATTTGACTTTGGAATGAGGACTGGCAGGGAGTGTTCACGGATACTGGGTTCTGAAATCATGTGGTTATCACTAGTTGAAAATTACTGTGGAAAGAAGTATTTTACCTTAAACGTAGTTTATATTGACTCAGTGTTTTACAGACCGCTGTTTGGTTACTCCTCTACGTTAGATAAGAAATCTGGGGAGGAAGAGTAAATGCAGTGGTCTGTGTGCTAGGATCATCACGGAGCATTTGCCGGGTTTATCACAGAGAGGCGGTTTTTCCTCTGACAGCCCCAGAGGTGAGGATCACCTGCTTTTAGAGATGGAGATGGTGATCGAGGGAAGGTGTCGGAGGCAGTCAGGAGAGCTCACTGTCAGATCTGGCTCCACTCACTGAATTGTCAACTCCCCTTGGTAAATATTTAGAAAATCTCATAGCATGTTTCCCTTTGTTGCTGTGCTTATTTCTTAACTCACAGTCAAGCAATCCACGTTCTTCCATTTTCATCTAGCCTTAGCTGACTATCAAACCACCAGGGGATTTGCAGCCTTCCAGCTCACACAGTCTTCGAGGTGGTCATAGACAGAAAATGCTTCTTCAGTGGATTGCTAGCTAGCTTATGACATTCCCAGGCCTCCTTTTCATCTTTCTCTTTCCTTCTCCTGGTGGCTGGAGATATTACAAAGCCGTCATGTCTTCATACCTCAGCAAGGCCTTTTCAGGCTGTGCCATAATGTTTAATTTCTACATTATACCTGTGCAGACCTGGCCAAGAGTATAATTACAAGGGCAATTAAAATCCAGACATATATCATGTTAGCAGTGGGGGCAAAAGTGGGGCTTCCTTTCTTCCTTTCATTTTAATGCTGTAAATTTAGCAACTGAAAAGGTACAGGGCTAGGGAAAAAAAATAGAGTTTGCATTGAACTGGGCTCAGATCATCCAGGATATTTATTTATGAAAAGAATAACAGGGCACCTTGACAGCTAAAGAACAATGATTGCTTTGAATTATAGTCAATTCAAGAGTTTCCTCCAGGGGCTTCTCTGGTGGCACAGTGGTTAAGAATCCACCTTAACCAATGCAGGGGACACGGGTTTGAGCCCTGGTCCGGGAAGATCCCACATGCCACAGAGCAACTAAGACAGTGTGCCACAGCTACTGAGCCTTCACTCTAGAGCCCGCAAGCCACAACTACTGAAGCCCGCGCACCTAGAGCCCATGCTCTGCAACAAGGGAAGCCGCCGCAATGAGAAGCCCACACACCACAGCGAAGAGTAGCCCCCGCTCGCAGCAACTAGAGAAAGCCCATGTGCAGCAACGAAGACCCAACTCAGCCATAAATAAAGAAAGAAAGAAAGAAAGAAAGAGTTTCCTCCAGCATGAAAGGGAGAAACTTGGATAATCCTGAAAATGAATAAGTTGAAAATCATTTCCATTTATACCAGACTTAAATATGGGTGTGTCTCACTAGAGAATTCAAAGCACCTCAAATAAAATGAAGCACACCTTAAACACATAACTTATGAGGACTGGAAAGAGGCCACTCGCTTCATTCTGTCCCTCTGCTCAGTTCATGCCTGTTTCTACAAGCCCCCTAGGAGTCTTCAATCAGCTTCACCTTCCAGAATATTTCCTCAGGGGTAGAAGAGTAAGAAAAGGCCTTTCATAACACTTACTCCAAGCCGTAAGTCATAGGGAGCTAGAGCTGTAGAGGCCTGAGAGAGCTATATTCAGAAAGAACAGACACTGGCCACCTACTGTATGCATTACCCTGTTACATGTTGAGGACACACAACATCCGATGGAGACCCACTGGTCCGGTGGGAGAAAGGACTTGCAAACAAGCAGTGATTCAACAGGGCGCCTGAGAAAAAGCCCACAGAGGGAAGCATATGATTCAGGCTGGAGAGTGTCTAGGATTTTCCTGATGGAAGAAGGGGGGATGGGTGAGGGTGGAGCCCTAGGCACATAGCCTGGCATAGACGTGCAATAGATCATGATTAGATTAGGGAATGAGGAGTAGTTCTCTGTGGTTGGAGTACAGGCCACAGCACAGGAATGGGCTGGAGGTATGACCCTAAAAATGGTTTGGGTTCAGTTTGTGAAGAAGTTTGAACCATTGAAGGTTCAAGTTGAAATCAGTGAATGTTTTGAGCAGGGGAGGGACCTGATCAGATCCTTGTTTAGACAAAGCTCACCAGCAAAAGAGAAGGAAATGTGAACTAGAGATCAGCCAGTACAAGTTGATGACCATACATGATGTATGGTCCGCTTAGTTTTCAGGAGGCCTTTGTAAGTGCATCATCTCATTTTATTCTACAATGACCATGTGAAGAAACAGGGAACATGTCATCATTCCTGCTTTACAGTCAAAGAAACAGGATCAGAAACATACAATGATTTGCTCAATGTCCCTGAATTTGTGGTAGAACTTGACTTTGACCCAGTTTCCTAGTTCCAAGGCTGGGGCTTTGTCTAGACGTTCTCCATGGAATAATTGAATATTCTGGGCCTTCTGGGTGAGACAGTGATTGCTTTCTTTCTTCAGCAGAATTTTCAGTCTAAGTTCATTGGTCCTGGAGAAAGAGAGGAGGAAAGTTGTTACTGTATTTACTCTTTAGCCACAAAATCTTAAGGATGGCCCTCCAGCCTGTACACAGATGATGTTGCAAAGTATGACTTAATGTCAAGCATACATGTGGATTCCCAGCATGCTGTAGATAAGCAATGGACTTTATGGCTGTCAACTGATGTTTTGGCTTTTTCATTCTCTTACCCCAAATTTACTGGGCATTGTTATGCATATGCCTCATTTTGGGCTTCAAAAACCTCTTTTTGTCCAGTGATCTTGGGTGCCTTGATTTGTGCTTACTTCAGCCTTCTACAAATATTTATTGAGCTCTCATTTATTTGCCAGGCATATTCTAGGCCTAGGGGATATAGCAGTGAAGATGGTAAAAAAAAAAAAAAAAGTCTGACATCATGGAGCACATTCTAGTTGGGTGAGGCGGGTACTAAACAACGACAAATGACAGATGAGTATCTATCATACTTTCAGGTGATATAAAGAAAAAATAGTGCAAAGGGAAAGAGAGGGAGGTGGTTCTAGAAGTTGATGTAGGATGGTTGGGAAAGGCCTCTCTGATGAGTTTTCATTTGACTAGAGACACAAATGAAGCGAGGTGGGGGAACAGGGACGTTTGGGGGAAGAGATTCAGGTTGAGTGAATCTCTCAACCTGAATTGGTTGAGATGAAGGCCCAAAGATGGGGTCGCTGCTGTGTCCAAGGAGTGGGCAGGAAGCCAGTGTGACTGGTGTGTTGGGAGCCAGTGGGGAGCACAGGATGTGATGTTGGGGAGGAAACTGGGTCTGGATCATGCAGGCTTTGAGGCCAGGCGACAATTTTGGGTCTTAGCCATACGACAGGAAGTCACAGGATGTTGTGGGCAGGGGAGTGACTTCTTCAGATTGGTGTTTTAGGAGGATCTTTCTGGCTGTCCTGTGGAAGATTGATTGTATGGGACAAGAGTGGAAGCAAGGAGTGGAATGAAAGCTACTGTAAGTGGTCCAGGTAGAGATAGTGGACCAGGGTGAGGGTGGTAGGTTTGGTGACATGCAGCTGGCTTCTGGATAAATCTTTAAGGTAGAGTTGATGGAACTTGGATAAAAGATGGGAGAAAAAGAATAAGTCAAGGATGATTCAACTGGTTTTGCTCTGAGCTACTAGAAGGATGAAAAAGCCACTTACTGAGATGGGGATATGTCTTATCAAATATACTGTGGGCTAGTATTTTTGATTTTTGTTTTCATTGGGGAGTTCATTTGGAATAGACTCAGGCAGATACACAAAAAAGGTGTTTTATTATGAGTGGCTCATCTGTTTGTTTTGAGGTAGAGCCTCAGACGTGCAGTTAGTTCTCTGTGCTTTGTACCATTACTTTTAGGTCATTCTCACAACATCTCACTATATGTGATAGAGATTAAGATATGGCACAAACAAGATTGAGATACATGTCACTTTTTGTAATTAGAAATGTCTTGAATTTGCTGATTAGAGCCCACTTTTTAACACTATCTGGTTGTCATTTTTAAAATAACTTTTAAAATTATAAAATGAATTCATACACATGGTTGAGAAGTGTATCCACATTGTACAAGGTACACGACGAAAAGTCAAAGTCTTCCTTCCCCTACCTCCAGTCCTACTCCTAAAAAGTTACCAATGTCAGCAGTTTCCCGTGTATCCTTCAAGAAAAATTCAGTGCATCTATAAGCATATGGCCTGACACATTTTAAAGTCCTAACTTTAACCTAACAAAAGTATGTGTTTGGTTTCATTTTTTGTGACTCAGTGGCCCTCAGGTATATACTTCAATGGGCTGGAATCCAACTTTCTACCAATTAAGGGTCTCCCTCTCCAAAGCCACCCCACATGGGAACATCGTGTTCATCATACAGTGTCTCTTCTCAGAAACCTACAGTGGTTCCTCTGTGGGTAGAGACAGAAATCCAAACTCAGAAAGTGACTTTTTAAAAGCTATTGTAATCTGGCTCCTATCTCTTTCTACCCTTCTCTCTTACCACTTCCCATCACAAACCCACTACTTGAACCAGGTTCATCTGCTTCTACTTACTGAGTCCTGAACATTTCTTCCAGAGACTTTTGCATCAGTCTTCCTGGAACACTCCAGCCCTCAGTCACCTCTCCCTTCTCCAAGTTTGTTAAAGGGCTAGTTACATATACTACTTAATTGAACATAATCATAGACTTCTTTTATTGTTATTTAACTTTTCTTGTGTCTATTATTTGTTCAACTAGACAGCTCTTAAGAGCAAGAACTGATTTATGAATTGCAGTCACGGGTCTTACATAAAGCTCGGCTTTTGCACATAGAAGTTCAACTAGTAATTTTTGCAACGTGCACTTTGACAGTCATTCCCTAGCGGGGTGATGCTGTTACATGGGGATTATTTTAATTAAAACTTGTCAGATGATGGCTGCCAAAAAGGCCACCTTCTTAGTGGTTTACAAAGATGTCCATTCCCAGGGAATGGTAACTGGACGCTGCTCCTTTGGATAAAGAACTTTCTGATACGCCTGGCCTCAGTGTCTTTTCCCTTCCTCAGATGGCATTGCATCTAAATGTCAGAAACGGGGTGTTTTTATTTGCCTCTAAGTGATGAAGAACAGGCATTTAATGAGCATGGCAACCATTCGAGTTTTAAAAATTGTTTTAAATTATGATAAGTATATGTAACATAAAAATTTCCTTTTTAACTATTTGAAGTGCTCAGTTCAGTGGCATAAGTATGTGCTCATTGTTGTGTAGCCACATCATCACTGCCATGTCCAGAACATTTTTCATCTTCCAAGACTCAAACTCTGTGCCCACTGAGCACTAACTCCCACTAGCACTCCACAGCACCTGGCACCCACCACTCTACTTTCTGTCTCTATGTATCTGACCACTCTAGGTACCTCAGGTAAGCAGAATCATATCATATTTGTCTTTAGTGACTGGTTTATTTCACTTAGCATAATGTTTTCAAGGTTCATCCATGTTGTAGCATGTGTCAGAATTTCCTTCCTTGTTAAGGCTGGATAATATTCCATTGTATGTATTTTTCACATTTTGTTTATCTGTTCATCCATTGATGGGAACCTGGGCTTCTTCCACTCTTGGCTGTTGTGAATAATGATGCTATGAACATGGATGTACAAACATCTCTTCAACATCCTTCTTTCACTTCTTTTGGGTATATACTCAGAAGGATACTCCATTATATTGCTGGATCTTTTTATTTTTGACTTTTTGAGAAACCAAACCATGCAATTTTAAAATTTCTCCCTGGTATTTGTTGTTTTCGAAGGGAAGGGCAAAATCTATTAACATCCTCACCTTTGGGACCAAACTGAACTTGAAAATTGTTCCTTTGAGAACACTATCTTGAGGGGGTAGTTTGTCATCAGAGTTCTTGAATTTGTACCTATGTTAGTAACCTATTTTTAAACTGTAGACTTTTAGAGGACAGGCAGGAGATGTTTAATTTGCTTGTAGAACATGTAGCCCAAACTCAAGTGGGAAGAGTGTAAATATTACATGATGATTATTTCAGCCAAAATAACTCCTTGAGCTGGATGACAAGAGTTTGGGTTGCTTCCAGCTCCTTTTCTCTTGCTGTTTGCCCTTCGGCAAAGAACCTTCTTTTTCTGACTTTTTCAGGTGTGTGTGTGTGTGTGTGTGTGTGTGTGTGTGTGTGTGTGAGATAACACCTTAATATTTATTATTATCCTTAAAATTTCTTCACAGATTTCCTTGTAATGACTGTTACTTCATCTCTGTAGCCTGGCCTGACAGCCCTTCTCCAGGTCCTGGGGTAGCACCGAGTGCTTCCCCTTGAATATTTTTGAGCACCTTTCTCATTCCTTTGTTACAGCAAGGATCATCTTGCTTTGTAATTGTCCACTTGCCTTCTAAACCTTTAGGCTGTGCTTCTTGTGATGGGGAATTGGGTCTTACTCTTTTTTTTTTTTTAATTAATATTCCCAGCACCTAGAGTCATGCTTGGTACGTAGAGGGGAGTGGCTCAAAAATAGTTATTGATTAAAAAAGTAAAGACTAAATGAAACATTATTACAATAATTGCATAATTAGAATAATGAGTTATTATAATAAGTCAACATTTATTATGTGATGGCACTATGCTGAGAGCTTTTATATGTATTTGTTATTTCTATTATCCTAATTAGAGAGATAAAAAAATCAGGCTTAGAGAAGTTTAATTACCCAAAATTACATACCTAGAAGATCAAAGCTGGATTTGAACCCTGGTGTATATTCTAGAGTGCTTGCTTGGATTCACCACGCCTACCATATTTGGGTGGACATCAATATTCCACGGCTCTCAATTCTAAGAGTGTCTTTTGTTCTTTTATCCTGCATCTTTAATGATCTGAAATTAGAGAGGTAATTATTTGTATACCATTATATGTTGCTTTATATTTTCAATGATTTAACCTAATAGGCTTGAATCCCCTGATTAGCTGTTCATAAATAATTGATGTTCTGAATCCTATTTCCGAAACAGTTCTTTGACATCTGAGGATGAAGGTGCTAATGAGTACTGTACAATATACCCACCGTCATAAGGCAGCTCCCCATATCACTGCACTAAAACTGCTTTCGAAGGGGTCTGATACTGTCAAATGTGATGGCCCCCATCTAGACCCAAGTCCCAGGTTCCCTGCAATATTTGACTGTTAACCACTCTTGCTTTGAAACTATGCCCTCCGTTGGCTTCCTTTTTCTCCTCCCAGCTTGCTTACTATTGCTTCTTTCTGCTTTTTTTGTTCCTTCCTCGCTACCAGTTTTTAATTGTTGAGGTTGCCAATGCATCTAAATCCTTATCTCTAGTCGCCGTCTCCCCTCTCAGTTCCAGGCTGCTTTAGAGCTGTGTACTAGCTGTCTTCATTTGGTTGTAACAAGAGGTCTCAAACTCACCATGTAGCAATAGGACCTCTTGGCCCCCTTCTTCACCCCCAAACCTGCTCTTCTGCCCTTTCTTACAGCTAGGTTCATGTTGTCACCACCCTCCCAGTCAAGAATCTCAGCAACTTTTGTGGTTATTCTTCTTTTCACACTTCCACATCCTGTTGGCTGCTGGCTCCTATACATTTTTTGTGTGTGTGTGTGGTATGCGGGCCTCTCACTGTTGTGGCCTCTCCCGTTGCGGAGCACAGGCTCCGGATGCGCAGGCTCAGCGACCATGGCTCACGGGCCCAGCTGCTCCGCGGCATGTGGGATCTTCCCGGACTGGGGCACGAACTCGTGTCCCCTGCATCGGCAGGCGGACTCTCAACCACTGCGCCACCAGGGAAGCCCCCTATACATTTTTTCTTTAAAAATTTCAAGTTAGTTCCTTTCTTTCAATTTCCACTGTCCCTATTCGTGTCCTATGTTTGAATAATTGGTCTTCAGTCTCTATCTTTCTAACCCATCTTACTCCCAATCTCAGAATTATTTTTAAAAACATGAGTCTGACTGAGTCATTCAACTGCTTTAAAACCCTTTAATCATTCCCCGTTGCCCCCAAATAAACTATAAACAGGTAGGAAGGGACCTTCACAACCTGTTCCAACCTCCTTTCCAGGCTTCATTCCCTCTCTGTTTACTCCACATTGGATGCTTATGACTGTTAAAACTTGGGGTGCATTTTCATGCCTCCATGACTTTGCTTCTGTTGTTTTCTAGGGCTGGAATATCTTTTTGCCTTTCCTCAGCCATGAACTCTTACACAAATGTCCCTAAAGGCCCTGATCAAACATAACTGCTTTGATGCTTTCCCTCTTCCCTAACCCAGGAAGACACTACACTCTCCTCTGATCTCTTACACTGTCACTTTTCACGTGGTACCCTGGCTGGCCGTATACAGGCATGACTCTCCTTCAGATTATGAGTTCCTCGAAGAAGGGATATTTGTCTGGTGCCCATGGGTGCCTAACTCAGGGTCTGGCTCATGGGCGGTGCTCAAGAAATATTGGTTGAATTGGGTGATAGGGGAAGTTTCAAGAATATTCAACACTGAAAATAATCCCCCACATTCTGACCTATAGACAATTATAAGAAGGGTTAATGGGAGACACACGCTGTTGACGGGTTTGGGGTGGGGAGTGGAGAGGCATGCTTTAGACCTGAGGAGGCTATCTTCCCACCTCTGTATTCCCCAATTGCTTTCCATTTAGCAGAGGGGAAAGTAACTGCTGACTTTTAACTTACATCATCAGAATATGTCTAGTGCTAGAAAAATTTAGTTATTCATCGAGAATACAGTCACTCCCACCTCATTTTTCATTGAATGTTTGAGGCTGACCCTTAGAATGCAGCTATGAAAGGCTCTTTGAGTGGGTGTTGTCAGAGCAATATACACAAGATTTGCTTTATAATAGTGAAGACTTAGAAAAACATTTCAGAAAAAAAGACCCTCAAATTCCTGTAGAGAGATTTTATTTTTTCTAGGTGCATTTAACCTTTTTTGTTTGTTTGTTTGTTTGTCCTTAAGGCATGTCAAAATAGAGACTACCTTGTAAAATATTACAGCGCTTGTTTCTTGGTATGTTCTGCCCTGCTTTTTGCCTTACCCGGGCAAAATATGAGTTTCACCAGTGGCTGGACTCCCCAGCATACTGCTTGCTCAGGCCTTTGAGAGTGTTTTGTTTCTTTCAACAAAACTCTCTGTCATGGACACACTCCCACTGCAATCCAACCGCTCTCTTCTTTTGCTGCGTTCTGTGCCCAGTGGTTGATAGGAGCTGGTTTTTAGCTTCCAAAGGCGGTGAGCAGGGCTGCTAGGCCTTTATAAACATGTGCAGGGGTTCTGAGATGAACTGATCAACGGAAGGCCCTCAAAAGGCCGTGGACGGATGTGCCCGGTAAAAAGAGGGTCAGAGGACAAAGTTAGGTCTCATGCGGGGGACCTGAGGGGAAAGAAACAAAGGAAGGGACTCAGCCAAGATAACTGAAGGCCCCAGGGAGTCCTGAGGGGCGTAAGGAGGCCAGTGATGAGCAGACAGCAGTCAGCAAACTTGATCCAGACAGAGGTGACAGTGAGCGTGCGGTCAACTAATAGCAGCTTCTAGAAGGTCTAGATAGAATGCCATGGGTGCCAGTGGTCACTATCCCATCTCAAGGATTCCTAGTTGCCATTGTAAAGGTCACCAGCAGGCTGACTACTGGTTAAGTGGCCTGGCTGCGTGCTTTTTCAGTGAACAAGCCTTTTTATTTTATTTTCAGGAATGATTTACTTTGTATTATGTTAGCTGTGGTCTGGTCTCGGTTTTCCCATTTAAAATCTAGGCTATTGCTGGTGGGGTCAGTGGCTCAGGCTCTTCCTTTCTCTGCAACGTGGATGTTATATTCTGTACGTGCTTTCTGCAACTGTTGGGAATCTCGATGCCCAGACATTTAAAGTCTGAAGCGGGAGAGTCCCTCACGGTGGAAAGTTATCAGAAGAATGGATGTGTTTACAGGCACAGAGAATGAGACCCTGTGTTAGAATGAAAGCACACTGCTCTGGGGTAGGAAGTAGGTACCCTCTGCAAGGCGGGGACCCACACCCGTGAGGACAAACGAGGTCACTTGCATTCAAAGCTGTGTGAAACCACTTTGCCCAGGAGACTGGAAAAATACCCGACCAGCAGCAGGTCGTTGGGTGAGCTGGTGGGTGCGGAGGAGAGCAGGTAAGTCAGTACCGTGCCCTCAGTATAGCAACTCCATCCGCAGCCTCGGTTTAGCTGCTCTCACTGCTTCTGACCCAGAAAACGATCAGAAAATGACTGCAGTGAAACACATCTTCAAGGTGAAGCTTTCAGTCCAGGTGGGGGAGGGATGCGGAGTTGATCCCAAGGGTTCAATATTTACCTCCTAAATGTGCTGGGAGTGAGCTTTGTTTATGCTCTGACCCAGCGGAAGTCACTTTACATTTCGCCCTGTTTCCACCAGCAAAGAGTGCCTTCTGCTTGTTTTGCATAAGCCTTGCACCTCCTCTGCGGAAGAGGCAGGGAATGAACTGGGAGCTATAAAACTCCTGGCGTCATAAATCTTTGCAAAAACAGCAGTCTAGTGAGCAGCGTATTTGGCTGGCAAGTAATCATCACAGTCTATACTTGGTTTCTCTGCCTGTGAAATGGTGGGAATGCTTTCTCGTTGAAATGTAAAGGAGGTCAAAATGAAATAGTGTATGCATTTTCCTTTTTAAAAACCTGATGCTTAAAGCATCAAAACAACTCAAAGAGAGACGTTCTATGGGTAAAAGGTACTCTCTGAGCACCTTGCAGACATCATCTAATAACCTAGAAATTTTCTCCGCAGCATATCTGGTTCAACTCGCCTTTTAATTTTGAACCAATAAAGGAGATCCGCAGAGGGGAGCTGATTTGCCTGAGGTTGCAAAGTTAGTTAGTTGCAGGGCTCCAGGTAGAACCCGGGTCTCTCTTTTTTTTTTTTTTTTTTTTTTTTTTTTGCGGTACGCGGGCCTCTCACTGTTGTGGAGCACAGGCTCCGGATGCGCAGGCTCAGCGGCCATGGCTCACGGGCCCAGCCGCTCCGCGGCACGTGGGATCCTCCCGGACCAGGGCACGAACCCGTATTCCCTGCATCGGCAGGTGGACTCTCAACCACTGCGCCACCAGGGAAGTCCAAACCCAGGTCTCTTGATCCATGGCCTAGTCCTACCTCTCTCTCTGCCTCTCCCCCTCATATGTATATATATGTATGTTGTGGTTATTTTTTGTACTATACTACAACTTGCCCTTTTCATTTAATAATGGATGTCTATCTATATCAGATTATTAGATTGCCCTCTTTAATTCTTTTTTTTTTTTTTTGGCTGCGTTGGGTCTTCGTTGCTGCGCGCGGGCTTTCTCTAGTTGCAGGACTGGGGGCTACTCTTCGTTGTGGTGCGCGGGCTTCTCACTGCAGTGGCTTCTCTTGTTGGGGAGCACAGGCTTTAGGTGCGCGGGCTTCAGTAGTTGTGGCACGCGGGTTCAGTAGTTGTGGCTCTAGAGCTCTAGAGCGCAGGCTCAGTAATTGTGGCACACAGGCTTAGTTGCTCCGCGGCATGTGGGATCTTCCCAGACCAGGGATCGAACCCGTGTCCCCTGCATTGGCGGGCGGATTCTTAACCACTGTGCCACCAGGGAAGCCCCCCTCTTTCATTCTTAACAGGTGTATAGTATCTTATTCTCCTTCTATTTCTCCATGATGACTTTAATATGTGCAAGCAGCACCATGGAGTTTGAATCTTTTTTTTTATAATTAATTTTTATTAGAGTATAGTTGCTTTACAGTGTTGTTAGTTTCTACTGCAGAGCAAAGTGAATCAGCTATATGTATGCATATATCCCCTCTTTTTTGGATTTCCTTCCCATTTAGGTCACCACAGAGCACTAAGTAGAGTTCCCTGAGCTATACAGTAGGTCTCATTAGTTTGGAGTTTGAGTCTTGAATTCATGTTACTGATGTAAGAATATTTTATATTAGCATCCAGGGAGGGGAACAACTTCTGTCAGGGTCAGATGGTTTGAGAAATCTGAGACCTTGCTTCTGTTTCCTGCTGCTACTTACTTGTGGGCCCCTGTCGTATGCCAGGTGCCATACTTGGGACTTTAAATGCTTTAACTCATTTAATTTTCACAACCGTCCATTGAGTTAGATATAATTCCTATTTTACTGATGAGGAGGTTGAGGCTAGTCAAGCCAGATTTGCTTAAGGTCACACAGTCAATCAAGTGCCAGGCTCCAGATTTGAACCCAGATTTGCTTGACTCCAAAACCTTTTTCATTGTCTGAAATCTAGGACACTAGGAAGAATGGTTATGATGGGTTTAAAGCTCAGCGTTTTTCATATCTTCCAAGTTTTGTTGATATAGACCCAGCTAAGGGTCCACTACACACACCAGCAATGATATGGAGGACCCAGTAGCAGTGGAGCAGAGAGAGAGTGATGTGAGGAGGAGGGACAAGAGGTGGCTGCACTTCAGGGCACATTATTGTCTGTTATGTGCTAGGCTGTGCGGGAAACACAGAGGGATTGACTGAGACACAGCTCTCCACTCTTGGGAAGCTTCTGGCTTGGCAATGGGAAAGACTCATGTGGGACTGACTGTATCACAAACTGCCCCAGGGTCTCCAGGAAGCTAAGATTGGTTTGGGCCAGGGGTCCTGGGAATGCAGCCTTCACTGAGGAGCAGCCATCTGAACTGATCCTGGACACAAGTGCAAGTTTCCCACTGGCCGAGTACGGGAGAGGGCATTCCATAGAGCAAATGGGGGCACGTGCGACATAGGAGCCTGGTGTGGCTACAGCAGAGGATGAGTGGGAGGATGTAGTGACCTAGGGGCCTAACAGTTAGGACGGGGCTAGGTTGTAGCAGCCTTGAATGCCATGTACAGAGCTTGCAGTTTATATTTTAGGTCCTGGGGGCACTATCCAAGTATTTGAACAGGGGCGTGTCGTGCTGTCAGCTGTGTTTTAGGACATCCTGCAGAAATGTAATGAAGGGCTCAAGAGGGTCTAAACCAGGGCAATGGGAATGGAAGGGAGGAGGTGAATCCAAGAGATTCTGTGAAGTCCAAGTATCTGGACTTTATGTGAGGTCAGACCCATTGTCGATTTTTGTGGGCCCTGCCACATAAAGTACCAAACGTATTAAAATTTACCAGTATCCAGATGCAACTAGAGATTATCATACTAAGTGAAGCAAGTCAGAAAGAGAAAGACAAATACCATATGATATCATTTATATGTGGAATCTAAAATATGGTACAAATGAACTTATCTACAAAACAGAAACAGACTCATAGACATAGAGAACAGACTTGTGGTTGCCAAGGGCTGGGGTGGGGGAGGGAGAGGGATGGACTGGGAGTTTGGAGTTGGTAGATGCAAACTATTACATTTAGAATGGATAAACAACAAGGTCCTAATGTATAGCACAGGGAACTATATTCAATATCCTGTGATAAACTGTAATGGAAAAGAATATAAAAAAATGTCTATATGTGTATAACTGAGTCACTTTGCTGTACAGCAGAGCTTGGCACAATGTCGTAAATCAACTATACTTCAATTAAAAAATAAAATAAAATAAAAAATTACCAGTATCCTATATTAAATATAATGTTTTGCTGTCAAAAGTATTTGAAGGGATTTTGGGAGGGGGGTTATATTAGGTTTTTTTTTTAATTGGAGTATAGTTGATGTATCATGTTGTGTTAGCTTCAGATAAACAGCACAGTGATTCAGTTATACATATATATGTGTGTGTGTATATATATATATATATATATATATATATCCTTTTTCAAATTCTTTTCACTTACAGGTTATTATACAATATTGCATATAGTTCCCTGTGCTATACGGTAGGTCCTTATTGGTTATCTATTTTATATATAGTAGTGTGTATATTCATCCCTCCCCCTCTTGGAGTTATTCTTTTTTTTTTTTTGCGGTATGCGGGCCTCTCACTGCTGTGGCCTCTCCCGTTGCGGAGCACAGGCTCCGGATGCGCAGGCTCAGCGGCCATGGCTCACGGGCCCAGCCGCTCCGCGGCATGTGGGATCTTCCCGGACCGGGGCATGAACCCGTGTCCCCTGCATCGGCAGGCGGAATCTCAACCACTGCGCCAACAGGGAAGCCCTGGAGTTATTCTTAATTTTGATTTTACAGTGTTAATTTTATACTTTGGCACCAGTCAGCTTTTTTCAAGTCTTAGAGTATATTCGCCAGTCCTTAAAATTCAGTGGCACTAAGGTAGGGGGGAGGGGAGCTGTTGAATACGACTTAGCATTTTCTAGCTCAGGTGTCTGGGATGTTGGTGTTACTAATTTACTGAGATTTAAGTCTTAAAAGAAAGAGCAGGGCCTCCCTGGTGGCGCAGTGGTTGAGAGTCCGCCTGCCGATGCAGGGGATACGGGTTCGTGCCCCGGTATGGGAGGATCCCATATGCCGCGGAGCGGCTGGGCCCGTGAGCCATGGCCGCTGGGCCTGCGCGTCCGGAGCCTGTGCTCCGCAACGGGAGAGGCCACAACAGTGAGAGGCCCGCATACCGCAAAAAAAAAAAAAAAAAAAAAAAAAGAAAGAGCAGGGGCTTCCCTAGTGGCGCAGTGGTTGAGAGTCCGCCTGCCGATGCGGGGGACATGGGTTCGTGCCCCGATCTGGGAGGATCCCACATGCCGCGGAGCGTCTGGACCCATGGGCCATGGCCTCTGAGCCTGCGCGTCCGGAGCCTGTGCTCCGCGACGGGAGAGGCTGCGGCAGTGAGAGGCCCGCGTACCACAAAAAAAAAAAAAAAAAAGAAAGAGCAGTTCTGAGGGTGGGGAGGAGGTACAAAGAAAGAGTTCAGTTGACCATGTAGAGTGGGAAGTGTTGGCGGCATGTTTCGGTGGAGCTGCTGCAGTGAATCTGGAGACCGGGAGACGCTGGGGTTGGGAGTGTTGATGTGACAGCCCTCAGTCAGCACAGAAAGGGAGAGGATCACATGAGGGAAGAGAATAGACTTTAACTTTGGGTAATGCCCACATTTAAGGGATGGGCGGAGGAAGAGGACCTAGAGAACGTGACTGCCATGTAACAACATACTGAGGATGAAGAACCAAGGGAATCCAAAGCCATCCAAATCCAGCTTCAAGAATAGGATGGTTAATAGTGTCTGATGCTGGAGAGGGATGAGAGGAAAGAATAGGAGGATGCCGTTAGCCTGTAAGAGGCTCAAGTGACCTTCAAGAAAGTAGTTTTAGTGGAGGGTCCCATTCAATTATCCGGAGTTAGAGTGAAGCCATGGCGAGGAGGAGAAGGCAGTGAATTCAGACTGCTTTTCTGAGAACTTGATAGAAAACGGGTGGGTGGAGAAAGGTCAAAGGAAGTTTGGGACATGATTTTTGGGCTGAGACGGTAAGGAGCCCTTGGAAAGGAAGCTGGACTGAGAAAGGATTGGTGGATGGTGGAAGTCTCTGGGAGGCTGGAAAGCACTGAGTAGTAGGGTAGCCGACCAGCCCAGTCACACCTGTGCCCTGACATTGATGAAGTGTAAGCTTGCAAACAGTTGTCAAGCAATTCTGCATACAAGGCACCATGGTGGGTATTCCAGGGGCATCCCACCCTTCAATGAGGCTGTGAGGTGACTCTAGGCTCCTCAAGAACAGGGACGTTATGTTGACTGCCTGCTCTCTCTGCCTTGAGTAGTCCCTGGCACAGGACAATGCATCAGTGCGTATTCGTCAGCGCTCTGGTGGACTTAGCGTTCCTGTCCCACAACATCCTGAAGCAGGCTCCATCCCTTCTCTTTTCTCATGTTCTACTGTGGGACATATGATGTAGGTGCAGCTCATGTAAGTTTGAAAGCTCGGTTATAAAGCAAACATTCTCACATTCACACTTTACACCTACCTGCATGCCCCTCCCCTTTTCTCAGTTCCCTGCCATCTCAGGTCCTGTCTCGAAAATGCGGACAAGTAAGTTTGTACTGGGACTCCTCCTGTGCCTCTCAATGCTGAATTCTGGGACACTTGGACTTTCTGTAGAAGCCGGGAAAGAATATATGATGATCCTTTAGGGGAAACAAAGGGGCTCATTCAATGAGTTGGTGAAAGATGAGTCTCCTTTGTTGATGGAGATAAGAGAGGATCTGGTTTCCTGAAAGCTCTCTGGGTGTGAATGCGCTTTCTTTGCTTGGTTCATGTCACTGGGGGATTTCCTTGATGGCCAATGAACAAGAGGGATCTTTGCTAGGAAGTGCTCCTGCCACCCCAAACTCTATTTTGCGGAAAGGCAGAAACCCAAGGATCAGGCCACATTTGCTGTAATTCTCTCAGATTCTAAGAGTATGAAGAGTTTTATTCAATGGGAAGAGTCTGACTTATGTTTTGGCAATTTTACATTTCCTGGTTGAGATGAGCTGGGAGACTTAACTTCTTTTCAGGAACACTTAATTTTTTTTCCTTTCTATTTACGATTATAATACAGAGTTTTACTAATGTAAAATATTACAGAAATACAGACCATAGAAAATGAAAATTCCTCATCATCCACCTTCCTTATCCCCTAGATAATCATTCACTACAATTTGATGCATATTCTGCCAACATTTTTTATACTTATGCTAATAAAATATATGGTTGCTATTTATTTTTACAGAAAAGGATTTCTATTATGGATACTATACTATTTGACCATTTACATTGTTTTACTCATCAGTACACAAGGTCGTCTTTCCACATACGTATACCTGTAGATTTTCCTCATTAAAAATGGTTCCATTGTATGGAAAAAACGTACTTATTTAACCAATTTTTAAATGATGCCAAATTAGGTTGTCTTAATTTTTGTGTGTTTTCGTTTTGTTTTGGCTCTAACCAATAATATGGAGCTAGTTTTAAACTGCTGGGAATGGATGGCCTGTTTAAACTAAAGGGGCTAGAAAAAGGAGGCCAAGTTTAGTGGGGATGTATAAGGCTGTCTCCTTGATTCCCTCCACTCTCTCCATTCTCAAAGTAGGGAAAGACCTCTCCTGCAGCCCAGGGGAGTCTCCTGTCCCTTTTCCCAGGCAGGATCCAGGCACAGACCTTTTGTTATGAAACGTACTTAGACCAAATCACACTGCCATTTTGTTTTGCTTCTCCCCTTTCCTTCCTTCCTCTCTCCCTCACACCTTCCTTCCTCTTTTTAACTCGGTGTCCAGTTGCAGCGTCCCCCCTG
The DNA here is from genome assembly GCF_964341445.2 of Mesoplodon mirus. Classification (NCBI taxonomy): domain Eukaryota; kingdom Metazoa; phylum Chordata; class Mammalia; order Artiodactyla; family Ziphiidae; genus Mesoplodon; species Mesoplodon mirus. The sequence goes on along the minus strand of NC_138979.1, from coordinate 151,832,842 downwards.
GTTCTCCTCTATTCCAGTCACCCATGAGTGTCCGGGCTCTGCATGCCTTCCTCTCCCACAGCGGGCCTCTCACCATTCCTGACTTTGATCTTGTTTTATGCCCTGCTAGTGTTTCCAGTTTCTCTAGATGGTGCCCTTGTTAGTGTCCGCTGGCTTCCCCTGTAGTCTCATCTGCAAAATATTTTAAATCTACTGTTCCCCAAATCACTTGGCCTACCCTTTAAAGGATTTAAATACAAATCAAGCTTAACACAACTGCCCCTTTGCCCCATGTGCCTGGTACTTATCCTCACCCTCTGTTCACTGTACTGTGAATAGTAAATTTCCATTCCTCGTGAGGTGACTTCATTTCTAGTGGAAACTCCTGCCCTGTGTTGTGGCAGAGTGAGTACATTCTTTGGCTGTGGTCTGACCTGGCTTCGAATCCAGGTTTTAACACTTACCTCAGTAGGTAATTTAATCTTTTTGATCTTCATTTTCCTCTTCAGTAAAATGGGGAATAATGATACCCACCTTGCAGATAGGGTTGCACTATGGACTGGATAAAAATGTGTGTCAGATGTCTGGCACGTGGTAGGTGAGCAAAAATGATAGCTATTATTGTTATTATAGCTTGGTTTCTCTTTAGCGAATTTGTTAATTTTTAGTGAATCTCATTATGTATTATAAGGGGTCAAAGAACCAATGCATCCAAGGTCTTACTAGAAACGGATCCTATAGTGATGTAAAATTTTGAACATAAATATTTTTGCCAGTATTCTTGGCAATAGTAAATAAAATAATTAATAAAATAAAAATTTAGGACAAGAATTTAGATATCTCTTTGAAGTTTCTTGTGCTAGAAATCATTTGTCTTTTCCAGAGAATGGCTGTTTCCATTTATCCCAAATGGTTCCCAGAATCTGGATTTTTTTTTTCCTCTGAGGTCCAGCAACTTGAGTTAAGGGATGCTCTTTGTGGTTTAATCATTGCCACAAAAGTGCATAAAGAGTTTCTTAGCAAGGACTTTGCCAGTTCACTTGGGGGTTTGTCATAGATTGAGAATGGCAGTGGTTTTCTGGTACCCTCAGAAATTGGCTTACTCTGGTGGCTTGCAGAAGGCAAGCTGCATTTTTGGGTTTCTTACTCAGCATTCTGGAGTCACTTGGTTTGGAGTCTATTCTTCATCTACTGGTTTCTGGTGCTAATCCCCCAAGGTGAAGCACTGGACCACAAGGACAAATGGTAAGGAAATTAAAACACAGATTCAAATTTTCTTCAAGTTCCCAAGGAAAACCAAGCACTTTGTTCCCTGCACACAGAGGTAGTGAACTGGTCCAAGGCCCCATAGCAGCAGATCAGTAGGAATTACAAGCTTGCTTTTTATCTCTTGTGCCAGCAAGGCTTCTGGCCTCTCCCACACTTGGAGTGAGTTGTCCCTCCTCTCATGCCCACTAAGGAACAAATTTTTTTTTTTTTTTTTTTTTTTTTGCGGTACGCGGGCCTCTCACCATTGTGGCCTCTCCCGTTGCGGAGCACAGGCTCCGGACGCGCAGGCTCAGCGGCCATGGCTCACGGGCCCAGCTGCTCCGCGGCATGTGGGATCTTCCCAGACCGGGCACGAACCCGTGTCCCCTGCATCGGCAGGCGGACTCTCAACCACTGCGCCACCAGGGAAGCCCAAGGGACAAATTTTGAGGACTCCTGTTCTTTAGGCAGAGCCCATCTCTTCTGAGGTGTTTTGAACTCCTGTATGGACACGCATTCCATAAAGCCTGGGAACCTTGCATTGCCCTGGATGGAGGGATTAGAAAACTCAAACTATTCTCTCTGTAAAGTTTGCTCCTGCCAATCCTTTGGGGGCAGGTTGGCTAGTACAGCCTCTTTCTTTTCAAATGGAAGAAGGCTCTGTGAGTAAGAGAAATGACTTGCCCAGAGCATCCAGAAGTTACTGTCAGCAGGACTGAATTTCCCCATCAAAACCCAGCACCTCTTGCTCCCTTGCTGAACCTGCCTGAGACTTGAGGGGCGTCCTGCTGAGCTCGCTGAGCAGTTGGCTCAGAGGCAGGCCTGCGGAGCTGACAAAGTTGGTTGGTCTGATGCAGATGGGAAGAACTTGGCGGTGGGGCCCTCCCTCCCTCCCACCGGATCTCTCCTCTTAGGTGGCAGTTGCGTAGAGTCCTGGGGAGGAGGCCCAGGGAGGGCTCCTGGCCTGACCTTGTAACCTGAGCTTCAGGAAGCTCCTGTCTCTGGAGGTGAGCTGCCTTGTAAAACAACAGCAGGCCTGTCTGCTTCTGAAGCAAGCTGCCTGGAGAGACAGCCTCCTGGGCTTTACTGCCTTTTGCCTGCTTAAGCCAGTGGAAGCTATGGACCCGGCATTAGCACATTGCTTTTTCTTCCCTCCCCTGAACCAGGCAAGGAGGCTCTGAAGCCAGCTGGGCTGTGTGTGTCCTTGCCATCTGCCAGGCCTCACTCCTCGGGCCAGAGCCTGGGCTTCGGCCAGGGCTTCCACAGCTCTGCCCAGCATCCAGCCCTGCGAGCCTCTCGGTGGCACTGCACAGGTGTCACACTGGGGTCCCGCTCCAGCCCTGTGGGGCAGGGTGGCTGGGAGAAGATGGGAAGGGGTGGGGCAAGGGTGGGGAAGGAGGAGTTCCTGAGTTTCTCTCCTGCTGGGGTTCACTCACCACAGTCCCTTGGTTGCTTGCTCTGTTTGTGTGTGTGTGTGTGCGCGCGCGCGTGTGTGTGTGTGTGTGTTGGGTTTCATGGTCCCAGTGACTACAAGATGAATTGTGTGCAAGATCCAAGTTTGGAGGCCACTTACTAAGGAGAGCTTACATTTCTCTTCAACCAGTTACGTTGTGTTAGAACATAAGGGGCGATGATGTCTTGTGATACTGATACTTGTGATGATGAAGTACTTTAACACAATCTCTTTCTCTCTTTTTCATCTCCCTGAACTATAAAGAATAACTTTTTAGGGGGTTGTTTTCATATTTCATAAAGAATAGTGTTTGCGGGAGGTGGGTCAGGGTCTCTGTGTCGGTGCACCCTTATTGAACCACCCAGATTTTCTCCTGGGCACTTCCTTGACGGTCGGTCAGTCTGTCGATCTGTCTGTCTGTCTCTCACATGTTCTCTCCTTCTCTTACTGCTTTTTCCAAGCTGCTGCTGCAGCTTTTTTGTTTTATTCATTGCTCCTCAAGGCGTTCTGCTGGTTGGAAAGCCCTTTGCCAGGTTAGTGGCTCATCGGGGACCACCCTTCTCTTCCACGGAGCACATTGATTCCAGGAATCCCTGCTGTCACTTGACCACAGAGTGGTGGTGAGAGGCGCCTGCTTTCTGGCGAGTTGCCATCAGCGCAGGACCAGGGCCCCAAGGATGATCTCATGCAGGCGCCAGTTCCTGAAAGGGGTGATCACGGAGCCAGGCCCATCTAAGGAACATCAGCAGCCCTTCTCAGCCAGCCTCTCTCTGTGCACAGAAAGCTCATTTGTAGGAAAGTTTCTGGGGTGTGGTAGCTCTATTATTTTGTTCACCAGGAAATGATACCAAGTTTCTCAGTTTTCCCCTTAATAAAGGGCAGAGCCTTGGCCTGGAATAGGGATTGAGTCTCCCAGCATCCTGGAGGATGGGATGGGCGGGCGGTAATTTGAGGAGCTTTCCTCTCACCCATGTGGCTTTCTGGGCCTGGGCCAGCTAGTGGGAATCCTACAAAATCTGCTGAGGCCTGAATGATATAGCGAGTCCAGAGTTGGACCCTGTGGTGGAAGAAGAAAAAGCAGTATCCAGTCAAGAGTCTGGAAAGTTTTGGCCCAATGATAAGTGCTAAAGTTTGCACTGTGGGAGATCCCAAGCTCTTCTGAGTCGTCAACACTTCCCTCTCTCTTGCTGTTTTCCTAGAGCCTCTAGACACACCCAGGTTTCTCTCCTTGGATAAACTGTCCTTTGGCCCTGCATCTCTGTCTACCCACCCTCAAAACTACATACCCTCCCTCTGCAAACATTTTGAAGGAATGGACTATACTCATGATTTTGCTGTCATTTTTTCCAGTCCGCACTTTCCTGGACTTCCATCCCCACGACTTTACAGAAACTATTCTTACTGTGGTCACCAGCTGTGGATAACTAAAGCTCTCTGGGGTACTGGATGCTGTTGTTTGCCCCCCCAAGGTTCTCGATGTGGTTATCTCCGGGGTACTGGATGCTGTTGTTTTCTCCCCCAAGGCTCTCGATGTGGTTATCTCCTGACTCCCTTTGTTCTTTGCTGGCTTCTCTTCCTCAGTGTACCCCAAGAAAGGAGTTCCCCAGGGCCCATCCTCAGCTTCCATTCTAGACACCTGTACTCTCTTTTGGGATAATCTTGCCCACTTTCGGTGTTTCTGCTGCTACCTGTTTATTGCTGATGATTCTAAAATAACTCCAGCCCAGACAATTTCCCTAGGACTTGAATAACCAGCCTCAGGTTACGTGTTTCCACTGGACGTCTCACAGGATGTCGGAGACTCCTACTGCAGGTGTTGCACGAGCTCTTTCCCCATTTGTTGCCTAAGTCTTATTTGTCCCATAACTACCAATATAAGGGCCACTTGCTCGGGGAAGCCATCCCACGTTCCCCCGGGCTAGGTGAAGCTTCCCTGTTAACCTTTGCCTAGAACTCTGCACTTTCCTCTGCAGCATTCTGAAATTTGTAAATTATAAATTAATTATTTGTAATAATTCATTGGCTATTTGCCTCCTCTACTGGACTGAAAGCACCATGAGAGCAGAAAGCCTCTCTATTTTGTTTCATTATCGCATATCCAATACCTAACACCATGGCTAACACAGAATAAGGGCTTGATACATTTCTTTCTTATTTATTTATTTATTTTTGGCTGCATTGGGTCTTCATTGCTGCATGCTGGCTTTCTCTAGTTGTGGTGAGCGAGGGCTACTCTTCGTTGCGGTGCGCGGGCTTCTCATTGCGGTGGCTTCTCATTGCGGTGGCTTCTCTTGCTGTGGAGCACGGGCTCTAGGTGAGCGAGCTTCAGTAGTTGCAGCACATGGGCTCAGTAGCTGTGGCACATGGGCTTTGTTGCTCCATGGCATATGGGATCTTCCCTGACCAGGGCTGGAACCTGTGTCCCCTGCATTGGCAGGCAGACTCTTAACCACTGCGCCACCAGGGAAGTCCCTTGATATGTATTTCTGACCCATTGAAATCTTCACTCCTTCCCCTAAACTTCCTCTTCCTCTTCCTCTTGTGATCACCCTCCTGCTTGATAGACCCACTATCCACTTAGTCTTTCAAGGTGGAGGAGTCATTCTTCTTTTTTTTTAAATGTTGAGCCTTCTTTTTAAATTTATTTATTTTTATTTTTGGCTGTGTTGGGTCTTTGTTTCTGGGCAAAGGCTTTCTCTAGTTGTGGCAAGAGGGGGCCACTCTTCATCGTGGTGCATGGGCCTCTCACTGTCGTGGCCTCTCTTGTTGTGGAGCACAGGCTCCAGACGCGCAGGCTCAGTAGTTGTGGCTCACGGGCCTAGTTGCTCCGCGGCATGTGGGATCTTCCCAGACCAGGGCTCGCACCCGTGTCCCCTGCATTGGCAGGCAGATTCTCAACCACTGCGCCACCAGGGAAGCCCCTGGAGGAGTCATTCTTGACTCTTTGCTTCTTCTAACTTATGGTTTCTACTCACCCATCAATATCCTAAATAGCTTTGTAACCTGATCTCTCCTCAGCACCTTGACTACCAAAACCCTAGTTCTTGACCCAAGGCATCTCTTGTCTCAACTGCTGCAGTTAATATCCTAATCACTTTCCCTGCCTGTAATCATGTCTCTGCCCCTTTAAATCGATCCCTCCATGCACCTACCAGAGGGATCTTTCTAGAAGGCAAATCTAGCCATTCCATCCACTTAGAACCCTTTATTGACTCCCCGTTACTCAAGTTCCTTAGCATGGCAATAAAGGCCTACAGTGATAGGGCCCTTGTCTGTCTCTCATTCTTCACCCGGCTCCTGGTGGTTTCCCATCAACTCCAGGCTGTTTCTTACTGCCCTCACGCTTGGAGTATGTCTTCCTCTTTCTTGGAATGCCTTTGCCTGCCATGCATGACTCTTCTCCATCTCCCTCAACTGTACCTGCATAACTCCTGTTCCTCCTTAAGGATTCAGCTCTGATCCCTACCCACCCACCCTTGCAGAGGCCTCCTGTACGCTTCTACTGTGCTCCCATAAAGCCTTGGGTATTTCTCTCTCTCCACATTATATTAGGACCTAGCCTGTTTTTATGACTGTCTCACATACTCATCTGCCAGCTCCTGAGGGCAAAAACCAGGTATTAATCAGCTTTGTAACCTCCATGCCTAGCAAATTGCCTGGCACATAGCATGCCTTTTAAAGGAAAGAATGAATGAGCTCAAAACAATGGGATTGAGGAACAGACTACTACTACTACTGATATTAACAGGTATTTTTTTACACTCTTTCTAGGTGCCAAGCATTGTTCTAGGTATTTTACGTATTTGAAGTCCTTAATCTTTACAACCACCTCATATAGTAGATAATGTTAGTATCCTCATTTTATAGATGAAGAAACCAAAGCACAGAGAGGTTAAGTTATTTTGTCCACGGTTACACAGCTAATAAGTGTCAGAGCTGGAATTTGAATTCCCGCAGTCTGCTCCAGAGCCCTGGCTCTTAATCCTGTCCTTGTACTGCCTTTCCACTAGCAGAGGTAACATCCATGGACTTTTTAAAACTATGCATCTAACTTGTTGTGTTGCTTGGTGAGTCTGATATGGGTCTCTATCCTTGGAGGGTAAAAAAGAATCCAGGGCTTCTCTGGTGGCGCAGTGGTTGAGAGTCCTCCTGCCGATGCAGGGGACGCAGGTTCGTGCCCCGGTCCGGGAAGATGCCACATGCCACGGAGCAGCTGGGCCTGTGAGCCATGGCCGCTGAGCCTGTGCGTCCGGAGCCTGTGCTCCGCAACGGGAGAGGCCGCAGCGGTGAGAGGCCCGCGTACTGCAAAAAAAAAAAAAAAAAAAAGAATCCAAAAGGGGTTGACAGGACAAGTAATGGGTCTCTATGAGCATTTCTATAAGAAGTGGGTTATTACCATGGAAGTAGTGTCAGGTTAATGAATAGTATGACAGGTAGATAGACAGGAATCAGACCAGATTGGGCCAGCTTAGACCCACGTTTAACACTTCTATCTCTCATGTCTCAAAGACCACCTTCAACACTGGTGCTCTGACTGTCACCCTGTTGAGTGAGGTTGGGAACACATTAAACTCTGGCATGGTCAGTACCGCACAGCAGAGTCTGACAAGAGGAAAGGAAAGGAGGAGAGAGAGAAAGAATTATGGCATCATTGGGAAGGAGTCATGGAGAAGAGGGAAAGCTGAGGTTCCCATAAAATAAATTCATTTGCTCCACAGTTCTCACACAGACAGGCAATTTAAAGAAGGAGAAGAAAATACGAATTGCTGGTGTTCTACCTGTTTGGCTTCCCCTGCAAATTGAAGCCTACTTTTAGGGGAGGGGATGCAAGTGCCTTAGCCCAGGTGACAGTGCAGGTCTGGGCTTGTGAGCGGGCCCTGGGTGAGGGGCCTGAAACCTGAAGGAGTTTGCCAATGTGTCTATTTTGGTTATTTGGGGGAAATTAAGGGAAAAGTGGGCCTTTTTAAAAATAAAACTGAGGTGGAATCAATTAGTTCTAAAATGCTGCTGGAAAGTTCCAAGGTGGGATTGGAAAGAAATCATCCACAGGTATATGTGGCCAGGGTCTGGGGAGGCCTTTATCTTGTCACACATCCTTTGCCCTGCCCTCTTCACAGGTGAGAAAGCAGGAGTTGGCAAACTTTTTCTGTAAATGGCAAAATTTTTCTGTAAACATTTTTTACTTTTGGGGCCACGTAAGTCTCTGTCGCATACTTTTGTTTGTTTTACAATCCTTTAAAAATGTACAGTCTACTCAGTTCATGGGCTGTACAAAAACGGGCTGAGGCTGTCGTTGGATTCCTCCCGTCTAGCGCGTAACCCAGCTGTAGCTTCAGGCTCTGCCTCGGGCAGAGTGAGTGCCCCAGAGATCCCAGGATATGCTCAATAAACTTTGTCTTGTAGTAGTGAGCCCTCATGGCAGGAGAAGGGCTAATACTCTACACCAGGGGTCTGCAAACTCCACACCATGGGTCCAATCTAGAACTCAGTTAGGGGTTTCTGGTCATTGCTGAAGGTTTGCAGGAGGGTGTTGACCACAAAGCCCCTCTTCCAGTGCCCCTGATGACAAGGGCAACAGAGGTGAGTTTTGGTTAAGGAAAAGGGCAAATGTCCGACTCTACTCTGAGAGTGACTTCGTACTAGGCATGACCCTCATCTTAATGACTATGATGGGAATCCCTGACATTGGAGCTGGAGAAGGACCTGAAAGGAGGAAGGTTCCATTCAGTAGCCAACAATGCAAAATGTTCTGCTCTTAGAGAGGAGATGCACAAATACTGCTCTGTCAAGATTGAGTTAGGTTTAAGTGTCCAAGTTTTAATAAAACGGGGCCAAAAATTCCAATTATATGGTCGCCATTGTCCTTATCTTTTTTCAAGGGACTAAGGTAATTTAAATATTGCTGTGACACTCATTCGTCACTTATACAGTAGATTTTTAGAGTTATTGAGAATGAAGAGAGTAACAGGGCTAACCCACCTTTTGCCTAACCCCCCACTCAATGGATGGGGTAACTTTGTTTGTGTTGTTTTCTTTTTCATGTCAATCTTTGGGTCCATGGCCAACTTATTTGAAGCCGGTAAGAGATATGTATTTGGAATTCAGATTTCTTTTTTCTTTTTTTTTTTTTTTTTGCCGTACGTGGGCCTCTCACTGCTGTGGCCTCTCCCATTGCGGGGCACAGGCTCCAGACGCGCAGGCTCCGCGGCCATGGCTCACCGGCCCAGCCGCTCCGTGGCATGTGGCATCTTCCCGGACCGGGGCATGAACCTGCGTCCCCTGCATCGGCAGGCGGACTCTCAACCACTGCGCCACCAGGGAAGCCCTCTTTTTTCTTTTTTTTCTTCTTCCCCTTCCCCTCCCCTTCCCCTCCTCATCCCCCTTCTCCTCCTCCTCTTTCTTCTTCTTTTTTTACAAGCTATAACCAAGGACTCAATCATGTGGGAAGAAGTATGGTAGAGCCCTTAAGAGCATGGGTTTAGAATTAACCTGGAATTCAGAATTTCTTAGAGTTAGAAACATTATACCGTGTGTGGGGTGGCATCCTATAATTGAGCCTGTTATTTTGGCAGTAAAACTTATATTTACATGAAAGCAGATAAATAAAGAATATAAATTAGCTAACTTCAGGGCAGATTTTGCCATCAAATGAATTACAAAGTTCTTTCTGCTTTCAGAGCTTTTTGAATTTCAGAATTGTTGTGGATGAGGGATTATGATCCGTGTGATGTCTCTTGAGTAAGACTGGAAGCTTTGGGAGTGTAGGGGGTGTGTCCTGACATGGTGCATGTACATGGTAGGTACTCATTAAAAGTTAGTTGATTTTCTTATTACCATAAGCATAATGATGTAAGTCAAGAGTGTTATGCTGCTGTTAAACAACCAGCCCTTATTTATTTTTCTAATTTCAAAATGTATTTTCAAAAATGTTGGAATTCCCCTATAAGCTGTAACCAAACTGAAAGCTGCCCTGGTGGATGATAGATTGAAAAGTAGTAAAGTAAAAGCAGTTGGACTCTGTGTGTTGGTGGGTGAGTTGGTGATAGATCGGCTAATTTGTGGAGGTGTCTTGCAGTTTCGTAATTCAGTAACCGTAATATGCACAAGAATCGACTTATTAATAGCATTGATGAAAACTGAATATCAGAGAAGGCTTATTGGGCTGTGGCCTTAACTAGTTATCTCAACCATGAACTGAAAATGACTGTGATGTACTAACAATACTGAAAAGTTGTCATCAACAGGAGAGGAGCAATGGGGTCATACTCGCAGAACATCTGGCCAACTCTTCACACAGGGCTGAGTCTCTTTGGGGAACTCCTAGTGAGAGAAGAATGGGGGAATTGGAGTGGGTATTAACGAGAGCAAAGAAAATGAATGTGATTTTTAAGGCTCTTCAATTAAAGGTGGAAGGGATTTAGATCATGATATTAGAAAGCAAGCAGAGTCAGAGTGACTTTTCTTTGAGTGTGTGTCTATAATCAGATTTCTATCTCTGTATTGAAGGTAAAATAGGAACCATCATTCGGTTGTTATTTTTTTTTAAGGTAGATTTAAATGGTAGAAGAATTAAAGCAAAGCATACAACTTATAAATGTGATGGTTGTGAAGCATTAGAAGAGATCATCAGAAAGCATCATGGATGCCTCTATTCTCAGAGGATATTTAAGGGTGGCCTTAGCTATCTTGATCAGTATCAGTATGAGGACACAGATGAGAGGGATAACAGCACTTTACAGCACAAGGCGTGTGTGGTCACCTGGTCAGAAATTACAGAGGAAGTGGAGGTGTGGGTTGAGGTGGAGTGCCTCCTTTTGTCTCACCCACTGACAGGGTGGTGTTGAGGAAAATGGGCAGCTTCTTTTCTTTTTTTCACTTTTTTATAATTGAAGTGTAATTGATTTACAATGTTGTGTTAGTTTCTGGGGTACAAAGTGATTCAATTATACATATATATATATTCTTTTTTGTATTTTTTCCATTATGGTTTATTAAGGATATTGAATATAGTTCTCTGTGCTATACAGTAAGACCTTGTTGTTTATCTATTCTATATGTAGTAGTTTGTATTTGCTAATCCCAAACTCCTGATTTGTCCCTCCCCCACCCCCTTTCCCCTTTGATAACCATAAGTTTGTTTTCTATGTCAGTGAGTCTGTTTCTGTTTCGTAGATAAGTTCATTTGTATCATATTTTAGATACCACATGGAAGTGATATCATATGGTATTTGTCTTTGTCTGACTTACTTCACTTAGCATGATAATCTCTAGGTCTATCCATGTTACTGCAAATGGCATTATTTCATTCTTTTTTATGGCTGAGTAATATTCCATTGTATGTATGTACCATGTCTTCTTTATCCATTCATCTGTCGATGGACATTTAGGTTGTTTCCATGTCTTGGTTATTGTAAATAGTGCAAAGCAGCTTCTTTTCAAGAGCTGGTCTGTGCTGGCCAACACAGCGGCCAACGGTGGATGCCTTGTTATGCATGATCTCCACGGTGAATTTCAAGCGGTTCTAGACTCTGGCTGGAAAAGGAAGGGAATATACAGGAAAGCATTTCCCAACAGCTGGTGTGGTGTCAACATGGTAGTAAATGCTCTCACTTCAGACTCTGAGTCCTGCTTGCTGTTTTAACTTAGGAGTCCAGTGGTTCCTCCCAGCCCAGGATTTACACTTCTGAGTTGATGTTCTGATTCAAAGCCAGTGTGGCTTGAAGGAGCCAAGCCGCTCTGTCAAGGTACCTGAAGGGTAGATGAATAGGCTTTTCCCTCTCATCCACCCATCCCCCAATGCCCACTGGACCCAGCCTGGAAAAGTCTCCCTAGATGCCCACATGAGGGTCGTCTTAGCCTGAGCTCTGGTCTATATTTGGAAGAGAGCTGTCTGCAGATATGTTCTGCGCATTCTCCTTCATCTGGATAGACCACACCTTTTTATGTGGCCAGGATTTTGGTCTTTGATGTTTTGGGGGAGAAGACCAGCAGCCAAGTTGGGTTCTCTAAACAGGTCTGTTGAATCATTGTTTTCTAGTGAAATTCTATTTCAGTTTCCTGGGGCTCTGAGGACTAAATGCCTATCCAAAAAGTAACTAGGTTTGATGTTGCAAAGCTTGTGGAAAACTGGGGAAATCACACCTTGAGGTGATTCTACACACAGACAAGTGGTTTTTATGGCTGTTAAGACATATGGCGATGAGGAGCTGCTGATGGATGATGGGTTCCTGGTAGCTTAATGGCCTGCTGCAGACCACCCTGGATCTTGATAGCCATGCTTTCGACGAGTGCTTCTACACACACACATACACGGACTTCCTCTGCCCAGAGGCTGTGGCCAGAGCTCCTGATGGCCTCTTTCACCTTATCAACAAAACTTGAGCAGATTGGACTTTGATTGTGGAGATGACTTCTTTCTTGCTGTCAGCCATCAAGAATGTGAAGGATCAGTGAGACAAAGGCCTTTTCGGACAGACATTTAGACCCAATTTAAACAAGCCATGCATGTATATGGCTCACACAGTACCTGAGTATACAGTTATATCATCTCCTTGTCATTGTCTTATTGTAAGGAGATCATGAGTTCCTTGAAGGCAGGAGACACTGTCTTTCTTTCCCCCACAGTAAGCTGTTATGAGCCCTGCAGGTGCTCAATAAATATTAATTGAATTAATCAGCTGCCACAACACAGGTGCACACATTTATCTCCTTTGTGCTTTCATTCTGCTACAAATACAACGTGTGCATTCAGCAACCCTAGGAGCATGGGTTCCCCCCACCCCTGTATCTGCACGGGCTTTCTGCCACTGGGCATCATCTAGACCCCTGTAGCCAAACATGTTCTACAAAGCGTGAGGCCCCACCAGTCCTTTTACACACAGCTCAAGTAATACATACACCAGCTTTGAGGGTCTTTACAACTCCCCCTTTTCTCTCCCACCCACAATGTTTCCTGACCCTTCAAAGGGTTTTAAGGAGAATGAGGTCCACCCCCTACTCCACTTCTGGGACAGAGTTTTTAATTACTGTGTAGGCTTTTGTTCTGTTGTTGAGATCAGGCTTCTCAGTGTAGGGAGAAGGGAATTCCAGTCATCCTGATGCATTATAATCAAATTACTTACCACAAGTCAGGAGTAACAGTTCTCTGCTTTCATTTTGATCACAGCAGGTGATACAGGAACGAAGCATCTCGCATTTCACTAGGTGCTTTAGGCTGTGGCTGCAACAGTGCTTTCCGGTGGTGGTTTCTTTTAAGAACCATGCAGCCAGTAAACATTTTATCTCAACTCCATGATCTACCAACTTTATGCATAAAATGTAGTCTGTATTTTAAAAAAATCAATATTGGCTCCAAATGCCCGACCACAAAATATACTTAACAAATAACAAGTACACATTGAAAACCAAAATGATAAACTTTAAAAAGAGTCAAAAATAATTTGACTCAGAAACGAAGGAAGTAGATGAGGCTGTCGCTGAGCCATTATCTCCCAACGTTGGAGACACACATGGGACCCCCTGACCCCTGAAAAGTGATATTTTCATATTGTCAAAGGCTGTTACCTCTTGGCAAGTGTGATGCTGGACGATCCTGCTGTCTGGTGAAACTAGTGTCGTAAAACGAACAGAGGACAGCCTTCTCATCTCTAGAATCCTATAGTTTGGTAAAACTTTCAGTTTGAGAGCACAACACAATGCTCAGAAAATATGTGTGGCACAAATGAATTATTCAGAGAGCTGCAAGTTTCATTCTTCTCACTTCCTAGTTGATTGGGAAGAGGAGAGTGGCAGGTATTTTGTAATAGGTTGGCAGTTTCCAAAGACACATGGCCAGTTGTGCCCTGTAGTGGGTGTCTGTTCTGTATTTGCAAGCTTTATGTACATGTTCACAATACATGTACCAACAAGTATACAGAGTTATTGATGTTTGGCAGGCTAAACAGCTACTTCTGTTCAAAGGCAAACGCTTGTCATGTGGATATTTTCTGATAAGGATGCCCACATGCAGTGGGTGTAGCAAACCGTGTAGGCACGAAGAGAGATAAGTCAGGGGAGCAGGCCAGTTCTGCCAAGCCCAGATAATGGGCCGAGGCTTAGAGGAGTTCATTTTATAAAGGCAGCCCTGGGCTGGTTTGGATATGGACTACTTTGGATCTTTCGTTTTCCAGTATTTTTGCATGTCTGTCCGTCCCTCTGTCTCTCTTGAACAAGGGAGTATTATATGTAGAGAGAACAATAGCTCAAGGACTCTGGACTTCTGGGTCTCATTTCTGGTGGGGTTAGTGACCTGAAATGCTCAGGCCTTTAGAAACAGCAGCGTGCTCGCCATCTCTACAGTGGCATGCTGTGGTCACAAAGGAAACAGGAGCCAGACAGATTTCTAAACACCAAGGGAAGTCTTAGAGCAGGTGGAATCCCTGGAATGTGGTTTGAATGTATTTTGGTAATGTTTGTATATTTTGGGTAGAAACGGGATGCAGCATCTGGGAGGAGAATAGTAAATCTGACTTATACAACATAGGAGGTGTTTATGGGGAGCCCTAGCATCATCTTCACGTTTCTTTTCAGCTGAAGCCCTGCTAAGTGTTAATATGGATTACTGGACTGTTAACACAGTTAAAATTTATCCTTAGCAGCAATTCATCCAAAAGTTATGCTGTCAGACCAGGTGTAGGTTGTACTTCACCCCTTGCTTCTCACGGGAGTGTGACCTGGGGACGTTCCTAAACTTCTGTAAGCTTCACTTTCTTCCTTTATAAAATGGAGAAAGTGAAAAGCACTCACAGCTCATTTCATTATCAGTACACTCCTGTGTAGGCCAGGCACTTAGTATATGCGTCCCATGTGCTGAGTCCTCACTGAATATGCTTGTTCCTATTTTTGTTATTGTTATTACTGTTGCTGTTCTGTGATGATATTCTACAGATGTTTGTTGTTGGAGATGCACATTCCTATTGTGTGTTGGGACCTGTTCCCTTCACATGAGTAGCCAGAGGTCTGGCTGCCTGAAGTGCAGGGAAAGGGTTTGGATGGGAATAGCTGTGGACAGTTCACAACTGAGGGCTTTCATTCACTGGTAATCAAGGGTGACTGTAAAAATAAAGGAAGTTTGGGTCTTCTAGCCCATCATTTTTACACGGGGACTCCTGCTAAGCAACTCTTGGGAGGCACAGCTGTCACACATTCACGTGAGGACAGTCTACTCAGCTTAGGGGCACCATTTTGAGGATGGATAGACTGCTATTGCTGGCTCTCCACTGCAACCTGTTTTGCTGGATTTTCTAAAGGCCTGGAGTACAGCACTTTTATAATTAAAAACAATCTAATAAAACAGGTTGGCTGGGGCTCCCCTGGTGGCGCAGTGGTTGAGAGTCCGCCTGCCAATGCAGGAGACATGGGTTTGTGCCCCAGTCCGGGAAGATCCCACATGCCGCGGAGCGGCTGGGCCCGTGAGCCATGGCCGCTGAGCCTGCGCCTCCGGAGCCTGTGCTCTGCAACAGGAGAGGCCACAACAGTGAGAGGCCCTCGTACCGCAAAAAAAACAAAAAACAAAAAAACAAAAAAACAGGTTGGCTACAAGGAAATACATCAAATTAATAGTGGTCCTGTCTAGGCTGTTCTGGTTTAGTAAGCTGGTTGCTGGTGGTAGTAGAACGGTTCAGGCCAAGGCACAGGAGCTAATGCTAAGAGAAGAAGGTTAATGTTCATGCTCCCCAAGCTTGCTGACTGACCTGGGGTGGGAAAGCTGCCAAGGTGAGGCAGGCATCGTTCCCCTCTATGCAAACCCACTCTTCTCTCAGAGCTCAGCTCTTCGGCTTGGTTTGACAGCTGATGGCCTTTATCCAGAGAAGACAGCTTGAGCAAGCCAGAAACCTGTACTAACTCTCAAAAGAATGTCACTCCCATCCCTTTTTCTAACATGAGAAGTAGGGATTGTGATGGAATGAGGGCATTGTGATGAGGCCATGACCAAGTAGAAATGAGAAAGTAAGGAAGTTACTGCTGGGTTTGTGATGAAGAATTGTGGCAAATATTCAAGCACTGATTTTATTTTCCCCCAATGGAATAAAGACATCTTTCTCCTTCCATTGGAGGGAAAGAGGGGGTGTCACATGACAAATCTTGAGTGGCGACAGCATGGCTGCTCCGCATCCTTCCCCTAGCATCTCTTCTGGAGACAAGTCTCTGACATCATGGGAGATGGTTGCTTCCTCATGTCTGCTCCTGGCACCATAAAAACCTCAAGAAGTGCAAAAGTATAGACAGCTTGTTTTAATCAGAAATCTGTCATCCAACATTTAGAGGATCTGCACAGATACCCAAAAAGGGAGAGATGGCCAATCCCTGAGTAGATGTTGTGTAAACACTGGATAACATTTCTGATGATTAAAGAAACCCTCAACTTCTGCATATCCCCAGCTTTTAAGTGCCATAAACAGAGGAGGGGGGAAGAATAGTTGCTGTTTTATTACTGGAGAAACTGAGGTACAAAGAGGGGCAACAGTTCATTCTTCTGAGTTGTGGGAGCAGCCACAGACCTGGTGCAGTGTTTAGTGGCCCACACGTATTCAGGGCTGCACTCCGTGCCAGGCATCTTGTGAAGGACTCTTAAATACATCATCTTATCTGATCCAAACAACAGTGCTGTGAGGTGATGACTGTTTTTTTTATATATATATCATATCACACGATACAGATGCTTTATTTTTTTAATTTATTTATTTTTATTTATTTATTTTTGGCTGCATTGGGTCTTTGTTGCTGCATGCGGGCTTTCTCTAGTTGCGGTGAGCAGGGGCTACTCTTCATTGCGGTGCGCGGGCTTCTCATTGCGGTGGCTTCTCTTGTTGCGGAGCATGGGCTCTAGGTGCGTGGGCTTCAGTAGTTGTGGCTTGCGAGCTCTAGAGTGCAGGCTCAGTAGTTGTGGCACATGGGCTTAGTCGCTCCGCAGCACCAGGCATCGTCCCGGACCAGGGATTGAACCTGTGTCCCCTGCATTGGCAGGCGGATTCTTAACCACAGGGCCACCAGGGAAACCCCGGTGATGACTATTAACTCCACCTTATATATAGATGAAGAAACGGAGGCTTAAAGAGTTTAAAGAAATGGCCCAAGTCCACACAGCTAGTGAGTGGCTAAGGCCAGAGTCATCCCGGGGCGGTCTAACTCCAGATGCCCCCAACCACTGTGCGGCACTGCCTGGTTCATGTCCCCAGGTCAAAGTCGCCTTAGCCTACTATTTCCGGCACTAAATCCCCTGTGTGCTACCCTCTGGTTCTTTCTGGAAGCTGGCTCAAGCCTTTGCTGAATGGTCGAGTATTACTACCATGTACTTGAGAATGTCGAGGCATGGCAAGCTTTCTGGAGTTGTTTGCAGACTATTTTAGCGATAATCACTCACTTCTCCACACTCTTCAGATGACCTACCGTGGCCTACGTGTCCACCACCCTGGCCACACACACACACGCCTCCCTGGGAACAGCAGACACTTGGCATCTCTGGCTGCCCTGGCCCCAGCCAAGCTATTTGGTGTCAGACCTCTTTAAGAGAGGAATGTGGTAGCAGTTCCTTTGCAAGCAGCTCAGTCTGATTACAGGGTGAGGCTCTGACATGCTGTCCAGTTCTGGGTAGCCCATTTCCAGTGCTCAGAACCAGGGGTACCCTGGCCTCGGGTGCTTTCAGGTGATAACATTTGCTGCGCTCTTTAACAGATAGGCGGAGAGTGTTATCAAACTGTGGCACCTTGGAAAACCTGCAGAAACCCTCCTCTGGTTCCACACATTGGGGTTTCCCTTCTTCTGAAAATAGATGTGTGTTGTGTTAAAGAGAGACCCTAAAAATAGTGTGTGGCTTCAGTGAAGAGCTGGGGGGTTAAACACAGACATTTCCCTTCTGACGCTGCCGCCTGTTTGTCCTAGGGAAGTTACCCCACCTTGCTTTCCTATCCTCTCTGTGTCTGCGACGACTCTGGGGGAAAAGGTGCTTGGAGATCCTCAGAGGAAATGTGGGTCTGGTGCCTGCTAGAGACCCAGTGTATTTGTGTTCTGCAATCTCAGGGCTGGATTAGCTGTGACCTTAAAGGGCCTCTTGGCCTCCCAATGTAGATCATCTTTCTTTCCTGTTGCCTCTCTTGATGTTCTTGTTGCCTGGTGTTGAGCTGAATGTGGACGAATCTGTCCCAGATGATTTAAAAACTGTTTATAGGCACGCTGCTCCTTTGATCTCTCATTCCTCCCTGCATAGGGCTCAGGTCAGGCAGGGCTATGATCACAGTGGTTAAGGGCAGGGGCTCTGACCCTGACTGCCTGAGGTGGAATCCTGGCTGTGTCACTTACTGGCCAATGGACGGGGCAAATCACCGAACTCTCTAAGCCTCAGTGTCCTCACCTATAAAATGGGGATAATAAGAGTTATAAACAAACGGACCTAAGTAAACTTAAAATCTTTTGCACAGCAAAAGAAACCATTGACAAAACAAAAAGGCAACCTACTGAATGGGAGAAAATTTTGCAAATGACATGACTGGTAAGGGATTAATATCCAACATATATAAACAGCTCATACAACTCAACATAAGAAAACCAAACAACTCAATTAAAATATGGGCAGGGGCTTCCCTGGTGGCGCAGTGGTTGAGAGTCCGCCTGCCGATGCAGGGGACACAGGTTCGTGCCCCGGTCCGGGAAGATGCCACATGCCGCGGAGCGGCTAGGCCCGTGAGCCATGGCCGCTGAGCCTGCGCCTCCGGAGCCTGTGCTCCACAACGGGAGAGGCCACAACAGTGAGAGGCCCGTGTACCGCAAAAAAAAAAAAAAAAAAAAAAAAATGGGCAGAAGACCTGAATAGATATTTTTCCAAAGAGGACATGCAGATGGCCAACAGGCACATGAAAAGATGCTCAACATTGCTAATCATCAGGGAAATGCAAATCAAAACCACAGTGAGATATCACCTCACGCCTGTCAGAATGGCCATCATCAAAAAACACAAATAACAAATGCTGGTGAGGATGTGGAGAAAAGGTAACCCTCCTACACTGTTGCTGGGAATGTAAATTGGTACAGCCACTGTGGAAAACAGTATAGATGTTTCTCAAAAAACTAAAAATATGACCCAGCAATTCCACTCCTGGGTATATATCCAAAAGGAATAAAAACACTAATTTGAAAAGATACATGTACCCCAATGTTCATAGCAGCATTATTTACAGTTGCCAAAATGTAGGCAACCTAGGTGTCCATCAACAGGTGAATGGATAAAGAAGATGTGGTGTATATACACAATAGACTACTACTCAGCCATAAAAAAAAGAATGGAATTTTGCCATTTGCAACAACATGGATGGCCTTGGAGGGTATTGTGCTAAGTGAAATAAGTCAGACAGAGGGCTTCCCTGGTGGCACAGTGGTTGGGAGTCTGCCTGCTGATGCAGGGGACACGGGTTCATGCCCCAGTCCGGTAAGATCCCACATGCCGCGGAGCAGCTGGGCCCGTGAGCCATGGCCGCTGAGCCTGCGCGTCTGGAGCCTGTGCTCCGCAATGGGAGAGGCCATAACAGTGAGAGGCCCGTGTACCGCAAAAAAAAAAAAAAAAAAAAAGTCAGAGAAAGACAAATACTGTATGATATCACTTATATGTGGAATCTTAAAAATACAGCAAACTAGTGAATATAACAAAAAAGAAACAGACACAGATATAGAGAGCAAACTAGTGATTACCAGTGGGGAGAGGGAAGGGGGAGGGGCAATATAGGTGTTGGGAAGTAAGAGGTACAAACTATTAGGTATAAAATAAACTACAAGGATATATTGTACAACACGGGGAATATAGCCAATATTTTATAATAACTATAAATGGAGTATAACCTTTAAAAATTGTGAATCACTATATTATATACCTGTAACTTATATAATATTGTATACCAACTATGCTTCAATCAAAAAAAGGAGTGGCTGCCTCACAGGGTTGTTCTGAGAATTTCATGTGATGGTGTTTATAAGATGCAGTGTCTAGCGTGAGTTAAATTCTCAGTAAATGTTTTTGATGACAACTGCTTAATAGCTGGAGAAATTTACTCCCTGGTATCCAGATGAGAAAACTAGAACTCAGACAGGAGAAAGAAGTTTCTCCAGTTTTGCCAATGAGAAATGTTTGAATAACCTGCCTGACTATAAGGTCCTTAAGGACAGGGGCCATCTCATTATGAACACATATATAGTATCCATTCAGGAAATATTTGGTTAAATTAATTTCCGCTCATAATGGCACTGTCTCATTATTTTTTTAAGTTAACAATGAGCAAAAAGGATTGAGATAGCAGCAGCAAAATGTAGAAGCCATTTACATCTCCCTGGTATTGTTTCTTCCCCAGAGAAATGTGATCGCTAGCCTAGTGGTTGGCATGTAGACAGGCTCCAGAGCAAGGAGCTCAGTGTGTGCCAGATAAACTCACACACGTGAAGGAATGACGGATAAGAGGCTCAGCCAGATGAGGCATGTGAACAGGTGTCCTCCTTCAGGTCACAAGAAAGCTTCTTGGAATAGCTTCAGAGTTCTTTGGGGGAGCTGATCCCCTCCAAGAGTAATTTGCCCTATAAGGTCTGGGGTCGTGTCTTAAATAATTTCAGGGTTACGTATATGACCATGCATTTGAAGCAGTCCATATTATCCTTGTAACTTTCAAGGCTTTTGGTTCTTTTAGTATTTATAAAAGATATTTTGAGAGATTTAAACCTTGAGTTTAAACGAATGCCACAGAAAATCTCCCCTCTGCTGGCTCTCATTCCACATGCAGGAAAGACTCAAATAAGCATTTTAGCCTTGTAGGGTGTTCTCAGTGACCAGAACGGCTAGAAGTAACCCATTCTCTTGGAGAGATCCGAAGGTGAAAATGACACCATTAGCAGTCACTCTCGATATCATGAGAAGGAAGAACTTTTCTTCTAGATGGGTGTACCGTCTGGGAACAGAGAGTGAACCGAACTCTCAGAAGACCTGAGTTTAAGCCTTATCTTTGCCACCCAAGTGTTGGGCAAGGAACTTGATCTCAAAGTCTTAGTTTGTTTAACTCAAACTGTGATTAATAGTATCTTCCCCACTCCTACCCTGTCTCCCAGGTTGTTAGAAGGATCAAAGAGAAATTATGTGAGAAAACTTTCTGATAAACACTGTTTACCTGGACAATAAAATCACCACTTCCTGTCAACAGCACCCAACTCAAATGGCATCTCTTCCGTGAAGCCTTCCCTGGTTTCTCCAGCATTCAGTATTCTCTCCTGTCTCTGAATTCCTGTGGTATTTTATTTATGTCTCTCTCTTCACACTTACCTAATTCTATCTTGTTGTATCATTACTTATATCCACGTCTTAAGCAACCTGAGAGCAGAATCTGTGCCTCTACCACATTTATATCCTCCATTATAGTACCTTGCTGGAGAAAACCCTCTCATTATTTTAAAATAAATTGTAATAATTATTCTATATTACTGTTGTCAAAGCAGTTCATAACAATGCACCTGTACATAGTAGGTACTCAATAAATATTTGTTTTTAGTCTTTTTATTTATGTTTTTAGTTTCAGTGTTTTGTTTTTAAATTTATTGAGGAATAATTTACATACAGTAAAATTTACACTTTTCAGGGTACGTTATTATACGTGTTGACAAATACACACAGTGATATAACCACCACCACAATCACCCTCCAAAATTCCCTCATGCCCCTTTGTTGTCAACCACGGGTTTGTTTTCTGTCCTTAGAGATTTGCCTTTTCCAAAACTTAATATAAATTGAATCATACGGTATGCAGCTTCTTGTGTCCAGCTTCTTTCACTTAGCATAATGCATTTGTGATTCATTCATGTTGTGTCTAATTTATCAGTTCTTTTTTTATCACTGAGTAGTATTTCATTGCGTGGAGGTACCACAGGTGGTTTATCCATTCACCAGTTAATAAACAGGTTGTTTCTAATTTGGGGTCATTATGAGTAAAGCTGCTATAAACATTTACATTTTGTGTGAACCTAAGTTTTTAGTCCTCTAGGGTAAAATACCCAGGAGTAGGATTGCTGGGTCATATGGTAAGTGTATGTTTAATTTTGTAAGAAACTGCCAAATTCTTTTCCAGAGTGGCTGTACTATTTTGCATTCCCACCAGCAATGTTTGAGAGTTCTAGTTGCTCTGCATCCTGACCAGCACTTGTTGTCAGTTTTTGTTAAAGCCATTCTAATAGGCACATAGTGATATCTTATTGTTGTTTTAACTTGCATTTCCCTAATGATGAATGAAATTGAGCTCTTCATATGCTTATTTGCCATCTGCGTATCGTTTTTTTTGTTTTTTGTTTTTTTTTTTGTGGTATGCGGGCCTCTGTTGTGGCCTCTCCTGTTGCAGAGCACACGCTCCAGACGCACAGGCTCAACAGCCATGGCTCACGGGCCCAGCCACTCCGCGGCATGTGGGATCTTCCCGGACCGGGGCACGAACCCGTGTCCCCTGCATCGGCAGGCGGACTCTCAACCACTGAGCCACCAGGGAAGCCCCCATCTGCGTATCTTTTGATGAAACATCTGTATAAAGCTTTTGCTTGGGCTTCCTTGGTGGTGCAGTGGTTAAGAATCCGCCTGCCAATGCAGGGGACACGGGTTCAAGCCCTGGTCCAGGAAGATCCCACATGCCGCAGAGCAACTAAGCCCGTGCACCACAACTACTGAGCCTACACTCTAGAGCCTGCGAGCCACAACTACTGAGCCCGCCTGCCATAACTACTGAAGCCCGCATGCCTAGAGCCTGTGCTCCGCAACAAGAGAAGCCACCACAATTAGAAGCCCGTGCACTGCAACGAAGAGTAGCCCCCGCTCATTGCAACTAGAGAAGGCCCGCGCACAACAACGAAGACCCAACACAGCCAAAAGTAAATAAATAAATAAATAAATAAATTTATTTAAAAAAAAAAAAGCTTTTGCTCATTTTTAATTGAGACTTTTTAAAATTAATGAGTTTTTTCATTTTTTAAAAAATTAATGAGTTTTGAGAGTTCTTTATATATTCTAGATATAAGTCCTTTATCAGACACGTGTTTTACAAGTATTTTCTCCCAGTCCGCAGCTTGTATTTTTAATATCTTTCAAAGCGCAGACATTTTTATTTTTGGTGGTCAGATTAATCAATTTTTTCTTTTATAATACTTGATCTTCTATGGATCATACTTTTGGTGCTATATCTAAAATATTTTGCTTAACCCAACTTTACAAAGATTTTCTTCTGTTTTTTTTTTTCTAGAAGTTTCAGGTTTTACATTTAGATCTATAATCCATTTTAGCTTAAATTCTGTATGTGGTGTAAGGTATAGGTAGAGGTTCACTTTATTTTTCATTTGATGTCTAGTTGTGCAGCACCCATTTGTTGAAAAAAACCTACCCTTTCTCTGTTACATTGTTTTTGCACCTTTGACAGTAATTGTTTGACTATATATATATGTCAGTCTGTTTCTGGACTTTAGTCCATTGATCTGTGTGTCTGTCCTTTTGCCATACTATGCTATCATGATGGCTGTAGCTTTATGGTAATTCTTGAAATCAGGTAATGTGAATCCTCCAGTTTTGTTCTTTTTACAAAATGGTTTTGCTATTCTATTTTCTTTGTATTTCAATAGAAAATTTAGAATCAACTTGTTGATTTCTAAAGAAAAAAAGCCCTGTGGTTATTTTGATTGGCATTGCACTGAATTTGTAGATCAGTTTCAGGAAAGTTGACATCTTAATAATATTTAATCTTCCATTCCATGGGCATGGTATATCTCTCCATTTATTAGACTTTCAAATTCTTTCATCAGTGTTTTGTAGTTTTCAGCCTACTGTTCTTGCACATATTTTGTTCTATTTATATCCAAATATTTCATGAGTTTTGCAGGGGGTGCTTTGTTCAATAAAAAATTGTTGAATTAATGAATAAACAGGGCCAACCTACTTGTGAATGCTTGTCTTGATTCTGTAGTCAGATACAGGGTACTAGAATAGTGTTGGAAAATTCATCACAGTCCTTGGTTATGGTCAGGCCAGCAGTGAGGCTAAGAGGTCTGAGTGGAACTCTAGAAGGCAGGAAATAGGGCCTCATTCTGCACCCTTCTTGCCACGTTCTTTAACTTTGGACCGTTCCTTCTCCCACCCAGTGTTTACCTCCTAGCACAGGTTGTACATTAAGTTAAGGCTATACTTTTCAAGGGCTCTCTAGGCAAAGTTGGCTTTCCCTGTAGGTGCCATACACAGTTCCCTCCCTCACACAATTTGAACATGCTGAGTAACCTGTCTGACCAACCATTTCTTACTTATTTGTCTGGTTTGGCTCCTACACTGTCTCTTTCATATCCATCCTTTGAATAAGGTGATGTCTGTAAGGTGCTTATTAAGATGTGTTCCCTGGGAGAGATACTCTGCCCCTTGGGAAAGTAGATACATCTGTTTCGTCCAATTAACATGTACTGAAATTGAGTCCCTACCATGTGCAGAGACCTCTGAGGTGAAAATGGCATCCTTCCCTTTGAGGAGTTGACTATGATAGGGAATTAGGTTGTCAAAGTCAATTTTGTTTTGAAGTAGGGATGGAAGTAGGTCTGAAGGAGGAGTTCCACTTGGGTCATTCAACTCAGGAACCTGGCATCAAGGGAGGTTGAGAGAGCTTGGATGCTTGAGGCAGGGGTGAAAGGGAAAGACATTTGCAGAAAAGGCAATGGGGTAATGACAATAGACTCCTTCTACTGTGTACTTTCCTTTTTGCTGTGAGAGTGTGTGTATTGAGCAGACCCACAAACTTGATACTAAGAAATACTGCATTTTCTTTGTAAATAACTATACCTTGGGGTTATAGGGTACTCTGTGGTTTATACATCATTTTCATATAGCTTCCTATAATCTGTACAACAGCTTTATGTGGTAAGTGGTGGGTGTGTTGATTTCGGTATCCTAACTGCTCTAATAAGGAACCGTAAAATAAATTTTATTTCTGGCTCACATCATAGATGAGTCAATGGGTATAAATTGAGGGGGAGACTTTTTTCCCCACAGTCATCCAGGAAATCAGGTTCCTCTCATCTTGGCCCTTTAGGTCCTAGGAGTTTAGGGGAAAGAATGAGGAATTATGGGGAAGATTTTTATGGCTAAGGCCTCGAAGTGTGTCCCTTGTGCTCATTCAATCACACAGCCACACCTAACCATAGGGGTGACTGGAAGATGCCTCCAAGCTGCGTGTAGAAAGAGTAGAATTTGGGCATTGGTAGGCCCTATCCTGTGCCGTGGAAGCACAGGGTATTTCCCTCATTTTACAGGTGGAGAAACTGAGGTACAGAGTGGTTGAGTGACTTATAGAAGAGCACACGACTACTAAGTTAAGTACAGGAGTTAGGATTTCAACCCAGGTCTGCTGTTTTGATAGAACAGGGACAATAATACTAATAGCAGTAATTACAGTGATAATATCTAATAGTTTGTGAGTACAGGTGTGTGTTAAACGGGGCACTGTATATAACGCTCTTAGTAAATTCCAGGTTCCCTTCCTAGCCTTGGGCTTTGCTCACAGTTGTGTAAAGAGCCAAGTCTTTTTCCTGAGGACCGTGGGCGGCAGAGTGACTGCATGAGCCAGCAGCTGGTGCGTCCCCATCAGCAGAGTCCAGGGAAGGAGGCTGAAACGGGTTCTAGTGGCCGAGAGGTGCTCTCTGAGCAGACTGGGAGGTTGTGCACAGGAGGACTGGCTCTGCCAAGCCTGGAAAGGCTGCACTTGCCTTTGCTGCGAGACTGGAGCCTTGCAGGCAGCTTCCTGTATGTGTCCACAGGACAGCCCCACTGCGCCAGGCTCATGCCCTGGCCAAAGGTGGGAAAATCCTCCAGCCAGTGCCCGTCCCCTCAGGAGTCCTTGTGGGCCTGAGCAACTTTTTTTTTTTTGGGGGGGGCCTGAGCAACTTTTAAAAGATTAATTTTAACTGAATTATTTTAAAAGCTCTAACATGAATGAATACCGAATTGGCACCCATAACATATATTATTTATAGGTTCAACTTTTAAAATAGATCTCTTTGTGTAGCAGAGCTGTACAGATAGAAACCATTCTATGACTGATGTTTCTGTGACACAAGAAAGAATATATGAAAGACTTCTCAGCTAAGTGGAGTGGGGCTTCCCTGTCTAGAAGAGTTCTGGGTGAGAACGGCTGCTTTCATCAATGTTTCGAGTGAGAAAATTGAGGTGTGGGTTGAGTCGGAGCTGCTCTGAAAGGTTTCAAGATTAGATTGTAGGCGTTGGGCCCTGTTGCCACTGCCTGTTCTTTTGCCACCACAGTCCAGCAGAAGAGGAAGAGACAGTGGCAATGTGAGATTGAGGCACAAGGGCAACAGTGACACTGTCAGGGTATCGATGACCAGCCTGCATCCACAGCACTCCTGCTACATGCCACGTTTCCAGCCCCTTCACCACCTTGACCTCCAAATTGGCCCCCAAATAGTGTGTCCTCTGCAGGAGCTGCTCTTGTCCTCTTCAGGGCAGTACTCTGCATTTCTCAGTTCTCACCCATTTGTTTAGTACTTTTTAATCCCCATTTCGTGTACCTGGCATTATGCTGGGCAATTGGGACAAAAAGAATGACTAAGGATGTCCCTGGCTTCAAGTAGCTTATGGTCTATTGGGAAAGACAGAAAAATAGATTATTCTCCTATATGTGGCTAAGTGCTTTGATGACAATGAGCACTGAGTGTGATGGGAGCCTGGAAGAAGTGCTCCCACTTCCCACTGCTGCAGGGGATGGGGGTGGAGATGGGGAGCTTTCTCGAAGAAAGCAGAGGCTAAGATGAGTTCTGAAGGATAAGAAATTATTCTGAAAAAGAGGGAGTGTGTTCCAGGCTTAGGGAATAGCATGTGCAAAGAGCGTGTCCAGAGAGAGCTGAGGACCTGAATAGAGTTCGTTATGGCTGGAAAGTAGGGTTGCGGAAGTAGAGGGGGTTGGATAGAATAGTGTTCAGGTAGGGGATAGATCACAAAGGGCTTCGACTCTGATTTATGATGGGTTTTAAACTTTCTTCTGAGATAGAGAGGAGCTATTAAAGTATGGAAGTGACCTCATATTTATATTCTAAGATGACCTTTCTGGCCACAGTGTAGAGGATAGGTCAGGATGGTAGGCAAAAGAGCAAATATGGGTACAAAGAAATCAGCAGGAAACCACTAGACTTGAGATGACAGTGGTGAGAAGTGAAGGGGAGCAGTGGAGACAGAGAAGAATGGAGATTTGAGAGACATCGAGGGGACTGAGTTGATGAGATACTGGGTTCTATCACCTCAGGTTTGGGTTTGGGCCGTTGGGATATTGGTGGACTAGGAACATGGCAGGAAGGACTGGGACTGGGTTGGTGATAGAGTCAACTGGGAATAATGCTGAGTGTGTGAGGCCTGTGGGTCTTCCAGGTGGATGTTCAGAAGGCAGTTGGATGTGATGGATGGGCGTTGCAGAGAGGTCATGCAAGGTGAAGTTCACGAAGTCATTCATGCGAGGTGGTCATTCAGGTCATGGGAGTGCAGGAGATTGTCTAAAAAGGGCGAGTAGACAGAGGAAGAATGGAAGGGGCCCAGGACAGAACTCTGGGGAACATCACCATTCAAGGGACAAGTAGAGGAAGAGTAGCCCCCAGAGCAGGCCAAGGAGAAAGGCCAGAGAGTTAAAGGAGAACAAGGAGCATGTCCTGGAAGACAAAGGAAGTGGTTTCAGGAAATTTTGGAATGGCTAACAGAGCTTAAGGCTTCTGAGGAGTCAAGATAAGACCTGAAAAGCATCTATTGTTTTAAGGAACAAGGAAGGGAGGTGTCAGTGAATAGCTTCAAGAATAGCTTCATGAACTAATAGGGAAGCCAGCTTTCAGTGCAGTAAGGAGTGAGTTGTTATGGGATGAGGAAGTTCTCATGAATATAGTTAAATACACTGTATCTATTTTTACTTTAGGAGCAGAGGCCTCATCATACCTCTCAGTTCATCGTCATAATTTTCTAGGCAGAGCACCTCCCCTGGTTGGTTGGTTGGTTTCCTTTTATCTCCATTTCCCTTTTCCATTTCCCTAAGTCCACCTAGAGACAACCATTTTCATGTGTTGAAGAGTTTTTCTTTTGTTTATATCCTTATAATATGTATACTGTTTTATGTGCATATGTTTTGAAATTATTCAGTGGTGTGTTATAGATCTCATTCTGTTTCCTTATTTTATCCACTATTTTTTAAGATCCTCCAATGCTGCCATGTGTCCTCCATGTGTACATTCACCACATTTTACTGTCCATTCCCCAGCGATGGACACACAGGTTATCTTCACCTCCCCACCACCACAGTCAATGCTGCAGTGAACTTCCTTGCATATGTCCCTTTTTTGACCTGTGTTGAGAATTTCTTTGGTCTGTATGCCTAGGAACAGGGTTGTAGATACGTAACTTGCCTGAGAACTGCAGACTGCCTTCCAGAATGGCTGGGCCACTCCACACTCCCACCAGTAGTACTCAAGTTATCTGTGCTACACACCACCATCTACACCTCATGTTATCCAGCTTGTTTGCCTCTGGTGTCTCCTTATTTTTTTTTTAACATATTTATTGGAGTATAATTGCTTTACAATGGTGTGTTAGTTTCTGCTTCATAACAAAGTGAATCAGTTATACATATACATATGTTCCCATATCTCTTCCCTCTTGTGTCTCCCTCCCTCCCACCTTCCTTATCCCACCCCTGGTGTCTCCTTATTTTATTTTATTTTATTTTATTTTTTTATTTTTTTTTTGCGGTACACGGGCCTCTCACCGCCGTGGCCTCTCCCGTTGCGGAGCACAGGCTCCGGACACGCAGGCTCAACAGCCATGGCTCACGGGCCCAGCTGCTCCGTGGCACATGGGATCTTCCCGGACTGGGGCACGAACCCGTGTCCCCTGCATCGGCAGGCGGACTCTCAACCACTGCACCACCAGGGAAGCCCAATGTTTTACTTTTCTTTTTTTTTTTTTTTTTTGTGGTACGCGGGCCTCTCACTGTTGTGGCCTCTCCCATTGCGGAGCACAGGCTCTGGACGCTCAGGCTCAGCGGCCATGGCTCACGGGCCCAGCCGCTCCGCGGCATGTGGGATCTTCCCGGACCGGGGCATGAACCTGTGTCCCCTGCATCGGCAGGAGGACTCCCAACCACTGCGCCACCAGGGAAGCCCTCTCCTTATTTTAATCAGCATTTCTTGGTTAGCTAATGAACTTGAGTATCTCTTTTTAGGGTCTTAGCCTTTTGGATTTCCTCTTCTGTAAATCACCTGTTCTTATTCTTGGTAACTTTGTCAAGAAATTTGGCTTTGAAAGGGAGTAAAGAAAGGATGGAAAGGAGGAGTTTTACTTAAGATGAGAAAGACTTGAACATATTAAAATGAAGATGGAAGGGAGAAAAAGCTAAAGATTCATCTTCTTCCCAGGATTGGAAGGATGGCCAGAAGGAAGGATAGTGAGGATCTGGCCTCACCCAGCAATAAAAATGAGACTGGGGGAGGGAGCAGGACTGAGGAGGGAGAGTCGTTGCACAGATCATCAGCAGCTTTCCCTGAGCCCACCGTGACTTCCCCCTCCACTTGCTGGTCATAGAAGCAGTGGAGGATACATGGAGTTGAATAGGAGGGGTAAGGTGACCTCCTTCCTATTCTAGGAAAATGTTATATTGTGTTTCTAAACGTTTGAAAGTTATATTTGTTTTAAATTGCAGGGAGAGGTACCTAAATTTCAGCATACGGGATGTGGCACAAATAAAGTTGTAGAGGCACATGGTACAAAGGTGGGGGGTGCAGGACACGTGGACCCTCTTGGTTGGAGCAGAGATGGCATAAGAGAGAGTATGAGCTCAGCACCAACTGGTGTAGGACCCTGGATTAGACAGTGCGTTAGAGAGTTGCTGAAAGCTATAGAGTAGAGACGAGTCATTATGAGGAGGGTTGTGTAGGATGGATTGAAGAGGCCCAAAACAGACAAAGTTGGACCATTACCCAAGTCCAGGCGGGAAACAGTAAGGGCCTGGAGTGAAGTGGAAGCCTTAGAACATAAAAGAGCGATGGATGGAAGACACTTTACAGAGGCTTAATGACTGGCCGTGGTGAGGAATCAATATTGAATAAGTGCTCAATATACATAAGTGGGCTATGTGAATGAGTACTGCATGGATCAAGGAATAAGGTGGGATAGAGGCTCCAGAGTTTGAGCTTAGGTCTCTTGGAGGAGGAGAATATTTACTGAGCACCTCTATGTCCCAAGCACAGTGCTAGGCACTGGAATACAATAATGAATAAGACAGGCTTGCAGCTGCCTGCAAGGAACCTCTACAGTCTAGGCAGGGAGAGGCAAAAACAAAAGTAAACGAACAGATGTATGAATAATTGCAATTATGATGAGGGCTATGAAGGGGTCAAGCAAAGTGCCCAGACTGAGGATGACAAAGGACTTAGCTTAGATGTAGTACTTGGGGAGGACTTCCACAGGATGTGATACCTAAGAGGAGACCTGAGGAAGGAGGAGGAGCCAGACATGCAAAGATGCTCCAGGAAGTGTTCCAGGCCAAGGGCACAGTGTGCACAAGAGGCGGGGTAGGGTGGGGAGGGGGCGGCCTGGGGTGTGGATGCCTGTTGAGAACTGAAAGGTGACTTGCAGGATGCATGTAGGGCATGTGGTGAGGGATGAGCTTGGACTAGGAGGAAGAAGCCAGACCATACTAGGTGCTAGGGCCATGGTAACATAACCTCAAAGCCATGATCACACCTAACATAATTGACTATAATTCCTGGTCATTATCCACTACTGAGTCTATAATTCAGATACCCCTGGTTGTCTAAAAAATGTGTTTTGGTGTTGTTTGATTCAAATTTCAAACAAAATACATGTTACATTCGCTATTATATCTCCTAAGTCTCTTTTCATCTACAGCAGTCCCTACCCTCTGCCTCTTTTTCAGTCTGTTTGTTTTAATGCTGTTAACTTGTTAAAGAAGTGGAGTCGATTGTCTGCAAAATGACCCGCCTTCTGGGTCTGCCTCTTTGCTTCCTCATGTTGTCATTTAACTTGTCTATCAATCTCCTATAATTCCTGTAAATGGGAAATTAGCTGTACAGACTTGATCAGATTGAGGTTCAACTTTTTTGGCAAGAATGCCATAGGTGGGCTTCCCTGGTGGCTCAGTGGTTGAGAGTCCGCTTGCCGATGCAGGGGACGCGGGTTCGTGCCCCGGTCCAGGAAGATCCCACATGCTGCGGAGCAGCTGGGCCCGTGAGCCATGGCCGCTGAGCCTGCGCATCCAGAGCCTGTGCTCCGCGACGGGAGAGGCCACAACAGTGAGAGGCCCGCATACCACAAAAAAAAAAAAAAAAAAAAAAAAGAATGTCGTGGGCCATGATATCCTTCATATTGCATCATATCTGGAGACACACAGTATTTCATTTTCTTATTCTTAGTGATGCTAAAACTTATCAGTGAATTCAGGTGTTGGGAACTTGATTCCATTGTATAATTCTCCATCAATCTGTTATCTAATGGTTTTATTTTTTGATTATGTTTTCTGAATCAATTGTTTCATGAGAAATATCTCACCTTTTATTTCAAATTAATTATTTCAACCTATTCTTTTTTAGAATTTATTTTATTGAAGTATAGTTGATTTTACAATGTTGTATTAGTTTCTGGTGTACAGCAAAGTGATTCAATTATGCATATATATATATATATTCTTTTTCATATTCTTTTCCATTATGGTTTATTACAGGATATTGAATACAGTTCTCTGTGCTATACAGTAGGACCTTGTTGTTTATCTATTTTATATATAGTAGTTTGTATTTGCTAATCCCAAACTCTTAATTTACCCCTCCCCCACCCCTTTCCCCTTTGATAACCATAAGTTTTTTTTCTATGTCAGTGAGTCTATTTCTGTTTTGTAGATAAGTTCATTTGGGTCATATTTTAGACTCCATATATAAGTGATATCATATATTTGTCTTTCTCTGTCTAACTTACTTCACTTAGCAGGATGATCTCTAGGTCCATCCATGTTGCTGCAAATGGCATTATTTCATTCTTTTTTATGGCTGGGTAGTATTCCATTGTATATATGTAACACATCTTCTTTATCCATTCTTCTGTCGATGGACATTTAGGCTGTTTCCATGCCTTGGCTATTGTAAATAGTGCATGCATCTTTTTGAATTATAGGTTTGTCCGGATATATGCCCAGGAGTGGGATTGCTGGATCATATGGCAACTCTATTTTTAGTATTTTGAGGAACTTCCATACTGTTCTCCATAGTGGCTGCACCAATTTACATTCCCAGCAGCAGTGTAGGAAGATTCCCTTTTCTCCACACCCTCTCCAGCATTTGTTATTTGTAGACTTTTTAATGATGGCCATTCTGACTGGTGTGAGGTGATAACTCATTGTAGTTTTGATTTGCATTTCTCTAATAATTAGCAATGTTGAGCATCTTTTCATGCACCTGTTGGCCATCTGTATGTCTTCTATGGAGAAATGTCTAGGTATTTTGTCCATTTTTTGATTGGGTTGTTTGTTTTTTTGTTGTTGAGTTGTATGAGCTGTTTGTATATTTTGAAAATTAAGCCCTTGTCAGTTGCGTCATTTGCAAATATTTTCTCCCAGTCCATAGGTATTTCAGCCTATTCTTGACCACTTTGAATGTTGAGGCCACACTACCTCCCTGTGCAGTTTTCATCAGAGAAGAGAGGTAACTGTGGGTGTTCTAGAAAAGTCTTCTTGGAAGAACAGAAATTGGGCATTCAGCTTTTCAATTCAACTATCGTAGAATTACTACTTATTTTGGGGGAGGAGGCCAGCGACTATCTTGAAAAAAATGAGTTGGGAGGGATAAGAAGTAGGACTGCGTTGTAATAGCTTTCTGTACGTGTAGCTATGGAGCCCAAGAATCCCAATAGAAGATAATCTTTGAAAATTACGTATATTAAGAGGACCATCTCTCCCCTCTCTTTTAATCATTCCCAGTGGACGTTTGCCTCTGTGTTGGACGTGAGGTGCTGATAGGTGGTGTTAAGATAGAGGGCTGATGGGCCAATCCCTATATCAGAGCTGAGCAGCACCTGTTCCCCATTCAAATCCCTGTAAGAACTGTCGGGGCCATGATCCCTCCCCTCCTCCCCCATCCAAGCAGCTGCAGCATGACCAAAGCCATTTCTTAGTAGGAGATTTTTCCATGATGAGGGCAGACGAGTTGTGACATGTGGGCCTGAAATCCCTGCCTGGTGACAGAAACTGGAGCAGAAGGATTAAAATGACCAAACAGCAGTGGACTAGAATGACCAGGATGTTGCAAATGTACGGGCATCCTTGATGGTGGCAACCATGGATAGGAATCTTGAGACTTTAAGAACCCCCAAACCACACCCTCCTAATGATGGACTGGAAGCCAGGCTGGGTCAGAATGGGAACGGTAGAGTGTGGGAAAGCAGAGTGTGCTCTGGGGAGAGGCAGCAGCTTGGCCCAGGCACTGCTGGTGATGTCCATCTGCTGGAAAGTTCACCCACAGGTGGTATGCTTGCCCGGACCTCATTGTCACCCTATGGTCCTGAAGCTCCCCTACTCTGCTGTGCTGGGAGCCGTGTGCTCAGCCTTAGCCGTAATGAGGCTGAGCCGTGATTTCTAGGTGGAGACGTCTGCTAGATGGATGGAGGTGCCAGGCTGGAGATGGGGGATGGGGAGGAAGTTGGGGCTGGCTATAGATTTAGAGTACCCTGCACTGGGCAGCTCACTGGTTCTCCTGCTGTTTTAGTGAGTGTTTATGTATTTAACTATTCTTTAAGGTGTTTGTGAATATGCAATGAGATTATGATCAAAGGGATTAGAAGAATGTTCTGTTTTGGTCAAAGCATTGGCAGAAAATTTCCAGGGAAACTTTAGGATTTAATCTTTTGACCTGGGTTGCCATAGTACCAAAACGTGTTACAAGCAGGTTTGGGGTAGCATAAAGGGGCAGAACAAAATAGGAAGCAAGTGAGGGGGTCAAACCTTACAACTAAAGAGAAAATAAAGATAGAGAAGGTCTAAATTCTCTGTTTAAGGAAGACTGTATTTAAGCTATTGCAATAGCCTGCACCAGTGACCCTGCTAAGGAAACACAGCATCAGCCTCTATTTCCCCCATGTCTCACTCCCGGACTTTGTTGCTGCTCATGTTTGTGTGGCACAGGAAAAGAGGGGATAGGGTTGGGAGGGAAAGAAAAGAACATCCATCCTCTGCTGCTCAGCGCTGTGGGAAGGGCTGAAGTGAGCTCTACCTAGGGCTCTGGCAGCACCCTGCAGGTGGGGAAAGGAGCTGCCACGGCAGCCACCTCCTGGGTTCCTACCCGCCCTGGGAATTAACTGAGCATAGCACGTGGGCTTGAAATTCCGAGGCCTAACACCTGATCTCAGAAGCAGACGGGTGCCTGGGCACATGAGCGAAGGGCAGAGCTGTGGGTTGCATCAGTGATGTTGTGAAATCCATTTCCCAGGCAGGCGCTCCTGCTGCAAGTGAGTGCGCTGTGCGATCCCATGAGCTTTTCAGTACTGAGCTGTGGGCAAGTCTTCTAGGGACCCATGCCACTCAAAGTGTAACCTGGGGTCAGGGGGCGGCAGAAGCTCGCTGTGTGAGGCTGAGCCTCGGACTGTGCTTTTGGAGACGGGCCTGCCCCGCTGCTGAGCAGGCAGGTTGATGGACAGGGAAGGTGGGCTCTCCTGGGCACGGAGTCCCACAGACCACAGAAGACCCACCTACAGTCTGACGAGGGTCTGGTGGGTTGCGAGAAGGGCTTCTGGGGGGCTTCAGGGTGAACTGGGGAGTAAATGGACATGGAACTACTTCTTATACCTTTTTTCCTGGGTGGGCTGGCAGGGAAGGGAGGTGCAATTTGGGGTCTATTTTTAGCCATGGAATTGCTGTCTGCCATACTCAAGGAGGGCCAGTCTGGCTGCATAGATGACTTATGTCCTTAAAAACGTGACTGAATCACCTTGGCTCCAAGTTCCCCTCCAATATCAACTTAAATGTCATTTCCATGACCCCCCCTTTTGGTTAGGTGTCCCCACCATGTGTCCCCAGTCTATGCTGTTCTTTTCAGTCATGGTGGTTTCTTTATTGCCATGCCTTTGAAGGGCCGTTGTGACAGTTATGGGTGACCCTGGGTTGAATTTGGTTTTAGGCCTATTTTGTTTTGTTTTGTTTACCTGGAATAACCATCTGTAGCTTTCCTGTTTTCTTATTTTCTTCTCTTCTGCCTCTCACACCTGATTCTCCCCTTGCCGCTGAGCACACTGGCCCAGCCCCCAGCCCCTTGGCCCTGATGGGATGCCATCTGGGCAGGCTGCTGGGGTGGGCATGGCTGGGGGAGGGGGCAGGAGGAAGAGGGCCTCTCTTTAGTTTCTGAATCTCTTTCCTTGGTGTTTGTCTTCAGGGACCTGACTCTTCTAAAAAAAAAAAAAAGAAAGAAAGAAAAAACACCTTGCGTTGTGTGTTTAGATGCACACATGTGTTTTTTTCACGTTCGGGCAGAGCCGCTGCCCGGCTGCAACCTCCTCCGAGCTGCAGTCGCAGGCGGCACGGGCGGTTTTAAGCAGGGTGACTTGCTGTCGAGTGGCTGCTCTTCTGCTGCCGGGGCCATCAGTCTTGTCTTGAATGCCCGGTCCTGCTGGTCTGCCCGCTCAGGCTCATCTTTCTGGGGCAGACTTATTTACGGAGCCGCGGCAAAGGTAATCTCACTCCCTGGGCCCCGCGGCCTGGGCCCCTCTCAGCCACGCTTAAAAATAGCCTGAGACGAGAAGGAGAGCCAGGGTCTGGTTACCTCCTGCACGCACGATCTGATCTCACCTCGCCTTCTGCATCTGGCAGCTCGGCCCTGCTCAGGGGCCAGCGGTCAGCCTGTCAGCCCCTCCCCACTCACAGCTCCAAGCTGGTGGTGGTTTCCCTTAAGGGAAGTAGGGAAGGGCGTGCTGGAGGGGGGAGGGCCCTCCCAGCCACCTCTGCGGGGCCAGCCGAGTGGGACATCTCAGCCCTGGAAGCAGCGCGT
The DNA here is from genome assembly GCF_964341445.2 of Mesoplodon mirus. Classification (NCBI taxonomy): domain Eukaryota; kingdom Metazoa; phylum Chordata; class Mammalia; order Artiodactyla; family Ziphiidae; genus Mesoplodon; species Mesoplodon mirus. The sequence goes on along the minus strand of NC_138979.1, from coordinate 151,797,063 downwards.
CTGTGCAAGACGACAGGCTGTCAGAAGGGACGAGGGTGTGCTGGATCCCAGGCCTGGAATCACGGCGGGTACCCAGTGGGGTGATGGCTGGCTCCCCTGCCTTCATCATCCCTCCCCCCATCCCTCCCCCAGCCCACCCCCTGCCCGCCGCATGAGTAGCAAACATCTTGGCCAAGCCCTGGAAGCCCGGGAATGCCCTCTGTCCCCGTGTGCCATGTTCTTTCCCCACCTGCTTTCATAAAGTGACCTCTTCCCAGTTTGGCCTCTTCCCGGCCGCAGCAGTAATTCCCGAGATGACCTTGGGGAGGCCTCATCCTAGGAGGCCTTGGTTTCCTCCCTTATGCAGTTAGGGTGGATAATTCCGGCTCCTCCTGTCTTACCTCAAAGGCCTGTGGTGGGATTGATTAATCAGATGGGGGAAAATGAGCCTGAAGTGATTCTGTCTGAAAACTAAGGGCTCTGGCGCTGCAGTCACGCTTGGATTGGTGAATGGGCTTCACTTCTTCCTCAAGCGTGTGCCTGCTTGGGTGGCGCGTGTGTGTGCTGGACTGAGTGTGTGTGTGATGTGCATGTGTATGCACGCGCCCCGGGAGAGAGTGGCTAACCTCACAGCTCACTCGCTGTCGACACTTGTCATTTGTCTGCCTCACAGCCTCCCCTACTCCCATCCCTTTTGTTCTCTTGGATAGGAAGGCTCTGGGCTCCCTGTTCTGTGTCAAGGACTTGATCTTGGAGTCCCGTAAGCTCCCTGGGGAGAGGACTGAAGGGCAGGTACAGGGGAGGAAGTGAAGACTGAAGGGAAGCCAGTCTTTTTCCAAAGACCCTGGACATTCAGGACCCAGCCTGGCCTCTCTGGCCTCCTGTCCCGCTTTTCTCTCTGACCTTGCCCTCATCTCCAGTTATATCATAAGGTTCCTAAGTTTTACCATGCCCTTTCTTACCTTCAGAACAGTGCACCTGCTCTTTATTCCTCTTGTTTGGACCCATTCCTTTCCACCTATCCCTTTATAGGATGCCTCCAAGCTTCCTCTAGGAATCAGCTCAAAGTCTCCTTCCCCGGATACCCAGCCCCTAGCACGCGTCCCTCATGCTCCCTCATCCTTTCCTAGTTGTGGCACAGCATCACACCTTATTGTAACTACTTCTTCAATCCTCTGTCTTGCTGCCAGAGTATAAGCTCCACAAGGACAGGGCCCTTCCTGTCTTACTCATAATTGCCTGGCACAGTGCCTGCCACCTCGTAGGGACTTGGCGCATATTTGAAATAATCATGAATGAATGAGTATCGTGAATGAATGACGGGCAAGTGAGGAACCCAGTGCTCCCAATGCCCATGTTCATGGCACAGATGAACACACACGGCTCCGCTGTCGGTGGGATCCCCTCACCGCCCCACACCACCATCATGCCTGGGATGCGACAGGAGAGCTTGTCCAAGCGCCTGGGCGTACTTCAGAGAAGGCAGAACCAAGGGCCCAGCTTTCTGAATGTTTGCTGCAGGGAAAGAACTCGGAGGGCTCTTGGGCAGGCACTGGGAGGACTTAACTTTCCCCAGTGCAGCTGCCGGGGCTGGTGGCACCAGTGGCATCTTAAAGCTCATGCTCTCCTCTCTCCCCACGGATTCATGTTTGAGTCAGACTCAGCCAACTCCCAGCTTCTCCCCTCTCCTGCCCTGTCCCCACCTCCCTGCCAGGTTGGGTCTGGCCCCAGTCCACAGGATGGGGCTGCTATTCCCAGCTCGTCCATGCCAGATTCTGGCTCCCAGGAGAGCCAGCCCCCTTGGTGGCCGCGGCAGTGGGTTTGGAGGCAGCGGGCCTGCCTGCGACTGACGTCTCCACCTGCTGGCTGTCCTGACCCTTGCTGCATGCAGCTCTCCGTCCCCACCGCCACTGCCACCGTTGCCGTTGCTGCTGCTGCTGCATTATTTTATACCTGACAACCTGGAGACCCTGGGTAGGAAGCATGGCCAGGCAGAGGGCACCGTGTGCTGCTCCCACAAGGATCTACTCCTGTTGGATGCTCCAAATAGGTTTCCCCTGAGACAAAGTCCAAGGGGGTGGGCACTAACCCTCTGACTATGTTGCTGTCCGCCCCCAGGGACCCTTCCATGAAGACTGAGGCAGGCGTAGCTGCTGAGAGCCTGCTGACATGACATCGGCCACGGAGTTTGAAAACGTGGGCAACCAGCCACCGTACAGCCGGATCAATGCCCGCTGGGATGCCCCGGATGATGAGCTGGATAATGACAACAGCTCAGCCAGGCTCTTTGAGAGGTCCCGGATCAAGGCCTTGGCAGGTACTCTTTGGGGCCGTGGCGGTTAGGGGAGCTGCTCGCCTAATCCCGAGGTTCACTACCCTTCCCGCCTGTGGTGAATCCTCTGTGTGCGTTGGCATGAGCCCTAGCAGGGCGGTGATGGAGACATGGCTGCGTGGCTCAGAGGCCAGGGCCCCTCGGGAGGGAGCACAGATCAGGCAGCCTCTCCTCCACATGTCCCCCACTTCCTCCCAGGTGTGAGGTGCTGCCAGGTGGGCCCTTGGCCTCAACCTCTGTCCTGAATGACCTGTGTCCGAAGTCAGAAGTAAAAGAAGGTCTGGGCAAAGGAGTGTGTGAGGGGCGGGACAGCCGGGCAGAGGTGCGTGGACCTCATTATGTACCTCGATCCCCCGCCTGGTCCTGGATAGAGGAACTGTCGTCATCTTCTCTGTGGCCCCGAAAGGAAAGGGTAATTTGATAGGAAACTGAGAACAGATAACGTCTTCCCCACACTGCCTCAGAAAGGAGGATTTTCTGGACTAAACCTCTTATCAAACTGGAATTAGATTTTTAAAAAAATTAATTTATTGATTTTTGGCTGCGTTGGGTCTTCGTTGCTGCACGCAGGCTTTCTCTACTTGCGGCGGGCGGGGGCTATTCTTCGTTGCGGTGCGCGGGCTTCTCACTACAGTGGCTTCTCTTGTGGAGCGCAGGCTCTAGAGCGCAGGCTCAGTAGTTGTGGCGCAAGGGCTTAGTTGCTCCACGGCATGTGGGATCTTCCCGGACCAGGGTTCGAACCCGTGTCCCCTGCATTGGCAGGCGGATTCTTAACCACTGCGCCACTAGGGAAGTCCCTGGAATTAGATTTTTACTTAGCAGGTTCACAATAGATTTGTGTGTGTGTGTGTCTGAGAGAGAGGGGGAGGGAGAGAGAGAGGGAATCTTTAATCTCTCGTGGAAATGGCTTCTCCTCCTCCTGCTGGCTGAGATCTGATTCTTGGGATTTTTCCCCCCCTTCAACCCCTGTGACCATTGCCCCCATGGAGCCCTGCCCAGGGTAGCTATGTTCTGACCCTAAGTCCTTGACCAATAAAGAGAGTTTGGGTTACATGGGGTAGTGTATGGGTCTAAACTGGGAAAGGGGTGGATTCCTTCACCTGCTCCACCAGTGATCGGCCCAGAGCAGACTCGTTTCCCCCATCATTGATTGTTCCATCTTCTGCCTTGTTTGAAGGGCACAGCTTTCCCATAAGCACTCTCTGGGATGATTCTCCCACTGCCCCTCGCTCATGGCCCTCTCTGAGGTTCCTTGTGGCCCTCTCTGAGGTTCCTTCCACCTTTTCTCCCTCCACTCTGTTCCCAAGTGTCTGGGTCTCCAACTGACCTTGAGTCATGAGCAGGTCCCCTCTGAAGCTGTGATGACATTTCACCTCTGGGTTTCCCATCCCTGTAAAAGGGATCGGGTAGCTCATTCCCTTGTCACGGTGGAGAATCTTTTCAGGTCTCAGCCATCACCCTTTTGGTCCTTGCTCTTTGCAGGAAACTCCCTTTCTTCTTCCTTCATCTCCTCCTCACCATCCCTTACCCCACAAAATCCTTCCTTGGTTTTCCTAGGGGATGTATAATGGCACCAACCCCAATGTAATTTTAACCTCTTTAAATAACCAAACTTGGAACCCTTGCCTTTGCCAGTCTGGTGACCTTTGTGTCTCATGCTGGCTGGGTCTGGCTGCAGTGACCCTGGGATACAGCTGGAGGGAGAGCGATACTGTGTTCCATAAAGTTTGCCAAAGAACAGCTAGAGGAGTGGGGCTGTATTTTGTGTTTCACAGGTAACTTGTTTTTTAAGAAATCAAGGTAAATTCCATTTTAACAATTATCAATCACATTCCTACTATGTGTAAAGCTAAACTCCTACCCAGACATGAAGGTGGAGAGGAGAGGAACACAGAGTTGGATTCAACATAGTATCTGTCTCTGAGGAGTTTATGATCTATTAGGGAAATGAACAATGTTCATAATTAATTAGCATGAGTAGAATTAGAGAAGAACTATGGGAAAGACACATAATTAAATAGCAATGAGAGAACAAAGGGGGAGATGCAGGGAGCATCAGGGACTTGTCTATGGAAGAGGTGGCCCTGGGGCCGGGGATTGAAGGGTGTGTGTGGTCCTGACAGGCCGATGGGCTAAGAGTTGGTCCAGTTGGCCGGTCTGTGTGGTAGCCTGGCCTGATGGATGTGCAGCTGGGGAAACTGGTGGAACTGGGTTGAGCAGGAAAGGGCCTCCATCAGCCTTGCCTGCTCCTCACTATGAGTGTGCATCTCATCTATCAAAGCATCTGAAAGCCCCCCAGAAGGAGCGGAACCACAGAGCGTAGAGTTGCAAGTAAACATGCAAGTTTGGGGTCCATTCAGGATTTTTTAAAACAAAGAAAACCCTAACCAGTTTACTGAATTTCTCTCCTGAGAGCCCACTCTGAGTGACCTGTGGGAGAAGCTAAAGCTTTGAGAAGGTCCAAAGTAGAGTGGCTGGGTAGGCAGAGCAGAGAAAGGCAGCGTCAGTCTCCCACACCCACCTCCCCACTGGTTTTAACTTCTTGACGTTTTTCTCTTCAGTGCCGACTTTGGGGCTGCCTTGGCAGTCTAGGTGGGGTCAGCCTTTCCAAAGAGGCTTAGGAAGCAGAGGCTGCCTTTGGTCCCTATTACTCCAGCGTGCTCTGAGGCCACTCCCCCACTCCCAGGAGTACTACGGCAAGGAAGGCGTGCAGCCCTGTATTTCTTAAAAGATGGCGGTGATCTGCTTTGTAGGTATAGATGGCAGCGTTAGAGATGTTGGCCTGGTCTTTCCCATCTCAAATCGAAGGTCCTGGGATGAGGAGGAAAATGTCACAAGACCCAGATTGAGGTCTTGGTTCCACTGCTAATGCTATTGCCATGGAGGACAGTTCAGTCAATCTCCTGGGTTTTTCTTTTTATAAATTTATTTTATTTATTTTATTTTTGGCTGCATTGGGTCTTCGTTGCTGCATGCAGGCTTTCTCTAGTTGCTGCGAGCTGTGGCTACTCTTCGTTGCGGTGTGCAGGCTTCTCATTGCGGTGGCTTCTCTTGTTGGGAGCACTGGCTCTAGGCGTGTGGGCTTCAGTAGTTGTGGCACAGGGGCTCAGTAGTTGTGGCTCGCAGGCTCTAGAGCACAGGCTCAGTAGTTGTGGCACATGGGCTTAGTTGTTCCGTGGCATGTGGGATCTTCCCGGACCAGGGCTCGAACCCGTGTCCCCTGCATTGGCAGGTGGATTCTTAACCACTGCGCCACCAGGGAAGCTCCCAATCTCCTGTTTTACACAATGAAGACAGTAGTATTTTCCCAAGGTTGTTGTGAAGATCAAGTAAGATAAGGTTTATGGAAGTTATTTTATTAATAAAATACTAGGTGAATGTTAGTATTTACAGGAAATCTTCTTAGGAATAGTATCTTTCTTTTTTTTTTTTTGGCCTTGCGGCTTGTGGGATCTTAGTCCCCCAACCAGGGATCGAACCTGGGCCCTTGGCTGTGGAAGTGCTGAGTCCTAACCACTGGACCGCCAGGGAACTCCCAGGAATAGTATCTTTCTGTCCCTTCTCTTCTCCCAACTTCAGATATTCAAGTTCATCAGCTCAGTCAATGTCCCAGTTACCTTGACCTGTTCCAGGGCCAGTTTCTTCCCTCTTAACCCCCACGCTCCTTCATCTTAGAAGGCTTGGGTTGGAAAAGAGAGCCAGGGACCAGCGAAATTAGGCTAATGCTTGCACTTCGAGCTCTTGGCTTGGTCCCCAGGGACCCAATGGCCATGGGGATGAAGCCCGCTGCTATGCAGATCTTTCTCCAAAGGCATCCAGCCTGGATCCCAGGTGTGTGTCTGCCATCAGCTGGGTGACAGGAAGGCTCAAGAAACCAGAGGACAGTGAGGCCTTGTGAGATGCTCTTCCTAGTGTGGCAGCTCCTCCTCGTCCCTCTCTGCCTAGTGACCTGTGGTTAGAAGACTTGCATTAGGTTAGCTGGACTCCATCTATTCTACCTCTTAAGTTGTCTTCCTCTCAGCTCCAAAAGAAGCACTCCTTATTCAGCCTTTCAGACCATTCACGGCTCTTCCTCCCAGGGCCGAAATAAACAAGCCCTCTGGTTATTCTGCCTGGAAACTGCCACGCTGGTATACAAATACCTGACTCCTCTCCAGAATGAATTACTCTGGGTTCGAAACTGGATCAGCCTGACTAAAGTGAAAGGGGAGGTGGGTAAGAAAACACTGCAGGAGGCTCCTGGATGGGGATGGATTTGACCTTGGCATGCCAAGGGGAGCGTTGGGGGCCCAGCAGGAATATTTGCAGGTAGGTCGCCGGGCAGATGTTGCTCTCAGTGTCAGCCTCTAAAGCTGGCAGCGCTTCCTGAGGTTCAGTGGGGGCTAAGTCCTGGGGCTTCTTCCTGAATGGGAGGCCATTCTCTGCTTTGGTGACTGCCTCTGGCACCCTCCTACTTTTCGGACTTGCTTTGAAAGTTAGAGGAAGGGGAGCAGCTGGAAAGCCCAAGCTCCTATCTCTCCAAGAGGTTCCAGCCTTCGTGTTTCAGTAAAAAAGAAAGCTCCCAGTGTCTCCTCGATCCATCGTCATCGTCACTCACCCCATTTCCTGTCCTTCATACTGGGTGCCATTAGGCAAACATTTGCGGGTCTGAATGAGGGACGAAGCACTGCAGGCTGCGGGGAATTTTCGGCCAGAATGCCTGCCCTTTGTGCCCTCTTTCCTCATCCCAGAGGAGGCCTCTGCCTGCACACACCCTCGCAGCTGGTTGTGTACCCCTGTGATCTGGGTGAGGATGCTGCCTCGGGGCAGATGTGGCTGCACTGGGCGGTGGGGGGTGGGGGTGGGGGGTGGTTGGAGGAAGGCAACAGAAAGATGCCCTGAAAAGAGAAACCTTGTGCATTAGCCTCCAGCCCACGTCCCCTGCCTGTCTTATGCACGCACACAGCTCAGCCTCCCCGCATCCCAAGTGCCTCCCGCTGCGTGATTTGCAGCTCATTGGTGCAGAGGCATCTGGAAGGTTGCAGTGCAGAAAGCAGGCTGGGGCCTCTGAGGAGGCTGTGAGGAGGGGAGGACCCGACACGTCCTTTCTCCCCTTTTCTGGCTCATTGAAAAATTACTAAGGGACAGACTACACAGAGCCTCCCTTTTAAGACAAAATGCACAAAATTGTGTAGCCCACTCTGCTTTTGCCTTTAAATCAGAATCCAAGTCACGTTTCAAACTAGAGACGTGCTTCCTTTCCACATTCTCTCTTTGTAGCCTTCTTACTAGAAATGAGGTGAGGCCAGAGGTGAGGTTGCTTTAGGACAATTCAGAGAATGCAACAGGGCAGCGGGTGCACTGCAGGCCATGTCCCTGTACTCTGAAGCACATGGCTTCTGCCACTCTGAACCTTGAATGTCTTCCAGACCCACTGTGCCCAGGCCCCAAGGTTAAGTTCTGTGACCGGCAGGTATTCCATCAGAGCTTTAGGACAGTGGCACTCCCTGCCCACCAGCCTGGACCCTCCGGAAGCACTCCCCAGAGAGGGTGGTATGGACTCCTTCCTGACTCTGGTGGCAAAAAGTGATGCTTAGTCTCACCCCACCTGTACCAGGATGACTCTGAGCCCAGGTGCCCCAGCTGTGTGAGAAGGGCTTTGTGTCCAAAGGGTGAATGATTTCTTTCAGAGAGCAGGATTCCATCACAGTTGTGCCAGGAGGGGTCAGCAGCTTCTTGGCAGCCTGTTAAGTTGACAGTTTCAAAAACAGCTGCTGGAGACCAAGGCCTCAGGTGTGCATGGTCCAAATGCCTCTCTTAAGCTAACTGTGAGAACAAAGATGGTGTCATTAACGAGACATTTTTAAAATGTTTTCTTCTCAGATTTCAAAACATGGAGTGGAGTTCTATTTAGAGACTAGATACTGGGAAAATGTACTATTCACAGAAATATCTTTAATCATCAGCAATCATTTTAATGTGCTGTCAGAAGAAAAAAAATAATTGGCTCAGCAGCTCTCTCTTGGAGGTCAGCCATTGTGAGTTCTCCTTCTTCCCCTGAGACAGGCCACTGTGCAGAGAAACCTGCCATTTACCTGTGTAGACCAACCTACGAGGGAGGCCAGTGTGCCACCTTCACTGTGTGGTCCAGGGCAGTTTCCCCTGCCCAGGACATAACACTTTCTCCCATTGTCCCCTCTTGATAAAAGCTGTTCCTCCTCTTTGAGAATGCTTTGCAGAACCACAGCTGTTCCTCTGTTCTGGGTGACTGCTATCTATCATCATGAAGATGCTTTATCAAATATTAATACACCGAGGTTAATAATGAGACTCTGTTCCCTCCCTGTGCGGCGCAGTCTGAGCGAGCCATGTTAATAGCCTCCTCCATCTTTGGGACATTCCTATGGGCTGTCAGCTTCATTCCCAAGGGCAGGTTCTGACACCAGGCCTGGGCTGTGCTTCTGGCTCCTGGGAGCAGCCAGCACTCCCTCCCTTCTCCCCCCATGGGGTCCCCCCTGCGTGCTGCTTGGCTGAAGAGATGCCAAGAGTGTCATTTTCAGAGCATCTGTGGCAAGTGTTCGTTTTCCCTTTTTATCATGTCACTGAGAAAGAATGACAGGGAGGCTGGTAGCAGCTTAGTCTCTGGGAGAATTTTGCCTCCAAACCCTTTGGCCTTCAGACTCTGGAAACTGGATCAACCAGGGCACCTTGTCCTACAGTCTAGTGAGAAATAGATCAGATAATCACACATGTGTCTTTGTACATATAGACATGTATGTCATGACAAACGATGATAAATGCTATTAACTGGGAACTGTGCGTTTATAACATAACCCACAGCTTATAACTCACCCAAGGATGAGTAGGGGCTTGTTTTAGTGAGAGTGTGGACTGGTGGGTGGAGACAGGAGGGGCAGACAGGAGCCACATCACGGGGGCCTTAAAGGCCATGGGTATCTTGGCCAAGCAGCAGGTAACTCAAAAGCGGTGGCTGGGCCTCCCTGGTGGCGCAGTGGTTGAGAGTCCGCCTGCCGATGCAGGGGATACGGGTTCGTGCCCCGGTCTGGGAGGATCCCATATGCCGCGGAGCGGCTGGGCCCGTGAGCCATGGCCGCTGGGCCTGCGCATCCGGAGCCTGTGCTCCGCAACGGGAGAGGCCACAACAGTGAGAGGCCCGCATACCGCAAAAAGAAAAAAAAAAAAAAAAAAAAAAAAGCGGTGGCTGAGGAGTTTAATGAGGGGATTATTTGCAAAGGAGTGGCAGAGTTGAAGGGTCAAAGGGTGGGAGCCTTTAGCAGGGAGAGCTATAGGCTCTCAGGACAGGGGCTGTGGCCTTTAGTAAAGGGCTGGATGGATGGCACTTCTCCCAACCCATGAAAGTGCTTTTCACAAAGAAGTGACATGGTTATGTTTAGCTTTGAAAGATCACTCTGGCCTCAATGGGGAGAACAGGTTGTGGAGAGGCTGCACAAGAGTCCAGGAAAGAGAAGGTGGCAATGAGGGTCAGCTTGGTGGCCACAGGGAGCAGAAAGTGGTCCATCCCCACCACGTCATTCTTCTGTCCTCCTGCGGCTATCACGGAGTTTCCCCAGTGAGGTGACCTTGGCCAACTTACTTTTCTGCTCCTCCAGGCCTTAGTTTCCTCACCTATAACACAAGGGGCTTGACGCGGGAGGTCTTCCCAGCTCGTAGCCTGGGAAGAAGCTCCCTTGAGGTAGCGCTGACCACATGCCTTTACCCTGAACCGAGGAGCTTTGGCTCCTGGCTTTGGGGAAGGGAATTGATCCTTTTCAGTAAATCAGTGGGTTCTCCAGAAATTCTCTCTGTTTATTAAAGGCTAGGCTGAGGCTGGGTTCCTGGACCATCTTGACTTCTGCAGCCTTGTGTTCTCAGCGAGTGTCATCTCTCCATGCAGCCACCACCTGTGTGCATGGCAACAGTGCTTGGTGTTTATACAGCTGCTTAGTGTTCTAGGTGCTTTCTAACCAGATGACCTCACCGACCCTTCAGCCACTCTGAAGTAGGCAAAGTGTAGCTATCACCATCCCCTTTATAGATGAGGGAGGTCACATGGCAGGAAGTGCCAGGACAAGACGGGGATCCCAGGGTGTTAAAATCAGCCCTGTGCCGTCGAGGCTACAGCACTTGAGCTTTCTTGAATGTCCTTCAGACCTGCATGATCTCCCCCTCCACACCCCACCTGATACATCGGAATGGGAAAGGTTTGCTTTCACCAGCAGCCTCTAGAGCCTCTTTGATCAAAACCCTGAACTCATTTTTACTTCTGTCTTACAGCCTCCAAATGCTGTCACCTGCCAGGGCTAAATGACCCTTGTTCTGTGATGCTGTCCAGATCGGTGCCTGTCCGTATTTCCATAGTTCACGTTAGTGGGGCCACGGCACCTCAAAGACTTTTGCAGCCACCTCCAAGCTGGCTTCCCGGGCTCCAGCCTCTCCCCTGTCCAATCCCATTTGTGCAGGGCACTTAGAATCTTTATCCTCCAACACATTTTTAGTGAAATGTCACTTTATCTGGCTCTTCTTTTCCCAGAGTATAAAGTTCAGATTCCCTAGACTGTCCTTTTTTTGTTTTGTTTTGTTTTGCTGTACGCGGGCCTCTCGCTGTTGTGGCCTCTCCCGTTGCGGAGCACAGGGTCCAGACGCGCAGCCTCAGTGGCCATGGCTTACGGGCCCAGCCGCTCCGCGGCATATGGGATCCTCCCGGACCGGGGCACGAACCCACGTCCTCTGCATCGGCAGGCAGACTCTCAACCACTGCGCCGCCAGGGAAGCCCCCCTAGACTGTCCTTTGACTTCTTTGCTCTGATGCGTTAACTGCTTCTCTCCCTCACCCCCAAAACATGCACCCACATACCTACATGCACCCACAAATACACATTTGCCAGTTTCCACCAGAGGCTTTGAACAAGACCCCTCTTTCCTTCCCTGCCATTCTAAAACCATTATCATCTTCAAGTCCCAGATCAAAACTAGTCTTCTTCAAAAAAATTTTTTTTAATTTAAACTGTTCTATGATAACTTCTCTTTTCCTATAATATATAAAAACTATTTTTTTAAAAAATAGGGTGATTGCTTTTGTATCTTTAAACATTTTAATACACAAGAATATATATTTAGTGTAGAAAAGATTAGAAAAGCAGATAAAAAAGAGAAAACTAGAGACATTGTTAATATCCCATATAGATATTGTAATGCCTATGGATATATGACTGTGCATGTATATGTATAAATATTAATATTATCTATAATCTTAGAATGTTTTTCACTGAGCAATATATTATGCATATTTTTTCATATCTGTAAACATGCAGATTATAATTTTCATGGCTGTATAGTCTTCCTTTGTATTAATGTACCCAGATCTAGTTAACCAGCAACTTAGTGTTCAACTCTGATCGCTTTTAGAGTCAGTCTTGTGTGCTTCATTCTTACACATCAAAGAGTATGTATATATTCAAATATTCATTTGCATATGTAGTAAGCATCTTAAAGTTCTCTCTTAGAATCAACCCTAGTTGGATCTTAAATCCTTATGGGCAGGAGAACTATGTTCTTGCTGTTCACAATACCAGTGTAATGAAAGTTGATTGGTTGAAAGAAAAATTCCTCTCCAAACTAAACAGGAAGAGTAGAATTTGTGCCAGCATCATCATTTATGATGTGTCCCTGAGGGTCTGCCCCATGCTAGGCTTTATAATGGATTGGCATCTGTATCATTGAGGTTTGTCACAAGTTCATGGGAGTTAAAGTATCCCTTGCTCAGGTTCCCTAAGCTCTTGGCTTCCTGACATGAGAAGGAGGGAAATCCCAAGTTGTAAACCTGCAAAGGGCTCAACATTAAATGCTTGTTTCCAGGCCCAGGCTAGTGGTCCATGGCCTCCCATGGTGCCTTTTCTCCCACTTGCCTTTCTGACCACCTAGCTTTACTGATAGCTTAAAGCCATGTGCTGGTAAAAATACAGACTTGCTCAAGAAGGATACCTATTTGATTTTCATCAGTCATTTATTCCTCGGGGTTTGAGTTTTATACCCTATTTTTCTTCATGACATCTGTCGTTTCTTACTATAAAAGTAATACATGTTCATTACAGATATTTTAGTAACCATAGATAAGCAAAAAAATGTCACCCACAGTCTTAATACCCAGCTATAACATAGCCCAACATTAACTTTTTTCTATGAATCTATGCATATAGGTCTGCAATATTGGGTTCATATTATGCATGTGGTTTTATAATCTGAATTTTCCCTCAAAATGTATTATAATATCCTTTCTTGCCATTGAAAGGTCTTCTCCCACCTTCTTCATATATAGGCTGCTATTCTCTACTTTTGAGAGCAGATTTCTAACAGAGAAAAGAGGGAGAGGCATGAAACAGTCAAGGAATTTTACAGGAAGCCATGGCAGGAATAAATAGATGGGCCTAGAACTGGGTGACTGTTTCCAAAGATAAGATATTTCAGCTTTACCATTTAGCTCAAGAACAGCCAATGGGTAAAAGGCTCTTATTTTTATAACAGCCCCACTGGGGACTTTTAATGACAAACTTCCAGGATGTCCATGACTTCAGGAGGTAGAGCAGGTACCAGAGTGGGCAGGGCCAGCAGCTACTGTGCTACTGGCAAGAATGGTGGAGGGAGGTTGAAGGAAGAACCAAGAGGAAGTCTGGAGAAGTGCAACACAAGAGAAGGAAAGAGCCTTGACCTTAAGGGGAGGTGTGTGCTTTGATACCTCTGTAGGGAATATTCTAGAGGGCAAGTCCTTAGCGTGGCTGTGTGGCCGCAGTGGGGCAGAGTGTACCTCGCTGCCCTCAAGACCCACAGACCTCACTCCCAGGCTCTGTCCCAGGGTGGGGAGGGTGTCACAGGAGTGTTCTCAGCTCATAAACCTTCTCCCTCTCCCTTCCACCTCTCTCGTGGGCTCAGGTGGTTAACTATGCTTATGATTTTTGTCTGGTGAAAAGTCCCTGGCGCGGGAGTGCACAAAGGAACTAAACTATCTTGGAGAAGAGGGTGAGAAAAAGTTTAATATTTTCTTTAGGAAAAGAAAAGTGTGGGAATTCCCTGGTGGTCCAGTAGCTAGGACTCTGCACTTCCACTGCAAGGAGCCCAGATTCAATCCCCGGTCGGTCGGGGAACTAAGATCCCGCAAGCTGTGCAGTGCAGCCAAAAAAAAAATGATGATTGTTAATATATTTCCATGTGTTCTACAAACAGATAAAGCCTTGGAAAACTGGCTCATTTTAAAAAAAGAAAAGAAAAGTGTATTTCTGTATTGAATAAGTGATATAGACACCCAGAGGGTAAAACTCAAAAGATACAGAAGGGCAAATCAGTTTCATTCCCATCTCAGTCCTCCAGACCCAGTTCTTTTCCCACAGCCAGTGTTATCAGTTTTTCATGTATCTTTCCAGGAATGTTTTATGCATATATTAGCAAATGGTCTATATTGTTTTTCTCAGCTTTTTTTTCACCATATGTTGTCCCTTATTGTTCTTTTTTCCCCACCCAATGTATCTTTCTTTTTTTTATTTTATTTATTTTTGGCTGCATTGGGTCTTCGTTGCTGTGTGCGAGCTTTCTCTAGTTGTGGCAAGTGGGGGCTATTCTTTTTTTTTTTTTTTTTTTTTTTTTTTTTTGCGGTATGCGGGCCTCTCACTGTTGTGGCCTCCCCCGTTGCGGAGCACAGGCTCCGGATGCGCAGGCCCAGCGGCCATGGCTCACGGGCCCAGCCGCTCCGCGGCATATGGGATCCTCCCAGACCGGGGCACGAACCCGTATCCCCTGCATCGGCAGGCGGACTCTCAACCACTGCGCCACCAGGGAGGCCCCAGGGGGCTATTCTTTGTTGCAGTGTGTGGGCTTCTCATTACAGTGGCTTCTCTTGTTGCAGAGCACGGGCTCTAGGCCCGTGGGCTTCAGTAGTTGCAGCACGTGGGCTCAGTAGTTGTGGCTTGTAGGCTCTAGAGGACAGGCTCAGTAGTTGTGACACACAGGCTTAGTTGCTCCACGGCATATGGGATTTTCCCGGACCAGGGCTCAACCCATGTCCCCTGCATTCTTAACCACTGTGCCACCAGGAAAGTCCCCCCACCCAATGTATCTTGAAGATTGTTTTATATTAGTACACAAGTAGCCTTCTCATTCTTTTTACAGATATAGTATTCCATTGTATGGACATATAATTTTCATTTAACCAGTCCTCTATTGGTGGACATTTAGGCTGTTTCCAATCTCCTGCTATTTCCAAAAATGCAATGAATAAACTTGTATGTAGATCATTTTGTAAATGTATGTCTATCTGAAGGATAAATTCCTAGAAGTGGAATTACTGGGTCCAAAAGTATCTATAGTTGTAATTCTGATCCGTCTTGCCAAATTGCCTTTTATACCCTCTCCAGCAGCGTATGAATGTTTTTTCCCCTGCATCCTTGCCAATGTGGTATTTTATCACACTTTTGGATCTTTGTGCATCTGATAAGTGAAACATAGTGTCTTGATGTACTTTCATTTCGCTTTTGGACTTTTAGTATCAAAATTTTAAAACATGCAAGAAAGTAGAGAAAAAGTACAAAGAATCACCTTGATTTAACTGTTAATATTTGGCCATATTTGCTTGTCCATTTTGGGGTAGGGGTATTTTTAAAGTAAATTGAATATTATCATGACATTTTACTATAATACTTAATTTATCATAATACTTTAGTATGAATATCTGAATAACAAGAGCATTTCCCACCTAGCTATAATTCTGTTATTACACCTAATATAATTAAGAATTCCATAATACAATTTAATACCAACTTAATATTCAAATTTTCCCAGTTGTCTCAAAGATGTCTTTTATGATTAGTTTGTTCAAACTAATTAAGGACTGTGTATTAAGTTTGTGTGTATGTGTATACTTGTAATTTGTACTTCTATTATGAATAGCCTGGACAACTTTTTATACATTTAAGAGACTTTTATAATTTTTTTCTATTAACTCTTTGTTCACATTCTTAGTCCATTTTGCTATTGGATTACTGATCTTTTTCCTTATTAATCTGTAGATGTTCTTTACATACTAGGTAAGTTAGCCCTTTGTGATATGAGTTACAGATAATTTTCCTTGTTTGTTTGACTTTGCTTATGGTATTATATCTCACACAGAACTTTTTT
The DNA here is from genome assembly GCF_964341445.2 of Mesoplodon mirus. Taxonomy (NCBI): domain Eukaryota; kingdom Metazoa; phylum Chordata; class Mammalia; order Artiodactyla; family Ziphiidae; genus Mesoplodon; species Mesoplodon mirus. Next base: position 151,781,591 of record NC_138979.1, on the reverse strand, counting down.
TGATGCAGTTGAACTTTCAATCTTTTATTTTATGGTTTTTGGATTTTGTTTCAGAGTTAGAAGGCCCTTCCCTACACTAACATTATAAAAAACATTCTATTATGATTGATTTTGGTATTTTTATGGTTTTATTTTTTACATTTCAATTTTTGACCACAGTGAAATTTATCCTGGAGATATGAATTTAACTTAATTTTTCCTGGATGGTCATCTAGTTTTGTCAACACCCTGTACCCAATAATCCATCTTTTCCCTTCACATTTGACGTGCCACCTTTATCAGATATTAAATGACTATATATACTTGGGACTATTTCTCTTCCATTGATGTGTCTATATATTCATATGCTAGTACCACACAGTTTCATTATTATAACTTTATACTATACTTTAATATTTGTTAGAAAAAACACCTGGGAATGTGGGTTACCCTTTATTACTCTTCTTTTCTGAAACTTTCCTAGCTATTTTTGTTTATTTTATTTATTTAATACATTTATTTATTTTATTTATTTTTGGCTGTGTTGGGTCTTTGTTGCTGTGCGCAGGCTTTCTCTAGTTGCAGTGAGACGGGGCTACTCGTTGTTGCAGTGTGCGGGCTTTTCATTGTGGTGGCTTCTCTTGTTGTGGGGCACGGGCTCTAGGTGCGTGGGCTTCAGTAGTTGCAGCACGCAGGCTCAGTAGTTGTGGCGCATGGGCTTTGTTGCTCTGTGGCATGTAGGATCTTCCCAGACCAGGGATCAAACCCATATCCCCTGCATTGGCAGGCAGATTCTCAACCACTGTGCCAGCAGGGAAGCCTGTTTTTGTTTATTTTTATAATGAGTTTTCTAATCATTTGTCTAGTTTCCCCCAAAATTTAAATTATATAATATACATATTTTTAAAATAATATTAAATATATAACTTTAGGGTAAATTGACATCTTTATGATATTGAGTTTTCCTATTCAAGAATTGGGTGTGATTTTTCCAATTGTTCAAATCTTTGGTGTGCCTTGGGAGACTTTATAGATTTATATGGATTTTACACAATTGTTTTAAAATTTAAGCTGAAATGTTTTGTCTTTTTATTATCATTGGGGGTTTTCCAAATTCCTATTTCAGGAAAGGATCCTGCCACCCCTTTAGTGTCTCCTTTTACCTCTAGGATTAAATCTAAACTTCTTAGCTTTTCCTTCAAGGCTTTCCACATCCGATTTAAAACCTATTTTCCACATGTTTTTCTTCTTACCTGTAGCTAGTCAGCAACCCCTGAACAAGCTCCATCCTTTTATGCATTCCGTCTTGTGGCTCCTCTCCTTCCTCTTCTGCCTGTGCAAAGTGGTTTTCTTCACGAGCCCCGCCTTGAGTGTCCTAGTTGGAGATGACCTCTCTCCTCTTTCACCCCTGACCATTTATTGTATGTGCCATTTATCTGGTAACTAATCCAATATTACCTTGTGACAGCTTTTGTATTATTAAATGAACTGCCCTTTATCTCTTGTGTGGTTGCAGAACTATTTGTGGGTCTGTGTCTCGTTTCCTCAACTAGATTGCAAAGCCCTTGGGGAGAGTGAGCCTGCCTTGTGCTCCCTGCAGCATCTGGGCCCTATAGGCAGTAACGATAGGAGCAGCAATGATATCAGTGATAGTTAATGTTTACCTCAAGCTTTCTTTCTGTGTGCTGGCTACTGTTTTAAGCACTTTCCATGTATGAACTCATTAGTGGGTAAACACTTGAGTTTTGTTGGGTTTATTTGACCTTAAATTAAACCTTTGAAGGGGGACATAAAAGAAAGGGCACTTGGTCACAATATCCAGACAGTGAGTCTAGCTAGCTGGTCAGAGAGGAAGGGGAGTTTTGTAGGGAAGAAGGAGGCTGGCCACAGCCTAGGAAGGAAAGGGGAGAGGAACAGGCAGCAATGGAGAGGCCCTGAGCTTGATGGTTGCAGAGACGTGAGTATTTTCTGAGGTTCTGGTAGCTTTGATTCAGGCCATGCTAGTGGACTTGCCCGCTTCCCCTTCACTGGCAGGGTTAGGGCTCTGGATATAAGGCCTGGCCCATGGCAGGGCCTTGCTGAGGCCTCTTTTCCACAGCGGTTCCCTGCAGGATGGCCCGGGTCTCCTGGGGACAGCAGGCCCAATGCTCAGCTGCCTCCGCGGCCTGTCCACACACTCCGGTCCTCCCACCTCTCCTGCACTCAGAAGGCTCCACTGAGTGCCTGCTGGGAGTGGATGCACTGAGCGAGCCGATGCGGAGCAGCCAGGGCTATGAGCTGATGGAAATTAATCCCCACCCCTCGGCCTTCCTCTCCTTATGACCATCATGAGCCTCGCAGAATCTTTCCCCTGTCTCAACACTGCAGACTGTTTTAGGGTACTGGGTTTCCTGGGCAATTGCACCCCCGCCTTCAAGTAAAATGCAGCCAGGAGGCCTCCTACCTGAGCTCTAAACCTGCAGCTCCAGCATTTTGGGGCCCAGGGAGCGTTATTTGTTGTTGAGAACTGGAGAGATCTAAGGGTGATTTACATCTGCACCGATGTGTGTGCCAGCCCAGCAGCCTAGAATTAAATTCCACGGCCCAGCTCTTCCTTACACTTCGCTGAGCACAAATAAACACATCTCAGCACCCACATAATAAACTCTTTAGATTCTTAAAGACAGGAAAAGGAGATGGGAAGAAAGGACTTTGACTTTTTGAGACACTTACCTCTAAAGGGGCAACAAATTTCAGCCCCTTAGACAAAGCTCCACCACCGGTTGGAAGGCTTAGCCTCTTACAGCACAGATCCGGTCTCTAGGGAGAGCATCGTGGGACTGAGGCTGGCTCTGTTGAATCTAAACAGGCTCCAGCATAAACGCAATTGCTTTCTGTCCAATATATCATCAGAACTTTAGTTACATTTTGCTGAAGCAGTCCTTGAAATCAGGGAAGTGGTCCAATAGAGTAAGGGGGCCTTTCCCCCTGAAACTTTGCCCAGAAGCCCAGAACAAACAAGTGCCATTTTAATTTTATATTTATTACAGATTTGTATAGTCACTAGTAGTATTTTTGTTCTTCTTGGAAATCTTATTTAGATGGCTTCCATAGAATTCTTTACATGTGACTCCAGCACTCATCATATTTATAATGGAGTTTGCGTCAAGGATGGGGGCTCCTTCCTGTCCTTGGCTGCCTCCCCCTCCACCCAGAGTCTGGCACCTAACAGCTGTACAGTGAACAATTGCTGAATGAATGAATAAGCAAATAAGGGGTCTGAGTTCCTAACACCAAAATAGCCATGAAGTAGGAAGGAATTTGATGCTGTGAGCCTCAGAAACTGCCAGGCTTATACCCTCGAGGCCATGCTGGCTGGGCTCCTCTTTTTGTTGTTATTAAGTCAGACATTTAATAATTTAAGAAGCCAACCGTTCCACAGTTTGGGCTCAGCTGAGCAGACGTTTAGCTTGTTCGCACGGCACTGACAGTCCCTCCTGGCTGGACTGCTCGGAGTCTGCCCTGGCTGTGACCAATCTGAACACACTCTCCCCAGGGACCCTCCATGGCCTCCCCAGGGACCAGGCCCATGACCACATGGCCAGGTCATCTCCTGCCTAGAATCCTCCGCCAGAGTGCCCAGAAGCAGGTTGCCATAGACTGTTCACTAAAGCAAACTTCTCTTCCTGTTTCTATCTTTTCTGCCCCTCTTCTCTCTCTCTTTCACCCTGTCCCCATTCTTTCTGCTATCCCAGCCTCTGTCCTCTCTCCAGCATCTTGATCAAGCTTCCCAGCCCTAACCATACAGGTACCAGCATTTATTTTACAGTACCCTGTATTTTAACAGAGGTGTTAAAAGGTAGCCCACCCGAACTGGTACAGCCTGGGCTGGAAGCTTGGTTTGGGCTGAGGCTGATTTAGGCTGGGGGTGGCATGTCAGCTTCCCAGGTTTGAAGATGGAAAATCCTGCCTGCCATTCTGCGGGAGAGAAGGAGAGCTTAGTGCCATGCACAGCCCCCACCCCAAGCCCCCACTACCCTTCACCCTACGTGGATCACACATTCCACATGACCTCACTGTTTCCATGCTCATCTTTCTCCTCTACCTACCAGCAGCTCCTTGAGGGCAGGCAGTTTGTTTTACTTTTATGTATCAGCAGGCCTGGCGTAGGAGCTGAATAAACCTCTGCACAGTCAGCTACAGTACAGCTCTGGAGACCTACTGCGTGCCAGACGCCAGGCCTTGGGGATTTAGAAGTGAACAAGACAGACAGATTTTGCTGGGCTCAAGGAGCCTGCAGTCTTGCAGGAAAGACAGACTTTCAACTAATCTGAGTATGAGGAGAGAGAAATGAGAAATGCAGATGCAGGGGTCGGGGCACACAAGGAGAGACAGAACCTAGGCAAGAGCTTAGGTTCCTGGAGAAGCACTGTTTCCACTGACTCCTAAAGGATGACTAGGAGTTAGGTGAACGGGGTGAGGGGTGGAGTGTCCGAGAGAGAGCATTCTAGGCAGAGGGAATATTTGTTGGATGGGTGTACGGGTGAACCTGGCATTGAATTCTGAGCTCGCTGGCCCAGTGGTCCAGAGCATTCTGATGCGCACAGGGAAGCAGGTGACTGGATTAGGGGTGTCTTGATACCGTGGTGGTGGAAGTTACCTCTTTATTACCCCAGTCATGGCACGTGGACCTGTGAAGCCAAAAGGTTACGCTCTGGTCAGAAATGCTCCTCAGAAGGGGATGGAATAGATACATCAACCTCCTCTGCCAGGGATGGGGCAACTCTGGGGTTAAGGTGAAAACCCCTTCGGCCCCATGTCACATTGCAAATGGACCCTGCCAACCTCAGGCACCTCACCCAAGGCTCTTCTCCCCACCCAGATGAGCGGGAAGTTGTTCAGAAGAAAACCTTCACAAAATGGGTGAACTCGCACCTGGCGCGCGTGTCCTGCCGCATCACTGACCTCTACAAGGACCTGCGGGATGGGAGGATGCTCATCAAGCTGCTGGAAGTGCTCTCTGGAGAGATGCTGGTAAAGCCCCTTTCCCCAGGCCCTGTGGCTGCTGCTCCGCCCCTCTTCAGGAAAGACATGGTCTGGGGGCCTCTCCAGTTCTCATGGCCTTCCAAGGTTTCTCCCTATTCTTTTTTTTTTTTTTTTTTTTTTTTTTTTTGCTGTACGCGAGCCTTTCACTGTTGTGGCCTCTCCCGTTGCGGAGCACAGGCTCTGGACGCGCAGGCTCCGGATGCGCAGGCTCAGCGGCCATGGCTCATGGGCCCAGCCGCTCCGCGGCATGTGGGATCTTCCTGGACCGGGGCACGAACCCACGTCCCCTGCATCGGCAGGCGGACTCTGAACCACTGCGCCACCAGGGAAGCCCTCTCCCTATTCTTTTGGGAGGTTTCAGTACTAATGATGTGAGGTGTCCGTGTGGCTGACTGGGTTCCCTGAACGTGTTCATCTAAATATGTCCCAGCATAAATGCCTGGCTTTCCATCTAATATATCATCAAAACTTTTGTTAATTTTGCTGAAACATTTCAGAATTTCTTGCCTCCTCTGGCCACTCCCACCCCTTCATGCTCCTCCCAGAAGCCATGCAGAGCTCTTGACTTTCTCCTCTTGGCATCTGGTTATCTGTGACTGGCCTGCAATAGGCCCACCCTCAGCCTCCTTGCGCAGGCTAAGACATATCCCATTACCCAGCTGGAAAAATTTGCCTCCTTCTTGGAACGAGGAGGAACGTGTCAAAGATATTTTCCTGTGTATCCATCACTCTAACAAGTGGAAATTTATCACAGGCCCTCTTAGTTGTAACCCACCTGGTGGTAACGTTGCCCCTGCAGGAGAGCCAGATCAAGGCTCATGTTTTGCTCAGTTACTTCTATTATGACCTTGGGTCTGTCAGGCAGGACCTTCTTTGCCTCATTTCCCCCGTGTGTAAACCGATACCTGTACCTGATGTAGTAGCCTAAGACCTCAGGGTTTGAATGTATGGTACCACATTCATCTGTTGCCTTTTCAACTCCAGACTGAAGTTGAAGAATGCCTCTTACCCCACTAGAGAGAGTTACCACTAAGAAACCTTCAGATGATGCAGTTACTTATCAATGGTGGTCCCCTTGAGCTTTGGCTGAGGCCGTTTGGGGGTGGGGAGGGAGGAGGTTGGATGGCAGAATGGACCCATTATCAGTCACCACACTAAAAGCCGTTCTTATCACCAATCAGCAGTAAACAGTTCCTAGAACTGTGCCTTGCACATAGTAAGGGCTCAACGAACTACCTGTTATGTTACTATATTTGAATGCCACTTATCACCCACTCAGAAGCCTTTGTTTAGACCCAGGAACAGTACTGATGCAGCCCACTTGCAGAACTCTGGGTGCTCAAGAGAGGGAGCCTCTGAACTTTGCTGAAAGGATGGGGTTGAAAAGTGTCAAGGAGTGAGCATGGGAGTTGGAGTTTGGCATGGAGGGTGGATGCTGATGACCGGAGCTGGTCCAGGCGTGACCATGAGGTTCTTCCATGCCCACGGGGCATGCTGTCCCTCAGCCAAAGCCCACGAAGGGGAAGATGCGCATCCACTGCCTGGAGAATGTGGACAAGGCCCTGCAGTTCCTGAAGGAGCAGCGTGTGCACCTGGAGAACATGGGATCCCACGACATCGTGGATGGCAACCACCGCCTGGTCCTGGGCCTCATCTGGACCATCATCCTCCGCTTCCAGGTGGGTTCCCGGGGGGCAGAGGGGGTGGACGGAGCTTCCCTGGGCCAGACTGGGTTTGGGAATCTTATAAAATGGTGAATAAGTGCGAGTGTTTGCACATTCTGGGAGGCTAGAAGCCCGTCCTGTGGGACAATGCTTGTAGGAAGGAGAAACCATCCTGTGCATCGCCAAGTTGCTGAAGCTCAGGGCGAGCTGTTCAGTCAATAGCTAGTTTTTTGAGAGAGAGGATAGAAATTAGTAGCTGGGCTGAGATCTGGCTGGAAGATCTACTTTTGTCCCCTTCCCCCCACATGTGTCACTTTTTGGTTTTTTAAGTAGTTTGGTTCAGAAATTGCAAGAGTGCAGAAGATCTGCTTTTATGTTTTTCACTCAGAAGCTTTTCTCTTCCCACCCTGAAATTCAAGGTCGCTTATTTGTAAGGAATTTAGAAAGCCCGAGGGGAGGAAAGCAGGGCCTTCCACCTGCTGGTCTGGGGACAGAAAGAACCTAGTTGGAGGAGGGAAGGGCAGGGAGAAGGAAGATAACACACAGCTCCCGGCCTGAAGATCTCACCCAAGTGGTCTTGGGTGTCCAGTCTCACTCTCTGAGGGTGTGTATGATGAAACGGTAATAACAGCAGAATTGGGGAGGATGAAAAGGCAAGAGGAGCTGCTGATCAAAGTACAGCACCTTCCGGGCTTCCCTGGTGGCGCAGTGGTTGAGAGTCTGCCTGCCGATGCAGGGGACACGGGTTCGTACCCCGGTCCGGGAGGATCCCACATGCCGTGGAGCAGCTGGGCCCGTGAGCCATGGCCTCTGAGCCCGCGTGTCCGGAGCCTGTGCTCTGCAACGGGAGAGGCCACAACAGTGAGAGGCCCGCGTACCGCAAAAAAAAAAAAACACAGCACCTTCCAGCGTTCATGCCGTTCCATGGCCCAGGTGGCACGCACCTCCTGAGGAGGAATGAGGGCATCCTGCTGTTTAGTCCTGGCCTCCCCTTCAAGTTTCAAGTTGGAGCAGTCTCCTCTGACGTGGAGAAGCTGACCAAGGCAGAGAAACAGGCCTCCAGGACCCGGGGCCTCAGGCTGCGGGGCAGCTGCAGGGCTGGCGACGGGATGGACGGCTACAGAGGAGGAAGGACCGAGGGGGCCCTCCAGGGAGAGCAGGGAGGCTCTGGGCCAGATGCAAATCTAAGTCTTCCCTCTCTTGTTCCTGTGTCCACAGATTCAGGACATCGTTGTCCAGACTCAGGAAGGTCGTGAGACGCGCTCAGCCAAGGACGCGTTGCTGTTATGGTGTCAGATGAAGACGGCAGGGTATGCCCTGGGGACCAGCCAGTGCCACATTCCTCACCACCCCCTGTGCCTCCCAAGCATTGCCGTCCCCAAGGGACATAGACGCCATCACCCAGAACTACATCCATTTGGGCGTAGTTGATGCACAGTCTATCCTGACCTGATTCTTACAGGCCCGGAATACAGGATTCTATCCTCAAATTGCCTGGGTCAGACCATGGGGTCTGTTGGGGGCGAGAGTCTCTTGGGCCCACCTGATGAAGGAGCCTCTTTGTGTGACTTAACGGCTGCCCTCTTGTTGAAGGGGCTCGAGAAGGGTCCGGTCCACTCCTCTCCTGAGGTGTTGGCCCTGGGTTCACACACTTGTAGGGACCCCAGAAGAATCTGTTTCTTAGCTCTTCATGCTTTTCTTGGATGCAGCTACCCCCATGTCAACGTCACCAACTTCACCTCCAGCTGGAAGGATGGCCTAGCCTTTAACGCCCTGATCCACAAGCACCGGTAAGGGAGGGAGCGGAGCGGGAACCCCTGTGGGAGCCAGAGAGCCCTGGGGGGACTGGGACACCTTGCACTTAACGTGTAGGCTGCTGTTCAAGCGTCACAGGAATGGTACAGCCGTGGCGCCTTCTCCTCTCACCCTCGGCATCCTGCCTCCCTTAAATCCCCCTTCCTCACACGCTGGTGCTCACAGCTCCCTCCTCGGTCCCGTCTCCTCCTCTCACTTTTCCGGCTCAGCCACCTGCCTGCGTCTGCCCAGGGTCTTTGCCCTTTCGGTGGGGATGCCATGCTCCCTGCCCTCTAACAGTCTGGCTTCATCCCCAGGCCCGACCTGATTGACTTTGATAAGCTGAAGGACTCCAACGCCCGGCACAACCTGGAGCACGCGTTCGACGTGGCTGAGCGACAGCTGGGCATCATCCCGCTCCTCGACCCTGAAGGTGAGCCAGCGCCCACAAGACCGTCAGGGCACCTGGAGGAGTGTGGGCCGTGCTGGGAGAGCCGTGGGCATGGTGGCCGGGCCAGGGCTCCGCTCCAACCTGCTCTTCAGACCCAAGCTGGCTCCTGACACCTTCCCTGCCTGACTGGGGGCCCACTGTAGTCTTTCCATCCTTTTCCCTTCTTTCATTCTTTGTGGTCCTAATATGGATTTCATCCTCTCACTAAAATCGCAGCCTATTCCTCTTCCACTCTCGCCTGTCACTTGGTGCCTGTAGTTGAACTTCGTGATGGAGACACAGGGAGATGAACCCCCTGAGCCTGACATTTCCAACTTCCGATTGGTCCTGAGAGCCCACCCTTTCCCCTTGCAGATGTCTTCACAGAAAACCCTGACGAGAAATCCATCATCACCTACGTGGTGGCGTTTTACCACTACTTCTCCAAGATGAAGGTGCTGGCAGTGGAGGGCAAGCGTGTTGGCAAGGTACTGAGCTGCTGTGTAACCAGAGTGTCACCGTTTCCCTGCTTGCCACGCACAGGCCTTGACTGAGATGCTCCCTTTCTACCCTAAGAGCTTTGTGTCTGGACCCCAGCTGTGGAAGAGGGTGCACATCACCCCCCACCAACTTCCTCTGAAGCCAAGCATTGCCAGGTTAATGGCTCCCAAGCTGAATTCCAACACAGGTTGATGGTCTGTCCCAAACAAGGTCATAGCCCGTAGCTCTGAGCCGACCTTCCACCTGCAGACCCATGTCTCGTGAGCATTCCCACAGGAACAAAACAGGCTCTTTACTTGTTAGTTTATTGTGGTTTCATGCCTCTTAGGCTCCGCAGCCTACCGTACAGGGGAGCCACCCCACTGTATGGACCCTCGTGCTGGAGTCCTTTCCCCGGCTGGGTCTTTTGCCCCTCCAGGGCAGGGACTGTTTCTCATTCATCTTCGTGCACTGGTGTTTAGCAAAGACAATGCCAGGAAGCCCTCCATCCCTAATACCCACTCTTAAATAAACAGGACCTTGGCCTCTCTGGCGGCTGGATTGGAACGCACAGGCAGCTTTCTAGTCTTTTACAGGGTTCGGGAGGGGGGAGCTGCTCCTGTTCCCGAGCACAGCCAGGTCCCTCCTGACGTTGCCGGCACACTTCCAGTCCGGCCCCCTGCTCAGCAGTGGTCTTGGGCTCAGGGAACAAACCCAACATAAACGCTCCAGGGCTTGCGAGGAGGAGGACCACCTCGATTGTGGTCCCCGGTGGCATCCTCATTGGCGTCCTCGCCCTTCTGACAAGGATGAGTCACAAGGTGATTCCCTAGGTAATTGACCATGCCATTGAGACCGAGAAGATGATTGAAAAGTACAGCGGTCTGGCCTCAGACCTGCTCACCTGGATCGAGCAGACCATCACTGTCCTGAACAGCCGCAAGTTCGCCAACTCCCTGACCGGTGTCCAGCAGCAGCTGCAGGCCTTCAGTACCTATCGCACCGTGGAGAAGCCGCCCAAGTAAGGGCCTGGGCACTCGGGAGGGCGGGCATCACGGCCGAGAAACCACCTCCAGAGGGTTGGAGGGCCTGGAGAAGGAATCCGGGAGGCGGCTCCTGGAGGTTAGAGAGCTGCCCATCTGTCACCTCCTTCATCCCGTTTTGTCTCCCTGCTCCCAGGCCGTCAGCCTACAGGCAGTGGGCATTGAGTAACCCCTGACTCAAAGCCAAAGAAATACTCTCCCAGATCCCTGAAGGGGAGCAGCAGTGAAATCTCAGACTTCAGAGTCTCTTTAAAGAATGTGCTGGAAAGTTCCTCTCTCTTCTGTGCACTGAGCTGCGGGTTTGTTCTTTGGTAGTGACCTCTGCATCCACAGCCCCAGAGCTCTCCACGTGAGGCCCTGTTGATCATCAAGCACATCCTTCTTCCTCTCCCATCTGTCGCTGCTCATCCATTAACAGGGCACTTAGTCTGCCTCTCGGGACCTCTGCTCCACTCCAGCGTGTGCAGGGCCTATGTTCACATATGCACATGCAAACACAACTGTGCACACGCGTGCACACGCACACCCACACAGACACGGGGCATTCCAGCTCGCCTGCCCTTAGCTTGGCCGGCTCCCCAGAAACAGATTTCTAGCTCATCGGTGGTACCCTCTGCCTTGTTCCTCCGCCGCTCATTCATTCATGACTAGCAAGCAGGGAAAGGCGAGACACGGAGTCTGGGATGTACTATAAACAAGTATCTGATTTCTGGCCTGACACTAACCCACTTTCAAAGTCCTAAATCCAATACAGATAACATGCCCCATGAGTCTACCAGGCACTGCACACAGGGGTAGCATCTCCTGGCTGCGTAGACAGTGCTCAAGGCCACAGCCCTCCTGCAGTGCCTGTGAGCAGGCAGATGAATTAGGCTGGCCTCAGGGTGGGGACCTTGCTTACCAGCTGATCTTTGACTCCTGCGTGGTGGAGGTAGAAGTGGGTAAATACTTGGCTACGGGCAGAAATGGGAAAGTACCCAGTTACCTGAAGCTTGGACCCTGGGTTCCAGAAATCCAGCCTGCTGCCAGTTCTCAACTCCTACACCTAACCTCCTCCCAGAGCCTAGCCTTTCCTCCCCTCTCAGAAGCATCTGGGTTTTGCATTGTTGTCAGGAGAGCCGACTTATTAGTACTCAGGTGAAAGTTGGGCTCGGTGTGATATGTTCTTACGTGGATAATGCTGCTTCCACGTAAGAACATACATGGTTTTATTGACTCACTCAGCAAAAAACTGAGTGAAGAGCTAGTCAAAAGCCTTCAACTGTTTGCAGAACAGGGAAGAGTTTCTTTGTATGGATTACTAAAACTTGATACCTATAGGAATTACCAGAACAGTCCAGTTAGCCATTCCTCCGTGGAAGCAAATGACAAGCAAATGCTGCAGTAGTTGTTTTCTCTGGTTTATGTTGCAAAGACTCAACCCCTGTTAGATCTCAGTTGGCGAGTATGATAGATTGATGGATCTTTTAACAGGTAAGTAAACCTATGTAGATCCTCTTTACTTTTTTAAGAGAAATGTGTTTTGCTATCCAAGCTCCAAGATGCCAGGGTTCCATGTTCACTTAAAAAAGAACAACTGTCTGGGACTTCCCTGGTGGTCCAGTGGCTAAGACTCTGCACTTCCAATGCAGGGGACGCGGGTTTGATCCTTGGTCGGGGAACTAAGATCCCACATGCCGCATGGCCGACCAGAAAATTAAAAAAAAAAAAAAAAACTGGCTGTGGGAATCTCGACACTCATCTCCCTACCTCTTTTTTCTTGACAGGTTTCAGGAGAAGGGGAATCTAGAAGTCCTACTTTTTACCATCCAGTCACGGATGAGAGCCAACAATCAGAAAGTGTACACACCCCATGATGGGAAACTCGTGTCTGACATCAACCGGGTACAGCAACGTTTTCCATTTCACATTGCCAGTGTGTTGATTGAGCTCCTGATAAGGACACAGGGAATGGTCCCTGGACAGGGTTAAACCAAGCCACTTTCTGTGGTGTTATTAATGACACACCTGGCTATTGAGGGTGCTATCTGAGCTTAGCCCTGAGAGGTCAGACTCCACCCACCAAGCATCCATTCAGCCCCCTGTTCAGGGGTGGAGGGAGGGGCAAGATAGGTGAAGGGAATGTATTAGGTATAAAATAAATAAGATACAAGGATTTAATGCACAGCACAGGGAATATAGCCCATATTTTATAACAACTTTATATGGAGTATAATCTATAAAAATATTGAATCACTGTTATATACCTGAAACTAATACAATATTGTAAGTCAACTATACTTCAATTTAAAAAATTAAAAAAGAAAAAGAGGCAGTTGTTACACATTTCCAGCTCAAAGTTGCCATAAGAATCGGGATGCAGCGGGTTTGCCAGTGGCTTGAGTGAGCTCCTCATAAGGGCACATGTAATGGTCCCAGGACAGGGTTAAGCCAAGCCACTTCCTGTGGTGTTATTAACGACACACCTGGCTGTTGAGGGTGCTAAGTCTAGCCCTGAGAGGTCAGACTCTACCCACTGTCCACCGGTTCAGCCCCCTGTTCAGATGCCCAGAGTCCATTATTTAGAGCCAGTTTTATAGCCTATTCTCTGTAGAACCTTGAGGTTTTTTGGAGAATATTGACTACTTTTAACAGAAGGGAAATGCCTTATGACATTTCGGAGGTTTCGAGGTCTACCACCACCTGGAAGTTCCAGTGGAATGGAGGTAGCCATTTAGCCAATAGGAATTTACTGAGCACCCACAGAGGCAAATAACACTGTACTAAACCAAGAGTCTGAGGCAGATTTAGGAGAAGAGGGAACTGGGGGGTCATGACCGGTGCTCCCTGAATCTTTCATCTGCCCAGACAGGAAAGCCGAAAGGCTGTCACTGAGCTTTAATCTAGGCTCTGCCTAGATTCCTAAAATCGCTCAGTGTTGGGTGAAAGAGTCGGGACCCCCAAATCCCAAGAGCTCTCCTCTACCCCTCGTGCAGGCCTGGGAAAGCCTGGAGGAAGCTGAGTACCGGCGTGAGCTGGCTCTGAGGGAGGAGCTCATCCGGCAGGAGAAGCTAGAGCAGCTGGCCCGGCGCTTTGACCGAAAGGCTGCCATGAGAGAGACGTGGCTCAATGAAAACCAGCGGCTTGTGGCCCAGGTAAAGGGGGCCGCGCTTGGGGTTGCAGGAGAGGGGGAGCTTTCCAGAGCCCCCAGCAGACAGCAGGGCTGGAGCCCACGCTGGTCTCTCGGTGGCGGCAGCAGGATAAGCCTCTCCACAGGTCTTGCAGCCCTGCTCCCCGTGACTGGGTGGATCAAGATTCACATCTGAAAAGGAACTCTCCCAGGTTGACAAAGCCTCATTTTTAGGAAAGAGCCACACAATCCAAAAATGGCCCCAAAAGTTGTCTCACGTGAGCCAGTGGCATCACCTAGAGCCAGAGTTCAGGTTGACATTTCAGTGGTCCTCCGGGGATGTGATGAAAACAGTGCACCTCGTATGTGTCAGACATGCCCCTTGGACTCTGGCCTCTGGGGCTGTGTCACATTTCACTAGCTGAAAATTGACCCCGGGACTGATTCTCCATGAGACCATCTGTTCCTTCCCACTTGGAGCTTGGAATCAAATTTCCCCTTTCATCCCGAAAGGGGAAAGCAAGCATTCTGAGAGAATTGGAGAGTGTGCATTCACCCCAGATAGCATGGGGGTAAACCGTCTGTGTACAGCTGCATGGTTTCCTAGTGAGAAGCCCCTTCCTGCCCAGAATCGGGCAGGTCCACGCAAAGCAGGGTGGTGAGTGCCAGCACGTGGTGAAAGAGCTCTGTTAGTAATATTCACCCAGTGTTACCCACAAGGATGGCACAGTGAGTAAAATCACAAGCTTCTTGTAAAGGTTCTCGTGAGACGTTTAGTCTTTGGAACTTGGCTCTGATAAGATAGGCTGAAAAAGTGGCAGAAGTAACTCGTTGGGAAAGGGCTTTCCCGTCCAGCAGTTGTTCCAAAGGGACCCCCTGTTTCTCTGCATTTGGGGACCAGCTAAGCGGAGCCTGATTGAGCTGCCTGTTTTCCTCCCTGGGGGACAGGATAATTTCGGGTACGACCTGGCAGCTGTGGAGGCCGCCAAGAAGAAGCATGAGGCCATTGAGACGGACACGGCTGCCTACGAGGAGCGGGTGAGGGCCCTGGAGGACCTGGCCCAGGAGCTGGAGCGGGAGAATTACCACGACCAGAAGCGCATCACGGCCCGCAAGGACAACGTCCTGCGCCTGTGGAACTACCTGCAGGAGCTGCTGCAGTCCCGGCGCCAGAGGCTTGAGAAGACGCTGGCCCTGCAGAAGCTCTTCCAGGACATGCTGCACAGCATCGACTGGATGGATGAGATCAAGGTGGGCTCAGACACCCCCATCCCCCGCCCCCGTGTCCACCTGGGGCTTCAGCACCTGCCCTGAAATGGGAGTGTGCTTCCATAGGCACCTCCCAGCCCCACCTCCCTGAGTCAGAGTGGAGAATCCGAGGCAGCACAGCATCGGGCTGCATCCACCTCTCAATGGCTTAGCTCACACTGCTCCAGCCCAGATCTTCTATATTCCCCGTGATCGAGAAATCTGGGGTTCATAGTAGCACAGGTGCCAACCTGCAGGGCCTAGAAGACACAGACACCCATCAGGAGCCTGGAGAATCAGGCTCTGGGTAATCATGATTTGACTCTGGTGGGAACCCAGACCTCCCGGCACAGAGCCACCAAGAAGTCTCTCTCCTCTCCCTCTACCACAGTGGCTCTCAACTGAGGATCACATCAGACTGACCACAGAGCTTTCTAAAAATACGCATGCCCAGGCCCCAAGTCAGGGACACACATAGGAGATTGAGTGTAGGGCTTGAGCTCCTGAAAGGTGCTCCCTGAATGATTTTAATGGGCACCCCCAGTGGGAGCTCCTGCTCTGTAGCTTCTTTCCCGCTGAGCAGCAGCTGTTTTCCAGCTGCATCTGACTCATCCTGGCCCCAACACACCACGGACGCTCCCTTCAGAGGGGTCTTCTCCGAGCGGGTGGGTTTCTTCACCTCTCCTCGCTCCCTCTACCTTATCTGTCCTCTTTGCCAGGCTCACCTCTTGTCTGCCGAGTTCGGGAAGCACTTGTTGGAGGTCGAGGACTTGCTACAAAAACACAAGTTGATGGAGGCTGACATCGCCATCCAAGGGGACAAAGTGAAGGCCATCACCACAGCCACTCTTCAGTTCACTGAGGAGCCAGGTGAGGCCACAGGTGTTTTCCTGTTGAGGCCTCTGGCTCAACACTCCAGCACCCCAGCTTGGATAAATCTAGTTGTACAATTCTGCCTCTTTCATCAACTAATGGTGCAAGAAAGAAGTTTGAGGGATAGCAAAATTCTCCAGAGGGCAGGCAACTGCTTTGGCCGTCTATAGTCAGAAGGGTTTATAAGAACCAAGAAGGCATGCTCCGTCTTTCATTCTCTCTGCTAGTTCAAGTTATAGCAGAGACAATTTAGGTTTACAGCTTCTGGTCTTAGATAGGTGACCCCCACTGCCTCTTTGAAGAATCATCTTGAAATTTGTGCCTGGTTCTTTTTAAAATAATTTTACATTGTGCATTTCTATTGAGAGTTGACCCAACTTTTAACCTCTCTTATTCCTGAAGTTTTAGTGGGAATTCATTAAAAAGAACTAATTAAAAGCCTGTCCTCTAAGCAACTGGGAACTGGGACCCCCTGCGTCCAATCCCAAAGCCCCAGTGAGATGGCAGGTTCTAGACGACACAGTCCTAGCCTGGCACCTGATCTGAAGGTTGCCCTTCAGATGAAGCCCTTACCCTTTTTGTCCTCCCTCCTCCCATTCCTCCCAGGGTACCAGCCTTGCGACCCCCAGGTCATCCGGGACCGTGTCAGCCACCTGGAGCAGTGCTTCGAGGAGCTGAGCAACACAGCAGCCGGACGCAAGGCCCAGCTGGAGCAGTCCAAGCGGCTCTGGAAGTTCTTCTGGGAGATGGATGAGGCCGAGAGCTGGATCAAGGAGAAGGAGCAGATTTACTCCTCCCTGGACTATGGCAAGGACCTGACCAGCGTGCTCATCCTGCAGCGCAAGCACAAGGCCTTCGAGGACGAGCTGCGCGGGCTGGATGCCCACCTGGACCAGATCTTCCAGGAGGCTGAGGGCATGGTTGCACGCAAGCAGTTTGGGCACCCGCAGATCGAGGCCCGGATCAAGGAGGTGTCTGCCCAGTGGAACCAGCTGAAGGAGCTGGCTGCCTTCCGCAAGAAGAACCTCCAGGACGCTGAGAACTTCTTTCAGTTCCAGGGTGATGCGGACGATCTGAAGGCCTGGCTGCAAGATGCCCACCGGCTGCTCTCGGGAGAAGATGTGGGGCAAGATGAAGGGGCCACACAGGCCCTGGGCAAGAAGCACAAGGACTTTCTGGAGGAGCTAGAGGAGAGCCGCGGGGTGATGGAGCATCTGGAACAGCAGGCCCAGGGGTTCCCCCAAGAGTTTCGGGATTCCCCAGATGTGACCAACCGGCTGCAGGCCCTCCGGGATCTCTACCAGCAGGTGGTGGCCCAAGCGGACATGCGTCGGCAGAGGCTGCAGGATGCCCTGGACCTGTACACGGTGTTTGGGGAGACGGATGCCTGTGAACTGTGGATGGGCGAGAAGGGGAAGTGGCTGGCCCAGATGGACATCCCAGACACGCTGGAGGACCTGGAGGTCGTGCAGCACAGGTCAGGGCCGGCCCTTCCCTCTCGCCTCCCACTACGTGGTCTGTGCTCCTAGTGCTGGGACAGCCTCCAGATCAACAAGGGTCTCTTTGAGAGGCCATAGGATGCCTCAGAGGCATCCTAAGACAAAGGGGCTCCTTCTGGTCCAGGTGTTTGATGACTTTTCAGCTACAGCAGCCTTTATTCAAATGAATGGTGGTTGTGGTGAAGGGGGCGCAAGAGGCTGGACCCCACAAGCTCTAGCTTTCTTTGGCAGTCCCTAAACCACAGAACCCCGAGGGGCCACAGAGACCAGTTTGTAAATCACCAGTCTGCAAGGCCACTCTCATTTCCATTATTCCGATTCCATCAGCACTCTGGCATGGGAGGGCGTGCCCCCAGTCTGTGCGGCATCCCATCATCCTGAGTACAGAATCCAAGGAGTTGAGGAAAAGAAGTCACTCCTCGATCATGCCAAGGTGGTCCCACGCTGATGCTGGAGGGACCTGGGCTCTTATCTCAGAAGAGTCAGCTTTCATAACCACACGGTGCCCCACCCCTCAGCAGCTCTGCCTTCTCCTACCCAGGGGCGGAGCACCTGGCTGGGGAGGTATCCTTCAGGTCCAGGTGTCAAGGCAGTGGAATTAGGGTCCATGAGCAGCAGCTGGGGCAGTGGAAGCATGGCAGGTAGTCTCTGTGGCGATTAACACCTCCTACACCTCATTTTCCCATAAACCTCTCTGTTTAGCCAGTTGTCTTATAAGTAACCAGTTCTCTCCCAGCCTGACCCAGGAAATGCTAAACCATGAAACTGGACCCATGAACCAGAAAATAGGGTGTGTTAGCACACCTTTCTCCCCTCTTACCTGGTCAATGTATTTAGGAGGTGGGAGAAGAAAGCAAGCGCTACACATTCTGGGGACCGGCCACTGCTGCCTTACCAATCCTCATTTTCTCTGTCCACATCAGGTTTGATATCCTGGACCAGGAGATGAAGACTTTGATGGCTCAGATTGATGGCGTGAACCTTGCTGCCAACAGCCTGGTAGAGAGTAACCACCCACGCAGTGGGGAAGTGAAGAAGTGCCAGGACCACCTGAATACCAGGTGGGGTGTGGGTAGGGCTTGGGGCTAAGGGCTTCTTTTCCCGACACCTGACAGAGCCCTGGGGGTGTGGCCCAGAAGTCAGGATGCCTGCTATGCACTGCCAGGTTTGTATCCTCAGAGCTCTTGCCTCACTCAGCCAAAGTCTCCTTCTGACACTGGAGCTTTAGCAGCAAGGAGGAGAGACCTGTGTGGTGACCAGCCCAGGGAGGGAGAGAGACTTGTTCGCAGAGCTGCGAATGCTGTGCCTGGGGCGGGCATGTGCTGAGTGATGGAGCGAATGTCCTGAGTGCATCCATAGTTAGAATCAGGCCATGTGGTACTCATGTCGCATTTCCCTGGATGTTCTTAGGCAGGGAAAATTGCTTTCTGAGAGCTCTTAAGTACTGTCCATTAAAAAAAAGCTCCTGCTTGCACCAAAATGTAGCACTGGTAATGAGACTGGCTTGAATGAAGAGGAGAATTAGCAGCAAGCCTTGAGCACACTTCGTGGCCAGAACAAAAAACAGGCCCTAAGGAGCCTTTGGAGAGGGGCTGCTTTCAGTACAGGGTGTAATTGCCACGAGTTCCTTGAGGACCTCTGAGGACGGAGCATGCGCCTGTGTCCTGTTTGTTACCCTGGGTCCTACACGCACAATGGGACGTGTTCACCATCTCCCCACTACCCCGGTCCCTCTCCCCACACTTGTGCCTGAGCCCTGCTCTGCCCGAGGCAACCTTGGAGGCGGGGTTAGGGAAGACTCAGCTGTAAAGAAAAGGAGCAGCACAGTGGGGGCTTAAGAGGAGGCCAGGGGTGACTTTGGAGCCACTAGATTATCTCAGCATCCAAAGAAGGGGACTGTAGTTCAGGAGGGTCCTCTGTAATCTAAGGTTTATGCAGAGGAGGAGCATGCCTCCTTGTTCTTCTTTAGGTTTGGAGGTAACGGGATGCATGTGCATGCATGTATGTGTGTGCATGTGCATGACACACAGGAAGTACTTGTCAGCTAGTACATCTGCTGCTTTGATGAGTTATGGTCAGAGAATGATCTTACAGACCTCTAAGCCATACACCATCCTAAGTGGAATACACCAAGATACTTGTCATCCTCAGGTGAGAGAGAACCTGAGGTGTGAAAAGGTAAAATGGTTTTCCATGACATCTGAGTGTTGAAAGGTACCTGAGCCGTGTACCCCAGACAGCCTGCATCCTGCACAAACATTCCAAGCATAGGGAGCTCGCCCCGTCCCTGTGTAGCACAGCCCATTTGGGAGCAGCCCCTTTTGGGTAGAAAGTTTGATCTCATCGTGAGTAGAAATCTGCCTCCTTGAAATTCGGGCTCTGCCCGTTAGACATAACGAAACTTACCCTGATTCTTCTTCCACGTGATAGCTCTTCAAGTGTTTTTAAAGACAGTTGTCATTCTTCACCGCATCCACAGTCCTGCCACTAAGTCGCTGCTGTTCTCTCTACAGAGTGCATCCTCCTCCAACTGCGTAGTCTAAATCATGCTTGTTTTTAGGCCAGTCCAGGTTCCTCTCCTTCCCGGTTTCCAGGATGAAAAAGTATCTTTCCCTCCCTTGACTGGCTTAGAGCTTCACTTTCTACCTTGTATTGTAATTACTTTTGTCCTGAAGAACTTTTCTACTAGACTGTAAGCGAATGAAGAGCAGTATCTTTATATATTGTCCACAGTGCTCTGAGCACCAAGCATTTTGCTGTCTGAGGTTCCCTCTGTTCAGAATATTCTTTTCCCCAGTATCCACTTGCCTTAGTCCCTCGCTCAGATCTCAGCTCACGTGTCAGCTTCTTGGAGCAGCCCGCACTGTCCACCCCATTCAAAGTATCACTACCTGCTTCCCATCCAGCTCCTCTGCCTCGATCCTGTTATCTGCTTTCGTTTTTTCCACTGTACTTGTCACCACCTGATGGATTAAAAACTTATTTGTCTCTGCCCACTCGAATGAGGGCACTTTGGTTTGTTCCTTGCTACATGCCCAGAGCCTTGAACGGGGCCTGGCACAAGGCACTTGGTAGTTGTGTGATATAACACAGTGAATGAGTGACCGGGGACAAAACTGAAATATCTTCTGCCAGGCTCGGCACATATGAGTCATTCAAACACTTACTGAATGTGTGATTACTTCCCACCACATGCATTCTAGTTGACCAACATTTTCTTAACAGTCTTGGGCCCAGGACCAAACCTGGACTCCTGACATGGTCTGGCCAGTGCTGCCTGGAGCAGTTCTATTAACTGCCTCCCTTTTGGAGATGGTGCAGTGGAGGGGAAGTTGGGTTTAGGAGGCAGACGAGACCCAAACCTCGTCTGTCCCCTGTGTGGACTCTGCCTGGTGGCTGCAGTGAGGCCACACCAGGAAAAGTCTGGAAAATCGCCATGGAGCCACTTGTCCAGGGGCACTGCCAGAGCCTCTCCTGTGGCTTCTGGATGGAGCCAGGAGATCTCACAGCCCTGGAGTGCCTCGCTATCCTTTCACAGTGGTTTCAGACCACCTTGGAGGAAATCTCCTGCTCCTTCCCCTTGAGGTCCAGCCTCAGCAGCATCCATGCACCAGGCACAGAACTATGCAAAGATGAGCGAGCTACTCGGGGCCCCATCCTTAAATAAATCACTCCTGTGGAGGCGCTGGAGGTTTGCCCATTGAAATACAGCTCAGATGACCACCATGAGATTGCTATTATCCCTACTCACAGCTCCCTTAGTCCTCTCTGCCTGGTACGCGCTATGTACGTAGTATTTTATACTATCGTTTTTTGGTGAGTTTGTCTTAATTTCTCTCTAAACCATACACTCCGTTGAGCAAAGTCTAGCTATGACTGTGTCCTCCCAAAGGCTAACATAATGCTTATACATTGTAGATATTCAAGAGAGTTAGGCTCAATTAGCAAATGTGTGTTCAGCGTACTATCGTGTGCATCTAGATTACGGTGATGCAGGATGAGTAAACCTGGGTCCACGGGAGGTGTCCCTGGTGGTCTGGGCCCAGGCTAATGGGCAGCTCTTTAGAAGAAGCTTACTGTGGGCTGCAGACCAACCCCAGGACATCTGCCCGACATCTTCACCCTCCCCATCTGCACATGAAGGTTAAGATGATGTTTTAATTATAATCCCAGCTTCTCCTTCCCCCTTCCTCTTCCTTTTCCTTCTCTTCACCAGGACTCTTTTGTTTTAGAACCATGGTGGCTTTTCTTAGGCCCTGGGCACTTGGAACTTGGTCTTAGGCATCTGTGTGTTTTCTCTGGAGAAGCTGGGACCCTGTGTCCTAAAGCATTCTTGAGGTTGATGATGGGAGGTTTCTAATTATTTTCATTACAGGTGTACCTTGGAGGTATTGTGGGTTCAGTTGCAGATCACCCCAATAAAGCAAATATCAAAATAAAGCGAGTCACACAAATTTGGGGGGTTTCCCAGTGCATATAAAAGTTGTTTACAGTATACTGTAGTCTATTAAGTGTGCAACAGCATTATGCCTAGAAAAACAATGTACATACCTTAATTTAAAAATACTTTATCACTAAAAAATGCTAATCATATCTGAGCTTTCAATGAGTCATAATCTTTTTGCAATAGTAACATCAAAGATCACTGTCCACAAATCACCATACAAATATAATAATGCAAAAGTTTGATATTGCAATAACTACCAAAAATTAGTACAGAGACATGAAGTGAGAAAATGTTGTTGGAAAAATGCCAGTGATAGATTTTTCAACAAAGGGTCACCACAGACCTTCAATTTGTAAAAAACAAAAACAAAAAAACCTGTAATATCTGTGAAGCACAGTAAAGCGAAGCACAATAAAACAAGGTATGCTTGTATTTTTCAAACTCTGGGGAAACTGTACGTTTGCCTGAAATTCAACTACATATAGAGCTTACATACAGAGCATCATGTTCCTTTACTGATGGTTGGAATAACATCACAGCTCACGTCCTGCTGATGGAAAGCTCTGATTGACAGTTATGTTGTCTTGAGTAAAATTGGATAAACATATTTTACTCATGACAGTTTGTTGGATAGATGACTTTTTTCAGCGTGCAAGGCCTATCAGGAGAGACTCTGGAAGGGAAATCTGGTGTCCCTTCTAAATGTGGAAGGGACACCCTGTGGGAAGCGTTAAGGAAGAGGGTATCTCTGTGTCCCCCGTCTCCCTCGGCAGGTGGCAGGAATTCCAGACCATGGTGTTAGAACGGCGGGAGGCTGTGGACTCGGCCCTCCGGGTGCACAGCTACTGTGTGGATTGCGAGGAGACCAGCAAGTGGGTGGTGGACAAGACGAAGGTGGTGGAGTCTACAAAGGACCTGGGCCGGGACCTGGCAGGCGTCATCTCCATCCAGCGCAAGTTGTTGGGGCTGGAGCGTGACGTGGCCGCCATCCATGACCGCGTGGGTGCCCTGCAGCAGGAGTCGCAGCGGCTGATGGAGTCACACCCTGAGCTGAAGAAGGACATTGGCCAGCGGCAGGCGTATGTGGAGGAGCTGTGGCAGGCCCTGCAGGAAGCCCTGAAGAGCCAGGAGGCCTCGCTGGGGGAAGCCAGCCAGCTGCAGGTCTTCCTGCAGGATCTGGATGCCTTCCAGGCCTGGCTGTCCACGGCCCAGAAGGATGTGGCCTCCAAGGACATGCCCGAGTCCCTCCCAGAGGCTGAGCAGCTCCTGCAGCAGCATGCGGCCATCAAGGATGACATTGACAGGCACCAGAAGAACTACCAGCAGGTCAAGGCATCCGGAGAGAAGGTGATCCATGGCCAGACGGACCCGGAGTACCTGCTCCTGGGCCAGCGGCTGGATGGCCTGGATAAGGGCTGGGATGCCCTGCACCGGATGTGGGAGAGCCGCAGCCATGCCCTCACCCAGTGCCTCGGCTTCCAGGAGTTCCAGAAAGATGCCAAACAGGCTGAAGCCATCCTCAGCAACCAGGTAGGGTGAGGCATTCAGGGCCAGGGGCCAGGGGGCATCTCTCAGAGCAACAGGGAATTTATGTCGTAAGTCTGCAATAGTGCTACAGGGCTCAGGGACCAAATTATGCTTTTCTTGGACTCTCTCTAGCCACTAGTTTGGAGGACAGTCCTCTTCGTTCCTTATCATATGCCCTTTCCAGCCCCGTGTCACAGACTACGTCTTGTTCTTGGGCCAGTTAGAGGCTAGAGAAGTGAATTTTTCCCTGGGTGGTTACAATTCCATGTGGCTTTAGGCACCCTGTTGATCAGGTGCCCCCGAGTGGGGGTGGGGGAAAAGACCCAGGGAGCTTCTTCCTTGCACAACTCCAGGGGGTGCCATTCATGCTGTAACCTGCATGGCTGCACATGGTGCTCCTGCCTGGCAGGTGCCCTCCCCGCCTCCTCAGCTTGTCTTCATGCCTGTTCTGGAAACTTGCTTCAACAGGAATATACTCTGGCTCACTTGGAGCCCCCAGACTCCCTAGAAGCTGCAGAGGCCAGGATCCGGAAGTTTGAGGAATTCTTGGTGTCTATGGAGAACAACCGGGATAAGGTTTTGAGTCCTGTGGACTCTGGAAACAAGCTGGTAGCTGAAGGAAACCTCTACTCAGACAAGATCAAGGAGAAGGTGCAGCTGATTGAGGACAGGTACCCTCCGCCCCTAGGGTCACGGGGCCAGGTAGGGTGGTGGTACAGTGCTCAGCACCATCGTGACTGTGGCTCCGGCTTCCCTTCCAGGCACAGGAAGAATGACGAGAAGGCCCAGGAGGCCTCAGTCCTTCTGAGAGACAACCTGGAGCTCCAGAACTTCCTGCAGAACTGCCAGGAGGTGAGGCTCCAGCCAGGCTGGCCACTTTGCAGGAGATTCCTTCTAGAAGCAGAGTGTCCTAGAGGTGGGAAGTCCTTTCTAGACTCAGGAGTCTGGATTCCATACGTGGGGAGCTCTGGGCACTGGACAACTTAGGTCCTTCATCCTCTAGAATCTTTGGTTCCACAATTTCTTTTTCAAATCTGTAAAGATATCTTCTAATTTGTCAAGTCCAGGGCAGGCTTTCTCAAAAAGTGGCCTGAGGACTGTCTGTATTAAGAGTCACCTAGGGCCCTGGTCAGGGTCAGCCTGAAAGTCACGTGACCTGTGCATTCATACGGGGCCCAGTGCTTATAAGGGCCCCATGTTTAGTTTAATGCTTTCCTGTTGCCATCTTGAAATTCTTTTTTTATAGTTTTCCTTTAGCAGATTCTACTTTCAAAAAAATTTTTTTTATATCTTTCTTGGAGTATAATTGCTTTACAATGTTGTGTTAGTTTCTGCTGTATAACAAAGTGAATCAGCTATATGTATACATATATCCCCATATCCCCTCCCTCTCGTGCCTCCCTCCCACCCTCCCTATCCCACCCCTCTAGGTGGACACAAAGCACTGAGAAATTCTTAATAATCTTGAACATTTCCATTTTGCACCAGGCCCTGCAAATTATGGAGCCAGTCTTGGCTCTGGTTAGATGCAGACTCCTGGGCCCCACTTGGGCCCACATGAATCAGAACTTAGGGGGTGAGAAAGAGCAGCATTCTCAACCAACCTTCTGGTTGGAGAGCTGCTGACTCAGAAGGTCCTCGCTCAGCCTGGGGAGAGCTGTACAGGAAGGTCTTTAACCTGCACTCCTGGGTCCTTCCGTGAACAGTACTTCCATGTGGAATGGGGCTTCCCCTGACTTCTTTCTTGCTTCCATCCTCATACCCCTTTACTCTCAACCCAAATGACTTTGTCTTCACCCACCTCTGCCCTTGGTACCAACCAGGCTTGGTATGGTGCCAGGACACCTTGGAAACATCAGAGGCTCATCACAGTTCTTCCTTCATTGTTAATTATAGGATCTGCCCTTGGCTTTTTCCTCAGAGAACATTTTCTCCGTGTTTATTAATGATTTCTCCCCCTACTGCCAAAGGGTGGATTTATCCATCCATTCAGTAAACACTTGTGGAGTTCCTGCAGTAGGCCAGGCCCTGTCCTCGGTCCTGGAAATGTGGAGAGAAGTATAAATATACCTGGTGTCATACTGCACACACTCTAGAGGGGAAGACACAGTAGTGCCTGTATTTTAACCCTGAGACAACGCAGGTTAAGTTTCCTGTGCTGGGAGTTAGGGATCCAGAGTTGGAGGGGAGTACTCTGCTGTGTTCATACTTCCTCCCCTTGGCCCTCTTCTTCCACAGCCAGAGGTAGGTGGCAGTCCTGCCCTGAGACCCTGGCCAAAGAGGGACACTGGGGGACCATTGAACCCACTCTTTCTGCCCACAGCTCACTCTCTGGATCAATGACAAGCTGCTGACATCTCAGGATGTCTCCTATGATGACGCTCGAAACCTTCACAACAAATGGCTGAAGCACCAGGCGTTCGTGGCAGAGCTGGCTTCCCACCAGGGGTGGCTAGAGAACATTGATGCAGTGAGTAGAGCGAGCATTTGGGCTCTCTGCTCGGGATGCTTCCCTGAGCAGCGCTGCACACAGGGCATGGACACTGGCCCGCAGCTTGCTGGACGGTGTAGAATCTGGACGTGAAAAACTTCTCCAAATAGTAGTTAAACCTTCAGAGCTCCTGATACGTCCAGTCTTATAAAGCCCGGTCAGAATGGGTGCCTCCTCTGGGTCGCCTGAGTCTGGGGACAGTCCAGGACACTGAGGTCACAGAGTCAGAGCCTCAGCTTTCAGTGCTAGGACGGCAGTAACCTCTGTCTGCCTTCCATCATCCACACCAGGGCCCCGCGCTGTCCTGCCCAGGGGCAGGGGAATATGTGAGATGAGCAGAATGGGCCAGGGACTACTGACCCTCACTGTTTGGATGGGCAGAACCACCAGGGAGTGGTCATTCATACCAAGGGTCCCCTCTGTAACAAGCTTGCCCAGGGGCCCAAGTCAAAATGTGGCCGGAGTTAGATCTGGGAATAGGAAGGGAGGTACCTCTGCCCCTCCCTGCTGTGGCTATCTGGAAAAAGTGGGCCTAGGGCCACACAAGGCTGTGTCCATAGTGGCTAAGGGTGTGGGCTCCGAGCCAGGCTGTCTGACTTCTCAACCTCCCTGTGCCTCAGTTTCTTCATCTGTAAAATGAGGATAATAACAGTACCTACCCAAGGGAGTTGTGGGCATTAAAGCACTTAGAGTATTACTTGGCAATTATTAGGCACTCAATAAATATTAACTATTATTAGCAAGTATGTATTCCTAGGCCCAAATCATCTCATACTGTAACCTTCCGAAAAAGATACATTTATGTGGGTGAAAACCAGACAAGGCAAACTCAGCAACTAAAAGATATCACTGAAGGTCAGTGCACAGCTTCTGGCAAGACAATTAAGAGAGGGTGAAGGAATTCCCTGGCAGTCCAGTGGTTAGGACTCTGCCCTTTCACTGCTGAGGGCCCAGGTTCAATCCCTGCTCTAGGAGCTAAGATCCCGCAAGCTGCGTGGCATGATAAATAAACAAACAAACAAACTCACAGGGAGGTTTCCACGGTTGTTGTACCTGGGTGGATCTTGAATCTTTTTTTTTTTTAATAAAAAAAATTTTTTTTTAGTACTAGCTGGCTCTTGTCTGCAGCTCCCTATGCTACAAGTCTCCCTGAATCATTTGCCCCAGACACACTCTCCCTGTCCCACCTTCTACTGCAAATAACTCTGGGGGTGCAGAGTCTTTCAGCCGAGCCTCACCCAAGTTCTAGGCAGATCCTTTGCCTCACTGACCTCTCCTCGGTTAGCCCTTTGCAACCACCTGGAACAAGGCGTCTCTCCAAGGTCAGAGGGTGAACTCTCCTCCTTCCCCACACAGGAAGGAAAGCAGCTGATGGAGGAGAAGCCCCAGTTTGCGGCCCTGGTGTCCCAGAGGCTGGAAGCCTTGCACCGGCTCTGGGATGAGCTTCAGGCCACCACACAGGAGACGGCCCAGCGCCTCTCAGCCGCCAGGAGCTCTGACCTGCGCTTGCAGACCCACGCCGACCTCAACAAGTGGATCAGGGCCATGGAGGACCAGCTACAGTCAGACGACCTGGGCAAGGACCTGACCAGCGTCAACCGGATGCTGGCTAAGCTGAAGGCAAGTGAGCAGGTTGTAGACTGAGGGTGTTGGAATGGAGGGGGTCTTGGAAGCAAATCTGCAACCTGAAAGGGAGTACCCTCCTGTGCCCTTAGCTGGGCTGGCTTTTATCAGGTCTCCCGGTTCACAGCCCAGCTCCTACCCTTTTGCAATGAGTAAGACAGGGAGGGATCCAGACGGGGTCATAAAAGTGGGCATGAGAAGTATAGGACAGACGCTCAGAGGGGCAAAAGATGAGGTGGGGGCAATCCAAGGAGACTTCTTAGGGGAAGCTGAGCTCAAACCAGGCCTTTGAGGATGGGTGGAATTTGCACGATGAAGTGGACGAGGGGCTGCCCAGGTGCCAGGGCTGGTGCCGACACTGTCCCCTTGTGTCCCAGCGTGTGGAGGACCAAGTGAACGTGCGGAAGGTGGAACTGGAGGAGCTGTTTGCCCAGATGCCCTCGCTGGGAGAGGAGGCAGAGCATGAAGACTTGAGCATCGAGAAGCGGTTCCTGGACCTTCTGGAGCCCTTGGGGAGGAGGAAGCAGCAGCTGGAATCATCCAGAGCCAAGCTGCAGATCAGCCGGGACTTAGAGGATGAGACGGTGGGTGGGCCGCAGCTCCCCCCTCCCCCAGCGGCTGAGCCAGCAGCTGTCATCGGGATAGCTGGCTGCTGCCCGGGGCAGTTCTTGGTAGCAGACGTCTGGTCATCTCACCGCCTTGTCTCATCGGGTGGTCGTGATGAGTACATGAAACGTCAGTGTAAGCCAGTGCCTTTTGAATGGTAGCTCGCTCGTGGACTTTGGGGCCAGGCAGACTTGGGCTCGAGATCCAGCTACGTTGCCTTCCCTCCAAGTGACCAGGAGCAAGTTATTTGGAACCTCAGTTCAAAATAGCAAAGTGCCCCCCTTTTACAAAACCCTGATGGGGTGTTGGGAAGAGCTGGGGAAACAGAGTAAGCAGAGCTCTGTCTGGCCCACGGTGAGTGATGGGGAAATGGTGGCTGTGATTGTCGTCAGCTGTCCCCCGCCTTCTGGTCTCCGCAGCTCTGGGTGGAGGAGAGGCTGCCTCTGGCCCAGTCGACCGACCATGGCACGAACCTGCAAACTGTGCAGCTGCTCATAAAGAAGAACCAGGTGAGTCCTGCCACCTCGTCAGTCTCACCTGCCCCACGGAGGAAGCCCCAGCCCTGATCTGCACAAGGTCCCCAGCAGCACATAACACACTGTTGTTCTTTTTTTTTTAATTTTTATTTATTTATTTATTTATTTATTTATTTTTGGCTGCGTTGGGTCTTCGTTGCTGTGTGAGGGCTTTCTCTAGTTGCAGTGAGTGGGGGCTACTCTTCGTTGCGGTGCGCAGGCTTCTCATTGCGGTGGCTTCTCTTGTGGAGCACGGGCTCTAGGCGTGCGGGCTTCAGTAGCTGTGGCACATGGGCTTAGTTGCTCCGCGGCATGTGGGGTCTTCCCGGACCAGGGCTCGAACCCGTGTCCCCTGCATTGGCAGGCGGATTCTTAACCACTGCGCCACCAGGGAAGCCCCAGGTTATTGTTCTTGTTGATAGCTAGCTACAGGGTCCCCAGTCTGTGTTTGTATTCTCATAGCCAAAGGAGCAGCTTTGATGATGGCAGAGAGAATTCTGGGAGGACCACAGAGTGGGGCGGAGGTGAATGGGGCTGGGGGTTCCAGGTGCTTTGGGATTTGGGGCCATTCAGACCCATCAGGGCACAGGTGCGTGCAGGACCTGGAGGCCCTGGCCTGGGGTTTCATGTGCTTTACAGCTTCTGTATTCTGTGACCTCCCTAAGAGGAGGCGCTTAGCTCCTGGCGTCTCTCCCATCACTGCCTTGTCCCTCTTCCAGGGCTAAGCTTGGCCTATTCAGTCTCCTCAGGGTAAGTAGGCCCCTGTTCTCTAGACACATGAGCATACTTGTGGGGCTGCAACGCCATGAGGAAGCCGCTAAACTTGGACTCTGAGCCATTGGAGGAAACATCCGTTGGCTGTTCTGCTTTCCCAGGCTGGACTGGGAATCTCTGCAGCCCTGGTCAGAATCCTGGAAGTGAGCAGATGCACTTCCTCTGTGTCAGGGCTGCAGGGGAAGCCTGCGTCCTCCAGGAAGGCCAGCTGCACGGGGTCATGGTCTGGCCACGTGGTCTAGCCAGGGGCTGGCCGTACCCCTGCTCTTGGGCAGAGAGTCCCTCCTGCCTGGTCCGCTCTTTGGCTCAGGATGTGGCGGCAGCCGCAGCCTTGAGCAAGGAGAACCTGGGAACTTATCCCAGAGAAGAGCAGTGTGCCCCAGAGTGCCAGTCGGTACTGCAGCTCATTGGGGAAGGAAGGTCATGGCAGACAGTACGTCCTTCCCCCCAAATATCAGCAGCCAACATCTGCTCACAGAACCCAGCAACTGTGCAAAGGCCTGAATTAATTATATTCAAAGAGGTTCCTTAAAACCTCCCTTGAATGCTTTGCTTCTAGTTGGCATGATCAAATCACAGAGGTTGGGCTTCCCTGGTGGCGAAGTGGTTGAGAGTCCGCCTGCCAATGCAGGGGACACAGGTTCGTGCCCCGGTCCGGGAAGATCCCACATGCCACAGAGCGGCTGGGCCCGTGAGCCATGGCCGCTGAGCCTGCGCGTCCGGAGCCTGTGCTCCGCAACGGGAGAGGCCACAACAGTGAGAGGCCCGCGTACAGCAAAAAAAAAAAAACAAAACCCACAGAGGTTCCGGTGGCAACACATAGGGACCTGAATTAGAAGGTGGTGGAGGCGGGGCTTCTGCTAACATCACACCCTCCAGTTAAAGTGGGGAAGACTGGTGGAAGACTATTCTCGGGGCCTCAGTTTCCTCAACTATAAATTGAGCCAACTCTAGTCCTTCCAGTACTCAAGACTTTAGCCTCAATAAGTGTTATTGCCAAATGATTTTCAACTCCCCTGGCTGAAGGTTGCTATTTCAGGAGAAGGGCAAGACTAATATGGATGGGGCTCCCCTTAACAAGAAGGGAAAGATAATCTCGTGGGAGAGCATGGCTGCCCCGGAAAAGACTATTTTAGGCTAGCCTTGCTAAAGCCAAAATCCCATTTTATCATTTCTTCTACTGCAGTGGTCAGTGTGCATCAGACTCACCCGGAGGGCTTGTTAAAACACAGTTGACCAGGCTCCACCCTAGATTTACTGCATCAAACTCTGGGAGCAGAGGCTGATAATCTGCATTTCTATCAAGATCCTAGGCGATGCTGATGCTGCTGGCCTGGAACCCCACTTTGAGAATCAACACTTTAATGGCTGTCATTGCAACTAGAACAGAACTTACAAGGTGCCACACGAAGGGTTCTCAACTCTGGCTGTACATTATTATCACCTGGGGGAACCTAAAAACATAGGAGAGCCCAAGTCCCACCTCAGATTAATTAATAAGGATCTCTGGGGATGGGGCCCTGGCTGTGTCTGTTTTCCCCGATGATTCAGCCTGCAACCACGGTTAAGAACCACTGTCCTGCCTGGTCTGGCCCCTGCCTTCTCCCGCATCTCCTCCCTTATCACTTTTGCCCTCCTTCACAGTATTCTAGCTTGCCTGGCCCTTTGGACCATCCAGGCTTGCTTCCACCCCCGGGACTTTCTTGGCACTCGCTCTTCCCTCCTGCCAGCAACACTCATCCCCCAGATCTTTGTGGGGTTGCCCTCTCCTCATCATTCATGTCTTACTCAGATGTCATCTGCACAGAAAACCCTTCCTGACTCCCCCAGTTAAAGTGGCCACCACCACGCCTTGGAAGACAATCCTCATCTCAGTGGTGTCTCTTTCTCGTAGTACCTGTTATGTACATTCATTCATTTATTTACATGCTTATCATTTCCTCTTCTAGAGTGTAAGCTTTATGAGGGCAGGGGTTTTGTTTATCTTGTTCCCATATTGTCCGTAGAACCTAGAACAGGGCCTGATACATCAGAAATAATACCTATGGGTTGAATGAATGAAGTCAGGGAAGATGTCCTAAGTAAGCATACTGCACAGGAGCCTAGAAAGGAATTGCTTAAAAGGAGAGAAAGAAATACCTTTTTAGGATATAAGATCTCAGGGAGAGGTTATAAGATCTCAGGGAAAGTAAAGAGGCAAGCGGAGCTGACATCACAGGTTGTTTGACTACAGTTGCAGAGACCACGGGAAATTGTCAGAATCGAGATTCTGAGCATCAAGTGTAAAGATGCATTTCAGCAAGTTAGGTGACTTGTGGGTATTGCTAGTTCTATGTGTTTTAAATGCTGACAGTCATAGCACAGCCTGTGTGTACTGCTCTTACCCCCCGCCCTCTAGACAGTTTTCAAGGCCATGGAAAATTGTAAAAAGGGAGGAGATGGGGGGTAAGGAGCCAAAAGCCCACACGCAAGGAGCAACCAGGCTGGGGCCTCTAGGACCCAGAAAGCGAGTGACAACATGTCACGGCCCCCTGAAGATAAAGGTGACCCATCACCAGAGTGGGAAGAAAATGCCATCTTGGTGACCAAAAGCTCAAGCAGGAAATAATACAAAGCTCACAAATGATTTGAGAAATAGAAACGGGAAAACAAAACGAAATCCTAAACTCTGAACAAGGAGCAACTGTCAACTATTGTTTTATACAGAGTAAAAAAGCTGCTAAAATCAGATCTCAAAAGGCCATTTAAGAATCGTTTTCCTCTCCTCCACCATGTACAGCTAAGAAATCAAGCTCTGCTGAAACAGGAGGTGTAGGGAGCCCTCGAGCACAGGCTCTGGGCTCCGAGAGAGCCGTGTTCAAATCCCACTCTGCCACTCGCTGTCCCCAGTCACCTAACTGCTGTGCGCTGGTGTCCAGTGCTCACCTCAGAAGGTCATGGTGGGGGCCAGCGGGGAATGAGGTGGCAGGCCCAGCACCGTGCTGGGCTCCTGGTCACTGGCAGTCTTTATGGCCACATCTGCTCCGCTCAAGCTTCCCCAAGGGGTTCAGGGCGAGAGGTGCCAGGGTGTGACCCTGGGCTGCCCTGCACGGTGGGAAGACCAGCCCCTGAGCCCTTCCCCTCTGGCCGCAGACACTGCAGAATGAGATCCTGGGCCACACGCCGCGGGTGGAGGACGTGCTGCACAGAGGGCAGCAGCTGGTGGCCACGGCCGAGATCGACTGCCGAGACGTGGAGGAGCGCCTGGGGCGTCTGCAGGGCTCGTGGGACACGCTGCGGGAGACGGCGGCCGGGCGGCTGCAGCGCCTGCGGGACGCCAGCGAGGCGCAGCAGTACTACCTGGACGCGGGCGAGGCCGAGGCCTGGATCAGTGAGCAGGAGTTCTACGTCTTCTCCGACGAGACCCCCCAGGTCGGCTCGGGCAGGGTGCCAGGCTGGGCGTCAAGACCAGCCCAGAGGAAGAGCTGGGTGGAGGTGGGCAGTCAGTGGGGAACCTGTAAGGCCAGGTGTGTGAGGAGTGAGGGCAGGGAGAGGGTGTACGAGGTACCCTCCTTCTCAGGACGCCCCTCCTCTCAAGAACATACAGTGCACGTACTGCAGCCGGGCGCCCTGTTTGCCAATTAGATTTGCTCTAACCCAAGCGTTCTTCACCTTTTTTGTGCCATGGATTCTGTGCAGATGAACTACTGCGGGAGGGGGTGAGAGGTGAGGGGGGTCTCTAAAAGCTGGGGTGATACAGGAAGTTTCCATGGGGACAGAGGTTGGATCTGGGCCGGGAAGGGTGGATGTCAGATGAGAATTGAGAGTGACAAATGGAAGGTAGGGTGTGGGTGTTGCCGGGTAACGGGAGGAGAGGGGAGGGGACTGTGCGCAGCTCTCCTATGGGTGTCCTGCGAGGCTGGCCCTCCCCCATCTCGGGCACCTCCAGGAGCTGGGCTGTAACCTGGGCCAGGTGAGCTCGTGCCCTGACAGTCCGCTGCCTCCTAGGATGAAGAGGGCGCCATCGTGATGTTGAAGCGGCACTTGCGGCAGCAACGCACAGTAGACGAGTACGGGAGGAACATCAAGCAGCTGGCCGGCCGGGCCCAGAGCCTGCTGTCTGCAGGCCACCCTGAGGGGTGCGTGTGCCTCCTGGGACAACTTGGCCAGATCCCGGGCATCAGGCCAGGGCCGCCACCAACCAGGATCCCTTCAGGTCCAAGGCGGAAAACAGGAACAGTTTTACCGAAAACTGTGGGTTTGAGAAAACTGCCTTCTGGCCTGCTGATTGGCCCAATTCCCTTTTATGTTGTGGTTTTGTGTAACTTCACACAGGGCTGACTGAGGCCTGGTTTGCAAAGAGATTAGGAAATGGAACAGCAAAACTACCCTCTTGGTGAACAGAGAGCTCCAGTCTTTTCAAGAGTTATTCAGCATCTTTCAACATAGCCTAAATTTGCTTTTCTTTTTGTGGTCCAGAAGGTACCTCAGGATCTCACAGTGTCTCAGCGAAATCATTATATACCCATCTAAACTGTTCAGTTATGTGGGTTTTGCATAAATGGGAGTCCACTAGGCCAGACACCTCAGGCCACCCCCAGTCATGGCCCTGTCCTCAGTCACCTTCAGGGCACCCACAGCAGCTGCCTCAGCATCTCCCAAGGAGCCCCAGGGATCGAGCCCCTGGTATGGCATGTCCCTCCCGGAAGAGCTGAGCAGGGTCTGCTGCTGGTGGAGCCAGGCTCAGGCAGCCCACGCCTCAGCCTCCCTGGAAGAAGAGCGGAAGAGTTCTCCATGTACACTTGTCTCTCTGAGCTTCCCAGAGTCAGGGGCAGGGGCAGGAGGCACCCTCTCTAAGGGAACACATTTCACTATCCCCTGAAGCATCATGGTCTAAGGGATGGTTCCTTCTCTCCCCAACTCTTCCCCGTGAAAAGTCGCTCTGCCGTTTCTCTGAAGCTGTGCTCCGCCACTCGTCCCTGCCTCGGGCCTGGGGAGGAGGAGGCTGGCTCCTCTGATCTGGCTGCTCTGGGTTCTCTGTTGCCGTCCCTGAGGGCTTTCTTGTTTTGAATTCCAGGGAACAGATCATCAGACTTCAGGGGCAGGTGGACAAGCAGTACGCGGGGCTGAAGGACATGGCAGAGGAGCGCAGGCGGAAGCTGGAGAACATGTACCACCTGTTCCAGCTGAAGCGGGAGGTGGAAGACCTGGAGCAGTGGATCACGGAGAAGGAGCTGGTGGCCTCCTCCCCAGAAATGGGGCAAGACTTCGACCACGTGACTGTGAGTACCCATGGCCACCGCTTGCTTTGTCTCCCTCTAAGGCAGTAGACCTAGGAGCTGTCGTTCCAGACACAAACACACACCCGCCAGGTGCAAAGTGCTGCAGAGATGCGGGCTCCCCCGGTGTGAGCTCAGGTGCCCTGGGGCAGACGTGAGAGCCCAGCTCCAGACAGTGGCAGGTGCCGCTGGGAGAGTCGGCAGCTAGTGTGATGACACCACCGCACCCCTGAGCCCTGATAACCGGTAACCGCTTTTCTGTCTACCCCCGTCCAGATGCTCCGGGACAAGTTCCGGGACTTTGCCCGGGAGACCGGGGCGATTGGGCAGGAGCGGGTGGACAACGTGAATGCCATCATTGAGCGGCTCATCGACGTGGGCCACGCAGAGGCGGCCACCATCGCCGAGTGGAAGGACGGGCTGAACGAGATGTGGGCGGACCTGCTGGAGCTCATTGACACGCGCATGCAGCTGCTGGCCGCCTCCTATGACCTGCAGCGCTACTTCTACACTGGCGCCGAGATCCTGGGCCTCATTGATGAGAAGCACCGCGAGCTGCCTGAGGATGTGGGGCTGGACGCCAGCACCGCCGAGTCCTTTCACCGCGTGCACACAGCCTTCGAGCGGGAGCTCCACCTGCTGGGTGTGCAGGTGCCTCTCATCCCTGGCTGTCCGTCCACGCCTTCCCCATGACTAGCTTCCCTGGGGCGCAGTGTCAGGTCCTCTCCTGGCTCCTAGCGGGGAGACTTCTCGAACAGGCATCTCCTTAGAGAAGCAACAGCTCCGGGCAGGAAGCAGAGGCTTTCAGGTGTTCTTTAGCTTCAGAACTAGTTCTTTAAAACTGAACCTTTCCCAAAACCCGATGCAAAAATACCTTCCAATGCAATTTCTCTGGTTGTCCAAGTATTACAGTATCATTAGTGAACATACATGTAGCACTTTTCTAGCACCAGGTACTGTTCTAAGCAATATACGTGGTCACTGAATCCTCAGCCTCCCTCTGAGGAAGGGAATAATGTTATCTGCCTTTTCTAGATGAGGAAAGCAAGGCACAGAAGGGTAACTAAATTGTCCAGAAACATGCAGCTAAGCAGTGGAGCCAGAATTCAGATCCTGGCAGTCTGGCTATAGACTCCACACCCTTAGCCACTGAGCTGTTCAGTCTTTCCCCATGGGAGCTGGAGGGGGGCCCAAGACCAGCTTAGACTCCCTCCTCTCATCATGGGGTGCCCCCTGAGGTACCTCCCCAGGCCCCTAGGGTTCTGCAGACTTCAGCATGATGGAAAGGGTGAGGGCAAGGGGCTCAGCTGTGGGGACTCACCGGGCCTCCAGTGGAGCAGGGAGAGCTGGGCCAGCTGTGCAGTCCTGCACCGACCCAGCAGGGTTTCAGGAAAGAACACCAAAGTAGGTTGGGCCCCTGGTTCACCAAGAAGGGGACAGCCTAAAGATTTGTCCTCCAGCTGGAGGCGCTTTGGGGGTACTGGAGCCCCTGTGGCAGGTACAGCCCCAACGAGGTCTCAGGAATGAGGCTTCACTGCCCTGGGGCCGGCCTCAAACAGAGGATGGCACCATGCAGAACGGTTAGGAACAGGGAGTTGAGAGCACGCCTCCAATCCCCGTTGCACCCTCTCTGAGCGTGAATGACCTCAGGCCAGTCACTTAGCCTCCCTGTGCCTCAGTTTCCTCATCTCAAAAACAGGGATAATAATAGTACCTCTTTGATAGTGGTGTTGTAAAGATAAAGAGAGTAACAAAAAGTGTTTAGGGGGCTTCCCTGGTGGCGCAGTGGTTGAGAGTCTGCCTGCCGATGCAGGGGACACGGGTTCGTGCCCTGGTCCGGGAAGATCCCACATGCCGCGGAGCGGCTGGGCCTGTGAGCCATGGCCGCTGAGCCTGCGCGTCCGGAGCCTGTGCTCCGCAACGGGAGAGGCCACAGCAGTGAGAGGCCCGCGTACCGCAAAAAAAAAAAAAAAAAAAAGTGTTTAGAGCAGTGCCTGGTACATAATTAGTCTCATAATCATACATCAAAGGGCACAGAGCCCCTCTCACTCCCAAATCCTCATCAGAGCCCAAGGGATGCTTTGGGTCAGCAGAGGTGCCAAAGCAAGAAGCCTTCTCTCCAGCACCCAGTGGGTGGATCCCGCTTCCAGCACTGTCCTCAGGAGGGAGACTGGGAGGAGGCAGACGCCCTTGCCCATCCCAGGCCCAAGTCGTGTCTGCCTGGAAAACAATGTTCACTTTTGCCCCATCACAGGTACAGCAGTTCCAGGACGTGGCCACCCGCCTGCAGACAGCGTACGCTGGAGAGAAGGCAGACACCATCCAGAACAAGGAACAGGAGGTGTCCGCTGCATGGCAGGCGCTGCTCGATGCCTGCGCGGGGCGCCGCACCCAGCTGGTGGACACAGCGGACAAATTCCGCTTCTTCAGCATGGTCCGAGACCTCCTCTCCTGGATGGAGAGCATCATCCGGCAAATCGAGACCCAGGAGAAGCCCAGGTGAGGGCGGCGTCCTCAAGGCAGCCCCGCTCCTGGCCCACTTTGTCCCAGAGGCTGGCAGGGCAGGGCGCTGCTCCGAGGGTCTGTCCCGGAGAGACCTCCTGGACTGTGGGTGTGCAAGAATCTCCAAGGGGCACCTGAGGCTGGGTCCAGGGAGAATCTGAGTGGCTCAGCTGCCACTGGGAGAACCGACTATTTATTCCAGAGTAAAGGGAGTCCTGAGAGTGGCGAGAAAGATATCTGTCATTCAGATTCTACAGTGGGGGCAGAGGCCATGGTTGTCAGTGAACATAAGCAGTTTACACATTCAGAGCTGGACAGGTCCAGAAGTGGTCCTGCTCTTCCCCCAGCACGGGCATATGGGGGCCATTTCCCTAAAACTCAGGAAAGGAACTCATTGCGCACGAGAGGTGGGGGCAGGCACGTGGGCAGTCGGCCGGGATCAGAGCTCTCTACACACTTTGTGCCCACTTCTGTCCCTCTCGCCCTAGGGTGCCTGTCCCGGTGGTCAAGCTTTTATATTTAGCATCATTATTGAGCTATAATCCGCATACCATACAATTCAGCCATTTAAAATGTACCATTCAGTGTTTGTTTTGCATAGTCACAGTTGTACAACCATCACCACAGCATGGTTAGAACATTTTCATCACCCCAGAAAGAAACCCTGTACCCCTTAGCAGTCATCACCCCCCGCTCCTCTGGCAACCACTAATCTGCTTTCTGTCTCTAAATTTGCCTATTGTAGACTTTTCATATGAGTGGAATCATATAATATGTGGTCCTTTGTGACTGGCTTCTTTCACTTACCACAGTCTTTCCAAGGTTCATCCATGTATCAGTACCTCATTCCTTTTTATTGCCAAATTTAACATTCCCGGGCTTTTTTTGTGGTCACTGCACCCCCGTCCATGTCCTGACCACTGACCAAGGGAGGACACTAGGGCCTCAGTGTTCCTGCTGGGGCTGGGCAGCTGGCAGAGGGCTTCCTGGCTGTCCAGAGAGAGAGGAGAGAGTCAGACTCCCAGGCAGGTAGGGGTCCCCCTCTGATCGGGACTTGGTGTCAGATGGGCCAGAGTCACCCAGAGTTTCCTTTTTCACCAAACACCCGCCCCCACAGGGACGTCTCCTCGGTGGAACTGCTCATGAAGTATCACAAGGGCATTCTGGCGGAGATGGAAACCCGAAGCAAGAACTTCAGCGCCTGCCTGGAGCTCGGCGAGTCCCTGCTGCAGCGGCAACACCAAGCCTCGGATGAGGTGGGAGGGGAAGGCGGGACCAAGACGGGCCCTCCCTGTCCTCGCCTCCGCTCCTGCTGGGCCAGACAGCTTCCTGGGAGGG
The DNA here is from genome assembly GCF_964341445.2 of Mesoplodon mirus. Lineage (NCBI taxonomy): Eukaryota > Metazoa > Chordata > Mammalia > Artiodactyla > Ziphiidae > Mesoplodon > Mesoplodon mirus. Next base: position 151,743,366 of record NC_138979.1, on the reverse strand, counting down.
AACCCATGGGCCGTGGTTTCTCTGAGGAGGCTTAGCTTTCTTTCACCCCAGGGAGGACTGGGGCTGTGTGTAGGCCCGGGGATTATAGCTCCACCAAACCTATTCGAGGAACTGGCCGCTACTCTGTAGGGAGAGTGGGCTCATAACCCACCTAACCCTCGCATGTGTGTGTGCTTTGGTCTTGGTGACACCCACTTCCTGGGTGAGGCCCGTGGTAACCTCAGAGAGGTTAAGTAATTTACCCAAGGCTGCACAGCTGGCAAGTGGCAGGGCCAAGACTTGAAGCCAGGTCGGTGTGACAAAGCCCAGCAGGCTGTGCAGGGCCCCTCCGCACACCACCTCAGACAGTGGGAAGGGTTACCAAAGCCTGAGCTGTCTTCCCTTTCTCCCCACAGATCAGGGAGAAACTGCAGCAGGTGGTGTCCAGGAGGAAGGAGATGGAGGAGAAGTGGAAGGCCCGCCAGGAGCAGCTCCACATGTGTGAGTGCAGCCTGGGAGCCAGGGAACCTGGGGGCGCCGGCGGGGAGTGGGGAGGGGCCGGGGAGGGGTGATGGCACAACACGGTGGATTTCCCCCCCTGCTGGAGAAGAGCCTCCACAGCACCACTCAGCAGCAAAGTTCAGGGCCAAGGGCTTTGGGGGAGAAGACCCAGCAGACACGCTGCTGGAAGCCTCCCTCTGACCAGCCAGCACCTGTTCCCTGTCCCCCGTCTGCCCCACCTGTCCCCCGCCTCCTGCTTGGCCGGTGTCCCCGTAGAGCTGTGGCCTCTCCAGGGGTCAGGGTAAGGCTCTAGCGCATCCCAAAGCTTTGATCTGAGGTGTGGGGGGCACAGAAAGAACTCTGTTCTCCGCAGCTGGAAACAGGAGAGGTAGGGAAATTCCACCACCCGGTAGAAGCCTCAAGCCACAAAGACCTGGAGTCTCCTGTGGCTGCTTGTACACGACTATGTGAGTGAGACAGCCAGGGGCCGGGAAGGGAACACTCAGGGCAGAAGACTGAAGGGCGATGTCAAAACCATTTTGTTTTAGAGTTTGTTCTAATTCATGTGTTTTTCAAATATCGCTATTGGTGGAGATGAGGTAGGGGCCCAGCATGGGGATGGAGCAGCCTCGGGCAGCAGGTCACCACTGAGCAGGGTGTCCACGCGATTCAGGGACACCTATGTGGGTCTCGGCCTGCCCGCCAGCTCCGCATCTGTCTGTGAGGGGCCCCCGGGGTCCCGGCAGGATCGGACCACTGGGTGCTAACAGACCCTCCGGCTGTGTTGTCCGTGGCAGGGCTGGAAGTGTGCCAGTTCTCTCGGGACGCCTCGGTGGCTGAAGCGTGGCTGATCGCCCAGGAGCCCTACCTGGCCAGCCGGGACTTTGGACACACGGTGGACAGTGTGGAAAAGCTCATCAAGAGGCATGAGGCTTTTGAGAAATCCACGGCAGGTTGGGCAGAGCGCTTCGCCGCCCTGGAGAAGCCCACCACGGTGAGCTGGGAGGCTCGGGGCGGTGGGCAGCCGCGCCTTGGGGGTTCCTCAAGTCAAGAAGTCTTCGGCGGTTACTGGGGACCTGCGGACAGTGTAAAGGCTGGGCAAGGCGGGAGAGTGGGAAGGAAATAGGAGTGGGAGAAAGTACTGACTTTTGAACCCCAAAGACAAAAGGGGCTAATTCCAAAAGGAACGAACACCAGGTATGTCGGGTACAGGGAGCCTCTTTGGAGGAAGCTTGTCCGAGAACAGCCTCCCCTCTGTGGCTGCTCTGACCCGACACCCACCCCCGGCCTTTGCCTCCCCTAGCTTGAGCTCAAAGAACACCAGACCCCGGAGAGAACTGACGAGGAGACTGGGTGAGTGTGGGGAGGACTTGGCTGGAGCCCTCTGCTGAGGGGGAGGGGAAGGGTCCTTCTAATCAGAAACCGCCCCCTGATGCCTTGACAATCCACATGTGACCTCTCACACCTGGGCCACTAGTCAGAGAAATACAGAAATACAGTGTCTGGAGCTTAAAGACAGAGAAGAGCTTTCATTCCCCCCCAATCCTGGGTGGCCTGAAGGCCTCGTGCAGGAAGAAAATGGGTGGAGGGCAGTGGCTGCTGCACCATTGCCCCCCTGCTCTGAGAACCAGCTGAACACGTGTACCAGAGGCTGTGCTGCACAGAGCCATGGCATTTCTGAAGCATCTGCCTAACCTTTCAGGCTGAGGCAGATTGAGCAGCTCCTTGCTAAGTGTCTGCCAGGCTGCTGACTTGGCTTGTGTTCTCTGGGGACGGGGTGGGAAGCCAGGCCTTGGAGGTAGTCTCTGGCCTCTGAGGTGTTTGTTTCTAAATCAGGACCGTGTCTTCCACAGGCCTCAAGAGGAGGAAGGCGAGACAGCAGGGGAGGCTCCCCGAGGTCCCCACCGAACAGCCACGGAGAGAACGTCCCCGGTCAGTTCCCTGTCCCATTTGTCTAGTTCCTGGGAGTCGTTGCTGCCAGAGCCCCCTCATCCCGACTAGGCTCAGCTGGGGCAGGAGGCCAGGATGGGCACACACTGCCCCTACCCCCCAGACTCCTTCAATCAGTCTTCCTTGTTTACTTAGCTTTTGTTAATTCCTAAAATAATTCCCCTTCTCCCTTCAACCAAGAAGAAACTGACATGCCAGCCCACTGACATGACTCTCTTAGTTTGGTTTTATTTGGTCTAATAAATTTTATTATATAAATACATTACCATCTACATCAGGAGGAACAGTTTATACAGGCAGGAATGATTCCTTTGTATACACTGTCCTTTTACCCATTTTCCCTCTAACACCATCCTTAACTGTACCCTCTACACCCCCCCACACACAAATATACTCACAAATGGACCATTTGGTCTTCCTGCCCCGGCCATGGCATTTGGGGCAGTGAAGTGGGCATATCCACCCTCTAGCAGTTTCCTTCTTCCTAAGCAGAGCCCCTCGCCCCTTCCTGGCCTGAGGCTTGTGGGTCAGTGAGTTGGAGACAGAGCTAGCTCTGAGGCAAGAACAGACTTGACGGAGCCCTTAGGAGTGAGGGAGAGCCCCAGGGCTTCTGGGTCACAGGCCTCCAACTTGTAGAAAAAGAGGACACGTGGGAGAGGTGAAGGAGGGACGCAAACACTCCCGCTGCCAGAGGCCTGGCAGATGGCTTCAGGACCTGGCCTGGAATAGATCCTTTAGCTAAAAGGACCCAGGAGGTCTATGCAGGAAGTCTGGGAGGCTGTGATCCAGGTTTTGGGGAAATGTCCTGGGAGCAGCTGACTGAGAAGAAAGCAAGAATCCAGCATGTGCCTTGCATGGCTTTGCCACTGCATGTCCACCACCTCTCCAGGTGCCCAGGTGACCTTGCCTGAACCTTTAGGAGTTCTTGGTGGAAATTTCTGGTACACCAGCCACCCCAGAAAAATGCACAACAACACTGAGCATTTCCTGTGCGGAATCCGTGTCAGGTCTAGATTTCAGCCCTTCCCACCCTTCTGACACACACACACACACACACGCACGCACGCACACACGCGCGCACACACACACACACACACACACACACACACACACACCCCTCTCTGAGCTCCCTCTGATGCCTCCAGCCAGCCAGAGGTGTCCTGAGCTACACCAGCCCTTCATGTCCAGCAGAGGGCACTCCTGGGCTCCCGCTGGAGGGTCTCTCCCAGGACTTCCCTCTGAAGATCCCATCGGCGCATGTGGGAGTCTCTGGTGGACTTTTTCTCAGGAACAGCCTCCACTGGAAGGAGAGAACTCTGGGGGCTGGCATGGACTGTGGACATGGGGGCTGGGACTGTTCCTGCCACCTGCGCTTCAGCTGTGCGTCTCTGTGTGTCTGCACGCAGTGGTGGCCCGGGTCTATGGGTTCCTTTGTGACCACCTGCGCGATCCATCCATTGTCTGTGTCATGTACGTCTGTGCAATGTAATTACATGTGCATCAGAGCCGCCTCCATCCACCGCCTGAATGTCGCTGGATTTGGGGGGAGTATAACGTGCTTGGACCTGAGCGTCTCTGGAAGGAGGGAGTGAGCCCACATTTGAGACCCTTCCCAGAGAGCCAGCCACCCCCGATGGGGAAACTGGCCTGTGCCCGGTACCAGGAAGAAACCGGATGGCGAATCAAATGAACACCAGGCCTGAGGCCTCATGGAAACAGATTCCCTGCTGCTTCTCCTTTCCGAGCCCTTTGTTGAGTTTTCATGAGGATCCATGGGATTCCGAGGGAGGGTGGGATATCCCATTGGTCTTTGATATGAGAAGAGAGGAGAATGGGTCACATGCAGGGTTCAAAACCTTTCCAGAAACCTCAGGCCTCTCCCAGGAAGGCGGCTGTCCGCTGAGCCTTCTCTCTGGGGTAAGCCTGGGTCCAGTGGCTCTCCTGCTGTCCCATGTGTGGTCTGGTGTCGGTGCCCTATAGGATAGCTCCGTGCTGTGTGTGGTCTGGTGTCAGTGCCCTATAGGATAGATCCGTGCGCTGTGGCTTCACGTGAAACCCATCAGTAGTGCATGCCGGCTTCCTGCATGGGAGTGGACCAGACACCTGAATCCCTGTGTAGACTGCTGCACAGCACACGGTGGCCACCCTGCCAGCCCTGCCTGGTCCTCCCCTTCCCGGGTGTGTGCACGCACACATGTATGCACACGCAGGGACTGGAGTACCATTCCACGCATTCAGCTTTTCTTCAAGCACACCCATTGCCTCTATCACCTCTTACCTTTCCACATTAGAGCATGTTCTAATAAAAACAAAAAGAAAGGGAAAAAAATCCATTATACGGGTAAGTGTGTAAGAGTGCATGAGGCCAAGCAGAAGAAACAAGGTTTCACAAGTGGCAAAATTCCTGGAGTGGAAGTCAGGACATTGGGTTCTAGTCCTTAATTGTAGAGACTTCGTGCATGATTTTAGGCAAACCCCCTAATCCTCCTGGGTCTCCCTGCCCTCATAAAGCTCTGTCTGTGGGATGACAGAAAGTCCAGAACATTCCTGTATGTGAACAATGTACCTAGATAAAGGGAGGGTTGGGAGAGACGGGTTTCCCCACTTTTGTCTCGTTCTCAACTCTGAGGAACCTGGTTCTGTGGTCAGGTGCCAGCTGGTGTGAGGCTGGAGATGAGAAAGAGATGGCAATGGGGCCAGGGTGTTTCCTTTGGGGACGAGAGGAAGGCAGGGTTGGACCTCTGCTCCTGCCAAGGCCAGGGCCCTGAAGGTGGTCCCGGGGTCCCAGGCTGGGGCCGGGCAGCGGGCTGAGCCATCCCCCTTCCTCTCACGCCCCACCCTCCACCTTAGGTGTCCCCCTTTTATCCTGGGTGCGGCTCTGGGGAGGGCTTGAGGGTCCTGCTAAGAGTCCTCATCTTCTAGGCTGAGTGCCCCAGAATCCTCAGTGTAGCATTTGCGATGAGATGCTGATTGCTGAGATGCTGAGGTTGATTTCCTGAAGAAGCAATGGTATTGCAGAGGATCCGAGTCACCCCAGGCTTAGGGCCCCCCAGCCAACGGCTGCAGAACCTCTTCTGCACACTGTGCCTGTTTCCTGGCCGCGGGTGGGAAGCAGGCCCTGCTCTAGGAACTCTCTCAATGGGGCTGCTGTGATGAGGAGAGGGATACCCCTGAGAGGGGTTGGTGCTGCGAGGGGCTGTGACAAGAGTCTGCCTCCGGGGTTCCCTGTTTGGGGCAGTCGTGCCCCGTCTGTCTCCAAGCCTCAAGGCTACATTCCTCTGTGGTGCAGGGATTCTGGGGTGAGGCCGCTCCGGAGAGCATTTGCCTGGGTGCCTGTCATTATCAGGCCTTCATCAGGTTGTCAGGGAAAACTCTCTTACCCAAGAGCAGCTCACAGACATCACTCTTCCCGTGACCTTCCAAGACCGCCTGCAGCTGGCTTCCCGGAGGGAGGACTGGGCATCTCCTTAGGAATGCACAGGAGTCCAGACTCCAGGTCCCTTGCCTCTCCCTTCCAGCGTCTTAGAGGTTGACGTGGCTTCGGGGAAATAACCGGCACTTGAGAATGTGAGGGATGGTGCCCCAGGGCTGAGCAGGCACTGGGTTGCAGCAGGTCACCTTCTAGCCAGTGGCTGGCTGGCTCCAGCTGCTGTCACTCCCTTGGCAACTCCCCACAGCAGCAGCCTCCCCAGCAGGCAGCCTAGGGCTCTAATCAGCGGCCAGAGGCCTGGCTCTGACGCTCTTGGAGGGAAGGGATGTGGGTGTGGAGGCAGCCGCTGTGTTTCTTCTTGCCTGAGCGAGCTTTCCCCATCCTCCCTCCCCTCCCCCTGTGAGGCTGAACTGAGCTGCTGATTCAGGCGTTTCACAGTGAAGGCAAATGGTGTGTTTGTGCATAATGAGCAGACCCCGCCTGGAAAAAACGTCAGTCTTCCCGTGAACCTGGGCGTGTCTGTCTCCCCAGGATGCCTGGATCAGCGTGGCAGGGCTGTGTCTGCCTACAGTCTGGCACCGCGCCCTGGCGCTCCAGGCTCCGTGGAGAAGCTGGCTCTAGGATCTCTGTGGACATCTGTCCGCTGCTCGGTGCGCCCAGCTCTCTGTGCTATGGTCGGACGTGATCTTCCTGGCCCCGCTGCTCAAAGGCAACTCCTAAGTTCATCTTCCAATCTGTGTTTTAGAGCATCCCCGATACTGATGAACCCTGGATGGGACTCAGTTAACATTGTAGGCATCTCAGAAATGAGGCTTGAAGCTGCCAGCTTGACTGCTGCGTGTCAGATCTGGATGGGGGAGTCAGTGTCTTCTCTTCTGAGTCTGTCTGAGTGGCTGGCTCAGAGTCACCAAGGCATCAAGCAGCTGCCAGCTCCTCCAGGGCAGGGACCCGAAGAGCCCACACTGGTGGTGGGAATGGCAAAGACAGCTCCTGAGGAAGAGTCGTTCTCTCCCCTGGGATGGCCGTGGACCAGGTCTCCCCTCCCTGTCCAAGGGGACCCTGCACACTCCCCTCTCCTTTCCCCGTCACTGGTGGCCTTCTGCTCTGTGTTCCCTCCGGTTGTCTTGCCTGGTTCCCAGTGGTCATCTCAGACAGGCAGCTGGCCCCTGGGACACAGTGCTGATCCCCTCCGCTGCCCCTCCCACTCCTCATGAGAGCCCCTCACCATCCCTGCCACCAACCCGGTGGACCCCCCACTGCTCCAGCCTCAGCTCCTCCCATGCTCTTTCCTCCGTTTAGCAACAGCGTCTCTGTTCTCCCTTTAGGCATTTGTCTCTTCACCCTAAGTTCCCATCTCTTCATCTCTTTGGCTGCTCTCAACTCAACCAACCATCTCTTTTTCTTCTCTTGCAAGCAACTGTCTTCTGAACGACCTTCCCAACCTGTCTGCTGACAGCCTTCTCACCCAGAGGATGAGAGCCCAGACCTCAGACACTGGGGGAGGGAAAAAGTGCTCGGCTGCAGAAGTGGCCAGCTTCCCCCACCCCACCGTCTCACAGGGCTATTTGGTTGCCTAAGGTATTCAACAATAGATCTTGTCTGGCCTCAAGCCCCTCTTCTGGCCCTTTCCAAGGTGGCCGTGACATGATCACACTGCCTCAGCCAATCAGCCACGTGTCTTACATAAGCCAGACTCATTCCCCTTTAGACCATGAGCCCCATCGGATAGGCTCTTTTCTCTGGAGCAATAGTACCACCGTCTTCTCTTGCACCAGGATTTAGTAGGAAGAGCACAGGGTTTGGGACCAGAGAGATCTGCATCCTCAGACTTCCATTCACTAGCTGTGTGACTGTGGGCAAGTTACTCATTTTCCCTGACCCTCAGTTTCCCTCATCTGTAAAATAGGGGTAGTGATACTTGCCTCGCAGAAAGGGTGTGAGGATAGAAAAAGAGAATAGCGGTAGAACACCTAGTAGGTGATTGTGTTCATTTTTCCCTTCATTTTTTTCCTCACTGCAGTCCTTCATCTCTTAAGAGAAACATCCTCCATATGAATTCTAACATCCATTGCCAGCACCCTCCCAAACCAATCTTCCTGGAGTGCCCTTCCCTGGAGGCCCCCTACATACACACTCTAGGCTCAGTCCTTGCTGTGAGGTAGGCAGGTAAGACCATTGCACGGCTAAAGTCAAACAGTCTCTGGGGTGCATCCTCTTGCCCTCGTTCTCACTTATCAGCATTTCCTTTAGAGAGAAGCTCACTTGTGTTCCCTTGTTTGTTGACGTGTCTGGGTTCACCAAGCATCTTCTAGAACCTCCCAAAGACCCTGTGGTCACACACCCCTGGTTATTTTTCTCCCTGGAGCTGGAGTTAGTTGTCTGTGTGCTGCCCCCTGCGCCACCTGCTGGCTTGGCTTGGAAGTACACCTTCAACACCTTTAGTCCAGGTAAGAAATGTACCCATCCTGCCCCTCTTCCCTTCATCTTCTTGAACCTCCTTTGGGGAAGAGACATCTGCCTGCTTCCCCCCATCCAAGTCAGTTTCCTAACAAGGCAGGACCCTAAAAAGTCAAGCTTACAAGACTCTACAAAGACTCTGATGTGGCCATCCCCTGCCCGTCAGGGGCTCAGGTCTCTCCCTGTTTGACTACAATCCTGTGAGATCCTAAAAGGCTCTCCTATCTGTGCCCTTTCCTCCCCTGATGTTCCCCCCAGCATCCAATGCTGCCTGTCCCCTACCCTCCTCTGACATCGTGATCCCAGCAGCCAGCGCACACACCTACCTCAGATGTGTCCCACCCACCCGTCACCCAGACCCTCAAATCAGAGAACAGAAGCTCCATGCTTATTCCAGACCCCATCCCTGGGCCATTCTCCCTCCGTCTGTTACACCCACTTATGGTCTAAACTCTCCAGCAGCCCCAACCTGACGCCCAGAGTTTCTTCCAAGTAGCTGGATCCTCTTTTTTTCAGAGTGTCCCCCAGCTCCTCTGAGTGACTGCTCTAGGCTGGGTTACCCCTCAGCAGAGTAGGTGTAATCTCTGCATCTTCCTGATGACCCAAGGGCTAAAGCAGCTGGCCTTCTGCCTTACATCATGGAGGATAGAAGCGAGTCTTGGATCATCTTAGCTATCCAGGGCCTTTTGGCAGAACCTACCTGTCCCTACAGCCAATGAGTAGCCAGCATCCCCTCCTGACACTCTGCTGTCCACACATCCCTCTACCTGTCGGGCAAGGCAGACTCTCCATCAGAGCATGGTATGGTTCCAGGGGCAGCAGGAGAACTGCCCCTCAACCCCCAGCTCTCTTAGAAGATGGTGCAAAGCATAATTACCCCTGGGGCCTATAAAAGGAGGGCCCTTTTGCCCAAACCATGCCCCCATCTTTCTCCTGTGTGTCCCTTCCCCTAACCCAGGAGGGAGAGAAGCCCTGCCAGCCCTGGGCCTGGGAGGAGCAGCTGCCACCAGACCCCTCCACCTCCCACCCTCATTCTCGACTCCTCCTCAGGCCTTGGCCTTCAGGGGAGAGGGGAGAGGGTGTGTTTTAAATTGTCTCCACATGAACAGTCAAGAGAATGGAAGAAATCTTTGCATACATTGGAAAACCCCCATTTCCCAAAGCCCACCCATGTCCTGGCCATTTAACTTTTGATCACACTGGCCATGGCCTCTGACTGGCCCTGCCAGGGAACATGGGTCAGGCATCCATTAGGAAGAAACAGAAGAAAGGTGAGATTAAATTGGGAGGCAGTCCTGGAAAAATCATCTCTATTTTCAGAGGACAGTTCCCGAAAGGAAGGAGCATGGAAATGAAAAGTATAGGAAGAAAATATGGACACACAGGGCTCTAGTAAAACCAATCCCAGGATGGGGGAGGCTGGGTGAGAGGGGTGAACATGGTTGTGAGGGTCTGCTGGGCTTTCCTCCCAGAATCTGCCACGCATCTTCCCTGAGCCCCCCAGAGCAGGCGTGGGGAGGGCCTGGCCCGTCACCAGGAGGAACAGCACAGTCAGCTGGAGAGACAGAGGATGAAAGGCTTCACTACCTCCCCAACAGTTATGCCCAAGTCAGAGGGTTGGCCTGACTGGGTCCATAGAAGGACCCCAAACGCAGGCTCCCAGATCCAACCCTGCCACTCCTGCCCTTCCTCCTTGCTGGAGGAGGATCCAGGCAGGGCTTTAGAGCCTTCAGATCCTTGTGGTCAATTCTGGCTCATTGCTGACACTCAAAGATATAAATACTGCCAGATGCATAAAGATGGGCATGGCCCAGCCACAACTCTCAAGGGACTCTAAGACAGGAAAAGATGAGAGCCCTACAGATGTGGTAAAAACTCAGGCCTGTCCAATTCTGGAGTGCATGCTCTTAATTGCCTCTGGTATCTATGAGCTGTGTGACCTTGGGTAAGTCACTTAACCTCTCTGAGCACAGGTTTTCTCATAGATTGAAGGTGTTAGACTGGGGTAGTGTTTTCAAACTTTTCCAGCCATATTATCCTTTCTTTAAATGAGATCTTAGGGAACCCCAACCTGTTTATTGAACAGCCCTAATTTGATGGGATACAGCCATGACCAGCCTTACCTTTCTTCCAACCACTGCCTTCAGACATCTCCGTTGAGCCTCCGCTTCCCATTCCTTAGTGCCAGCTCAGGTTTAGCTGTTCAAAAGTCTAACCAGTCTGTTTCAGTTTGAAGCTTCAATCTGATGTCCAGTATGGTGCCCATATCCTCTCATTCTCCATTTCTCTATTTTGGCTTTGAGCCAAGGTCTGAAGGACCCACAATGGGGAGCACAGGGTCTGCTGTTTCCTGGCTCCTCCCCAGCACTCTCCTGGGTCTCCAACTTCATTTGGGACATGGAGTAGAAAAGGGGGCAGTGTCTCTTTACTGCCTGGGTTGGCTCTGGTCCTCTTGGGCTGTCAGTGCCCTTGGTCCTTCAGGTGTCCAGATACCACCTGCTTGGGGGCCTACAAGACCCTTCCCACCTGGTGCTCTAAGGTCTCCAGCAGTCAGGCCTTTGAGACAGGATTCTGGCCAGATGTCTCAAGCAAGGGTGGCCTTCCTTGGTGCTGGGCACATAGGAGACCCACCCATTCTTGCCCCAGCCGGCATTCTTGCGCTGCACTCGGAGGCTGGCTGCCCCTTGCTGCCGCAATCTGTCCTGCCCTCTCTCCTGCTGCAGTGGCACAAAGGCGGATCAGCAAGGCCTCTGCATAAGGATGTACCCAGCTGGGGAATAAGAGGTCTGCTTCCCCTTCTCATGGGCACCTGACATACCAACACGTGGCTCCACTGGAGGCCCCTCACTTGGCTTGGGCAGGGGCTGGGAGGATCCTGCCCTCCACGGGGAGGAGCAGGGAGGTAAAAGCCACGGACTTTCCCTGGAGCAGTGACTCCTTAGGTGGTGATTCTCTACCCCTGCAGCACATTCGAGTGCATGAAAAGCTGATTAAGAAATTCCAGCGTGCTGACCCCACTCCAGGCTAGTTAACTCAGCATCCTGAGGATGGGTCCCGGCATCCTTTGTTAAAGCTCCCGAGGTGATTGTAAAAGGCAGCCAGGGTTAGGAACCACTGCCCTACTCCAACAAATCCCCACCAAATGACGGGGGCAGGACCTGCACCATGACCCGGGAAGGTCTGGGTCTCCCTTTAGAAGGTGGTGGGGGAGGCTTAGGGCCTGGTGCCCTTAGCTTTGGGGTTTTAGACACAAGTGGAAGGTAACAGAAGGGTTCCCATACAACATCCTACCACAAATGTTCTTCTGTCCTGTCTTAGCAGCAGAACCCTTTCTTCATTTGAAGTCTTGCCAGAGCCCACGGATGACTCAGTAAGAGCTGGAGTATCTGTCTGAAGCAGGGGTGGGCCCTGGAGCCGGGCAGCGAGCAGCAGCGGAAACCCCCCTGGATGAGCCCCTTCAGCTCACTCTAAGAACCTTCTGTTCCTATGTTAGGTTGGAGAGAGGGAGAGTGGGAATGGAGCCAGAGACATGGGCACAGGCTAGGGAAGCAGGCCAGGTGGAAACCCACAGCAGGTTGAGGGAGGGCCAGGGTGGGCCAGGAAGGGCACAGGAGAGAGGAACCAGACTCAGGTGGGGCCTGCTGACCTCCCAGTTCTACCGAGAGTAGCCACCCCTGGCTCTGAACCCCCAGCAAGGTGTGCTCCTCCCATATGCCCCTGAGCAGGGGGAAGAAGAGAGGCAGTGGCCCCAGGACCTGCAGCCGCCACTGCCGCCAGGGCCGCACAAGGAAAGGCAGGAGGAGAAATCCAGCACAGATGAGAGGCCCACCACAGAGCCCCTCTTTAAGGTCCTGGACACGCCTCTGAGCGAGGGTGATGAGCCTACAACGCTGCCGGCCCAGGTGGACCACGGGCACGGCGTGCAGATGGAGGGCTACTTGGGCCGCAAGCACGACCTGGAGGGGCCCAACAAGAAGGCGTCCAACAGGTGTGTGGGGGAGGGCCGCGGGGTAGGAGGGGTGGGCAGCTCCCAGGGACTTCAACAGAGCAACATGGGTACGCTTGTGGGCGAGGGTGCCCTCTGCCTCTAGTCTGAGAGCTCCTGGGCATCCTCTGGGACAGCCCGGGGGCTGCTTGGCATGATGGGAAAAGCCTGTCTTCCGTTGTGGTCCTGAGTTCAAATCCTATGACCTGGTACTAGTTACTCAGCCTCTCACTTGTAAAATGGACATGACGGGGGCAGCCTGCCTCTTCACTGCAGATGCCATGCCTGGAACAGAGCAGGAACTCAGTGAACACTAGCTGTTATTATCCCAGGGCGGGGTAACAGGTAGGCCTTGGCACTAATAACACATCCTTGACCAAGTCCCACTTTTTACCCAGTCTGGGCCCCAGTTTCCCCAGCTATAAAATAGGAGAGAAGAAAGAGTTGCTATGGTCCCTCCTAGCAACCATATGACCCTGAGGAATTCATTCAGAGGCTGTGCCGTTTCCTGACCCTGAGGCAGTCATGTCCTTGGGTGTGGTCTACCCAGGGATGCCTAGACCCAAAGTCTCTGGAGGCTCCTGCCTTCAGGTAGCAGTCCAGGGTCCCAGAGAAACACGGCAGCATCAAGAGGTTGAAGCCAGCCACGTTCCCAGGGCCAACTGGCAGCAAACAGAGAGAGCCTGGCCTGGGGGACACGCCAAAGTTAATTCAAATTCCAAAAATGAATTGGGGGGCCCAGCCAACCTGAAGAGGTTTATTGCTTATATGGAGAGCCTGCAGGGAAAGGGAAACTAGCATTTATAAAGTACCTACTGTGTGCCAGGCATTATGTTAGGACTGATAATAGCTTCTCAAACCTCCTATGATATTGAGGTTTCCATTTTCCAGATGGGGAAACAGTCTCAGAGAGGTTAAATCATTTGTCCATTAACTCCAAGACCAGCTCCTCCTTTGCAACTGCCTTACTTGGGCTACAAGCTCAGAGAAGGTGGTGAGGGCCAGAGGAAAGGTCCCTGAGCTGGTGTCAGAAATCTGGGCTTTGTGGAATGGCTCTGCAGCCAGCTTTGTACAGGTCAGGCTCTCTCTTTGACCTTCCAGTCCTTCCTCCCTACGTGCCCTGCTAGTTCTCCACTTTTCTGCCCTCAAAAGGGAGGGAGGAGGAAGAGGAGGAAGAAAAGCTTAATGTTTCTCAGTACTCATTACTGTGAAAGGGCAACATGTTCCCCATTTGTCAGGGAAGGAGCTCAGGTGAGCCCACACATGAGCCCATGAGCCTGCTGTTCTCACCAAACATTTCAGCTGAGATGAGCCTTGATTTACACCAATACATTTCTTTAAAAAGTGCTAGTACAGTATACCAGGCATATATCATCAACAAAACAAAATATCACTACCAGCAAAACAAAACCCTGCTCTGTTCACGTTACAGTTCTGTAGTGAGACTCAAATATGCTGGTGGCTGTGGAAATGCTTTGAAAAGCTGTTTATACTATTGGTCTTAGACTCAATAATTCTACTTCTAGAAGTATATCTCAAGGTAAGATCAGAGTTACAGGCAAGGATATTTATCATACTGCTATTTAAATCATGGATAAAATTTCCAGTATTAAAAGGTCCATCAATAAAGGGATTATTTATATATGTGATAGGATACCATATAACTATTCAAAATTCTTTTCAAGAAATATTTGAGAATTCAAATATTTGAGGATGGGGAAATACTCATGATATAGTGTTAAACTTAAAAGCAGGACATAAAATTGAATATACAGTATAATCCAATTTTAGCTATATATGTGAAAAGAAAAAAGACTAGAAGGACGTACATCAAATGTTAACAATAGTTAACTTTTGGTAGTGGAATTACGTGCAGATGATTTTTATTTGCAATTTTTTAAACAGTAAAATGTATTACTATTGATCAGGGTAACATTGGTATAATTAAGAAAAATGGTAAAGCTATGGGGACTGATTATAGAGATGCTGTATCAGGACTGTAGGTGACCTGCCTCTCTGTACCCTCACAGGTCCTGGAACAACCTGTACTGTGTGCTCAGGAATAGCGAGCTGACTTTCTACAAGGATGCCAAGAACCTGGCCCTGGGGGTGCCCTACCATGGGGAGGAGCCCCTGGCCCTGAGACATGCCATCTGTGAGATTGCTGCCAGCTACAAGAAGAAGAAGCATGTCTTCAAGCTGAGGTGAGGCCCCGCCTGTCCACTGCCCCTTCCCTGGTTTGGCATAAGTGGCTGGACAGGGGCCCACTCTTTGGGACCAGCTTCAGACCTGAGCTGTCCTTCAGGGATTTTTCAAATCAGAGAGGCTGGTGGTCCTGATTTTTGCCTCTCTCAGAAGGTGCTGTGCTGCCTGACAGGGTTCTGGTCATGGGAAAGCTCAGGGGGCTGGGGGATCAGATCCAGAGGTGGCCACGCAGGAAACCCTCTGTCCTCCTAGGCTGAGCAATGGCAGCGAGTGGCTTTTCCATGGCAAGGATGAGGTAAGTGCAGGGCTGCCTAGCCCAGACCCCCACCAACAAAGGGGCAGGTGGAAGGGACGCATGCCACTTGACCTCAAGGCCCACTCAGGAGGAGGGGCTGTCCTAGAGGCACCCCGTCCTTTGCGGGGCCCTGACCCTCCTGCCCTATAGGAGGAGATGCTGTCCTGGCTGCAGGGCATGAGCACCGCCATCAACGAGTCCCAAAGCATCCGTGTCAAGGCACAGAGCCTGCCCCTACCCTCCATCACCGGCCCCGACGCCAGCCTCGGCAAGAAAGACAAGGAGAAGAGATTCAGCTTCTTCCCCAAAAAGAAGTAGCCTTTCGGGCACCCCGCGGGTGAAGCCAGTGCATCGGGACGAGCGACGAGCGGGGACGAGCGCTTCCCTCCTCGGCCGGGTCTTCCTGCTGCCCACGGCCTGGCCGCCGCTGCCTGCCGCCTGCCTGCCCCGAGTCGCCGGCCGGGCCCCGGGCGCCGCTTCACTGCAATAGCTGCCTTCGCGCCGTCGCCCGGCCCGGCCCGGCCCGGCCCATGCCTGCCTCCGCGCCCTCTCCCTGCAGCCCCGGCGCCCCGCACACGGCGAGCGCGGGCTCCAGGGACGGAGCTCCCAGCTCCGCCGGCCCTCGGCCCTCGGGGCCTCCGGGGCTGGGGTCAGGAGACGGTTTTCGAGGCCCACGCCCTCCTCTCCCCGCCCTCTCCCGGGCTGAGGGGCGCCAGCCCGTCCCACCCATTCAAACATAAGCTGGAGAAGAAGGCTGATGGGGTTCCTCAGACGCTGCCCACACCCAAAGCAAGTCTTGCTTGGGGTCACCTCCTGCTCAGTCGCAGCCAGGGAAAGGGAAAGGGAAGAGGACACCGGAAATGCCCAACCTGCCCCTTAGGGGCGCTGAGGAAGGAGGCTTCAGGTAGCTCTGGGCCAGGGGCTGCTGGGGACTGACGGGACATGACAGCCTCCTCCCCGCTGGGCTTCCTCAGACGGGGACTCTCACCTCAGGGGCCACCGCATCCCCTCCTCGCTCCTCCTCCCACCGAAAGAGGGGGGCACCCTGCAACATCGATGGGTCCTAAGTGCACAGGGGCTCCCGCGGCCTCCGGCACCCCTTGCTGCCACCCCCGATGGTGGTAGGAGGACCAGGAAGCTCTCAAGCCAGCCCTCTTTTAAAACTACAGTTAGAGTTTAGGGCTCAGCCCAGAAGGAGGTAGACAGGTCTCCACACTGCCTAAGGCGCTGCCTCTCCACTCTGGGGTCCTCCCGCACTCCCAGCAGCTGCCCAACCAGCAACATCCCACTCGGACCCAGGGCCCTTAAGGGAGACAGCGCAGGTCCCCAGGTCCAAGATGGACACTGCAATGCCTGGGGTAGAGCATCCCAAAGCCAAATACCCCAAGTGTTCTGTCTGGTACCACCTGAGGGTGCTGGCTGGACCGACAGCAAATTTCATGACCCGTCACCCTGGGCTGGCAAATGGGGCCACACCTGGGTATTTATTACGACCCACGTAACAACCCCAGACGGCTGGGACAAATGCTGGGGCCAAAGCCAATAAGGTGTGGCGGGCACCCTTGCTTAGCTCCTCCGGAAGGTCCTGGCCTTGAGTCAGGGGGCCACAGGGGTATCTACCCCACAATCCCAAGCACAGCCAAAAGGGGCCCTGCAACCTCTATCCCCAGGGATAGCTTTCCCTGTGCTGCTGAGGTCACACTTCCAGACAGAAGAGACCACTAGTTCCACAGGGATTTTTCTCCGCCACTCTAAAAGCAATACAGCTCCAGCCCAGCATCTTAACTGGGGTTAGGTCCAAAAGAGGGGTTAAGTTGCAGGCAGCAGGCATTTCCCCTGGGTAGACCAGAAAGGTCCCTGGGGCCAGCAGTTGCTGTTTCCATCACCTTCCCCATGGGAAGGAGCCTTAGACACACTGAGATGATCCCCCGGAAGCGGGTGAAGCTCAAGCAGAAATCACAGGCATAGGCATCCGGAGTTACTAGGCCTTCCCAGGAGCCCTTAGTGCTCGAGATCAATACCACCGTGTCAAGGGAAGGCAATTTCAGCAGACAAGAACCACAGGAGGGACGTTCTCTGCTGGAGCCTGACAGGTGGTCCCACCTCTGGAGCCAGGGTCTTCATTTGGCCTCTATGCACCTAACCCTATGGCCCTCTGTGCACCCACAGGGGACCTAATCTGTACCACCCACCAGCCTCTTTCTATACCTAGGGAAACCAAGGCAGGAGGCAGTGAGGTGATGACACTCACCTGGCAATACAGAAGGCCTCTGGTGCATCTGAGGGCATGTCCTGCTCCAGGGCAGATAGCGGCAAGAGTCTCCCTCAACTGTTCCCATGGGCCAGTCTTCAGGGAGCCAAGAGACTAGGGGCCACCCTCTCCCCTCCACGTGTGCCAAAGCAGCACCTGAAGTGAAGAATTTCAGCAAGCAACTCCACAGTCCCAAGAATGAAAGGGCCTCAAGGAAAAGCTAGGATTTCACCACCCCTGGGCCCCCAGACTGGGCAAGGGCAGCAGCCGGCTGCACGTGACCCACCATCTACTGCCAGCTCCCCACGCATCCCTCCCCCCACATCACACAGGCCCCAAGACCTTCAACTCACTGGACTGAAAACTGCAGGGGCCCAGCTTTGGGACTCTGTGCCACATGGGGGGGCTAAGCTCCTGGTGCCCTGGCAAGGTTTCTTTTTTCCCTCCTTACATTTTCTATTTTGTAGTTCTTTTCTTTAACAGTATCCCCAAACAGCTCCAGTCCACACCAGCAAACCAGGATTCCTCCCCAGGGCAGTTTAGAGGAAGCTCCCTCTGGGCATGGTCAGGTGGTCCTCCTTCCCTCTCTCCTTCCCCTTTGTCCCCTGGCCTCAACTGACTGTGGCTGAGGGAGGTAAGGAGGGTCCTCGAGCTTCCTCCCCCCCACTAGCACCCATAACAGGAGGTCTGGGGCCCGGGGGTGGGGGCTCGGCTTCCCCGCCACCCCACTCCTTCTTCCTGCCTATCGGAGAGCAAAGAGAGTCCCCAAGGCTGGCCCTGGATCGCCCTCCTCCCTTCAGTAGGAGGGGGCAGAGATCCAGAGGACGCCGTGGCTCGGTCCCTTGGACAAGTAAGCTCAGGGAGGATGCAAGGGAGGAGGTGGCTGCAGAGGACTGCAACCCTGCTGGGCACAGACCACGCAATCTGGGGCTGGCCCTGGGGCCGGCTGGGCCTTGTCCTCCACCTGCTCAAATGTGCTTCCACCAACCAGAGAAAACCCATTTACTAGTTTTTCTAATAAATCAATAACGCTCCATATTTCCGTTTCTTACTTGACTCCCCTATTTCCCTTTGAACTGGACCAAAGGGGGCTGATTGATTGAGCAAGGCGGAATCTGTGAACACAGGACCACCATGGAGACAAGAGGCACAGCCAGACTCTGGCTTGTCCTTGGAGTCTTATGGGAACAACTCTGCTGGCACCTAGGTTCTGTGCTTCACTGGAGACCCTGAGAAAAGCTCGCTTATTCATGCATTCAACCATCTTGAGGGCCTGCTGCAGGCCTTTCCCCATGGAGCTCGGGACAGAGATCTGAAAATCAGAATCCACACACCTGGGGTTCATCTCCGGAGGTGCAGTTTCCATTGGTCTGGGTGGGTGAAACCTAGACATCAGCATTTTTCAAAAAGTGCCCTCCCCTGATGATTCCAGTGGGCAGCCAGTAAGAACCACTGAGCTGGTCCAGGGTTCCCAGGTATAACCTAGAGGGCTGTGTAAGGATCACCTGGGGAAGGTGTTGACTACTACTCCCCAGGCCTCACCTCCTGAAGAGTCTGAGTCAGAGAGTTTGAGAAGCAACAACTCATCCATCTTCTTCAATGTACAGAGGAGGAAAAAGCATGAGTTTAGGTGACCCAGCTAGTTAAATGCAGGGCTGGATCTCCTGACTCTCACTCTAGTGTGTGGCTACTCATCACAATCAGAGACTTGTCTAGTAGGAGCCAGCTCTCTCAGCGACTGTGCAAGTGCCCACAGACCATTCTGACCAGCTGGCAGAACGTGGGCCAGCCCTGCTCTGCTTCTGCTCAGGAAAGGCCTCCACTTACCTCTGACATTCCCTTGACCTCATTAGACTCAGCAGACCCATCTTCAGGCTGAGTCTGTCCTCCTAGGTCAGAAGACCTGCAAGACAGCTCTACCACCTGGCCCTGCAGCCCTACTCCTCCCAGGCCTCAGCCCAAAGAAACAGGGTGAAGCAAGGCTGGTCCACCCAGGAAAAAAAGGCAGAAAACCCAGTTAGAAGTAGGGGGCGTACCTACGCCTTTTGAATCAAAGACACTTTTGAGAATAAGATGAAGAATGAGGCTCCATCCCAGAAAAAATGCATTTGTACCCCTCACCCAATACTGCCAGCCACTTAAGACATTTCTAGGCTCCAAGTTGAGAATCCTTGCCCCCTAGGATGTCTCCTGGGAACTAGCGAGGGAGAGAAGAATAAAAGGCACCAGACGTGGAAATATCTACCTGTTAGAAAAATGTTCCACCCCCACTCCACCCCTTTCAGTCCAACTTTGGCACCTGGGGAAAAGAGCTAAAGGCTGGCACGGTGCCCCCTGACCTTACCCCAGACAGGACGCCAGGCTGTGGGTAGACAGAAGCCCGTGGGAACAGAAGTAGCAGAACAAGTCCCCTCCCACACATCCTGCCGCCCCAGCCTCCCCCGCCAGCACCTGGGGCCTTGTGCTTCGTGAGCATGGCTGCAAATGAGCGCCTGTGGAAGCAACAAGCCCACGTCCCGCTTCCCCTGAGACAGGCCTGGGCACGATCGCCTCTCCCCAGCCCGGCCAGACGCCAGTAAGGAGACCACTCACAGGTTGGTTGGTCAGCAGTGGTTATTACACCATTGGCAAATAACAAAATGTGTGTACATTAGTAACAACCACGGGGCCAGCAAGACAACCCACAAAAGTACCTGAACAGAGTCCACGACATTCTTCCCAGGCGGGAAATCAACAACAGAACACACACTCACTCACACACACACACGTGCGAGCACACCAACATACCACAGGGTAGAAAGCAATAAATTATGGGCCTCGTTCCTGCCCGGATCCTAAGAAAAGACACAGTTAAAGAGCAAAGCCTCCCCAGGCCACCCTCCTGTGTGTCCCCTGGGTGGGCCCTCAGTCTGGCAGCGGCCAAGCAACACTGGAGGCCTGAGCAGGGCTCGCTCTCCCTGGGAAGAGATGAGCTTAACTATTTGGCCTCTTACTAGAGAAGAACTATATACGAGGGAAGCGGCCACACTGGCCTCGGAGGGCAAAGGGGCTCGCAAGTCACTGGCACGCCCACGGCAGGTGAAGGCCCTTGCCCGGTGCCCCAGGGCGCTCTCCCAGGGGCGGCCTTTCTGAGGGCCCCGGGTGGGGCTCGGGTGAGCAGGGTGAGCCCAGGCTGTGAGCGAGGATGCCACCGTTCCTCCCCGTCCCTCGGCACGGCTGCTCCCTCCCCCAGGACTCAGTGTCAACCTGTGGAGTTCAAGGCCTGGAATTTCTCCCGCAGGCTCCTCACTCTGCCCTGCTGGCTTGGGTCTGCCGGGTCCCTGGGAGCCTCTTCTTTAGGCCGATACTCTGCACACTCCTGGAACTCCGGGCCCTGCCCCGCCTGGGCTGCTGGTGAGCTCGGTCCCCGCCCGCTGGCTGCCTCCAGTCCCGCATTGGGGCCGGACAGGGGCCCCTTCTCCATGACAACCATCTGCCGGCTGTCCTCCAGTGTGAGGTCTGCGGTGACGTACAGGGCCTCCCCTCCGTCCGGCACGCTTGGGGGTGACCCCGCCAGAGGCTGAGGCTGGGCGACCCCTGGGCCTGCCGGGGTCCTCCTGGCGTTCAGGCTGCAGCAGCGGCCCACCTTCCCCGACAGGGGCGGCTGCGGCTGCATCATGTTCTCCGGCAGCGAGTTGCTCCGGTTGACGGGCAGGTTGCGTGGCCGGCGGCCCTTGGCCTGGAGCGCCTCATCCTGGCAGGCATATTTGGAGCAGAGCCCTCGGACGTCGGGCCAGTTGAAAGTCTCGGTGTCCAGGGGGCTTCGGGGGCTTCGGGGGATGTGCCAGGCCCCAGGCGAGGTGGTCCTCGGGCTGGTGGCCGAGGAGCTGAAGGAGAAACGCCGCGGCGATACCTCCCTGGCAGAGCCGGGCTTGGGCGGGCTGTGTTCCTGGGCCGTGGGCTGCTCGTGGTTGAAGAGAGACAGCACTGGTTTCCTCTTACCTGTGAGGAGACAGCGAGCCGCCTGAATCCCTGCGCAGGGAGGGAGCAAGAGGACATGAGGGCTCTGGACTGACCTCAACTCCCCTTCCAGGCGAGGCTGGTTGCTGGGGTTTTGCGTGTGATGGGAGAGAAACCTCACTGACCATCCACGGCGCCCTTACCAAAGGGAAATGGGAAGAATGAAGAAAAGGGGGTGGGGTGGGGTCAGGGGTCAAAGGAAGAGACTAGAGCTTCTGCTCTCCTGGAAAACAGAGGCCCGTGGCCACAGGCCGTCTGCTCCACAGGAGGAGCCTGGCCTTGAGCGTTAGACCAGCTCCAGGACTCGCCCCAGCCCTCTTTTTGGTAGAGGTCCTTTAGGGGGTCACTTTCCCAGAATCCAGCTGGCTCCTAAAAGGTGCTTCCAGCCCAGGCGTGCAGGCAGGGCCCTCCGCCCCACCCCCTTCATACCTCTGCCAGCAGATGGTGCTCCAGCCTCCTGCTGCAGGTGGGGGGTGGTGGCAGCCACCTTTTCCCACTGCTGCGGTGGCCTGCCTGTCACCGACTTGCTCTTGATCCGGAGGCTGTACTGGCGAGCCAGCTGGTAGACCTTGCTCTTGACGCGCTCGCTCACGTGGCTGTCCATCACGTGGGAGAGCTGCAGGATGCGGGGGTGTAGCGGGGTCACCAGCTCCCCCTGGGTGCCGCTGCTCAGCTCCTTCACCAGCTCCTTCAGCTCCCGGGCCAGGTGGGCCGGGTTGGGGGGCTCAGTGGGGGTGGCACTCTCCGGCGAGGCAGTAGCCGACTCCTCAGTGATGGCCCCCAGCTCACGCTCCTCCAGGATGAAGAGGGGCTCGTGCAGGTCAAAGCTATTGGCCTGGCCTTGGCCTGGTCCCTTCCGAGGGCTGCCCTCAGAAGACTCCACTTCCTCCCAGATCTTCACAATTTCCGAAGACGGGCGGAACTCAGCATCTGTGATGGGAGCTGGGTCCCCAGCACTAGCCTGGCCTGGTCCTGGGTAGTCAAAGAGGGCCCACGAGGCTGCCCGCGAGCCCACCTGTCTCTTATGCCCCAGCGGAGCCACTGGCTCCGGGTCTGGCCTGGGAAGGCTGTTGATTCTGGAGACTGAGTTTCTCACCAGTCCTTTGGGGATGAAGGAGAGGCTCTCCCGGCGCCGGACACTAAAGCCTGCATCGTGATGCTCTGCACTTTCATAGTAGCTCTTGATTTTGTCCAACAACAGCCGGTCTCGGGAAGAAAGCTTCGATTCCTTCATGCAGGAAGGCCTGTCTGGCTCCGCTGGGCAGCCTGGGCTCTGGGGCTCTGTCCCGTTGACAGAAGGGTCACTCTCTGCGGCCACCCCCATACTGATGTCCACTTCTGGAGGGAGCTGAGAGCCCAGGGGGTCTGTGGTGCTCCCACGTCGGGCCAGGCCCTTCTCACTGTCCTCTAGGCTGATCACACTGCTGCTCCGGCTGGTCAGCCTCGGGGTCCCGAAGCCGCTGGACTTGCCGTCCTCCAGTGCCAGGCTGCTCCGCCGAGAGAAGCTGCTGACGAACCGCTCGGCAATGACGCTGGCCTGGTCCAGCACAGAGGGAGGTAGGAGGCTCTCGGGCTCGTGGGCGGCCCCCATCTCCTCCTCCTCGTCCTCACTGCTCAGGACCTTAGGGTCCTCGGTGCTCTCGGCCACCATGAAGTCCACCATATCACCCGGGGGGTCCAGTCCCAGCAGCAGCTGGTGGGTGTCAAGCTGCATTTCTAGGACTTCTGGAGCCTCTGTGTCTGAGGGCATCTCCTCGGTCCCGGGACCTTCCATGGCAGCAAACACCTCCTGCTCTGTCCCAGACCCAGGGTCTGGCTCAACCTGGGAGAGCACAAAGAGCTCATATGAGCCAAAAACCTCCCTCATGTGACCGGGGGGGATGTGGGGACAGTACAGCCTGCTCAAATCCTAGTGAGAGGGGCTGCGGTTTAGGACTGCAGGCAATCAGAATGAGCATGACTCAGGAGTGGGCAGCAGGTCCTAGGGAGAGGATGTCCCTTAGTCACCCTGCAGCTGGGGTGCTGGGCCCACATTCTCAAACCCAAGAAAAATTCTAGGAACGCAGATGGGGTAAAGTGGTGGCACCTCTCAGTGGCAGCCTGCCTGGAAAGTACAGGGACAAGGTGGGAACATGCAGTATGGGGTCAGAGCCACGGCACCAGGACTCCCCTGCCTGATGGGAGGCGGCTCCCTCAAGCCCCAGTAGCTCCCCACATGGGGGTTGTTCTGGGCTGAAACCCAGGCCTAAACAACTTCCCTGAGGGGCCAGGGTCCCCCGTGTGGATCAGGATCCAGAGGGCAGTAGGACCACGTGCTGGAATCCTGTCAGAGGGTAAAGACGGGGATTTGGCTCCTGCCAGCGAGCCTCCGCCCCTGTGCAGGACTCTGCATGTGTGCAGTGGATGGCAAGGAAGGAAGCAAAGTTGGCAGCTCTCTCTTGACCACCTTGAAGGTCATTTGAATCATAAAACCAGCTAGTACAGGCAGCTTTCCAGAGGAATCTTTAGGGAGAACACAGGATAACACTCTATAGCCCAAGGAATCAGACTTGATTCCAATTGTTCTAGTCTAGAATCTGCACAGTGGGACCCAGGAGCTAGGCCTGTAATGTCCAACACAATGGCTGCCAGCCACACGTGGCTCCTGAGCATCTGAAATGTAGCTAGTCCACGTTGCAAAAACCTCATACCAAAAAAGTACAAAATACCTCATTAATAGCTTTTTAACACACTACATGTTGACATGATAGTAGTTTGGAAAAGCTGGGTTAAATAATTCTTTAATGTGACTATTAGAATATTTAAAATTACACATGAGGGGACTTCCCTGGTGGCGCGGTGGTTAGAAATCTGCCTGCCAATGCAGGGAACATGGGTTCCAGCCCTGGTCCGGGAAGATCCCACATGCTGCGGAGCAACTAAGTCTGTGCGCCACAGCTACTGAGCCTGCGCTCTAGAGCCCAGGAGCCACAGCTACTGAAGCCGGCGCACCTAGAGCCCGTGCTCCGCAACGAGAGAAGCCACCGCTATGAGAGGCCCATGCACCGCAACGAAGAGTAGCCCCTGCTCACCACAACTAGAGAAAGCCCGCGCGCAGCAATGAAGACCCAATGCAGCCAAAAAAAATAAATAAAAAAAATTTTAAATACATAAATAAATTAAAATTTTATAAATAAATAAAATTACACGAGGCTCACATTCTATTGTCACTGGACAGCACCATTCTGAACTCTTTCCCAATGTCACCCAGGTTTTGCAATGTCCTGGCTGTAAGGTCCACCCGGGAGTCTAAGCCTCATGAGCTTTTCCTTGTAACTCTGCGATAGCAAAGGACTCCATTCCACATAACCCCCAGATAGCGGGGGGTGGCGGGAAAAAGTGCAGGCGTCTGGGTCACAGACCCAAGTCTAATCTGAGCTCTGTCCCTTAGAAGCTGCACAATGTCAGGCACGTCAACCTAACCTGAGTCTTGTTCTCCCTGGTAGAGCTGGTTCAGGAAACAGAAGGAAGAAACAAAACATCAGGCACACAGGAGGTGTCCAGTAGATATCAACACCTTACTCCTTTGCCAGGTGGGACAGGCATGATTTAAATGTCTGGCACACTAGCAGGGCAGAGCTTTATGCTCTATGCAAGGAGGCCTGGCCAAGGGGACCTATAATCTGGTCACTTCCAATAACTGTGCCCCTTGGCCAGAAACTGCATCTGCCCAAAGGAAGAGGCACCTTTTCCAATTCAGAGTAAGAGGCTGTCGGTCACCAAGCCACATGCCCACAGGCCAGACAGGCTTCCTGAGGGCCCGAGAGTCCTAGGGAGTGGGATTCCCTGTCCCCATGGGCCCAACGGGACAGCCCGTGCCTAAAAGCCCCATCTGCAGAGCTGGAGATCTGGGCCCAGGCGCCTCTGCACTATCCCCCTTCCGCCTTTCTAACAGAAATGAGTGGCCGCCTGCTGGCCACTCACCTCCGGCAGGGAGGACGCAGACTCAAAGCTCAGGCACTTCTCAGCAGTGGTTGGAGATCGGCTGCTGGGCCTTCGGCAGCTCTTGGGGTCTTCGGGCTCCCTGCGCCCCTTCCCCTGCAGCAAGCAGAGGGTAGTTGTCAGCTCCCAGGACAACGGGGAGCTGGTCCCTTCTGCATCCCAACCCTGGCAGCACCTCCTGAGCCCCAAAGGGGCTGGGCTGCGTTGAGACCCAGCGTTGGACCTGAGCCATTCCAGAGTCAGCCTGAACTGCCAGGTCTGGGGACTCAGAAATCCCTGCCAGGGGCTTCCCTGGTGGCGCAGTGGTTTAGAGTCCACCTGCTGATGCAGGGGACACGGGTTTGTGCCCCAGTCCGGGAAGATCCCACATGCCGCGGAGCGGCTGGGCCCATGAGCCATGGCCGCTGAGCCTGCGCGTCCGGAGCCTGTGCTCCGCAATGGGAGAGGCCACAACAGTGAGAGGCCCGTGTACCACATACACAAAAAAAGAAATCCCTGCCAGGCATGCGGCTCCCTGTGTGCTGGCCTCTCCCCCTCCCCCCACCGCGCCCCATTAGTCATGCCCATTGAGTAGCATGCTGGTTAGCACCCAGTGCTGGAACAATGAATGCCAGGGGCTCACCAGGGTGTGACAGTGAGCAAGGTGTTAAGAAGTGCTGATGGCAGGAAGGAGGGATGAGAAGGTTAGGGGAGGGGACTCTTGGATGGGCATGCGCGTGCCAGGGGGCATGCAAGGAGGAGGGGGAGATCGAAGAGACACCTCACCATAGCGCCCCGGGAGAAAAGTAAAGCGTTGGCCCGATAGTGCCAGCAGTGGAGGGCGGCCAGCAGGGAGCTGGCAAAGTCGGCTACCTGCTCCGCCACTGCCAGGCTCTCCTCCTCCTCCTCGCCTGGGGGCTCTGGCCCAGCCCCCTGCTCGCTGCCTTCATGCCCTGCCAGGTCCTCCAGGGAGACCTGAAAGGCCTGCTCTTCCTCCTCCTCCTCCTCCCGGGCAGCCCCTTCAGCCTCCGACTGCAGGCCCCGAGCACAGGGGGGCTGTCCAAAGTCCAGGAGCGTGCCAACACTGCCCACATGCTGTTCAGAGCACAAGGCCCCCTCGTGACAGGCCTCTGGGCAGCCCCCCTCCTCCTGCAGCAGCTGGGGCTGGGGAGGCTTCACAGAGAAAGCCACATCTAGACCCCCAACCCCTGGTCTCCACTAGGCTCCCATGCGAAGCAGGGGGTTCTCGAGGTGGGAAGCTGGGACTGGGGTCTGCTCAGGAACTCAGGATCCAGAGAGGCCTGCGTGCCCCAGGGAGAGGGCAAAACGAGAGGATCCCGGCTGGGCCAGCCACCACCAGGGTGCCACTCCAGGAAAAGGGTACAGAAGGGTCCCCTGGGCAAGGGCCACGGCTTATTCATCTCCGTGACCCTCATGACAGAGCCTGGCGCACAGTAGGTGCTCAACAGGTGTTTGTTGAGTGAATGAAGATGATGGGGGCTGACCTGGGCTGTCCCCCAACCTGTCCAGACAGTCCCATGTGCCCCTGGCCTTACCTTCATTCCTGCTGCTCTGGCTGCTCCACCACCACCGGGTCCCGGCACAGCGGCGACGGGGGGGGGGGGGGGAGTGGAGATCAGTAACCCGGAGAAAGAGCCCCATCACAGAGGCCTGAGGCCCAGAGCCCCCGAGCCAGAGAGCGTCAGGGGCTCTGCTCCCAGAACCTTCACCAGGTCTCCCGGGCTTTCAAAGGAATGACTGACAGACCGGGAGCCGTGGGTGCAGAATGGCACAGTCACTCACTCCTGCTGTCACCCAAGGGCAGAGAGACAGGGTGCAAGGTGTGCAGGGGGAGCCCGGACAGCAAGGGGTGAGGTCCACTTCCAGGGCAGAACAAGGCAGAATCCCCTCTGAACTGTCCGCGACGCCCACACCCTGCTGGTCGCCGGCTTCACCCTCTCACCCCCGCCCTAGAGCGCACCTTAAAGGGGGTGCCTGTCCACCCCTCACTCACTCACCTTTCTCGCTGAGTTGCCTGAGCAGATGTCTGGATGGCTCTGAAGAGGAAAGCAAGCGGGCAGTCAGAGCAGGCCTGAAGCAGCCCAGCCTGGCCCTGGTCCCACGCTCACAGCGCCACACACCCATCATCAGCTCAAAGTCCACTCCAGCGGGGCCCCCCACGGGGGGCCTGAAGGAGGCTGCCCTCGCGACCAGCCCACAGGGAGACAGGACCCGGGCCACTGCCCCCACCCGCCTGGGGACTCTGCTGTGACCCACAGCCAAGAAGCAGCCCCGCCCCCCCATCCTTGCATTAGCACACAGCCCGGTGCCCTCAGCTCCAGGGCCACAGCCCCCTGCTGCCCCCTTCTGAATGACGAGCCTCTCTTGAGAGCCCTGGCTCCACCGCAAGCCCCACCTTCCTTCCCTGCACGGAGCACATCAGCGCCTTAGCTACACCCAACGCCAAGCCCCTTCACAGCACCCCAGCTGGAAAGCAGAGGTCGCACCCGACTTTCTATGGCCCTTAAGGCCTGGCACCGTGAAGCCTCGCTGCCTGCTGGGGAGTGTTGCCCAGTTGTACAGGAGCTGACCAGGCTCTGAGGACAGAATACAAAACACATCCATTAGGCTGATGGTGTCAGCACCTCGCACCCCGCCTTTTTTGGGGACAGACCTGAGATAGGGAGGCATGTCTCAAGGAACCTCTCTACAGAACCTTGCCCTTAGCCCATATTGCCCTTGACCAACTGGCATTCAGTGGGAGGCCCACTACAAACTTGGAGCCAGAAGGAAAGTCTACTGAGGTCTCTCAGCTGTTCCTGGACAGGAGAGCAAGCTGAAGAACCTTTTTTCTAAATGTGCATGGGCACACACATACCTACACTCTATCTGCATGGAGGTAAGTAGATATCCAATTGTTTTTAAAGTGAGAAATACAAAATGCTCTTCTCTTTCATTTTAAAACTTGTAATCAAGAATATTTAATAATTGGATTTCCCTGGTGGCACAGTGGTTAAGAATCCGCCTGCCAATGCAGGGGACACGGGTTCGAGCCCTGGTCCGGGAAGCTCTCACATGCCGTGGAGCAACTAAGCCCGTGTGCCACAGCTACTGAGCCCACACGCCTAGAGCCCGTGCTCTGCAACGAGAAGCCATGAGAAGCCCGCACACCACAACGAAGAGTAGCCCCTGCTCGCCACAACTAGAGAAAGCCCGCGTGCAGCAACAAAGACCCAACGCAGCCAAAAAAAATAAAATAATAAATAAATAAATAAATAAATAAAAGAATATTTAATAAGTGACAAATGATGACAACAACACCTTACTTATCCATAGTGTACTTATCTGTCCATCCCAGCTCTCTGGAAGTAGGAAGCAGAAAAGGCCCAGAGGCAGTCAGAGTAGATGGCTGAGAGCAGGCCCTCCCTAAAGCACTTCCACTGGCCTGAATCCTCCCTCTCATCCACTCACTGGCCTGCTTTTACACATGCTCCTCGCACATTAAATCGATTAATTTCTAACAGAAGAGGGAAGAAGGAAGGATTACTACAGAAAAGCATGCCAAGACTGATAAGGAGCACTCTTCAGTGTAAAGATGGACACAACACCTCAATGCCAGCTGTCTCTATGGCAACCCACAGCCCCGCCTCCCCGAGGCCCCGGAGAATGGAGCTGTTCACAAGCCACAAAGATGCTGCTACACCGACTCCAGAAAGGGAAAAGTTCAACTGTGTCGACCTCCTCTACTTTAAAAGGCTCAAGCGTATGAAGTGTGTTTTAGAAAGACGTCTGTTTCATAACGATTAAAACTAGAACACGAAAACAAACAAAACCCAACTCTTAGTGTTTACAGGCTAAGATCTCAGCCTTGTGGAAACTTGAGCTCTGAAACAGGTCATTTCCTGGGTGCCTTGCTCGCTGCAGTTTGGAAGCTGATGTTATGACGGTAGTATTGCTATTACCACCATCACCACAGTCACTTACTGACTACCTCCGCGTGTCAGAAGCTTCCAGTTCAAAGCTATGGCAAGTTAAGGGGGAATGTTGGACAGGAGATTATAGGAGAAGAAAGGAAAGGGGGGAATTCCCTGACGGTCCAGGGGTTAGGGCTCCGTGCTTTCACTGCCAAGGGCCTGGGTTTGATCCCTGGTCGGGGAACTAAGATCCTGCAAGCCAATTTGGAGCTTTTAACACATGGCACCGTAGAACTTTTGCAACCATGGCAAGTTTGCCTAGGGTTCGAGATCCATCACGAGCAACACCAAACAAAGCAGAAACACAAAAGCTTTCCAAAGACTGCTCGGCTCCGCCCTCCAGAAGACCAGAGCCCATACATCAATCCACACAGCTGTTCAGAGGACCCATGAGTCATGCCAATCAAACCCAACTCACTGTGGGGATCCCAGTCAGGACACATCTCCCATCACTCCTGAATCTTTCTCTCTAGGAGTCTCTGAGATGGTTCTCACCCCAACGCCCACCTCATGTGTAAGTTTGACAAGTGCCTGGCCGACGCCAAATCCATCCCTGGGCCTCGACTGAAGGCGAGGGTAAAAACCGAGGCAGAAAACACACACATTCACCACTACAAGAGCCGAGAATAAAAGCAAGGTTTTCTCTTTTCAAGAGACGCTTCACTCCAATACCTCCAAGTACACAGCAGCAAGCCCAGTCATGAAAGAAAACCCAGGAAAGCAGAACTTTTCCCTGAGACCCAAAGTAAATATTTCCTGTCTGGATTTGGTGCCACTTGAAATCTAACTCATTTTCCCCACGTCCTGCCTCTGCTCTGTTCCAGAACTGGGCTGGGGACCATCCATGACGTCTGAGCGTTACTCTGGCTGACTCCCAGTATTCTAAGTGGCAAAGGAGGGAGGTTTGGATCGCAGAGGAGCTAAGAAGGGGGGCCTTGGAAAAGGAGGGCTGTCCAGCCCTGGGTGGGCAGGAAGGGCCCAGAGGGGCCTGGTGGAAGGCAGGATGCTACAGACACACCCCATTTACCCTCCCTCCTGCCCTTTCCCAGGATTTCTGGAGGGTGAGAGCCAGCCCCAAATGCTGCTGCAGAAGGTTCCCTGCCTGGTCAAGGGTCCTGAAAAGAAGCCTCTCTGCCCACACAGCCCCTGCCTTACCAGACTGCCGGCGGCCCTGGTGCACGTGGGTGGACACCTCATCCTGGGAGGCCTTCTTCAGGCGCTCTGGGCTGTGGCGGTACCGATTGGGATCTGCACCCAAGAGAGACAACCAGGCCTTTGGGATACCATCAGCCTTGGCGTGGACTCTACCCTTTCCTGACCACAACTCTGCTGCCCAGCCCAGCTCCAGGGGCCACAAGACCCCAGAACTGCCTCCTCTTCCATCTTCCGTCCTCTTCCATCCAGGAGCACGAGGCACAGAGTCCCAGCCACCAGCAGCACTGAGCCCTAGTCTTGCAGTAGACCCTCAGTCTTGACAGAAGGAGCCTCCCCATCCTCCCTGCTCTCTGGAATGTAAGTATCAGGCAAAGCTTCCCCAGGTCTGACCTAGAGATGTGCACCATTAGGGACAAAGTAGGCAGAAAGGGTACACTTACAATAGGAATCCATTTCCAAGATGGCTTCTTTGGCCTGGAAGGGAAAGGAAACCCATCTCGTTGCTACCTTGCTACATGCCGTTTCTCCCTCGGCCCAAAGACTCACTCTTGCTGCACCGAGGACCGTGGCATCCGCTGAACTGATCCCCACTGTCCAGTGGGGCCAACGTCCAGAAGGTGAGGCCCCAGTGGACCCCGGAGCTGGTTCTGAGGGACCCTCTCCCTGTACCCCATCGGGAGCCCTGGGAACTCACCTTCTGGGGGATGGTGGTATGGTGGTTCTCCAGGATGAGCCTCTTGATGTGGTGAGTCCAGCTCCGTTTCTCCTCCACAGTTTTGGCCTGGGAGGACCCAAGGGAGAGGGTGCGGGGGTTATCATGACAGGCCTGAAGCCATCCAGCGTGCGCTGGGCTTCTGCCGAGGAGGGCAGAGGCCTAAGAGGGCCTGTGCTGGGGGCTCTGTGAGGTTACCTTGATTCCTCAGCACAAGCCTGAGAGGTGCCCACAACGACCTCTACCTTCCAGAGGGAGACTCTGAGGCTCGCGCCGCCGAGCGCGGGGGCGGGTTCTGTCCCCAGCCCGCGCCCCAGCCCGCCCCTCACCTGGATGTTGTATTGCTGCTTGCTATGCTTGTAGTGTGTGACGGTGAAGCACAGGGATTCTCTGGTGCTCTCAATCAGCATCAGGGAGGAACACTGGGGCAGAGGGAGAGGGCAGTCAAGCACGAGGCGGGGAGCTGACCTGGGGCCCCAGCCCCTCAAGACCATCTGGGGAGGCAGGGAGAGTAATCTTTAAGGGTGGAGCTGCATCCACACCAACCCGGGGCCCAGTGAAGGCGACACAGAGTGGAGCCCGGCCGTCGGGAAGGTGGGAGGGGGGCAGAGGAGAGGGCGGTGGCCTCGTTACCGGGATGTGACCCTTGTAGACAAAGTGATCTCCCCGCTTCTTGGTGACGAGCAGCGCTTTGTCAAAGAGGAAGAAGGTCTTCTCGTTGCGCACACGGTGCACGCGGAATGTGCCCTCCAGGACGAGCTCCCCATAGGTGGTCAGGTCTGGCCCCTTCCAGTTGATGAGCAGAGACTGAATCTCCTGCAGCAGCGAATCCCCGACCCCCAGGGTCAGGGTGCTCGAGACCCTGCTGGGGACCACACAGGGCCCCAGGAGCCACCGCCTGGGTTCTGCAGAGACATGCTGCACCGAGGGCTCCCCCCAGAGAAGCCCATCCTCACCGACACCACCCCTCAGCTCGTATTCCCTCTTCCAAACCCCACCCTACCCCTGCCTGTCCCTCCAGCTACCAGCCCCAGAGCACCTGGAGCCGGACTGCGTGCTCATGTCTCCTCTTCATGTCGTTGATGTACCAGGCCACGCAAGTCATGGTGTCAATGGCATCCTCTACCACCTCAAAGCCGTCCTCTTCTTCATCAAAATGTTTGGCGATTTCCTGTG
The DNA here is from genome assembly GCF_964341445.2 of Mesoplodon mirus. NCBI lineage: Eukaryota > Metazoa > Chordata > Mammalia > Artiodactyla > Ziphiidae > Mesoplodon > Mesoplodon mirus. The sequence goes on along the minus strand of NC_138979.1, from coordinate 151,711,337 downwards.
CGGGAGACAGGGGCTTAGGCAGCCCAGACTCAAGGGCCCTGCCCCTCCCTCAGGCCCCCGTGTACTCGGGAGGACCCTGGGGTTACCTGGAGTAGCAGGTGGTACTTGAGGATGCGCTGGACTGGCTTTAGGAGGTAGGAGCCCAAGGGCAGTGAGTGCTGCAGCAGCTCCTGCCGGTCCCGAAAGAACTTGGCCTGCTGCTTGTCCTGCATGCACTCGGTCAGGGCGGCCACTGAGCTGGGAGTGGAGGAAGGGGCCGTCACCAGGGGAAGGCCTGCGTGGGGAGGTGGGGTGCTCTGGACTCGCCAAATGGCTCTGCTTCCCCCCTCCACCCGAATTACTCACTTGGGGTAGTTGTTGCAATACTGGGTGTAGATATCAAACTCTTGGCTCTAAAGAAAGACCAAAAATAGTAATTTCAGGGAGACTCGCGTTTGACTATAAACCTGGGTGTATCAAACACATGCCCCTGGCCCCCAGAGCACACTCTCCCCGAGCACCTGCAGATCCATCTCTGTACCCATCTGTCTCGGACATGCCATCCACCCAGCAGCCCCTGGCTCCACCCCAAATGCAAATGCCCTTCCTATGTGAGGCTGGGCACTCAGCATTCCCCTGGAGAGAGGCCCCCAGCAAGGCAGGATGGAGGCAAGGACCCCGCCCTTCTTACCCTTTCCACAAAGCAGCCAGCCACAGCCACCGGGTCACTATTGCAGCTGTCCAGGTCTCTGAGTAGCTGGCTGGGTAAGGGGAGAATGGTCATCAGACCCCGGACCGCTCGCAGCCTGCAGTCACCACTACACCCCCTCCCCACCCTCCTGGTGCCCACACACACGCCAGCCCTGGTGTCAGCGAGTCCTGCCCGGGGCAGCCAACACAGAAGGTATCCAGCACCACTGCAAAGGTGGGGGACAAAAAAGAGCCATGCGTTCCACAAGCAGCAGAGGGAGAAGGGACACCAGTACCCACCTGGGGAGGGGACACAGCTCCTCTGCAGGCAGGGGTCAAACACACAAAAGCAGACATTAAAGGGGGAAGGAGAGAGGGGGAACTCACAAAGAAACCAAGGCCCCCAGTTCAGAAGGATGCAGGAAAGGGGAGAGACAGGGTGAGTCTCCCAGCACTGCTTGTTCTTAAATGGGGGCTCTATAGGAAACCCCAGTGCTCCCCCTGCCTTCCCCTCCTGTGCTCCTCTCTGCCCAACCACCCCCCACCCCCCACCCCGGCCTAAGTCTCGCCTCCGTCTGCCCTCCCAGCTTGCCCAGCAGGAAGTCCCTCTGCCCATCTTAAGGCGCCTGGAGTAAGCTTCCTCCTGTCCTATCAGTGCTGTCCCCACAAGCTCTGCTCCTCCGGACCAGTGCCCTCTCTCTGGGGAGTCTGGGGGCCCCGGGAGCCACTCATGTGTGATCTTCGTGGAGCCCCTTTGCCCTGAAGCAGCCCCTCGCCAGGTCTCGCTCGGCCTCCCTCATCACGCTTTGCCTGGCTGTGTGTTCCCCTAATGGCTCAGATCACCTCCAGGGAGCCCCGACTTCCCACGGAATCAGTGGGAAGGTGGAGAAGAAACGAAGACATCTGCACTGGGGGACCAAGATGAGAGGGACAAAGGGGCCACGAAGGGACAGGGGAGAGAGCATCACGTGCAAGGTTCAGCAGTCCCCTGAGGGGCGCTGGCCCAGGCTGGACCCAACATGAACACGGGCTCGAATGAGCTCCCCTGCCTGACAGGAAGCACATCAGCCCCAGGGCACACGGTCCCACACGCCCTCTCTCCTGCAGGGAGCTAACTATACCACTGTACGGGGATGGACCACCCTTCCCCACCCTCAGAGATCAGACCCTGGCCCACGTGTCACAGCCCACGAGACCAGGGACCTCTGGGGCTCCTCCCTAGGCCCTGAGATGGGCCTCACAGGCAGAACATGGTGCGTGTCAGGCCCGCTCCATACCTGTTCAGTGCGTAGATGCTTTCTATGTTCCCAAAGAGGGCACTGACTTGCTCCGGGTTCAGCAGCCCAGGCGTGTCAATGATCTTCAAGAGGTAGTCCTGCGTGGAGTGAGGCGTCAGGGCCCAGCCCCCCAGGCACGATCCTATCCCTTCCCGTCTTCCCTCTTCTCCCCCAGCCACACCTCATTTCTGTACTACATGTTACAGCTATGACACAATTTCACAGACATCACCTACTGTACTGGGTTGGATAATTCCCCCTCAAAATCAATATCCACTTGGAACCTCAGAATGTGACCTTATGTGGAAATAGGGTCTTTGCAGATGGAACGATTAAGGACCTTGAGATGATACCACACTGGATTTAGGGTGGGCCCTAAATTCAGTGACTGGTGTCCTTATAAGAGGAAGACACAGAGAGACACAGAGAAGGCCATGTGAAGACGGACGTGGAAAATTGGGGTGATACATCTGCAGGCCAAGGAACACCAAGGGTTGCCAGCAACCTCTGGGAGCTGGGAGAGCCCTGGAACGCACTCCCCCCGCTCAGAGATTCCGGAAGGAACCAACCCTGCCAGCATCTTGATTTTTGACTTCTGGCCTCATAAACTAGGACAGGATAAACGAATGCGCCTTAAGCCACAGTTTGTGGTTGTCTGCTAGGCAGGCCTAGGAAATGAATACACCTCCCTCCGAAGGGCAGAGAGCTCCCTCACACAGTCACCTCCTCCAGTGTGCCTCCCAGTGTGAAGCACATGGCCCTGCAAGGCCCTGCATCTTCAATTTATGGATGAGGAATCTGAGGCTGGGTGCTGTGGGGGTGGTTTACGCATGTGCCCAAGACCCCGTAAGCAGGAAACAACAGGGCAGGAAACTGGGCGCGGGCCGGGTTGGGTCCAGAGCCAGTTTCTTCACTGTGGTTCAGTCTCCGCTAAGCACAGTTGTTCCCGCTCCCTATCAAGGGTGCCTACTCCCCGAGCATCTGCAGGAAGTTCTGCTGGTCCAAGCTACCGATCGGACCCCAAGTCATAAGGCAGCGTGAGCAGCCAGCGGCTTCCCGGGGCCAGAGCCGTGAGGCCTCCCCACTGCTCCATGGGAAGCAGCTCCTGGAGACAAACATGTCAGGGACAACTTTCCTTCCCTGGGTGGAAGTAGGTTTATGCGCAAGGGCTGGGCCACCCGGAGCCAGAGGCCAGCCCCAGCCCCAGAGGAGAGGGGGGTCCCCTCCCAACCTTAGCTCCAAAGCCCCGCGGGGGGCAAGGGGTGAGCCTCACCTCCACGATGCTGCGCAGGTCCTGCACGTACGTGCGCTCCGTTTCCACGATTTCCCGCACTACTCGACCCACGTAGCTGAGCTTGTGCGCGGGCGCCACCGACGCCCGGCTGTTGAAAGGGGATAGGGAGCCCCTCATGCTCCGCCAGCTGCTGGAGTTGTTGGGGAGACGCCGGCCGCGCGGGGAGCCCGCCCCGTTCTCGGCCGAAGCCTCGGAGCCGCTGGGCTCCTCCATGGCCCCGCGGCTGTCACGGGAGGAGCCTGACGAGGAGGTGGTGGAGGTCAGGCTCACCGGCCGCTCCTGGCTGCCATCTTGGTGGAGCGAGGCAGAGACGGGCATCCTTGCATTGCTGCCTGGTGGGGACGCTCCGGGGAGGTTCTGGGCGGGACAGACAAAGGGGTAAACCTCTGGAATCCTTGCAGAAACAGAAAGTAAAAGGGTGGCTGCCAGGGGCTGGGGGAGGAGGGAATGGGGGGTTACTGTTTAATGGATACAGAGTTTCAGTTTTGCAAGATAATCAAAGTTCTACGGACGGCTGGAGGCGATGGATGCACAACAGTGGGAATGTACTTAATACCTCTGAATACTTAAAAATGAGAATGTTATGTTATGTGTATTTTACCACAATTATAAAAGCAACAGCTCTGAATCTCAAAGAGGCCCCTGCCTTCAGACTGTATGAGCATCTGCAAGGATGCCCAAGTGACATTCCTGCCTGACTGCAACAGCTCCACCTCCGTCTTTCCCACGGTGGATGAAAGGTGGACCACATCCAGTAACAATAAAGGGCTCAGAAAGCTGAGGCCCCAGAAAAGCAGAGAGGGCGTCTCTGCCAGAGCAACGGTCTGGGGTGCCTTGTGCTGGAATCCGAAGCCCAGTGCCTCTGCCCCAGCAAAGTACTGAGCTTCCCGGAGCCTCAGCTCTTCGCCACCTACCCCGGGGCCGTGCCCCCGAAGATGCAGTGACCTGCCGGATGTACAGCTCTGAGCCTGATGCCCAGCACAGAGCAACGGCTCCATAAACCATCAAAACAGTGATAATAATGGCAGTTGTCAAAAAGCACTTCCCAAGTGTCCACCTGTCAAGGATCCGGCTCTTAACAATCGACGTGCCAGAGGGTAAGATGCTCCCCAGGATCGCAGAATCTCTGGGGCCACCAGGGGCTTCACCATGAACCTGAAACCTTCTGGATACTGACGGAGGAGGCAGAAGAGATGATACAACGGCTGAACCCACATTACCCGCCCTGCCCCCAGCTCCAGCCCCTTGTACATGTCCCTGACTCACCCTGGCTCCAGGGGCACAGGAAATTCCCCAGGGCTGAGCCACAGGTGAGTCTCCCTAAGTTCCCTTCAGCACAGCTAGATCTAGATCAGGGCAGCACAGCAAGCAGGAAACTGCTCCCAGGTGAGGCTCCCAGGTGAGGCAAACATAGCCTCAGGTGGACTTTATTCCCTAAGCAGATGGTGTGGCTCACAGGTAGGCCAGCCTGGAGCAGCAAGTCTGTGGAGGTGGGGTGGTGGCTGTGGGCTTTGAGAAGGTCAAGGACACTCCAACCCCATCCCAGAGCACCAGAGCTCACCAACACCACTTTCCAGAATGTTCATTTGATTGCTGTTTCCACAGGAAAAATGTTCTAGAGCATCCCTCTCACCTCTACTGCCCCAAAGACTTCCACCCTTAGTTCTAAGGATCAGAAGCTACTAGATCACAGGCTAGAGCTATGAGGAGAAGGGTCTAGAAGGTACCATCACTCTGGCAGCCTTGAATTTGCCCCCTGGTTTTCTGTGCCTGTGCCCCGACCTGGAACCAGTGTCCCTACCTGTGCCAGCACCCTTGGGCTCTGGCTTTGGCAAATGTTCTCTCTGCCTGGCCATTACTTCCTCCCCATCCACCCCATGCCATACGGCCCCCCAACCTGTGTCACTTATACCAACCCTTGGGTCTCAGAAGCCACCCCCCATACATCCCCAGAAACCAAACCTGGGGGCCCCTTCTATGTACTCTTACAGCACCCCAGGGGTACCCCTATTGTAGCGCTCTCTGTGTGAGACCCCCTGCCCTAGGTTGTAAGTGACCTAAGGGCAGGGGCCTTAAAAGGTGATCTGGCAAATGGATAATGTACTACTACTGAGCTACAGTCAGGAGCGTTGAGACCTGTTTGCCATGCACGCTAGCCCAGCAAGGACCCTCTCAAGCACAGCAATTTCTCACTGCATGTCTCAGCTGGGGGACGGGGTCACCTCCGAGGTGCTCTATGTGAGCCTCTCATTTTGCAGATGAGGACACAGTGGCAGCACTGGGGCCAGTCCAGCGTTCTCCCTCCCTCCAGATGCAATGAAAGGATTAATTAACAGGATCACCTTGGTGAAACTGAGCATCTCAGAGGAGAGCCCCTTGGGAAATGCAGCGCCGCTGCTTTTTCCTACCTCCTCAAAAGAGCCTTTAAGATTAATCAGCTAGTCATTTCTACCCACCGGTGGCGTGTCATTTCAGCACAAAGAGAGACAAAGACCCAAACTCCGCCCCAGCCCTTAACCCCAGCCCTGTGGGACTCTGGTGTCCTTCAAGGCACGTGCACTGTCAGGCACACCCCAGCCCCTCCACCCCTTCTCCCCGTCAGCCCCCCAGGCCTGTCAATCCCAACTAGAACAATGGGGTAGGGACTTACGGCCTAAGACCTTTCCCAGATCAAACCTGGGATCAGTCAGCCCCTATGGGGATGCTAAACGGAAAAGGCCCAAGTCCCTAATGGATTTCACAGCTGGCCAGGTCACGGCCTTAAAGTGAAGGATTAGTCACAGCCCCCCGCCCCCCCCCACACACACTCTCAGGGAGATTTATCTCTAAAGGGTACCTTCTGAGGGTCACTCTTTAGGGGCCCCGTTGCCATAGGGTGCAACATAAGCACACTTCAAAAGCCCAGGAAAACATCTTTTCTACTTGGAGAAATTTTCTCTGGTTGCACACAGACATCTGCCTGCAAACCAAGCTCATGTTTTCAAAGTAGTGCCCATGCCCAAATCCTCCTGGGGTTAAAAGAAAGCATAATGACTAACAGCTAAAAATGTTCCAAGTGCTGTAGACATAACAAGACCTTTTAATCTCATAACATTTCTATGAGGTCAGTACCTCATAGGTCATTATCCCCATTTTACAGACGCAGAAACTGAGGCCACAGAAGTAGCATGCGGTAGAGCCTGGATTTGGACTCAGGCACTCAGGCTTCAGTGTGCATGCTCTCCTGCCCCTGCCTGCTGCTGGCTGCCTCCCTGATGGATCTCACACCAGCTAGAACCACAGCAAAGGATTAGTCACAGCCCTGGATGCCATGGCCTTGCCTCAGCATAAGCCACGGGGGACATATTAAGACATAAAGGTCAGGACTTTCAACATGACATTTCACTTATCCCACAAAGGCCAATGGAGGTAAAAAAAAAAAAGAGAGAGAATTAAGATTCCTTAAGGCTATTTCTAGACCTCCTACTATGTGACATTTGCCCATTTACCCTTTCCTTGGAACAGTGTAGAAAAATACAGATTCCAGGTCAAAGGACTGCAGGTCATGGAGAGAGGAAGAAGCACGAGGGCATCGGGATCGGACTGTAACTGCTGGGATGATAACAGAAGCCCTACAGTGACCAGGAGACCTAGGATCACGAGGCTCGCTCCCTCTCTCTCTCTACTGGGCAGGAGGACTCGCTGGAAAAGAACACAGAGACCCAGAAAGGGAGGGATGAACAGCAAATGGGGCAGTGAGAGCAGACAAGGCAGAGTCCAAGTGGGACGGTTAGCAGACACCATTAGATAGAGAGGGAAAAGAGACATCACACCTAAAGTGAGTGCACTCTGGTCCTAAAAGCCCCAGTCCAACCATTACTGTGTGTGTAGTTCAGGCTCCCACAGAGACGGCGGAAGCACCGGCCCACATGTTCCTGGGCGGAGGCAATCTTTCCTTCCTCTCCACGGAGCATCACCCCATATGGTAAGATTCACCCCAAAGCCAAGATGAGAACTCAGGTCTTCAAACTCATCTTGGAAGACACTGTCCGCTGGGGCAGTGCGCGCCTCGAGGAAGTGAACAGACAGCAGCCAAACCCCAAGTCAGATGTCCACGCCCACCCCGTTCTGTCACACTAGTCTCCGGTTCCCTAAGTATCGCTCCGCAGTGACCTCTTCCATCTTTCAACACAAATCAATCCAGTCAATCATCAGTCAATGAGTCAGTCTTCTAGAAAACTCTGTATCTCCCACACCTGGGAAGCTCTCTTTGATAGGGTCTTGTAAGACCTTTCTGATGGTCCCAATAAGCTGCTCAGACATGCACCTTTAAGGGTCGGGGCGCAGGAGAGGAAGGGAGATCAGTTTCCTTTTTTTTTTTAACTTTTTCTAAGTTTAATCCACACCCTTCCTCCACCCACACCTCTCCAGGTTATTGGCTCCACCAACGGGGACCTTCCCTGAACATCCCCGGGCAGGAACGCAAGCAGGCTGCAGCAGGCCCCTTGGATTCCCAGCACAGCTGACTGGGGCCAAGTCCCACATCCTCCTCCTCCCCGCGAGGCCTCAGCACCGTGCTCCCGATCTGACCTAGCCTCCTGCCTCCAACAGAAAAAAATGACCATCCAAACCCCACCATAGCCCCCATGTTCTGTCTTCAGGCCTCTTGTCACTAAGGCAGGAGAACCCTGCTCCCTGAGCCCACCCCCAGCTTCAGAAAGAACGGTCCCAGAGGGGAACTCACCTGGAAACTTCCGGAGAACCTCTGCTTCTCTGGTCCTAGGGAGTCCCCAGGACTCAGCAACACTCCCTTCCAGCCCTCCCTCGGGGGCTAGTGGGCTGAGAAGGCAGGAGACCGGGAGGAGGCTGTGCAGGCCGGCGCTCTGGAGACGCCCCAGAAAACATTTTGGTTCGGAGAGGCTGGGTCCAGGTGCGGAGGCGGCTGACGTCATCCTTTCACCTACCCCGCTTTGCCCCACACCCAAGAGGCGGAGCGCCACACCTGCTCTGGAGGCAGGCAGGAACCAAGAGAGGGGTCCCCCCTAAAGGCAGCTGCTCCGAAGTCCAGGGAATCACCGGGTACCGGCAAGCAGGCCAAGTCCTTCCCTCCTCGGGGGGCTGCACGCTGCGCGGCCCTCCTTCCTGACCTTCTTTCATCTCCCAACCACCGACACCTGCTAGATATTCCAAAGGCTCTCCAAACAGGGGCAGCCACAGGCCTTTGACTTTCCCCCTAACCTCTCAACTGCACTGTCAGGATCTGCTCAGAGAGGGTACCAGAAGGAAGCAACAGAGAAAAGCTACAGCTTTTCCAGACAAACAAGGCGGGAGCAATGTGAACTTCCACAGAGATCTCACCCTGAGATCCTGAGCCCAGCTGTGTTCTACACACACACACGCACGCACGCACGCACGCACGCACGCACGCATCCAGCTCAGCACCACTCCAGACACACTGCTGCCCAGCGCTGTCCCCACAGAAGCTGGGCTCTCCGGGGTCTGTTTCTACGGCTCCCCCGGCCAGCAGATGGTGAGTAGAGCTGGGTGAGGTCATACCAGCTGAGGACACCTCTCACCACACCATCGAGGCTTTCCTGAGGATGGGGAGAATCCCTGAGAGGGTCTGGCCTTTGCCCCTCTCCTTCAGACCCTCCTGTCCCTCCCCAGAGACTCAGGGGCCCTAAGCACCGTAAGGGAGGACAAGGGAAGGCTCCCTAGGGACTGACTGTGTTCAGTGTGAGCAACGTGACTGCCACAGAGGCTGTGCGAACAGTGTGACCAGAGTTTCTGGGCCACCCAAACCCAGGCCAGCTGGCTCAAGTTCATTTTCTCTTGTGAATTCCTTTTCCCACCACCCAGCAATAGCAGGGGCCACCAAGTGTGGCTGAGCCAGCTGCTAGGAAGGAAAGGCTCTGGTTGCCAATGGAGCCTTGCCACCTGAATTCTGGGAGGAAGTCTGGACATACAGACTGAAGTCCAAAAGACTCCCTTGGCCTAGCCTTGGAAGGAAAAGAAAGCCCCTGCATCTCGTTTCAGTGGGAGGACCACTCACCCACACCTCACCGTCCCCACCACCCACCCACAAGCTCAACAGCTGCTTATGTTGCTTCTCAAACCTGCAAGGTGTCCTACACATTCTCTCCCTACACAAATTTGGTCAAATCATCTCCCTCAGAAAGGCTTCTCCAAACATCACCAACCCATCCAACACACACACTATTGCAGACTGAATAATGCTTCTCCCCCAAAATATCCACATCCTAATCCCTGGATATAAGGAGCCTATGCACGTTACCTTATATGGCAAATGAGACTTTGCAGATGTGACCAAGTTAAGGATCTTGAGATGGGGAAGACTGTCCTAGATTACGTGGGTAGGTCTGATGTAATCACAAGGGTCCTTATGACAGGGAGGCAGCAGGAGTCAGAAGTTGTGACAGCGAGAGCAGAGGGACAGAGGGTGAGAGGTTGGTAGATGCTAGGCTGCTGGCTTTGCAGATGGAGAAAAGGGACCCCAAGTCAAAGGATCTAGGCATCCTCAGGAAGCTGGAAAGGACAAGAGAACAAATTTTTCCCTGGAACCTCCGGAAGGATCATAGCCATGCAGGCCCAGACTGACGTCTGACCTCTAGAACTATAAGATAATAAATGTGTGCTGTTTTAAGCCACTAAGTTTGCAGTTTGTTATAGCAGCCATGGGACACTAATACACATGCACTTCTTTGAACTCTAATGAGCCTGAGTATCACATAAAGCACTGGTCCCTGGGGGTTCTTATGTGCAAGTTTTCCTTCCAGACTAGATAATAAAACCCAGTGGGCTGGGCCTTCTTTCACCCTCAGAAGGCAATGCACACAGTAGGTGCTCAATAAATTCCTGAGGGATTGTGTCTAGAGCACTTCACCACTCCCACAGTCAGGTGAAAGATAAACAGTAGTCAAAGTCAAGACCTGAGCCAGTTAGTTCCTCCTAGTCTAACGAGTTTCCACATTAGTCACTGCCAGCAAGTTTCCGATCCACCAAGAGGCACGCAGGAGCAGTGACTGCTCATTCACCCCAGCAGTCCCATACCCTAGGCCCCAGACAAGGGACTGGAGCAGGGGTACAGCTGCCCTGCCATGCCACATATTAAGTGACCAGCCACAAAAACTGGGAGAAGGGGAAAGTGGCCAAGGGACCACTTTGCAGTTTGGAGAAGGGACTACAATAAAATGGCCCTATAGATACCCCAGGAAAAGCAGTCCACCAGGAGGTTTCACAGAAACACGTACTGAAGGCAAATGAGAATAATTACTGTTGATTAGAAATTGCTGCTGCTCACAGCCAGGGTAGGTCAGCTTGCTCCCAGCACAACTTGTAACTAAGCAGGAAAACGACACAGACAGAATGTCCCCAGAAGATGGAGGAGCTAAAGACTGTGCTAGAAATCATCGACACCTCCAGTGTTCCCAGAGGCCCTACCTCTCTCATCTCTAGGTCAAAAAGGCTCACAGGACCACCCCTCCTTATCAGCAAAATTCAGGGACCCAACGCTACAAATTAGCCATCTAGTTGCCCCCCTATGCCCACTGTAGGGGCTGCTTGTTTGGAGTCCTCTCGGCTTGAACCACACTTTCAAGAGTTGCAGCATTTACTATTGCAACAGGTTCAAAGGCACTGGAGAATCTCAGCTGGAAGCAAGTGGGAACAGAGGGGCCCACTAGATCTGAGCTGTCAGAAGAGAAGGAGAGAATGAGCAAGTACGTGAGTACGTGGGAGTCCAGAGCAGAGGTTAAATGCACTAAACGGATTCACAGGCATTGGAGTCAGGCAGACGTGGTTTGAACCCCAGCTCCTCCGTTTTGCTGGCTGTGTGTGGCCTTGGGCAGGTCACTTGACCTGACCACGCTTCAAGTTCCTCACCTGTAAAATGAGCACAGCAATACGACCAACCTCACTGGTCTCCAAGATTGAGATGATACAAGTAGAGCAATGAGCAATTTGTACAACTGACGCACAGTAAACCCTCCATAAATGGTAGCGATGAGGAGGATGGATGAATGACTGTTGACTCCACAGCACCAGGACGAGAGATTTTTCTGATGTGTGCCTAGAAAAGTTGACCTACATCTCAAATCAATAATAAAGATATAAATTTTTTTAAAAAATGAAATTAAAAATAATAGGGCTTCCCTGGTGGTGCAGTGGTTGAGAGTCCGCCTGCTGATGCAGGGGACACGGGTTTGTGCCCCGGTCCAGGAAGATCCCGCATGCCACGGAGCGGGTGGGCCCGTGAGCCATGGCCGCTGAGCCTGCACGTCCGGAGCCTGTGCTCCGCAACGGGAGAGGCCACAACAGTGAGAGGCCCACGTACCACAAAAAAAAAATAATAATAATAATAAAGATATGGGTTAAACCTGGTGAACCAGCATGACCTAACCCTCCCCTCCCCACTCCACACTCACCCCACCAATCATCCATCATCTACGATCCCAACATACGTTCGGACCGTGATATTATAAGGTCAAACATAAGGCAATTAGGCTGGAAAGGAAAAAGTCTGATATCTATGCCCCACAGGAAGGTCAAACCAGAAGACGAAGTATGAATGAGTCACAGTCCTTTGCTGTAGCAGGCAGGGCACATTCCTCAGGGTTCCACAGGTAGAGACCGGCATGTTCAGCTAGGAGCTGGAGAGGAACAAAGCCATGGGGCACAACAGGCCTGAGGAGGAACAGAACTGAAGGTGATGTGAGGCAGCAAAAGCACAAAGAAGTGATCAGTAGAAACCATCCTTGACACTGGTCCTTGGGTTTTAAAGAAAAAACACAATCCAGGGCTTCCCTGGTGGCGCAGTGGTTGAGAGTCCGCCTGCCGATGCAGGGGACACGGGTTCGTGCCCGGGTCCGGGAAGATCCCACATGCCGCGGAGCGGCTGGGCCCGTGAGCCATGGCCGCTGAGCCTGCGCGTCCGGAGCCTGTGCTCCGCAACGGGAGGGGCCCCAACAGTGAGAGGTCCGCGTACCGCAAAAAAAAAAAAAAAAAAAAAAAAAAAAACCACAATCCACCTCCAGCGTGGACATATGGGAGAGCCAGCACATAACAAAGACATAGGTTCCTAAGTCACGGGGAATATCAAAGAGGGAAAAGCAGCAGAATGTGTATGAACAGCCTGGGACTCCAGCCAGCACGGCTCAAAACCAGTGCCAGCTCTGCTCCTAACTCGCTGGGCGACAGGGAGCAGGGCCGTGAGCCACCTGTACCACAGGGTCTACCGCTCGTTTAGGGATTAACACTACTGGCCCTTCCCAAGTCATGAGCTTCAGAATTCACTGGACAATATATTCCAGCATCTACTTTGCACAAGGACACTGCAGCCTTGTGGGTGACACAAAGATGAATCACCCACAGAGCCAGTTCCCAAGAGCTGATATTCTATCAGGAGAAACGAGACAAGCACATCAATAACAAAAGGAAGCAGGGACTTCCCTGCTGGTCCAGTGGTTAAGACTCCGTGCTTCCAATGCAGGGGGCACGGGTTCGATCCACGGTTGGGGAACTAAGATCCCACATGCCGTGGTGCACCGGGAAAAAAAAAATAATAATAACAAAAGGAAGTAGAGGGTGGTGTTGGAGCCATATGGGAGGTCAAGACAGCCTCCAGTCTGGGAATCACTCAACACTTCCGAGCATGATGCTAGGCCCTAGGGATATTGAAAGGAATAAGACACTGCCCCCGTCTTTGAGGAAGAGAATTCTAGAAGGAAAAATAGTCATATCTGGGGAATTCCCTGGCAGTCCAGTGGTTAGGACTCCGCACTCTCACTGCCCAGGTTCAATCCCTGGTCAGGGAACTAAAATCCCACAAGCCACACAGCACCCAAAAAAGTAATAATAATAATAACAAAATCATAATTTAAAAAATAGTTATATCAACAGATTATCCACAAAGCAGTGCCTCAAGTGCTGGTACAGGAGTCCACATAAACTCTGCTGACAGAAGAGGGAGTAGCAAGTGCCACCTGGGGGACCCGGCAGCTTTAAAGGAGGTGAAGTTTTAGCTGAGTCTTGGATGATGAGTAAGCTTCTGCCAGGTGAAGAAGAGCTCTGAGGGCATCTGGTGCGAGGGTGGCAGCATGGGACAGTGGAGTCCCGAAAGGACCTGGACCACTCGAGGACCTGGGGCGTCTGGCAGCAAGTGGCGAGGCTGGAAGGCAGGCCGAGGACAGACCGAAGGAACTGTGGGGGAAGGGCACACCCGGGCCAGGCCTGGAAGAACCACCACCGAGACTCCAGGAGACAAGGTGTGAGAAACTGCCCTAAAAAGGTACAGACCACCAGGTGGGGCTATGGCCTCAGGGATCTATACAGCCAGAGTGTTCATGAAGAATCCAGAGGCCCAAGAAGGTGTGGGCTGTTTACAGAGAGCTTCAAGGAGGGAAGAGACAGTCAGGGAACATATGCTAGAAAGAAGTATGACACCTATCCCAACCCCTGTGAAGGGGGAAGAAACGAGGCCCCCAATAAATGTGGAGATATGAACCTACACCTAAATGAAATGCTCCTAAAAGCAGGGGGAGGACACCAAGTCTAGAAACTGAGATACCAGGGCTTAACCAGAAGGGAATCTCCCACCTGTGATTCCAGAACAGCAGCTCCCAGCTGGCCTGGGGGAGCAGTCAGTGTACATCTTACCACCTGAGGGTTTTTCCCTTCCCCAGGTTCTCACTTTCCCTCCACAAGCAAATTAGAAGTAGGAAGGCTTCCCCAAACGCACCTTGGTCTCCAATTCCAAGCAAGAGCACCCAGACCCGGAAAAGTGCATAAATGTGAGCAGCCCCCTTTTAATGAACTGTTACCATCAGTCATGCACCCTGGTCCTCCCTGGCCCTCGGGCACAACAGCAAGGGAAAAGCTCCAACCAACACCTCCTCTTTGCCCTGGATGCTGACCTTGGGCCTGGCACCTGACCCAGACATGTTAGGAAAGTGGATTTTCCAAGGCAGGGCTTATAGTCTCACACAACAAGGTCAATTCTCAAAGGCAGCCAGCCCTTTGCAGAGCAGGGCCTCTTGCACCACCCTGTCCCCCAGGGATCCCTATCCCACTGCAGGAGAGAGGGAGAGGAGAGGGCCCCTCTCCACCCCACAGCACCTGCCCCCACCCCCCAGGTCCCTGCCTTCCCTTCTAAGGGGCCTCAACCAGGGAGGCCCGAGAAAACTCATCCAACCAGTTCCCTGGTGGGAGGAGAGCAGCTTTCTCCCTCAGCTGAGAGGTTACACAGACCAGACTTCAGACAGGGGGGGCAGCTGTCACCAAACCCCAGATACTGGGACGAGCGGGTACACACATGGCATGGAGCGGCATGGCCCAGGCAGCAGAGTCCTGCTCCTGGAAAATCAAGGCCTTGATTCAGGGTTGAAAGTCAAGCCGAAGCAGAGTGGCAATCTGCCCCCTGACCTCCCTGCTCCTGCAGCCCAGAGCTCTGCAAGTAGTGGGCACTGCCCCGGCCTGGGCACCAGGGAAAAGACAGGGTGGGTGCGGAAGAACTTCCTTTCACCTGCTCCACTGCCACCCCTTGCTTTTATCCAAAATAACCACCCTCTGTGGATTCTGAGAAAAGGAAACTTCAGGAAGAAATGGGAGATCAACTCTGTTTTCCCAGTATGTGCTGGGTCCCTCTAGGAACAGCCCCGTTGTCTCATCACACGACTCCGAGTGTTCAGAGATCAGAAGCCCCTCCGAAGCCCCTCGCAGAACCTCTTGCAGGCGCCTCTAAGAGGAACACAGGATTATCTTGCTCTTACCTGGCCTCGGTGGACAAATCCACTGGAAGAAGCGAGGACAGGATTAAAAAGAGACCAACTCTCCTACACCCATCCTGAGTTTCTGAAGCCCCAAGGGAGAAATTTACCTTTTGCCCCAAAGCCTGTGGCCAGCCAGATTTTTCACAGGAGAGTTTGGCAAGACTTGGAGGCCTGGAGTTGGGATAGTCCTGGTCATGCCCCACTCACACCCCCTGGCCTGGCCCAGCCCGGCACCTGCCGCTTTTCTCAAAAGGGCCCCCATCCGAGCACCAGGAGAGCCGCGTGGGGCCGGGGAGCTCCATTCTCCCTAAGCACTAGCAGCCAAACAGTTAACAGGCTTGGGGCGAGCAGAGAGCTGCCACCAACAGCCTTGGGAATTAAAGCGCCCGCCGCCTCCTGCAAAACCTCTTCAATAAACGTCCTATTCAGATTCAGTTGCGCGTGTGGGTCATACTTTCTGCATTTCTTTCATTCCTGACTCCTGGGGGGCCCCTAACAGAGGAAATGGAGCTTCCCACCCCAACTCAGCAGGTCCCTGGCTGGGTGAGGACCCAGGTCACAGCCAGGCAGGTGAGCGCCTGCCAGCCGCTGGGGACATGCAAATATCTATAGCAATTAAAGTCAGGGGACACTAACTGCAGGAAGTCAAATACTGAAGACACTTGAACAAAGCCAGATCATTCAGCAGCACAACAATAACCCATTTATGCAGCTCCTCCCTCACCCCAGGACCTCAAAGCCTGAGGATATTAACCCTTACAAGAGCCAGGGGCAGAGGGGAGGGGCAGCAGGCAAGGATTGGGTATTATTTCCCCGTTTTACAGATCAGGAAACTGAGGCACAAGTGGCTCCCAAGGTGCCGGACTGGACTAATATCAACGAGCATTTTATTAGGGTGGAGCAGGCATTGTGCTAATAAACACATCCTCTAGGAACTCTCCTTACCATAACCATATGAGGCAGAGCCATCTACTCACTCACCGAAAGCCGTGCAGCAAGGCAAGTGGGAAAGCCAGGGTTTGCTGGAATTCCAGTGCTTGTCACCACTCCCCAACCCCAAAACCATGGGGCCAAGAGATACAGCCAAAGACGAATGGAAAGGTGCCATCCTTAGCCCACATCATGGGAACGCCCACAGGCACTTTCTGCCCTTTTACAAGTAACACTATGCTCAGAACAAGTTCCTGCAGCATGGGGCAACCTCAGAAGGAGGCCAAAATGGAGTCACCTGGGAATTCGTAACTTTGCCCATAGATCCCTTCAGAAACCACTTATGTGACGGCATGTGACCCAGGGGCCAGCACACAGATTGCCTTCTCTACCGAAAGCTCATAGCAGGAGCGCTAATCTACACAGCAGACTCATTGAGTGGGCAAGCGTCCTAACCTATTTTCTGTGTGTGCTGTCTTCTTAACTCAATCACAGCCTCCTAAAGGTGAGGACCAGATCTTCCCAGGGTTTTGTGCATTTTCTTCCCCCAGGGCTTCTGGCACTCAAATCCCTACTACTGATTTTAGCAGCTGTGGAACTCATGCCAGAAGAAGGCTGAAGCACACAGGATGGATAGTATTTTCTGGGCTCTTATAATGGGAGAAAAAGACATCTCCAGTGGAGGTCCAGAAAAAGGTTTGGGGATGAAGAGGCAAACTGTTCACCTCTGCTGCCTGGTCAGACTCAGCCCAGCTGAAAGTTGCAGCATCGGGGCTCAGATGACTTCCATCTAAAAACAGGACTATTCAAACTCACTCAAATTTATGGACAGTATAAACCACATGCCAGGTGCTGGGGACGTAGCAGTGAATAAGACAAATCCTTACTGGGGACTTCCCCAGCGGTCCAGTGGTTAAGAATTTGGTGCTTCCAATGCAGAGGGCATGGGTTCAATCCCTGGTTAGGGAACTAGGCTCCCACATGCCACGTGGGGTAGCCAAAAAAAAAAAAAAAAAAAAAAAAAAGACAAATCCTGATGATCATGGAGCTTACATTCCAATATGGAGGAAGATCACAAAAGGTAGACAAATAGCTAATATATTTCTGCATAGCAATGCGTTAATAGTGATAAGATAAAACAGAAGAAAGGCAGTAGGACTGGGGGGTGGAGACATTTAGGGAGGCCTGGGAAGGCTCTGAAAAGGTGACTCTTAGTCAGAGACCTGTATGACATGAAGCAGCCAGACATGCAAAGTTCCTCTACCAGTCTTTTCCTCTACCCCACCTAAGCCACTCACCCACACATTTGATATGTCCTAGACCTCATCATCCCAATAAGTGCAG
The DNA here is from genome assembly GCF_964341445.2 of Mesoplodon mirus. Lineage (NCBI taxonomy): Eukaryota > Metazoa > Chordata > Mammalia > Artiodactyla > Ziphiidae > Mesoplodon > Mesoplodon mirus. Next base: position 151,694,058 of record NC_138979.1, on the reverse strand, counting down.
ACTTCCAAAATACCTTGCTTTTAAGCATCCCACTCTTTGCAACCCAATGAAGAGGAGATCAGTATAAAAATTACAAACCACACAATAAAACAAACCATGACAAGCGAGTCAGAAGATGGAAGAAACTGGTACTCCAAAAGCTAGAAATAAAAGAAAAATCTGAAAAAGACTTTGAAAAAGTACTGAATGGAAATAAAATACAGTTGACCTTTGAATAACATGGGGCTTAGGGGCACCAACCTCTCACACAGTAGAAAATCCGCATATAACTTTACAGTCAGCCCTCAGTATCCACAGTTCTGCATCCGCAGATTCAACAAGCTGCAGATTGTGTAGTATTGTAGTACATATTTATTGAAAAAGATCCACATATAAGTGGACCCACGCAGTTCAAACCCAGATTTTTCACGGGTGAATTGTATACAATATTGACATTTCAAACCCAATAGGTATGTTAAACAGAAAATCAAATACAGCTAAAGAAAGAATTAGTGAAATGGAAAAAAAACACTGAGGAAATTATCCTGAAGTAGATGCAAAGAATAAGAAAATATAAACATTAAGAGACAGAGGTCCATAGATTTATTTAGGAAGAAAAAGGAAAGAATATCAAAGAGAGAATGTATATGAATTTTCCAGAACTGAACATAAAACATTTGTCCTCATATTGAAAGCACAACTAAGTTAAATTTAAAAGAAGTTCACATTTAGACACATCATCCATAGTATAAATGCAGAACATCAAAGACAAAAAAGAACATCTTAAAGGATTATAAGGAAATACCATGAACAACTCTATGCCAATGAATTAGATAAGTTAGATGAAATTCCTAGACAAATCCTTAGAATGACATAAGCCAATGACTGACTCAGGAAGAAACAGAAAATCTGAAGAGACCTGTTAATAAGTAAAGAGACTGAACTAAAAATTTTTAAACTTCCAATAAAGAAAAGCTCAGAACTAGATGGCTTCACTGGTGAATTTACCAAACATTTAAGGAATTAATAGCAATTCTTCACAAACTTCTTTAAAAAACAGTGGAGAAAGGGACACTTAACTCATTCTATGAGGCCTGTTATCAAGACAAAACAAGATATCACAAGAAAAAAAACAGCTACAGTCCAACATCCCTTATAAGTGTGGCTGTAAAAATCCTCAACAAAATACTAACAAACTGAATCCAGCAACATATAAAAAGGAGTATGCACTATGACCGTGTGAATTTATCCCAGAAATACAAGATTGGGTTAACATCCAAAAATCAATTAATATAATTTTAAATATTAATAGAATAAAATATAAAAACCACCTGATCACCTCAATAGACCCAGAAAAAACATTTGACAAAATCTGACACCCTTCCATGATAAAAACACCACACAAACTAGGAACAGAAGGGAACATCCCCAGTCTTACAAAGAACAACTACAAAAAAACCCACAGGCGTTTCATCTTAATGGAGAAAGAAGGAATGCTTTCCCCCTAAGATTAGGAATAAGACAAGAATGTCCCCTCATGATACTTCTATTCAACACTGTACTGGATTCTAGCCATGAAAATTAGGCAAGAAAAAGAAATAAAAGACACTCAGATTGAAAAAAAAGAAGTAAAACTATCTCTATTCATAAATGACATGATCTTATATATAGCAAATCCTAAGGACTCCACCAACAGAGTGATTAGAACTAATGAAAGAGTCCAGTAAGATGGCAGGATACCAGATCAATACACAAAAAATCACTTCTGCTCCTATATACTAGTAGTGCACAATCCAAAAATGCAATTAAGGGGAATTCCCTGGCAGTCCAGTAGTTGGGACTCCACGATTTCACTGCCAAGGGATCAGGTTCAATCCCTCGTTGGGGAACTAGGATCCTGCAAACTGCATGGTACAGCCCACCCACCCCCACAAATGCAATTAAGAAACAAAACAATCCCATTTATAACATCAGCAAAAGCATTAAAAACTTTGGAATATATTTAACAAAAGGAGTGTAAGACTTGTATACTGGAAACTATTGAAAGAAACGAAAGACCTGAATAAATGGAAGGACATCCCATGTTCATGGATGAGAACACTTAACATTCTTAAAGTTAGCAAAATTGATATACACACTCAATCCAATCTCTTTCAAAATTCTAGCTGGTATTTTTGTAGAAATTGACAAGCTAATCCTAAAATTTGTATGGAAAAGCAAGGGAGCCAGAAAAACAATCTTGAAAGAGAACAAAGTTGGAAGACTCACAGTTCCCAATTTCAAAACCGACTATAAAGCTATAGTTACCAAGGCATAAAGATAGACATATAGATTAATGCAACAGAATTGAGAGTACAGAAATAAAACCTCACATTTACAGTCAATTGACTTTCATTAAGGGTACCAAAACCATTCAATAGGAAAAGAATCGTCTTTTCAACAAATGGTGCTAGGACAACTGTATATTCACATGCAAAAGAATGAATTTGGACATCTAGTTCATACCATACACAAAAATTAAGTCAAAATGGATCACAGACCTGAATATAAGAGCTAAAACTATAAAACTCTTAGAAGAAAATATAGGGGTAAATTTTTGTGAACTTGGGTGAGCAATGGTTTCTCAGATACAATAGCAAAAGCACAAGCAACAAAACAAAACAAAAATAGATAATTGGACTTCATCAAAATTTAAAACTTGTGTTTCAAACGGCACTATAAAGAAAGTGGACTAGATCATTTCACAATGTATACAAGTATTGATTGAATCATTAAGTTGTACACCTGAAACCAATAATGACATATCAATTACACCTCAGTTTTAAAAAATTTTTTAATTAAAATTTTTAAAGAAAGAATGGGAGAAAATATTTGTAAATCTGATAATAGACTCATATCCAGACTATATAAAGAACCCTTACAACTCAACAATAAAAAAAAAACCCAATTTTAAAATGGGCAAAAATTTGAATAGATATTTTTCCAAAAAACATATACAAATGGCTAATAAGCACAAGAAAAGATGCTCAATATCATTAATCATTAGGGAAATGCAAACCAAAACCACAACTAAATCTACTTCCTACTCACTCTAGGATGGCTAAAATCAAAACCATGTTCAATAACAAGTAATGGTGAGGATGAGGAGAAATTAGAACCGTTGCACATTGCTGGTAAGACCAGAAGGTACAGTAGGGCTTCCCTGGTGGCGCAGTGGTTGAGAGTCCGCCTGCCAATGTGGGGGACACGGGTTCATGCCCCGGTCCAGGAAGATCTCACATGCCGCAGAGCGGCTGGGCCTGTGAGCCATGGCCGCTGAGCCTGCGCGTCCGGAGCCTGTGCTCCGCAACAGGAGAGGCCACAACAGTGAGAGGCCCACATACCGCAAAAAAAAAAAAAAAGAATGTAAAATAGTGTAGCCTATTTGGAAAACAATTTAGCAATTCCTCAATAAGTTAACTTGTAAATAATCATCTCCCAGTAGGTCATATAGAAGCTAGGGGATCTATATGCTGCGTACAAAAAGTTGTACACAACTGTTCATAGCAGCATTATTTATAATACCAAAAAGTGGAAACAGGTAGAATGTCCATCAACTGATGGATGGATAAACAAAATGTAGTATACCCATACAATGGAATATTATTTGGCAATAAAAAAGAATGAAGAACTGATAACACGCCACGACACGGATGACTCGAAAACATTACGTTAAATGAAAAAGGCTAGTCAACAGAACTATATATTGTATGAACTCATTATGTAAAATGTCCAGAACAGGCAAATCTAGAGAGATAAAAGTAGATTAGTGATTGCCTGGGGCTAGGGGATGGAGGAAATAGGAAATGATTGCTAAAGATACAGGGCTTCTTTTAGGGGTAATAAAAATGGTTTAAGATTACATAGTGGAGAGAATTCCCTGGTGGTCCAGGGGTTAGGACTCCGAGCTCTCACTGCTGAGGGCCCAGGTTTGATCCCCGGTTGGGGAACGAGGATCCCACAAGCCGAGCAACAGGGCCCCCTGGCCAAAAAAAAAGATGCGGGGATAGCGGGGGTGGTTGCACAACTCTGAATATATACTAAAAACCACTCTACATGGGTGAATTTTAAGATATGTGAAATATATCTCAATAAAGTTATCAATCAAATCTTAACGGTAACAAGTCAGCAGGAAAAGCATAGACTGTTCAATAACTAGTACTGGAAAAATTGGCTATTCCTCTGGAAAAAATAAAATCAGTTCCATCTTACAATGTTGAGTGGTTCTCAACCTTGGCTGGACATAAAGGTCACCTGGGGCATTTCATAGCCATGCCTAGGCTCCACCCTGAGATATTTTAATTTTATTGGTCTGATCTGAAATAAGGCTCAGACAACAGTACTTTCTTAAAAAGCTCCTCATGAGGCTTTAACATGTAGCCAGAGTTTAGAACAATTGTCACATAAAAGAAATACATTCCAGGTGAATTTAAAATGTAAGTGTGGAAGCAAAATTCAAAAAGAAAATATACTAAATATGTTTCTGTAAAATCAGAGTAGGAAAAGATTTCTTGAACAAGACACAGAAAGTATGAACAAAAGACTGGCAAATCTGGCAACATTAAAATTAAAACTTCCCTATGAAAAATGACATTAATAAAGTTAAGACAATCCAGAGCTATATGTAATGAATATAACCTACAAAAGATTATTTATTATCATTTATTTAGCATACATAAATATATATATATATATATATATACTTTTTAACTCCTAAAAATCAAAAAGAAAATGGCAATTAAAACTCTGAAAAAGTACCAAGAACCTCTAACTTGTCACAGGGTGGGGAGCTGGGAGCAAGGGAACAGATGTTGGAGACTTTTAACTGCATTACCTTTCAAGGTTTGAATCATATGAATACATTACCTGGTTAAAAATTATTTTTTTAACGTAAAGGGCAAAGCCTCACAGAATAATAAACATGGCTAGCCAATAAACATGAAAAGTGCTCATCCCTATCTTTAATCAAAAGTGCTTATTTAAAAAAACAATTTATAAATTAATTTTAAAATACCATTTTACATCTACCAGATTGCAAGACACAATCCAAATATTAGTGAAATAGGGGCTCTCATGTTTCTGGTAAGAACATAAATTGGTTACAAATCACTCAGGGACATTATTTGACCATATCTTGAAAAGCAAAATTTATAACCCAGTAATCCCACCACTGATATACATGGTAGAGACGACTGGCACATGGATGATAAATACAGTTATTAGTTATAGTGGTGAGAAAATGGAATCAACCTAAATGTCTGTCCATAAGGGAACTGTAATATTCAGTAGAAACCATATAACAGTTCACCGAATAAACTAGATTTAAATATTTCAACATGGGTAAATCTAGACAACAATGTTCATTCAACATGATGCTATACAAGACAAAATTAAAACAGCATGAAACTATAAATTACTTACAGACAACAGTAAAAAGTATAAAAACATTCATAGAAATGATAAACACCATATTCAAGAGAATGTTACTTCTGGGGTGGGACGGAGGGAAGAGAAAGCTATTAGAAAGAAAAAGAAAGCTTCAGTTGCATCTGTAACATTCTATCTCTATAATAAATGAGAGAAGTAAATAGGATAAAATTACCATTTGCCAGATCTGGATGGTGGGAACATGGGGGTAGGGGTTCCTACACAGGGGCGGGCCCCGCCACCCTGGAGACAGACTGGAACAACAGCACGGAGACTGCACAGCACAGCATCTTTCAGCAGCGCCCAGAACCAAAACAAAGGAACAAAAGCTCCTGACGGAAAGAGGCCTCGGATTTTTGAAATGGCAGCTCCTCCCTATCATTTTCTGGCCTCAGCAAGTGTTGTGTGGCACCCAGGTAGGTGCTTAAAATGTAAATGTATTGAAGGCATTCTTGTTTCCACTGAGGCAAGCGCCCTTTAGGATAACTGGCAGTCTGCTATGGGTGGAGCTGAATTAAGTTTGGGCCCATCCTGGCTCCACAGTAACACAGTAAAACCTTGACTAGCCGGAACCCCTGCAGAGAGAGCTGTCCAAGAGCCATGTTTTCAAGAGTGTGCCCGGTTTCCAAACAGTCTGGGGTAAAGCTCAGTGCACGTGCTCCAGAGTCATTTAGAAGTTCAGACCTCATCCCTGCCAAGTCTTAGCTGAGAGATCTCAGAAAAGTTACCTACCTGGTGTGGGTGGACTCAGTTTCCTTATCTGTAGTTGAGGGTACCACCACTTATTTTTTGCCTTGTTGAGAGGACTAGAGATATTACCTAAGAGTCAACACTTTAAAAAACTTTAGTCAATCTGACTGGGCCATCTTTTAAAAACATGTTACACGCTTCCTTCCCTGCCTTCCTAAACAGTCAAGGGAACATCATTTAACCTTTTCTTGATGACTCAGGGTCACAATTACCAGCAAAGCATCATTTATCAAAATAATGATCCCCCCAAGGGCCAAGGCGTGCCAAGCCATTTCCCCTAAATAAATGACCCGCGGCTCTTACGCTCGTGCTTGCTTTGCATAGTGTCTTAATCTCTGTCCACTCTCAGTGTCAACTCTCAGTTGCATTGTGGTCATTTGTCCTCTCTATGCTGGTCTCTTTACACTCTCCTTTGCTGCTTCCTTTCAGTTGTGGGCTTGGAAATAGGATGACACAACTCCTATATAAGAGTTAAACAGGGCTTCCCTGGTGGCATAGTGGTTAAGAATCCACCTGTCAAGGCAGGGGACACAGGTTCGGGCCCTGGTCCAGGAAGATACCACATGCCGCGGAGCAAATAAGCCCGTGCGCCACAACTACTGAGCCCGCGCGCCACAGGTACTGAAGCCCATGCGCCTAGCGCCTATGGTCCGCAACGAGAAGCCACCGCAATGAGAAGCCCGCGCACCGCAACGAAGAGTAGCCCCCACTCACCGCAACTAGAGAAAGCCCGCGCTCAGTAACAAAGATCCAAGGCAGCCAAAAATAAATAAATAAAATAAATTTATTTTTTTAAAAAAAGTCAAACAGGGTCTTAGGGAGCTGGTGTGAAAAACATGCAGGAACTTGAGTCCTGGCTGATCTGGAGACCTTCTTGGCTCCATGCAGATAAGCAAGGCTACTGGGTGGCCATGTTCTGAATAGGGTAGGAGAGGTGTTATGGGATACTATAGGACATATTATGGGATGAACTATATTCAAGACTATAAGCACACCCTACCATCCACTTTGGACACAACACTCATGCGGGCAAACTCTCAGCAGGCCCGGGAGGACTGGTCCCAGTGACCCCAGGCACTCTTTCACTTGCCCAGGCTGGAGGAATACAGAGCTGCTTGCCCCTGTGCCAGAGCAGCTGACCACAGGTTCAACTTCTTAGAATCTTATACTCTATCCTAGATACTTCCAGACAGGATTAGAACATTTGTGAAGAGCGTGAAATTTTCTCTAATTCCTAAAGGTTCATCACACAGTAGGGTTTTACTTATTCAACAAATATTTATTGGAATCCTACTATGCATCAAGCACTGGGGATGTAGCGATGCACAGAATAGAGACCACAAGAATACTGGCTCTCTTTTCCTTTCAATAAACACTTGACATCTATTGGTCAAGAACCTCTGATTTATGTGTGCGCGCGCACACGCACACACACACGCACACACACAGTCTCCTGGCCTGGGGAGTAAAGGATATGACTTTTTAAGAGCTTCCAGTACCTGTAGAACCCATCTTCCCTCCCGAGATCCCGTTACCATAGTGAAATAGACTTCACTCCTGTAGCATCTCTCCCTCCCGTCTCAGCCAAACTCCAGCAACAATCAGAGCAACCCCTAGTACCCTCAAACTCTATCTCCCCAAAAGGCTACATGCACAGTTACCACTGTGCCCATCAGTACCTCATTCAGGTCCTGTGGTTGGCCCAGAGTCTGAAACAGAATTTGAGAGTCCTTAAAAATCCATTCCTTGAGCTTAAGCCAGGAGGGCTCCCTCCCCAAAGGCCAGCAAGAGAACTATAAGAAGCCCCATTCTCCCTTGGCTGGCATTCCCAGATGACAACATCCCACCAAGGGCTAGGCTTGACCCCACCACTGACTTCTTCCTCTAACTCCATGGAACAAAAACTGGGGCAGATGAGATCACCAAGCCCAGACTGCCCTCAGGGTGGGACCCCAGCACAAGCTCATCATGCCCTGTTGATGACACTTTACCTTGTTCTCCATGCTCTGTGGGAACAAAGATGACTCAAACAGGGTCCCTGCTTTCAGAGAGCTGCTAATCAAAATAAGAATAGAGCAGAGACCCTGTTAACAAAGCCAGCCTTTATCCCAGACAGCCAGCACCCAGAGAGCTGCCAGCCTCTCTGGATGTACCTCCTCCTTCTGATCACAGGTTAGCTGACCCTACCCAGTTTTCATTCTCCTCTGACTTGAGGTCACCCAACATCATAAAGCCCGTGCGCCACAACTGTGGCTGTTTGGACCTTCCCAACCACTTCCTCTGAAGCCATATTATATGTAGCTTTACCTGGTTTCCAGGCACCAACCGGCAAGCCCGGGAAGCTCCTTCACCACAGGGCCCGCTTGGCTGTCCAGCTCCTGCTGGATGGTGACAGGGCTCTTAGAGGGAGTGGTCTGGCTGATGACACTCCCCCAGGACCCGCCCTCCACCACCCATCCTTGCTTCCTGAGCCAGGGCCAGGCCCCCAGGAAACGGCTCACCGCAGCTTTTGACCGCAGGCTTTGAGATCAGGTCCCTCCCTTTAAGGTCCTGGTTCCAGCGGAGAGGGGAAGAGACTCCTCAGATTGCCTGGGTGGAAGCAGTGCAGAGCTGAGCCGAGTCCAGCCAGACTCTGAGCACTCATAGTGCCTGTCCATTCTGTTACTCAAAATTCTGGTCCATGGTGGACACTTCTTTTTTTTTTTTTTTTGCGGTACGCGGGCCTCTCACTGCTGTGGCCTCTCCCGTTGCGGAGCACAGGCTCCGGACGCGCAGGCTCAGCGGCCATGGCTCACAGGCCCAGCCGCTCCGCGGCATGTGGGATCTTCCCGGACCGGTGCACGAACCAGTGTCCCCTGCATCGGCAGGCGGACTCTCAACCACTGCGCCACCAGGGAAGCCCCATGGTGGACACTTCTTGAAACTTTTTCTGGGGCTGCCTCTAAGCCTCCATCAGAATCCTCTTGCACCTCCGCAGGCTCTCCTAAAACAGCTCCACCCACCATCTGCGCAGCTTTCCCCTGCCCCTCCCTCGTTTTCACCATCCCTTTCTCTCTCTCTCTCAGAGCGTAATTTATCTACAGGACGTTGGGGGAGGGGCAGATGGGCTTCCCAGCTGTGAGGCAGAGAGGCCAGGAACCAAGGTGTGATTCATCAGGGCTGCTTGGAAGCAAGGGGAATTCCAGAGCAAGGGAGGAGAGTCAGGGCTGCCCCCAGTTCACCCTATCAGCAGGGGAAGCAGCACACACACCTGGGAGGCCCACATCCTCAACCCCCCAAAATCTAGGATATGGTTGAAAAGTCTCACCAACTAGAAAGTCTGCACTAACTAGGGTTTCTATTTTCACCTGCCTCTAATTCCCCACTTGCCTAATTCTTGAAACGGAAAGCTTTTCATTTAGCAACGGCATTAAATATCTTGGGCTACCCCTGCAGAATTTGGTTGGAGAAATAACAAAATAAAAGACTATCACTTACTGATGACCTCTATAGGCTCTGCTAAGCCTTTAACACACATTAGCTCATTGTTCAGTCTCACAAAACCATATGTGGTAGGTATGATGACTAACTCCATTTTACTGGTGAGAAACACAGGCTCAAAGGAGTTTAGCACCGCAGTGCTAATAAGCTGTCAAGCCCTGCAGTGAGTTGCTTGAACTGGGTTTCAGGAAAAGGAAACCAGTGATGAAGGGAAACTCCTCCTTCAGGTATTATCAACTAGCCCTTCCTTGGGATGACCCCCAGACCACCCCATCTAAAAATGCCACCTCACCCCCTCCATGACAATTCACACCCACCTTCCCTATCATATTGCTCTGCTTATCATTAACTTGCTTTCCACTATCTATCTTGCTTATTGACAGCTTCCCCCCACCAGAAGCCAGCTCCATGAAGTCAATGACTGTCATATATTTTGTTCATTGCTGTGTCCTCTGAGTCCAGCATTCATATATAGTAGATGCCAAAAAAACCGTTGAATGAATGAATGAATCCTTTAAAATAGAACTAAGAAGTGTGAGTGTAGGAAGAAAAAGAGCATGATCCATCCATTCAGGGGAGGAAAGATGAGAAAAGATGGTGAGAGAATCTGGCAGAGGCAAGTTGGGGGCTCCAGATGGGACCCACAAGAGGAAATGAAGGTCTGCCAGGTCCCCTGTGGACTCCAGTAAAGCCTTCCTGCTGGCAGTAGTGATTTCCAGCTGCCAGGGCCCCAACCTGAGGGCTTCTGCTGGGGAGGGTGGGCTTACAACCCTGAAACAAAGGCCTATGGACATGCAGCTGGCCAGAGAGGCAGGACTGAGCAGCGGCCTGGGCCAGAGTGGCAGCCTGGGATGGGGAGAGGGGGGCAGATGAGGAGCTGAAGACAGCCTTCAGTGCAGCTGCAAAGGCAGCACCCTCCCAACGCCCAGAGTCCTCTCAACCCTCAACACAACAGGGAATAGCGAGTTGGTCTCCCAATTAACCCTCCAAAGTCAGCGCTCGGCCTGGGATTGTAGCAACCCCCAGACTTGGAACCAGAGCCTTCACAAGGTTCTGAGAGGAGAGTGGAGGTGAAGGGGCAAGCCATACATCTGGAACACAGCTCCTTTTCCCCTCCTGCCCTGGTCATGCCTCAGGCCATGGCCTTTGGCCACCTCCAGGGTAAACACAGTGACCCTGGGAGAGCTGTGGATTTGGTAAGGCAAATGTTTACCCTGGAGCTATGACAGGCCAGGGGTGTAAACATCCACCATTGGCTCCTGGTATCTACCGTCTCCTTGTGGCACACATGGGACGTATCCAGTAAATTGTAAAGCTCTTGAGGGCCCCTCCTAGCCACAGTGAGCCCTTCATTTTGTATAGGAGTTTATGCAGCACTTTCCACGTATGTGGCTTCCTTTGATCTTTACCACAGCCCCTGGGAAGAAATGCAGGCAAGTACCCAACTCTACTCATGTGGAAACTGAGTCAGAAAAAAAGTATGTGACTTGCTCAGGTCATGTTGGGAAAAGCATGGATTAGACCATGAGGAAATCTGAGTTCTGGTCCCTGTTTGGCCAACAGGAGCCAGGCTCCAGTCACGTCACATCTCTGGGCTCTGCTGCCTGCATGTGTAAATGGCATAGGCACATGGGAGGTGCCTTCCAGCCCAAATGACTCTAGCAATCTGATGCGATACAGTAGAGCCAGGACTAAAGCGGAGGCAAAATCCTGTGCTGGGCTCCCATGCCTGTGCTCTTCCCACTCTCCCCAGTGTGTCACTTCTAATAAAATGCAGTAGAAAAGCCCAAGGCAGCTCTTAAGCAAACCACTTCCTCTGCTTCTAGGACTTGGTTTACCCCACGCAGACTCCCTGTCCCACGCAGACTCCCTGTCCCATCCCCAGAGCAAGACATCCAGGGATCTAAGGGGTTGCCCAGCCTTCTGGGAAGGGAGTGGGGACAGCAGAGACAGAGGAGTATTAACAGCAGGAGATGAGATGAGGCATCCCAGGACCACAGGGAAGAGGGTGAACAACAGAGGGAAGGGGTCCACCTTTTTTGGGTTCTTACTCCCTAGGTTTTCTGCTGGAAATGGTTAGGGTGAAGTTACTCCCAGCTACGTCACTCAGGATTCCATTCCCAGTCCAGCAAAGGCGAGGCTAGAAAGGCACTTGCCTTAAGGGAGGCCGGCAATGTGCTCAGTGGGGAGCCCTCGAGGCTGTCATTACTCTCCCTCATTATTTCTCTGAGCAAGGTTGGTGTGACTGAGCTGCGTGCAGAGGCAGGGCTGAGGAGACTCTGGGAACCCCCAGTCCAGGGTTCCCTGTAGGACGCTGCAATCCGGATCGCCTCCTGGGAGCCCCAGAACAGGAGACAGGCAAGTGACTTCGAGGGTGAAACTCTTACAGTGACCGCTATAACACCGCCCCACCCCAGGCCACACCCCTCCAGCCTCCCACCATTACATTTCCCACTCCGTTCTTTCTTTTGTTTTCAAAAGCAGCTCCAAAGAGTAAAAGTAGCTACCTAAAAACGTCTTGAAATTTTCGAGTTTGCACGCCTCCTCCTAGCGTTCCAAACCAAAGGGCTGCGAATAAGGAGAAAATCAACCAAACCGGTTTCGGGAGTGGGTGAGGTCGAGGGAGGCAGTGGCAGGCAGTGGCTTCTGTGCTTTCGGCTCCCCGACACCCCATTGCTGGCACCCACTCTAATCCCTCCAGGACGCGAGCTGAGATTCCCAGAGCGAGTACTGTGTGACACCAACCCGGAACAGGCTGCTGGCGCCTTTGGGCTCCCGGGACCAGAGGCTCGGGTCCTTCCCCAGAAGAGTCCACCCCTCCCGGGCCCACAGTCCGAGGCAAGGACCAGCCCTCGGGCAAAAGAGCGCGCAGTGGGCGCGGGTGGGCGCCGCCTCGAGGGCTTCCCGTGTTTCAAACTGCGCCTCTTGGGAGTCACCGGGCGCATTCGCTCCTTTCGTTTCCGGGGTGGGGGCTAAAGGACAGAAAAATGTCTCCTTGCACGAGCCTCCCGCGCTCCAGCCCTCGGCCTGGAGGGTCGCCCTGGGAGGAGCCAACGCGGCCCCGGGCCCCTCTCTGCCGCTCCGAGTCCTCACCCCGCAGGGGGCTGGGGCGGGTGCCCGGGAGGGCGAGGGCTTCAAAACCACTCCGGCACTGCCGCTCGGCCCGCTGCGCCCGCAGAGGACGCGGGGAGAACCGACGGACACTCACCGAGCAGCGGCCGCCCGGCTGGATCCAGAACGCACGGCGCGCGAAGCCACCCAGGCGCCGCCGCAACGCGGGCGCGAGTTTGAATGTCGCTCCGGGAAGGGGCCGAGGCTGCCGGCCGCTCCCGCCCACCGCCAGCCCCTTAGCGGCCGGGGCGCGGCCAGCTGCGAGCGCGGCCCCCGGCGACCCCAGCCCGCGCGCGCCTTCCAGCGCCCGGCAGGAAGTCGGGGCCGAGCAGAGCGGCAGCAGCCGCGGGAGGGGACAGGGAGGGCGGACCAGGAATTTTTCCAGTGGGTGGAGACTCGGGCCACCGACTGGAATCCCGCGATTGGCGGCTCGGCGGGGGACGGGGGCAACCTCGCGGCGCTGCGAGCTGGAAGCCGGGGTAAAGGCTGCGGCGGCGGGAGGGGGGCTTGCACGCCGCTAATGATTAACGCCCGCGGGTGGGGCGAGCGCGCGGTCCCGGCGGTGTCCGCCCGGCCGAACGCTAGCCGCCCCCGAGCAACCTAGATGCGCTAAGACACAAAGAGCACGGGGTGGGGGTGGGGGGGAGCACTCACAGGGGTGTCACAGACCTGATATCACTGCCTCCCAAGAGGTCACGGGACGGCCAAAACAGCCCCCATTGTACGGACAGGAAAGGGGGCTTCCAAGTGAGTCCTTAGTTGGGATCGGACTTGGGAGTCCTGATCCTACCAGAGCAGGTCACCTCGGCTTTTCTGAGCCAGAAACTCACGTCTTGAATTCCTCACCGAAATTCGGTTCCCGTGACCCTTTACAGATGTAAATCCAAACCTCCGAGAAGCTGACAAGAAAGAGATGAAGAAGCCGATAACTTGGAGGGAGTCCACCACGAGACTGTTAGGTGGGAAAAGCAAGAGGCAGAAACCCGTGTAATAAAGGACCCATTCTGGTAAAACGAAGAGAACCTGTCTCCTGTTTTGTTTTGTTTATTTATTTATTTATATTTTTTTTGCGGTATGCGGGCCTCTCACTGTTGTGGCCTCTCCCGCTGCGGAGCACAGGCTCCGGATGCGCAGGCTTAGCGGCCGTGGCTCACGGGCCCAGCCGCTCCGCGGCATGTGGGACCTTCTCGTACCGGGGCACGAACCCGTGTGTCCCCTGCATCGGCAGGCGGACTCTCAACCACTGCGCCACCAGGGAAGCCCCTGTCTCCTGTTTTTATGTCTGTATGTAATCATGTGGGCATCGAAAGGTGCACACCTGGAAAGTGAGGGGCTGAGGGCGCGACAGGGACACTCAATAAGGATCGGCTGCGTTTTGAGCAAGAGCATAAACTTTAAAACCCGAAGTAATTCATCAATAAATGTGCTGAAAAAAAGATGCTGTCCCAGCACAGGACAGGGGAAGAGAAGCCCAGGATGGGAGGAGGGATGGGACACTGACATCAGAACCACTGGGTATACTTGACATCCAGTAGAGGTAAGTGTGTCTAGTAAACGCCTAATATTCACGTTAAAAAACAAAATAAGCAAAAAAAAAAAAAAGCCGAAAAGAAAAATAAGATACTCCAGGCAAATGCAAGCCCTAGGTGATTTACAGAGAGGGGAGAGGCGTGCGCGGAAGGAAATGGCTTTCAGGTGACTTTGAAACTGGATCCTGGCGGAGGGTGGGGTGAAGACAGCGGGGCTCCCCTGGCTACCAGCGGCCGGGGAAAGTGGTAGGCGCTGGGCCGCATCGGCCCGGGAAGCTAGACGCACATTCCTCAGAGAGGGAGGGTCGCACATTCCTCAGGGAGGGAGAGCCTCCTCCAGCCTAGCAGAGCACTGCCCTCGCCGACTGCGAAGGTGAAAGAGATTGCGAAGGCGGTGGTGGGGGGCGGTGGTCGGAGGTAAACAGCAGCCACGGGCTCTGCCAGATACAGCCCGCCAGGCTCCGGGCTTTGGGGGCGGAAAGTGAGAAGCCCCAGTCTCCTCCTGCCTTCCAGAGACAGTTCAGCCTCAGGCTTCTGCCTTTCTTTAATCCTGCTTTCTTCTCTGATCACCCGAATCCTATCAATCCCTTCCTGCCCATCTCAAATTCCAGCTTCCAAAGAAGGCCTCTGACTTAACTAAGCCATCGGTGAGCAGCACCCCTCAGCCAGGGCAGGTAATCGCGTTACTGACAGCAATAATAACTGGTTTACTGAATGCTTACCATTTGTAGGGCTCCTGCTATGCTATTTACAAACATTGTCTCCCTCCATCCTCACCTCCGCCTTGTGAGCTAGTGTTAACGGAAATCAGGTTCATCTGCTTGCTGCTGGAAAGCCAATAGTCCAGAGACAAGTGTTGGTTGGAAAGGAAACGTTGCTTTATTCAAGAGGCCGGCAACCTGGGGAGATGGCACGCTCCTGCCCAAAAACCAACGCTAGAGATTCTGCTCACCCAGGAAAGTTTTTAAAGGGAGAATCATCAGGGGAGGGCGTCAGATTCTTTCTTACCTTCCACTGTGTGCAGACTTTCTTCTGATTGGTTGGTGATGAGGTAACAGGGCAGTGTTCCAGGAATCTTGTGCTCAGCCTGAAGTTACCATCCTCCACCTGGATGGGGGCCTTAGTTCCTGCAGAAGAACTCAAAAATATTGTTATGTGTGTTCCTCGAGTTGGAAACCGGACGCTGCGCCATGGCTGCACTGTTGTTTCTTGAATGATCCTCCTGTGTTTCTGCACTCCCTTCCCTGATTAGCAGCTCTTTCTATCTGCCCTTTGGAACTCAAGGAAGATCCAGGACGCTGCATGAAGCCTATTTCCTGCAAACAAGAAATGGAGAACACGGAAAGGATTTGTACCCAGGAGGGCCCTACAGGGTCTTGCTCCGTTTCACTAGTAAGTATCCTTATCCCCATTTTACAGATGGGATAACTGAGGATAAGAAGGATCTAGCCACTTGGCCAAGATCACATAACCAGCAAAAGCCGAGCCTGACAAGATCCCAGATAGGTCCAATATTTGAGGGCTTACTATGTGCTGGCCATTATTCCAAGTCCTTTATATGAACAATTGCAGTCACAGAAGAAGAAAATGAGGCAAAGTCACACAGCTAGTGTATGGTAGATCTCAGATTCAAAATAGGGGAATGCTTCTCTTCACCATTATCTATTCTGCTTTCTTTTTGACACTTGTTATTCAGTTCACGGCTTGATTATAATATCTTGCTCTGTTTCTACTTGTTTTAACGTATATCTTATTTCCTAAAAAGAGTGTAATCTTTCCTTGTGGCAGAAGTCATATAGGATGTACTCAGCAGAGCAATGCTGAACTCAAATGAAATAACCCAAACAGTTTGTGAGAAATTACACAATCTCACTCCTAAGAATAAAACTCTGTCTGGGCCCAGGAGCTCTAGACCGAAGCCACTCCACAGTGCAGAGCCTCTCCTTCCGCGCTTTAGCGGCCTCACCCTCTCTTCTATTAAGTCATTTATTATTATAATAACACCTTGTGCCTCAGTAATGCCTTTAATCCAAGATCTCGAAAGTATTCTAACTCATCTTCAAAGTACCCCCACTGAGTTGGGGAGATGGACATATTTTCCCCCATTTTATGGGTGAGAAAACCAAGACAACACAGAGTTGAAATGACTCACTATGGAAATCAATGGCAGGGTTTCTTCTCCCAGCCCTTCCCCTCCTCCTTCCAAACTCTTGGCTGCCAACATTTGCATCAAAATTTCAAATCCCAGAGACAAAGACCATTGAGTTTTCACAATAAAGGACATTTCCAAACTGTCATCTCAGCTGCTCTATTGTGGTAGACCTCAGGAGAGGGAGGGGATGTAAACACGGTGAAGGTCCCCTGGGGCTCTGTGCTTCCAGCCCAGAGAAGGAGCAAGAGCTAGTTGGCTGGGTGGGGAATGAAAAACCAAACTTGGAGGAAATTCCTGTCAAAGGCAACCTCAAAGTCAACCTGTAAACCACCTCCAAACTTAGAGGTCTCAAAGCTTCCAGAGTTTCAAGGTGCATTTTATTTTATTTATTTATTTATTTTATTATTATTATTTTTTTTTGCAGTACGCGGGCCTCTCACTGTTGTGGCCCCTCCCGTTGCAGGGCACAGGCTCCGGACGCACAAGCTCAGCGGCCATGGCTCACGGGCCCAGCCGCTCTGCGGCATGGGGGAATCTTCCCGGACCGGGGCACGAACCCGTGTCCCCTGCATCGGCAGGCGGACTCTCAACCACTGTGCCACCAGGGAAGCCCCAAGGTGCATTTTAGCAACACTTCCCAAAGTGTGAGTCACAAGCCACAACAACAACAAAACAGGTAAATTGGACATCATCAAAACATAAAACTGTTATGCCTCAAAGGACATCAAGAAAGTGAAAAACTGCAAATGATGGGAGAAAGATTTTGCAATCATATATCTGATAAAAGACTGTATCTAGAATATGTAAAGAATTCCTACAACTCAATAATAAAAAGGCAAATAACCCCAATTGTAAAATGGGCAAAGGACCTAAGCAGACATTTCTCCAAAGAAGATATACAAATGGCCAATAAGCACATGAAAAGATAATGTCATTAACCATAATGGAAATGCAAATCAGAAAAACAGTGAAATATCACTTCATACTTTTTAGGATAGCTAAAATCAAAAACACATAATAATAAGTGTTAAGGAAGATGTGGAGAAATTAGAATTCTTATACACTGTTTGTGAATGTAAAATGGTGCAGCCACTTTGGAAAACAGTCTGGCAGTTCCTCAAAAGGTTAAACTTGGAGTTACCATATGACCCAACAATTCTACTCCTTAGGTATATACCCAAGAGGAATGAAGACATCTGTCCACACAAAACCTTGTGCACAAATGTTCATAGCAGCATTATTCATAATATCCAAAAGGTAGAAACAACTCAAATGCTCATCAACTGATGAATGGATAAACAAAATGTATATCCATATAATGGAATATTATTCAGTCATAAAAATGAATGGGAGCTTCCCTGGTGGTGCAGTGGTTGAGAGTCTGCCTGCCAATGCAGGGGACTCGGGTTCGAGCCCTGGTCTGGGAGGATCCCACATGCCGCGGAGCAACAACTTGTGCCCGTGAGCCACAACTACTGAGACTGTGCGTCTGGAGCCTGTGCTCTGCAACAAGAGAGGCAGCGATAGTGAGAGGCCTGCTCACCGCGATGAAGAGTGGCCCCCGCTTGCCGCAACTAGAGAAAGTCCTCGCACAGAAACGAAGACCCAACACAGCCAAAAGTAAAATAAAATAAATAAAAGAAATGCATTTCCATTAAAATAAATAAATAAATAAATACTAAAAATATTTAATATACTAAGAATCATTGAATTGTATACTTTAAATGGGTGAATTATGTGGTATATGAAATATATCTCACTAAATTTGTTAATTTTTTTTACATGTGCCATTAATACATGTTCCAGAGTTACCCAGGCTACCTATAATCAAAACCTATCAGAATCCTACCAGAATCTTCGGCGGACAGGACCCAACTATGCATTTCCCCAGAGCCCGCTGAATGAAGTTCACTGTGCCTTACAAGACAGTGATTCAAAGCCATGTGGCCCCCAGGCCTCCTGAAATGAGTAGAATGGAGAGTCTGTAACTAACTCTGAAAGGGCAGTGGCCTGGGCAAGGGGCAGTGGGGGGATGGGAGTTGCTTCCTGAAGTTCTTTATCAATAACTTCTTTCCCTCAGTCTGGACTCCTTAAGTGTCAGAAAAATCTGACATCAGAAAGGGGAAGAAAGTATGGGGCAAGGGAGAGGAAGGCTTGTCCCCGCCTTACTACATTCAGGCTCCTAGCCACTGCTGTGGGGAGCTCTTGAAGGGAATGAGCTGTTTGAGTTTGTGTCTGCAAGAGAAACATTTGCCAATCACCTGTGGTGTTTCAAGAACCCGGGAGCGCATGTGAACCATTTCTGGAGATCACTTATGTTCACCTTTGTTATCAGTAGATAAAGGAGCTGTAAGTCAGCATTTACAACACCTGAGAACTGAGAGCTGGAACTAAGACATCGGCCTTTGATGAACTAGGGGTGATTTATACACAGACATGCTATTCCTTCTCTGTTCCAAAGGCCAGAAGTTTTTCTATGTGGATCACATCACTACCTATAGGTGAATGAAGTGTAAACATGGAACAGTCAAGCTTTACCCAGTCTAACGTTAAAGTGAAAGATTTTCTGAGGTGGGTTAAGAAACTATTAGCTGAGATGGTGTTTTGAGTTGTCTGAGTACTTCATTTATCCATGTGGTTAATGTCCTAGAAGACTTGCCACTTCCACCTGAGATTTTTCAGACCTGGGTGTTCATAAAAATCACCTGGAAAGTTTCCAACTCAGAAACAGATCCCAGGAATCTACATTTTTTTAACAAGCGAGTCAGATGCAAGAGAGATCCATAGACCACACTTTAAAAAACATTGGTCTGAATTCTGCTTTGTGTCTTTTCCCCTCCGGGTGCTTCCTCTTCCTCCCCTGAAACACAGAACTCAAGATAAAAACCCTGCAATCCCTCCCTGTGCTCCAAAGATAAAAGGGTATGGCTTTTAAGACTTCATGATGTTGGAATAAATCAGGCTATTATATTTAATCAGATGAAAGAGTTCCACCTTGATTCCATGTGAAATGCTTAATCTTCAACACCTTGGTGACAAGCAGGGCGGGGTGCACCCACCAAGTACTATACTGTAACTTTCAGAAAACAAATTAATAAGAGCTTAATTAGGAAGTCATTGCCCAGTTACTTGCAGATGGAGGCAGTTCTTCCTGACTAATTTCAGTTGTTGATGTTTTCCTCCTAGAAAGGGCCTTATGGGTTCCCTGGCTTCTCCACCTTATCCAAAGAGGGCAGAGCAGCTGTGCCAAGGCAACAGTGGAGCCCAGATCTGCATACCCTTCCTCTGGTTTCTGTGCCAGACCATACAGGAAACATGGGTTACTTATAACCAGATTAGGACAAATGGGACCAGGTCCACCTAATTTCCTAAACCACTGGCATCTCCTCCAGAGGCAATGACGAATCGACCCAAGGGTGGATGGAATAACTTTGTTTCTCCACCTGAGCAGTAACCAGGCTCCCAGACCCCACTTGGTCCTATCCTATTATTGGCTGCCAGGCACTCCCATCAGAATCTCAGATCCCTTCATAAGCAGTGCTTTGTGGAGGTCAGCCTTGCCTGCTCTCTTTTTTACTTTCCTGCTATATAACTGCCTTCCTATCAGTCTTAAAGGATTTCCAGGGTTTCTTCCAATCCTGAAAACCTTGGATTCTACCAGCTTAAGGAACCCCATACTGGATCATTCAACTACAACAAACTCTCTTTTCCCTTCACTTCCAAGCTTGTCTAGGGAGAGAAACCTGGCTTCATAACTCCTGATTCTATGATCCAAATACCCTTAACTCAGGCCTGTGGGTGTCCTCAGCCTGTGGTTGTTATGGGAATAACATAATGCCAGGAGTAGTCAACTATCCTTTGAGGATTGCCCAACAACCCTTTGAGGCAGGTAGTAGTTCTTTCCCATTTTACAGACGAGAACATTGAGGCTCAGAGAGGTCAAGTCCCAGGTCCCAGGTCATGTGGTCCTTAATGGCAGACCTAGGACATATTCCCAGGTCCCTCTGCCCTAAACTCATGCTCTTAACCACCATCAGGCTACCAAATACACTACCCCAGCTCCCAAGGAGTCACTAGACCCAAGCAGAGAAGGTGGAAGCAACTTAAGCAAATTAAACCCAAGATAAGAAATGCAGACTTCCCTGGTGGCACAGTGATTAAGAATCCGCCTGCCAATTCAGGGGACACGGGTTTGAGCCCTGGTCTGGGAAGACCTCATATGCCACGGAGCAACTAATCCTGTGTGCCACAACTACTGAAGCCCGCGCACCTAGAGCCGGTCCTCCGCAACAGGAGAAGCCACAGCAATGAGACGCCCGCGCACCGCAACGAAGAGTAGCCCCTGCTCGCCGCAACTAGAGAAAGCCCGTGTGCAGTAACGAACACCAAACACAGACAAAAATAAATAAATAAATAAATAAATTTATAAAATTAAAAAGAAAGAAAGAAAGAAATGCCCCCACCCTGTTTTGCCCAACCAAAGCGGTATGAATTGCCTTACAATTCACCAGAAAGCCTCTAGACTCATAAGTGAGTTACAGACTTGTTCCAGGGGCTTGAAAATTGAACGATGGGAGGAAAAGGAGGAATGCGTTCAGGGTCATAAAGCGGGGGGGGGGGGGGGGGGAAGCAAAAAGTCTCTAAATACTTGTGACGTGACGTCTTAAGCTAGCCGGCTATAAAAGGTGAGGGCCTTTGCCTGGCAACCACAGACTTTTAAGCCCTAATGATAGTTCTGCTGCCTGTTCCCAAGGAATGGTCCCGCTGCTAAAACTCCAGAACATCCTGTCCTGTCTGCCCCAGGGAGAGACAGAGGGAGGAAAACTGAGTTTTACCAAGTGCTGCTGAAGGGAGTGGAGAGTTGGTCTCCTTCCTGCTGGGCTCAGTGACTCCTGCAGAATTGACTCCAGAACTTTCCTCAGCCCCAGCTGTCCTGCATGCCACCCCTCCTCACTAAATCTCATAGGTCCTACCACAATGCTCTCCTTCCCCCGGCTCACCTGCATCCCTGTGGCCCCAGGGAAAGGTACCTTCTCAGACATCCAGACCAAGAATGAGGGCTTTGCAGTCCCTCTGGAAGCAGGATGGTTAAGAGCGCTGACGTTGGGGTCAACAGACCTGGATGCTAACTCTGCTTCTTAGGCAAGCCATTTAACCTCTCTGTGCCTTAGTTTCCTCATCTGAAAATAGAGTGAGTAGTAGTTCCTATCTCATAGGGTGTTACTCAGGAATAAGTGAGAAAATATCTGTAAGGTACTTAGCACAGTTCCTAATCTACAGAAAGGGGTAATTAATAATGTTATTTTTATTTCTGCTTCTAGGTGTTAGGTTCCCAAGCCCCACACCTCAATATCCTACTTTCCCTAATGCCACATCATGTTAAAGAATCTTACAACTGGAAGAGACCCTAGAAGTCACCTAATGTAAGTATTTTTTCCTCTAGGAAATTCTCGCACATATATATCTCTAAGAATGAGATAATATCAATAAAGTACTTAGCATGTGCCTGGGATATAATAAATGCTTGGTAAATGTTTGCGTTCGTGAGAGTTAATTTTATGTGTCAACTTGACTAGATCACAGGATGCCCAGACATCTGGTTAAGTGTTGTTTTTGGTTGTCTGTGAGGATGTTTCCAGAAGAGATTAGCATCTGAACTGGTGCACTGAGTAAAGTGTATTGCCCTCCCCAACGTGGGGCCTGCATAGAACAAAAAGGTGAAGGAAGTTTGAATTCTCTCTCTGCCTGACTGCTGAGCTAGGACATTGATCTTCTCCTGTCCTCAGCACTCCTGGGTCTCAGGCCTTCAGACTTGGACTGGAACCTACACCACTGGCGCTCTGACCCTCAGGCCTTCCAACCACACCACCAGCTTTCCTGGGTCTCCAGCCTGGAGATGGCAGATCATGGGATTTCTCAGCCTCCATAATCACATAAGCCAACACCTTATATTAAATCTTTTCATGTATTTATCCATCTCCATCCTATTGGTTCTGTTTGTGTGGAGAACCCTGACTAATACAGATTTTGTTGTTGTTTATTTGTTTGTGTAGGTAGGTATTTACTGAGTATCCACTCATCTATCCATCCATCCAATAGTCACTTATTGGGTGTCCTGGTTGCTGGGAGATGTACACTTAGAATAAGACATAGCATTGCCCCAGGAGGGAAATGTATAACCAAATCAAAAAGAGGAAGAGCCAGAAAACAATTAGAGAACAGTTGAGGGCCTAACTGTGCAGTATTTTCTATGCTCTCAGATGTGACTATTATCACACCTGAAGGGAGGAAAGAGATTCCCTCCCTTTTTAGGAATGACTCAGAATAAATATATTCAAATAGTGTTAGCTTTCAAAGAATGAGGATATATGCTTATGTTATAGATCTTCTCATCACTCAAAAGACCTTTAAATTATTATATTAGCTTCAGTGTTGAAAAATCCTGGGCTTTAAAGGTTGGGGTAGGATGTTTGGGATATAGTCAAATGCCATTTGGACCTAGGTCTGGTGGAAAATATAATCTCCAGCTGCATTAAAATAGATCCAGAATGAGGAATGACTATGGAGTGAGAACACTGGTTTCTCCCACGTGGCTCCTGCCCCATCTCTGAAGACATTTCCAAAGAGGAGCTGATTTTGACCTGTGCCTTTTCCCACCCCACACCCACCCTTCTAGTCTGCACTCCTCCCCCAGGAAGTTCCGAGGAATCTGAGGCACAGGGACATTTCTCTTCTCCACTCTCCCAGGGGACCTAGGAGACTTTCCCTGGAAGGTCTCAGCCATCAGCAAAGATCTACATTCTCACCTCTTCTCCATTCTCTTCCTCTGCTCCTCCTCTTCTTTTATCCCCACTCACTCTAGCTTTCCTAGAGGAATGTAACCCACTGTCCTCCTGGACACAAGTAGAGTTTATTTCCCACTGAGGAGAGCTGCATACAGACTGGACTCTTGTGGCTCTCACAATTGTATCCACAAGTTTCTAATCCACAAATATTCACTGAGGTGCAATTATGTGCCAGGCCTTATGCTGGATCCTGTCAGGGACACAAAAGCATCAGACCCATCTCTGACTTGGACCAGGTGAGAGAGAATGACCAACTGTAAACATATAACAGTAAAATCTTTAAAGTACCATTCTAGACAATGAAAGCAGACATTAGTATAAGGAGGTTCACAGTTCTTTGATAATTACAATTAATACTAGAAGCCAGAGGGCAGAGGCTGAGGTGGTCAGGGAAGGCTTCTTAGAAGACGTGGGCTCCAATAAGCTCTTCGGAGATAAGGAGGACTGCGGGAAGCTGAAGAGGAAAGGAAATATCAAGAGCAGAAGACAGTGCTGGGAAGGAAAGCCTATGATCAAGATTGGTCTGTGTGTGACCCTGGTGTATGTGTGACCCACCTCTGGCTCATTTGTTATTTCAGTCTGGTCATTCCTCGCAGGTATCATGGCAAGGACCTGACCTTGGTCTTCCAACAGATGCTTCCTCCTCCCAAATATTTGGACCTAATGACTCTGTATTAGGTAGGTGTTTCTTTTCTTTTTTTTTTTTTTTCTGGTTGCAAGTGACAGAGACTCAACACAAGCTAACTCCAGTAGAAAATTGTCTTTTATGTTGTCTTCAGCTTTAATTGTCTCTTATAACTGGAAAGTCCAGGTATGGAAGTACATTCGTTTGCAAAATATCGAGGCACAGTTGGCTCTAATAATATTTCAGGGCTCTGCTGTCTCTCCCTTTTCCTACTCTACTGGGATCCACTTCACAGGCTGGCTCTCTTTGGGAGGCAGGAAAGCTGGCTGCTAGCAACCCTAGATCCATATTCTCTGAGCTTATCAGCTGCAGTGGAAAGAGAGGAAGTATCCCTCCTAGGCCTCTTCTGGGCCTCTTGTCAGGGTCCCTGACAAAGCAGGTAGAAGAGGTTCACTGATGGAGTCCCAAACCTGGCTGTCACGTGGGGAATACGTGGTGCTGAGGGGTGGATCTGAAAGGCAAAAAGGACAACCTTGGACAGATCTGGGGAAGAAGGCAATGCTGTGTTGCATTATTCTGGAAAAACCTCATCCCCTATTACTTCCCAGATAGACACATGTCCCCACTTCCTTCCAACCCTAATGGCCAGACTCTTTTCACAGGGAAACAAATAGTTAATTGCCAGGAGAGTTCACCTACAGACAACAGCTATCTATCAGAAGACACTGCAGCAGGGTTAGTAACTGGATAAACACCCAAGGAGGTGTGGTGTTTTAGGAAAGAGATCTGGATCAGAAGACCAGGTTAGTCAGGAACACCCTCATACCCTGGAAAATTCATGAAAAGGATTTGGTGGTGAGCAGAACAGAATCCCTGCTGCGGGCCAGAACTCACTTAAAGGGTTTGGGTGGCAGCTTTCAGGACTGTAGGTGCCACACTCAGGAAGAGCAAGATTTCAGAGCCCAAGGCTACCTTGGACTCAATACTGAGTGGGGGACTGAGGGCATTTCCATGCTGCTCATTCTCTGCTTTTAAATTCTCAATAGGCAGCATTCTCTGGGGGCCCCAGCTTAAGGAAGCAGCAGCTTCCAGTCACTCCAGATCACAATCATAGAGGAGAAAAGAGAGGAGGCTTAGTGCAGCCTGTCAACAGAGCTTTCTGTGATGATGGAAATGTTTTATGTCGGGAGTGTCCATCACGGTAGCCACTGGCAACGGAGGAACTGAATTTTTAATTTTATTTAATTGAAATGAATTTGAATTTCAATAGCTACATGTGGCTAGAGGCTACGTATTAGACCAGAAGCCTTAGAGAACATCCTTCCTTCACCCACCTCCAGGGCTTGGAAGAGAAAAGGCAGGATAAATTGGAACAGAACATCCCAATCAACGATATACGTCAGGAAAGGCAGATGGTGTAGAATGGGAAACAGGGAAGACCCCTGGTGTCAACTTCTTTCCTAGACACAGACATCAGCTGCCTGAACTCTGGCAACTGTCACCCAGCCTCCCCGTCTGAGAGCCACTGCTTCGGAAAAGAACCTCACGAAAGGTCATCTGAGGCTACCAGGTGGCCCCAACACCACAGTCCAGTGAGGAAGGAAATTACTTCCACGCCTCCTAGTAGCCACACAGGGAACTCCCTGCCTCCACCCCATGATTTTGGAGACCCCAAACCCCATACCCCACACTCTTCTCCCACTGTAGGAAGTATCTCATGCCCTGCCTGAGGATCCCAGCTCACATGTCCATTAATGGCCAGGTCCCTGCAGGATTTCAGTTCCACACGTGTTGACTGAGTGCCTCCCAGATCATCAGAGGAAAAGCTGAACTTAAATAATTTCCTGTCCAAGAACAATCTGTCACCTAACACAGTGGGAAACCATCCAAGCTAGCCAGCACTAGTGACATGGCTCCACCCACAGCCTCCAGCCCAGAAAGGGATCTGCTCTCCCAGGACGGTCAAGGGACTAGGTGAATGGTTATCAGGTTATCTCCTGATAACCCAGGAGAGCCCTCAACCAGCCCTGCAAATTTATAGCAAGACACAGGCCTAAGACTCAAAGAAAAAAAGTGAGCTTGTAGGAAAGTAAGATAATTAATCAAATGTTTTTGCGTTGAACTCAGATCACAGATGCTCACAGGCACCAGAAGCCAGACTAGGGCACTGGGTAGGTATGGGTGGGGCCGGGAGAACACCAACAGTGAGAAGTACTGTAGAGGTGGATGGGTGGCAAACAAAACTATGTGCCAGGCTGATGCCAGCTTGCCTCCTTTCCATGTACCTTTCATGCCATTCATGCTTCCTCTAGCTTACAGACCATCTCAAGAAGTCAAGCTTTGACCATCTCCTTAGCTGTCAGAAGAGTGAAGGCAGGAACCCAAGAGTGCATGCCCTGGGCTTGCTCTAGTCCAAGAGGGACTTAAACAATTTATGGGTCTTCTCTGACCACAGTTTCTGCATCTAGTTGGGGTATCCTTTTTTAGAAATAAATCAAGCTCACACATCCATCCATGTTCATTGCAGCATTATCTGCAATATCTAAAAGGTGGAAGCAACTCAAGGGTTCATCCACAGATGATAGATAAAGAAAATGTGATACATACATACAATGGAATATTATTCAGCCTTAAAAATGAGGGAAACCCCGTCACATACTACAGCATGGATGAAATTTGAGGACATTATGCTAAGTGAAATAAGACAAATATTGTATGATTTCTATTATATGAGATATCTGAAGTAGTCAAATTCATAAAAACAGAAAAAATGGTGGTTGCTGGGGGTTGGGGGAGGGGAAATGAGAAGCTGTTGTACAATAGGTATAGAGTTTCAGTTTCACAAGAGGAAAGTGTTCTAGAGGTCTATTTCACAACAATGTGAATATAATTAACACTATTGAGCTGTAAACTTAAAAATGGTTAAGATGGGGACTTCCTTGGTGGCGCAGTGGTTGAGAGTCCGCCTGCCGATGCAGGGGACACGGGTTTGTGCCCCGGTCCGGGAAGATCCCACATGCCACGGAGCGGCTGGGCCCGTGAGCCATGGCCGCTGAGCCTGTGCGTCCGGAGCCTGTGTTCTGCAACGGGAGAGGCCCCAACAGTGAGAGGCCCCCGTACCGCAAAAAAAAAAAAAAAAAAAAAAAAAAATGGTTGAGATGGTAGGTTTTGTCATGTGTTTCTACCACAATCAAAAATTTACAATTGGGCTTCCTTGGTGGCGCAGTGGTTGAGAGTCCGCCTGCCGATGCAGGGGACACGGGTTCGTGCCCCGATCCCGGAAGATCCCACATGCCGCGGAGCGGCTGGGCCCGCGAGCCATGGCCGCGGAGCCTGTGTGTCCGGAGCCTGTGCTCCGCAATGGGAGAGGCCACAGCAGTGAGAGGCCCGCGTACAGCAAAAAAAAAAAAAAAAAAAAAAAAAATTTACAATTAATTAATTAATTAATTAAGCTTTTCCTATAGTCTCTTATCATTCATTATCATCATCATTCATGCCCTTTACAGAAAAGGTGGAAAATTGAGAAAGAATTTCTTGTAAGTTTTGTGAAAGTAAAACCTGCCCATCATTTTAATGTGGTATAATAGGGATTATAGGGAATAGCAACACTTCCCTGCCCTACTCTGGTCTTCCTTTCCAGAGACAGCTGGCTTTACACTTCTCTGCTTTTAGATGGTCATCACCCTACCACCAAGGCATTTGCTGCTCAACTTTGATTCTCAACCTCAGATGTCTCTGACTACTGCCTAAGAAAGATGAGGATTTAGCCCACTACCCAACCGCCACCCTTCTCCCCAATCCTCCTGTTTTTAGTCATGACAATTTTCAGTTATTCTACCGGTTATCTTTGTAACTTTAGACAATGTACTTAAAGCTCACTTGATTGCTGGTCGGGTCAATTTTCAATAGTCTCCTAGCTCCTTAAAATGAGTTTACTAGGGCCCTCACCTATCTTTCCACCAAGATGTCCCCTTCCACCCCCAACTTATGTCACTTGTACTCTTATGCACCGCAACGAAAGATCCCGCATGCCTCAACAAAGAGATCCCATGTACCACAACTAAGACCCTATGCAGCCAAAAAGATAAAGAAAATAAATTAATTTTTTTTTAAAAGAGACTTTTTGGTTGTAGAAGTGAGAGCCTGTGAAAGAGGAGTGACCCACGTGCCAGGAAAAGTAGCTTTTATCGTCCATTTGACAATATTTGCTGTATTAATGGATACACTCACACCTGTGGGAAATGATGTCTGTACAAGATTCTTCACTGCAGGTTTGTTTGAAATAGGAAAAGATTGGAAACAACCTAAATGTCTCGTCCATTGAGAACTGGTTAAATAAATGATGATACCTCCAGATAATGTAATTCAATGCAGCCGTAAAACAATGGGGAAGCCCTTTATGTACTGATATGGAACATTCTCCAAGATATATTGTTAAGTGAGAAAAGTGAGGAACAGAACAATGATTCTGTGGTTGTGTGGAAGGAGGCTAAGTGGTTCGGAAATAGGATGAGAGGGGGACTTTGATGTATATCCTTTTCTGCATTTTGAATTTTGAATCATGTGACTTACTTATTTTTAAATGTAAATACAACTGAATTTTGAAATAAATAATAACAAATGCTCCTTTTATGCCAGGCTATATCTTTCTAATTCATTTTCTAGTTTTAGCACAACTCTGTGAAATGGAGACCATTATCCCCATTTTCCAAATAAGAAAACTGAGACTCAGAGAAATAAGTACCTCAGTCCACACAGCCATGAAATGGTAGAGCTGGGATTTAACCCAAAAGTCAAGCAGACTTCTAGGTTTGATCTGAAGGCTGAACCTCTCTTTCTGCCTCAGTTTTCTTTCTTCCAGTAAGATCAATGGGTGCTTTATCCCAGGGGACCCATTTATAAACAGCCACTAAGGAGCCAACTCAAGGAAGCCCCTGCTCAGGGCATAGCAGAGCCCTTAGCAGGGAGGTTCTAGGAGAATGTATGAGGCCATGTGTGTATGTGAGTGTGTGTGAAAGTACAGGTGTGTGTGAATGTGTGGGCATATGTGAAGATGTGCACGTGTGTGAGTATGCAAGCCTGTGTGAGAGTGTGTGTGCACATGTGGGTGTGTAAGTGTGTCTGGGGGTGTGTGAGCTTGTGTGGGTGGGTGTGAGCATGTGCGTGTATAACTGTGCAAAGCGTGTGTGTGTTCACTGTGGCCTGGGAGGCCTGACAGGAGGAAACCAATCACGTAGGTGGGTAAGACACTGAGGAGACAGAAAGTGGAACAGGAGCCTCCACGGGACGTGGGAGGAGGGGAGGAGGAGGCTTGAAGGCTGGGGCGGCCGGGGGAGAGCTGGGGGAGGAGGTCGGGGAGAAGGCTCATGGGCTAGAAGAGCCCCTGTGGGCCAAAAGTCTGCAGAGACAGCATTCCCCAGGCCAGGGGCCCAGGAAGCACCATCCTACCCCCAGCTGGGGCCTCCCCTTGCCCCACCTATACCTGATGAGTGGGGGCTTCTTACCTGAGACCCAGCAGGAACAGGGACTAACCAGGTGGGAAAACTTGGGTGGAGGTGGAGGTACAAATGGAAGAATTCACATCACAGCTCACAAGCTGGTCAGCTGCCTCCCTCTGCCCTCGGTGCTCCATAAATAATCACTTCTGGGCCAAATGCTAGAGCTCAGAGATGGGCCCCTGCCTCTGCCCCTCTGCTACAGGGAGACTGGAAGCCAAGGGAAGGGAGGCAAAGGGGGATGAGTCTGGGAGGGGTTGGTGGGGAAATGGGGGATGTTTTCAGAACAGATCTGCTGGACTCAGAGGGCTAAGTGTCTGCACTGCTGGCTGTCTCCTGTCCATCCTGCTGCGGCACCTGACGCCCTCCATGCCGTGCCTTGGCTGGATGTGCCCCTCTCTCCATGGGATCCAGATGTTAATGTGGCAGTCCAGCCACTGTTCTGACTATCAACTGAAAAAAAATGCAATTCTCAACTTTTAGGTTGTACATTTTCTTTAGTCGACATGACAGTTGCCGTGTGTGTGTGTGTGTGTGTGTGTGTGTGTATGTGTACACCGTGTGAGCAAGGTGAAAGTGGTCCTAGAAAGAGGTTTCTCTTGCCCATGGAGCTGAGGGAAACATTACCTCCTCTGAAGAAAGTCTGAGCCACCAAGGTACTGAGCAGGGAGAGACACTGTTATGAGTTGAATTGTGTCCTTCCAAAAGATATTGAAGTCCCCCTGTACCTGTGAATGTGACTTTATTTGGAAACAAGGTCTTTTTTTTTGGCTGCGTTGTGTCTTTGTTGCTGCGCGTGGGTTTTCTCTAGTTGTGGCGAGCGGAGGCTACTCTTCGTTGCAGCGTGCGGGTTTCTCACTGCAGTGGCTTCTCTTGTTGTGGAGCATGGGCTCTAGGCGCGCGGGCTTCAGTAGCTGCAGCACTTGGGCTCAGTAGTTGTGGCTCGCGGGCTCTAGAGCGCAGGCTCAGTAGTTGTGGCGCATGGGCTTAGTTGCTCCACAGCAGGTTGGATCTTCCCAGACCAGGGCTGAACCCGTGTCCCCTGCATTGGCAGGCGGATTCCTAACCACTGCACCACCAGGGAAGCCCTGGAAACAAGGTCTTTGCAGATGGTCAAATAAAAATGATGTCATTAAGGTGGGCCCTAATCTAACACAACTGGTGTCCTAATAATAAGAGAAAATTTGGATGCAGAGACAGACACACACATGAGGAGGACACCAGGTGAAGATGAAGGCAGACATTGAAGGCAGACATTGGGCTGATGCATCTCCAAGCCAAGGAGCACCAGAGGTTGCCAGCAAGCCACCAGGAGCTGGGGGAGAGGGGGGAGCAGAATCTCCCTCACAGCCCTCAGAAGGAGCCAACCCTATCGGTGCCTTGATCTCCGACTTCTAGCCTCCACAACTGTGAGACAATAAATGTCTGTTGTTCTAGGCCACCTAGTTTTTGGAGCCCTGGGAAACAAATCCAGGCACTGTAACAATGGTCAGTTGCTCGTGCTTGAACTCAGGGCTGAGCTTCACTCCCAGGGGCACCACATACTACCTTTGCCACCTTGGGCAAGTCACTCCAGTCCCCTGAGCCTCCTGTTCTCACACTTCACGTGGGATTGGAACGAGCACAGCCTCCCAGGGCTGTCATGAGGATATGGGTTTGGCCCCGTGCCTGGCACATGTTGATGGCTTAGTAAACTGTGGCTGCTACTGCTATTAAGAACACACTTGTTTTCGGGGTCTTTGTCAAAATTCCTGATGACAAAGTGATCTCCAACCTGCATAAAGTGCAAACATGAGAAGCCAGAAAAGGAAAACAGAAGAGAAAGTCACATTTGTGGGGGCCTGTGGTACCAGGCACAATGCTATGTGCTTTCCCAGAAGTAAGAGCATCACAGACTTGGGAGTGTGAGACATAGTCTGGCAAAGGATCTACAGGAGGGGATGGAGGGCAAGGGACAAGTCTGATCTGGGAGGCAAGGCAGGAGCCTCAAGAGGAAGGGACTCCCCAGGTTCTGAGTGCCCCATGCCCCCTCCCTGGAGCCTCTGGCCAGCTGGCTGGCGTGGGGAGGCGCCTGGTGGGGGATGTACAGACCACAAACATCACCCCAGCGGGGCCCGAGTCACCCGACCGCAATAATACGCCTTTCTGCCCTGGCGGAGAGAGAGGGCATTGTGTGTGCCGGCTGCGGCCTGAGACCCGAGACCATCTCGCCCCTCAGAAAGGCGGGATTGTCTAGGGCAACCTCCGTGGCCCAGGGCAGCCGGCCTGCACGTCACAACAAACCCAGAGCAAGTGAAGGGACAGCCACTGTCTAAGGACAGGGAGCCTTTGAGACTCCAGGCTTTGAGACCCCCAAAGAGCCAGGAGAGAGGAGGAAGCAGGAGCTTTGGGACAAGCTGGATAATTCATTTCAAAGGCCCCAGGATAGAGCATCCCCAAATCTACATTACATCCAGAACAACTGTCAGGAAAATCAGTGGTTTAAGAGCAAGTGTGTGGGGTCAGTGTCTGGGTTCAAATTCCAACTGGGACATTTTCTGGCTGAGTGACTTGGGGCAAAATTATAGATGAGGCATAGCTTCCCTCACTCCAGAGACAAGGGGCTGTAAAGAGTAAATGGATTGATGTCTGGTCCCTTGGTAAGCACTCAAGAAATATCAGCTATTACAATGATTATTAATCTATATTGTTCCAAATGAGATCAGAAGTGCAAAACGCTTAGCACAGAGCCTGGTACCTAGTACAGAGATGCTTAATTAATGCTAGCCCATGCCCTGCATCCCTGAATTCTCTGCATCCCCGACTTCTCTGCAGCCCCAGTTTTCGAGGGCTGGCAGGGTGGCCTCTTTTCTTTAGAAACATCCTTTCTCCAGCAGCAAAAGTGTTCAGGGAACCTGCCTAGAATCACTCTGGGCAAATGATCCTATTCGCTTCCTCCCCAGGGGTGGGCCCCAGCCAGCCTGCAAGCAGCTTCTGTTCTGCAGGTGGGAGCCCGCAGCCAAGTGCAGACAGGCTGCCCTCCTTCGCCTGCCTCTGCTTTGCCTCCCAGTGAATCCGTCTCCTGTGTTCTGCCTGAGCCTCCCCCTGGTCCAGTTCTCAGCCATTATCTTTCCTCTACCTCGTGTCCAGGCATCCGGAAGAGCCAACACTCTCACCTCCATCAGCAACCGAACAAGCTTCCAAAGGCTCAGCCAGCCAGGCGTGGTGCTCCCGGACTCACAGCTCAGGACCCTCCCTGCAGGAATTTCCAGGGAAAATGCCTCCTGGGCTTGTGCCCAGTTCTGACTGAGGCCGGGCTGAGGGCCCCTCCTCACCCCTCCCCCACAGACACACAGGGCTTTCTAGTCCCATTATGCCATGGAAACTATGCACACGGCCTGCCCCGTTCACATGGCCTTGGAAGAAAAAAATAACAGAGTCTTCTCCGTCTGCCAATACCCACAGTCCTAGCAGGCCTGAACTACCAAAGCAGGCCTCTCATGTGAAACAGGTCCCCGCAAAAATCTCAGGAGGACTTGTCTGGGGGTGCCCTTGAGTCACTCCCCTTCCCCCAGCCCCCAGCCATCTGCCTCTCTCCTCCGAGATCTGGAGAGCTCGCTGGCCAGGGATAAGTGGCCTTATATGGAGGTTTCCTTCTTTTATTTATTTATTTATTTGGCTGCGTTGGGTCTTAGTTGTGGCTCGCAGGATTTTCATTGCGGTGCGTGGGGCTCCTCTAGTTGTGGCGTGCAGGCTCCAGAGCACACAGGCTTAGTTGCCCCACGGCCTGTGGGATCTTAGTTCCCTGACCAGGGATCGAACCCTTGTTCCCTGCATTGGAAGGTGGACTCTTAACCACTGGACCACCAGGGAAGTCCCCTCCTTCTCAGAACAAATCTCATCTCCTTCTCCAGTATCTTCCTGAGACCTAAGAGCCCTATTCTGATGCTCCTCCTGCCTGCTCCCTCCCTGTGGGATGGAGACAACAGGACATGTCCATTCAGAGTCCCACCTCCGCATACTTTCTAGACCTATGGTAGCCGCTAGCCACGTGTGGCAATTTAAATGTTACTTAATGACAATTTTTCAGTTGGAAAATTCCATTCCTGGGACTTCCCTGGTGGCGCAGTGGTTAAGAATCCTCCTGCCAATGCAGGGGACATGGGTTCCAGCCCTGGTCTGGGAAGATCCCACATGCCTCAGAGCAACTAAGCCTGTGTGCCACAACTACTGAGCCTGCGCTCTAGAGACTGTGAGCCACAACTACTCAGCCCGCGCGCCACAACTACTGAAGCCCGTGCGCCTAGAGCCCGTGCTCTGCAGCAAGAGAAGCCACCACAATGAGAAGCCCGCACACCTCAACGAAGAGTAGCCCCCGCTCAGCACAACTAGAGAGAAAGCCAGCGCACAGCAACAAAGACCCAATGCGGCCAAAAATAAATAAATAAAATTTTAAAGATAAATACATAAATTAAAAAAAAATTTTAAATAAATAATTCCTTTCCTCAGGCGCACTAGCCACATTTCAAGTGCTCAGTTGCCACCTGAGGCTAGTGACTGCCATATTGGACGGTACAGATACAGAGCATTTCCAACGTCACAGAATGTTCTATTTTATAGCACTGCTCTGGACCAGGCTCTGGAATCCCCTGGTCGAAAGGCCACCAGCCCCAATCTCCCAATTTATCCCTTCCCCCTTGCCCCCCTGGTAATCATAAGTTTGTTTTCTACATCTGTAACTCCATTTCTGTTTTATAAATAAGTCCTTTGTACCATTTTTTTAGATTCCACATAAAAGCGGTATCATATGATATTTGTCTTTCTCTGTCTGACATACTTCACTCAGTATGACAATCTCTAGGTCCACACTACTGTACATAAAATAAGTAACTAATAAGAACCTACTGTATAGCACAGGGAACTCTACTCAATACTCTGTAATGGCGTATAGGGGAAAACAATCTAAAAAAGAGTGGATATAAGTATATATAAGTATAGCTGATTCACTTTGCTGTGCACCTGAAACTAACACAACATTGTGAATCAAATATTCTGTAATAAAAATTTAAAAAAAAAAAAGGCCACCAGCCAACTTGGGCGTGTGATGACATCTTCCCTGGGTCTGGCCTCCCTAGAGCAGATGCCACCACCAGTGTGCACACCCCTAGCTGCAAGGGTGGCTGACAAGGGACTGTGGATGGAGCTGAAACTTGTGAGCTGAAGAGTCACCTGCGTGCTCACGAAGGCTCTCAAGGTGCAGGAAGAGCTGAGGTAGGAAGAAGGGGTGGGGGGAGACGTGAGGGCCAGACTGGCTTTCCCTGTGTGGCCACATTCCCACGCAGGATCCAAGGATGCCAGGAACTCTAACTTCAAAGCTGGCCTTCTGGGTCTGGTTGTTTATGAAGGAATACCTTTCCAGGTAGAAAGATAGAGCACATTTTATTTAACTGTTAAACTTTTAAAATCCTAACTTGAGAGGTAATTCCCATACTATACAAATCACCCATTGAAAGTGTAAAATTCAATGGTTTTTAGTAGCTTCACAGATGTGTGCAGCCTTCACCACAATCATTTTTAGACATTTTCATTATCTCAAAAAGAAACTTTGTATCTTTTAGGTACCCACCCCCTCCCCCAACTGTTAAATATTTAATATGTAGGCATACGGCAGGTGCCCTCCACTGGCCTGCAAATGTGAGGGTAGGTTATCTTTTTCTCACCTCTATGGCCAGCTCCCTGAGGACAGAGGCCAGATGTGATACCTGTGTGCCCCACCTCCGCACCATACCTGCCACACAATAGGGCCCGAAATATTTGCTGTCTTCCTTGTTATTGTTACGATGCTTTTCTGTGGGCATGAGAGAAGTCCAGTGATCACAGGCAGGATGGAGAGGGGTCTGGAAATCACATTATGTGAGGAACCAGGAGGGTGTTGAGCCTGGAGAAGCTGTGGGGATGGGGTGGGTAGAATAACTGCTCAAACCAACCATCACACAGAAGAGAGACTAGGAGCACTGGGTCAAAATTCCAGAAGCCACATTTCCAGCCAGCGGCGGGCTGAGCCACGGCGTGTGCAGGTGGAAAGGGAGTGAGCGCTCTGTCACAGAGCACATTCACGCAGGGCCTGGAAGACCACCCGCCTGGGGTGCCATAGCGCGGCCTCCTGCTTCAGGTAAGTCAAGAGCGGGCCCAGAAGAGTTCTACGGTCTCTTCCGTTTCTGGGATGCTGGGCCTAGAACTATCACAGGGCGGAGGGATTTCTGAGAGACACAGAAGCCGAACCTGCAGATCTTTACTGTCTTTGTTTTCAACTTCCCAGCAGCAGCAGGATTCAGGCTCCTTCTCTTCTGAATTTAGGTTCTAGTTCCTGTCCCACCGGCCTCCCTCCACCGGCTCCAGGGTTGCGACTGGGGCCTGGGGCTGAGCTTCCCTGTCAGGGCCCAGGGGTGTGTCCGCATGGGAAAGGTGACTGGGTTGGCACGCAGAGTTGAGAGTCTAGCAAGTGAGCTGAGACTAATAAACCCAAGAGACAACAGGTACAAACAGGTCTCAGGGAGGTTTCGGGAGCTGGGGCCCAGGCTGAAGAACTGAACAAAGCACCCTGTGTCGAGCTGGGCAGACCACACTGTCCTGACCTGGGAGCAGGGACTTCAGCCCAAGACTGGGCTTGCACCTGTTGTGGTGGGGATGCGGGAAAGCAGACTCCCTATATCTGGGCCGGGGGTTCACATATGGAGACTCCAGTGACCAAGAGAAAGAGTCACTAGTCACTGGCTCAACAGAGAAAAGGGAGGGCTTGGTTCCTCCAGATTTATCATGAGTTGATACAGGGTGGACTGAAGAGCACGGCCAAGGTCCTGTGCACCCCCAGACGGAGGCACAGCCCGGGGTCCCTGTGGGTGTGCGAGGAGGAAGGAGCTGCTCCCATGTATTAAATGCCGGGCATCGGGTCCAGCGTTTTCACCAGCTTGCACTTACCTGGTGCTTACTATGTGCCAGGTACTGTCAAGCACCACATGGGTCCTAACGACCCACAAAGAGAGGAAACTGAGTCACAGAGAGGGCAGTCACCTGTCAGAGGTCACACACCTTGCAAGGGTGGAGCCAGAATTCCAACCCAGGTGCTCTGGCTCTGGGGCTAGGTTTCACCCACTCTGCTGGCTGCTGCCCAAGTGCCTTTTTTCCATTCCCATGACAACCATGGGGAGAACTAACATGACCTCTATTTTCACAAACATAAAAGCTGAGGTGCAGAGCAGTTAAGTGGCTTGTCCTAAGTCATGCCGTGAAGAAACCCCAGATTCAAGCTTCAACCTGGGCTCAAAAAGCCCACACTCTATCACCCCCACTGTCTCTGGGAGGAAACAAGGTGAGGGTTATATGGCTGGGTTTTTTTGGTTTTTTTTTTTTTAAACCATAAAATTCAGACTCTGTTTTTAAAGAAATAAAGCAAGACAAAAAAAAAACAAAAAAAAAAACCCTGTGATGATGGTAGTGTAATCAGGCTAGATAAATTGTTTGGGCCTCAAACAAATCAGTAGTGAACAAGTGAGGATTGTATTTAAATTTCTTCCACAGCATTGTTATTGTAACCTCAGGTGCCAGCTGCTTATTCTGATATTGTGTACATCACTCCAACTGCACAGGTGAGAGTAACAAGGGTTTTACAAAAACCCTTTGTGGGATTGACCCCTTTTCTTGCTCGAGAATAGGTTATACCAGGCCCTGAGTTAATTTTTTGCTTCTGCTGTCTTCTCACCAACCCCTGCCCACAGCCTGCTGTGTCTAGAGGCCCGGCAAAATTGTAAGAAAATTTAGTTCTCAGATTCAAAGGACCAGGTCTGGTTATGTTATCAGTGAGCTGTGTGAGGTCAACCTGGTGACTTAACCTCTCTGAGAATCATCTGGAAAATGCAAACATTGAACCTAGTGACCTTCAAGGTCTCTTCCCACTCCAGGGCTGATGCTC
Source organism: Mesoplodon mirus (assembly GCF_964341445.2). Lineage (NCBI taxonomy): Eukaryota > Metazoa > Chordata > Mammalia > Artiodactyla > Ziphiidae > Mesoplodon > Mesoplodon mirus. The sequence continues at coordinate 151,656,678 of NC_138979.1, read as the reverse complement.
AGTGTTATTCATTCATTCAACTAGCTTGAGCCAGACACCATGCTACATACTGGAGAAATAAAGATTACTATAACCCATCACTGGCCCCAAGGAGTTCACAGCCTAGCGCTGTGATACAATTCTGTGTGGCAAGTGTCCTAAGAGAGGCAAGTTGGTACCATGATGATTGAAAGCATAGAGTTCTTGCTTGGGGGAACCAGAAAGTCTTCAAGGAGAAGGAAATCTTTGAGCTGAATGTTGCATGATAAGGAGGTGGGAAGAGACGTTCCTGCCAGAGGGAACAGCATGTGCAAAGTCACACAGGTGACTAGCACGGCATAGCCAGTCCACTTCAAGCTGTTTGGTGTGGCTGGAACAGAGGTTGTGTACTTAACAGAAGGAGATGAGTCTTGAGAGATGGGCAGGGGCCATGTGATATAGGCATGGGGAACCACAGAAGTGTTTTAAGTGGAGGCATGACACAGTCTGATATGTATTAGGAAAGCTCATGCCAGTGGCAAGAAGGAGGGGTAGAGGAAAGCAAGTAAACCAGTCTGGGCATAGAAAGATCGATCAGAATCCTTCCAACAACCCAGAAACACAAGGGCCTGAACGTCAGCAGTGGCGGTGGGGATGGGAGAGAGGACAGAAACAGCCATTCTTCCAGTTGAAGGAGGAAAAAGGTACAGGGATAGACTGGATGTGAAACAAAGGGTCTAGGAGTCTCAATCTCCGACTTGGGTGTCTGGGTAGATTAGAAACACAGAGGAGGAACAGGCTTGGGGGAAAACAGAAGGAGATGACTTTGGGAAAGATAACTGTGTGTTGTTTATCTGAGTGGATGAGAATCCCCCCATTTTTAGAAAACGTGTATCATTTAAAACACCATCCCTTGGGACATCCCTGGTGGTCCAGTGGTTAAGAATGCACCTTCCAAGGCAGGGGACATGGGCTCGATCCCTAGTGGGGGAAATAAGATCCCACATGCCATGGGGCAACTAAGCCTGCGTGCTCTGGAGCACGTGCGCCACAACTAGAGAGAAGCCCACGCGCTGCAACGAAGATCCCGCGTGCTGCAACTAAGACCCAACACGACCAAATAAATAAATATTAACTGATTAATTAATTTAAAAAAAAAAAGTACTGTCCCTTAACATGCCGGCAAAAACACTCCCTTGGTGGGAATTCCCTGGCGGTCCAGTGGTTATGACTCAGCTCTTTCACTGCGAAGGGCATAGGTTCAATCCCTGGTTAGGGAACTAAGATCCCGAAAGATGTGTGCATCACGGCTAAGAAAAACATCCTCCCTTGGAAATGACTACCTTGTTCCTAAAATCCTACAGTAATGGAGGTACTGTTTTTGAAACATTTTCCCAGGTACTTTCCTTATGAGTGAGCAAAATTCTCTCACTGCACCACGGGGCTTATGGTCGTAGGCAAGGAGAAAGGTGGATACCGTCTAGAACAAAACCCAGAGGGCAGGGAAGAAGGAAGATACAACGAAAAGGAAGTCCCTGAAATACAGAAAGAGGAAGTACAAAGGCTTCTGGCGGTTGGAGGGGAAGCAGGAGGGATGGAGAGCAGAAGCCCGTGCTCTTCGACCCTCGTCACACCTTGGTGCCGGCGTAGAGAACAGTAGAAAACCTCCACAGAGGTTGAGAACAGGCCAGAAACACAGAAGATTTATGCCCCGCTCCTTCACTGGAGCCCTGGGGCAGTCACCCACGTCCCATAGGGTGTGGCCCTATGTCCACCTAGAGCAGCTCCAGTGTAGCAGAGACGACTGCATGACATGTTTAGTCCGGGAGAGGGACTTTAGATGTCCCCTGCCCCCCGCCCTGCCTTACCCCAATCCCCCTGCTAGGGAATGCAGAGGAGCTTGAGAGTTGGGATCCTGTGGACCTGCCTTGGGAAATGGAAAACATGCAGAGACATCGAACAGGTGCAAGTTTGTATGCACAGAACCAGCAGAACTGAGACAGGACTCATGAGCCAGGTGAAGAAGCAGGCCCCGCCAGCCAGCACCTCAACCATGGATGTCAGCAGACCTGGTGGGTGAAGGGCATCTCTGTAGAGGTCACTGAGGACCAGAGCACAACACAGGGTCCAGCACCCAGACCAGTCACCCTCTCCATTGTCCCAGAGTTACACACAGAGTGGGGACAGACGGGGGAGGGGCAGGAGGGGGGTACACCTGGAGAGCCGGTAATAGTCCAGGCAGGGACTGGACTGAATATTTATCCAAAAGTGGCTAAACTAATTTAATAAAATGATTTTAAAATGGAAGAGGGGGTTTCCCTGGTGGCACAGTGGTTAAGAATCCGCCTGCCAATGCAGGGGACGTGGATTCCAGCCCTGGCCCAGGAAGATCCCACACGCCGCGGAGCAACTAAGCCCGTGTGCCACAACTACTGAGCCTGTGCTCTAGAGCCCGTGAGCCACAACTACTGAGCCCACGTGCCACAACTACTGAAGCCCATGTGCCTAGAGCCTGTGCTCCAGAACAAGAGAAGCCACCGCAACGAGAAGCCCATGTACCGCAACAAAGAGTAGCCCCTGCTCGCCGCAACTAGAGAAAGCCCGCGCGCAGCAACGAAGACCCAATGCAGCCAAAAATAAATAAATAAATAAGAAATTTTTTAAAAACCCAACACACATACCCTTTTTTTTTTTTTAAATAGTGATCTTGGGGTCTTCGTATTTATTTATTTTATTTATTTTTGGCTGTGTTGGTCTTCCTTTCTGTGTGAGGGCTTTCTCTAGTTGTGGCAAGCGGGGGCTACTTTTCATCGCGGTGCGCGGGACTCTCACTATCACAGCCTCTCTTGTTGCGGAGCCAGGCTCCAGACGCGCAGGCTCAGTAGTTGTGGCTCACGGGCCTAGTTGCTCTGCGGCATGTGGGATCTTCCCAGACCAGGGCTCGCACCCGTGTCCCCTGCATTAGCAGGCAGATTCTCAACCACTGCGCCACCAGGGAAGCCCCACACATACCCTCTTTAAGAAATAAAATAAATAAATAAATAAATAAAGTGGAAGAGACTCGTTTTCCTTTAACTGGCAAGTTTAAATTCTCCCACCTAATATTAATGGAAATAAGAGTTTGTGAAGAAGCTTATATAAATAAGCTTATATAAATAAAGAACCTAAATTGTTCTCTTTTTTTAATGTGGCTGAGTTGTAGTATATAATTTTTGACACCTTCCCCAGCTTATTTTTAAGTCAGGTTTATGAGGCACAATTTATATACATACAGTTCTGTCAGGGGGAATGGATATTTAATGTCCTAATCCTGTTGGTTCTCTGGAACCTTTGCTTTTCTTTCCAAGGTCTTCCTCTTTGCCTGTTGGGTCACAGAAGCCCTCTTTTCTGATCCCTCCCCACCCACCATTTTTCTTTCCTCCTCACTGGCTGGCCCTGCCTGCCCTAGCAGCCTGGGTACCTGGGGAATTTACACACCCTGGCCTCACTCCCTTTGAGTTGCAAGCAGCCCCCTTCTCAAGCTTTCTCCTCTTCTTTTCATCCTCTGTCCTTTGTCACCTTGGTTTCTGTGACCAGGCCATCTCGTGATCTTTTTTGCCACAGACACAGCCCTGCTGCTCAGCAACCTCTGAGCATCATTTGGTTGATTGGTTTGGGGTTTGTTGACAGTTGGGGTTTTACTCTCTCAGTGAGGAAGAAGCAAGAAACCTCAACACTGCAATTTCCTTCTCACCTCATAGCGATGGCAACAGATTCTGAGCCTCCAGGGCAGGGACGGTGTCTTTACATGCCCTGGTGAGTGTTGCCTTCACAGTGGTGAAAAAATAGGGAGGTGAAAAGGTAAGACAGGAGGAAACAGCATCTGTGCTTAGGCCCAGGGCTCAGTTTGCCTGACAAGGGAGGACCTCAGAGGTGTTTCTCTTCCCGCCTGTGTCAGACATTTGCAAGCTGACTGCACCTCAAAGGAGCTACACACTCTTTCTTCCCCCTCTACGAGCCTTTGCAAAGTGTCATGGAATTGAATGTCTCCCAGGGTCTCAAGCAGGGAGGGAATTTGCTGTTGGGGGTGGGTGAGGGAAGTATATGGGAGAGTATGTGCCAGAAGAGAGTATGGCTGTGGGATGCTGGCTCTCTCCCTGCAGGACAACTCTTCCTTGATGTCACTGACACCTTGACCTGACTCAGGGGCCAGCCAGAGGGAGCCCAGGCTGCAGTCAAACTTTCTGATGAAACTGGTGTCATCAGGGGTGGGGACGCAGTGTCTGTGTTTATTCAATTCCCTTCATGGTCAAGTGACTTGGAATTCAGCTCTGTAGTCAGACTACCCAAGAGGCTTTGAGATGGGCAGAAGACCTAAATAGACATTTCTCCAAAGAAGAAATACAGATGGCCAATAGGCACATGAAAATATGCTCAACATTGTTAATTATTAGAGATATGCAAATCAAAACTATAATGAGATATCACCTCACACCAGTCAGAATAGCCATCGTCAAAAAGTCTACAAGTAACAAATGCGGGAGAGGGTGTGGAGAAAAAGGAACCCCCCTACCCTGTTGGTAGTAATATAAATTGGTGCAGCCACTATAGAAAATAATATGGAGGTTCCTTAAAAAACTAAAAACAGAGTTACCGTGTGATCCAGCAATCCCATGCCTCAGCATATATCCAGAGAAAACTCTAATTCAAAAAGATACATGCACCCCAATGTTCATAGCAGCACTATTTACAATAGCCAAGACATGGAAGCAACTTAAATGTCCATCAACAGATGAATGGATAAAGAAGATGTGGTACATATATGCAATGGAATATTACTCAGCCATAAAAAAGAATGAAATGATGCCATATGCAGCAACATGGATGAACCTAGAGATTATCATACTAAGTGAAGTAAGTCAGACAGAGAAAGACAAATATCATATGATATCACTTATATGTGGAATCTAAAAAAAATGATACAAATGAACTTATTTACAAAACAGAAATAGATTAACAGACATAGAAAACAAACTTATGGTATCAAAGGGGAAAGAAGTGAGAGAGAGATAAATTAGGAGCTTGAGATTAACAGATATACACTACTATATATAAAATAGATAAGCAACAAGATCATACTGTATAGCACAGGGAACTATATTCAATTTTTTTTTTTAAAGATGTTGGGGGTAGGAGTTTATTCATTTATTTATTTTTGCTGTGTTGCATCTTCGTTTCTGTGTGAGGGCTTTCTCTAGTTGTGGCAAGTGGGGGCCACTCTTCATCGCAGTACGCGGACCTCTGACTATCGCGGCCTCTCTTGTTGCGGAGCACAGGCTCCAGACGTGCAGGCTCAGTAGTTGTGGCTCACGGGCACAAGTTGCTCCGCGGCATGTGGGATCCTCCCAGACCAGGGCTCGAACCGGTGTCCCCTGCATTGGCAGGCAGATTCTCAACCCCTGCGCCACCAGGGAAGCCCCCTATTCAATATTTTATAATAACCTATAATGGAAAAGAATCTGAAAAATAATATATACATAAAAGTGAATCACTTTGCTGTACACCTGAAACAAACACAACATTGTAAATCAACTACACTTCAATTAAAAAAGAAAAAAAGGGGACTTCCCTGGTGTTTCAGTGGTTAAGACTCCGCATTCCCAATTCAGGGGGTCCGGGTTCGATCCCTGGTCAGGGAACTAGGTCTTGCATGCCGCAACCAAAAGATCCCACATGCCACAACTAAAAGATCCCACATGCCGCAACGAAGATCTTGCACGCGGTAAGGAAGATCTCGCATGCCGCAACTAAGACCCAGCGCAGCCAAGTACATAAATAAATATTTTTAAAAAGAAAAGAAAAAAAGAGGATTTGAGGAAGTTACCTAATGTCCCAGTACCTCAGTTTCTCCATTTGTAAAATGCGGTGGTCACAGGAACTAACCCCCCTGGGCTGAAGCAGAACGAGAGAATCCATATGCACTTGACACATAAAATGGTAGCCGCTATGATCATTATTATTGTTATTTCCAATTAGGCACTAAGAATCCTGAAATCTCAGGATGAAGCTAAAAAGGAGAGAATCCCCAAGTCTCAGGGTAAAGAAACTTACTGACACCCTCAATAAAATCGAACTCAGATCCACTAAGGTGGGTGGTAGAGGCAAAATTCTCACGGGGGTGGAGAAGGGGTGCAGCTTTCCTTGCCCGTGGTGGGCCCCAGTGAGATCAGGGAGAAATCTCTGGGGGAAGGTGAATCTTGCGGGACAGCAACAAGAGAGCCAGCCACCCTTCCTATGCAGACAGTGTCCATGTACCCGCTTGGAGGAAGCGGGTTTGATTTTATTGAGGAAGCCAACACGTTTCCTTCTGTCCAGTGTGGCCTCTGTGTTGTTCATATTACTGGTTTCCAGGATGTGAAAATGTCATCCTACGACAGAGCCTGGAAAAGAATGGGCTGAAGGCCTCCTTAGAGAGCTTTAGACAACTATTGAAGAAAGTGGGTTTCACCTTCCCTTCAGACTTAAAAATCATATGCTGGTAAGAAAGCAGAAGTAACAGTTGAGGTAATAATGAAAGCAAACTTTTTTTAGCAATTGCGATATAAAGCTCACAACAATCCTATTAAGAGGGTATTATTATTCTTCCTATTTTACAAAACAGGAAACTGAAGCTTGATGAAATTAAATAGGCTGCTGTGGTTACAAAGACAGTAGATGGCTGACCATTGGATGTAAACTTGGGTCTGGTTTTGTGTTTTTTCTTCTTTTTTTTGTGCTTTAGTGAGATATAATTGACAAATAACACTGGAAATTTAAGGTGTTCAATGAATTATTTGATATTCATATATATCATGAAATAATTACCACAATAAGGTTAGTTAATGCATCCATCACCTCACATAGTTCCCGTGTGTGTGTGTGTGTGTGTGTGTGTGTGTGTGTGTGTGTGTGTGTTGAGAACATTTAAGATCTACTCTCTTGGGCTTCCCTGGTGGCGCAGTGGTTGAGAGTCCGCCTGCCGATGCAGGGCACACAGGTTCATGCCCCGGTCCGGGAAGATCCCACATGCCGCAGAGCGGCTAGGCCCGTGAGCCATGGCCACTGAGCCTGCGCATCCGGAGCCTGTGCTCCGCAACGGGAGAGGCCACAACAGTGAGAGGCCCGCGTACCGCAAAAAAAAAATCTACTCTCTTGGCAAATTTCAAATACACAGTACAGTATTGTGAATTGTAGTCATGGTGTAGTAGATCCGTGAACTTGAGTCTGTTTGAATCCATGAACTTGAGATCCATGAACTTGAGTCCGTTTGAATTCAGAGCCTGAGTTCCTACCAGTATTCTGTCTCTTAGAGAACTCTAGAACACACTTCAATCTAGTGAGAAAAGCATGTGTACCATCTACTTCCTTTCTAAACACCTTTGGGTATTTTTACTTTCTCCTTAAAGTTCTGAGACATCTCTAGGCTCAGCCCCAAAGAACAAGTGGCTCATTTCTGCCCCCTAGAGGACACAGCCTACACCGTAGAAAATAAAGGCAAGAAGGCAGTGGGTAAAAAGTGTGCTCAAAATCCAGACAGGTCCGGACCTGCAGGAAACATATCTAAAAAGAGCACCATTTCGTCCATGAAAAGTTGGTGATAATAGACTGGAAACTTTCTGGATCAGCAGTGAGAACAGTATATCAAGGGCAAGACCTGCCGTCAGATTGGAGTCATTTTTAACATGTGCCCCCAGATAATTCTTATTCTCACAAAAATGCATATGATTCATTCATCCTAAAAGGGGTTGAAGACCTCCCCCCATCCACAGTCCACTGTTACTTTAGCAGGTGGCAGACCTCAAGGGGCTCGAGGCTGGGTCCCTGTCATGGTCAATTACATCACCTCTCAGGCCCTGGGCTTCCTAATGTAGAAAGTGGCCCATCTTCTAAATGGTGTGGGAGCCAGGAGACCCAGGTTGTGCTTGCAGGAAGGGTGTGCTTTACTTAATCTTCCAGACCTGTTTCCCTCTGAGGAACAGGAGAGGGTGAATACTCATCAAGCTTCCTTCCTGATGCAAGACTCCTGAATCTCTTTCTGTCTCTGTTGAGAGGAAACCTAGGGTGACCTGCTTAGGAGGCTGGTCTCCACAGGGTGCAGACACCTCTTCCTGCTCACAACTCTTCCCAGAGAGGCTTGTGGTCTCCCTCCTCCCGAGGTTTAGAGCTTCGTGTGTCCTTGTTGTTTGAATTCACAGCCACACTGCAGGATCCTCCTTTTCACTGCCTTGTGGGGTATAAAGTTGGCTCTCTGTTCACACAAAGGCCCTGGAGAACATAAAGTTGGTTTGGAAGAGAAAAGTTCTCTAGAAACCTGGAAATAGAGCTTCTGAGATCCTGACCTCTGGAGTGAGACGGACCAGTCTTCATACCCTAGCTCTGCTACTCATTAGCTGTGTGATTTGGGGCAAGCTGCTTAGCCATTCTACCCTTGGTTTCCTCATCTGTAAAATGGGCATGAGAATAGTACCGATATCATTGGATTGTGGTGAAGATAAAAAGATATGATGCCATGACAAATGTTTGATTCATACCTGGTACGTGATAGGTGTTCTGGAATGTTCGCTGACTGCCACAACTGGGGAATGGCAAGGTAGTTCACAACTGGTACCCCACACAGAGATTTAGTATCCAAGCGACTCCTTCAGGGAGCTTGTCCTCTACAATGATCCGAAATGCCATGTGTCCCCTCATTTTTTTTGGGGGGGGGTGGCGGGCATGCCACATGGCTTGTGGGATCTTAGTTGCCTGACCAGAGATCAAATCTGGGCCCCAGCAGTGAAAGCGCCGAGTCCTAACCACTGGATCAACAGGGAATTCCAACCCCCGCCCCACCGCCCTGTTTAAAGGTGTTCTAATGAAGCCAAATTCCCTTTCCCAAATTTCTCCAGGTGAGTCCCCAGTGGGTCCTTGGGCTCACAATGCCACTACCAAGTCACTGGTGGCTGTGGCCATCTGGGTTTGAGGCTTCAGGAAAAGAGATGCATGAGGGGTCCAGAGCAGACTGAGACCTCAAAGATGTCCTTCACAGGAGCCAGGTCAACAAGTGAGACCTAGGGGGGCTGAAGTGTGACCCTGCTTGACACTTGGTTGTTTATAGTTGGAAAATGAATAATTATTGCCTTTGTCCTTGTAATAAGCTATTGCTTTTGACTAAAATTAAACAAAAATCCACAAAATCCCAGGCACTGCGGGGCAGCAGCAGACAAGCATATAGAATTGGCCAGAAAGAATACTAAGGTCTCAAGTGCAAACTGCTTATTGACTGAAGAGAAAGGTCTTAGTAAGAACTGGCTTCAGCACAGACACGGCTTTTGAGTGTGCACCATCTCACTCCGACCCAAGTGAACTGCAGTAGCTGCTGGGACCCACGGGGCCTATTTAGGGGTGAGGGTGGAGTATAGAGGGCACTGGGCTGTGGTCTCACGATTCACAAAGGGCCCCCTACTCTGGCTTTGGATGTTATCTCTAGACGACAGGGCTGAGAGAAGTTGACGTTCGGGGTAAAACTCTAAATCCGAGTTCCATCACTGCCTATAGAGCGCTTCATGTCATATATTTAAAAATATGTCCTGGCATTATCTTGCAAAAGCATAATTACTTTTTTCTATTTTTCTGTGGTAAAAGTATTAATCTGTCAAATGTAAACATTTAAAATATACCGCAGTTCTCAGCAACCTTTTGAGGGGGGCATTTCTTCACATTTTAATATACTAGGAACCTTTTAAAAAGCACGTAACTGCAGGTCAGTCTTGACCTCTTAGAGGCCCTGGCCAGGGCCTGTTGAGAGCAAAGAATTCCTGTGTCTCTCCTGCAAAAATGGTTTTTCCCTTTTCCACATTGATTTTTCTCAGGATGTTTTTGCTTCTCGATAAGAAGGAATAACCTGGTAGAGGATCCGTCCCCGCTTCTCATTCAGAGGAAATCCATCTGCAAGAACAAACGCTGAAAATTTCCCTTGTTCATCCAAACTGAAGGGCCCCTGAGTATATTCACACGTGGAATGTCTGTCCCCTTCCTTACACCCACTCCATCAGGGTTTGAACTACAGACATAGCACATTTCTCTGGATTCGTGACAGCTCTAAACCATGACCCCACATGGCACCAACTGGTTTTCTCTCACCTCTTACGTAAACTTCCAAAGCCTGCAATAAAATACATCCAACGTCTAACTGGAGTATTTGCCACCTGCCCCTGTCCCCCTGTGTTGAAGCTGATGTACTTGGCCTCGATATCGAGGATGTTTTTGTTCATCTGACACACCTAGGAAATCAGTTACAAGAAAAAAGGGTGGAAGCCTCCCTCTCCAACTTCCTCTCTTGAAGTTAATAAAAATGTCAGTGATGGACCATATCCAACAAGAGTGCTGGCAGCCAATGCACACAGATAAACCATAGCCACACCATTTTCTCACGCAGAGTGCCAACATCTCACCCCTCAGAGACCAACTTTTCTTAGGAACCACAGCCAGCAGGAAAGTCCAGAAAAGCTTACAGTTGATCCAGAGCCCCTTGAGTTTGTTTCAGGGATGAATTGTTCACTCAATACATATGTATATTGGGACTTCCCTGGCGGTGCAATGGTTAGGACTCCGCGCTTCCCTTGCAGGGGGCATGGGTTCGATCCCTGGTTGGGGAACTAAGGTCCCTCAAGGTGTGGCCAAAATAAATAAATAAATAAATATGTTTATTTTAAGGCAGTATTTTTAAAAATTGGGATATAATTCACACAACATAAAAAACATGAAATTCACCACTTTAAAGTTTACAATTCAATGGGTTTTTTTTAGTATATTTCCTGGACTGTGCAACTATCACCCTAATTCCAAAGGATTTCCATCATGACAAAAAGAAACCTCATGCGAAGTCTCTGCCCGTTACCTCCTCCCCGCCGCCCCTAGCAGCCATTAATCTACCTTCTGTCTTTATGGATTTGCCTATTCTGGACATTTCATACAAGTGAATTCATATAATATGTGGTCTTTTGTGTTTGGCTTATTTCACTTAGCATAATGTTTTCAAGGTTGTAACAGTACTTCATTGCTTTTAACGGTTGGATGATATTCCACGGTAAGGATGGACCACGTTCTATTCATGTGTGCATGATGGACATTTGGGTATTTCCATGTTTGGGCTATTATGAATATCGCCTTTATGAACACTTGTATACAAGTTTCTGTGTGGACACGTGTTTTCAGTTCTCTTGGGTAAATACCTAGGAGTGGAACTGCTGCATCGTATGGCAACTCTGTGTTTAACTTTTTGAGGAACTGCCAGATTCTTTCCCCACTCAATGTGTATTAACCGAGCCCCACTACGCTCTGTGCCAGGAACCCACAGCACAGTGGTGGACCTGAAAGTCCTGGCCACTTGCCCTCATGGGACATGCAGCTCAGCAGGAGAAGGAGGCATTAAACAGATCACTAAAAAACAGAGTTTTTAGCACACTTGTACAAATGCTAAGAAGGGGAAGTTCAGGCTGCTATGAGACTGTAATGCAGGGAGGTCTGAACTGAGGATTGAGTGAGGTCACAGGACAAGAACACAGACACTCTAGAAACAGCCAATCCAGAACCTGTGATACCAAAAAACCTCCCAATCAACTGAAAACCAAAATGAAGAAGTTCTTGTAATTCAGTGGGTTTCTGAAAATTCTCACCGTTTGGGGGCAGAGAAGCTCCATACAGGGGCTCCGGGAGTGTCTGAAATGACTTACAGGACTATTTAGTCATGAAGTGTGACAAGAGAACAGGTCATAAAGTTTGAGGAGGATGATTGAAGAGACTCTCACGCTGCCTTCCCTCATTGAGAGGGATTCAGGGCCACACCTCTTAAAGGTCAAGGACAATTTACTCCCTTCCTCAGCTGCCCCTGCCTTCCCGACTCAGACCTTTGGAGCTTTCCCTTCCCTGCAGCCCTTCTCAACAGCCACTTAAACAAAATCAATGCCCTATTGTTTCAAGTAGCTAAAGTTCAGCCTCACAGGAAGATGGGAAGCTCTGAAAATGTCAGCAATTAATTCCCATGGATGTGAAAGTTTAGTTTGACCTCAGGAGGTTAAAGCCACCATATTTCAAGTGGCAGGATTTATAAAGTTTCATTCCTGTTGAATTAGTCTAAAATATTTGTACTTTGATCAAGGCACTGGGTTAGGTGCTCTGGGGAGATACAAAGAAACAGGGGCATCAGCCTCAGTCCTGTCCTTAAGAAAGTATCCAGTGAGAGAGAAGAGCCTAATGAAAGATGCATGCAGCACATGTGAGTCCCGTGAGTCTGACAGGTCCATAAGAGACAGAGTGATGTTGGGGAGGACAAGAGGTCTCCTTGGGTTGGGTTGGGAACCCCAGGCTTCATGAAGGAAGTGAGACTGAGGATTAAACAGGCTTTACATCGGCTTCCAGAAGGGAAGATGACTTTGCAACAGGGCACGTGACAGGTGCAAAGGCCCAGGGGTAGGAATTTAAAAGATACACGAGGTATAACATAGGGGTTCCTGAATGATGCTTTGTTTGTTTAAAAAAAAAAATGAGGGCACCTTGAAGTTTCTTGTTTTTATCAAATAGTCCCAGCAAGGCTTAAGGTTTCTCTTTCATCCCTAACCAAGGAGAGACCCAACTATTGGGGTGTAATGATCAAAAAGAGAACACTGTTGGCCATTCAGTTCCTTTTTCCCTTGCTTCACTCCAAGTGTGGGAAACGTCCTACAAGCTTAGGGTCCCTTGATGCAGATGACAGTGGACATGTAGAAAAGGACTCTCTTCTGGCTGAACCTGGCTGGTGCTAGATCCCTGGAGGAGCAGGGTGGGGCCTCTACTGTGGTCTCTGGGATGGGTTGGGATCCTTCTACCCACCCACACTCACATACACACACACAGGGTAGTCTTACCTATCAGATGTGGCATGAGGCTTTTTGCCTTCCATCCTCCATTTTGTCACTGGTTGATTCATTTCTAACTCCCCAGACTTTCTCCGCAGGAATCTTTGGAATTTCTCTGTCCCTTCCTTTATAGCACTGCTTCTCAATAGGGTTGCTCCTGCCCTCCAGGAGGAGTTTTAAAAAGGCATAGCGGCTGTTTTTGGTGGTCTCAGTGCTGGAGAGGGCACTATTGGCTTTTAGTAGGGAAAGATCAGGGAGGCCAGAAGTCCTCCTGCAATGTGCTGGAAAGTTCTACTGGAATTGTCTTATATCCCCCATGATGTCTGAGTGTTCCCTGACACATTCCTATAGGCAAAACAATCTATTTATAGTACTTTGAGCCTTGAAACCTAACCCCACTCTACATATAAACACAATGTGATTTTTGCAAACTTTTTTTTTTTTTTTTTTTTTTTTTTTTGCGGTATGCGGGCCTCTCACTGTTGTGGCCTCTCCCGTTGCGGAGCACAGGCTCCGGATGCGCAGGCCCAGCGGCCATGGCTCACGGGCCCAGCCGCTCCGCGGCACATGGGATCCTCCCAGACCGGGGCACGAACCCGTATCCCCTGCATCGGCAGGCGGACTCTCAACCACTGCGCCACCAGGGAGGCCCTGCAAACTTTTATATGCCTAAATTTCCCACCACCCACCCCCCTGCCCCAGGAATACAACTACCATGTAAACAGAGGGAAAATTGCATTTTGCCTTGTGTAGAATTTTAGAGCATTTGTCATTTTGGAAAATCACACCACCCACAGCATCTCCACTCATGTTTTTTGAGTTTCTGTGGGACATACCTGTAGCAGTCTGTAACTGTGGTGCTCACATTCAAAGTGATGCTGTGTACAGGTGCAGGACACCTGACTTCTCCACTATAACTCTGAGTGCAGCCACAACTGAGCATTTACATTTTGAAAGACATAATATTTTATTTTATTATAAATTGGTTTTTTCCCTTACATCACAGTTGGGCATTTGTTACATTGTATTTTCCAAAGATGCCAAACCAATGTATACCACATGCCACATACATATGCTTTTTAGAGCATAACATTGATATTAATCTATTGAGTTGGCAGCAGGGGGCGTTCGGTGTTCCCTTCCCTTGTATTTGGCTAGACCTTTGTAACTGCTTTGACCAACAGAACGTGGTAGAAGTATGCTATGTGAGTTCTGGAACTAAGTGTAATGGTTAATTCTATGTGTCAGATTGGCTGGGCAACAGTGCCCAGATATTTGGTCAAACACTATTATGGATGTTTCTGTGAGGATTTTGGGGGGATGAGATTAACATTTAAGTCTGTAGACTTTGAGTAAAGCAGATTACCCTCCATGGGTGGGCCTCATCCAATCAGTTGAAGGCTTGAATAGAACAAAAGGCTGACCTCCTCCAAGCAAGGGGGAATTCTGCAGCAGAAGACTTTTGGCCTTGAACCGTGGCATTGGCTCTTCTCTGGGTCTCCAGTCTACTGGCCCATTTTGCAGATTTGGACTTGCAGCCTCCATAATCACATGAACCTATTCCTAAAAATAAATATATATATACAGTTGACCCTTGAACAATGCATGGATTAGGGGTGCTGATCCTCCACATAGTTGAAAATCTGCAGTTCCTCTGTATCCACGGTTCCACATCCAAGGATTCAATCAACTGAGGATGGTGTAGTACTGTAGTATTTACTCTTGAAAAAAATCCTGGTATAAATCCTTGGACCCTTGCAGTTCAAACCCATGTTGTTCAGGGGTCAATTGTATATATATCTCTCCTACTGTTTTGTTTTGTTTTTTCTCTCAAGTACTCTGACTAACACATCAGGTCATAAAAGGCAATGCAGCCTTCACCTTGCTCTCCCTTTTTCTCTGGGTACCTGCCTTTGGAAAGGAGCCACCATGTTGTGAGGAAGCCCACCAATAGCTTCAGTGAGGTTCCCAGCTAGCAACCAGTGTCAATCATCAGACATGTGAGTGAAGGCGCCTTTGAATGACCCCAACCCCCATCCTTCATCAACATCTGCCATCTGAAGCCCCTGATATCATGGGGCAGAGAATAGTCATCCTCACTGTGTTTGGTCTGAATTCCTAACCATCAGAAATCTTGAGATAATAAATAAATATATTTGCTTCCAGGGAGATCAGCTTGGTGTCTTGTGACCGCCTGGAGGGGTGGGATAGGGAGGGTGGGAGGGAGACGCAAGAGGGAGGGGATATGGGAACATGTGTATATGTATAACTGATTGACTTTGTTATAAAGCAGAAACTAACACACCATTGTTAAGCAATTATACTCCAATAAAGATGTAAATATATATATATATATATTTGCTTCAAGACTTAGTTCAAAATTTTAATCTAAACAATTCAATACTTGAAAGACCAAGATGGATAGGGTCTCTAAAGAGGGTGAAGATTAAAATTGCAAGGACGGCTTTGCTATCAAGTCTGTGAAAGCTGAGCACACCCTCCCTAATCGATGGACACCCCCACCCCCAGTGACTTCCTGAACAGGTGCTTTAAGCGATGAGGCAGAGTAGGGCCCAAACCACACCCTCCAATGTCCGGCTTAGAGAGAAGCCACTTCCCCTCCCAGCAGCTACACACCTGACCCTCAGGGTCTGGCCACCCACATGCACCTTCAATCCCCACCTGCCTACATTTAAGGGACACTGGCCGGATTACCTGGCTGCTTTCCAGAACTTCTGAAATGAGGAGATTTAGATGGGCCACCTCCGGATCCAGAGTCATGCCCTCTGGAGGCCGAGAGGAAATTCAATCAAGCCCCAGGCTGTTCAGGAAGAGATAGAAGCTCGCCCCAGCATGCTGCCGCAAGGAACAGGAAACCCTGATTGTGAAGCAAGGGCTCTGTGCCAGAGCTTTCCTTCAGACTGCAACACTTTAACTTGGGAAACTGAATTCCTAAGAAAATAATTCCAACTAGTGGCTGGTCCCAAAGACAACAATGCCTATGATGACGGTGACATGGTCTCAAAGCAGAGCAGCCAGGAGGGAACCCGGGAGAGTCCCAGCCACAAAGCTGGAAAGCCAGTGTTTACTGCAATGACAGTTCATCATCCCCTTGAAACATGTGCGGCAATAAAGATAGCTAGAGGTTATGGAGGGCTTCCTAGTGCCAGGGATCAGGGTAAGCTCTTTTTTTTTTTTTTGGCGATACGCGGGCCTCTCACTGTTGTGGCCTCTCCCGTTGCGGGGCACAGGTTCTGGACGCGCAGGCTCAGCGGCCATGGCTCACGGGCCCAGCCGCTCCGCGGCATGTGGGATCTTCCCGGACCAGGGCAGGAACCCATGTCCCCTGCATCAGCAGGCGGACTCTCAACCACTGCGCCACCAGGGAAGCCCCAGGGTAAGCTCTTTACCAACATTATCTCATCGAATTCTTAAAATATGCTCTGAAATAAGTATAGTATTAGTTCCACTTTACAAATGAAGAAACTGAGACTTGGCCTGCGATGGAGGTCAGGTATGTTGGATTTTGAAACCCATCCTCCCACCCACTTTGCTGTTATCCTGCTTTCAGAGGCAGAGTGACTGTTCTCCACTTAATTACTTGAGTATGTGTTTCCCAAGTTCAAGGACACACTCCAACATAACCACAGTACAACCATGACAATCAGGAAATTGACACTGATTCAAGAATACCATCTAGGGCTTCCCTGGTGGCGCAGTGGTTGAGAGTCTGCCTGCCAATGCAGGGGACACGGGTTCGAGCCCTGGTCCGGGAAGATCCCACATGCCGCGGAGCAGCTGGGTCCATGAGCCACAGCTGTTGAGCCTGCTCTCTGGAACCTGTGAGCCACAACTGCTGAAGCCTGCACGCCTGGAGCCTGGGCACGGCAGAGAGAGAGGCCACCCCAGTGAGAGGCCCGCGCACCCAACGAGGAGTGGTCCCCGCTCCCTGCAACTGGAGAGGGCCCACGCACAGCAATGAAGACCCATCACAGCCAAGGACACTTCAAGCTTTCCATGTCTTTCACGACCTTGACATTTTTGAAGAGCACAGGCCAGTCTTATTAGGGCATGCCCCTCAATTTGGGTTTGTCTGATGCTTCCTCATGATTTATGTATTTGAGTCAGGAATACCACAAAAAGGATGCTGTGTTCTTTTCAGAGCATTATATTAGGAGGCACATGACATCAATTTGTCCTGTTACTGGTAAACACACAGGGATTTTTACTAAGGACTTGGAGTCCTATATGAGAAGAAAGAGCCTGGAATTCTGCCCCACACAACAAATGCTTTAATTACTCTGACCAGTGGGCCAGCAGGGCAGAGACCAGACCTGGTCTCTAAGGGGAGCAGCAGAATTGCTGGGAAGCTATTAGGACAGAGCAGGTTGTGTTGGCCAGGACTCCACTCCTCCTAGGACAGGAACGTGAGTGGTTGGAAGGAATTCTCCAACAAGCCATTTGGAGAGGAGGGTAAGGCCCCACGAGGTATTCTCACACAGTTGGAAGGGCCAAGAGCTGGATGCTGGGTAAGAATAAGAATGAAGCTGATATAATAGGGGGAAGGAAAACAGGAAGCAAAGAAAAATGGGAGGGAGGAGAATAATGGGAGAAAACAGCATCATCCAAAGGGTTCAAAGTATTTGCTTCATGCACCTTCATGAGCATTTAAAAATATATATTTAGGAGAAAACCATAATTCAAAAAGACACATGCACTCCAATGTTCATAGCAGCACTATTTACAATAGCCAAGACACAGAAGCAGCTTGAATGTTCATTGACAGATGAATGGATAAAGAAGATGTGAGATATATATATACACCCACACACATATATATTTATAAAACAGGATACTACTCAGCCATAAAAAGGAATGAAATTATGCCATTTGCAGCAACATGGAGGGACTTAGAAATTATCATAGTAAGTGAAGTAAGGCAGAGAAAGACAAATATCATATGATATTGCTTATATGTGGAATCTAAAAAAAAATTGATACCCACATGCTGCAGAGCAACTAAGCCTGTGTGCCACAACTACTGAGCCTGTGCTCTAGAGCCCGTGAGCCACAACTACTGAAGCTGGGCACCTACAGCCCGTGCTCCACAACAAAGAGAGGCCACCGCAATTAGAAGCCCGCGCACCGCAAGGAAGAGTAGCACCCACTTGCCGCAACTAGAGAAAGCCCGCGCACAGCGACGAAGACCCAACGCAGCCCTCCCCCGCCAAAAAAAAATGATACAAGTAAGTGTACATACAAAACAGAAATAGACCCATAGACATAGAAAACGAACTTATGGTTACCAAAGGGGAAAGGGGTAGGGAGGGATAAATTAGGAGTTTGGGATTAACATATACACGCCACTGTATATAAAATAGACAACCAACAAGGACCTACTGTATAGCACAGGGTACTCTACTCACCATTTTGTAATAAACTGTAAGGGAAAAGGATCTGAAAAAATATATATATATATATATATGAATGTATAACTGAGCCACTTTGCTGTACACCTGAAACTAATACAACATTGTAAATCAACTACAATTTAAAAAATTAAAAATAAATAAATAAAAACATACATTTATTTTGATGTACTTCTTATTCACTAGACTTGGAGCCAAAAAACCTGTGTGAATCCAAGATCGTTGGGTCAGCTACTCAGTCTTGCTGTTTCTCAGTTGTCTCATCTGGAGAAAATACCTCCCAGCATTGCCCTGAGACCCTCCCTCATCACATATTCAGGCACTGTTGATGGTGCATCTGCTGTGTGACCCCACTGTTTCTTGGGCTGGGAATGCAGCAGAGAACAAAACAGAAAAGAGGGCTTCCCTGGTGGCGCAATGGTTGAGAGTCCGCCTGCTGATGCAGGGGACACGGGTTCATGCCCCAGTCTGGGAGGATCCCACATGCTGCGGAGCGGCTGGGCCCGTGAGCCATGGCCGCTGAGCCTGCATGTCCGGACCCTGTGCTCCGCAACGGGAGAAGCCACAACAGTGAGAGGCCCGCGTACCACAAAAAAAAAAACAAAAAAACCAGAAAAGAATGCGTGCCTCCAAGAAGCTGACGTTCTCAGCGGCAGGCTTCCAGAGTGTTCTCTAAACTATCGAGCACTATGCACAGTTAAGGAATTCCTGCTCTTGAAGGTAATAGTGAGTGTGAGCTGTGTATTACAGAGTGGGAACTAAGTCACAGAGCATAGGTGAGCAATGATGGCCCTAAGCAGAGAAGGAGGTCACCTCCCAATTCTGTTCAGACTCTGTTACCTGTGGAAGGAAATGTGCCCATCTGAAAACCTGACTTAGCTGATAAAAGCAGAAGAGCTCTGGAAGAATAGTCATGAAGCTTCCCTTGGAGAAGGATTACAGACAAACTTTTACTCAGCCACAGCTGCTGAGTCAGGAGCAAACTGGGCTTCTGTGTGATTTGGCAAGTCTGGAGATAGCAATCCTGTTGGGGGAACTTTCTGACTTTCTCTTAAATCCATGTCTTTCTTTCTTTTTTTTTTTTTGCGGTACGCGGGCCTCTCACTGTTGTGGCCTCTCCCGTTGCGGAGCACAGGCTCCGGACGCGCAGGCTCAGCGGCCATGGCTCACGGGCCCAGCCGCTCCGCGGCATGTGGCATCTTCCCGGACCGGGGCACAAACCCGCGTCCTCTGCATCGGCAGGCGGACTCTCAACCACTGCGCCACCAGGGAAGCCCCCTGGGATAGCTTTTGGAACGTTTTCTTTTTCTTGGAGCTGCTGCCCTTGCTGCCAGCCGCCTCTTCAGCGGCTGAGTGGTTCCTCCCTGGAAGAGAATGTCCTCTTTTTCTTGGAGACACTCTTGTTTCCTGACTCTTCAGGGTCGGTTGCTAACTGGTTCCTTTTGGGGGAAAGATTTCTTCCTCTTGGGAAGACTTCCACTGCCAGCTGTCTCTTCAAGATCACTCCTGAGCAGCTCCTCCTTGAACAAAGATTTCTTTTTCTTGGGTTTGGAGAAAGAGACAGATGGATGTTCCATCTCATCCTCCTGGGGAGCCTTCTGGGCTTTTGCTTTGTCTTCTTTTTGTGTCTTTCACTTGTCCCCTCACACTCCCCCTGGATACCACTACTGTTTTCTGAAGATGCCAGGGCCATGGCAGCCAGTCGTCCCTGCCTTCTTCAAACATTTCTTCTCCTGACTATAGCTTCCTAGTCAGCAGCTGCTGCTCCCTCTGCCTGAACCATTGCCTCCTTCACGGTATCCAGTTTCTTTCGTGGACTCTCTCCAGTCTCATAGAAAGGCAGCTGCTCCTCCACTTGTTCTTGAAGCTCTTCCCCAAATACACTCGTGGGCACCAATTCATGAGGCAATACCGTATTTCTTTGCCAGGTATCAGGAGATGTGGCCTTTGTTCTCGGCAGCCGCTTGGCCAGTGAAGATAGAGTGGAAAATGAGACCATATTTTGGGGTGTTACCCTTTGTCTTCAAGGCTCCAGAAAGTAGATCCCTTTGCTGGGCCCAGGGAATCACTCAGACATCAGGACTGGCCATACCTACAACTTTTCATTGTCTCCAACAAAAACTCTATATCTATTAAACAATAAATCCCACTTCTTTCTTCCCCCCAGCCCCTGGTAGCCTCTACTCTACTTTCTGTCTATGAATTAGCCTGTCTTCGGTACCTCATATAAGTGGAATCATACAATATTTGCCCTTTTGTGTCTGGATTATTTTTTCTGGTGTAATGCCTTCGTCTCATCTGAGTTTTAGCATATATCAAAATTTCATTCCTTTTTATGGCTGAATCACATATATATATGTGAGTGTATATATATATATATGGTCACATTTTGTTTCTCCATTCATCTGTTGATGGATATTTTGGTTGCTTCACTTTTTCGCCATTATGAATAATGCTGCTATGAACATGGGTGTGCAAATATCTGCTCGAACCTCTGCCTGCAGTTCTTTGGGATATATACCCAGAAGTGGCATGCTGTGGAGCACATCAAAAGGCCACTTCCTTTGCAGATGATTCCATGTCGCTGAGTGTGCAAGCTGCCTCTCCAAACTGAACACTTCATGTGGGCTTCACTATGTATATGAACCACATGGAAACTAATGCCATGACCTTCACTGCACCATGTTTCTTGTGGATTCAGACTTCTGGCTGGGCAGGTCCTTAAGGATTATCTAGGGCAACCCTCTCAACTTCCAGATGAGGAAAGTGAGACTCAGTGAGGTTAAGTGCCCTGTGGAAAGACACTGAGTGAGTAAATAGCAGAACCGAAATTCAAACCCATGTGTCCTGATGCCAGCCTAGCCCCTCCCTGGTGCCACACCGCCTCTCATTTCCATAAGTCTGCTTCCTTTTGCTTCAGCTGTGCAAAGTCTTTACTTATTTGGGAAATCATTATGTTCTCATTCTTTTTAAACTTCTCCAATAGTTATGCAGTTTCCAATTCTGAAGGCTAAAATTATTATGTGGTACCAGATGAGGTGGACATTAACTGTGTAACATGGGAGACATGCCACAAATCCCACTGCTAAGCATAAGCTTCTTTCTTATTTTTTAAAACTTTCCATTAGCTGGTTTCCCAAATAAGAGAGTTGCTTCCTGGTTTCTGTGGTGATTTCTAAAATTTTGCTCAAACATTAATATCTGTATGAGACCGAACACAAATTCAAAAAACCAGAGGTTTGTGATGACCACAGCTATTACAGCTTGTGATGGACCCTGCGTCCGCCAAATACTTGCCCAGCTCTCCATCACAGCTGACCAGGGCCACCGATCAAAAGACTCCTGCCCCACCTGGGTTTCCGTTTTGGTGTTAACATGAATGCAACTGCTTGGCTTTATTCGTATTCATTGATTTTTTTCTGCTGATCATGTTTTATTTTATTTTATTTTATTTTTAAGGGCAGTTTTAGGTTCACAGCCAAATTGAAAGGATGGTACAGAGAGTTCCCATATACCTCCTGCCCCCACAAATGCATAACCTCCCCCATTATCAACAGCTCTCCACCAGAGTGGTGTATTTGTTGCAAGTGATGAACCCACATTGACACAACATAATTACACAAAGTCCGTTGGTGTTGCACATCCTATGGGTTTGGACAAATGTATAATAACATGTATCCATCATTATAGTATCATGCAGAGTATCTTCATGGATACTAAAGTATCTTCAGAGTATCATCAGAGTATCTTCATGGCCCTAAAAAATCCTCTGTGTGTTCATTGCTTTTTTTGTTTTGTTTTGGGGGTTTTTTTTGGACATATTTCATCCTTCTCTAAACCACCCACCATCAGAGGCATTGCAACTTCCTCTCTTCCATCCATAAGTCACCTTAAAGCACACTAGTGGTTTCCAGGCCTTCCTCAGCGTTTTTCTAGATGTGTCTGATGAAAATGTACAGGCTTTCCTGGAAGAGGTCTGACTGATCTCTTCACTCAACTTTAATAATTCCACCAACCCTGTAGATGTGGTAGGGAGGGTGGTCGCAGACTCTAGAACGAGACTGCCCTGGGCCACATCCCAGCTCTTGCCTTTGTCCTCCAGCAAGTTACGTAACTTCTTTGTATCTCATTTTTCTCATCTGAAAAATGGGGATGATAATAATATAACCTACCTCATTGGGTAACTATGAGAATTAATTGAGTTAATACATGTATTGGTTCTGGAAAAATGTCTGGTATACATTGTAAGTGTTAAACAAATTATTGACAAAACTCCTGACAACCCCAAGCCAGGCATTGCCAGGTTTGGGGGACATAAAGATGAATAAAACACAGATTCTGATTTCAAGAGGATTATTCAGAGGAGAACCCAAAAAAATACATACATAGAAAAATATCAATATCAATATTTCATATCCTTATCATGAACTTTTTAAATTTTTATTTATTTATTTTTGGCTGCTTTGGGTTTTTGTTGCTGTGCGCAGGCTTTCTCTAGTTGCAGCGAACGGGGGCTACTATTCGTTGCGGTGCACGGGCTTCTCATTGAGGTGGCTTCTCTTATTGCAGAGCACGGGCTCTAAGCGGGCTTCAGTAGTTGTGGCGCACGGGCTTAGTTGCTCTGCAGCATGTAGGATCTTCCCGGACCAGGGCTCGAACCCGTGTCCCCTGCATTGGCAGGTGGATTCCTAACCACTGCACCACCAGGAAGTGCTATCATGAACATTTTTACACAAGGTAATACTATGTAATTTTTGTGTTCCATATGGAAATTTGTTGCTATAGCATTAGCTTTGAATATCACTGAATAAATACTTTTCATTTAGAATTTTTAAATGCCACCATCTTTTAATTCATCTGCACATTGAGCATCTACTAAGTTCTAAGCACTGTATTAGGCACTTAGGATATAAATGTGATACAGACACAAACTGTTAACGTATCATTCTTCCCAGCCTTCCCTCTTCCTCCACTCTCTGGGCCCCACTCAAGAGACTTTGTGGCTGCCTACCTGGTTCCTGGGGCTTCAAGGTAAAGAGGAGAGTTGAGAATTGAGAGAAGTTGACTTAAGCTACATAGTTGAGGTGGCGAGGGGGAGACAGGAGAGATGTGAGGATTTGAGTGAGTTTGGAAGAAGAGAGATTTTGGTGTGATGAGTGATAACTTTGGGGAAATAGATGAGTGAAGAGGAATTTTAGAACTTTTGCTGGGCACTAGGCAATGTAAGTCCTTCTTCCTTGCCTCTTCTAGAGACTTCAGTCAAGACTCCAGTTGCTTTTCAGTGCTTTTGGATGTGAAACTGGTACTTCTTTTGAATATGATACTGTACTGAGACTGGCTGCACTAGCCAGCTTCTAAGAAGGCCCCCAGTGAGCCTTGTCTCCTGGTATTCATACTCTTGTGTCATTCCCTCCCACATTGAATAGGGGTAAACTGTGTAACAGTAGGATATTGTAGAAAGCAAAGAGTGGACCATATGAGGTTATATCCTAAAAGACATTGTAGCTTCTACTTCACTCTGTGTATCACTTACCCTCAGGTAAGTCAGCTGCCATGTTGTGAGGATGCTCAAGCAGTCCTATGAGGAAGTCCATGTGGGCAAGAACCAGCTCCCACCCCCACCCCACCAAGACTTCCTGGAAGTGTATCCCCCAGCCACTGTCAAGAAGTGGAGCCTATAGCCTTGGCTGACAGCTTGCAGCAACCTCATGAGAGATCCCCAGGCCAGAACCACTCAGCTAAGCCACTCCCAAATTCTTGACCTGTGTGAGATAGTAAACATTTACTGTTATTTTTAAATTTCTAAGTTCTGGGGTAATTTGTTTTGCAGCAATAGATAACTAAAACACTGAGGGTGAGGTGGCCCAGCTTTATTGAAGTTACACAGGTATACCTGAGTTTCCCACCTCAGCCCATGAGTACAAAAGGGAACACAGCAAGAGGGATACTTGGATTTCGCTGCTCTCTTGCCTCTTCTGTCGAAGATCTGGACTTGCAGTTCTGTACATTAGCTGTTCCCCCCTCCCATAGGAAAATAAAGAGTATGTTTGTGAATTGGGAGAAGAGGGATAGTTCTCGCATGTGTTTAAGAACTTCCCTATGTGCTGTTTGGCTGTCTTTCACTGGGTACTGCTTATGGATGTTAAGATACCATGTCTCCTGCTAGGTACCACTATGTCACCAGGGGTCAGTGCCCCTGGCCAAGCACCAAAGTCTCCCACAGGGCATCACCCCTACTTTCCAAGTACTGCTTCTGAAGAACTCACTGGACCAAAGCTGGGAGATGCTCTGTGATGAAGTGGCAGGAAGATGATTCTCTCCTCTTCACTGTGCTGCCCTTGAGCTACAGTTTTACAGAGATTTTACTAAAATAATTCCATTTTTACTCCCAACCCTCTCTCTCCTTAGGCCTCAGACATGTGTCCATGGGTTGGGTGGGGACAGAATCAAGTGACTGCTGTTATCAGGACCCTCAGCCTCCTTTAGTGATTCAGACTTTGTTACTAGGCCAGGCTCAGCATGGCTACGGGTAGCTCTAGGCTGAGATCATGCCAGTTTGGCAATGCTAAGGAAGAAAAGAACTTCCCAGGAAAGGGCTCTAATTGGCTGGGCGGGGTCTCATGCCCACCTTTTGGGCTGTAGTGAGGGGGAAGCCAGGGAGTTGTGACAGGCAGCTGCTATGGTCTGAACGTTTGTGTCTCTTCAAAATTCATGTGTTCCCATCCTAACCCCCAAAGATTATGGTATTAGGAAGTGGGGCCTTTGGGAGGTGTTTAAGTCATGAATAAGGAGCCCTCATAAATGGGATTAGTGCCTTATAAAAGCTATCCCACAGAGATCCCTTGCCTGCTTCCACCACGTGAGGACACAGCAAGAAGGCATCAGATACGAACAAGGAAGAGGGCTCTCACCCAAACACGACCATGGTGGCACCCTGATCCTGGACTTCCAGCCTCCAGAAGTATGAGAAATAAATTTCTGTTGTTTATAATCCACCTAGTCTGTGGGTTTTGTGTGTGTGTGTGTGTGTGTGTGTGTGTTTTTACCAACCAGCACCATCTGATGATGGTGTTAATATTTTCTTTTCTTAACATCTTTATTGGAGTATAATTGCTTTACAATGGTGTATTAGTTTCTGCTGTATAACAAAGTGAATCAGCTATACATATACATATAGCAGCCCAAATGAACTAAAACACCAGCTTCACCAGGAACACATGGAGTTTGCCGAAGCAAGGAGGCACACCCTTACCCTCAAAGCAGTGGTTCCACTGCTGGAGGTCAGACCGGGATGCCTAGACAGGTCTGGAAACCAGAGGACGGCCAGAAGCTCTACTACCTCATGTAGCCTGACACAAAAATGCACTGTGGTCATATTACCCAGCCATGAAAAATAATGAAATAATGCCATTTGCAGCAACATGGATGGACCTAGGGATTATCATACTAAGTGAAGTAAGTCACACAGAAAAAGACAAATATCATATGATATCACTTATATGTGGAATCTAAAAAAATGATACAAATGAACCCATTTACAAAACAGAAACAGTGGGGCTTCCCTGGTGGTGCAGTGGTTAAGAATTGCCTGCCAATGCAGGGAACATGGGTTTGAGCCCTGGTCTAGGAAGATCCCACATGCCACAGAGCAGCTAAGCCCATGCGCCACAACTACTGAGCCTGCGTACTAGAGCCCACGAGCCACAACTACTGAGCCCACGTGCCACAACTACTGAAGCCCGTGTGCCTAGAGCCGGTGCTCAGCATCAAGAGAAGCCACCACAATGAGAAGCCGGCCTGCGCACCACAACAAAGAGTAGACCCCGGGGCTTCCCTGGTGGCGCAGTGGTTGAGAGGCCGCCTGCCGATGTAGGGGACACGGGTTCGGGCCCCGGTCCAGGAAGATCCCACATGCCGCGGAGCGGCTAGGCCGGTGAGCCATGGCCGCTGAGCCTGCGCGTCTGGAACCTGTGCTCTGTAACGGGACAGGCCACAAGTGAGAGGCCCGCGTACCGCAAAAAAAAAAAAAAAAAAGAGTAGACCCCACTCGCCGCAAAATAGCGAAAGCCTGCGAACAGCAACGAAGACCCAACACAGCCATAAATAAATAAATAAATAAATAAATAAATAAATATTTTTTTTAAAAAACAAAAAAATAGAAATAGATTCACAGGCATGGAAAACAAACTTATGATTACCAAAGGGGAAAGTGTGGGGAGGCATAAATTAGGAGTTTGGGATTAACAGACACATACTACTATATATAAAATAGATAAACAACAAGGACCTACTGTATAGCACAGGGAACTATATTCAATATTTTGTAATAACCTGCAAGGGAAAAGAATCTAAGAAAGGATATATATATATAACTGA
Organism: Mesoplodon mirus; assembly: GCF_964341445.2. NCBI lineage: Eukaryota > Metazoa > Chordata > Mammalia > Artiodactyla > Ziphiidae > Mesoplodon > Mesoplodon mirus. The sequence goes on along the minus strand of NC_138979.1, from coordinate 151,630,022 downwards.
ATCACTTAGCTGTATACCTGAAACTAATGCAACACTGTAATTCAACTGTATTTCAATTTTTGTTTTTAAAAAGGCCTTCCCTATTTAAAAAACTGCACTGTGTTCATGTTAAATGATGCATTGAGGATAACGAGCCATATCCGGAAAGTGAAGATTTTATAGGACAAATGGTCTGGTTTCTTCAACAAATAAATGTGAAGAAGACAAGGGAGGGGTATAAGGGAAAACTGACAATGGATTAAAAGATACTTAAGAGACATATTAACCAAATGCAGTGTGTGAACTTATTTAGATTATGATGTGGAAAATCCAACTGTAAAAAGCCTTTTTTTTTAAGATAACAGAGGAACTTTAAACACAGATTGGGTATTACGTGAAATTATGGAGTTATTAATTTTGTTAGATATGATAATTCTATTATAGATATGGCTTTAATAAAGCTCTTATCTGTTAGAGGTTCACATTGAAGCATTTACAGATGAAATGATATGCTGACTAGTATTTGATTTAAAATACTTTACCATAGGGTCAGCAAATTTATTCTGTGAAAGGCCAGATAGCAAATATTTTAAGCATGTGGCCCACATGATTTCTGTCACAACTACTCACCCTTGCTGGTGTGATGCAAAAGCAGGTATAGACAATACAGAAACTAATGGGCATGGCTGTGTTCCAATAAAACTTTTTTTACAAAAAGAGGAGGCAAGTTGGATTTGGCCCATGGTTTTGGCCAATCCCAGCTCTAGTGCAAGGAAAAGAGAGGAACAGATAAATGAAAAAGATTAACAAAATGTTGATAATTGTTGAAGTTGGATGAGGGGTACCTGGTGGTTTATTACGCTATTTTCTCTATTTTTTAATATTTTGAATATTTCCATAATAAAAAATTCAATCACCCTGAAGAGATCTTTTTGGAAGGAAAGAGAAGTGTTTGCCTTTGACCTCTCTACTTATCTCCTCCACTTTATTTTTGCCTGTCTTTTTCTCAGATCTGTTTCACATGCCCATGCACACACACACTCCCACTCTGATATATTTTTTAATCAAAATGAACTTCTTAGACAGCCCTGTCCTGATGAGGAATGCAGTGGAATTCTATGGCAAATCCTCATGATGGGGTCTCATATTCTTTCCCAGGAGAATCACAGGCCGTTTCCTTTCAGAGCTTTTATACCCTTGTAAACATTTTTCCTAAAATGGAGATTCCAGGCCTCCAGGCCGAAGCACACCACCCTTAGGGAAGCATTGTTGTTTTCTTATTTCTCAGCAGGAAATAGGAATGTCCCGGGGAGGATTAGAAAATTACCAGACAGATCTGGTGAATGGCTGGGAACAGGGACTGGAGGGTGGAATCTGGTCAGAACATCTGGGAGTTCAAAGAAAGAAGTGTTCAGCTATTTCTCAGGCTCCATAATTATGAAACAGACAGAACACAGTGAAGCATGTTGTCAGAGGAAAGGAATTACATACATCTCATTTGTAACTGCTTTGAATGTGTAGGCTGAGCACATAACGTCATTTCAAATCAGGGGCTGGTGATCTACTGAAGAAAGAGGAGCCCTTGACCCTTCTGTTCCCAGATCCTTCAGCGGATGACAGGGGCACCTGCAAAAGCTGGTCCTATCTTCCACCTGCAGGAACAGAATGCTCTCCATCTGTCCTCCGTCAGCAGGAGCCGCTGAGCCTCTGCCCCTACCCAGAATGATTTCTCCCTTGATTTACCCAAGGCCCACCCTCCATTTGACTTGCAGCTCTTGTAGATGGGAAAAGGTCTTTCCTGACGGCGCCAGCTCCTGGTGGCCCCTCCTAACGAGCTTCTCCAGCACATTCTGATGGTACCACCTGTTACCACTTAATTGTATTGCTCTGTGTACCACGGAGAATAAGTAATGCTGGCTGCTGAACTGGATGAACCCCAAATTCTCAGTGACTTAACACAAAAAGTAATTTTCACTCACAATACAAAGTGGGTGTTCCTGACCAGGTAAGCTTTCATATGATCATTCAGGATTCCCCAAGCCCTCTCTATTGTGTGGCTCCAACCTCTTCTGGTCCTTGGAGTCTTTGCTATTGACTTCGTAGATGAGGAAAGACAGCATAGGGAAGTTCCACTTACTTCTTTTGTACAATATCATGTCTGTGAGATTCATCCACACTGTGGCTGAAGCAGTAGTTCATTCCCTTTTGTTGCTATATAATATTCCATTTATGAATATACCACAATTTATACATTCTACTGCTGATGGGCATTTGGATTGTTTTCAGTTTTGGACTATTATCAACAAGCTATTATGAATTGTCTTTTGGTGTACATATCTATACATTTCCTTTTTAAAATATTTATTTATTTATTTATTTGGCTGTGCCGGGTCTTAGTTGTGGCACGCGGGATCTTCATTGAAGCATGCGAACTCTTAGTTGCAGCATGCATGTGGGATCTAGTTCCCTGACCAGGGATCGAACCCAGGCCCCCAACATTGGGAGTGTGGAGTCTTAGCTACTGGACCACCAGGGAAGTCCCTATCTATATGTTTCTGTTGGGTATATACCTAGAAGTAAATTTGCTGGGTCAGAAAGCATGCACACATTAAACTTTAGTAGATATTGCCAGTTTTCCAAAGTGGTTATACAAATTTACATGCCATCAGCATTTCATGAGACTTCCAGCTGCTCCATATACCTGTCACCACTTGGTACTACTGTCTTGTCTTTCTCATTTAGCCATTCTGGTGTGAGTGCAGCGGTATCTCATTGTGGTTTTAATTTGCATTTTCCTAAAAACTAATGGTATTGAACACCTTTTAAAGGCTCATTGGCCACTTCAGTACTCTCTTTTGAGAATTTCCTGTTCAAGTCTTTAGTCAACTTTTCTTTGGGGTATTCTGTCTTTTTCTTATTCTGGATATGAATTCTTTGTCAGTTATATGAATTGCAATTATATTCTCACACTCTGTGACTTGCCTTTTCACTCCCTTCATGGTTTTTTTTTTTTAACATCTTTATTAGAGTATAATTGTTTTACAATGTTGTGTTAGTTTCTGCTGTATAACAAAGTGAATCAGCTATATGTATACATATATCCCCATATCCCCTCCCTCTTACGTCTCCCTCCCACCCTCCCTACCTCACCCCTCTAGGTGGTCACAAAGCATGGAGCTGATCTCCCTGTGCTATGCGGCTGCTTCCCACTAGCCATCTACTTTACATTTGGTAGTGTATATATGTCCTTGCCACTCTCTCACTTCATCCCAGCTTACCCTTCCCCCTCCCCATGTCCTCAATTCCATTCTCTACATCTGCGTCTTTATTCCTGTCCTGCCCCTAGTTTCATCAGAACCATTTTTTTAAAATTTAGATTCCGTATGTATGTGTTAACATACGGTATTTGTTTTTTTCTTAATAAAAAAATTGTAATGAAGTATGGAGTACAGTCTTTTCTTTAATGGGAGGGACTTTTTGTGTCCTGTTAAAGAAATCATTGCCTATCCCAGGGTCACAAAAATATTCTTCCATGTTTCCTTTGTTATCTTTTGGAAACTTTATTGTTTTACTTTTCACATTTATGTCTATAATTTAGCTGTACTTTATTTCTGTGTTTGGTATGATGTAGGAGTCAAAGTTTTTCCCATTTGAATACCCAAGGGGTCAGCACCATTTACTGAAAAGACCATCATTCCCCTGCTGTATTACAGTGTATCTTTGTTGCAAATCAGTTGATTACACGTGTGTGGGTCAATTTGGGGGACTCTATTATTTTAGTCCCTTTGTCTATCCTTTTACTGATACCACATAGTTTTATTTTTTTATTTTTTTAATTTAATTTTATTTATTTTTTTAGACAGCAGGTTCTTACTAGTCATCAATTTTATACACATCAGTGTATACATGTCAATCCCAATCGCCCAATTCATCACACATAGTTTTAATTATGATGTGATAGTTTACGAATCAGTAATTTATATCCTCTGACTTTGTTCTTACTCTGTTCCTCACTCCCACTGTCATAGCAGGTGCTTAGCTAAGAGTTTCCTACAGAAGGTCTTCTCACCCCTCATACTCCTTGCTCCACTCCCCACACCCACCCCCAAGACAGAGGGCTTTTCCCTTAGATGGCCTTCCTATTCTTCGTTTTGTTTTGCTTCAATATGTTTAAAAGGTGTTTCCCCCCGATGTGTTGCTGAATCACATCTGAGCTTTAATCAGTGGCTTAAATTAAAATTCTAAGGCCAGAAATAGGGGATGGAAGTGCTGAAGACAAAGTAGCCTCCAAAGACACCCACCTCTCCCCCAAAATCCTTGTAGCCTTTCTCCTCCTCTGCTGTGTCAACTGAAGTTCTTCTGGGCACATTCTGGTCAGAATTCTTGGTGTGCATGTGTGTTGGGGAGTGTTTGTTTTGTTTTGTTTTTCAGGAAAACCAGGATGGTGGGGCAGGGTAACCTTGGAATAACAGAGAAGGTAGGACTAGGACAGAATACTCCCATGATCCTTGTCTCACTTAGGGCTGGACCCAGCTGAAGGGAGCAAAGTGGCTTATCTAAAACACATGCTCTGACAAAAGTATTGGGCTAATAATAGGTTAATAAATATGTTACCACTTTTCTAGATTTCATAGAACTTTGGAACCAAATTAAGAATAGTAAGAGTCACCATTTATTGAGCATTTACTACATGCCAGGATTTTTTCATCCTTATAACAACCTTATGGGGTAGGGTAGATATTACTATTGAATTGAGGCTTTCACCCATGTGCCATAGCCGGTTAAGGGTGAAGCTAGGGAAAAGGACAGTTTTGCTCATCTATTCCAATGCTATTTGATTGTTATCATTTCCATGGAGGTAACATAATTGCAGGGCAAATGGGATCTTTTCAGGAGGCAAGTATTGGAATTTACTTTAATACAGTCCTCTTAAAGGTTAAAAACAAGGTCTAACTAATTATCTCTATATTCTGGCCAGTTGAGTAATTCCTCCCTGGAGCCCCTCGAAAAGGCAGGCACAGGTCTTGGGTGCTGGGTGCCCCTGCTGAGGTGCCCAAGTTCCGGCACCAGTAAAGTTTGGGACTGAGTTCGAAGGTCAGGGCCCACTGACATTCTCAAATGGTCCAGCAGGTGGCAGTGTTTCCCACACCAGCAGAGCCGACCGGGGTCTACTCTGAGAGCTCAGGAAGAGACCGGAAGACAAATTTGTACGGGCAGACCATACCACCCACCTGGATTTTTTTTTTTAATTTGTCTTTTTCTACATTTTACTTTTGAAACATTTTAGTAAAAATAAGCAAGGTAGGCTTTCGTGAAGATGGCAGAAGTAAGAGCAGGTGCCTCCTTTCTCATGTCACCAGATGCCCCCTTTCTCATGTTACCAGATGCCCTTGGCTGTCTAAGCCCCTCACTGTGATGTTCCCAGTGGAGCTGTCCTGCTAGAAACACCCAGGAAGATTATTTCAAATCCTCAACTCCCTCCTCCTGTCCTGCCACCCCAGCTCCTACTGCCAGTTTGCTGCCCCACTTCCTTGAAAGCCAGCTCCCACAATTCAGCACTGTCCTTCTTAGCTGCGAGTCTCCTGGGAGAACCAAGCACACTTCCTGGGGGAGGCTGTGAGGGAGACCAAGCTGTCTGAGAAAAATCCTGGGACCCAAAGGAGTAACTAATGGCCACAGCTGTTGGCTGTAAGGAAGACCGGTCAGGACTGATGGAGACTTTGCCAGGTCCGTGCCTGCACGGCCCTCTGGCAGCTACTGCAAGTCCAACTACAAGCAACAGTGGGCAGTGTCTCCTCTCCTGCCCACAGCCTCCATATAAATATTTCTTTCTACCATCTGTCACACAGCCTGAAGTCTCAGTACTGGAGACATACTTTTGATTTTGACAATGGTCAGGTTTTCAAGAGCTTCCTATTAAAAATGTAAATGTAGCAGGGAGGGCATCAAACTGGAGTATAAATGCTATGGCAGTGGAGAGGGGCTGCCTCATGGGAATTGGTAATTGACAAGAGTGTAGATAAAGATGGCAAGAAACTCTTTGGTAATTTTCCTAATGACAATGTAGAACTTTTTTTTTTTTTTTTTTTTTTTTTTTTTTGCGGTACGCGGGCCTCTCACTGTTGTGCCCTCTCCCGTTGCGGAGCACAAGCTCCGGACGCGCAGGCCCAGAGGCCATGGCTCACGGGCCCAGCCGCTCCGTGGCATGTGGGATCTTCCCGGACCGGGGCACGAACCCGTGTCCCCTGCATCGGCAGGCGGACTCTCAACCACTGCGCCACCAGGGAAGCCCCTGTAGAACATTTTTATATGCAAAAGCTGAATTAATTTTAAAGTTAATTAGAAAGCTAAACAGCCCAAGAAATTTTGCTTTTGAATAACAGGCCACTTTAAATAATGCTTTAGAGGCCAAAGTTTTTTTTAAAAAATCGTTGTACAAATTCTTATGTTAAACTATCTAAGCTTTGCTATAATACTGTCTTCAATATGTGATGGTTAAAGAATGAGGTTAAATGAAGGTGTAGTATTGCAGGGGAGCATTTTAAATCACAGAAGTAAAAAATTATAATATTTATAATTATGATGAGTTTAAGTTTATTTTTATGGGGAAGATTTTTCTTCCCTAAAATTGTTTCTGAAACAGCAAGTTGTTTCCATTATTAAAAGTTGAAGTTTTTAGGAAAGAAAGAAAGAAGGAATGAAGGAAAGAAAGAAAGAAAGAGAGAAGGGAGGGAGGGAGGGAGGGAGGGAGGAGGGAATAAAGAAAACCTCAGAGTTTTGGTTGGAGGGACAGGCATCAGCCAGGCAGAAGATGCTAGGAAATTTGGGGGGAAAACTTTTCATGTCTAGCCTTTACCTATTATCAGCTAACTGTTATCTAGATATTTAAATGCCTACTGTATGCCATGTGGTATAACAGAAACTTTGTATACATCATTTTGTTTAGTATTGGACCGTTTTATGGATAGGAAACTGAGGCTTCACAAAGTTAACTTGTCCAAGGTCACCACACTTATAAACACTAGCCAGGATTCAAACTAGAATTCAAGCCCAAATTCAAGACCTTTCTGCCCTTCCTACCTGACCCCTCTGCAGTTATGCCAGCATAACCCAACATCACAGACCGTGGAGAAGTGACCAGTGACTAGAAATCTCCAAAAGTCCCCATAATATTTGTCTCAGGTTTTTATTGAAATGCAAGGACACCATTCTTATAATCCATTCCCCTGACTTCCTGAGTTGTCAAACGGTCCCCGTGAGAAATGCTATATTTGGAAGGATTGTATGTTTCTGTTCCTACAATCAGGACTAGTATTCTGACTTGGAGACTTCTACGCAATGCAATACATTATTCAAAAGGGTGATTTGGCCAGCCTCTGAGACACATAGTCATCACTAAGCTCTGATTCAGATTCCACGCACTTTTTTTGTTCTCAGCACATGCAACTTAGCACTCCTGGCAGCTCCCATCCCCCGACATACATATACAGGTTTGGGTGCCCACACACTTGCTGACAGGCACTTGGCTGTCCAGTGGCTCCAGGGAGGGTGGGAGACATTAACTCGTACATCTTCGAGTGATAACAAAGCGAATGTTGTTGTATGCAACAAAGAGGCAGTTTGTTTGGCTCTCAGGCATCGGTGATCAGCACCAGTCCATGGTTCCATGTAATGGGAATGATACTTCTGAATATATATTAAACTGGTATGTTTTTCTTTCCACTTAAATCATGATGTTCTGTGGCTCTCCACCCATTTAATCAATGGGTTTCCATGCTTCAGGGAAAGAGATGCCAGTGAAGATAACCAGGTCATTGCTCAGCTTTGGCTGCCAAATTCTTGTTTGTTTTTTAATCCCTTGCAAGGCAACATTGGTGAACAGTGGCCTCCAAAGTGGGGTGTGGCCAGGGTGCAGAAAGAATATTAGTGCTTACTTCTATTTTCATTTTTATCTTATCTCTTAAAATGTCTGTTTTTGGATGGATGCTTTATAAAGCATGTAATGTATTAATTAATACAGTATTAAATGTATATAATTCTAAGACATACACATATGACACACATATATCAAATGCATATATATATATATATATATATGTACATATTAGGTTTTTTTTTACTGCTATGGGGGGGAATGCATGATCAAAAAACTGAGGCCAGGACTTCCCTGGTGGCGCAGTGGTTAAGAATCCGCCTGCTTCGGGCTTCCCTGGTGGTGCAGTGGTTAAGAATCCGCCTGCCAATGCAGGGGACATGGGTTCCAGCCCTGGTCCGGGAAGATCCCACATGCCACGGAGAAACTAAGCCCGTGAGCCACAACTACTGAGCCTGCATGCCTATAGCCCATGCTCCACAACAAAAGCCACTGCGGTGAGAAGCTCGTGCACCGCAACGAAGAGTAGCCCCCGCTCCCCGCATCTAGAGAGAGCCCGTGCGCAGCAACGAAGACCCAACACAGCCAAAAATGAAAAAAAGTAAATAAGTAATTAAAAAAAGAATCCACCTGCCAATGCAGGGGACACAGGTTCGAGGTGTCTTCCTGGTTCTTCCTGGTCCAGGAAGATCCCACATGCCGTGGAGCAACTAATCCCGTGAGCCACAATTACTGAGGCTATGCTCTAGAGCCCATGCTCTAGAGCCCGCATGCCACAACTACTGAGCCCATGCGCCACAACTACTGAAGCCCACGCGCCTAGAGCCTGTGCTCCGCAACAAGAAGCCACTGCAATGAGAAGCCCACGCACCGCAACAGAGTAGCCCCTGCTCGCCGCAACTAGAGAAAAGCCCGTGTGCAGCAACAAAGACCCAACACAGCCAATAGATTAATTGATTAATTAATTTTTTAAAAAACTGAGGCCACTGATTTTGAAAGAGTTTGTTTTAGGAGATCATCTTTCCACTAAATTTTAAAAGCTGCCTTTAACTGTCAAAAGTAGTGGTTGGAGTTCTCTACATTGACTCTTACTACAAAATGTAAGAAAAGAATACTTAAGTACCAGCTCATCTAGGGGAAAAGTAGATAGCACCTTCAGTGTGGGAAAGTGGTAGTAAGAGGAGGAAGAAAGGCAAATAGGGTGTGTGTGGGGACATGTCCCACTCCCCACTTGGGCCTGAAACCCTGTTGGGTAAATCTAGGAGGCTCCCAGGGCAATGGGGCTACCCCTCCTTTCCTCAGACACCTTAGGAAAGGTCCACGTCCAACATGGGCCTCCCAGGCTGAAGATGGTGGTGAGGTGGGTGGGCTGCAAGGTGGTCTCACAGAGCCCTAAGCCTTACAGTGGGAATACAGAGGCAGCCAAGGGTCCCTATCCCCCAAGGGGGTTGAGTAAGGACCCAGGCTATTGGATTACAGAAAGTTGAGGGACAACGAGAGGCCACAAAATGTGAGAACCAAGTGAGTAGAGAAACTATAGACACAGGAGCCAAAAGAACCCAGTGAGACCAGCTTCACCTGAATGAGCACTTGGGAGGCACTGGATGTTCAGAAACCACACCCAACCACCCACTCTGCAGTGAAGACCAAGAAGGACATGGAGGACCGCTTCCAGACCCTCCACCCCCATGAGGCCATGTGCATCTCCCCTTCCACTCAGATGCTTCTACAGCCAAACACCATTTGTTATGGGTTGAATTGTCTACCCCCACCCATTCATACATTGAATTCCTAACCCCTAGTACCTCAGAATGTGACCTTATTTGGAAACAGGGTGGTTGCAGATATAATTAGTTAGGATGAGGTCATACTGGGGTAGAGTGAGTCACTAGCCCGTATGACTTGGATCCTTATAAACAGGGGACATTTGGAGACAGATGCACACAGGGAGAACACCGCGTGAAGAGACACGGGGAAAACGTGGCCTTGTACTAGTCAAGGAGAGAGGCCTGGAACAGATCATTCCCTCCCAGCCTTTGAAAGGAACCAACTTTGCCGGCACCTGACGTGGTACTTCTAGCCTCCAGAACTGTGAGACAAGAAATTTCTGCTGTTTAAGCCACCCAGTCTGTGGTATTTTGTTACAGCAGCACTAGCAAACTAATACCATCTTTGCTAAAGATGCAAGGTAGATGGGGAGAAATCTGAAAGACTAGACCTTAAATTCAAGGGGGGCTGGGAGAACCTGGAAGGGACTGTTCTAAACTAAAAGAATGTGAGTTCTCTTGAGTGACCTTTCACGGACCAGTGGAAGTCCTCTACCCGCAGCAGAGAAAACAGAGGCCTTCGAGGAAGATAAGCATAGTCACAGACATAGAAGCCTGGCCTTTTTTGCACGTCGGAGTATACTGAATATCAGCCCAGCTAGTCTCAAATCTCTGAGATTTCAGCCTACCCTGGTCTCTCTCTCCGTGTGACCAGAGCCCACCTCCCAGGTATTTTATGGTTTCCAAGCTGGTCATGTATGATATCATAGTCTTATAATAGGTCCCAGCCTCCTCGCTCCTTGCTTTAGTCCAGGGAGCAGACTCCTAAGCTGTGTGAGGGGCAGTGTCGTGCTGGAGCTGGTTTGTACCAGCTCACAAGAGCCGGCTGTTGAATTTTCAGGAATTTTGTGAGCCAGTCATTAAACATAGCCATTATTAAAAATTAAATTTAAAAACTTACAACCAAGTCGATTATATGTTTTCAAAAGTAATACTCAAAAATCCTCACTTCCTAATATGTTATTATATTTTACTATTATGTATGCTTCTGAGGTTACTTGTATCTATTACACCGCTAAGGACGTACTTTGAATTGCTACTGTGCATCTTTTTCCAACTCCATGTTCAGTGAAATCACATTGAAATCAACCATGGTGTGAGTGTTTACACCACAGAAATTGGCTACATATCAGTGTCCCCTCCCCACCCCCAGGAGAGCCAGTTGTTAGGCGTTTACCAGCACACACACCATTGCGTAGATGCTGACGTGGGCCTCGGGCTCTTTGTTCTGATAAAGTAGTGCATCAACCGAGATACCTGAAGCAATAACTACTATCAGGTGTGCCCAGATCTACTTTGTGCTTTAAACTATCCGGGAGCAAGGAGAACAAATCCAGCCTTCCACAGTGCAACAGAGAGAGACACTCAAATAAGTGTGACCCTATTGAGACCACCCGTGTGTTCCCAGATTTTGGGTGGGACCCTCAACAAATAGCTACTGACCTCAATACCTGTTGAAGAACAGTGTTGAACCGGGAACCTCTGAGCTGGCTTCTACCTAACCATCCCTATCACTGTAAAATATCAGGACTAACTCTTCTAATCCTGCTTCCCTGAAGCAAGAGAACAAGGGAACTCAAAGGGCCCCAGATCTTCAGGACTGAGTCACTGGACTCTGCAATCTTCTCTATAAACACCTCTCCTCCACTAGCTAATACTGTATTTTAACTAGCCAGCGAGTTGAGTCCTTGGGGATTCAGCTCTCTTTGCATAGTAATAGGTGTAAAAATAGCAGGTGACCCCACTTCAGTGACAGGTGCCAGGCAAAAGTGTTTCTGGGACCACAGTACCATAGCCAGGCATGGGGGCTGACCTGGGCTTGTACTTAGCTCCGCCGCTTACAAACTGTGTGGCCTTGGGCAAGTGATGATCCTCTCAAGCCTCCATTTTCTTTTTCTTTTTTTAACATCTTTATTGGAGTATAATTGCTTTACAATGTTGGGTTAGTTTCTGCTGTATAACAAAGTGAATCAGCTATATGTATACATATATCCCCATATCCCCCCCCCTTACATCTCCCTCCCACCCTCCCTATTCCACCCCTCTAGGTGGTCACAAAGCACCGAGCTGATCTCCCTGTGCTATGCAGCTGCTTCCCACTAGCTATCTGTTTTACATTTGGTAGTGTATATATGTCCATACCACTCTCTCACTTCATCTCAGCTTACCCTTCCCCCTCCCCGTGTCCTCAAGTCCATTCTCTACGTCTGCGTCTTCATTCCTGTCCTGCTCCTAGGTTCATCAGAACCATTTTATTTTTCCTTTTTTTTAGATTCCATATATATGTGTTAGCATACGGTATTTGTTTTTCTCTTTCTGACTTACTTCACTCTGTATGACAGACTCTAGGTCCATCCACCTCACCACAAATAACTCAATTTCGTTTCTTTTTATGGCTGAGTAACATTCCATTGTATATAGGTGTCACATCTTCTTTATCCATTCACCTGTAGATGGACACTTAGGTTGCTTCCATGTCCTGGCTATTGTAAATAGAGCTACAATGAACATTGTGGTACATGTCTCTTTTTGAATTATGGTTTTCTCAGGGTATATGCCCAGTAGTGGGATTGCTGGGTCATATGGTAGTTCTATTTGTAGTTCTTTAAGGAACCTCCATACTGTGCTCCATAGTGGCTGTATCAATTTACATTCCCACCAACAGTGCAAGAGTGTTCCCTTTTCTCCACACCCTCTCCAGCATTTATTGTTTGTAGATTTTTTGATGATGGCCATTCTGAGGGGTGTAAGGTGATACCTCATTGTAGTTTTGATTTGCATTTTTCTAATGATTAGTGATGTTGAGCATCCTTTCATGTGTTTGTTGGCAATCTGTATATCTTCTTTGGAGAAACGTCTATTTAGGTCTTCTGCCCATTTTTGGACTGGGTTATTTGTTTTTTTGATATTGAGCTGCATGAGCTGCTTGTATATTTTGGAGATGAATCCCTTGTCAGTTGTTTCGTTTGCAAATATTTTCTCCCATTCTGAGGGTTGTCTTTTCGTCTTGCTTATGGTTTCCTTTGCTGCGCAAAAGTTGTTTGGTTTTTTTTTGGTTCTTTTTTTTGCAGTACGTGGGCCTCTCACCGCTGTGGCCTCTCCCGTTGCGGAGCATAGGCTCCGGACATGCAGGCTCAGCGGCCATGGCTCGCAGGCCCAGCCGCTCTGTGGCATGTGGGATCTTCCCAGACCGGGGCACGAACCCGTGTCCCCCACATCGGCAGGTGGACTCTCAACCACTGCGCCACCAGGGAAGCCCTGTGCAAAAGCTTTTAAGTTTCATTTGTTCCCATTTGTTTATTTTTGCTTTTATTTCCATTTCTCTAGGAGGTGGGTCAAAAAGGATCTTGCTGTGATTTATGTCATAGAGTGTTCTGCCTATGTTTTCCTCTAAGAGTTTTAAAGTGTCTGGCCTTACATTTAGGTCTTTAATCCATTTTGAGTTAACTTTTGTGTATGGTTTTAGGGAGTGCTCTAATTTCATTCCTTTACATGTAACTGTCCAGTTTTCCCAGCACCACTTGTTGAAGAGGCTGTCTTTTCTCCAGTGTATATTCTTGCCTCCTTTATCAAAGATAAGGTGACCATATGTGTGTGGGTTTATCTCTGGGCTTTCTATCCTGCTCCATTGATCTATATTTCTGTTTTTGTCCAAGCCTCCACTTTCTCATCTGTAAAACAGGGGAACAAGGGAGATGTCAGAATTTGAATGATCAAGAGATAGAGATTTAAGTATATATTTGTCAAAGTTACAATGTTAACTAATGCAATACGGGGGAAAATAGTAATTTAACTATAAAGACATGGGAGGAGTGTCATAGAAGTGGTGACATAATCTAAATCCTTGCTATGACAGCAGAACATCAGACGTCAAGCATATAACTTAGAGATCAAGAAGTAGCCCCCAGAGGCAGTAAAAACATAACAAGTAAAAGTACTTACCTTTAGGGTTTGGGATTCAAGATGGGGAGAGATGTAGCTGTAGCTTTTCATTGCCAGATTTTCCAAAGGTTTTGCTTTTTATTTATTTATTTATTTTTATTTTTTGGCTGTGCTGGGTCTTCGTTGCTGCGCACGGGCTTTGTCAAGTTGTAGTGAGCAGGGGAGACTCTTCGTTGTGGCTCATGGCCTTCTCACTACAGTGGTTCCTCTTGTTGTGGAGCACGGGCTCTAGGCCTGCAGGCTTCCGTAGTTGTGGCACACGGGCTCAGTAGTTGTGGCATACAGGCTTAGTTGCTCTGCGGCATGTGGGATCCTCCCCTACCAGGGCTCGAACTCATGTCCCCTGCATTGGCAGGTGGATTTTTAACCACTGCACCACGTGGGAAGTCCCGGTTTTGCTTTTTAATCCTGGTCATGTATTACCTTGATTTAATTTTTTAAAGAAGAAAATAACTATGCATTCTATTAGCTAGATTTATAATGTCTTGAAAAGTGAATTGATTTCATCTGTTCTTTTCTCTGGAGTTGAATTTATATGTCCTATGAGGACATTGGAAGTAGTTTACTTTTATAGCTCCTGAAACTAAGTTTCTGTAATGCCTTGAAGTCTGTTTTGTTTGTCTCTTGATTTATAATACATTGGCAAATCATTCCAAATAAAGTCTCTTTTCTTGCAAAAATATGCAAAGAAATAGCACCGGATGACTCAGAGTTTGAAGTGGGTACTTTCATCCCCAAAGCACTGAGCAGGGCAGCAGGCAGTCACGGTGGCCTGAGCAGCCTGTGGCCCTGCTCAGCTGAGTCTGGCCCCGACCTCTGAACAAAAACCTTGATCTCATTCTGCAAACCCACCTCCCACCCCCATCCCCACCTCCAGGCCAAATTGGTAAATTTTGACCCATTAACCTCAAGTTCACAGGCCTGATGGGTCTATGGATAGGCTTCTGGGGACCCAAAAAACCCCAGGACTACATTTGCAACTGTGTGTTTTTCTAGAAAGAGTGTCCAGACAGTCTTCAGATTTTCAAAGTCTTCAGGACCCTGGAACTGAAAAGGTTTTGCTGTCTGTAGGTCTCTACTACTCCTGACGAAGCAAACTTCTGGGGTTTTTATAAACAGTAAAGATGGTGATTCTCCACCCTTCCATATATTTCTAACATAGAGTGGTAGCTAAGAACTCCAACTCTGGACCAGAATGCCTAGGTTTGAAGCCTACCTTGATCATTTCCTAGCTGTGTGATCTCAGGCAAATTACTTAACCTCTCTGTGCCCCTGTTTTCTCAATTACAAAATGGGGCAAATAATAGTACCGACCTCATTGGCTTGTTGTGAGGTTAAATTCCAGCGGCATTTGGGTCCTGTAAGTCTCTTGTGACCCTCTTGAAGACAGAGGTCATATATGATTCATTTCTGTATCTCAAACACCTGTCATTGTGCCTGGCATACAGTAATGCTCAATAAGAGAATGAATGGATCTTGAATTCAGGCTTTGCCTAATTTCTACCCCAATTACAACCTTCTAAAAAGCCTTCCTGCCTTGATCGGGTGATTCTTTTTTTTTTCTTTTGGTACGCAGGCCTCTCACTGTTGTGGCCTCTCCCGTTGCGGAGCACAGGCTCCGGATGCGCAGGCTTAGTGGCCATGGCTCACGGGCCCAGCCGCTCCGCGGAATGTGGGATCTTCCCGGGCCGGGCTACAAACCCATGTCCCCTGCATCGGCAGGCAGAATCTCAACCACTGCGCCACCAGGGAAGCCCAATCGGGTGATTCTTAAACGCCCAATTCATCCATTCACTCATCATCCACTCAGTAAACAAATATTTATTTAGTGCTTTCCTTGTGACAAGCACCGAGGATAAAGCAGTAAACAAAACAGCAAAGCCTCTTGAACTCATGGAGTTTATATTCTCTTTCCATTGATGAAACTTTTGTGGGGACCTCCCCCTGGCAGTGCTGTTCTGATGCCTCTTGCTGGGAAAATAGTAGTGAAGGGCACAGACAAGAACTTTTAGATTTATAATCCTGCTGAATAAATCCATGGCTATCAATAAAAGCTACTCCCACACTCAAACCAAAATATTCGCAGCTCCCAGGCAGGCTGACAGCCCCCGAGGCCCTGTCTCAGGCACAGGAGCCCTCCTGGCCTCCTCCTCTGGGCTCAGCGTTCCCATGCGCTGGGCTGCTTCTCCCCCTCCCTTTCCGCCTCCCTGGTCCTGACGCAGGGGAAGAGCCTGAGCAGGCTTGGGACACTCCTGTCCTGCCTGGGCTGTTGTTAGCAGAGGAGTCAAGGAGAGAAAGTACTGCCAGGGCGTGCAGTGTGAGGCAGGAGAGGCTGACTCTGGGTTGGCAGCGACTGGGACACCCCAGGTCAAGTGCAGGGAGATACTGCAGAGGCTCTGAGACGGACCAGGGACCCAAGGTCACAGAGCTCACCACACACATCCTTCCGGGTATTTTCTCTCCAGGAACAAATTTTTGACTGTAAAATCCTTTGTAGCACTGCAAGAGAGGAAAGATATAGTCTGTTACCTCAAATAAAATATTGTTACTGGATTATGAAGGCTCCACACAGAACCCAGAGGCTGGGGCCAATCAGCCCTTGACTCTTTTTTCCAGTTGCCTCTGACCACACCTACAAGACAAACAGAGCTGTCTGGCCACCTGACCTCCCATGACACAGCAGAGTCCCAGCACCGACCTTCAGCCTTCTTCCGCAGCATCTCTGGCGTCTCCCTGACCCTTTCATCTTCCACCCCACCTGGCCTGGGCACCCAGTGCTATTTCCCTCAGCCTTCTCCTGCCCCCACCCTCTGCCTAGCTTCTGTAATTAGCTACTGTCCCTTCAGTGACTATGCGTGCACTGGGTTCCTTGGGACTGGCATGGGGGAACTGCGATTTAGGAGCTGCTTCACCTTCGGGGGTCTGGGTCATCTCTTGGTTTAATTGGCCTTCTCCTACTCAGTTAAAGCAGTTGAAGGAGAGAGTCTGCAAGAACTTCAAAGTAAAGGAGGAGGTCACAGCTGGGGTCCCTGGGAGTGCCGGAGTTCACCCTCACTTTTTTTTTTTTTTGCCGTACGCGGGCCTCTCACTGCTGTGGCCTCTCCCGTTGCGGAGCACAGGTTCCGGACGCGCAGGCTCAGCGGCCATGGCTCACGGGCCCAGCCGCTCTGCGGCATGTGGGATCTTCCCGGACCGGGGCACGAACCCGTGTCCCCTGCATCGGCAGGCGGACTCTCAACCACTGCACCACCAGGGAAGCCCCACCCTCACTTTTATGCAGAGTGGAGCGCCCTTAATTTCTTCCCTCCCTTTCCGCCCAGATAACCCTTCCTTGGTTTTTAAGATTCAGTTCCAACAGCTCCTCTTCTAGGTCACAGTCTCAGAGCCCTCCAGTCCACAGCGACCTCCAGTTGCTCTGAGTCTGTAGAGCTGTCACTGCATATGCAACAAATACAATCACTGTTGCTGTGTGTCTTCTCCTGGGTTGAGAAGTGGCCCCGTTGGTTATTGGCCATACGGGTCTCTGTGGAGAGTACGTTTGATTGCAGAGTCTACGTTGGCAAACTCCTTGGGGACAGAAGCCATGCCGCTACCTCTGGAAACTGCTCTCGCCCCTTGGCGTCTTGATAGTAGTGGTAGGTACGGACTTCCTTGCTAATGGATGGCTGATTAAAGATGGAAATTGCTTCGTCATTTGATTTCACTCCTGGTAAGACAGGAAGGTAGCTGGCCCTTTGGGGAGGAGCCCAGACCTTGATTATTCTTTGCATCATATGCTGTTCCAGCAAAAAACTGAGGCTCAACAGGAATCCAAAGGAGTGGAAATTACAGGGAACGTGGTGCTTTTCTAGGCTCGTGTTCCAAAGCGATGATAAAACATCCAAGTACATTTCCATTCCTAGCTCAGAAACCACAACAGATGGGAGCAAGTGTGGGCAGTAATTAGAGGCCAAGGTGAGGGAACAGAGTCATCCATCGGGCCCTGGAAAACCTCATCAAAGGAAATCAACATAGAAAATAAAGCCTCCCTAGGTTTGTTTTGGAAGAAAGTTCGAGGTTTTATGTCCTGGCTCCTACAAGTACAAGAGACCTGGCACTGGCTTGGGCCATCCAAATATGAAACCTGGTGATTACGTGCTGTGGGCAGCACCAGCCTGGTTTCTCAATGCCACATCCATTTCCTGTGGTGGGTGTCAGGTCTACAAGACACCGTGGTGCCAAGTTTTCTCAGCTCCCTTCTCAGTGTGGGGAAGTTAGAACACAGCCGAAGAGCATGGTCTGGAAGCACACAGTGAGCCACTGTGAAGATGGGTTGAACAAGATGGGCCAGGTTTCAGCCAGAACGGCTAGTTCTTTTTTTTTTTCCTTATAAATTTATTTATTTATTTATTTTTGGCTGTGTTAGGTGCTCATTGCTGTGCAAGGGCTTTCTCTCATCGTGGAGAATGGGGGCTACTCTTCGTTGCGGTGCGTGGGCTTCTCATTGCGGTGGCTTGTCTTTGTTGCAGAGCACGGGCTCTAGGCATGCGGGCTTCAGTAGTTGTGGCTCACGGGCTCTAGAGCACAGGCTCAGTAGTTGTGGTGCATGGGCTTAGTTGCTCTGCGGCATGTGGGATCTTCCCGGACCAGGGCTCTAACCCGTGTTCCCTGCATTGGCAGGCAGATTCTTTACCACTGTGCCAACAGGGAAATTCCAGAACAGCTAGTTCTTTATGAACAGAAGCAAAGCCATGGAACACGTTCTGGTGGAAAAACCAGTCTGGGGGGAAATGGATCTCCTGGATGAAGAGGTACCAAAGGCAGGAAGAGAGTAAGGAAGCACCTTCTCTGATCTGGACTAGTGAATGGTTTGGCCAACTTCATTGTCTTTCCCAAAGACTGCGTGGAAGCATCCAGGGATTTTGTTTATTTGTTTTGTTTTGTTTTAATATTTATTTATTATTTATTTAGGCTGCACCAGGTCTTTTTTTTTTTTTTTTTTTTTTTTTGGTACGCGGGCCTCTCACTGCTGTGGCCTCTCCTGTTGCGGAGCACAGGCTCCAGACGCGCAGGCTCAGCGGCCATGGCTCACGGGCCCAGCCGCTCCGCGGCATGTGGGATCTTCCCGGACCGGGGCACGAACCCATGTCCCCTGAATCGTCAGGCGGACTCTCACCCACTGCGCCACCAGGGAAGCCCTGCACCAGGTCTTAGTTGAGGCATGCAGGGTCTTTAGTTTCAGCATGCAAACTTTTAATTGCGGCATGCATGCGGCATCTAGTTCCCCAACCAAGTATTGAACCCTGGCCCCCTGCATTGGGAGTGCAGAGTCTTACTCACTGGACCACCAGGGAAGTCCCTCCAGGGATTTTTGAATCCTGTGAGAGGTTTAGGGTCACAGTCCCTGCTCTCTCCCTTGGCCTTAGCATTGGCACACTCTGTTAAGGGATATGGCTCCTTTCCCTTTGTCCCACCAAATCAACTAAATAAAAATGACCTAATTTGGCAAAAAGAGTCATTGGGTACCTTCACATACAGGAGCTATGGGAGTGGGAGGTACCCAAGAAAAATAACTTGTGGTCTCCACCATTTTGGACCTCAAGGAAGGAGATGGCCACTGGGGATGCCAGCGCTGGGAGGGTCCCTCCAAAAAGGAGTCCTTTCCAATGTTATGCACCCGCATGGAGCAACACTCCAGGGTGTCTGTCCCCTTATGCCCATGTGACTGGGAGGCACAGCTCCTGGGGTGAGGACCACCCACAGAGCTTCTTTGAAGTCAGGGTCTCCAAAAGACCGGCCCAGAAGTCCTGTCAGCTCTGCCCTCTGAAGGTTCAAGGATAGGGCCTTGCCCATAGCGAGTGCTCAATGATCTCAGTAGGCGATGAGTGCAAATCTGCTTACCTCATGTAAACCCTCTACATTTTTTAGGAGGCGCCCACTACTGCTGTGTGTTACTCAGCATTATGGGAGTTACATTCTTTCATGCTGTGGTTGGCATGCAGTTTACTGCCTTGGTGGAGAGAGGTAGCCCGTGGGCAGGAGGACAGTGTGCTGCTGCCTCTGTTTTTACCCCACTACGGACATGTGCCACCAAACCTTTTTCCCCGGCTTTATTGAGATATAACTGCTTGAATTTTTTTTAAGATGCAAAAAATTTTTAACGGTTTAACTTAAAGGATAATTTAAACTATTACTTTAAGATTGCATTTGCTGGGCCTTCCCTGGTGGTGCAGTGGTAAAGACTCCACACTCCCAATGCAGGGGGCACGGGTTCAATCCCTGGTGGGGAACTAAGATCCCACATGCCGCACAGTGCGGCCAAAAAAAAAAAAAAGATTGCATTTGGTAACATTTATATTAATATTTGTTTATGGGGGCAAATCTGGAAGAAAACCAGAAAATTATTTAAATAATTTTTAATCTCTTGTAACTGCATAGACTAGAGTTAGTCACTTCTTTCTCTTTTTTATATATTTATATATTTTTATTGAAGTACAGTTGATTTACAATGCTGTGGCTACTTTTCTATAAGGTATGAATGCTTCTAGAAGAATGCTTCCAGGATTCTTTCTCTGCCCCCTCTTTTATTTTTAAAATTGAGATCCTATCGGGTGTGTGTGTGTATATATGTGTGTGTGTGTGTGTATTTATATAATGACTTTTATTTAGTCACGTTGTAATTAATGGCAACACATATTTCTTCATACATTCCTAAAACAACTACCACAAGCAAGATATAGAATATTTCCAGTACCCCAAAAAGTTCTCTGTGCCCTCTCTTGGTCATTCTCTCAATCCCCAGCTCCAGGCAACCACCGAGGGACTATCTCTCACCATAGATTAGATTTGGTTTTTTTAGTGTTTCATATAAATGGAAACACACGGTATGTATTCTTTTGTGTCTGGCTTCTTTCATTCAGCATAGTGTTTTTGAGGTTCATCCACATTGTTGCAGGTACAAGTAATTCATTCCTCTTGATTACTGAGTAGTATTCCATTGTATGGATACACTACAGTTTATCTATTCACCTATTGATAGACATTTGGATTGTTTCCAGTTTGGGGCTATTATGAATAAAGCTGCTATGCACAGGTCTTTGTGTAGACATATGCTTCTTGAGTAGACATTTAGGATAGACTTGCTGGATCATAAGGTAGGTATATGTTTAAATTTGCATATTTTTCAAAAGTCAAAGTGTTTTCCTAAGCATTTGTACCATTTTACAGTCCCACAAGTTGTGTACGAGTGTTCCAGTTCCGTCCCATCTTCACTAACACTTGGTATGGTCAGTATTTTTAATTCTAGTCATTCTATTGAGTGTGTTATTATATACAGTGTTTTTTATTTAACATTATATCATGAGTATTCCCCATGATATTAAATATTCTTTGGAAATACCATTTTGTGTAGATGCATTATATATCATTATATGGGTGAACCATACTTCAGATAAGTAATTCCCTATTGGTGAACATTTAGCTTATTTGTTGTCTTCTCCATAAATAATGCTGTTAAAACATCTTTGGCAGAGTAAGTGGTTATTTCCTTAGGATAAATTACTCAAGTAATTCTTTCTTATGGTAGAAAAATACAGAAGCAAAAAGAAAAAAATCATCCAAAATTTTACCACTATGAGAAAACTATCTTCAACAATTTGGGGTATAGTCTTCCCACAACTAGCTAACCAGCTAGCCATCTACATTTTTTAGAGTCCATTTTTTTGTTCACTGCGCTAAACTGCATCTCAAAATAAGGTCAATTTTCTTTAAAGCTATGTCCATTTAAAAAAATTAAAAAGGATCATAGTAGAGAATGAACTTTTTTAGGGCTCTTGATACATATTGCCAAGAGCTCATTTCTAGCATTTTGGTGCAAGGAAAAGGGATTCTAGCATTTCATCTATCCAATGGGCAGCTTTGGATGTTCCCAGTGGAAGGGGTCTGAACCTTAAGGATAATCCCCTACCTTTAGGGCAATCCCCTGCAAATCTCTGGGCAGACTCTAGAGACGTTATCTCTAAAAATCTCAGATGGAGCCTTAATCCTCTCCAGAAGAAGCAGAATGTACAAAACTAGGAAGCAAAAAACAAGCTTCTTTTTACAGGCACTTTTGTCCGCATAGAATATACATGCATAGTCTATGAAGCATTCTGATGGAATTCTCCCATTTCCGAACTTTGCAATGAATGTACTGCTCCAATATAAAATAAAAAATAAAAATTAAAAAAATTTTTAATTAAAAAAAAAAGATTAAACAAACAAAAAATGTATTGCTGGACACACCCTCTCTGGACCTGGGGAGGAATTTCCTAAATGGTGGGTGTGTACTAAAAGCAGAGAGAGGCTCTGAACTGGACTGTGGGAACAGGCCCTGACAGGCAAATGTCTCATAGCTCCCAGGCTGGTGAGCACCTGGGGAAGTCACACGGGTAGAAACCACCACTCTCAAGAGGGGAAGAAGGGAAGAGAAAAACTTGTTTATTTGTTTGTTTGTTTTCATCCAGAGGTTATAGTTATAGGAGTGTACACACAAGCAATCACTTCTTAGAAGCAACACTTAGAAAATGTGCCAATGTTGCCTTTGTACTTCCTGTGTGCCAGGCAATGGATGAGATGATTTATGTGCTTTGACCACTTTAATATTCACAGTGACCCCATGAAACCGTTAGTATTTTTACCCCATTTTTTAAGACAAGGAAATAGAGGCTCAGAGAAGTTAAGTAACTTTCTTGAGGTCACACAGCTCATGTGTGTGACCTGAGACTCTCTGACCAGATCCATATTAGATGGACCCACATAGCCCCATAATCCCCAGTCCTTTCCCTCTCCCCCATACTTGGCAGCTCTCTGAACTGTGCCCCAGTAATACCGCCTCTGCTCTGTCCATCATATTCATACACGCATCTACATCTGGTCACACTAGTGCTTGGGAAAGTATATACACCAAGATGTGAGAAATATGAGTGATTCTCCCAGGGCTCCCAGGTGAGGGAGGCAGCATTGTATGATGCAAAGGGCACTGGCCTGGGGAGTAGAAGGGCTGAGTCCTATCTCGAGATCTGCCATAACAGCCTAAGGACCACAGGTAAGTGATTTAACCTCTCTGGGTCTCTGTCAGTTCCTCTAGCATCATTTCCCCATTTAATCACAAGACCTCCCTCAGGGGTCCTTGTGGGGACTAGTTGAGACTATGTATTTCATTATGAAGCCTCTTGAGCCACTCAGCTGCCAGAGCAAACTGCTTGAATGGAATCCAAGGTCTGTCCACTTGCTGGTTGTGGAACTCTAAGTAATTTATCTAAATTGCTGTGCCTCAGTCTCTCCTCTGCAGAATGTACCTACCTCATAGGGTTACTGTAAGGTTCAAAGAGATAATTCCTTGGACAGAGTAAGTAGTAGATACATGTTATGATTACTATTCATAACATGTAATCTATACATCCCCATACTTGGGTTGGTTTTTCCTGTTGTGTAAGTCCCGTTCTGCCTGTCTCACCCACGATGGTGGCATGAATTTCACACAGGCCTCTGATGCTCTTCAGAGATTTGCAACAGGGCAAGACATACTTGGTGTTACCTGAAAGTGTTTAAACCCAGAGCCAGGAAGACAGGTGACTACTGCCCCCTGAGGTGAGAGTTTCCCAGCTCTTGGTTCACTGCGCAGTGATTGTACCATGGGCAAGGTGTTCTCCCAGAAATACTCAACACTAGGATGGTGTCTGGAGTGCAGTTCCACTGCGTATGTGTTCCTTTGTGACCTGAAACCAGGGAAGAGCCAGGGCTGCAGGAAGAGTGGGAACAGCGGGGGAGGGTGCTGTACAGACATTACTCGTCTGCTCTTCATTTAAAGACTGAGGAGGGCATGGTATCCTTGCTCCTGTAGTTTAATAAAATTGCCCCAATGGCACATTGCCTGAAAACCTGCAAGCGAATCACACTAATTCAGACCAGGTGGACTTTGTAAAATGTCAGCATTTTCGACTATTTCATTCAATTCAAAATATTTTCTAATTTCCCTTGTGATCTCTTCTTTGACCCACCGGATATTTCCAGAAATCTTTCTTTTATTGATTTCTAGTTGAATTTCACTGTGGTTAGAAAACATACTTTGATTTCAATTCTTTTTTGTTTGCTAAGGTTTACTTTATGGTCCAGATTGTAGTGGTCCAGATTATATTGCACTTGAAGAGAATAGGTATCCACTGTTGGGTGGAATACCCTATAAAGGTCAATTAGGTGAACTTGGTTAATAGTTTTGTTTTGGTCTTCTCTATCTTCACTATTTTTCTGTCTGCTTTGTCTGCTTATTCTATCTTGCTACTGAGAGAAGAGTCTTGAAATCTCCACCTATAAGTATAGATTTCTCTATTTCTTCTATCAGTTTTTATTTTAGATGTGTTGAAGCTCTGTTATTGGGTACTACACATTTAGAATTGTTATGTCTTCTCAATAAAATTATTTCTTACCATTATGTAATGTACCTCCTTATCCCTGGCAATATTTCTTATTTTTGAATCTACCTCAGCATTCTTTTGACTTATCCTTCTCTATCCTTTTACTTTTAAACTATTTGCACCTTTATATTTAAAGTGTGTTTCCTATAGGCAGCATATAGTTGGATCTAGCTTTTTCATTCAATCTGATCATCTCTGCCTTTTACTAGGGGTGGCCTAGACTACTTATGTATCTAATTATTGCTATGTTGGATTTAAATCTACCATCTTGCTAATTGTTTTCCATTTGTCACATCTTGTCTTCGTTCCCTTTCTCTCTTTTTCTTCTTTTGAATTACTATTTTTTTAATTATTCCATTTTCCCTCCACTTAAACTATTTTAATTGAAAGTGTTCCCATACATACTGAAGCCTTTTAACATACAGATTCATTTAATGCATTGTCAACTAGAAGTCCTTTTTATTTTAATTGAAAGAACAGTGGACTTTGGAATCAGCCAAACCTGAGTTTGAAATCTGACACTGCTGCCAACTGGCCATCTGGCCTTTGTCACCTTAATCTCTATAGGATTCAATTTCCCCACTTGTAAAATGGGATGATCATTACTACTTTCAGAGTACAAAGAGAATCAAATGAAAAAATTAATTACAGTATCTAGCATAGGCCTAGAACACAATAAATGCTTAATTAATGTTCTTTGCTTTCATTTCATCTGTTTGTTTTCTCCACAGCTCTGTTTCTAAAAGAGGTTTGAGCACTATTAAGGAAGCAAACACCTGGCCTATTTACTACCACTCCTGTATTTCCTTTGAGCCCAGTGCAGACATTGCTAATCAATCACAGTGTTGTTTTAAATATATATAATAAAAGATTACATTATAAATAAATATAATCTTTCTTTCTTTTCCTTCTCTCCTTTTTTTAAAATGCATAATCTTTCTCAACATTGTGCCAATCAATTGGAGATGGGCCAAAATATAAAACCTATCAACCACCAGAGGACTAGCACATCAACCCTACTTAAAATCTTTTCAATACATTCATAATTTTAATTGGGTTAAATCCCCTCTTCCTCTAACAACTTTTTATCTCTGTTTATTTATTAAGCCCTTTGCTAAGGTATATTGCAAGGGAAAACTTTAGTTAGTTCAGCTCCAGTGATTTCAAATGCTGAATCAATGAGGTTTTTACTTGGCATCTGTGAAACCAGACACCAGAGAAGAGCAGGGGGGAGAAAGTAGAGTTGTTGGCCAGAGGTCAGGGGCAGGGCGGCAGGCCAGCTCATCAGACTCCTTTTAGAGCCTGACACAAGCATGTGATGAGGGCGTGGCATCCCGTGATGGGCACCAACTATTTCTCCTGGGGCCTCGGGTGTCACTTAGCTACAGATGGACAAAGAACAATCTGTCATTTGCTTTGAAAAAAAGCCTTGACCTTGCACCACAGCAAAGCACCGCACAGTCCTCGTTCAGCTGCTTCTCCCCGCCCCAGCCCTGAAAATAAAGCGTTCCTGTCAATGTTGCCGGGGGCATTCGCCATTCCAGAGACTTGCTGGTGTCCAGGGACAGACATGCAGCTTTGTCCCCTAGGATCCTGAGCCTGTTGGGTGGGGACCAGCGTGGTCAGTGGTGCCCTCTTTGTAACCGCAGGAGGGCCTGACTTATAACAGGGTTCGTTTCTTGTTATTGGGGAAAACATCAGCAGGAGAACAACCTCGTTGCCTGGAGGGAGATTAGGAGAGACCCCTGGAACCACCACTCAGCCTGACTCGGCAGGACACCTGTGTCCTCCTCCGAGCTTTCCTTCCTCTCTTCTTACCATTTCTCCTACTATTCCTGTCCTAGAAACCTCCGGAATGAAACCGAGCAGGACCGTGTGGGGGCTCCTGAGCACGGAAACCTTTCCATGTCCTCCATTTCTTGTTGGTAGGTCAAGGGATACATATAACGAAATCTCTGAGCTCTTCTGCAGAACAAAACCCCCCAACAAATGGAAGATGCTAACTACTTGGTGAAACCTTCTTAAAAGAAAATCAGGAGACCACCTGAGGCCAGATTAAGGGAGTACAGGCCCTTCACACACCCTGATCGTTATCAGTAACCCCGCCCTTGAACCATTGTTATAAAACTCCTCACCAAATTCCCCCAGGTTAGTACACACAGTTTTTTTGTTTTGTTTTGTTCTGTTTTTTTTGTTTGTTTTTTTTACATCTTATTGGAGTATAATTGCTTTACAATGGTGTGTTAGTTTCTGCTTTATAACAAAGTGAATCAGTTATACATATACATATGTTCCCATATCTCTTCCCTCTTGCGTCTCCCTCCCTCCCACCCTCCCTATCCCACCCCTCTAGGTGGTCACAAAGCACCGAGCTGATCTCCCTGTGCTACGCAGCTGCTTCCCACTAGCTATCTATTTTACATTTGGTAGTGTATATATGTCCATGCCACTCTCTCACTTTGTCACCCTGAGAAAACCATAATTCAAAAAGAGTCATGTACCAAAACGTTCATTGCAGCTCTATTTACAATAGCCAGGAGATGGAAACAACCTAAGTGTCCATCATCGGATGAATGGATAAAGAAGATGTGGCACATATATACAATGGAATATTACTCAGCCATAAAAAGAAACGAAATTGAGCTATTTGTAATGAGGTGGATGGACCTAGAGTCTGTCATACAAAGTGAAGTAAGTCAGAAAGAGAAAGACAAATACTGTATGCTGGCACATATATATGGAATTTAAGAGGACACACAGTTTTTGAGGCATGAGCCCGCTGTGTCCCCCTTTGCCTGGCAAAGCAATAAAGTTATTCTTTTCTACTTCACCCAAAACTCTGTCTCCAATATTCAATTCGGCACCAGTGCACAGAGGCCAAGTTTTCGGCGTCAGTAACAGCAGGCAGGGGGTTGAAATTTCTTGAAGTTTCCCACATTACATGTAGAATGTTGTATGCTTTCACCAATTTGGACCACAGAGATAAACAGGGAAGAGTGCTTACATCTCATACACCCCTGTGATTGGGCGGATATGACCAGAACCCTTCCAAACGAGGATCCAGAAAGAGTGCTTTCTCTTCCACTTATCACAGACAGGACATCTTGCTCTGGCATTTATTATTTTGCTGTTTAGAAGTTGTCTTGGTCCAAATGTGTAAGAATGGCAAAAAATACATACATAGATGGATACACAAACATGCACATACACACCAGGATTCTTACCCTGAGTTGTTAGTGGTGCTTTTGAAATCTTTCTGCAAAGCAGAGGTACAACTTAAACCCATGGCCTTTTGAGTTCTTGTTGTCTCAAATACTGCTTCATGTTCATGTCCATCTCGAAATGTCACAGATTTATGCCAACATGACTTAGTCAAAGTAATAATGGTAATGTATAAAGACAATAATAATGGTAACAATAACAAACATCCAGCCCCTGGACCCAATAGAAGCTATCACTCTCTAGACCTCCTTTCAGCTTCACCTGAGAAATTCTCTCTGCTCTCCTCTTTCTTCAAAGTTCACTTAAGTGTCTGGGCTTCTGTGAGCCTTTGGTGATTCCCAGGCAAAACTCATCATTCAGGCTCTATGCCTCCATGGCAATCTGCCCCTGAAATTTGTCTTCTGTCACGTGATATTAAAATGAACTATTTTTGCTTCTTCTTCTTGTAAGACTGTGAGGTCTTTAAAGGCAGGGAACAGGAGTCATTTGTTGTTCCAAGGGCCTAGCACACGTCCTCGATAATGCTTAGTTGAACTAAATGGAATTTATTTGAATTGAGTTAAACTGGCTCATTAACACAAATTTCAGACATGAATATATTCCAAGGTATATGATATGAAGATTATTTGATAATATCTCTGCAATATCAAAAGACCAAGGAGCAAATATTCTCATGAGCCATGTCCAGGTTTGCAATCCACCTGATCTCATATGCGTACTGTGTGCAAGGCAGTCTCAGCTGGGTGCACAAGATTTATAATTTTGTGTTATAAGAATGTGATAGGGACTTGCCTAGTAGCACAGTGGTTAAGAATCCACCTGCCAACGCAGGAGTCACGGGTTCGAGCCCTGGTACGGTCTCACACATGCCATGGAGCAACTAAGCCTGTGCGTCACAATTACTGAGCCTGTGCTCTAGAGCCCGCGAGCCACAACTACTGAACCCACGTGCCACAACTACTGAAGCCCACGTGCCTAGAGCCTGTGCTCCACAACAAGATGAAGCCACCGCAATGAGAAGCCCATGCACCGCAATGAAGAGTAGCCCCCGCTCGCTGCAACTAGAGAAAGCCTGCGCGCAGCAACGAAGACCCAACACAGCCAAAAATAAATAAATAAATAAAAAAAAAAAAAAAAAAAGAATGTGATAGAGTGAGGCAATTTTGAAATGATGGCTAAAATATTGTGTGAGATGTTTCGCGTAGATGCCATGTGTTGTTCACAAAGTTGTCTCAAATTAGAACTATAAATTTAACCATAAGTTCGAGACAGTCTAGGAAAAGATTCAAGGATCCCCTCCAGGAGTCCATTCTAGAAGTTTTACCATACTTAGTGATCAGCCAGTAATCACATCCTTTCGGGACTTGCCTACGTCATCTCATACTATCTTCCCCACAACCTTATGAGGCAGACAGTATTGACCTCCCACTTCTTAGATGGGCAAACTGAGACAGGTTGCGGGTAAATCAGGCTCATAGATATTAAGCAGCTGAGCTGGGATCTGAACCCAAGCAGTCTGGCTCCAGAGTCCGTGGTCTGTACATTTTAGGTATTATACACAGCTACTCAGTACACTAATCTACTTCAAGCACACATGTCCTCAGATCTAAGTTAATCCAAATTACTGCGTGTCTACCTCTTGATTTCCAGTTGTGTCTTTTGTAGAAAAGAGAAAAAGATATTCAGCACTCCATAATCACATCATGAATATTTGAAGACAGTTCTAAAGTTGTTTCTGAGTTTTCTTTCTGCAATTTAAATAATTCCAATTAGCTTAATTTTTCTCTCAGAGATTTTTCTCCCCCTATCTCATAAGTCACCCACATTTTTCAGGCACATTTTATTTTTTTAGATAGACTTCAAAATTATGAAGACCCAAACTGGATAGGAGTATTTTCCAGTTAAGGCCTGATGCTGGCCATATGCGGGAAAAGTATTCAGGAGTTTTGCTTATCTTTTCCTCATTAACATTCCAGTATCATGTTTTTTTGTTTGTATGTTTTCTCAATAGTTTCTCTATTGCTGACTAATTTTGTACTTGTGACATAGTTGTTAACTTTGAAAATCTCATATTTTTTTTCACTATAGCTCTTGTGAGCCATTTTTCATCTTGTATTTGTGGTATGGGTCATTTTTTAAAAGTGTGTCAAGGCCAATCTAAAAGGGTCACAGGGAGTTTAGTTCTCACTATTTGGGATGTTAGCAACTCCACCTAATTTGGTATCATCCACCAACACAAGATGCTTATTCTCAATTCTATCATGTGGGTCACTGAATAATGTATTTATATAAACCTCTTTTCCCATAAATATACTTTTCTAGCTTCCAGATTGCCTGGAAGTGCTGAACTGAATTACATTTTAATCCTTTCCAAGAACTGTAGTTGATTATCTGAGCTTTATGCCAACTTATGAAAAAAAAATCAAGATTCACTTTCAAATTTGAAGAAATACTGATGTTTGGCCACTGCTCAGTTCCTGGAAGACAACCAAAGTTGAATTTTTTCTAAATACAAGAGGGACAGCAATGTTCTTTGTAAGCAAAAGCTTGGTCTGTATATATGGAACTTACTGAGAGGGCTCTGCCCCTCATCTTGTTTCTAGACTGGCATTCCTTTTAGTTATTGCTAAACAGAGAAAAATTACCATCTGGTAGCAAGCCAGGGCAACTATAAACTTAAGGACTGGAAGTCTTTAAACACAAGTTTTTATATTGTTTATTTTATATGTTGTGTCCTGGAAAGGAGAAGACAGGCCTTCTTTTATAAAGGAAGTTTCATGGCTTTTTCTTTGCTTTCATGTTTGCAGGGGCAACTGATGCACTGCTCATGCCAATAAATCTCAGACCTGGAGAACCACCTGGAGAGTTTGGAAAATTCACATGGTCAGCCTCTCCCTAGACTTCCTGAATCTCCATCTTGTAGGTGTTTTTTTTTTTCTTCCAGTTTTATTGAGATATAATTGACATACTGTACAATTACAGTATGTAATTGCACAGTACAAGTACAGTACAAGCACTGCACAGGTTTAAGGTGTACAGCATAATGATTTGACTAACATTCATCATGAAATCATTACCACGGTTTAGTGAACATCCATCATCTCATATAGATACAAAATTCAAGAAATAGAAAACAAATATTTTTTTCCTTGTGATGAAAACACCTAGAATTTACTCTCAACAAATTTCACATATAACATAATACAGTAGTATATTATCACGTTGTACATGACATTCCTAGCACTTACGTATCTTATAACTGGAAGTTTGTAACTTCTGACCACCTTCACCCCATTCCCTCTCCGCCCACCCCCACCTATCCCCACATTCCGCCTTTGGTAACCACAAATCTGATCTCTTTTTCTATGGGTTTGTTTCTTTACTTTTGAAGAATAATTGACCTATAACACCACGTTACTTCCTGGAGTACAACATAGTGATTTGATATTTCTATACATTTCAAAATAATCACCATGATAAGTCTAGTTACCATCTGTCACCATACAAAGTCTCGGGTTCTCTGGTTGTAGGGCTCGAGGTCCTAGAGCTGATGTTGGCCTGCTGGCAGGTGGGGCTGGATCTCGACAGTTGGCTGCAGGGCCAGGGGGCCCGGGGTTAGTGCTGGCCCACTAGTGGATGGAACTGGGTCCCAGGATCTCTGGCTGCAGGGCCTTGGGAGTCCCAGAGCTGATGTCGGGCCGTTGGTGGGCAGGGCTGAGGCTTTGGGGGCTCCTGGGGCTGGTGCCCTCCCCCGCCCCACTGATGGGTGAAGTTGCATCCCAGCACTAGTACCAGCCCATTGGTGGGCAGGGCTGGGTCCCAGGTAGCCGGGGCCTTAGAGGAGCCTAGGGCAGCTGACCTGCTGTTGGGTGGGGCTGTGTCCCGACCCAGCTAGCTGCTTGGCTAGGGGCATCCCAGGACTGATACTGGGCAAGTCTGGGTCCTGGGGCTCATAAGCTAGAGGGAGGCTTCTAAAATGGCACTTGCCACCACCAGTGTCCTTGTGATAGAATGAGCTCCCCAAAATGACTGCTGCCAGTGTCTTATGTCCCCAGGGTGAGTCCCAGTTATCTCCTGCCTCTCTGGGAGGCTCTCCAAGGTCAGCAGGTGGATATGACCCAGGTTCCTTTCAAATGACTATTTCTGCCTTGGGTTCCAGAGCATGTGAGATTTTGGATGTGCCCTTTAAGAGTGGAGTCTCTTTACCACAGCCCTCTGGGTCTCCTAAAATTAAGCCCCACTGGTATTCAAAGCCAAACGTTCTGAGGGCTCGTCCTCCCAATGCAGGACCTCCTCCTGGCTGGAGAGCCCAGTGTGGGGTTTGGACCTCTCACTCCTTGGGGACAACCTCTGCAATTGTGGTCATCCTCCTGTTTGTGGGTCTCCTACCTGCAGGTGTGGGTCTTGACTATACTGTGACTCCACCCCTCCTACCCATCTCACTGTGGCTCCTTTATATTTTTAGTTGTAGAAGATGTCTCTGCTAGCCTTCAGGTTGTTCTCATTGATAGCTGCTCTATAAATAGCTGTCATTTTGGTGTGCCTGAGCGATGAGTTGAGCTCAGGGTCTTCCTACTCTGCTGTCTTGGCCACACCCTTGTAGGTGGTACTGAGATGTGAGGGAAGGATATCTCTATTTTTTAAAACCTCCCCAAATTGGTTAAATCATTTGTAGTTAAATCCCTGTAATGAAACACCAAGGAGCCATTTGAAAAGGGAATAAATCTACATGTGCTTATATGGAAAGGTCTCACATTAGCCACACAGAATGTGCAGTAAGTTCCCATTTGACACGAATTCATCCCGAATTTTTGATATTTATATATACTTACATATATAACATATATGTATACCGTGTACATTTAGATGCATCACCAGAGGCACCTGTCAATCAGAAAGAATGCCACCTGTAGTACCAGAGCACCTGTGCCCAGTGTAACACCTTGAGATGATGGATTGTAGGGAAGAGAGAGGGTCCCAAGGGAGGGACCAGGGAGCCTGGGGCCTCAGGGGGCTGGGAGCAGTGTTTATTTACCAACTGACATGGAAGTATTTCATCATTTTCACAACTGGGTGAGGCTTAGTCCTGCATTTACATTCATAAATCAATCCTGGAGGGATACCTAATACCTGAAACTAGCAGTCTATCAATCAACATTGGCTGATTTAAGAAGAAAGAGAATTTACTGGGAGTACATCGGGTAGAATCACCAGGAAGGCTTGGAAAACATACAAGAATTAAAGGAGAGTGGACAACAAGCTATAACCACAGACAAGACCACACTGCCGAACCAGTCCAGTAGCCCCCTGCTGCCACCACGCCTGATGACTGGAGGCTGCCACTGGCACCATTGCCACTTGCAGACTTTGGAATACACTTTGGAAGTGCTTAGCGCATCATCTTGTGACTGTTTAGACATCACCTTCCCCCTCACTGGACTGTGAGCCCCTTGAGCATAGGAACAGCATCTTATTAATCTCCCAGTTTCCAGACCCCACCCCAGTTCCTGGCACAGAGTGAGCAGAATGCTGAATGAAACAAATGAGCAAACAGAATTTAATTGCCAGATATTAGACTAATATAGGCAGAGAGAGTGACAGCTGTATCTGGCTGTGTCACTTTAGAACCTCAAAAACGAACAGGTACACACGCTTTCTCACCCTCCATTTCTCCCTTATGGCTGGTCAGATGTGGTTTCTATAAAAACACACAGCTTGGGTTTCATGGTGGATTCATTCTGTATCTTTCTCTAAATTGAACATTCTTTTCAGCAGAGATTTGTATAAAACCATGGTGCCATGAAGTGATTACCTTAATTTCAAATGTGAGATCAAGATGAAGTGAATCTAGGGGCCAGCTGTACTTGCATCTGTTTTGAACTTTTGTTTTAATTGCCCACACACATTGAAAGAATATCCAACCACACCTCTGAGCCGTTCCTAAGCAAGCAACTAGAAATCAAACTTGTTTCATATCGACCAGGATTCCAGAGAGAAGAAGCAAAAATAAACTGTCTTAAGAGCTGCAGTGATTTCCATAGTAGCCACATAAAAGCCAGGAGTTGAGAACATATATCAGAATTCAGTCTCCACTGGACCTGCGAACACACTATGTAACTCTTCCAAGTTTCACCTGCTTTTTTCCAGGCCATGAGGAGTTGGAAGATGAAGGATAATAACATGCTAATAACAATCACAATACAAAAATAGTAGATGGTCTTTATTTATGATTATATACTAGCCACTCACAGAAAAAGACCTGGTACAATTAACTATAAAATGTATAAGCTCAGAGAAATGAAAACTTACGTTCACACAAAAACTTGTACGTGAATATTTATCCACATCACAGAATACAATTCAGCAATAAAAAGTAACAAACTATTTTTTTAAATTTATATTGGAATATAGCTGATTTACAACGTTGTGTTAGTTTCAGGTATACAGCAAAGTGATTCAGTTATACATACACATATATCTATTCTTTTTCAGATTTTTTTCCATATAGGTTATTACAGTCTTGAGTAGAGTTCCTGTGCTGTACAGTAGGTCCTTGTGTGTTTTTTTTTTTTTTTTTTTTGGCCATGCCGCACAGCATGCAGGATCTTAGCTCCCCGACCAGGGATAGAACCCATGCCCCCTGCAGTGGAAGTGCAGAGCCCTAACCACTGGACCACCAGGGAATTGTCCTCCTTGTTGATTATTTATTTTATATATAGTAGTGTATATATGTTAATCCCAACCTCCTAATTTATCCCTCCCCCCACCTTTCCCCTTTGGTAACCATAAATTTGTTTTCTAAGTCTGTGAGTCTGTTTCTGTTTTGTAAATAAGTTCATTTGTATCATTTTTTTATATTCCACATATAAGTGATATCATATGATATTTGTCTTTCTCTGTCTGACTTATTTCATTTAGTATGATCATCTCTAGGTCCATCCATGTTGCTGCAAATGGCATTATTTTTCTTTTTTTTTTTTTTTTTTTTTTTGCGGTACGCAGGCCTCTCACTGTTGTGGCCTCTCCCGTTTCAGAGCACAGGCTCCGGACGTGCAGGCTCAGCGGCCATGGCTCACGGGCCTAGCCGCTCCGCAGCATGTGGGATCTTCCCAGACCGGGGCACAAACCTGCATCCCCTGCATCGGCAGGCAGACTCTCAACCACTGCACCACCAGGGAAGCCCTCGTTCTTTTTTATGACTGAGTAATGTTCCATTGTATATATGTGCAACACCTTCTTTATCCATTCACCTGTCCATGTCTTGGCTACTGTAAATAGTGCTGCAAAGAACAAACTTTTTTTTTTTTTTTTTTTTTTTTTTTTGCGGTATGTGGGCTTCTCACTGTTGTGGCCTCTCCCATTGCGGAGCACAGGCTCCGGACGTGCAGGCTCAGCGGCCATGGCTCAAGGGCCCAGCCACTCTGCGGCATGTGGGATCCTCCCAGACTGGGGCACGAACCCATGTCCCCTGCATCGGCAGGCGGACTCTCAACCACTGCGCCACCAGGGAAGCCCCCAGAACAAACTATTGATACATGTAACATCCTGGATGAATTCCCAGAAAGTTATATTGAGTGAAAAAAAACCAATGCCAAAAAGTTAGGTACTGTATGATTACATGTTTATAGCATTCTTGAAATGACAAAATTATAGAAATGGAGGAGAGATTAGTGGTTGCCAGGGGTTAAGGAGAGGGTGGGGACAAGAAAGAAGTGTGTGGCTATAAGTGTAACATGAGGGATCCTCATAGCAATGGAATGTTTTGTATCTTGACTGGATCAATATCAATATCCTGGTTGTGAAATTGTTCTGTAACTGTGCAAGATGTTACCATTGAGAAAACTGGGTAAAGGGTTCGCAGGATCCCTCTGTATTATATCTTACAACTTCATGTAAATCTGCCATTATTTCAAAATAAAAAAATTAATTAAAAAAAGAAACAAAAAGTATAAGCAAAACAAAGTTGTGAAGATAGAAAATAAACATCTGAGAGACCAAAGCTCTAAGTTCTTATGATTAAGCAGTAAATTTATTTCTGTGCTTCCTTGAAGCAAAAGATAAAGAGGAAACCAAGATAAGTCATATATTATTGTTCTGTGATGAAAGTAATCACAGAAAAGTTTTTCCCCTGGCAGTCAATTCTAGAAGACAAATGAACTTAAAATAGAACCCACAGGGCACAAAGTAAGATCTACAGAGTTGAAGCCGACTCAGAGCTCAGGTGCTGTTAATTTTAATGCTTGATGATCCATTACTTGGTTAAGGGATCCTAGGGGGAAAAACCTGATACAACTTTCCCAGCTGGTCTTACACATAAGTGTAGTAGATGCTCACCCAAAAAGTGCGGCTTCAGGGAAACCAAAAAGACACTTTCCAGCCCAGCTATGTATTTCCTATGCAGTGTCTGAAAGGCCACCATTCAGAATGCACTACTTTGGCTAAGAATTTTTGCTATCTGTAATTCTTCTGAAAATTCAGAGACTGGGGCTTGCTAAAGTAATGCATACAGAAGGGGCCTCCGGGCAGCTAAGATAATCAAAAGAACTTGGGGAAAGAGTGTCACACCCTCTGCTTTTCCTCCTGTGACTGCAGATGCCTTTTCCCATTAAGGGCAACCCCCAACCTGTGCTTCCCATCCCAGCCCTCAAGGTCTCAGCCCCTACAAATATCCCCTACCTCTACTAGATCATCTGTATCAGCATACAGACACGTTCTAGTATCTCCCGTCTCTAAAAAGCCAAAATCCAAGACAACCCAACAATAAAACTATACCCCCTTGACCCTACATCTCCCTCTATATCCTGTCCCATTTCTTTCCTCCCCTTCACAGCAAACCTTACATTGTCCACAGTCTTGGTCCACTTTCTCACCTGTCTTTCTCTACTCAGCCCATTTCAAGGGGTCTCCATACATCCACACCTCCATACCTCTGTACAGTTAACCTCCATGTCCCTAAATCTGATGGTCACCTCTCTGTTGTCATCTTACTAGTTCTCTCTGCAGCATTTCTACCCAGATTCTCACTCCTGTCATGTCACAACTTTTTTCTCTGGTCTTCCACTTTTCCTCTTACCTCACTGGCTGGTTGCACATTCTGAAGTTGAGTTGTTGGAGCACATAAGGGGTTTCCTGCATGTTGCTTGTTCCTCCTCTGTCCCCTCTAAGCTGTAGAGTGACCTAAACTGATCCTTTGTCTTCTCTAGCTTCACTCTCCTTAGGTAATCTTATCCAGGCCCACAGCCAGTTACTTCCAAATCTGTATTTCCAGCTCTGGTCTCTCCCCAGAACTCCTGATCTCTATATCCTAAGGCCAAGTCATCTCTACAGGGATGACTAGTTGACATCTCAAATTGAACATTCCCAAATAGAACTCGAGATTTTCTCCCTCAACCTGTTCCTCACCCAGTCTCCCCTGTGGAAACACCAAACACCCAACTGCTCAGGCTAAAAAGTTTAGAGGTTTCCTCACCTTCTCTTTTCTCATCCCCAACATCCAATCCATCAGCAAATCCTGTCAACTCTACCTTATCCAGAATCCATCCCTAGTCCAAGGCACCATCTTCCCTCTCCTGGGCCACCTCTGTAGCCTCTAACCGGCCTCCCAGCCTCCATTCTCCATCCCCCACTCCCAGCCCATTTTCCACACCATGGCCAGAGCAATCCTTTCAAACTAAATTGGATCATATTACTCCTTTGCCTAAGATCCTCCATCTGATTCCCATCCCAATTAGATAAAATCCCAACATCTGGCCACAACCTACAGAGCACAGACTGTCTGATCCCTGCTAACTCCCTCTCAATCACCCTCTGCCAGAGGGGGCTGCAGCGGCGTCGAAGGGCACAGGCCATGTTTGCCTTGTCATGGGGATATCCTCCGGGCCTAGTGCAGCAGGTACACAATAAATGTTTGTGAAACAATGAAGCAGTGGTTTAGTAAGACAAACTGACAGTTCTAGACTGGTAACAACAGCTCTGTACCTCAGGGTCCTGGCTTGAAAAGCCAGCACTGTAACCACCCTTCTTCCTGGTTTGCTGTGAGACCTAATGGAAAAAAATTTTCCAGCTCTAAAAATCCACCCAATTGTTCTTTAATGGGTACATGTTACAGTGTGCCGCGTGTGATGACATTTAGGGCTCCTCCTCGCTTTATTCTTCGTGTGCAGTGACACAAGACTCTTCAGTCTTCAAGCAAACCTTCCATTTGTGCTCTTTAGGTCTGCATCAGCCTGTGATTATCGGCCATGGTAAGGCATGTGTATGAAGGGAAAAAGCTGAGTGTGGAGGAGGAGATCATTACTCCCAAGTAAAGCAACAGCATCTGGGGAGGAAGCAGCACGTTCATCCAGAGTCAGTGGGCTCAGAGAAGTCACGTGAAAGAACACATGCCCCTGAAGGAGAAAGCGTGCTCTAAACCCACGGCCGGATCCACAAGAGGCCTGACTGCCCTGCTGCTGGCACAGTCTCAAGTTGATCCCCAGCTGTCCGAGCGTGTCACTGACTCTCTGCTTTTTGTTATTGTTTTCTTCTCCTGGAGGGTGTGTTTCATTTGGTTGTTTAACATTCTCACACATGGTTTGGTCTGCACTTGGAGAAGAGGGTGTAAAAATCACCAGTCAACCTGCAATCACGTCCCATGGTTTATGGAGAGTTGATACCTACTCATTTTTTCTCATCTTCCTTTCCATTGCCTGCTTTTTTCTTTTTTTCCTTCTGTAAATGTTTAAATCTGTGCCTCTAAAAAAGGGTGAGGGAGTGTTACAAAACAACAATATCAAAACAAATTTACCAAAAATTCTCAATATCAAATATCCCCTGATTATGTCGTAGACATATGAATATATGATATGTATACATTATATGTAGTATATATATCTTAAAATACTTGGCTTGTTCAAATCAGGATCCAAGCAAGGGCCACGCATTGCATTTGACTGATGTCTCTTTTTTAAACCTAAAGTTTCCCTTTCCCTCCTTTCTTCCCCCTTGTCATTTACTGAAGAATAGGGCATTGTTTCTATAGAGTTTCCTCCATTTTAAATTTTTCTGATGGAATCTCTGTAGGATTATTAAGCATATTCCTACTCCCCTGAACTTCCTATCAATCAAATGTTAGATTTAGAGGCTCAATCTGCTTTGGGTTTTGTTTTTTGGCAGGAGCACTTCATAGGTGGTGGTGTATATTCCCATCCAGGCGCCTGAGGACTAGATGTCTCTCGTAATGTTAACTACTGCTGATAATCATTGCCTAGATCCGTTATTCCATTAAGGTTTTGCAAGATGGTAAGATTCTAACTCTATCATTCCTTCTACATTTCTGACCTGGAATATTTCTATACAGAGAAGTTTTCCCTCATCAACCATTTGGGTTGCCCTGAAATACACTTTGAAAAAAATCACTGCCTGCCAGGAAAAAGAGGCAAACTCAAATGTACCAGCTGTACTGCTTGGTAAGAGTGTTCATCAGAGCGTCGGTGCACAAGGAGGGTGGAGTGACCAGTGGAAACGAGATGTGAGCCCCTCCTCTCCGGGGTCCTCATTATTTCTGCACAGATGATTCTGAGCTGGCTCATTGCTGAGCCTGTGGTAGTCTCCACTTCACAATTTAGCCTTATCTGCATGCTCCCCCATGCTGTTACTGAGCTTTGTCCTGACTCTGTAGGTCAGCC
The DNA here is from genome assembly GCF_964341445.2 of Mesoplodon mirus. NCBI lineage: Eukaryota > Metazoa > Chordata > Mammalia > Artiodactyla > Ziphiidae > Mesoplodon > Mesoplodon mirus. The sequence continues at coordinate 151,591,081 of NC_138979.1, read as the reverse complement.
CTGAGGACAGGAACCTTACCTTATGCTTGAGTCCCTGATAGACCTCGCAAGGCACTGAGCCCTGCTTAGGCTATCAACAAATGACTGATGACCGTTTGTAAATCCAAGAAGATAAGTCATTTATTTTATCATTATCATAATCGTCCTCAAAAGCACTTCTGAAGTGTCTATCTGGTCACAGGGCTGTGTGGAATGACACAGTTCCACCCTTCAATAAGTTTTAAATCAGTGATGGACAACACCACCACAGATGGACATGAAGGAGCCAGATATCTGAACCAGCCCTAAATGAATACACAAAATACACAGATATATTCAGAAGGTAATATATTACTGCCAAATTGCCTTCCTGAAGGCTCATAACAGAGTATACTCTCCCATCAGTGTATGAGAATGCCTACTTCCCCACCCACTTGCTGAGATTAAACATGATCACTTCTCGGAATCTTTGCCAATTATATAGTGAAAGTGGAATCATATGTTCTAATTTATACTTCCAGTCAGTAGTGAGAATGAATACCCCTTCATCCTGGCCATTTGTGTTTCTCCTTTCGTGGTTAATTACCTATTCTTTTGCTCTAGGCGCTGTGGTCCCTTGTGCACTGCTGGATGGGGTGGATGCTAGATGTCACCACTCTGCAAGAAATCAGGGATGCTTTTGAAAAAATATCCATTGTAAAAATAAAAATAGAAAATACATGTTAGCAAGAAATGTTTCAAGAAAAATCATGCATAATCCTACTTTTTGGAGAGAATCGCTTTTAATAATTTAGTTATTTCCTTCCAGACTTCCTACACATATAATGATATGTGTTTTTTACACACGTGGGATCTTACTATCTTCAGCTTTCCTGTAATGTGTTTTCCTCATAGGAACTTTTGCAATTTCTTCAAAGAATTGAGGCAGGAGGTAGACGGGTCCCCCCGACCAGGGTAAGCAGTTGGAGATTTGTTCCCTGTGGACTGATACTCCAATTGTCCCTAGCAGGACAACTGAGAGAGGAGGCTGCACCCTGACCAGATAGAAGACAAGAGACCACGTATTTCTCACTCTCAAAGTCAAGGAAACCTTCCTGACTAGAAAGCTCCTTGGAGGTCAAAAAGGGAGGGGGTGCCACCCCATAGTAAGTGATGTCAACTACCCATAGGCCTCTTCGCTAGAATCCATCTTGGCTAAGAGATGCGCACGCACACATGGGAGGATCCTGAGACATACCAAATACGGACTCTGAACCAGGCAACTCAAAATGATTGGCCAAAGGAAACCAGGAAGAAATGCCCCATAAAAGTGATTCAAACTACCACGAGGGCACAACTCTCTCTCTGAGTCCACCTGTGTGTCTATCCACACATACTGTACTCTTTTTTTTCTAACAAACACTCCACTTGTTTCACTACTTTCCATCTTTGTGGGAATTTTTTTCTGCAAAGCCGAAGGGCCAGGGCCTTGTCAGTGACCACGGGTCTAGTGGCTAGGATTTGGTGTTCTCACTGCTGTGACCCGACCTCAGTCTCTGGCCAGGAACCGAAACCCTGCTTCAAGCTGCTTCAGGCAGAGGCCATCCGAGATCAGAATGCCAAATCAATAAGAGAAAGACAAATATAGAGTCCATTAATAGAAAAATAAGCAAAGGATATGAATAGGTAATGATCAAGTACTTAAGTTCATATTGTTTTTCTCCCACCAGGCTGGAGGTGAGGTTGGTGGGTCAGGAGTGGCTAAGGCAGATGGAACTCCTATCATAAGTACCTAAAAAGTGTTTTTAACAAGTTTAACTGGGATCTGGAAAGCATTTGGAGATTCTGAGCTAAAAGATGGACAAATAAATTTCATCAACTAAGAACGAATACTCGGACACCATCTGCCTTGATCTAGAATTTATGACAAGGTACTGTTATTTTTATTATCTGTGCTACTATAATATAGTTCCTTGAGTTGGGTGATGCGTTTGCTTGAAGAAACTCAATGCATTTCACATTATATTATTTCTGTGATAAATCAGAAAAGGGGAAGCACAAATGACCTATATGAAGAGGTATGCATCCTTACTGTTAATAGAAAGTATAAATTAGAATGAACATACAATTCCATTTTTCACTACCAGAGAATTGGCAAGGATTCAAAGGAATGGTAATGCCCAGGTGAGGGGTGAGCATTCTCATACACAGATGGAGGTAGCCTTGCTTTGGGGCTAGCCTTGGGCAGGAAATTCAGCAATCATAAGGAGTGTGCTCTTTGATGCAGCAATATCATTCACAGGGTTTATCCTAAGGAAAAGAGCAGTAGTTTGAGAGACAAGGTATGTATACAAGAAAATAGGGGACTGGGCAAAGACACTGTGACATATTCATACCACAGAATACCACAGGGCAATTAAAATCACGTTTTAGATGGGTACTGGCTGAGTTCACGATGTATTTCTCTCTGAAGGAGGGAAGCTGCTGACAAGGGTACACAGCACGACCTCATTTTGTTTGTACATAAATGCACACAAATGACTGAAAGGAGATTCCCCTAGTTATTAACAATGAGTTATCCTGAGTGATGAGATCATGGGCATTTATTTTTTTCTTTGTGTTTTCTAAGGTTTCTTTTTACACTGAACAAGGATTACTTATGTAAATTAGGCAGATGATATCATTAAAAATTATTTCCAGAAGAAATACAGGTTGATATGGGGCAACCACCAATAGACTTAAGACTTTGATTCTAAATAGCTCCAGTGTTCTGACACTGGCCAGTTGATGGGGGACAAGTGTCCCCCGCAAAGGTCCTAGGTGTGGGTGGCCATTTTTGTGCCAGGTTTCAGTGTGACCCGAGCTCTTTGGCCCCAGCACATTCCCCTTTTGCTCTGCTTAGGCCTCTGGGTTAGACACAGGAGAAGTAAAGGAAATGAGAACAAATCATTCTGCATAAGGACAAGGGAGGCCAAGGTGCAAAGCAAGTGGTGCAGGACACCAAGCCCCTTAGCATGGCTCGCCTAGATCACCTTGGGCACCACCCCACAGAGAGAAACTCAGAGGCAGAGAACAACTTTATGAACCCGCTGCCAGACACAGACTGCTCTGGAGACGTCCTGCAAAAACAAGGGCACAGTTCACCCTGTGCTCTCAGTCCCCTGAAACTGCTTGCTTTCTGCAAACTGAAACTTATTCAGAGGGAGGAGAGCTCAGTGGCAATGGGCTTGGAGGAGGCACATTTATTTTTCTTTCTTGGTATGAAAATTAGCTAGAGTTCCCTGGTGGCCTAGTGGTTAGGATTCCAGGCTTTCACTGCCGTGGCCCAGCTTCAGTCCTTGGTCAGAAAACTAAGATCCCACAAGCCATGCAGTGCAGCCAAAAAAAAAAAAAAAAAAAAAAGCTAGAGATCAAAATGCCATATGCCAAGTTCTAAGTGGGATGATTTGTATCTATGATGGAACTGAAGCTCAAAACAGAGGTAAAGATGGAAACACTGACATGGTTGGACAGGCTGAATCCTAGAAGAGGATGATGATTCAAATGTTATAGGACCCTGCAGCCCGAACAAAGGCGGAATAGAAAGGGTTTTGCAGCCCCTGGAAAAGGTTAAGAAATAAGATACCATCTTTCCCACATGAAGAAGTCCTCAATGCTCCCCTAGCCAACCCCACAGCCCAGCTCAACTGCACAAGGCCCCATCACCACACGATTTTCAGGTCTGAACCCTGTGAGAAACCCAGGAAGTATCCCCAGATACCCCCACTCCATCTCTGCCTATCCAGACCCCTCACATCTTCCAGAGCCGTCTCTATGCCCATCTCCCAATCCCTTGACCTGAGAGGCTCTCTCCTTTAAGCTCTACTGCAGAGTGTTTCTTGATTTCTGACTTCTAGCCTCCTTTTTGTGCATGTGTTTATCTTATTCTTCCGCTTCTGCGCAGAGGGCAACCTAAACAAAGACCATATGTGGTCCAGCTCTATGCCCACATATCAGGTGCGAGATAAGTATTTGCTGAATATTTTTTAAAATCAACTTTTTACTTTAGAACAGTTTTAAAGAAAAATTGCAAAGATATGATAGAGAATTCCTGTATCCCCACATCCAGTTTCTGATTGTTGGTACATTAAGGAACCCATATTGATACATTATTATTAACTATAGTCCATGCTTTATTAGGATTTCCTTAGTTTCTACATAATATCCTTTTTTTTGTTTCAGGATCCTATCCAGGATACTAGATTAGATTTAGACATCATGTGGCAATTTCTCAGACTTTCCTTGTTTTGTTTTGTTTTTAATTGAGATATAATTCACATACCATAAAATTCACTCTCTTAAAGTGTACAATTCAGTGATAGTCTATTGACAAAGTTGTGTAACCATTAGCACTATCTAATTCCAGGACATTTTCATCACCCCAAAAAGAAATCTTGTTAGCAGTCACTCCCCATTCCCTCCTCCCCTTAGTGTCTGGCAACCATTAATCTACCTTGTCTTTATGGATTTCCCTATTCTGGACATTTCTATCATTGTAATCATAGAATATGTTGCCTTTTGTGTCTGGCTTCCTTCACTTAGCATGATGTTTTCAGGCTTCATTCACCTTGTAGCATGAATTAGTACATCATTCCTTTTTATGGTTGTATAATATTCCATTGCATGGATATACCACATTTTTGTTTATTCATCAATTGTTGGTCATTTGGTTTGTTCCACTTTTTTGGCTATTATGAATGATGCTTCTTTGAACATCTGTGTACAAGTTTTTGTGTAAACATATGTTTTCAATTCTCTTGGGTATATATCTAAGAATGGAATTGCTAAGTCATATGGTATATGCTTAACTTTTTGAGGAACTGACAAGCAGTTTTCTAAAGTGGCTGCATCATTTTACATTCTCATCAGGAATGTTGTGAAGGTTCTGATTTCTCCACATTCTCATCAACACTTGTTCTTCTCTAACTTTTTGCTCATAGCCATCCTAGTGGGTGTGAAGTGGGATTTCACTGTGGGTTTGATTTGCATTTCCCTAATGACTAATAGAGTTGAGTGTTTTTTCATGTGCTTATTAGCCATTTGTATATCTTCTTTGGAGTAATGTCTATTCAAAGCTTATGCCGATTTTTAAATTGGATTATTTAGTTTTTATTGTCAAACTGTAAGAGTTCATTATATATTCTGAATACAAGACTTTTATTACATATAGGATTTGCAAATATTTCCTCCCATTCTGTGAATTGTGTTTTCACTTTTTTCTTTATAACAGCTTTATTGATATGTAATTCACATGCCATAAATTCATCATTAAAGTGTACAGTTCCATTTTTTTTAGTATATTCACAGAGTTGCTATACAATCACCACCCCATTTTCTTGATAGTTTTCTTTGAAGCACAGAGGTTATTAATTTTGATGAAGTCCAATCTATCAATTTTTTTCTTTGGTTGCTTATGTTTTTGGCATCATTCATATTTAAGAAACCATTGCCTAACCCAAGATCATGAAGGTTACACCTACATTTTAAGAGTTCTCTAGTTTTAGTCCTTACATTTAGGTTTATGGCCCATTTGAGTTAAAGCTTATATACAGTGTAAGGTAGGAATCCAACTTCATTCTTTTACATAGGAATATCCAGTTGTCCCAGCACTGTTCATTGAGAAGACTATTCTTTCCCCATTGAATTGTCCTGGCACACTTGTCGAAAATCAGTTGGCCATAAATGTATGGGTTTATTTCTGGACTCAATTCTATTCCATTGATCTAAATGTCTATTCTTATACCAGTACTAAACAGCCTTGATTTCTGTAGCTCTGTAGTAAGTATGAAATCAGAATGTGTTAGCCCTCCAACTGTTTTTCTCTCCAAGACTGTGTTGGCTATCTGACTATTACATTTTCATATTAACTGTAAGAAAATTAAAGTAAGAAACTTCAAACTGTCTTCTAAAGTGGCTGCATCATTCTGACTCTGCAATGAATAAGAGTTCCTGTTGTTCTGAATCCTCATCAGCATTTGGTATTGTCAGTTTAGCCATTCTAATAAGTGTGTAGTGGTATCTCATTGCTTTTGTGTGTGTGTGTGTGTGTGTGTGTGTGTGTGTGTGTGGTACGCAGGCCTCTCACTGTTATGGCCTCTCCCGTTGCGGAGCACAGGCTCCGGACGCGCAGGCTCAGCGGCCATGGCTCACGGGCCTAGCTGCTCTGCGGCATGTGGGATCTTCCCGGACCGGGGCATGAACCCGTGTCCCCTGCATCAGCAGGCTGACTCTCAACCACTGCGCTACCAGGGAAGCCCCTCATTGCCTTTTTAACTTCCATTCCCTAATGACAAATAACGTAGAGCATCTCTTCATATGTTTGTTTGTCCTGAGTATATGTTTTTTGATGAGGTGTCTGTTCATAACTTTTGCCCATTTTTTGACTGGAGTGTTTGTTTTCTTGTTGTTTTTAAGAGTTCTTTGTATATTTTGCATACAAGTCCTCTATCGGATACATGCTTTGTAAATATTTTCCCCCAGCCTGTAGCTTGTCCTTTTGTTCTCTTACTTGAATATTTTGAATTAAAAAACCCCTCTTGGTAAGCTTTAACAATGCACCTGCTTAAAAACCATTAAAGGGTACCCATTCAAGACTGCTGCTTTGTGAATTACAAAAAGGGACTCCACCTGGAAAGATCCAGAATGAGGTGAAGATATGCATTTGGATCTCATTCCCCATCCACTTCCTTCACTGGTGCCTTTGTGCAAGACAAAAACTGCACAATCACACTGGAACAACCCACATTGATCTTAAGTGTATCCATAATAGACTTATAGAACCCTCCATGATAGGGCTCTTGCTTATTCTCCAGCCACATCTCATCCTTCTACCCTTCCTCTCTACAGCCTCAAAAGCCTTATCTCAGCAACCTGAAGGAGCTTTGTGTCCAGCCTCAAGACTTTCATATGTTTCTTCTGCCAGTGTGGCGGGCTGACTTTTCAGATGACCCCCAGTGATCCTTACCTCCTAGTGTTCATGGCCTTGGTGGTCCTCTTCCCTTGTGAGTGGGCTAGACCTTGTGACTTGCTGCTAGTGAATAAAGTAGAGCAAAAGTGATGAAAAAAAAAGTGATGGAATATCACTTCCAACATTAGGTTGTAAGTGACTAACTTCTGTCTTGCTTGCACATTCTCTCTTCCTCTCTCACTTGTTCACGCTAATGAAGCCAACTGACATGTTGCAAGCTCCTTCTGGAGAGACTCGTGTGGCAAATAACTAAGAAAGGCCTTGGGCCAATAGCTTAAGAGGAGCTGAGGCCTCAGTCCAACAGCCTGCGAGGAACTCAGCCCTGCCAATAACCACCTGAGTCATACTGGAAGCAGATGAGGCCTCTCTTTTGCAACATTCATCATCATTGCAATTAGTTCATTATCTGAGTATTCATTTCCTATCTGTCTTCCCCAAGACTGTCAGTTCCAAGTCAGAGCTGGCTATATTTTTTCCATACTGAATTCCCAGGACCAAAAAAGGGTGCCTAACACAGAGTGGAGATATAGTAACTGTAGAATGAAAAAATGAATCAACAGTTGAAGGAATTAATAAATGAAGTACACTGAAGCCTCATAGGTCAGAAAGGAGGCAGGAAAAAAAAAAAGCCCAGTGCCCTAGTAAAGACAGTTATAAAAGTCCCACAATTCCCAGGGTTTATTTTTTTAAATATCAGAAACAAACAAACCCAAAAATCAAAAATCAAACCATGTCAACATGTTCTAGATAAAAATTTGTTACGACAGTGTGTAACCAAATGCTCTACGTAAATAAAAAGTCCAAGAAGGGTTCATTCATAGTCCAGGATTTCCCCCCCCTTTTTTTCTCCCCCCTTCTTTTTTTTTTCCTTTTCTTTTTCTTTTTTCCCCCCCTCAGGATTTTGATTTTTAAAAACTTTCCAGTTTTAACAGGAATAACCGGAATTGACCTGGAACATAAAGGATGAGAGTGAAGACAGAGTGCCTGTTGAACAGAAGCTGCCCCACAGGATCGACAGGCTGGAGCTGCTGTTCCTCTGCTCTTGATATTAAATCTGGGAAAAAGCATCCAGTTTCTTCTGTTAAACGAAATTTTAGCTAAATGCAGAAAGGAGGATTTTTGAAGTTTGGGGATAAACCTGTGGCCACAGAAAGGTAAATTCAGACCAGTTATTTTAGTTGGCGAAACTCCTATGGGAATTTTTGTTTTTGTTTTTTTGCGGTACGCGGGCCTCTCACCACTGTGGTCTCTCCCGCTGTGGAGCACAGGCTCCGGACACGCAGGCTCAGCGGCCATGGCTCACGGGCCCAGACGCTCTGCGGCATGTGGGATCTTCCCAGACCGGGGCACGAACCCAGGTCCCCTGCATCGGCAGGCGGACTCTCAACCACTGTGCCACCAGGGAAGCCCCCTATAGGGCTTTCTAAATGATGATACTATATAATCAGCAGCCAACGAAAGGGTTTCATCAGCGGGTCCTAAGCTTCACTGCCGACCAAATAATATCCAACTCACTCCCTGGTGGGGCATGTGGAGGCTCGGCTGACCTTTGCAGCCCGCTCTTCTTCTGCTCCCCCTCACACACCCATGGCTCTTGCCTTCCTCGGTCACAGGGCACACCTTTTCATCTCTGTGCCTTTGCACATGGTCTTCCTCTGACTGGCGGTCCCCCTTTAGTGCCACCAGTCCCTGCAACACCAGATTCAAATCTCAATGCTCCCGATTCCCCCAGAAGTGAGGGCTCTACTGATCTGTCTCAAAGGGCACTTGGATTTACCTCTTTAATGGCCTCTAACACATTCAATGTTGTATCATTAGCAGGCATGTGTTTTACTGATCCTCTCTACTACTCAGACCAGAGGATATGGTCTCTGTCTTGATGACCTTTTTTCCTTACATTTCCCAGCACAAAGCTTTGAATGGAGCAGGGGCTTGAAACATATGTGTTGTTAAATGAATAAATGAAAAAAATGAATGAAACATATATGCTAAAAGGCTTTTAAATGAGTCAGATGTACTTTATATCCCAATGCCAATAATAATATAGCCATAGAAAGAGATTTTTTTTTTTTGCGGTACGGGGGCCTCTCACTGTTGTGGCCTCTCCCGTTGCGGAGCACAGGCTCCGGACGCGCAGGCTCAGCGGCCATGGCTCACGGGCCCAGCTGCTCTGCGGCATGTGGGATCTTTCCGGACCAGGGCATGAACCCGTGTCCCCTGCATCAGCAGGCGGACTCTCAACCACTGCGCCACCAGGGAAGCCCCAGAAAGAGATTTAATGTTAAAAATATTTAATTTGCCTTTTTATGAAATTTTGTTTTCAAATGTACCAATTACACTCTCTCATGAAACAAAAAGGAACTTAGAAGTGAATAAACAGAATGTTTCTTCACTAGTCCACTAGAACACTGACTAAATGTCCTAATACATTACTCTAAATGGTCATGTAAAAGCCAAGGAAGTAAATAAATAACAAAGCAAAGTATTAAATATAGGAAAATGAGCTTTTCAAAAGCTTTCTGGAATTCTTTAGTCTACTGTTGAACTTTTAACAGAATAATTTGAACAATTTTTAAAGTTTAATAATAAACACTAGTCCTGTATAAAGTGATTAGGTCAAAGTAGTTTACTTCAAATACAGGAACTAATTACAGAAATGGAATGTACAGATTATTTAGGGAATGTTGTTTGAGAGGACAGCGTTCTCATGACTAAGTCCAGTGTATCCTGAATCCTCATGTTATTTCTTTCTATCATGGAAGACTGTCTCCCAGACTTCATGCTTTCATTTACTAAATGAATAAATGAAAATAAATAAATATTATTCATTTATTCATTTTTCATTTATTCATGTATCGAGGGGGATAAGGGTATGGGGGTTGAACTGACATCGAGGCTCCCCCAGGATGCCAACTCTGTGGAAAGAATTATTGGTATAGCTGAATATTTGCTGAGGCCAAAGACTAAGGTATTGGGTTGGCCAAAAAGTTTGTCTGGGTTTTTCTGTAACATCGTATGGAAAAACCCGAACAAAATTTTTGGCCAACCCAGTATATGGCTGACTTGTGCGTGTGTATAAAGCTAAGACTGATACACACACACACACACACACACACACATCTATATCTTAAATATGGGTTCAAAACCTCGACCCATAGCAAGATTTTGTACTGGTCCTTCCCTTATTTCCCAAAGATGATTCTTCTAACAGGAAAACCTCCGTCTTACAGTCTGCTACTCACTTCACCAAATTAGAACTATTTGAAGTCTAGCATAACTTTCTAGTTTTTTCTAGTCTAGATGGGTATACCAAGAGCTGATCTGGAAAGAAAACAGGTCGAGAGGAGCAGGGGATGGTAGGAAGATGGTGCTTCCACCTTTGTTCTGCTTTCTGGCAGAGGCACCATGTCTGAGCCCTTGCTCCTCCTGGGTCCCACCTAGGAAGCAACACTCAGTCTTCTCTCCTTCCTCTCTCCTTGGGCCACTTACATTGGCATGTGCACAGAGTCCAGATTTTCCTTGTGCTCTTGCATCCGGACTGGGGATTTCATGCCTACTTGACGGTACTTTTTCTCAGAGATATTCTGAGCTTTTTCTCTGAGAGAGGGCAGCAGAGTAGACATGACTGGAGAGCGCATGTTAATGGCTTTTTTCATCGCTGGGCACTTTGCCATCATTCTCCTGGGGGTAGGGGTGACATTTAGGTCACATCATCTTGTTTTCTAGAAATGTCCTTGAGCTTGGGAGAGTCAAAAGGTCACACCTGAATTGTACAAAAGTCATGCGTTTCTTTTCCCCTCCTGACTCTTCATCCTCGCGCTTCCTTTGGGGAATGTTGAACATGTCGGAACGAAAGAGCCTCCCTATTTCTTCCTCAATCTCTGTGAAGCGTTGACGTCGGAAGACAATCCAGGCTACATACGTACAGAAAGTATAAAAGGACTATGACAGAAACAGATGAGAATCGGAACCCACAGTTATGACATGAAAAGCTCCCACCTGTCTATAGAACACTACTAAGTAGACGCAAACCCAGGTGCCCCGCTCTCTCCACATGCCTGAAGGGCTGCAGAAAATTATACATGTATTCACCTTTGCAGGAGGAAAATCAGACCAAAGATTTAAGAAGTGGCACACAGCTTATTAGTATCCTTTGTAGAAAGGATATTCATTAAAAATAGGTGCCTGACAAATGTCTATTCGTTGTTGCTATACTTCATGTTTCATATCAAACAGCAGAGCCCCTAAACGTGACTCACCTCAAAGAATTTCCAGTCTTTTTGTGTATCTGATATTTTCCCCCTGAAATAGAACAAATCACAACTATAGGTTGGGAAGGGAAGTTCAATATTTCAGTGATCTAGGCAACCCCTTATCTTCAAAAGGTCTTTTGCAGATTATTACCTGTGGTCCCATACCTATTTAGTCACATAAATGCTATCAAAAGGGATTGATAATGAGTGCCAATGTCTTTTTCTTCAACTTCTTAGGTTATCCAGATCAAAACCTCTAGTGTTTGGTCAAAAGTTAATCAACATATCCTGTGATAAACCATAATGGAAAAGAACATGAAAAAGAATGTATATATATATATATGTATAACTGAATCAATTTGCTATACAGCAGAAATTAACACAACATTGTAAATCAACTATTAAAAAAACTAAAAAAAACCCCACTGAAGTGGGGTTCATAAAAAAGCTAATCAATATAAATTCAGGATAAACAAACCAGCCCTCACTGTATTCTTCCAAATGTTTCTAGTAATGTGAGTGTTAGGGAGGTGAGGAGAGTGGAAAGGTGGTGAACAGGTAACACAAGGTGTTAGTAGGTATGGAAGTAAAGAGCTAGAGGCTAAGTCTAAAATAAAGAAAAAGAAAAAAAAATCTTAAACAATGGTTATGGCTATTGGGTACAGAAAGAATCAGAAACAAAACAGACACAGGTCTATCTATGCCATACAATCAACTGGCTGGGAAGAAAAGTGCGCTCTTCCTTCTGAACAAGTTATGTAGACCGAGCCTTGTCTCTTAAAGGTAGGCAAACGCCCAAGAGTCCTTGCAACACAAATTCATTGTTAAGGGTACTGGCATGGGCACACTTAGTAAACTTGGCCTCCCTCTCCATTCAGAACACAGGCCATCTAATTCTGATTGCCAGCCTTGGGAAAGCAGCCATGGCCAGGGGAGGACTTGAGAGTTGAATGACGGGGCTATGCACCTGCAGTCACTTGATCAGTCTTGGGGGCCAAGGCCAGACCCAGGGCACTCCAAGGTTGATCCTGGGTCTGCTTCTGCTTTTGCTTTGGGTTTCCTTGGAGTAACTGACTCCTAGGATTGGCCCTGGTATCAGGTTCTCCAGAACTGTCCCGACTCCCATGGTCTGGGGAAGTTGACCCAAACTCCTCAGGACCTCCAGCTTTTTCACAGAGACTTCATGGTCTGTATGGGCCCAAACTAGCCCTCCATTTGGAGGAAACACTGAAGAGGTGGTTCAGCTTTTCCTGGGGTTAGTCCCTCCCCTCTGGCAGATGCTTCATTTCCTCACGTGCAAGTCTTCGACGAAGAATTAAGGCAACAGTAATTACAGTGAACATTTACTAAATATGGACTATGTGCCAAATACTATGCTAAGCCCTTTACATTTATGATCACATTTAGTTCTCACAAGATTGCATGATTATTCCCACTTTACAGGTGGGGAGACTGATGTTGAGACTGAAGTCCAAAGACATATATTTAATTAGGGACAGAGTCTGAACTAAAAATCAGGCCTGTCAGGTCTCCACATTTGTCCTTGTAACCCAGAATGCTAGGAAAATAAGCTTTTTCTTTAAAATATTTTAGAGATAAACCATTAAACAACAGAGCCCAGCAGAAACTTTTTAGGACAAGCCTCCTTCTGTGTCACCTAAAGCCTTTACCCAACAAGAGTGCTTCTGTGGTATTCCCGCCCTTCCACTGCCTCTGCCAGCTGAAACCAGAGACCATGCACACCTGTCAAGCGGAAACCAACCAAACTCTGGTTTTGGAATACTGAGTTGGCCTGTGTCCTTGAGAGAAGGTTTAGAGCAGCATTTATGCTGGCACAACCCAAACCTGCACCACCTTAGCAAGGTTTTGAAATGACAGAGTGACTGACCAGGAAACACACACTTTCTCTCCTTTGCTTTTGTTTTTCTTTTTTTAAACATTAGAAGAGAAGGTACCATGAACCTCCTCTCCTTTCCCTCAAGTTGTCACAAAACTGGGACTTTCTGTCTTAAAGTCCAGAGCAAACTGATATAGCTCACAGTGCAGAAATTAAGAACAGAATGTAGTGAGTTTCTTCTGACCATTCTTTTTTTTTTTTTTTTTTAATTTCTTTTGACCATTCTGATTTAGCTCTGCATGTAAAACTGAAATGAGTTCGGGAAATGGAGACAGAGAATGAGTACATTTGGGAATGAGCACATTTAAATCTTCCACTTCATCTCTTGCTGGTGAATCCTGAGTCATTTTCCTTTTTTAAAAAATTATTTTTATATTTTAATTTTATACATATAAAATAACTATAAATATATTCTATAATTTTAATAAGTACATAATAATTATAAATTGGTTATAAATTTAGAAAGGTACTGAGTATAAATAACAAACTTAGGACCTCCAAATCCTCTACAAATTGAAACAGGGTTGATAACAGCACAATCCAATAGAAATATAATGCAAGCCACAAATGTAACTTAAAACTTTCTAGGAGCCACAGTAAAAAGAAACAGGTGATATTAATTTTAATAATATATTGTACCCCAACCCCCCAAATATTATCATTTCAATATGTAATCAATATTTTAAATTATTAATGAGATATTTTATTCATTTTTAAACTTTTTGCATAGTGTATATTTTACACTTACAGCACATTTCAACGTGGACCAGCCACATTCCAAGTGCTCAATAGCCACACGTGGCAACTGGCTGCCGTGCTGATCAACAAAGATGCTGTACATTTACCCGTGAAGGCGGAATCCAAAGGAAAGAGGGGAAAGCCAAGCTGTTGGTAAACCCAGAGACTGTCAGTGGCCTGTTATGTGCTTTCTTATTCCTTCTTGCTATATTAGACTCTTAGCTCTAAACCAAAATGAGGAGAGCTTATATTTTTAGTCATTCCTGAAGGGGTGCAAAGCCTAGGGCCAGACCCTTGGGGTTCTGGGCTGGAGAGAGAAAAAAACTGTGCTCCCACTTGCCCCCTGCTGCCTTAGGTGAAGTCAGGTTTTTTTTTGTTTGTTTTTGTTTTTTTGTGGTACGCGGGCCTCTCACTGCTGTGGCCTCTCCCGTTGCAGAGCACAGGCTCCGGACGCGCAGGCCCAGTGGCCATGGCTTATGGGCCCAGCCACTCCGCGGCATGTGGGATCTTCCTGGACCGGGGCACGAACCTGTGTCCCCTGCATCGGCAGGCGGACTCTCAACCACTGCGCCACCAGGGAAGCCCCAAGTGAAGTCAGGTTTAAATGATGGTCAAGGCCTGCTCTGTACAAGGGAAGAGAAATTTCAAAGGAATGTGTTTGGGGGAGGGAAAAGAGGCCTTGGTGCAAGTGACTGGAGGTGGCAGGGGGAGGGCTTAAAGATGATTTAAACACCTGAGCTTCAAAGAAACGCCCTTCTCCCCATCCTCATCCCCACAGCCAGCCTCTTTGGTCACCGGTCAGGTGACAGCTGCACTGACCACAGAGGAGGAGGGTAGAGGTGGGGTTGGAGCCAGAATTGGCCATAACCAAAGATCAGATCTAATTCTATGGCTTGTGCCATGAGGAGGTTTTCTTATCTACCATGGAAAACACAGAGAGCTTTTACCGAACATGTTTATCAAAATTTTGCCACAGCTTTTGTAATATCAGGATTTCACAGATGCATTTAGAATAGAAAGGCATGGCCTCCTACTTCTCAAGAAACATGAAAGCACTAAATTAACAGCCCCCAAATTGCTGGTTCTACTGAAATCGTTAATTTAGCTCCAGGGATAAGGTGATCTAGTCCAATATTGAGTATGCATACATTAGAGAGAAAAATTAGAAAATACACATGAAAATGTTCTCATGCAAATATCAGCTTGTTCACATTGGGAAGAAGTTAAATAATGATATGTTAAAATCAGGTAATCACTCACAACTGGCAAAAACATTGTCCTTATTTCTCCTAGATAAAAACAACCAAAAGAGCAATATAAACTTCATTCAAGGACACAATCAACACCCACGGCCAATTAACAACTTTTACTGGTAAGGACATGCTATAATCTGTTTTCCTCAATATCCTCTGTTCAGCAATTTGACCTGTATAAAATTTGTTATGTGAATGGTGGCTGGTGAGCTCCAAACTGATTTCTCCAAACTGCTATCCAACAAGCAGGAGGAAAGTAGGTGACGTTGCCTACAATGGCAAAAAAGACCAACATCTCCTGGAAATGAGCTAGTACTAAACTGAGGCAATCACTTACTTGCAAACATAAGTTCCTTTAAAAGTTTGTATAAAAAATATATTGTAGGGACTTCCCTGGTGGCGCTGTGGTTGAGAGTCCGCCTGACGATGCAGGGGACATGGGTTCGCGCCCCAGTCCGGGAAGATCCCACATGCCGCGGAGCGGCTGGGCCCTTGAGCCATGACCACTGAGTCTGCGCGTCCAGAGCCTGTGCTCCGCAACGGGAGAGGCCACAGCAGTGAGAGGCCCGCGTACCGCAAAAAAAAAAAAAGATATATATATATATACATTGTAATAAAAAGGTACTGTTAAAAGTACAACTTGAGGTTCTATATCTAGGAAACTAAAAGATATGATAAAATCTCTAACTATGGGGCTTCCCTGGTGGCATAGTGGTTGAGAATCCACCTGCCAATGCAGGGGACACGGGTTCGAGCTCTGGTCCGGGAAGATCCCACATGCCATGGAGCAACTAAGCCTGTGCACCACAGCTACTGAGCCGGAGCTCTAAGAGTCCATGAGCCACAACTACTGAGCCTGCCTGCTGCAACTACTGAAGCCCGCGTGCCTAGATCCCGTGCTCCGCAAAGAGAAGCTATAGCAATGAGAAGCCCGCGCACCGCAACGAAGACTAGCCCCCGCTCGCCACAACTAGAGAAAGCCCGTGCGCAGCAACGAAGACCCAACACGGCCAAAAATAAATAAAATCAATAAATTTATTTTTTAAAAATCTCTAATTATGATACATTTACAGTTTGTTTTTCATCCCCAAATTAGTTAGCAATGCCTATGTTCTTTTAAAAATTGAACAATATGGGCAATAAATTAAAAAAAATTTTTTAGAGTAGGTGTTTTTTTAACCTTGTTATGGACTGAATGGTTGTGTCTCCTCCTACCATCCTAATGCATGTGTTGAAGCCCTTAAACCCCCCAATGTGGTGGTGCTTAGAGGCAGGGCCTTTGGGAGATAATTGGGTTTAGATGAGGTCATGAAGGTGGGGCCCCATAATGGGATTTTTGTCCTTTTAAGAAGAGGAAGAGAGACTGGGGTTCTCTCTCTCCACCATGGGGGACACAGTAAGAAGGCAGCTATCTGCAAGCCAGGAAGAGGACCCTCACCAGAACCTGACAATGCTGGCATCCTGGTCTCAGACTTCCAGCTTTCAGAACTATGAGAAAATAAATTTGTCATTTAAGCCATCCAATCTGTGACAATTTGTTATGGTAGCCTGAGCTGACTGATACAAAACTTAAATTCTAGTTTTCTTAATTAGAAGTGACGCTTTAAAGACAGAAGAAATTAATGTTGAGAAAAGGTGATTTTTACAAGTGATTAAATAGGAAAATTTATAAAGCTGACTATAATTTTACTACAATACCTTTCTTTTTTTTTTTTTTTTTTTTTTTGCGGTACGCGGGCCTCTCACTGTTGTGGCCTCTCCCGTTGTGGAGCACAGGCTCCGGAGGCGCAGGCTCAGCGGCCATGGCTCACGGGCCCAGCCGCTCCACGGCATGTGGGATCTTCCCAGACCGGGGCACAAACCCGTGTCCCCTGCATCGGCAGGCGGACTCTCAACCACTGTGCCACCAGGGAAGCCCTACAATACCTTTCTTAAAAGTTTTGTCAAGAAGAGAAAACACCACTTCTTCCTAAATAAGGGAGTCTGTGGCAAGCTGAATCTCTACCAACAGCTCTAGGGACCCGGAAAGGCCTTCTGTATTTGGGCCACAGGAATGTTTTTTGATGCTTAACTCTCAATCCCCAATTTTAAATCTCTCTCTATTCCTTCTACTTCTACACCTCACAAGAAAGTTCTGACCAGGCCAAAGGGAAGCCCTCAAGCCAGTCACCCCCGCGAGGAGTCCCACGTCTGGCAGGAATGAGCCTGCTTTAGTGTCCCCGCTGCCCTCAGACATTGGCTGGAGACAGTCCATGGGAAGAGTGGCCTCAGCACAAACCTGGTGGTGGATTCAGAGTGCAGCAGCAGGGGCCGCTGGTCAATTACACCCTGCACTGTAGCAGATCTGAGTGGCACGTTTTCATGGCTGCTGCACTAGAAGACAGCACTAAACCTGTCAACTCCATAAAAGAACTGAACATAGCAGTGAAAACTCTCAAGAGCAGAAATGATGTAGTAGAATAAAGAATGAATGTTGCTGGAGATGTATTAAGAGGGCATTCCCGGGGCTTCCCTGGTGGCACAGTGGTTGAGAGTCTGCCTGCCGATTCAGGGGCCATGGGTTCGTGCCCCGGTCCGGAAAGATCCCACATGCCGTGAAGCAGCTGGGCCCGTGAGCCATGGCCGCTGAGACTGCGCATCCAGAGCCTGTGCTCCGCAATGGGAGAGGCCACAACAGTGAGAGACCTGCGTACCGCAAAAAAAAAAAAAAAAAAAAGAGGGCATTCCCAAATCATGGTAAACCACACAAAGTGAATCACAGAGATGGTAGACGTGGGAAGCAGACTGAGTATAGCTACCACTGTGGACAAGAGGGATGCAAGAGAAGAGAAATGGCCAGCAATACCAAAATATAACCAAAAAACAAAGACAATGAGCCTGAACTGAAAATACATTGATATAAACATTAATAAACATCAAGTCCCTATTTGAGAGAAATCTCACATGCATTTTTGTTTTTAAACTTTATAGACCAATGTATGTCCTTATAAATAGCCAAGAAGAGTGGAGAGAACATACGCTTGCCCCTTAGACCCTGGAGAAGCCTGGAGAGAACCTATTCCAACTAAACAATGAAGTTATTAAACCAATACAATCTCTGTCCTACCTGATGTTTCTTTTTGTAGGTGGAAGGAAAAGGTTTCAAGACTCAGAAAAACTGAAAAAAGAAAAAATTTAACCACATGGAATTGTTATAAAGTTCACTACATGAAAGGGTAGAAATCCACACTCACATGAAAGACATTAAAATGCAGATAGAGTAAAATGTTTAGTAAGGGTTATTGGTAATGATAAAAAATAAAGTAAAATAAATTGGAAAAACCAGGTGAGAACAGCAAAGTATAATATAGAATTTCATTAAGCATTTTAGATTCTCAAACTATAACAAAGCAGTGGGGACAAATCATACAACCTTAAGAGAGAACAGAAAAACAGTAAATATCATAGTCTAGGTCTCAAAAGATCCAACAACTTGTTTGATAATGCAAGGCACTTTGTTTTGGCTGTGTTGGGTCTTCGTTGCTGCACATGGGCTTTCTCTAGTTTCAGCGAGTGGGGGCTACTCTTTGTTGCGGTGCACGGGCTTCTCATTGCGGTGGCTTCTCTTGTTGCAGAGCACGGGCTCTAGGCGCACGGGCTTCAGTAGTTGTGGCACGCGGGCTCAGTAGTTGTGGCTCGCGGGCTCTAGAGTGCAGGCTCAGTAGTTGTGCTACACGGGCTTAGCTGCTCCGTGGCATGTGGGATATTCCTGGACCAGGGATCGAACCCGTATCCCCTGTATTGGCAGGTGGATTCTTAACCACTGTGCCACCAGGGAAGTCCTCCATATTGCAAGGCACTTTTTAAATCGCCCATAGTCCCTTTACTCTAAAAAATTACCTGTTTTTCCATTTATTTTCTTGTCCATAGTAACATCTATTCTTGAACAGGACTTTTAAAATTTAAACATATACATCATATTTAAATATGCATTCTCTTTGACAGGGGAATTCTACTGTAAAAAATTTATCTTTAGGACAAACTAGACAAGTACATCAAATATAGGTATAAGAAAGTTCATTGTGGTGTTATTCCTAATATTTAAAAAGGAAATATTCCAACTGTTCATCAATAAGTTAAATATATTTGGAATACCAGGAAGCCATTAAAGGTGATGTTGTAGAGTTATATTTACTACCATATTCCACAGATTAATAGCAATAACAATAATAACAACAAAAAAGGAATAATAATAGCTAACTTTACTGAATACATAGTATGTACCAAGGATGGGTCTAAGTGTTTTATATGTATTATATCATTTAATTTTCACAACTGGTCTATTAAGTAAGTTTGTTATTGGGTATATTTTACAGGTGTAATGTTATAGAATAATAAATTCTGGGCTTCCCTGGTGGCACAGTGGTTGAGAGTCCGCCTGCCGATGCAGGGGACACAGGTTCATGCCGCGGTCCGGGAGGATCCCACATGCCGCGGAGCGGCTGGGCCCGTGAGCCATGGCCACTGAGCCTGCGCATCTGGAGCCTGTGCTCCGCAATGGGAGAGGCCACAACAGTGAGAGGCCCGTGTACCGCAAAAAAAAAAAAATTCTATTTATTTATGTAAAATTGTGTGTCTGGGTGTGCATATAGAGATGTCTGAAAGGATAATAAATGAAATGTTGACAACAGATCTACCCTTTCCTTTTTATGTATTGATTAATTATTGTATACGACTATGCATTAATTTTATAAAAAGAAAGAACGAAACTATTTTTGAATATATAGGGAAACAATGAGTTATCTTCTCGACATGATAAATAATTCATCACTTAAACTAAGGGTCAATACAATAAGTAAATAGCATGTGCTAGCTTATTCTCTTTTATAACAGAAAAAAAGTAAGGCTGACTTCAGTCACTTCTTTAATGGAATTACATACAGGAAATGCTACTACTATAGCTAATTAAAATTTTTAAATATGACTCTAGGAAAAAATGAAATTAAAAACTACCTTTTACAGATGATATGATTATATACCTAGAAAATCCAAGGAGATAAATTAAAATTTTACATAGGCAGGAAATGTGTTTAACATATGTGTCATAGGTTATGACATAAACTGATAAAACCAAATGCATTCTTATATATTTTTGTCATCAAAAATATATTACCAAACATGCATCAACAGGGAAATAATCAGTTAATGATAATAAATCCATAATATCCATGGTTTAAGAACTATTCCATTTTTAAAAAAGAATATGGTAGATCTATGTGTACTAATTTTCAAAAATATCCAAGATTTATAAGTGAAAAAAGCACATTTCAGAATGACAGCATAGCATTATCCAATGTATTTAACAACAACAATGTAAATGCATACGTATAATTGGATAGAAAACCAAGAGGACATACATCGAGTCAGAAGTAACAGTACTTACTTCTGGGGAGAGACTGATATTGAAGGATGGTGGAGGAAGTAGGGAGACTTTAATTTTTAACTCTACAATACTAACTAATTATAAACTATATACATAACTATTTAAATTTTTTACCCTTAGGATATGTTCATGAAGTATTTATACAATTAAAAACAAATAAATAAACCAAAACTTCACACTGGTATTTAAAAACTTGATTACGTGAATACATAAGTGCTAATCTAATTTAGGACCACACAAATTTCTTTAATGATTACTATGTAAAACTTTAATGGACAAAATAAAGAACAATATGAATAAATGGAGAATACAACTTACAGCTCTTTGAGAGGATTCAATATAGCAAAGATGACACTATTTCCTAAGCTAAAGTATAGGTCTTAATACAATAAACAATAAAAGGTTCTTGGTAAATATTGCTTAGAACTTGATTAATAGTGAAATTGATCTCAAATAGGCCAGATCACCAAATACAAGGTTTCTGGAGGTAATAGGAGTGAGTACTTGTTTTCAGCTAAATCACCTCCTTTCCAGCCCAGCTCACTGCCTGAACTCCCTGAGGTCCACTGCTCCTCGCCTTTCCTGCTTTGGGTGCCCAATCTCTGTCTATATCTCTATTGCACCAGTCACTGGTCTCCTTACCTGATGACCCCTCCAATAGACTGTATGCTCCTTGAAAGGAGAGACCATTTTCCTTGTACCCTGGCACTTAGCACCACAATTACCACAGAGCAATAATGTTTGTTGAATAAAGCAAAGCAAAATATAAGCTGTATAGTTCTGATGTTTAAAAGAGAAAAACTAATCCAAAAAATTCAATAGGAATTCCCTAAAATGGGTTAAAATATTAGAAAAATTCAACATCTAATAAACAAGAAATGTTACAGTGGAAAAAAATCACTAATTAATATTACAGGAAAGTTGGCTATTAGTAAAGAAAAAATAGATTCATAGCTCATCTGATCAGATATAACAAATTTCAAATGGATCAAAGCTTTTGTTTTTTAATTCTATTTTTAAAAACTAAGAAAGAAAGGTGAGGAGTTTAGCCTGGAAATGAACAGAATGAACCCAGGAATGCAAGAACTTGTATGACTATTGAATAGCATCAGAAACAAGGTGGAAATGTTCAAATAAATAAAAACTTAAAACATTTTCATAATGTGTAAAAACGTAAATATCAAAATGAAAGCAACAAACTAGAAAAAACAAGTAACCAATCCTTGCTATATGAAATATAAATTATACAAGTTCCCAGTTTCCACTTGATAGATGGTTAAAACTAGAGAAGGAACAGGCAATAAATTATTTTACACAAAAAAAGAACACAACAAACTCTATAGTCATGAAAAATATTCAGTCAAATAAAATATCCTTAAGATTTTTATATACCTTTAAGCTATCAAAAATATTAAACTAATAAAAACAAGTATGCTTATTGCTTATGGTGATAAAGAATGTTTTAACCTTTTAAAAGGACAATCTGGCAATATGTAACAAGAGCTATAAAATTGTTCATGCCTTCCAGATAAGTATATTCTGGTAATAAGCCAGCCCAAATAAACAGCCCAAATGAACAAAGTTATTTATATAAAGATATTCAATGCAAAAACATTAGAAAGCAGAAAAACTGAAACCACACAAATGTACACAAGAGGAATGGTTAAGCAAACTGGTATATTATACAATAGAATGACTACAGTTGTTATTCAAAGCGGTAGGTGAGATTATATAAGCAGATTAATAGAAGAAGGTACACAGAAAAAATGTGGAACACAAAAAAAGTATGTACAATACAAATATTTGTATTTTGAAAATGTGGGGGAATGTGGAGAGAGAGAAATCATGTACTGGGTTCTTTTCCAATAAAGTTTTTAAAACATTTGAAAGGTCTGGCCATGACCATGGCATGGATCTTGAGCCTGTTGTGAAACTACTACTTAAGAGAAGGAGATTTTGGGTTAAGGATTGGAGTTTTCTCTCCTGTGACCCCAAACTTTCCTGTGATAAGACACTTTAAAATTTTAATTACAGTAGTGTATGAACTGTTATCCTAAGGTAAAGATTACCTTCCCACAAACAGGGTCATCTTACAACTCCCACCTTATGCACTTATACCCACAACTGTTGCTGCAAAACAAGCAGCACAAGGGGAGGGGACACACCCAATACCCGCTTCAACACTGGCCCATCACTCGGCCTCCTGCCCAAGGCAGCCAAGTGGCCCTTGTCTGACAGCAAGAAGCCTTTCTGGCAGAAAGCAAGATTTCATTGAACTGATATAACCTGAGAGAAATTTAAACCCAAATAGTAGAAGGTTGTTAAAACATCTGCCACACCTGAAACTAACACAATATTGTAAATCAACTTTAATTTGAAAAAAGAAAAAAATATATCAGCCAAGATTCTGGGATTCTTCCTATACTCATTTGGCTCTCTCAAACAAGACGTCACATGTGTTTGGGACAGAGTCTCAGCTGAGCCCAGTGATTCTGTACAACAAAAAAGGAACCTTTCTCAGGGGCACCAAAAGTCAAAGCTAAGGGTTGTAAGGATGTGGATCTACACACAAGTGAGGATCTAACAAAATCCTAAGTGGGGACTTACTTTCCGCAGCACATGTGATGCTTATCAGGCATTCCCAAGCCCAGGACGAGGACACAGTACTTCTGTGCCAAGTATTTCTGTGCTGCTTCTAACTTACTGATAACCAATTCCATCTCTTTTTTCTCCACAAGGCCCCTGAAAAGAAAAACAATAATCTGGATTAATGTTGGCAAATGTCTATATTAATTAGTAAAAAGTCAGAAGTATAAACTATTTTGAAAGAAACCGAAGTGAGTCAACACATCTCACTTATCATTTCATTTATTTTATTTGAGCTGTGGCAGAGAAAGTTCCTCAGAGTCCTTTGATATTTATCATTGTAATCAGCCTCTCAAGTTTATGCTGAATATTCATTTTAATAGATTCTTTATAAATTGTATATGTATCCTCAATTTTATACACAGGAAGTCCTAATTTATATAGAACAGCTCAACTAACAAATTCCCTATACTAGTTTCTGTGGCAATTAGCAGCCAATTTTCCTGCTGTTTTGCTAAAACAGCCATGGAGACTCTTTCCCACCTTAGCTTCCCCTGGGTTTCTGATGTTATTACTAAGTTCGGGGGCTCAATGTTTGAACTACTCAACGTTTGCCCACCTTCAGTTCTGTGTTTGCTAAGGAGGCATCTGTGGAATACCACTCTGGGAACTTTGGCATCAATTACAATCACCTTGCTTCCCTGTGAAAACACAGCCCCAGTTCCAATTGAATTGCAAATGTACTTTCTAAAAGGCAACCTGTTTTTAGGTTACAGCATGTCTGAAGCCTAATTTTAGACATTATTGCGGTACAGTACAGTAGGAAACATTGCCGACAATACATTCCAATGATTGCTATTGAAAAATGAAGCGTCACTAACTTTTTCCCTGCCTTTTTGTTTTCAAAAAGATAAAAGCCAAACGAAATGCACTCTAAACAAGAAAGACAACATACTGCCCCTTCTGATGTTAACCACTAGACTGACGGCGTGAAGATAAGCTGTGGGGAAAGGCGGTGGGTTTAAGGATAATATGGATGTTTCAAAGCACAAAACATTATCACTGTGGTGAGAAGGCCTGTGAGTAATTGGAATAAAATGAGTTTCTGGAATAGACAACTTTAAATACCCAAATATCATATAAACCCAACACACACACCCATGAGCACCCCGGTGACCATCACTGTGCCTGCCTCCCTGTTGCCTTCCCTCATCCTCACCCCTGCTTTGCCAGACCTGCCTATAGTTAATCTCTTCTTTTGCTGTTGAAAACAAAGCAAACCAAACAACAACGAAGAAATGCTTTGAAACGTTTCCGCCAATGGTTCTCAAGTTTTAATATATGTAAGAATTGCCTGGGGTATTTGCTAAAAGTGCAAATTCCCAAGGCCAGCCCCTCTTCCAGATTTTGGTTCAGTAGGTCTGGGTAGAGCCTGGCATTTAAAATAAACCCAGGTATAACCCTTTGGAAAAATTTTTAGTAATAATTTCAAGTGCCATACAATTGGTCATAAACTTTGATCCAATAATCTCTCCTGGAAATTTATTCTTTGTAAAAAATCATCCAAAGTTAGGGGAGAAATCTAATGCATGAAGATATTCAATGCAATTATTATTTATCTATTTGACTATCAGAAAAACTGGAGACTCCCAAAATATATAAAATAGAGGGATAATAGTAGTAGTAATACAGGCTGTAGTAATAGAGCCAAGTACTATTTAAGGATTTGACATTAACCTAACATATGAGTCCCCCTGTGGGATTGAAGCCAGGCACTAAAGTCTGTACCCTTAACCACTATACTACATTGCTTCTTAATAGGTAGGTCAATAAGTTATTAACATACAGCAGCTTGATGGAAAGTTATGCCACCATTAAAAATTATAATTACAAAGATTGTAATAACTTGAAGATACTTACGATATGTTTAAAACTGCATACATAATTGTACCTTTGTTCAGAAGCTGTAAGTCCTAATTACAAATGGATAAACTTGGGGACAGAGAGCCGAGTTGATTGGTAAGGGATGTGGGGACACCACACAGTGGTTTAGGCAGAGACTTTGGAGTTAGAGACCTGGGTTCTAGCCTCAGCTCCATCACTAACTTGGCATGTACACCAGCCAGCCATTTAACCTCTCTGAGCCTTAGCTTCATCATCCGTTAAGTGCGGATAAGGTTTTTTCTTCTGGAATTAGGGCATTTAGTCATCTAAGACCATCAAAGTGTATCTTTAATATCCTTCTGTAACTCTTCCTGCTCTCCTCTCACAGGTTATAGGCTTTCCTTCCAAGGCCCAACCACTAGGCTAAGATAATATGCATTAACTCATCTAATCTGGACAATAACTGTAAAGTGGATGCTTCTATTATCCCTATGTTATACCTCACTATTTTGACGGAAATTAATTTTTTTCTTAAAGTTATTTATATCCAGATATCTCAATGTAATTTATATTTGTTTTTATTATAATAAATAAACCAACTGACTACTGGAAGCTTGAAAATGAAAAGTTGTTATGCTTTTTTTAGAATCACACCACAGAACCATTAATTTTTGTGTGTGTGTGTGGTATGTGGGCCTCTCACTGCTGTGGCCTTCTCCCGTTGCGGAGCACAGGCTCTGGATGCGCAGGCTCAGCAGCCATGGCTCACGGGCCCAGCCGCTCCGCGGCATGTGGGATCTTCCCGGACCGGTGCACGAACCCGTGTCCCCTGCATCGGCAGGTGGACTCTCAACCACTGCACCACCAGGGAAGCCCAGAACCATTAATTTTAAGGCTTGGATTTTTCTTTGTCATTCTGTAACTGATTCCTCCCATGAAGGTCTACCATACGTCACTGGGTTCTAATAATTTTTAGTATATTTTATTTTATTATTTTTTAATAATTTTTAAAAATTTATTTATGGCTGCGTTGGGTCTTCGTTGCTGTGTGCGGGCTTTCTCTAGTTGTGGCGAGCAGGGGCTACTCTTCGTTGCAGTGCACAGGCTTCTCATTGCGGTGGCTTCTTTTGTTGTGGAGCACGGGTTCTAGGTGTGTGGGCTTCAGTAGTTGTAGCATGCGGACTTAGCTGCCCCGCAGCCTGTGGGATCTTCCCAGACCAGGGCTCAAACTCGTGTCCCCTGCATTGGCAGGCGGATTCTTAACCACTGCGCCACCAGGGAAGCCCTTTAGTATATTTAAAAAATAACTAAGAAACCTTTCTTCTGTTATCTATTTCTATAAGTTAAGAAATGAAACAATGTCTTTGCTTTTTTAAAAAATTTTTATTGGAGTATAGTTGCCTTACAATATTGTGTTAGTTTCTATTGTTCAGCAAAGTGAATCAGCTATACATATACACATATCCCCTCTTTTTTGGATTTCCTTCCCATTTATGCCACCACAGAGCACTGAGTAGAGTTCCCTGAGCTATACAGTAGGTTCTCATTAGTTATCTATTTTATACATAGTATCAAGAGTGTATGTATGTCAATCCCAATCTCCCAATTCATCCCGCCCCCCCAACAATGTCTCTGCCTGATGAGCAATAACCCACAGAATTAGAAAAAAACATACAAAATATAAGCTAATATGCTATCAAAGTCTAATAATAGACTTTGAAATAGTAAGACTCCTCACACCTTCTGAGCCCACAGCTGGCTTGAGCCCATTTGCTTGCTACCACAGAAACACTTCATGTTCTCTGGCTGCTCTGCTGGATGTTGCATATTATAATGGCTTTACTGTATTAGTAGTGTTTGAATTATTTATTTGGTTCTATACAAAACTGCTATCCCAAGACATTTATCTATCCACAAACTTTTTCAAACTGCTTGTTTATATGCAAGGATTTTGCATTTTGAAAACATTCTACAACAACAAATGGATGACTCTATCCAGCATTCCTAACAGCAAAATCACTGGGTCGGTTCCACATATACTGGGGAGGGCAGCCTGGGCACTGGGAAAGTTCCATGGCCTGCAAAGGTCACCAAGCCTGAGAGGCATTGTTCTGCTCTGGACTCTGAGTTCCCAGATTCTTGCCCTGGATAGCACCAAGCCACCTCCACCTAAAGTGATTAAATTCTTCACATGTAGCCTAAGAAGTCATTTTCTTCTATGATATGTAATATCATTTTGGTCATATCTGTTAATTTTTTTAATTCTTAGTTTTTTTCATTAGATGCTTACAAACCCTTTAGCAAGAACTTTGTAAGCATGACAAACATAGAAACAATATCTCTATCTGCACTGTCCAATATGGTAGCTGTGAACCACATGTAGCTACCGAGCACTCACTGACTGTGGCTAGTCTGAATTGAAGTATATTGTACTTGTAAGATAGACACCATTTCAAACACTTACTACAAAAAAGTAAAGTATTTCATCAATAACTTCCTAGTATTGACTACAAGTTGCAATGATAATATTTTTGAGTCATTGGGTTAAATAAAATATCTTGTTAAAATTAATTTCACCTGTATCTTTTTACATTTTAAAAATATGGCATCAGAAAAGTTTAAATTACATATATGGCTCTCACATATTGGGCATACTCTTCTATTGGGCAGTGCTGGTCTATATTATTTGCAATATTTAGTTAACAGAATACCCATCTGAATTATTCAGTCAGCTTTAAAACTGGTGAACTCCTCCCTGTAAAATGTTTTAGCATACTCTGAGATTTTTAAATTTCCATCATCTCTTTACCCTAGACAAAAGTTAGTTTTAATACTGGCAGTGATAAAGCTTTAAAGTGCACTACAGGGAATTCCCTGGCAGTCCAGTGGTTAGGACTCGGTGCTTTCACTGCCAGGGCCTCGGGTTCGATCCCAGGTCGGGGAACTAACATCCCGGAAGCTGCGTGGCATGGCCAAAAATAAATAAATCAATCAATAAAAATAAAGTACACTACAAAATTCTACTTACATCACACAGCTTTTGGGTTTCTTTTCCTGTGAGATTTTTTCCAAGTAATAATATAAATAGTACAACAATGCCATGAGGAAATTGTCAAGATTCTTATTCCTATGGGGAGATTAAAAGAAAACAATGATAACACATTTCAAACATAAAGCTTGTCATAAAAAAATCTATGGGCACACAAGAATAAGTAGAAACTCATGTTACCATACCCATCACACAACTAATTTACCATTTAAAATTCTATCTACTATAACTGTTGAAGATATAAGAAACCTGATTTTCGTAAACAAAATTTTTTGAGAGGTCACAACTGAATTATAGTTTTGCTTACCAATTAGTTTTCATTTTTAAAGTGTTTTTATAATACAGGTAATTTTTTGTTGTTGTTTAAAAAATGTACACAAATGTAACAAGTAAAAAGACTCTTCCCTCACTCCTTTGTCACCATCTTACTCCTTAGTGGTAGTCACTGTTAAGAGTTTGGCATGAATCCGTCCTGAACCTTCTAGAGCATAGGCAATCACATATAAGGTCCTCCCCCACCAGCACACATACATATGCATGAATATACACCTTACTTTTTTTGGTAACAAATGGGATAATGCTGTATATACAAGTCTTTGCAACTTGCTTCTGTCACTTACCTGTGTAGCATGGACCTCTTTCCATGATACCATGTATAGATTTTCCTCATTTTTTTTAAACAGGTGGATAAAATATGCTATAGCTCATAATTTATTTAACTAATCCTCTACTGATGGATATTTAGGTTTTTAAAAAATATTATAGACATTGCTGCAGTAATTATTCTTATAGCCACATCTTTGAGTAACTTCCTAGAAGTGAAATTGCTAGGACATAGAATAGCTGCACATTAAAGTTTCGTATAAGTTTTGCTCTCCAAAAAGACTACATTGATTTACAATCCTATCTCATTTTGTTTTAAAACTAGAAGGCTTTGTTTCTTTCTAAATATTCTTACAAGATTTTTGCTGCTTCCTTTCTAGCCCCAAACGGAAATTCTTACTCTGGCATGCATTCCTTAACCATACCTTGAGAGCAGGATGAAGATGAGCATTGCAGACTTTTTTTTCACAGTATTAATAACTACCTGTCCTAGGTTGGGTTCTCCCAGAAACATACCATGAGACAGATTTTCGAGTAAGTAGTTTACTAGGAAGTGATCACAAGAAACATCAGTAGGGGAGTGGGGAGGTGAGATGGAAAGGGGGTGCTAACAAGTTCGTTATCCTGTGGACCAATGTAGTTCAGTACCATGAGGGATTCTAGGAGACAGCATAGAAAACTTAGAGTTATCCTGACAGATGGAAGCTGGGATATTTATCTACCAACTCTCCCTCCAGCACATCACTGATTGGAGGCTGCTTCTCGGGCACTGACTTCCTAGTGCCCCAAGCTTGCCCTGTAGCTCTCTTTAGCATCTGACATTGCCTTCAGGCAGAGAATCTCAGGTGTTTGCCATACGCAGCCTTTACTGAATGCTGAGGTAATCTGTGAGCGCTGCCCACAGCATAGGATACCCAACTCTCACTAAGCACTTACAAGTGCAGCTGCCATGAGAAGCACCTTCCACATACAGCCACGTGGAGACACCATTACTTCCAATTTTGTATCCAAGGAAACTGAGGCTTGGGAAGATCAAAAAGCTCACCCAGAGTCACACACCTAGTACTTGTTGGGGCTGCCAAACATAACTAGTGGAGAAAACTGATCTTCAGTAAATGAGTATACCCTTTAACCAACATACACATAGTGTAGTCTCAATGGGACTCTGACAACATGCTCACCATACTCCTTGCCCTGGACTTTATTTGGTCTCCTGTGACTTCTGGCTTCCTCTCTTTGGTCTCAGTCTTTGAAACTGTATCCTGAGAGAATGGCTTGCATAGAGCCAGCCCTTTCTCCAAAAATCAGATTTGTCATCATTTATCAGATGGGATGATTTCAAAATAAAGAATAAAAGATTTAAAATGTCTCACAAGCATTACATACCTCATAAATGTTGTAAAAGAACAGATATGCTGCATCTCAGTATCTTGTAGTAAAAGCAAAGCAACAACTGAAAGGAGAAAAGATGGACAATTGAAAGAGGGACAAAGAACTGCCTTAGAGGTTGACACCAGGTAATACATGTAAGGATGATGAAGCAGTTACTCACATTTAGCATCGTGGAGTGTAACGTTGCCCTGCTGACTTTGTTTCTCTAAGCCTTTGGGTGACTTATCGTCTCTTAAAGCAAACCTTTTATCTGTCAACCTGTTTGGGGGATATAACAGTCTCTAGTAGTGCTTTGAAAGGTTTTAGTTGTATTTAATCTACCCTGAGGCACATGAGGTGTTTACTATAAAGTAAGGAGACCCTGAGTGTCATGTGTGGGTTTCATTTAATGTAGGATCATTTTGGAATACATTTTATTAAACATTATATTTACCATGCTAGGGGTAGGAGGAATGCACACTGCTTTACATAAAATGTAAATACCAATTTGATCCGAAATAGATCATTTAAATCATCTATTTTTGGCATAGCTATCATTTGCAGATTTTTTTTTTAAAGAAGCTGAAAATTTGCTAATAGCCAAATTATCACAGGGATACATTACTGGGATCATTGTAACTCCCACCATAATTGTGAAATAGTGCATGTTCCTTCCTTGATGGCTATTTGCATTTCAACCTAGGATGATATTTTCTTAGAGTCTGTAGAGGCTTAAGCCATTCTGCTAAGAGGTGCTATCAGCAACCCTGCCATGGTGCTAAGTTAAGCTACCTGTCTGGAGCTGGACCATCAATTTCAGCAAAGTGAACTGCTTTGCCTTTCTTTCCTCTTTCTTTGAGTTCTACTGCAGGTGTAAAACTGTAATAGAAATGAGAAAATTAGGAACTTAACCTCTTCCCGGGGGAAACTAATCAGAGCATGACCATAGCTCATGGAACCTGAGGACCAGCACATATTGTGAGTGTCCTGGAGAGAATATGAGGCACAGCTGTACTTAATTCATGTATTTACATGTGGTACAATCATCTAGAAAAAGATTAAAAGATCAGACTTTCAGCCTTTACGTATCACTAGCCCCCTGAATACCACCATACACAAAACATTTCCATCCGAAAATGCTGCTGTAACTTCAGGAGAAACAGAAAGCTCGTGATCAGTTTGGAAGGATTTTTTGATTTACTGAGTACTTGTTATGTGCTTCTAAGCACGACCTCATTCAATCTTCACAGCAACTCTATTAGGAAAATATTACTATTATTATAATGTTTACATATGAGAAAGATTGAACCCTAGAAAGATATTAAGTAACTTGACCAAGATCACTTAGCAAGTGCCAAAGCCAGGACCGGACACAGGTTCTCTAGCCACAGAGCTGTGTGTTTACCCACCAGGCAGTCCTGCCCCCCGAGCAGCCACCTCGTTGTCACCGCTGTGGACTCTTCTAGAAGCTTGACTATCTCGAAGAAGGTTTCAGGACCCTTTACTTAACTCAGGGTTGCTTTCACTCTATAGTTTTTGTACAAGCATTACCAAGCAGTAATGGGCCTAACTAACAATGGACCACAATTAAGCAACAAATAAATATGTACTGAGGCCATACTCTGAGTCAGGCATTGCTATAACATTGAAAATAAGTGGTGTCTGATTACAGACAATGCACAGACTCTGAGGATTATCAGCAAATGCTTAATAGGAAAACAGAGAAAAGCGTTTTGAAGACTAGCAGGATGTGGTTCCTGCCTCATAGAGAGTTCATCTTCTAGAATTGTGGTGTCTACCAAATACATTGGTTTGGTGACCACTGTAGATTATGATGTTTATTTTTCTGCCTGAAACAATGCCACGTTGATAACACCACCCAGATGCTTAATCTCTGCCCACAGTTACGTCTCTCTGTTAAGTTTAAGCATAGATACAGTAAGTAGAAGCACTTTTCCCCAGATTTTAGTCATTCCCTAATCATGCATATATTATCATCTCTGTCAACACAACAGTTTTGAAACAACTTCCTTTAAAATTTTTCTGGGATTGGTTACCCACAAAGTCATCATTTTAGAGAAATACCTCCCATGAGAATGATAAACTTAATCAGTTTGGTACTTTCTTCTTCCAGGAGTTTTTGCCAACATCCTGGCCATATTCAGGTTGTAGACTAGGTTAGAATCTAAAAGCATGTACATGATATCACCTCAAGGGAATGATTTTTTGTACTTTTCTTTCTTTTCAGGCCATTGGCACCAAGTTGGTTAGTGGATGTAGAAATTTCTAAACTTTTCATTCTTTCTTGTCCTCTTCTTATCACTGGTCTCCAAGGATTGGGTATTTAGAGGGAGGGTGTGCTGAAATACTGAGGAGGTGGCAGGAAAAAAAGAAATGAAAGGATGCCAAATGGTGATGGTGGGTACCTCCAAAGAGAGATGGGGCAGAGAGGAGGCGTAGTGATGAAGAGAGCTATCTTCCACAGCTGTAGACTTCTGTATTATTTCAGGTTTTTTTTAAATAACAAGTATGTATTGATTTATTATCTGCGTTCCAAAAAAATTTGATAGAGGTATAGAGGAAGAAACAGTACGTTGTTGATACATCCTACTGACAGGCCATTTAGATAGTCTTTAACAAAATCCTCAATTCCCCCAAACATTCAGACATTTTCTAAGAGCTCTTTGAAGTCCATTCTACTTGCCAGATATCTAATGTGTGGCATTAATATAACCATCCTAAACAAGAACACAAAGTTGTTTTCAGTTTTCTCTTGGACCATCACAACATTCTGGCCACTTACAAGCCATTGGCTGTTAACTTTCCTAACAGGCTAAAGAAATCTCAGGTCACCAGCCCTTCCCAGGGTTTCTCTTCTCTAGAAGATGAGAAAATATAGATAGAAACACCCAATTTCAGTTAATGTCAAATGAAATTGCTTCCCTCCTAACCTTGCCTCAGTCCCATCCCTATAATTCAACATTTTTTGCCCTATTAGTTAGTTTGCCTGAGTTGATTTGAGACAAGAGAGCCTTAAGATAAGGAAAGGATACATTTGGGATCTTATAGATCAGGTCTATGAACTAAGTCAAATGAACTTAGAATTATAAAATCATAAGATCATAGAATTTGGGGGTTAGAAGACATCTAAAAGATCATCTAGTACATGGCTATCATTTTACTGATGGAGAACTAAGGCTCAGAGAGGCTGACCATGTCTCAGTACTTCAAACTTGTGGCAGGTAGTGCCTGCTCTTAGCCAGTAGTCTGGCATTTACTGCGAAACCTCTAGTCCTTATTCTCTGACCTCTGGACACGTCTTCCCACACTTGCCTGAGTGGCTTTTCACTTGACTGAAGTCATTCTCCGGATGAGATGGTGAGATGGATTTCTCTTTGTGAGTGTCCTGCCATAGCTCTAAAAGAAGTTCACAGTGCATTTGGAAACATTAAGAAGCATCACTAGTAATAATTAAAAATTGTCCTTTGAACTGCACCTCTGATTGGCTCCCAAACCACAGTGTGACCTAGATCTGTACCTTCTTCCAGTCTCCATAGTCTCCCTCTCAATCGGGCAACCCATTTAGAATCACAGACCACACTGTGTTGATGTGCTTTCCTAATATCACAGCACAGTCACATCATTTCCCTTTGCCCTGAAATAAATGAGAAAAAGCAGTCATGTTTTCTCCTAGAACCCATCACTAAAATGCAGAGGGCTGGACCACTCTTGGCTTCCACACCAGTTAGATCTCTTCAGTGGTTACTAGAGTCTTTTGTTAGGCTATGTTGAAAAACAGAAGTTCAAGGCTTCTGGAGGTGTAGTTTCCTTGGCCGTATGTCCTCAGGGGAGTCCACGACCTTGGCAAACACTCAGACAGGCGGCTGGTTCTCTCCCAGCTGGGAGTAGGGGGCACTTGCAACAGGAATGGCTTGGACTACAGACACTGTGTCAGAGAGAAGCATGCCTTGTTGGTTGGCCCGTTACTTCCCCATTTAAAACCTTTCAATCCCCGCCACCCACCCCCACCCCGACCCCGCGTGCCCTCTGAATAAAGTTTAAATTCCTCAGCATGGTCTGTAAGACCTTTCACGATCTTGCCCTGGTTTAAAACTTCTACTTCCTCTCTCGACACTCGCCTGGAGCTCTACACCCAGCGTACTGACCACTTGCAGTCTCAGATGTGTCTGGGCCTCTGCACATGCTGTTCCTTCTGCCTAGAACGCACTCTCCTCCTCCACAACCAGAGCTCCCTTTGCCTTGCCAACACCTCCTCCTCCTCAGGTCTTAGACAGCGCCTCCCCTGGGAAGACCTCCCTGTCTCCCCTGTCCACTGGCTTCAGGAAATGCCCCCATTTAGGTACTGTGTCAGGGCATTTGGGTGAATGCAGGTTTCCGGAGCCCCGGCCCAGCCCAGTGTGGCAGTGGTGGCAGTTACCTAGGAGGGAGCTGGAAAGGGAGCAGCAATCTCGGGGGAATGAGTCTGGGTCAGTAGCACTGTTACCAAAAGATTCTCCTCCCACTAGTAGCCTGGGAGGGTCTGGTTTACTTTCAGTAAGGAGAGTGGCATAGATATATCTTTCCTGCACCTTCAAATTCCCAAGCTTTCCTGTCTCTATTACTTCCTTCCCACCATACTCAGCGGAAACTCTGCTTCCACCTTTTCCAAGCTAATCTGCGCTCTTGATCCCATTCCCACTTTCTTTCTCTTCTCTTCCATCTCTTCTTTCTACCCAAACAAACTCAAAATTTTCCTACCTTTATAACAAAAGCAACAAAAGTCCCTTCCCTTAGTCCTGGATCCCCTAAAGGCTACTATCGCTTTCCTTTTTCACTGGTAAACTTACTGATGAGAAACTAGCAAAAATAGAATACTCTTTATCTCAGATTCTTCTCCTCTAGCTACTGTAATCTGATTTCTACTCCACTGCCTTCCTGAAATGGCTTCTCACCTACGTCCTGAGCGACCCCTAAATCCAAAGGCTTCTTTTTGCCCCATCCTGAGCTCTCTTTAGCATCTGACATTGCTGACCACTCCCCACTCAAATTCCCTTTCTTATTTTGCCTTTGAAGGCCTTTGTGTGTCTCAGGGCTTTCCTCCTGACCCTTCTAATCATGCTTTCTCTTCAGTTAGCTCCTCTTTCTTTGCCTGCCTGCTATTCCTGAGGGCCATGTGAAGATACCTTTCAAAACCTTAAGACATGCACACCGATTAAGAGACATATCAAACCAACTGTAATGTATGGAAATTGTGTGGATCCTGACTGGAACAAACTTTTAAGATAGTAGAGAATAGGAGACATCTGGATACAAACTGCATATGTGACAATGTTAAGAAATTACCTTTTGTATTTTTAGGCCAGTAAATAGTAATTTAGTTATGTTTTTTAATAGAGTGCCTATTTTTTTGATATATTACTGAAATACTTATAGATGAAATGATATGATATCTGGAATTTACTTCAAAATAATCAAGGGGTAGAGAAGATGAGGGTTCAGATGATACAAAGTTGACCCTAATTTGGTGACTGTTGATGCTATGCTATGGGTATGTGAGGGTTCATTATCCCATTCTCCCTACTTCTGTTTATGTTTGAAATCTTCCAATATAAAAAGTTTAAAATGTTTATATTTAGTTAAAAATTTTAAAATAACACTATAAGAGAAAAAAAAGCTGGCAACAAAGTCAGACGTACAATGATTTCAGGTACTGGAATTGTCAGTCACAGAATGTAAAATAAATATAATCAGTATGTCAAACACAAAAAAGTAAAAATAAGGTGGTAAGCCTTAACACTGGTGCACCGGTGGTCTTTGGGGGCAGAACTGGGCAGAACCCCCCACTTTCTACTTTGTACATTTATATACTTGTTTTTCAACAAGTATGTGCAACTTTGTGATGAGGAAAAAAGATACGGAAATGGAGAATAGAGTAAGTTAAAAATGTATGTGTGTGTATACATACATAAAAGAAGATTTGGAAAGCTATACAATAACTGTTAACATGTTAACAGTCATACTCTTTATGTGGGATTGTAAAGTTTTTTTGGTTGTTTTCACTTAATGGTATTTTCTAGTTTTTAAAAATAATATGATATTTTAAAACATTTCATAATTTTTAGAAGTAGGTATTGGTATTTCCTAGGCTTCTGGCCTCAGTCAGTTCACTTTCCACTGTAATTCTGCACCGGCCCCTCTCAGGAAAACCAAACCCCTGCTTACTGAATTCTT
The DNA here is from genome assembly GCF_964341445.2 of Mesoplodon mirus. Classification (NCBI taxonomy): domain Eukaryota; kingdom Metazoa; phylum Chordata; class Mammalia; order Artiodactyla; family Ziphiidae; genus Mesoplodon; species Mesoplodon mirus. The sequence goes on along the minus strand of NC_138979.1, from coordinate 151,554,830 downwards.
GACCTGGACATCTCACAGGCAGGTCCAGTCAGCCCGTGGAACGTGCAGATCCAGAAGGCTGACTGTACTATGTCATTTTATATAAGGGACTTGAGCATCTGCACATTTGGGGGTCCGCAGAGGGCGGGGGTGTCTTAGAACCAATCCCCTGCGGATACCAAGGGCTGACTATATCTCAAATTCTGCACACTGAAAAAGTAACCTTGTTACCTTTCACCCCCCCATAAACATACCCGCTCTCCCACCTTCCTTGTCTCAATAGACAATGTTGTCACCCACTCAGTGACCCAGACGTTCTTGCCTCCTTCCTCCCTTTGTCTCACAGCCAATCTTACCAGCTACTTCCCCCTGCACACAAGGCCGGATTTATCTGAGTTGCCTCTAGCACGACTCTTTGACTGTTCTCCTGCAAGTCTCCACCTCCCCCTTACAGTAATGCATAATTGTCTTGTCTCCCGAGTTCTAATCTTGCCCCTCCATGTCACTATGGGAGAGGGCTTTCTAGAGCACAGATGCAATCCCATGACACATGCTCATACAGGTTTGTGGAGTGACACCAAACAGAACTGGTGTGAGAACAGTGACTGAACAAGCCTCTGCCTCTGCAGCTCCCATTCTTACCACTGTCTCCTCTCCACCTCCTCTGCCTCAGCCCTGTCTCATCACCAAGAATTGGGGTGACATAGTGTCTGCAGCACTGTCTCTAAAGAAAAAGAGCATGTTCCAGCTCATGAGTCCTCTCTGACTTCAAACCTACATTTTAATGTGTGATGGGACATGCTTAGACTTTAAAAGGGAATCAGTATCTACATCTCCAACAAAGCCAAACATTAACTTTGGCCTAAAACATTCAAAAGTCTGCTTTCCTTTTTCCTTAGCATCACCCCTAGCAGCTGGACTCCCAAGGTAATCCTAATACTCAGGTTTGCCACACTGAGTTGCTTAAACACAAAGCAGCTCCACCATAAAAGGGTTGCCCCCATCTATTCTTCATGGTAGTCCTTTCCCCATATTTAACTACACCCAATTTGTGTACTTGACACAGTCTGGTGTTTGGGGGGTTTTATTTTTACACTGTTTAAATTGAGGTATAGCTTCCATTTATGCAGTAAAGCACATAAATCTTAAGTGGACAGCTTGATGAATTTTCTTTTTTTTTTTAACTTCTTTATTGGAGTACAATTGCTTTACAGTGGTGTGTTAGTTTCTGCTTTATAACAAAGTGAATCAGTTATACATATACATATGTTCCCATATCTCTTTCCTCTTGCGTCTCCCTCCCTCCCACCCTCCTTATCCCACCCCTCTAGGTGGTCACAAACCACCTAGCTGATCTCCCTGTGCTATGCGGCTGCTTCCCACTAGCTATCTATTTTACCTTTGGTAGCGTATATATGTCCATGCCACTCTCTCACTTTGCCATAGCTTACCCTTCCCCCTCCCCTTGATGAATTTTCTACTATGTATACACCCATGTAACCACCACCCAAATCAATATATAGTCCATTTCCAGCACCTCAGAAGGTTCTCTTGTACTCTCCCCTGCCAGTTGATAACCCACAAAAAGTAACCACTATTCTGACCTCTATCAATACAGTTCTTTTCTTTTGTCTGTTACTGTAAACTTTTATATAAATAAAATCATACAGTATTTACATTTTTGTGTCTGGCCTTTTCCATTCAACATTATGTCACACAATCTACCTTTTAAATCATACCATCCCATGTGTATTCTCCAAAATCAAGTGGGTAATATACATGGGAAATCAATCAAGCCATTCTAAAGAATAATTTGGTAACAAACCAAAAGAAACTTTAGTTTATGAATATGAATGTTTTATGAATAATAAAGTCAGTGTGAAACTGATATCTGTAAATTCGTTAGTAGGATCATACAGGAAAAAGTGCCACTTGGGGTGGGTTATTATTAGATTAGCACTGAAAAATTAGTTTGAAAAATACTACAAAATAACTTCATTTATAAAGAAGATCAGTACATAAAAGTATGGTGCAATTTTTATCATAAGAAGAGAGGACTGAGATGGCCTTTATATATATATGAAGACTGAGAAAAGAAAATATTGGCACTGAAAATTTACACCCACATTTTCTTGTGCTTTACCGTGTATATTTTGACTCCTGTGATTATCCTGTCTGTCTAATCTCAGAGCTATCTTGCTGTCTTTGTCACTATCTCACATTCACTAAGTATGATGTTTCAGCAGCTACTCTACTGAATCTTCTGTGACATATCTGAGAAGAAAAACTGAAATCACTGCTGTGGAAATGACAGATTACTCAAATACTGAAATAAATATTCCATGAAATGTAAACTTTTGATTTTGACTTTAATATAATGGTTAGCCTTTAAATTATTCATGTTTAATTGCTATTAAATATTTAATTATATTTATAATGTAACTATAAATTACATCTGCACAGCCAACTCCTTTTCTGACCTCCAGCCCCATTTGACCAACAGCCTAAGAGATGTGTCCACGTCATAGCAACCTCAAACACATCACCAGTTTTGCCTCTTTTATTCTGTATATGGGGGAAGGGCAATCCCAGCCAACCAATCACCCAAGCCAGACACGTGGGAGCCAACCTAAGCACCTACTTCTCCCTCTCCCTTCACTTTCAGGCACTATATCGTATCAATCAATTCTATCCAAACATCCTGTCAATTTCATCTCTTGCATACTTCTTAGTCCTGCACCCTTCTCTCTCTGACTCTGTTTCTTACCTGGATAACTATTTATAATCCTCCTACAATTAGCCTTCTAATTGGCCCTGTGCCTCTAGTCTTCCTCTGCTTGAATCTAGTTGGTTGATTGTACTTGTTCAATAAACAATTGGTGAGTGCCTACTCTGTGAAGTTCTGCAGATGGCTCCAGGGACATGAAGATGACTAAGACAGTTCCTGCCATTGAGGGTTTGCGGTCTATCAGAGGGAGACAGTGTATAAAGTGGAAAGGACTTCAATAAACCTTGGTTCAAAATGTCAGTTCTGCTACTTACTGGCTGGATGACTCTGGTTCAGTGGCTTAATCTCCCTCAGCCTTGTTTCTTCATCTATGAAATGGAGATATTAGTGCTCACTTTCCATGGCTGTTTTAAGACTCAGAAAAATATGCAAATGTCTGCGGTATAATAGGTGCACAGCAGATAGTGGCTAGTTTTGTTAGTTTAGTGATACACTTTTAATAGAGTCAGTATTTTCTCATATTAAATTAGAGAATTAAAATTAGTTTTTCTAACCTAATAATTTTACCTTGTAAAATTTACGGTCTACTGCATCAGGTATAATATATGGTCCCATTAATGTAAAACTCTATTTCTATAACTCAAAAAGGCAATTTTATAAAGTAGTTAAGAATATGGACTGTTAACCAAGTAGACCTAGATTTAAAACATCTTAATCACCTCTGAGCTGTGATTTGGCCAAGTCACTTAGTTTCCTTCAAACTTCTTAACCCTTTGACATCAGTTTCTTCATCTGTAAAAGTGGATTAACACGCAGCTGTTTCAAAGGGTTGGTAAACTGATTAGCACAGTGTCTGCTACATAGGAGCAGCTGATAAGTGTCATAAAACGGGGATATCAGGAAGGCTGCCAAAATGGTTATCTCTAGATGCTGCGATTGCAGCAGACATTTATTTTACTCTTTATATTCTTCTGTACTGCTTGAATTTTTTTTATCCCAAACACACGTAATTTTCATAAAAGCTATAATAAAGTTTTGTTAACATTTACCTTCTGAACTCAAGAGTTCTGGTTTCATCTTTCCAGTATCACATCCCTAATCGTAATCCCAACTGCTGTAAAATGAAATGACTGCAGCAAAAATAAAGGTTCAATTTACAATCCGCATGTCACAATGAACTTTTAACAATAATTCTCACTAGTTGCTATTTAACTCTATTCAATAAAGATGTAGAGTCTTAAACTGTTGTTTGTTTTTTTTTAACTTGAAGCCAGCATTTTATCTTTTTTGATTGTTTTTGGGTGTAGTTTCACTAGAAAGGAAGGAAGGGAGGAAAGTAGGGGAGAAAGGAAGGAAGGGAAAGAAGAGAGGAAGGCTAGGAGCCTGCGTCACCTCACCATAGCAATTTACTGATTAACTGGGACTCAGACCACAATACACTGGTGCCCAAGGCAGCCCCAATCTTTCAGAGGAGTTAGACACCAACTCTAACCCTGACCCCACCCTTCGGAGGAAGTGGGCGAAGTACCAGGTTATCCTTCCCAAGCCGTGGTAGCTACCAGCCTCCAGCCTCTCCTCTCTGGGGATCCCACCCAGAGCAGGACTGCTTCCTCCGCAGGACGGCTATTTATTTCTCAGCCAACCAATTAGAGGTGGTGCGGTGGAACTTTCCCATACCTAGGTATCTGTGGGGGAAGCCGGAATTCAATTCTGACCGTTTGCCGAACGCACCTCCATCGTCCGGTTTTTGTAGACAACTAAGCCCAGGTCTCCTCGAATGAGGTTCGCCCCAGGCTAAGGCGGCGCCCCCGCCTGGGGAGGGCGGAGAGCAGGGCCTTGGCCGAGGGAATGGAGGGCGTCGCTGCACCGCCACCGAGTCCCCGTCGGGCGCCGCGGGCGGGAGGGAGTCGGCTTTCCACCCGCCGCGGGCTGGGGGTGGCCCAGGTGCACTTACATCCGGCTAGTCGGCCTGCGAGTCCAACCGCTGCCTCCTCGAATAAAACTCGGGCACACGATACGTGGTCTCCCGCTGGCCGCATTAGACCGACCGTCGCGGAGGCAACTGCCCGTGAGCGCCGAGAAACCCCGCCGACGCTGGGCGGGGGCGGGACCCTCCTTCCTCCGCAGCGGTGGCGGGTGGGCGTCACTGCCGCCCATGCTGACACCTTTGGCTGCTGTGGCTCCCTAGCGTCTCACAGCAAAGCTGCCCCGGGGTTCCTTCTTTAGAGGTCAGTTCTTCGTGCCTTCCCACCGAGAAGTCAACTACGTCACTGTTTTTTTGTTTTTAATTAGAATAACTTTTTTGGGGGGGGGAGTGGACAGAGCAAGCTCCTATTCCAACTCCCTGCTCCAAAGATCCACTTAGTATGTTATCCTCAGATAGAAGGTGTATCAGATATTAAACTAATAAGAACAGATACTACACTTGATCGTAGCCAAAAGGTCTTCAGTTCCTTAGGGAAGCTTGCCCTTTGTTCCAAAGTTTAATAGGACTAAATGAAGTTCAAATCCAGGTTAGAAAAATAAAAACAAATAAAATAAAATATAAAACATACAGGTTGGGACTAGGTTAATATAGGGCGGGGCGTGGCAGGAGGGGAGCAAGGGAGGAAATAAGGTTTTCAAAACTGGGTTCTGCTGCATAACTAGATGTGGAACCCATTTGAAGATATCCAGATGAGGGGTTTATGAGGCTCTTTAAGGAGTAATGTGTATAAAGCATCACCCTGAATAATTACTCAAAATTAGTGTCTCTCAAAGCAGAGAAACTTGCTTTGTATCAATGGGTTTTCAACTGATATTTCTGTATTTACACTTTTCAAATCATGTGTCTTGTAATTTCTTCTTGCAACTGAGTTGATATGCAGATTGTTTGGTATTTTTTTCCTTCCATCACTAATGTAAGCAATTCTAGATGACACTACATGACTGGGAATGCCTAATATATTCTGCTTTTGTTTTATCCCCACAGCTTAATTAGCATTAAAGAGATGGTTAGTAAATAGTGATTGTATACTCACATAAACTTTAAAAACATAGCAATAGATATCCCACTGCTTCCCCTTCCCCCCACCCTCCCAGTCTCACTACTTGGTAACACAATCACTGGTCACAGTGGTATAAAATTGTAATCACCTAGATTCATGTTCCACTCACCTGAGTCCACTGCTGGTAGCTGTTCTGGTTGGCTTAGATATAAGGAAACCCACCTGTACGCTGGCAGTGCTGCTTTCAGGCTGTAGCCTTAGAGGCTGGCTTATTACAAGATGACTCGCTTAAAAAGAATTTAGCAAAATATCCCAATCACCAAAAGCTTTTCTCCAAGCAGGGTATTTAACTTTGGGTGGGAAGAGGAGAAATAATGAGTTGAAGCTCCAAAAAGGACTGAGAGAGACCAAGGACTCTGGATGGTACCCATTCCCCACACTTCCAGGCAACTTCTTCAGTTATCTCAATGAGTGAAGAAATGCTAATAGAAAACCAAAGATCTTTTATACCTTACCATGTTTAACTTTAGGCTGTCTAAAATACAAAACTAAGAGAAAAATAAAAGCGTTGAGAACCCAGAACAATGACCTACAGAGAAGTTACATGACAAGTTACATCACATGTGGTAGAGGGACATAATATTGAAAGGATAGCCTCGATAACTCTTAAGGAACCATCTTATATTTCTGTATCACTAGGCTCTAACAAAAGAGGGAATAAAAAATTGTTTTTATGGCTGTAAATCATTATTTATTTTAAAAGTGACCCACTCATTTCTTAGGTTAGATTTTTCACCAGTTAGGTTTTTTGTTAAATGGCATGAGAAACTCACAACCTAAAATGGAAATATAATTTTCTTTAAAAAAAAAAACCCAAATAATTCATGATGCTATAAAGTAGGGATAAAGGTGACATCTAAATATTTAATAATTTCAAGTGTCCTGTGAGGGAAAGTTGGTTTTTTTTTTTTTGCCTAGTTAAGATATATTCCTCAAGGTCAAAGAACTGAGAGCATATAACATAGAACTAAGTTGCTGGTCTCAAATTTTAGGCCCAAGATATTAACTGGATATAATGCATGCTTATACTATGAAAAAGTCATAATGGACATATTTTCAAAGTGTTATCATTCTACTTTTAAAACAAACATGTAAGAAAACAGCAATGCCAGTATTTGAATTAGCAATTCCATTTTTGATTGCTTATTTCCCCCATCTTCAATTCACAAACATCCCGATCTATACTTAAAGGGGTGGAGGAAAAGAGTCTATGACTTCATTTGTTCTAAGGGAAAGACAGTTCAACAGTAAGTATTACTCTATTAAATTTTAGAAATACATATACCCTAAAATATTTCCATCCCAAGAGCTGTATCAAGAGTAAAAACTTGTATCTTTCTCTAAAGATCCATAATTTTTCTTCAAGGATTTAAATTCTGTATCTAATTTTAATGCTTAAGGATAGTTCTTCACAACAGTTTTCTCATACCTACTTACACATTATACAGAAGCAATTGAATATTCCTGTTGTTCCTTAACCTAAATATATGTATTCCCTTAGCAGTTGTCTTGTGACATATGGATCTGAGATTCTTTAAAATTTCAATTCCAGTGTTCAAAAGCAAGGGAAATATACCCCACAATACAAATTTTATAAACTACATTCAACTTAAAGTAGATGAATACCTTATCATGGGCCCAGTATTTGAGCTTCATAAAAAGAAATCTTTTGATTTCATCTAGATAGCCAGGTTATATTCATGTCTAAAATTGTACATAGGATAAAGAAATTCTTAGCTCTCCTTGACATATTGAATAGGTGATACATTAAATATCCTATCATGCATGCTAAATTTAAAGATGTAAAGAGCACTAATATCTCCTAATACACAAACCAAGCGCATGAATTTCCATTACACATATCAAATTAATATGATAAAAAATTTAGGGTAAGCTTGTTTTGAAATTTCATACATCTGAAATACTGTAAACAACCTGCTATGTCTTATTTTGACAGGTGTATAGATTCATTGCCTCAAAACAGCCATTTTGTTAATCAGACATTCAGATAAGAAGAAATTAAGTCCCCATTCTGATAAATGTACTTTTTCAATCCCTTAGCCTTCTATATGTATTGCATTAGCTTTAGTCATGACCACTAATCCCTAGCATAACATTACTTTCAAGTTCAAGTGATGCTAATTATTCCTTAAACTGTAATTTAGCCTCATCCTAAACTCAAGTACTTTTTCCATTATCATTTGACTACAGCTGATCTAAAATCTGCTAAGGAGTTCCCAGGAGTTATCGAGTTACCAGTTTCAACTGACCCCTGGAAACACTGAACGGCTACTTCAGTGGCTTTATCTTAGCAATATTCAGATCTAGGTAAATTTGAGAAGACAGAATTAAAAACACTCAAGGCTAGGACTTTTACAAATTACTTTTCAAAATAATAGAAAATGGAGTATCTACATAGATTGATGTTATTGTTACAGCAGGTTACCAGAGACCAGGCCAAAGAGACTACCATTGGTCATTTTTCTGATACTTTAAAAACTAATCTCTCCCAAAATGAGGTCTAAAATGAGTCATACTAATACCAAATTGCACTTACAGAAAGACTCCATTATACTTTATATACTTGGAAGTTAGAGCAAGGGATAAACACTTTCAATAAAGGACTAATAAAAGGTTAAGAATGAGTGTTATCTTGGTAAAAACTCATGTTAAACGTCACTCTAAGGCTACTAATCACCTCATTCTGTTAGTACCAAGGTAGTTTATCAAATATTTATACAATGCTATCTGCAGTCAATGAAACACCCTTAACGCCTCCTTGCTGAAAACTTTCCACTCTGGCATGAGCACTGAAAAACCCAAGTTATGTCCAGCTTTCAGAGTGTAAAGAGCAACTACCTTTTAAAAAATGTTTATTTTGAAGCAATTTCACAACTGCCTTTTTATCTCCCCACCCCACCCAAATGAGACCTGCTAAAAAAGAAAAAAAGTATACGTAAAAAGAGTCAGCTCTTCTGTGAGAGGATCATTACTAAAGTTCAATATTTTTAGGCTGTTTTGTTCTCTCATTTTTATATTATTTCAAAAGTTAATCTCTGCATGATATGGAAGTGTCCAGTACTAAATTTAAAATTAGCTTCTATAAGTCACTGTTATCTTATGAGCAACATGAAGCAAATCTACATCACTTGGAAGAAGATATTAAAATGTCTGTATGGTGAAAACCTTAGGTTAACTATGCATTTTCCAATCAGCTTTTACTGAATTTCTTCCACATTCTCCTTAAAGAGAATCAATCAGAACAAAGCAGATGTGTCATTCCACTAAAATATGAACCCCCCGCAAGGATATGGATTTTAAAGTTTAAGCCCAGGATAGTGGATCTCAAAGGGTTGTAATATTCCTATCTGTAACAATCTCAAATCGGAAATACTGGAAAATGGACAAGTTGTATATTGATGAAATACAGGACTATCTTGCAGTTTGTCTTTTAAAAAAGAAATATATTCTAGTCATTTAAGGCAGGTATTGAAAAGGCATTATGATTATCAGAAGAAAAAACTATATTATCTTCCTCTAACCTGCAAGTAATTTAACTGCTGAAAACATATTCTTCTTGAATTTGCCATAAGCCCAGAAGTTGAGCTGTTTTACTAGAAAATTAAAGTTAACAAATTTGACTAAATTTGGAGTCAGTATTAAGTGGCTTTAACGTTTGCCTGCTGGATCTTGTTTCAGGAACCTGTATGTTGCAGAAAGCAACTTGTTTCATACTATGTTGGGCTATTATCAGAAGACAACACCTGCCCCAGCTTTTGTTTGGAGAAAGAATCTTTCTGTACTTAACCCTGGAACATACCTTGTATTCTGTTGGAATATTCAGGTGGATTTTCACTTGAATACTTAAGCCAACCCTTAGGAGTTTGGGTATACTGTCAGACCCCAGTCTGGTTTCTGTATTAAAAGGGGGGAAAACGTTTACCCATATCTTTTCCCCTTAAGTTGCTGGTAATTCAAAGCAGGAACCTCATCAGAAAATTAGGCAACACTGAGTTAGATAAATTTCATCTTATACTAATACTTAGTTAAAGACCAACATGGGTAAAACAGTAAGAAGGGAAAATTGAAAACTCCAACACAATAATTTTTAGATCAATTTCAGCTTTACTTTTAAATTTGTATTTATGTATTTGTTTGCAAAAAGTATGCCTGTCCTTAACATTACTGCAATGTTCACTTTCCTCTTAAAGTAGTACATAAAAATAAACAATTCAAGCTTCTGTATATTTTATTGTTACCAAGCTTCCACAGAACATGTGTGCAAACTTCAGGTTTCCCATCTGAAAACTCCATGTACAAACTAAGCTAACCAAAAACGCTCAAGTCAGCAAATACACAAAATGCATTAAAGAGAAACCTCAAATAATGTTTTTAAAAGCCAAACTTTAGAACTAACCTTTTATAATTAAACTAAGTTGTTGCACCTCTCCTTTCATATGCATACACCGGGCTAAACACTTCCAACAATAGATCTCATACTTGGCACAAGGACATTTCAAAGAAAAAACAAAAACAAAAACAAAAGGAAAAAGAGAGAAAGGAAAAGAGGTTTACGCTGACTCGAGTCCAAGTTTAGTCCACTTCCTCGATGGTCGGTCCCCCGGAGGCTCCTGAACCACCGCTGCCGCCGCCGCCAGGGCCGCCTTGGTAAAGGTTGCTGATGATGGGGTTGCAAACTCTTTCGAGCTCTTTCTGCTTGTGCTCATACTCATCTTTTTCCGCCATCTGGTTTCGGTCCAGCCAGTTGATCACCTCCTGACACTTGTCGAGGATCTTGCTTCTGTCCTGTTCGCTAATCTTGCCCCTCAGTTTCTCGTCTTCCACCGTCTGCTTGATGTTGTAGGTATAGGACTCCACGGCGTTTTTGGCGGCCACTCGGTTGCGATTGGCCTCATCTTCCGACTTGTACCGCTCCGCCTCCTGCACCATCCGGTCAATGTCGTCCTTGCTCAGACGACCCTTGTCGTTGGTGATGGTGATTTTGTTTTCTTTACCGGTGCTCTTGTCGGCGGCGGTGACGTTGAGGATGCCATTGGCGTCGATGTCGAAGGTAACCTCAATCTGGGGGACCCCGCGGGGCGCCGGGGGAATCCCGGTCAGGTCGAACTTGCCCAGCAGGTTATTGTCCTTCGTCATGGCCCGTTCGCCCTCGTACACCTGCACCAGCACACTGCTCTGGTTGTCTGAGTAGGTGGTGAAGGTCTGCGTCTGCTTGGTGGGGATCGTGGTGTTCCTTTTGATGAGTGGAGTCATGACGCCTCCAGCCGTCTCAATGCCCAGCGACAACGGGGTCACGTCGAGTAGCAGCAGGTCCTGCACGTTCTCTGACTTGTCCCCGATGAGAATGGCCGCCTGCACCGCGGCTCCGTAGGCCACCGCCTCGTCAGGGTTGATGCTCTTGTTCAGCTCCTTGCCATTGAAGAAATCCTGCAGCAGCTTCTGGATCTTGGGGATGCGAGTGGAGCCGCCTACCAGCACGATCTCCTGGATCTGGCCCTTGTCCAGCTTGGCGTCGCGCAGCGCCTTCTCCACCGGTTCGAGGGTCCCGCGGAACAGGTCGGCGTTGAGCTCCTCGAAGCGGGCACGGGTGATGGACGTGTAGAAATCCACGCCCTCGTAGAGCGAGTCGATCTCGATGCTCGCCTGAGTGGACGAGCTCAGGGTGCGCTTGGCTCGCTCGCAGGCGGTGCGGAGTCGCCGCACGGCGCGCTTGTTGGGTGTAATGTCTTTCTTGTACTTGCGCTTGAACTCCTCCGCCAGGTGGCTCACCATGCGGTTATCGAAGTCCTCACCGCCCAGGTGGGTGTCGCCAGCCGTGGACTTCACCTCGAAGATGCCGTCCTCGATGGTCAGGATGGACACGTCGAAGGTGCCTCCGCCCAGGTCGAAGATGAGCACGTTCTTCTCGCCGCCCGCGGAGCCCTTCTTGTCCAGGCCGTAGGCGATGGCCGCCGCCGTGGGCTCGTTGATGATGCGCAGCACGTTGAGGCCCGTAATGGTGCCCGCGTCCTTGGTGGCCTGGCGCTGCGAGTCATTGAAATAGGCCGGGACGGTGATGACCGCGCTCTGCACCTTGCCCCCCAGGTAGGCTTCGGCGATCTCCTTCATCTTAGTGAGGACCATGGAGGAGATCTCCTCCGGGAAAAAGGTCTTGATCTCTCCCTTGTACTCCACCTGCACTTTGGGCTTCCCTCCCTCGCTCACCACCCGGAATGGCCAGTGCTTCATGTCCGACTGCACTGTGGCGTCCTCGAACTTCCGACCGATCAGCCTCTTGGCATCGAAGATGGTGTTGGTAGGGTTCATGGCCACCTGGTTCTTGGCGGCGTCCCCGATAAGGCGCTCGCTGTCGGTGAAGGCAACGTAGCTAGGGGTGGTGCGGTTGCCCTGGTCGTTGGCAATGATCTCCACCTTGCCATGTTGGAAGACCCCCACGCACGAGTAGGTGGTGCCCAGGTCGATGCCGATAGCCGGGCCGCGGGCAGACATCCTGACTGAGACAGGCAAGCGACGTTAGACGACAACACCTAGGGCAGAAAATCCGCGGCCTCAACTAACGGTCGCCTCGCACCAAACACTGTGAGCGCAACAACCGTCTCCCTCTCCCCTCGCTCCGCTCCCCACTCTTATAGTCGCCTCCCTGCCGCCTTCAGAGCCAATCCACTCTCGGGACCGCCAGCCACAGGCTTGCCTGAGCCGGAGTGACCCGCCTACGGCCCAACAGACTTCTAGTTGGGTGAGGGGCGGGACTACGGCCCGCGCGAGGACGCGACGGGCGGACGTTATGCAAGTGAGGCCCCGCCCACGCGCCCCAGGCGGCCAGTTGCCTCCGAGGCTCACTAGCAACCTGCGGCTTGGGGGCTTTAGGCTCGCGTCCCACGCGTTTTCGCGATCTTCGCCTTTCCTAAGGCGGGATTCGTCGACGTCCGTTGGATTGGCAGGACACGCGGCCAATAAGCAGCGCGGACTCCCAAGTAGGGTGGGGAAGGAAGTGCTGGGGCGTGGCGCCAGGAGGAGGCGCGGAAGGGGAGCGTCGAGAGGGGAGTCGCCTTGTCCCGTCGTTCAGTTCTTAGGCTCGAAATGCCGTCCAGTTCCTAGTGTGTCCACCAACCTAGCTCGTAGGGGCGGGGCAATTCATTCTGAGTTGGTGGCCAGGAGGAACTAGGGCCAGAGCAGGCATTTTTCTTCAGCCGGCGCGTGGGCGTTGGCTTGGCTTGGCCTGGGCGTGAGGGCGGCTCCTGCCCCGGGGGAGGAGCGGGGGTAGCGGGGGAGACAAAGAGAAATGACGCGGAAGTTCCTAGGCTGGGCCGTCGGCCTCCTGGAATTTAATTTTGCGTGCTTCACAGCGTCTCAGTGGGTGTGAGCGCTGGATAAAAACTGCTTGGCGGGCGGGGACAGCAGGAGCCCGGGAGAGCGCCTGGAGAGTCCGACCGTTTATCCGCGCCGCGCGCGAGGCGGCCTGCAGAGTGGGGGATGGGAGTGATTGCAACTCGTCTTCCCAAAAGTGTTTGTAAACTTTCTCGATCTCGCTTTCCGTTTTCCCAGCTTGCCCTGCCACTGTAAGCTTCCTAGTTTCATCTCCCTGTTCTCTACACTGCTTTCCTTATTTTCCGTTTCAAGTGCTTTAAACGCCGCTTTGAGTTCCTCACGAGGAAGTCCATAATCAAAACCCACACTTTGAAGTACCATAAAATAACCCAGTCTCAACGCCTCTCACGAGTCTCTCAACCCCAGGTTAAGCACGCACGATCATGTTTATGACTGAGTTATGTTTATGAATGAGCTCAACTGAGTGAGATTATTTTCTTTAGCCATGCTGAAGTTACACTAGAGGCGTAAACTCTCAGAGAAGGTAGATGAGAAGGAGCGCAACTTATTCTATAACGTTTAAGAGGACTATATGGGAGTAGGTCTGGAGGTATTGTCTGGCACCAAGTGATAGGTGGTAGAAGCAGGCTCCTATAAATGGGCTCCGGAAGGAGGACAGTAACAAAACAGTGATAACCCTTCACATTATGTGGGGAAGGAGACAGTCATTCAGTTAGCTTTAAGAAGTCCCAGGATGTGAGGTAAAAAGACAAATGCAAAAATAATCTGTCTTTATGAGGTTGAGAGCCCAATAAATAGATAAAAATAATTCAAGAGAAGTGCTATAGGGAACACAGAGGCGGGGGCACATCCAGACAGGGTAAAGTATGTTCCTAAGGGCTTCCTGGAAGAGGTGACATGCCTGAGCCAGGTGCTGACCTTTGCCATTCTTTGCATGGGTTGTAGCATGGGCAAAGATGAGAGCGGCGTATGCTGGCAGCAACTACAAGTTCAGTGCGGAAGATTAGTGTCACTACATGGGGAGGGATATGAACCAGAAACAGTCTCTTCAGGAGGACAAGATACATTTAAGAGCTTTATATGCCGTGATCTTTTTCCTGAGGCTGTGGGAAGGGGAAGATCCTTTGAAGGAGGCTAATGTATAGTTAATATCAAAGTTGTTTGGGACAGTGCTGGAGAAAAGTTTTTGTCTGAGAGACACAAAAGTTATCTGTGACCAAAAAGTAATGTTGACAGAATCCAATTAAGTCAATCAATGGACATTTAAGTTTCTTTTATCTAGTTGTGTATGTAATTTCCAATTTTTAAAAACACATCTACTATTAATTTGTTAATCTCATTTCACAATTCACATCTCTTTTTCCACGAAAGAAGTTAATGAAAAAATTTGAACCAGGAAAACTTTTTTTTTTTAATTAGGAAAAAAAAGATCAAACCAAAAAGTTTCTGTTGAAGTTGCCTTAAATTTTGAGTACAGATTTCTTGATTTTATTCTTAGAAATTCTTGTCTTTTGTGTAGTTAAAAAAGGGAGCGGAGGGAATTAGTGGGCTGGAAAGCAATACAAATTCTTTGTAGAACTAATGATATGATGTGATTTAGGGACAGGGTCCCAACTACAACTGAAAGCAGAAGAGAATTGTGAGAAACACAATCTCTTCAGATCTCTTGTGTTCAGACAGTCCTCACACACTTACCTCAAGCAAAGCAAGTTAGCAAAAAAGCAGACATGCCAGTTCTTACACGCAAACACTAAAATTACAGCTTCCGAAGGGAGGGGTTCTTTTGTATAATAACTATGTCCTGCACAGTCATTACAAACAAATCTTCCAATCTAACTACCACATTCATCTTTTTTTTTAACATTCATCTTTTTTTTTTTTTTCTTTTTGCGGTATGCGGGCCTCTCACTGCTGTGGCCTCTCCCGCTGCGGAGCACAGGCTCCGGACGCGCAGGCCCAGCGGCCATGGCTCACGGGCCCAGCCGCTCCGCGGCATATGGGATCCTCCCAGACCGGGGCACGAACCTGCATCCCCTGCATCGGCAGGCGGACTCTCAACCACTGCGCCACCAGGGAGGCCCTTCATTCATCTTTTTTATAAAGTTTATTTTATTTATTTTTGGCTGCATCGGGTCTTCATTGCACTGCGCGGGCTTCTCATTGCAGTGGCTTGTCTTGTTGCGGAGCACGGGCTCTGGGTGCGTGGGCTTCAGTAGTTGTGGCACGTGGGCTTCAGTAGTTGTGGCACGTGGGCTCAGTAGTTGTGGCTCGCAGGCTCTAGAGCACAGGCTCCGTGTCCAGTAGCTGTGACACACGGGCTTAGTTGCTCCGTGGCATGTGGGATCTTCCCAGACCAGGGCTTGAACCCGTGTCTCCTGCATTGGCAGGCGGATTCTTAACCACTGCGCCAGCAGGGAAGTCCCACATTCATCTTTAACACAGCTTTCTGAAACCAGAGTAGCAATTTTATCTGTATTTTCATTAGGTATATGTATTTTTTCTGCTCTAACTTTTCACCTAGTAAATTGATATTTCATACGTTTCATACTTTAAATAGCATCCTGAGCTTTTCTCCAAAAGACACAGTATTTGCATTTTTATTTCCTATGAAATAAACTTTCACAATCCTAGAACATTATCATATACTGACCATTCTTGGAGTTTTTATATTTTTCCTTATTTCTATTGATTTTTTAAAAATGTTCTTTTCTATTTGATGATTGTGGCTCATAATTCATTAAACATGTAGCCCATTAAAAATGGTCAAATTAGCAAATTTATGATCCAGTGAAATTCATCAATTCCAGTAATGTTGCGGCAGAACAGGTAAACCCTACTGGTGGGAATGTAAATTAGTACAATCTTTCTGGAGGGCAATGTGACAATATTTTTTCTTTACCTTAAGTATGATCATACCATTCATTTAGCATTACTCTGTGGGATTTATCCTAAGGAAATAATAGAACATGCAGGTATATTATTTATAACAATGATAAAAGAGAAATGGCTTTAATATCTGACAATAAGAAAATGATTTTTTGAGTTATAGTCATGGATTATTATGTAACCCTAAAAATTGTTTACAAGATTTTTAATGACATGGGAAAATGTTCTTGGTATAATTAAGGGGAAAATAAGATACAAGGCTTTTGTATATTCTTATCTTATATGTAAGATAATCATATATATGAAAATTGCATACAAATGGTTATCGTTAGAGGGTAGGATTATCAGTAATTTTTCTAAATTTTCTTGTACTTTTACAATTGATTTTCAAAGCTTGACTATTAACATTCAACTGAAAGTTTGCTAATCCTACTATTTACATAGAAATTACTACTGATTTTCAACAGGTGTAATCTGACAGATTATAAATACTAGGGTGTTTCAAAATATTTTTAAAATCCAAGGACTGGGGCTTCCCTGGTGGCGCAGTGGTTGAGAGTCTGCCTGCCGATGCAGGGGACATGGGTTCGTGCCCCGGACCGGGAAGATCCCACATGCCGCGGAGCAGCTAGGCCCGTGAGCCATGGCTGCTGAGCCTGCGCGTCCAGAGCCTGTGCTCCACAACGGGAGAGGCCACAACAGTGAGAGGCCCACGTACCACAAAAAAAAAAAAAAAAAAAATCCAAGGACTGAGATTTTATACAGTCTAGAAAAAACAAGAGCTTTAATATGTATCAAATTTTCTCTGATTAATTCCCCAAACCCAGAAGAGTACCTGGAAAACAGTAGTAATTTACTAGCTCAATGTTTATTAAAAGTGACCTGAGGCATGTTATTTAACAAAAAAAAAACTGGAAATAATAACTTGTTTTTTCCTGTATAAGAGGAAGGTTCTCTGCCTACCTCTTATATTTCTGAACTAAATAATACTGCAGAGACCAAAAGTTGAAACAAATTCACATCTGAAAATATTTGTACCTAGAGATACAAAGATGAATAAGATGAGGTCTAAAACTGTGTGCTTGGGTAGTCAGGCCTGCCCTAAGGAGACTAAGTGAGCAAGAATACATTTTTTCCAGAATTACCAGGAAAAAAATTTACAGATTTTCTGGAACCCTCTCAATCCCTACCCAGGCACAAACTTCATAAAGGTTGTGGATTGTTTTGAAGAGGTAATGTTGGCCTGAAGAGAAGGTGGAGTCAGTAGCAGCCTATAATTTGAGGACCTATCAGCAAACTGGAGTTCAACTATTATATTTAAGATCTTTATAAATACTACAATTTTATAATTCTTTGGATGTACCTTATCCCAAAACATTTCTCCAGTCACCTGTCACTCTAGGAAAAATTTCACCATCTGTTTCTTTGAGTCTTAAGAAACTCAGTCTTTAAAAGTTCTGATTGAACTGTAGACACACAGTAGCCTGGGGTAGGACACTACCATGCCGTGTATGGAAGGCTAAGTGTCCCAAACCTGGAAGAGAGGCTTTTCCAGAAAAAAAGTGAATCTGTGCAATAGCAGACAAACTGTACCTTCTTCAGTTTTGTAGAGTGCTGATCTCGAGGACAGACTCTTGTGGAATAGTCTGAAATAATCTGAAAGAAGTGAAGCTGTTGTCTTACAAGTGGAGACTAAGATTCAACATGCCATTATTGCTAATGCTTATTAACTTCTGTGAAATTATGGCAATTATCTTTCAGGACTTACCTGAAATGAAGAGAAAACTTATTGCTGATCACTTGCAAAAAGAAAAACAACTTCTTAAACTGAAAATGAACAAAATGAATTATATTGGTAAGGAAGTTATTTCTCTGAATAAATTATTTTGAGAAATGGATTAACCCTCTAAAAGAACTAAATACTATGTCAGTGGATTTTTATAAATAATTATCTATTTTTATATTATGAGGAAACCTAATTTGTTGCCGTTTGTGTTTGCTCTGAGATAGTACTTTTCTAGTCATTCTATATTGAAAGAAACCGGGATTTGGAAATAAGAATTTTAGTTAATCTTTGTGTACTTCATAAGCTGCTCAGAAATACCATAATTAGCTATATCAAATACTTTATTATTTTGGTATTATAGAATGAAAAGGATTTATAACTTTTCAGTCAAATAATTTTTTTAAAAGAGCCAGGTTGGAAAAGTACAGTATAAATAAAAGTAATATACAGACATTTTAACTTCTGGACATAGAGGAGGAAATTTTATTAGGTAAAGCAGTGGATTAAAAAATGTAACAAAAATTCTCTATGTAACCCAGTAACTCCATTTTATACTAATATACAGAAAATAATCACATTATGGAATGCATTTAATCACTTATAATTACTGTAATTCATTACATTTGTAGTTTAGTACAGTCAGAATTTATGCCATATTTCTTTTGTAAATCTAATTCCACCAGTAAATCAAAAATTATCTGTTGAGTTTCTACTATATTGATCTGGCACCTTTAATTATTGATAGTATTCATCTTTACTGTTTACTATTTATTTGTTAGAAGTCTGCAGTTCTATATGCTTCTTCATGTTTCTAGAAGTCTAGCTATAGTTTGTTTTTGTTTTAGACTCTAACACTTCTTTAAGTTTATTTGTTATATTTCTCTTAAAGCAGGTGAATTCATATGAATTTGAAGTCGTTAGTGGATTTCTTATCTCCCTTTTCACCCCTGTACCCATTATCACATTCTAATTAACTTTCTGATTTTTTGTTAGTCTAATTATTAGAATGAATAGTCATGTTATCCTACTTTATAGCTAGAGATGTTAAGTGACTTAAATTCTTCATCTGCTATTATATATACTCTAAGTTAGATCTCTTTGTGCAACTCCTTATTATAACATTTGAAAACATAGGCATAAAAACAAAATAAACATTTCTGAAAATATATAACATCTTGATATTGCAGAAGAAACAATAATAATAATAATGATGATGATATTGGGTTGGGTATGCAGTTAACCAAAACTACAAATATACTCACAATATGGAAATAATATGGCTATAAGATTCATATGGTTGAGAAATGTGTATCTATCTATCTATTTATCTTCAGGTTAAAATATCATCAAACATTTCATTTTCCCAGGAAAGGTTTTTTAAACATGTTAACCATTGTTTCATTCAATACTTAGTTGAATTTTATCTTGAAATTTTAAAGCTGAGAAGCATGGTATTTTATATTAATACCAAGAAAAATGTTTAACAGAAGCTTATTCTGCCTTTTTAGGTTACATTGCTAAGTTGAGAAGAAAATAATGTGTCTTAAGATACATTCTTCTTGGTTGTCTGTGATTTGTGAAAATATACCACTGTTGAAATAATACCACTTCTGTTTTTCCTTCAAGTAACAGACTTAAAAGGGAGCCTCATTAATATTAATAATCAAGTTTGTGACTGGTATATACAGTGAAAAAAGAAGAAAGGCAAATGTTACATTACAGTAAGCAATAACTAGATTATCTTTTCTTGGTAAAATATTGGTCTTACACGTTTTTTTCTCTGTACCCACATCTTTTTTTTTTTTAAAGATTATTTTTGATGTGGACCATTTTTTTTTGAAGTCTTTATTGAATTTTGTAACAATATTGCTTCCATTTTTATGTCTTGGGTTTTTGGCCGCGAGGCATGTGGGATACTAACTCCCCAACCAGGGATTGAACCTGCACCCCCCTGCATTGGAGAGTAACGTCCAACCACTGGACCACCAGGGAAGTCCCCACATCTTTTTATTTATACTCTAAGCTACAGATTTTGGGGTGAAGTTTTTGAAACTACATCTCATGATATGTAAACTGTAATTCCATTTAAGTTTAGAATTTTATGCATTTACACAGATATGTGATTACCTCACTTTATAATGTATTTATAGTAGCCTAGCAAGCCCTTTTCTTTTAGGAGGGATTCTTGAAGATAATTAGTATATAGAGTTTTATTTTAGTGTAGCTTTAACCACTGATGTTGTATGAATATTCTAGTTACTTTTCTTTAGCTGATTTTTCACAAATAACAGGAGAGTCACCATGAATCGATTTTGTCACAACAAAGTGATTCCAAAGTAATCTTTACTGAGTTTTCTTGGATCCTTGCAACTGGAACTTTTGGGGTTGATGAGGTTTGTCAGAAGACAGAAAAGATGCTGTCACTTCAGATCTGATATTCCTGGGTCTGGACTTAAAGATTATCTGTTGAAGATTGATTCTTCCCCATGTCCTCTCCAAATTCAGATCTCACTTCTCCAGAGGTTTAGAAGGCCCTATTTGACCACTGCCACACAGAAAAAGACAAAACTCAAGAAAAATAATATTACAAGTTGACTGCTCTACAAGATACAACATAATTCTTAGGTCAGAATTTCATGACTTTTGGCACCAGGCCAGCACACTGTTAATAGAATAAAGAATGGGAACAAAAGCACAGATCCTAGAACTTAGATTTATTTAATTTATTCCCCAATGTAACTCACTGTACCCTTTAAATATAAGGTGTTCTTTTTACCAATATAATTTTTTAGCTATTGGGGCACCTTTTTTTTTTTCTTATGTGAGCTAACCTAGAACGGGTAGGGCTCATAAATATGTAACAGAAAGATAGGAGGGCAGCCAGGCGGAGGAAAGTAGGGAGGAAGGAAGCAGTTAAAAAGGTTTTCTTAAAAAAAAAAAAAAAAAAAAAAAGTGTTTTCTTTCAACTAAAATAATTTTACAATGAACTTGTTCATAGCAAATCTCTGAATGAAACATAGATCTAACAAGTTTGTGTTCTTTTTACTGAGTGCCTTCAGCCATCAAGCTAACACTGTTTTCTTCAATGTTAAGTGTTTTACACTCTGCAAATGAAAATAAAGTACACACACACACACACACACACACACACACACACACAAGAGGAAGAACTTTCCTTCAAATTCCTAAGCTGCCCCAGTGATTCTGGGTAGAATTATATTTTTCACAGCAATGATTTGCCCTAATTTTGTAAAAAAGAAATTGTCTCTTAAATATTTTTTTCCACATCAAGGAACACATAAGCATTTGAAAGAAACGATGATTTTCATAATCTGGATGTTTAAATTTCTGTCATCTAAAAATGAGTTCTGCTGATTCTGATTGGTATAAGTAACTGGTTGAAGTAGAATAAAAACAGCATAGTAACTTTTAAAATAAAGCTTAACTGGGATTTCATAAGCTGTCTACCTATTCCTTTCTCAAATAGTTAAGTACAGAGTTATGCAAATTTTCTCAGATAAAATTATTAATATTCCTGACTCATGAAATCATGTCTTTTACATTTGTGTCATCCTTTGGCCCTAGAGTTTCCTGTGATCTTTACTTATTACAGTGGTGATTAGTACATTGATACATTTAATTCAGAGCCAAATACTGAATTGTAATCTTCACACCATCTTTTTCATCAGCAAATGAGTAAGATGATGAGTAAAATTATAAATGGCTTCCTGCCCACTAGTGATCTGTGGTGGATTCTGATAGAAAGGATGAACAATTCTGCCACTAATAATGGACCTCAATGATTTGGTTCTCCTAAAAATAGTAAGGGAGCAACTTATATGGATTTAACTTCTTAATGCTGAAGTCAACTAAGCACGTGCATGTAAGTATGTAAGTGGTATTAAATTGGTTCAAAATTAGCATGAATTTTTAAGCCGCTATTGTCATTTAGTTAATATTTATATTTACCAATATTTAGAGACACAAACATTCTAAACCCTTGCACTTTTGCCTCTTACCAGCATATAAATTTATAAGTAGCTAAATTTCACCTGGTCTTTTTATGAGACTCTGCCCATATGTTACCAAGGAATAGGTCCTTGAGTTTGATAGAAGGCAATGAAAGTGGGCCACCTAAGTGATTATATAAATATTATCTATGGAATCTTCACCATTTATTCTTCTATTCTCACTTCAAAAAAAAAACATTTGGCAGTTGGTAGAGAGATCATTAAAGTAGTAGACTTAACATAGTAATAGTAAAACCTATTGTATAGGTTTTAGAAATCAGGCAATAGATGCATGAAATTAAAATCAGCTTAGATTGGGAGGGGCGTTGTTTCACTTAAACCATTAGGCTATTCATTGCTTAAAGGTTTGCTGCTAGGTTAGGGTGGATATACAACTGTTGTTTCCTGAACTTATCTTTCATTTCTTTTACAAGTAACATTGTTAAGTTTACACTAGAAATACATAGGTATTTTTGGTAAATTGAATTATAAATGGCTAGAATAACCAACTTTTATTTTTAGACAAACTTAGATTGCTCTATAAACTTTAATCAATTACAATATGGTAATTAAGTATTTTGTTTTGTTTTTTAGCCAAACAAATGAAAAATTTCTTATCCACATCATCTGTTAAGGCAAAAAGAGGAAAACTGATTACTCTGGGGTCCTAATTTTTTGCGAGAAGATTTTCAAATGATTTGAGTTAGTCTACTTATCAGTCTCATAACCGATAAAAGGAAATGGTGACTGGTGGGAGAGATTAAAACATAAAGGTCGGGAATAGGGAAAACAGAGGGGCAAAAAGTCACAGAGGTAGAAATATAGAAGTTGAACTCAAATTAGTTTTTAGTTGAGCACCTATCATGGGCCCAGAAAAATGGCTGATATACCACTTAGTGTTTTAAGTTTAAATAAAGGAAAATTAAAACATGAGTATTTAGTAATTATTTCTAAAAGATCATTCTGAACGATCCGCTCAAATACAAATGTTTTGTTTCTGACTGATGTATTTTCACATTATTCAACATGTTCATTAGGTACCCACTATTACCAGCTACCCTACTAAGCACAGATGACAGATGATGAACAAGGAGCACAGAGTCTCATAGGAGCTTTGTCACATGTGTTACTGAGCTGAAAAGGCCTTTCTTTGTACTTTTTGTTAGGTGGAATATGTAGCTTAGTGGTTAAGTAGGAATGTAGAAATCAAATAGACCTAGTTTCAAATTCCAGCTCTAGTATTTAGTTTCTGTGTGATCTTAGGAAAAATACTCAGTGTCTCTGAACCTCAGTCCCCCATCTAGAAAATTAGAATACTTACCTCATAAGGCTGTGAGGATTAATTAAAATTAATCTGTAAAGCGTTTAGCAGAGTACAAAGAGTGCTAATGAAATGGATGATGGGATTACTGAGAGCCCTCGGATGGGTGGTTCATAGGTTTCCAAATCTGGGCCACAGCTTCAAGTTCTTAACACCAAATCTAACTCTACTTGCTTCAGTTCCCTGGCATTCATCCTGTCACCCCATTTACTGCACCTCAGGTATCAGGAGATGGGAGACATTCCACAAGGATATGTTCCCACAGTGCCTATTGGTACCCTGGGATCTTAGGCATTATCAGTGCTAGGGTGCCTTCAGAGCACAGGCTTGTATCACTGAGAAGCATGTTACAAAGGAGGTGGTGGTGGTGAGGAAAGATGACGAACTGATCAAAGTAGATTAATGGCAAAAAAAAAAAGAAATGTGTAACTCATAAAACCCATTTAGAATTAATATACCAAATTGCTTTATTCTCAACTATGCGTGCACATACACACACAGGTTTTCTCTTCTGGTTGGTACTAATTTAGTGTTTTGTTAACAACAATGACAAGTTTTATGTTTAACTTAACTTTTAGACTGGTTCTTTGGGGAATTTTCCAGAGATCTATTAAATACAAAAGTTCCTTAACTAGTGATATAGAGGAACAGGTATTGTTTAATCAATGAGAAAGTTGCCAACCACCACCAGCCTCTCTTCCCACTTTTTTTAGAATATAAACTTTGGTATATTATCTCACGTATTTATGCATATCCTTGGCATGTTCATAAAATTTGTTTCATTAGGCATTCTTTAGCTGTAATTGAATTAGTTTAGTCAAATTGTTTGAACCTATCAAATTACTTCCATTCTACTCACCTCACCTAGAAAACTTCAAATGTTTATTTTTTTATTCAATTTTTATACCTTGTTCATATTTTTGTTCTCAACTACAGTACTTAAATACGATTTTTTACTTAGTCTATTATTTTTCCTTTTAATTGGTGCTGACTACTCTAGAAGCTCTGTCCTTATTTTTATTTTTTTTTTGCAGTACGCGGGCCTCTCACTGCTGGGGCCTCTCCCGCTGCGGAGCACAGGCTCCGGACGCGCAGGCTCAGCAGCCATGGCTCATGGGCCTAGCCGCTCCACGGCATGTGGGATCTTCCCGGACCGGGGCACGAACCCGTGTCCCCCGCATCGGCAGGTGGACTGTCAACCACTGCGCCACCAGGGAAGCCCTCTCCTTATTTTAATTCTTTAATTTTTATGTCTAGCCCCTGGAATCCTTATGTTCTTTTTTCTAATTTTTGTTCATACTCAAATTTCATACATTAAAAATTAGCCATGTACCATTTTACTCACGTGAGTCATTTCTCTGAATATTTTTACTTTAAAAATATAGGAGAGATTAAGACAAATTTGAGTTGTAATCCACTACTGCTTTAGTTGTGCTTTATTAATCTCTCAGATTCTTAGTCCTGTTTACTAAAAAGTTATAAACATCTGAGCTGCACTGTAATTGGTGCCGAGCTTGTTAAGCACGGACTCCATTTCTCCAGGATTTCTGTTGGAGAAGAAAAGGCCCTTTAAGCAAGACTGTATCTGTGAGACAAAAAGAGAAACAAGATTCCACATACATCTATCTAGATTTCCCCTTCATTTTCAGATTTGGAGCCTAATCACATAAATTATAAAGGCAGGAGGAGGAGGCAACTTCCACAACCTTGATTCACTCCCTTCACAGCACTGGAGGGCAAGAAGCAATAGTAAATAGGTACAGCTCTGTAGCTCCACCGCAGGAGAGAGGAAAGAAGTGAGAGGAAACAGGGCTGGAAAGAGGTGTTGGATAGTTTTCATTCCCCCTAGTTTTAAAAAGGCAAGTAGTTTTTAAATGAACTCTTTGCCTTAATAAGGAAAATTGTACATTATATTCAAAGAAGCTTATGCTGCTGTAGCTAGTTGCAAAACAAAACAAAAGGTGTGTGTGTCCTGTAACATGAAACTGGGAGAAAACACATCGTGAGGTATGGCTTTCTGAAACTATAACACCTCAGTTATGTAAAATTTGAGATTATGTTTAATGTTTATATATTTGCTTGCTAATTCTTGGCTGTTAGTATGTGTCTAAAACTAAACCTCCTTTCCTAATGGATTAAACAATCCTTTTTACAGAGTGGTAGTATTTAGAAAGACCCCTGTTCTTTAATGGTGGGAAAGCCATTGCAATAGCGGTTTTGAAGAGGGTCATGGAAAAAAGTGGTCCCAAAGAAAATGATGTCCGCTAAGATGCTATATAGTTTGGAAATTTGTTTTGAGTCGATATTCTCTCTTTACTCTCTGATGGTCTCTGGGTTAGTTACAGAACTCTTATCAGGTTCCTATCAGTAATGTATATACCATATTTCATTTTAAGTTGTATTTCAGATTTAATTACTTGATAACCTAAGACGAAGATGAATCAATTTTCTTGCTTTTTCTACAATATGGCTTTTAAAAAAATTCCTGATTTCTCATTTATTTTTTTGTGTATTTCCCCCATCTCTACTTGGTCTAATATTGCATGGCTCCTATACTATTTCAATTCTTACTTAACACCTCAACGTTTCCCCACAAATCTCTGAGCTCACACTCTTTCAACTAAACCTATGCTAGTCAATATGTCTCTCAATTCTCTTGGCAACTTGTTCTTTTATGTAAATTGTATACAAAAATATGACTTGCATATCTTAAAAATGTGATGTAAACAAAAAGAACAATACTGTTAAATTACCGTTCATAATCACAAAATTATACTTTTAAATATAGGAGTTATTTAAAATCCCTTTCATTATGAGAAGGGCATTACAATGCAAGTAATTCACATTAAAAGGCATTCTACTCAACAGATATGTTGATTGGTGGACCAGTTTTGCCAGTGTTTTAATTCACATGTAATTCGTGTAGACCCTGTGTCAGCAACAACTAACAGTAATACTACTTTATCTTAAAAATTATAAACTATTTCCATTTATATGTTCTGTGATTATTTTACAGTTCTCAAATTTTAGTCCTTTACAGAAAAAAAAAAAGCATGTTGATAAACTGCAATTTGCCATAACACATTCTCTCCAAATCTTAGTATAAAACACGAGACATGTTTTTTGCACACTCTACTTTGATAGAACAACCAGATTTGTAATTGATTTCTTTATTTTATTAGATTTGTCAATATACATGGCAGCTTTCTCAAATCTCAAAGTTCCAAAAGTATGTCATTTTAAAGGTGAAAAATCATTTTCCTTTAGATGTCATATTCCTAGAAAGCTATTAAAGTCTATTTATAAACAAAAATAATTCATAAACTAACACACTTTAGAAATCAGAATATTTTAAATTATTTTAAATGAATACAAGATATGCCTTTTTAATTAACTATCATAGTTAAATTTATTATCACAAAACAAAATGACTTGTCCCCACTAATTTCTCAAGTGGGGTAAAGTCATTGGGTTTTACACTTAATATAAGTTTTAAATGTGATTATTAAATGATAATATTTTATCAATTATAGGAAATATTCATTTATAGGAATTTCCTTAGGTTCATCAATCTTTTTAGGCCAAGTTTGAGCCCATGTCAACCTTCAAGGTTAGATTCAGTGCACCTAACCTGCCTATTAAGTTGTCAATTTAAGAATACGAATTTCATTGATAAGACAGGGAATAAACAGTGGCTAAATCACTGTTCAACTTCCAAAAAAAAAAAAAAGCTATAGTGAATGGGATAGTTTCAAATAACTAATTATTTAAAACAAAAAAAATTTTTTTTAAATTTAAACAGGAATGGCCAATGATGTTGGATTTAAAATTTCACAGGGTAACTTTAGAAAAAAAAAAAAACCACATAAAAATAGTGAAGTCATCACCTTATTGATAAAAAACTAAACTTTAATAGTCACTGAAGGGGTAACAACCACTTGTAATCTATATTTAAAAGTAATTTTAATCATAGCTAAAACAAACTAAAAACAAAGAATTCTATTAAAAATATCAAAAATGATAAACATTTAATAACACCTAAAATGTAGATACTTAAGATCCTAAACAAAAATATTAAAGGTAAAGGGCCTTAAAATTTTTTTCAACAATTCATCTTATAAATTCATTTTCTAAATAGCTCATATCCTTTGCTTTGGTGTTTTGTCTCCTATCAGCTAAACATTATACAGTAGAAAATCACTTATGTTCTTTTCAAATGCTTGGCATTATAATGTGATCTCATATCTTTCCTCAAATTAAATTTTGCTCCACATATTCCACATGTATACAGGTGAACATCCATGTGCTGTTCCAACTGTTCGTTATTTGGGAATATCTGAAAGCAGACCTGGCATATAGTCTCACCAGCAGATAAATGAGAAATCATATGCCGTACATGGTCATGTTTTCTGAAGTTGCCTTGATCACAAATGGAACAGACATACCTGGCCATGCCTTTGTGCATATCATTGTGGAGTCGTAACTGACGTTCCCTTAAAAACTGCTTTCCACATGTCTGACAAACAAACTGTTTTTCCTTGGTGTGAACAGTATAGTGTTCTCTTAAGTGACACCGCTGATAAAATCCTTTTCCACACAGATTACAAAAATGCTTTCGTCTGTGATCCCTTTCATTCTCTTCCATGATGGCACTCTTGAACATGTCTTGGTCTAGGCAGCTAGACATATGTTCAACCACTAGATTTTCGGTTTCAAAACGCTGGCCACAATTAGGACATCGAAAAGGACAGGCAGAATGTTTAAATAACTGCTTTTTTTGGATATTGTTTATCTGGAAATGATTGTCCCTAAAGTCATCCAACATTTCAACAAACATATCCCTGATTTCAGACTGTTCGTCAGGATTCTCTTCCATGTCCATCTTCTCCTCAGTACTTCCTAACCCGTTCATTGTCAGGTCTTGGGGCTCTCCACATCTCTGGGCATGTTCCTGAAGCTGTCTACCCTTCACAAGTATTTGTCCGCATTTGCCACATGCACAGATATTTTCGATGTGTTTGGCTAAGTAATGAGATGACAGGTCCTCCTCAGTTATCGTGAGCCCACACAACTCACAGGATGCGTTTTCAGTATCCTCTTGTACTGGACTGCTGTTGTTAGGGGGCCTCATATTTTCTAAACCACCTCTTTCATCAGTGTTTATTGACATCCGAGGTTTTAGAGCTTTCCTCCCACTTTTTTTAATACTGACATCTTCTTCAACATAGTATCTATAAAATGTCTCTTCAGGTTCATCTTCTAATTCATCATTGTCAGTGGACTCATTACAGTCTTTATCAGTTACTTTAATAATGTTAAAGTCTTTCAGTTCATCTGTAGGGATATCTTCTGGTTCCATCTTGATAATGATTCTTTTCCTCTCAGCAGCTCTGCTTTTTTCTTCACTGGCTAGTTCAGACTCCACTGTGCTACTTTTTCTGCTTCCAGTGGTTGAAGTTGAGTCATCAGCAGCCTGGCTTGTGTCTCCTCTGTATTTGTCCGTCTGTGCAGAAAATGTTTTAGAAGAATCCTTTTCAACAAATTCAGCTTTGATATTACTGTCTTTTCCATCTCTAATATCCACTATTCTGTGGTAGGATCTTGTATTTTGGTATGAATGTCTGTTAGTACAGGTTAGCACATGCTCATCTAGTAATTTCTCACAGCTAAAGCCAAATCCACAACTATCACAGGTAAAACTCCGTCCAAAGCGTCGTGAGACACGTTCTTTCGGAGTAGATAATTTGGACACAGAACTCTTTTTACATACATCAAATAATGGTTCAGGAAAATTACCTAATTGCAAAGACTCTTCATCAGGCTCTCTAGTATGTGGTGTATTTACTGTTGAACTTGGCTCTGCACACCATCTATTGGCTTCACTGCCATTTCTAGCCACAGTGTCTTCATACATTCTTACTCCAAATATCATTTTGCTGTTCTGGTTGCTAGAAGCAGAAGATGAACATTTTGAACTAGAACAATCTGCATCCTGTATGTCTTCTAAACAGTCAGGAACATTGTACAGCTGTAGGTAGTTCATTGCCACTTTAAACTGCTCAAAACTGGAAGGAGCTGTCATAATTTTTCCTAAATACATAAACTGCAAAATGAGATCAAAACACTCAGCACTAATTTTCATGTTGCTGAGATTCAGCTGTGCAGTACTATGCTGATGATTCATGAAAAACATTCTAAAATAGGAGCTACAGGCAGCTAGAACTGCTTTGTGTGCTTGAAAGTAAATGTCGTCAATCGCAATACAACAGTCACAGAGGAAACCCCATTCCCTTTGGTTGTTTAGCTGCTGAAGGACGTAGCTGCTGTGGCTGGGCTTTGCCATCTTCTATTAATTAGAGACCTATGCAAAATAAAAATATTAAAGTCAGACAAGATATCAGAAAAGCACTTAAAAAAAAGAATAATTTTGATCATGACCTGTGACTTGTGTCAATTTACTATTACAATCAAGGTAATACAATCTAGCTTTCCAGTCTGATGTAGCAAAGCGCAATAACATATACCTGAATCATTTTTAAAACTTGAAGGTGAAGATACCCAGCCATTTATTCAAGCATCTCGTTTTTATTTTAAGAAATACAAGCAAAGGTATCAAAAGCAAAAACCATACAGTTTTGGTTTCATTACGCCTTTAGGGGGAAAATGTATACTAA
This sequence comes from Mesoplodon mirus, assembly GCF_964341445.2. Taxonomy (NCBI): domain Eukaryota; kingdom Metazoa; phylum Chordata; class Mammalia; order Artiodactyla; family Ziphiidae; genus Mesoplodon; species Mesoplodon mirus. The sequence goes on along the minus strand of NC_138979.1, from coordinate 151,525,049 downwards.
ATTTGAAAGGAAAAAAGACACTAGTTTAAAAGTACTTGAAGGATACAAACAATGAAAGTTAAATAAAATAGCAATTTAAACTGAAAGTTAGTAATTCAGTCTCAGAGTATTAAAAACTTCTTAGATGATTGATATAAAGGAATGATTGCTCATCCTTAAGTGTGATATGGGTATTTTGGTTGTGTTAAAAGCATCCTTATCTTTTAGATACACAGACTGCTGTATTTATTGATGAAATATCTAAGATATGCTTGCAAATAATCCAGTGGGGTGGGTGTGGGGGCTATAGATGATACAAAACAGGCCACGTGTTGAGAACTATTGACGCTAGGAGGCAGATATAGTTCTATTTTTGCATGGTTGAAAATTTCCTTAGAAAAATTCTATTTACAAAAGCTTATTAGATTACATGGAAATGGCACCAAGCAAATAGGTTTGATCAATGCTCCTCTCTTTTCTTGATTATTGGAGAGGCAATAATTCTGTAGAGTCAGAGTATCTGTCTTATATTGCTTGGCTTGCACTTTACAGTATAAAGAAACAGTGGATCTATTTGGGAAGGAGATATCTATCTTTAGATTGTAAATTTTTCTTCACTTTTCAATCATTAAAGAAAGAATACAAAAGTAACACATGCTCATTGAAAAACACTGAAACATAAAAGTACATAGAATAAAAACACACCTCTTTCCAGAGGCAACCTCTCCAATTGTATATCTTCAAATCTGTTTATGCTATACCTTACAGAGTCAACAGCTATTGAGTACCTGCTACGTGCCAGGCACAGTTTTGCTTTTGTTGTTGTTTTTGTTTGTTTTTTACCTAAATGGTATTCTACTGTATATACCTTTCTGCAACCAGTTTTCTTCACTTACCAACATATAAATATTTTTAATGTATGGAGCTGACAATGAATAAAAAAGAGAGGAGAGGAGAATATTAAAAGCACTGTAAGTCCTATTACATTACAAAGCTAAAATAAGATCAAATTTTAGCCTTAATTTTTAATCTGTATACATAATACTTCAGAATCTATCATCTACTCAAAAACAAGTTCTTACACAATTTGACTGAACATAAAAAGAACATTTAACCAGCTGTTCAGAGAAATAAAACGTTCATTCTTCAGTCCACAAACCCTTCATTCCCTACAGTAGAAATTAAAAGATTATCTAACTTTACTAACTTCCACTTGTTTTTTATAAACTGTTTGTCCCAGATCACATGTGGATGACATACCCCTTTCCCCGACTACCTAAGGCCACTCTGCCTCCTCCTTCCTGCCTGAAGACAGGGTAACACAGTAGGCGTGGGCACCTGGTGAAATGAAGGTGGCTTATAATGAGACCTGCTGCCTTCCTAAACTTGCAAAACAGTTTTACAAGGCCTTGCAAGAAAAGGCCTCTAGGCCTTTTCTGTAAGCCAAATCAAGTATTTCAAGAAGGTACAATATTTCAGCCTTGTGTGACTCAGATATCTGTACTAGAATTGAAGAGTCATGTTCAGTATGTACCCATATACAAAATGCAATGTATGCGCAGATCTTTATCAATGTGTTATTTATAACTTGAAATGCCTCGCAATAAGGTAGTTACAAGTAAACCAAGGTAAATCTACTTCTTAAAATTCACCATCATGTAGCCTTTATGAAAATTATATTTATGAATGAAGGCTGCAGAAGAAAATAAGAAAAGTTTTCAGGATGGAAAGTCAAGTAAATAAACACAGGCTATGAAATTATGTAACAATTACAATTACATAAAACAAATCCAAACAACAAAACCTTATTAAGGGTTCAAACACACACACACACACACACACACACACACGCACACGCACACACACACAGAAAAATACTGACCCCAAGCCCATTTTATGTAGGATGAGATTTCTAGGTCTATAGACATTTTACAGGATTCAGAGAGACCTTTAATGAAAAAAGAGGTAGAGGGACAGATATTATCTCAATTTTTTTTTCCTAGTAATAAGAGTTGTTCAAAAATGAAACGAGGGCTTCCCTGGTGGCGCAGTGGTTGAGAGTCCACCTGCCGATGCAGGGGATATGGGTTTGTGCCCCGGTCTGGGAGGATCCCACATGCCGCGGAGCGGCTGGGCCTGTGAGCCATGGCCGCTGAGCCTGCGCGTCCGGAGCCTGTGCTCCGCAACGGGAGAGGCCACAACAGTGAGAGGCCCGCATACCGAAAAAAAAAAAAAAAAAAGAAACGAACTCATTTAGAGGATAATGAGTGCCCCGTGTAGAATGGAATGGAATATTGTTGAGGACAGTATGGTACAGTGAAAAGAGCACAGGCTTTGGATCAGACAGGCCTGAGTTCCAACCTAGCTTTGCCACCTTAGGTAACTTGTTTGTCCTCACTGACTCCAAGTTTCCTGAACTGTCAAAGTGGGGATAATAATACCTCAAAAAAGTGGCATGGACATATATACACCACCAAATGTAAAACAGCCAGTGGGAAGCAGCCGCATAGCACAGCTGTACGGTGATCAGCTTGGTGCTTTGTGACCACCTAGAGGGGTGGGATAGGGAGGCTGAGAGGGAGACACAAGAGGGAAGAGATATGGGGATATGTGTACATGTATAGCTGATTCACTTTGTTATACAGCAGAAACTAACACACCATTGTAAAGCAATTATACTTCAATAAAGATGTTAAGAAATAATAATACCTCAAAAAACATATCAAACATTACGGTTCATAGGAGCAATGTGTAAACTGTTTAGTGCTTGGCACATGATAATTAATGGAAGTAACAGTGGCAATTGTGACGGTGGTGATGCTTCCTTAAGCGTAGGAGGTAAGTTTGACGAGATAATCTTACAGTTTCCTTCCATATAAGAGTCCAGCAGTATGAAAGCCAATAGTTTACCTGTTAAAACTTTCAGGTTTTAAAAGCCCCGTGCTTGAAATAATGACAAGAAGAGCTTAAAAGTTCCAAGGACCCTTCTAATCTAAAGGAAAAGCAGTTTTATGGTCAGCAACCAAAATTAATGCAGCTACATAGAAGACAGATATGATAGACACATCTGTAGCTATAGTCATATTCAATTAGTGAACATACATTCTGTATTAACATAAACAAGACACTAAAGCATATAAGAGAGTCAACAGCATTTTAACACACATTTATTAATTCAACAAACATTTGTTGAGTATTTTGGCGTACCAGGCACTGTATAAAGTACTGAGAATCAGCAATAGCATAGGTATTCTATAATCTCAAGGATACCTGACTGAGGGGAATTTTAACTTGTTCTAGATGAGTGACTTCATTGAACGTGTACTCAGCAGAGTGCCTACTCTGTACATGAAGGCACTGTGCTGTCATGGAGAGAACAGGGCTCTGGGTCAGACACACCCGGGTATGAATCCCACTGCCTCCACACCCCTCTGTATTTCTATCTTTGCCTCGTATGGCTGGAAGCTGAACAAGTATCTTTTTGTCAAAAATTAATGCTAACACTACAGCTCCTAGGCTGACCTAAAACTGTAGTTTCTCCAATGTTATTATGCAAATAAATGCCCAAGTTCTGAGTAAAGTGGATTTTAGGGAGAGTAACTTTTAATAGCAATCATTCACACATTAGTACCAACAACTCCGTTCTTGTTACACCTCATTCAGAAAAGCCTTAAGAAGGCTTAATAACAGCAAAACAAAAACAAATAACCAAAAAGGCGGGAGGTGGAATCATGGGTGAAGGATCTAAATTCCTGGGAGACTTTTAGCTTGTTACGTCTTGAGAATAATTTTTGCATTAAAATGTTTATATTTCACTCACTTTTATTAATTAAACAATAATTTCATCCAAATTCCAAAAGAGGTTTGTTCTCTTCAATTTTTAAAATATCCTTAATAATGCTACCCAAAAAACTTAGTGAACTTTGTTATAGTAAAGCTTGTTACCTGTTTTTAATAATTGCTTATATTTCAATTCTTGTTTTTATAATGACATTCTGTGATTGCTTTTGTTTGTGTTACTAGCTACATCACTGGTAGAACAAGTTTGTACAGCTAGAAGTTCTTCAAGGGCTGGGGTTGAGAGCAGAAACTTCAAACGTGATCCAAAGCCAAGGGTTCTCCTAAGGCTAGGATACCCAGTGTGGATGCAGTTCTCCAGAGGAATAAGGAGGTAGGTGATGCAAAAAAGTTTACACTGGGGCTTCCCTGGTGGCGCAGTGGTTGAGAGTCCGCCTGCCGATGCAGGGGACACGGGTTCGTGCCCCGATCCCGGAAGATCCCACATGCCGCGGAGCGGCTGGGCCCGCGAGCCATGGCCGCGGAGCCTGTGTGTCCGGAGCCTGTGCTCCACAACGGGAGAGGCCACAGCAGTGAGAGGCCCGCGAAAAAAGTTTACACGGAATTTTAAAAATTTTAGTTTGAAAAAGTTTAACCAGCTAATCTCAAATTCAAAAACAGCTACCAAACACATTAAGAATATTCAGTAATTTAGATATTCATAGGCTTTTAGAGCTTAGAGATCTAATCTAGTCCAACATGCTTATTTCATAGAAGAAAGACAAAGATGTTGTGCTGTTAAACAATGTATCAAGGGTTAACTGTGGTAAAGTATTATAGGTACTAGGATTCCTGCCCACCCAGCTGGGTACTAACCACTGAACTGTGGTTACGACATGCTCCTTGGTATTATGCAGTGTACCCCATATGTAAAGAACAGTCAGCAAGGACTGGGCATGAGTCCTTATCATAGCATTTGTTAAGGCCCTTGCACAAGAAACTACGCCCTCTGAACTCTATCTGCAATGTGGTTATATCTGTATATGCACATCTAGTCTCACTCAGTAGACGTGTTCCCTAAATTATACTCTGTAAGCTGTTTCAGTAAATTTCTCACTGACACAGTAAGGTTTCAGAAATACTTTTCCTTCATTGCTAAGTCTCTTAAATGGAAAAAAAAGTTTTGCTGGACATTTCTTTTCCCCTAGCCTTAGTGAAATGATAATTTAAGGGTCTATAAATAAGCATATAAAGTGAATGAAGAAGCAACTTAAAGGAATTTTTGAGTGACTCCTTCCATAAGGCAAACAACCACCCTCTGTGTCCCAGACTTGCATTATCAAGGACATTCCCCTGAGAACGATTTGCATAGCCTCAGTGAGTCTACAGTTCAGCGTCCCAATCTCTGAACTACTAACAATTACCTCTGGGTCTCAAGGGACATTTAAGTACATACATTCATTTCCTCGTACCTATTTCTATGTCTTATATGACTGAATGTATATGGATTTAACTTGTGGGCTATAGACTAGCTTCTTAAGAAGCTTAAAATGTAGTGAAAGGATTCTCTCTTGTTTATAAATCAGAGAATCAGAATGTATTGAACACCTACAATGTTCCCAACATGGCATAAAGCATTGAGGTGGAGGGTGGAGAAGGATGGTATACAGTAGAGCTAATTACATATGAGGGATTACATTTTATACCAAGAAGCGATTTGAGAAAAATTAAGTACTGAATTATATTGAATAAAGTTCAGTATGCATTTAGAAGAAGCACGAATTGTACTAGAACAGTAGTGGGCTTTAGGAAGGATTTGAGTGAAGTCTTGATGAATGAGTAGAAGAAAGAAAAATAGAAAGCGGTGTGGGGAAGGCATTTCAGGTATCTGTATTGGTGTGTACGTAAAAAATTGGGGAGAGGTACACAGCAGCACAAACAAAAGCTTGGAAATGTAATGGGAGGGAAGGTAAATTTGTTTTACTGGCCTTAGTACCAATGTGCCAGGATCTAGTCTAAGCAGGTGCGTGCGTGCGTGTGTGTGTGTGTGTGTGTGTGTGTGTGTGTGTGTGATATCTGCTTAGACTAGAGCCTGGCATATCAACAGTAAGATATATATATATATATATATATATATATATACACACACACATATATATGTATATATATAGTGTATTATATATAAAACATGTATGTATGCATGTAAATATGTATATCATTTTATCATTTAATCCTCATAACAAACTCTAAAAAGTACGTACTGTTTTAAGGCCCATTTCCAGATAAGAAAACAGAACACAATGTTATTATATAACCTTCCTAAGGCCACAGAGGACTGACCGGGTGAGATTAGAACACAAGCAGTATGACTCTTGAGCCTGAGATCATAGCCTTAACGACTTGGCCACCTATAAAAATAAGGTCAAGTTGGCAAAATTCTTTCCTAGAATTCCATTTTCCAGGGTATACAGTGTTCCAATCTCTAAATTTAAACTTAAGAAAATTCTTCAGGTTTTCTCCTTGAGATTTCCAGTAAGAACTGGCTGTACAGGCTCCCAAAGATAAAAGGTTTTCATTCCAGGCACTGAAATTGGACAGACATGATCAAGTTTAGAAAACTTTAATCACTTTTTAGAACAAGCATCCTGGCTGATTATTAGACTGCAAATTCAGTACCTAGTACAGGAAGTTCTGAAATTGTAACTGGGTTATGTTCCAAACCTTTATTTTTAAGTTAGTTATTTGGAACTTGAAACACATATTCCCATAGAAACAAAGCTATAAATGGTGGCTCCATTCTGCACTCACACCCCGAAGTCTTTAAAAACCCAAATGTAGCTGTGTGTTCGTCCTAACTGTGCTGTAGTAGTTCTTGCATCTCTAGGACTCACGGAGGGACGGTACAGCAATGCCTACTACACTCAACTCTCCAGGATGGGGACGAGGCTAAATGGCCTTTGTGTTCCCCATGCCTAGCACACTGCCCATGGAGTTGGCACTTAATGCATGCTTGTTAAAGTGTTAAAAAAAGAGCCCAGGGAGCAGACACCGATAGATCTGAATACCAGCTCTACTACTTATTCAGCTACAAATTTTCTTCACCTCTCTAAGCCTGCTTTCTTCATGTATTAAATAGAGATAATCATACTTCTCACAGAACTCTTGTATAAACTAGAGATGACAAATGTTTGTCTTTTCAATCCAAGAGTAATAGGATTTCTCTTAAACATTAATGTCATCATTGTGAACAAAGTTCACAGAATTTTACCAAGTGATGATCAAGTTCAACCCGCTACTTCATAGATGAGAAAACAAATGGAGGCCCTGAGAGGTTAAGTCACGTCCTCAAAGTCACGTCTTGTTTTCGTGGCTGACAGGATGGGGCCTTGGTCTCCTCAATCCTGGCCTAGGGCTCTTCCTTCTGTTCTAACAGCTGCCCCCATATACAGCAACACCTAGCTGTCTGCTTGCTTCTCTGCATCAATTATGTCTTCCTGAAAAATAGGAGCTGTTCAAATTTGCAAGGGTTGTTTGCACCTGCACAAAATGGCCTGAGGCTGTTATGCTCTTGGAGACTGTAGTTTGTTGGATGGTTAGTATTTTTCTCTCTCCCTACTTGTCAGGCCAACAGCTGTCACTTGTAAAAGGTGTGCTGATCTCCTGCTGCCCGCCATTTCAATCTGTTATGGGTTATGAAATTAGACAAAAACTCATTGAAACTGAATCTACACAAATAATTTAATTTTCTGTGAGGACCTAGGGAAGTGTTCTATGAACAAGATAAGGTTTTAATTCATGCACTTTGTTTAATCTATCTTAATTGCTGACAGGCAACGAATTGCCTTACTCTTTCGCTTCAGGTCAGGCCACTGGATAGCTGGGGTTGTCAACCAAATAACTCTGAATAACTGAGGTGTTACTGTAGTTAAGCTGCTAGGTCTGGGAAATGAATTCATCCACACAGAAAGCAAAGGGAACATAGTGGCTTCTGAAATTTTCCTCTCTTCCTCCAGGAGTGGAAGAGGAAAAGCATTTAATTCAGGCAGTCTAAATGTTGATCTGTTTATCCTAAAGAGACAACATGGCATCTTCTGACCACCAGAGGGCACTGGGTGAAGAGCAGGCTTCTCTCAGCAAAAAGCAGCTTCACCAGGAAGTCCCTTTTTGCACGTGGCATTCGTATTCTTAGGGTTCATCTTGTGGAACTTCTATCTATTCCAGCGTATTCACGCCGTGACTTTGTCTGGGACCCACCTAAAACTGCTCCTCCCCCTCCTCCAGCATGCACCAATCACCCGGGATCCTTGGGATTCACCTGGGACTTCTTCCTCATAATTAACTATTAAGTCTTGCCAGTTTTCTCACTAAATATTTCTCAAATTTGCCCCTCGACTCCATCTTTACCTTCCCTGTCCTCTGAGGCCTCTATCATTACTCCTGAATTATTACAATAGGCTCCTTAACTGGTCCCTCAAGTCCATCCTTCACCCTCAGATGATTCATAAAGAACAAAAATCAGACCCTGTTACTCTGCTTCTGTGGGTCCTTTCACATACCCTCAGACTGAAGAGCAGACTCCTTCCCAAGGGATACAAAAGCCCTCCGTGCCCCCCCATCTAGTCTCCTATGTGGCTACTTCCTGCTTCAAACTTCTGTTCAAGCAGCATAAAACTGCTGGCCACCACCCCATCCTCCAAGCCCATATACTTCATGTATTTCTTACCTCCATTTTTACTCATGCTGATTGGTTCTTTTGTCTGAACTGGCCACGTATCTTTTAAGAATCAGTTTATCACCTCCTCCAGAAAGCCTTCTGCAAGACCTCCCTCTCCCAAACTGCAAGACCTCCCTCTCAAAACTCTGTGTACTACCTCCTTATTTTGCACTTATTATGCTATTTTTTTAATCATCAGAACAGCAACATAAAGTAGATGTTAAAGCACAGACTAACCAGACTGCCTGGGTTCAAATTCTGGCTCTGCCACTTATTAGGTGTGTGAACTTGAGCAGGTTGCATCCAATCTGTGCCTCAGTTCTCTCATCTGAGAATGGGGACTGTAATCCTTCCTAGGGTTTAGTTACTGTAAGACAGTGTGTCACGGAGCAAGTGCTAAATAAGAATCAGCTACCACAATTATGTATATGTTGGTCTCCCCACTAGATTATGAGCAACTTGAAGGCCAATATTTTGGCTTCTTCGATTCTCTGCAACACAGTGTGTGTACTCAGTAAATGTTGCTGCATAAAAACTGGTAAGGCAAGGGGATATGGGGATATATGTATACATATAGCTGATTCACTTTGTTGTATAGCAGAAACTAACACAACATTGTAAAGCAATTATACTCCAATAAAGATATATATATATAAAAGAAAACTGGTGGGCTTCCCTGGTGGCGCAGTGGTTGACAGTCCGCCTGCCGATGCAGGGGACGCGGGTTTGTGACCCGGTCTGGGAGGATCCCACATGCCGCGGAGCGGCTGGGCCCGTGAGCCATGGCCGCTGAGCCTGCACTTCCGGAGCCTGTGCTCCGCAACGGGAGAGGCCACAACAGTGAGAGGCCCGCATACCGCAAAAAAAAAAAAAAGAAAAAAAGAAAAAAAAGAAAACTGGTGAGGCAGCTCTAAGATGATGGGAGGGACTACCCAGTTTCCTTCTTTCAGCAAGGCCACACATAATATTTTTTAACTGTACTGTTTCCAATCGTGTAGCTCCAAGTGCTACATTTTTAACTCTAACCAAAATCCTGAAAATTTCACCCTTATCTAATTAAGTCAATGAAACCAATAAAAAGAGTATCATAAAAAGTATGTTCATGCTAAGAAGTTTAACTCCATTTTTAAGTCTTAAATCTATTTAACATTTAAGATTTCCCCTCATCCCAAAGCAACTAACACAGCAAAAGCCTTCATGCTTTCATACATGCTATTCCCTTTGCTTAGAGCCTTTTCAACGTCCAGCTCACTCTCTTCAGGACGTTCTTTCTGATTCCAGGGTAAGGTAAGATGCCTCTTCTGTGCTTCCAAAACAGCCTATACCTACAACTATAGGGTGACAAATAATGTATCATCCAAACTAGGATGCTATGTCTATCATCACACTCACGGCAGGGGATTATGATATGGTTCCCCTGCTTTGCTGTAAGCTGCTTGAGATCACCGCACTGTCTTAGTCATCGCTGTATCCCCTGAGCCTCTAACAGTTGCCTGACATTTAGTTGATATTTGATCAGTTTTTGAACGAATAAGTGTTGAAGAAGGCAAGTTTTATTTTGCTTATCAATTTTTTGCATTATTTCAATTATGGCAACGTTTATACAGCAGTCAAAAATCTACAAGGTGATTTTCCATACATTATACAACTGATCCTTACAACAACCCCGAGGTAGGTATCTTTATTATCCTCATTTTTCGAATGAGGAAACAGTTTCAGTGGTTGGTACTCAAGTGCTCATCTTGTAAGATGGGACTCAAACTCTGACCCATTTGATTCAGAGCCCTAAGTTTCTGTTTTTGTAAACCAGAAAACACTCTTTCTGGCAATGACTATTAACTGAAGTGTCTCCTTGGACATTCTAGCCTCCCAGAGTCACCCCATTCTCATAAAGCCCCATATTGCAGGCAGAATGCCCTGCGCTCCCCATCTCCGCTTCCATCTTCTGCCTCCCATGGCCCATCAGAGGAAGCCCTCCCCTAATACAAAAGACTTAAAGTGAGGATGGAGCTCTTCAGTTATCTCTAAAAAGGATCGCATGCATCTCACACTGACAACAAACAGAAAATCTGGTTGGCAATTTAATTCTTTCTTTAATTTGCCAATTTTATTTTGCAAATGATTTGTTCCCAACACTCTCAAATAACAAATGCTGTGATTTAACTTCTATGTACTATTTTGGGGATTTGCTTTCAGAACATCAACTACTTCACAGCTTACTCTTCTTGAATATACCAGGCTAAGGAATAAGTGATTCTGTACTCTGACTAAGACTTCTTATACAGATAACTAACTATACATGACACAATATAAGTATACTTAGAAATCTATCTTAAATATGTACCATCTCCTTCTAGGCCACATCTGAAAACCACAGTCATTAATCCCCTTCTTTCCTCTAATTTCCTTTCCTTGATGTTTTGTATGCTATCTCTGGATATAGATCAAGAGGGACCCCTCATCCCGTAACAGCACAGGGATTATCTTGGCAGTGGCCTTAAGGGCAAGCATATCCACTCCTTCCCAACTATAGATTATGAAACTCTTTACAAATGTGAGGGTTTTGTTTTGTTTTGTTTTAATGAGTTTGGCAAGTATAAATCAACCCATCAAAGGCTTGACACCAACATAAACATTAAAAGTGTGAGAACTAGCCCACCAAGCTACAGTAAGTACTTTATAAGGACAAACCTACTATAGCAGCCCTGTTGTATTTAAGCTCTCACGTCTGTTACTTAATCAGTCCAATGCAAAACATTCCCTTTCCTCTACCTGGCCAATTCTCACCAACCTGAGCAGTGAATAACATGAGCCCATGAATCATCACGGCCATCCCTAGCCAGGGTGAGGCACACACAGCAGCACAGTGTGACCAAATGTTGCTTTCTCTCAAACAAGGAATTGACTGTTAACAGAGATTACCTCTGGGGAGTGGGAGTCAGAAATGACTTTCATTTTTGTTTGTTAGGTACTTTGGTATAGGCTGAATTTTTACAAAGAGCATGAATTTTATATAAAAGCATTTCCATTCTGAGAAAAAAAGAGGCACTAATCACTTTTAATTTGGTTCCCATAAGAGTATAAGAATAATGTCAATATTTTATGGTAAGAGATACCAGCACAAGAAGAAAAAATCAGGAGAAAAAAATCCTACAGACACCAAAATGACCTCTCAAGCAAATATATCTCAATTGTTTTTCAAATACATCTCAATTCTTTTTTGGAAGACAACAGATTGTGGCTTAAAAGTAAAAATCTATGGAAAATTTTCTGCATTTTTATCCCAAATGGTTTCCTCCCCTTTGGGCCAGAAGCTTAATAGCACAGGCTTAGCACTTTTCCTGGATGGAAGAGAGGCCTGAAAGCAGGCACTTCTTTTCTCTTGCACATTAGAATGGCTGTCCTGCAAGGAACACAGAGATACCCTTAAAAAGCTCCATGGACTATACCTTTCCCAGAGCCTGGCAAAAGAGGAGAATGAGGAAACAGTACAAAAATTTAGCTGTGTTAAAGCGAAATCAAACACAAGGTCAAGAGCAAGTGGCTGAGGCTGTGCTCTGCCCTGCTAAGGTCCTGGTTAAATACGGTTTCTCTTTTCTCTGACAATGATGCACTAGGGCTCCCCACTGCCTCCAATTTAGGCCGCGTTGGGGTAGGAAGAATAGAAAGGCTTCAGGTAAGATTGCTCAACGTGAGTTATTTTTCTATACCATGAAAATTTGGTCGTAATGGAGAAATCTGCTTTTAAAATGAATGTAAGATGCTGATTGAAAGCTCTACTTGCAGACTGTCATCATTTTATCAATCTTTGGGAAAGCATTTCACCTCCACTATGCTTCATTTTTCTCTGTTTAAGATGAGGAAGCCCCATCTAGCTTCCAAATACGTTCAGTTATTATTGAGACTTTATTAGATATCCAGCAAGTGATTCAAAAGGAAAGTTCTGAGGTTCTGATGGCCAGCCATCATTCAAGCTTCATCGTTTTGTATTCCAAGTGTCCTCATCATATCCATTTGCAATGACAAAATTTCATAATTTCAAAGGAGCGGGTGGTGATTGCTTTGGAGTTGTCATGAGAACTGCAGCCTTCACCAAATCTGCTCCAGAGTGCCTTGAACTTCAGCTCAAGAGACTGATTCTAAGTCTCAGAAAGCCTGGGACCACTACTTGGGATCGAGTGTCAAAGGGAAAATTGTTCCTGGCATAGTTTTCCTGCCGTGATACTTACTGCATGGAAATATATTTAGGCCAATAAACAAACTGCGTGTACCTACCACGTTGAAGCTTGATTTAGGAATATTATTACACACAGACAAATTCCATACTGTCCCCAGAAAACATCAAGGACTTTCATCAACATCTCCCTGACGCTCCCAATTTGGAAAATGTCATGTCAACCTTTCAGATCACGCAGACGCGCTGCTTAGGTAGGAAGGGAGACTGGGAGGGTGGCTGAGCTCAGACCCAAACCTACATATTTTAGTGGTAACAACTCCTGATCTACATCCAACGCATTTACCGAACACTAACAGAACTTCTAGCAAGCGCCCACCACTGGAAGCGAAAGCACTCTCTTCCCAAGAAACAGATCTTTCCACTGAAAATCCCCAAACCCGAGACCTACCACTTTTTACTGAACAAAAAGCTTGTGTGCCGGGAGGAGGGAGTGGGGAAAAGCGTGGCAAGAATTTGCACGGCTCTTACGCCTCCTCCCTCGGAGCGCGCCCAAGTCTGCGGCCTCGGGCTCCGGGACACTTCCCCTCCCACCCGCCAAGGAGCCGCGGCTGTAAGTTGAGAGAAGCGGGCTCTGGGCACGTCAATCAACCGGGTCCTCCCGCCTCCCGTCTACACCTCCCCTCCCCCCTCAAAAAAATAAAGGCAGAGAAAGAAAGGAAAAAGAAGGTAACTAATTTGGGAACTAGTCTCCGTGCGGGCTTCGCCTCCGACCCAGGGAGGCCACACGTCCCCGACCAGGCGCGCCGGCGGGCGGCGGGATCAAGCAGGCGGCCCAGCAGCCACCCGTGGCCGGGTCCTCGCCGCGCGCCCGCCGCGCTCCGGCTCCCCGCACTGGTCGGCGCCGCTCCGGCCCCGCACTCCGCCGAGCCCGCTACCCGCCGCCTTCCGGCCCGGGCCAAAGTTGCGCAAATAGCCCCACAACTGGCAAATACTCACCGGCCGCAGCAGGAACCGGGGCTGCGGAGATTTTAGGGAGTTTAAGGCAAATCGGCCACGGGAAAGGCGGGCGGAGGCAGAGGGGCCGAGAGCTGCAGTGGTGGCGGCGCGCGGCGCTCGGGCTGGGCTGCGCGGAGAGGCTCTGGCTCTGCCAGGGACTGTGCTGCAACAAAGGACTTCCGCTGCCGCACAGCCGCGCCTGCCGCACCGCACTGAGCCGGCCCCGCTTACGCGGCGACTCCGGGTCTGCCCACCAGTTCGCTGCGGCGTCCGCCAGCCTTCCCCTCCCTCTCGACCGCCCACCCACTCCGCCGCTGGCTGCTAGGGGCACCCGCGGTCGCCTGTTTGTTGCAACAAGTTTCTGCGTCGGGCTCCGAGGAGGCTGGCGCAACCCGCACCGCGGGGGCCAGCGCGGCGGCGGCCTGACCACCCCTCTCGCCCCTTTCCCAAGGGTAGGCTTGGGACCTCCTCCTCCTCCTGTTTGCACAGCTGGATGGGACTGGGCTCCTCCCGACTCCCCAAGGGCAGGATGCTGCTTTCCCACTCCGTCCAGATGTCAGACCCCGGCCCCAAAGGGCTTAGCAGCTAGGCCTTCCCTCACAGTACGTCCCTGGCGTTCTGGGGGCGCCGGCACCCTTGCCCTGACCCGTGCGCGGCCAGTCGATTCAGGATCGCCCATTCCCCGCGCCTCCCCCACCCTTGCTTTCCGTGGGCCTGTCCGCCTCTGGCCTTGAGTCACTTCCCCCGCCATGCCCCACCCCGCCCAGGCGGCCTCCCCTCCCAGGCTCCAGTGGCTCAGCTTCCCTGGCCCCGCGCCCTCACCCCTCTTCCCGCGAACACGCGGGAGCATCCTTCCCCGCCCCCATCTCCTAACTGAGGGGGTGCCTGTGCTTTTGCACACCCTGGGGAAAGTCCCCGGGTCACGCGGTTGTGTGTGGGGAGCCTGACGCTCAGGCTCGTCTCCACGCTTCCGCCTACAGAGTCGCGACTAGCGACCGTGGCAAAGCCACCCGGAGCGCGGGCCGACCCCCCGCCCGGCCACTTGAGCGGGCGGGCGGGCGCGCACCTACGCACGCACGCACGCATGCACGCACACCGACCCTCTCCCCGCCCCTCTGGTGCGCCAGCTACGAGGCGCGCGATCACGTGGGCCCATCCCAGGACGGCTGGCGCGGGAAGCCGCGCGAGAGCGGGCCGCGGGGTGCGTGAGCCGGCGCCGCCGCGTGACGTACGCGGCGCGGGAGCCGCCCCTCCCGCACGGAGGAGTCAAGCGGCCGCCCGCCGCGGCGGCCTCTGGGTAAGTGATGAGGCCCGGCCCCTGTGGGCTGCCCCGGGCTCAGTCCCTCCCGTCGCGAGCCGCCTGGGGCGGTGGCCTGCAGCTGCGTCGGTCGCGGGACAGATGCAAGTAGCTGGGGAGGGGGGTGTTTTTGGTCCGTTTGAGATGTCAGTCAGGGCAGTGGAGGAAAATGGCAACCGCGAGTGAGAACTGGGCCGAGGAGGTCCAGAGCTGCCCTTCGCTGCCCGCACCAGGCGGCTGCCGGGGCCTGACGCAGGCCCGGAGAGGGCGCGGGGGCGCATTAACGGCACGGAGTCCTTCCGGCTGCCAGTCCGGGTGCGAGTGGCGCGGGAAGCCCCGACGGGCCTGAGGCATTCCCCATGCAGCCGCACCCCCGACCCCTCTCGCCAATGGGCGGGTCTCCAGGTGTCACCTGCGGGGCGCTGCAGCCACTGTCCTCCCTTCCCCACCCCCGTTTGTGATTACCCCGTCTCTAGGGCAGGAAGTCCCCATCATCCCCATAATTAATTTTTCTTTTTTCAGATTATATTAATCTCATTCTGAGCAAAGTTAGTTTTTCTTTTTAAAGCTTGCTCCATCTATCACTGCCTTCTCTAGCACTCATTATTTGGAGAAAGCAAGCAAGCTGTTGTCAAGCTGCTCTAAGCTGTACCTGGAAATTGACAGCAGCTATCATGTTTCATAAATTAACGCCCGTTTCCCCCCAATGGCATGCATTCTCTTGAGACTAAAGTCTTTTTGGCAAAGCTGTTGATTCTCAAAGGATGTTGTGAAGTGTGTAAAGTACACTTTGTAATCACAAATTTTTTTTTTTTTTTTTTTTTTTTTTGTGGTACGCGGGCCTCTCACTGTTGTGGCCCCTCCCGTTGCGGAGCACAGGCTCCGGACGCGCAGGCTCAGCCGCCGTGGCTCACGGGCCCAGCCGCTCCGGGGCATGTGGGCTCCTCCCGGTCCGGGGCACGAACCCATGTCCCCTGCATCGGCAGGCGAACTCTCAACCACTGGGCCACCAGGGAAGCCCTGTAATCACAAGTTTTAAAGCTGAAAGGGGCCTTATAGAAAATGCAGTTCATCCCTCTCATTTTACAGATGAGGACACTAGGCCGAAAGACGGTGTAGCTTGATCGAAGTCCCATACCTCTTCACTAACTGGACTCCAAGGCTCTAGATGCCTTGGTCGTTACGCTCCTCGCCACTGCTGGAGTGCGGTGCCAGTTTAACCCACGCACTGTAGAGACTGTCTGCCAGAGGTGATTATGTTTGACTTGATTCCGGTTATTGAGAAATCAGACTTGGCTAGTGTGATGGCTCTGGTATCCTAAGGAATGCGGTTGACTATTTCTAGGTGGAATAAGCTGCCTATTAATGTACTTTGGGATCAAAGTTTGTCGTCCCCCCCCCCCCCAAAATTCAGCCCTATTCTATGCAAGAGTAACCAAGGTTTACAGCATTGGTTGCTTCCTTAGGTAAAGGCATCAAAGACCTCTTTAGCAATATGCATGTGCTTTAATTAAGTGTAAATTATTAATCCATTATCAAACATCAGCTCCTTAATAGGGAACAAAACACCGATGGGATAGGAAGCAGAATAGATGAGTTCTGATGGCTGGGAGATTATCAGGAAGCAGTGGAGCATCACAGGATGGTCAGCAAGAAAAGAGGAGGGGGCCTCACATGACTTGCTACACCTTTTTGCCCAGCCCTGTTCTGAATGTCTTGGAGGTAGTAGAGGGATTCTGCTCAGGTGTGGTCACTGTTTATTGAGTACCTGCAGTGGCTAGCTGCTTTCATAGACGGATTTTGAATACTTAGCAAAAAGGAGGTAGTATTGTCTCCATCTTACAAGTGAGGAAAGAGTCTCAGAGATTACCTGGCTTCGATGATGCAGTCATTTGCAGTAGAGTTCAAGCCTAAATCACTTTATCTCCCAAGTCCGGTCAGTGCTCTTTTGCATTAGATCTTGCTACCACTTCTAGCCAGGGAGGGGATGAGAGAATCGCCTGTGGCTGATTTATTGGCGCCTGTGGTTGCCCAGAGAGGCTGAGCAGGACTTTCAGCTGCCCTCTATGCCTTAGAAAGTGGAGCTGTGTGCTTCCACCCTATCTCCTGAGGGGAATGCGAAGGAGCCAGGCTGTCTAGCTGGGGAGGAGGGGCCCAAGTGCCTTGGCCATAAATTACCCTGGCCAGGGCTGTGCTGGGAAGTGTTGCATAATGCCCTCCTCACCACTGAACCAAAGTGATTTATTTACTATGGTCCATAGATGGTGCTTGACCATCTTGTTAAAGAAAAACTTCTCCATTTTAGTAATAACAGGGCCAGAAAAGCGTTGAGGGTTTTTTTCCCCCTTGTCTTAAAAAGCAGCACAGGTGCTCTTATCTTGATAAATTATAAAGTATTTCTGCACCACTTCCTGTGCCCCCTTTCTGCTTATTTATTCCAAATTGCATGTGAACTTCAGTCTTTTGAGAGAAGAGTGTTAAGAAAAATACTGTTCCAGTTTGTAGTTACCAGCACAGGCTATGGAGTCAGATGTAGCTTTTGATCCCCACTTTATACTGTTTGCTAGTTGTGTGTCCTAAGCCTAGGTTTTTTCCTCATCTGTAAAATGGAAATAAAAATAATACATATAGTCATGGTGAGGATTAAAAGAGATAATGTGCATAGAGCATTTAGCACAAGGCCTTGCACATACTATTTATTCTGTATAATAATAGCTATTGATAGTAACTAAACAGTATTTCCTCTAGGATAGAAAAGATATTGCTACTTGAACTTGCTTAGGGAAAGTGGAGGAAGAGGAAAGAAAGTAACAAACATCAGTTTCAGGATTATTGGTTGAATTTATTAACACGTCTACTTTCCCTTTGCTAGTAGGAATTTTTTTTTCTTTCTTTTTTTTTTTAACCTTACCTGGAGAAAAAGTGTTTATAGTGTTAAGTTAGTTATTTTTGAAAATTTTCGAATTCATTTCTTCCCTGGTTACAAATCAGTCATACAACGACTTTTTGTTCCCCCTGAAAAACCCTAGGCACTTTAAGCAAATGGTTTCATTAGCCCATGTGGATAACGTGTTTGTGGAACATTCCATGGCAAAGGAAGTAGTGGTTCACCTATATTCAGAAGTTATAATCATCCTTGTTTATACCGTATTCTAGGTGTGGACTAGCATTGTTGTTTTCCAGCTTTCTCCTGTCCTGTGAGTAGCTTATTCTTCTTTCAGAAATGCATAGTTTATTTTTTTTAGCAGACTAAGAAGAATCTTTTCCTTTCCTTTACGGGGTTCTGGTATTTTTAAAGTCCAGTAGCAATTTGCCCTCACTGGTGTTAGCATTCTTGTTTGCCTGATGTTGCGGCTTTATCAGGCATCCCACATGTTGGTTAGATGGGGGTAGATATGTAGTAGGCTGGCTGTGACTGCCAACAGGCAGGAGGCCCCAAACTAACGTTTCCCTGTTCCGTTAAAGGTTTCTAGAGCATGACTGCTTTTCCTGTGTCATCTACCATGTCTGCTTCTTACCCTCTTCTCTTATACTCTCAGTGATTTTCATAAGCAAATGCCTAGAATTACTGCAGGTTTTACCTCACACAATAATTTTCAGATTTGGAATTTCCATGTCATTTTCAGCTATTATGAAAATAGGTGTAATGGTGTATGAGAGAGTTAAATACACCTCTTTTTCCTAAGTACTTTTTTAAAAGTTTGAAAATGTTGTGTTCTTTGTCCTCCCACAATACCCATCCTGTTAGTTTGGGAATATTTTTGTTTCTTTTTTTTTTTTTTTCTTTTTTTTTTTTTTGCATTACGTGGGCTTCTCACTGCTGTGGCCTCTCCTGTTGCGGAGCACAGGCTCCGGACACGCAGGCCCAGCAGCCATGGCTCATGGGCCTAGCCGCTCCGCGGCATGTGGGATCTTCCCGGACCGGGGCACGAACCGGCGTCCCCTGCATCGGCAGGCGGACTCTCAACCACTGCACCACCAGGGAAGCCCTGTTTCTTAATCTGGCTAATATTTTAGTTTAAAGTTAAAATTAGAATTACAGTAGTTGATTTTTGTTCATTTATTTTATTTTATTTATTTATTTTTTTGCGGTACGCGGGCCTCTCACTGCTGTGGCCTCTCCCGTTGCGGAGCACAGGCTCCAGACGCGCCCGCTCAGCGGCCATGGCTCACGGGCCTAGCCGCTCCGCGGCGTGTGGGATCTTCTCGGACCGGGGCACGAACTCGCGTCCCCTGTATCGGCAGGCGGACTCTCAACCTCTGCGCCACCAGGGAAGCCCGATTTTTGTTCATTTAATGTAACTGGTATAATTCCCACATTTTGAGCACTTCTTGTGAAATTGTGTCTTTTTCTCTGTAACTTTAGTTTGTGAAATAGTCTCTAGGGTTTCCTTTGTCCCTTGTTCTTTTAATGCAGTGGTTCTTCGTTGAGGCATTATATTAGAATCACCTGAGGAGCTTAAAAAAGGATCTGTGCCTTACCCTCAGCAGTTCTGTTTGGGTTCATCTGGAGTAAGACTCAGGCATCAGTACAACTCTACATGGAAGGTTTTACGATGCAGTCGGCAGTTAGAGCCACTATTCTGGGGTAAAATGATTTCTGCAAACATTCTCTTGGTTATAAAACGTTACACCACCACAATCATGTGAAAGTACATTAAAAAGTTAAAATCCTTGGGCTTCCCTGGTGGCGCAGTGGTTGAGAGTCCGCCTGCCGATGCAGGGGACACGGGTTCGTGCCCCGGTCCGGGAAGATCCCACATGCCGTGGAGCGTCTAGGCCCGTGAGCCATAGCCACTGAGCCTGCGCGTCCGGAGCCTGTGCTCCGCAACGGGAGAGGCCACAACAGTGAGAGGCCCGCGTACCGCAAAAAAACAAAACAAAACAAACAAACAAACAAAAGTTAAAATCCTTGTATAAAGTCTTATTATGTAGCACTCTGGATATTTCTGCTTTTACCTTTGTATTTATAGCCATGAGTAAGTATCTCAAAAAAGCTGTGCACATTCCTGGGCTAACTTTCCTGTCTCCATGTCTTAACAATAATTAATAATAAAGTCACAGTGGTGAGAACCACAAAGAAAATATCTAAGACTTTGTTTTCCAGAGAAACAGATGTCTTACTCCTTTTGTTTCTTCTTAAAAGATTCTTATAGCCTGCAAGAATGAAAAGCTGTGTATTCTAGGACATCACTCTGGCTACCATAGATCTGAGAGTTCAGTCTAACTATTATAATAGATTTTAAAAAATAAATAAAAATCAAAGATGTTGGATATCAAGCTAACTTTGAATTCAGCTAACATAGATACTAGTATTAAGCTGTTCTAGCTTACTTAGTTTGAGCTAACCCAGAGTTATTGCAGTCTAGTAAGTAAACAAGGTTTTTGTAGTCTCTTAAATATCAGTGCCATTATTATAAATACCACTTTGATAACAGATAAAGCATTTTAAGATGTAGGACTGTTACATTTGGCTATAGTATTTGTAAATATAATGATAGGTTATTTTTTTGCAACTTCTCTTACATTTTGAATTTCCACCAAAAATTCTCACATGTGACTTCTAAGATGTTTCTGTATACATAGGAAACTTTGGCTATCCCACATACTAAAGAAAATAAAATGAGTGGTCAAAAAATGATGAGCAAAGGCTATATAAAAAGCCTAGCTAATAATCTGCAAAGTAAGTTACATTAGAAAAATGTTCTGAATAACTTTGTGATGTATTGGCTCTATTAACATGAGGTAAAATCTGATTGTGCTGCCTTAACACATGAAAGGTCTATTATGCAAACAAATTTAGATGAACTTATATATATGTGTGTGTGTGTGTGTGTGTGTGTGTGTGTGTGTGTGTGTGTGTATGACTTCTTTTTTTTTTTAACAGATTTGAGTTTGTTTCATGTTATAAACTTGGAACATTTATCCCCTTATTTGATTCAATATAGTTGCAAAGTCTTCCATCAGTATATATGTTGAAAGTTCTAGATGGGAATTTTGAAGAAAGGGCACTGAATTTGAAGTCAGACTTGAACTGAAGTTCTACCAGCACCATTTAACAGCTAGTTGTCTGACTTTGGGTACCTTTCCTGCCTTCTCTGAGCCTGTGGTTTCTTAAGCAGAAAATGGAAGTAATACAGTACCTGCTTCACTACCTCATAGGATCAAAAAAAGATAGTGTAGGGCAGAGGTTCTCAAAGTGTGGTCCAAGGACCCCTTGAAGGTTCCTGAAACCCTTTCAGTAGGTTTACAAGTATCTCCCTTTTGCCAAGGCCAAATTCTCTTAATACATTTGAACCAAAACAACATGTGGCAACAGACTGATTGCAGAAACAGAGAAAAGAACCCAGCTGTATTTTTTAAAGCCAGGTATTAAAGATGATTGCAAACTATAAGGCAATGCCACCCTTCTCACTTAAAAAAAATTATTTTTTAGAATAAATGTGTTATTTATATTAATATGTAATGGGTTTATTGTTATTTCAAATATATTAAAATTTAAAAAAATTCTCTTAATTCTGCATATGGTAAATATTGATAAATATAATCCACATAAACAGCAGTTCTTAACCGCCCTTAATACTTTTCTTAAGAGTGTAAATGGATCTTGAGACCAAAACTTTTTAGAACTGCTGATAAAGCGTGACAGCTGAGTTCCTATCAGGACAATTCTGCAAATAAAAATTATAAACTTGGAAAAAATTTTTTAAAACGACCAGATGGTATTCGAGAGTGACAAAAAGCAAGCAGAAACTGGAATGAGGTCTATGCTTGGAAGAATGGAACAGCTGTGAATAATTTTCCATTTTTATGGCTTTTAGCCTGAGAGAAGGCCCCAGTTGGGGACATGAGGGGATGGCTAAAACTGTGATAATAACCCGTAGTCTTACTTGCTTGAAGAAAAGAGGACAGAGTTCAGAGTGACCACACAGGTAGAAAGTAAGGAGGAAAATCCTAGAAAGGTTGTTGGGGGGAGACCCCAAATCCTGTATCTAAACTGAGCTTGGATCTCTTACCAGCCCCTAAACGTATACTTGTGTTGATCAGCCTCCAAACAGCACACCTAGCACTAAAAAAACCGCCTCCTAGAGAAATGGAAATAAAAACAAAAACACATGGGACCTCATGAAACTTCAAAGCTTCTGCACAGCCAAGGAAACCATACACGAGACCAAAAGACAACCCTCAGGATGGGAGAAAAGATGTGCAAACGAAGCAACTGACAAAGGATTAACCTCCAAAATTTACAAGCAGCTCATGCAGCTCAATAACAAAAAAACAAACAACCCAATCCAAAAATGGGCAGAAGACCTAAATAGACATTTCTCCACAGAAGATATACAGACTGCCAACAAACACATGAAAGAATGCTCAACATCTTTAATCATTAGAGAAATGCAAATCAAAACTACAATGAGATATCATCTCGCACCAGTCAGAATGGCCATCATCAAGAAATCTAGAAACAATAAATGCTGGAGAGGGTGTGGAAAAAAGGGAACACTCTTGCACTGCTGGTGGGAATGTGAATTGGTACAGCCACTATGGAGAACAGTATGGAGGTTCCTTAAAAAACTAAAAATAGAACTACCATATGACCCAGCAATTCCACTACTAGGCATATACCCTGAGAAAACCATAATTCAAAAAGAGTCATGTACCAAAATGTTCATAGCAGCCCTATTTACAATAGCCAGGACATGGAAGCATCCTAAGTGTCCATCGACAGATGAATGGATAAAGAAGATGTGGCACATATGTACAATGGAATATTACTCAGCCATAAGAAGAAACGAAATTGAGTTATTTGTAGTGAGGTGGATGGACCTAGAGTCTGTCATACAGAGTGAAGAAAGAAAGAGAAAAACAAATACCATATGCTAACACATATATATGGAATCTAAGAAAAAGAAAAGAAAAAAAGGTCATGAAGAACCTAGGGGTAAGACGGGAATAAAGACACAGACCTACTAGAGAATGGACTTGAGGATATGGGGAGGGGGAAGGGTAAGCTGTGACAAAGTGAGAGAGTGGTATGGACATATATACACTACCAAATGTAAAGTAGATAGCTAGTGGAAAGCAGCTGCATAGTACAGGGAGATCAGCTCCATGCTTTGTGACCACCTAGAGGGGTGGGATAGGGAGGGTGGGAGGGAGGGAGACGCAAGAGGAAAGAGAGATGGGAACATATGTATATGTATAACTGATTCACTTTGTTATAAAGCAGAAACTAACACCATTGTAAAGCAATTATACGCCAATAAAGATGTTAAAAAACAAAAATACTAAACCACAGGGAGGCAGAACTTGGAGTTTAAGTTCAGCCTAGTTAATTTGCAAAAAACAAAAACATCAGTATGCTTTAGAAGAATATTACAGTACCTAGAGTCTTTAGTAATCACAGTGTCTAAGATATTATCCACAATGACTAGACATATGAAGAAACAGGAAACTGTCACCCTAATTAGTGGAGATTGACCCGAAGATGACCCAGAGGTTGGATTTAGCTGAGAAGATTTAAAGCAGCTACTATAACTATGCTCAAGGATGTAAAGCAAAATAAGGTTGTAATGTGTGAACAGACTGGAAATCTTAGCAGAGAAGTAGATACTAAGAAAGAATGACATGAAAATTTTAGTCCTGAAAATATATCTGAAATAAAGAATGGGTTAGATTAGGAATGACGGTGAACTTGAAGATAAGTAAATAGAAATGATCTCATCTGAAGCAGAAAGAGAAATAAATCATTGTGTGTGAAAGTTCTCTATAAACTTCAACACTCTATATTAGCATCAGGGATTAATAGGTTTCTTTCAAGGCCTAAACTCACCTCTTCCCTCTGCATATGGACTGACTTCATAGTTTGTAAAATCAATGCCATCTAAGAGTACATTCAAATTCTCTCTCCTTACCTCAACTATCTGTTTTCCACCATCAGAAAAAGAGATTGCTTTTTTCTGCATGGCTACCTGCTACACCTATACTTTTCAAATTAATTAATTAATTTTTGTCTGTGTTGGGTCTTTGTTCCTGCGCGTGGGCTTTCTCTAGTTGCGGCGAGTGGGGGCTCCTCTTCGTTGCAGAGCGTGGGCTTCTCATTGTGGTGGCTTCTCTTGTTGCGGAGCACGGGCTCTAGGTGTGCAGGCTTCAGTAGTTGTGGCATGCGGGCTCAGTAGTTGTGGCTTGCGGGCTCTAGAGCTCAGGCTCGGTAGTTGTAACACACGGGCTTAGTTGCTTTGTGGCATGTGGGATCTTCCCGGACCAGAACTCAAACCTGTATCCCCTGCATCGGCAGGCGGATTCTTAACCACTGCGCCACCAGGGAAGTTCCTACACTTACACTTTTGATTGCATTCTTTCCGGCTTCTAGAGATTACACCCCTCTTCAGCCTGAAAGTCTTTGATCTGCAGTTCCCTCAATGTCCTGTTCTGTCTGTACCTACCCTTTATGACCTCTGCTTTCTGACATTCCCCTGCAGTCAGATAGTTTGCTCTTGCTGCTTTCCCAGACTGTTGTCAGAGGTCACCAGAAACCTCTTGGTCAGCACACTTGGGGGTGTTTGTAATAGGCCTCATCCTGTGTTTCTCTGCAGCATTTTATACCATTGCCACCTCCTCCCACCAAGATTCTTGCCTTTTCTTTATCTCTCTCAATGACAATATATTTTCTTATTTCTCTTCTTCTGTCTAGTTGTACTATTCTTGTCTTTCAAGGATTCATTCTTAGCTTTTTTCCCGTCTTATTTCACTCAGTAGTCCCATCTAATCCTGGTGACTTGAGCCTTGTTATTGCAGAGAATCTTCTTTCCAGTGCTGCCTGTTGTCTCCACTGGTAACTAAACATTTCTACTCAGATGTCCTAGAGTGGACACATCAAACTCACTGTGTCCAAAATGAAACTTCTCTCTTACCAAGCCAGTTTCTGTGCCTCTCCTCTGGCGTTCTGCTATGCTACCTTTGTATCAACCTAGCACATGGCAGTTACTCTGCAAATAGGACCCAAAGCAATGAATGAATTCTTCCAGTTACCCAACCTGGAATTCTGAGCCTCACTTTTGACTTGCTCTTCTCTGTGGCTGACCACATCCAGTCCTCTGCCAAGTCATGTCAGTCTCCATCTGGTATATCTTCCTGTATTCCTTTCTTCATTCCCACTGCTGTTGTTTGGATATTGCAGAAGGCTACTTTGCTGGTCTTTATTTCTCCGTGCCTTTCCCTTGCTAATCTTTTGTGTATGTTGCTACTAGAGCAGTTTTGATTCCCAGGCCTAATGATGGTGATTTTACTCATTCTTTTTTTTTTTTTTTTTTTTTTTTGCGGTACGCGGGCCTTTCACTGTTGTGGCCTCTCCCGTTGCGGAGCACAGGCTCTGGACGCACAGGCTCAGCGGCCATGGCTCACGGGCCCAGCCACTCCGCGGCATGTGGGATCTTCCCGGACCGGGGCACGAACCCGCATCCCCTGCATCGGCAGGTGGACTCTCAACCACTGCGCCACCAGGGGAGCCCTACTCATTCTATTTTTTTCTGCCTAGAATGCTATGTTCACCTTCTGCCTGTTCATCGAAATCCAGTTCAAATGGATTATTTTTCATTGGGTTTCCTGTCATTTATCTCCCCCTCATAGTGTGTTCTCCAACTGCTGTAATTGGCCCTTACCACTTTTACTTCATGTCATAGTTACTGTGTTTTATGATTTGTCTCCCCTGTTAGCCTATAATCTTGACTGCAACATCATTGTAATTTTTTTCTGTCCCCATGCCTTGTACAAGGCATGCTTTCGAATATTTTCTCTTTGTTAAATTTCTCTTCACAAAATACTTGTTCGATAAATGAATTTAACTGTTACTCATAGAACATTAACCACCGATTTTTGTATATGTGGCTTTTTAGTGTGCTATTTTCATTTCCACATGGTTCAACAGTTCACTATACTAATGCACTATATGTATAAATATATATGTATATATGGAACTGTTGAGAACATTTATGATCTGAGGGGGGTTTTTGGGGACAGTTTTAAGACTGGTTTAAGGCACTTCAATTTGAACCATTTTATTGAATCTAAGACATGTTTTCACATATTGAAATCTCCAATATGGAATTTTATTTTGGTTTTTTAATCTCCTTATAAATTGGTGGTATTTTAGAATCAGGAAAATGTGGTAAATACAATAAATATTGACTTTTGGTTAAATGGCCTTTTGGAACAATACCCACAACCTGGATTTTCGTTTATATTCTTAGAAGATAGACTCAGGTCTTTGTACGTTCTGTTATCTTATTTCTTATTTCATTGCTGCTTAAAAGCTTTTAAAATGAGATGGTATGGGAGAGTTTTGTTTTGTATTTTTACTTGGGGGGAGGAGTAAGGGAAACTACTACGTTTGAATTAGTAGGATTTTTAAAAGTAATGATGCCGAAAGCTCAGTTTCTCTGTACACTGGTGCAGAATTGAATCTTGGAGACAAGAGTTTTGGGTGAAGTAGAAAAGGATAGCTTTATTACTTTGCCAGGCAAAGGGGGACACAGTGGGCTCCTGCCTCTAAAAACTATGTGTCCCAACTTGGAGAGGATACTGAGAAGTTTTATAGTAATGGTTCCAAGAGGGCATGATCAGCTCATGGACATTCTTCTGATGGGTTGGTGGTGAGGTAAGTAGGAGTCAGCAACATCAACCTTCAGGTTCCAGCTGGTCTGGGGTCTGCATGCTTGTGGGCAGCATACCATCGTTAATCTTAACTTCTCCCACCTGGAGGGGGTTTCAGTATCTCCAAAACAGCTCAAAGATATTGTTGTGTGTATCCCTTGATGGGGAACCAAGACCTTGCACAAAGGCTGCACTATTGTTTCTATGACTGTTTATTTCTCTCTGGTCTAGCATCCCCTCGTTTCCCGAATTAATAACTGCTTTAATCTGCCTGTTGGAATTCAGGGAAGGTCATGGAGGCTGAATGAAACCTATGTCTTGTAATCAAAGAAATGGGGGACACAGAAAGCCTTTGTGCCCAGGAGCCCCACAGGGCCCTGCTCAGTATCATAATGTATGAATGTAGAGTTGAAAGAAGCAAGTTGCAGGATTCCTAAAGTATAATATTATTTGTATAAAATTTTAAAACATGCAAAACAATACCAAACGTTCTTAAGGAATCTGAACACATTCAGTAAGAATGTGATAATGTACAGGAGAGTCATAAACACCAAAATCAAGATGGTGGTTACCTTTGTAGGCAAGGTGGGTGGGGGGGTAGAGTGTGGGAGAGATGCCAGGGTGTCTCTACCCTGTTTATAATGTTTACTTCTTGTGCCCAGGGGTGGGTGCTTGTTACCTTGTTCTCTTTACCTACTGTCTGTCTGAAATATTTCAACATTTTCAAACAGTATAGTTCCCCCCACCCTTAACTCTCTGCTCCCTAGTTTCCCTCCCAGAAGCAAAATTGGTTTCTTTGAACCTTTCCAGACATGTGTATATAAACAAAAATATATTTATGTGTAAATTCCCCCACCTTTAAAAATAAAATAACCACTACCACTTTTACATAAATAGTAGTCTTCTCTACACAGTTTTACATTTTGCTTTTTTTACTTACTATGTCTTGGAGATTATTCCTTATTAGTACATTATATATGTAGTTTTAATAAAAATAGATTTAACCGGGCTTCCCTGGTGGCGCAGTGGTTGAGAGTCCGCCTGCCGATGCAAGGGACACGGGTTTGTGCCCCGGTCTGGGAAGATCCCACATGCCGCGGAACGGCTGGGCCCGTGAGCCATGGCCGCTGAGCCTGCGTGTCCGGAGCCTGTGATCTGCAGCGGGAGAGGCCACAACAGTGAGAGGCCCGCGTACCGCAAAAAAAAAAAAAAAAAAAAAAATAGATTTAACCTTTTATCAATAATAATTGCCTTTATCTTTACCAGTTATAATCTAGACTTTATCCACTAATAAGTATAAATGTTTGTTTTGCTGTGTCACATTTGCTTAAGCAGTAGGAAATCTGGGTTTCTCCCTGATTCTTTGCAGGCTTCCCAGGGTGCTTGATGTGTAGACTGTTCCTAGGTTCCTTCAGTTGATGAGTCGTGTTTTTTTGTGGGAGGTGGAGAGGGAGGACCTTGGGGCTCTCGAGTCCAGTGCCTGGGTTTGAATCCCCTGCTTTGCAACATACGAGCAGTGTGATCTTGGGTCAGTTAACTCTCTGTGCTGATTGTTTCTTCATCTGTAAGATGCATTGAGTATTTCCTTTCTCATAGAGTTGAACTGAAAATTAAATGAGTGAAAAATGCCTGACATACAGGAAACAGTATAAACCGTTGACTATTTTTATTATATTATCCACCACTCAGCATTTTGCTGCCCAAGCTCCTGCTAGTCTCCAGACAGCTAAACCCACACTCTCATCACTGACCTCCTTAAGACTTTGGTCTCTCTGGTTAGTAGGAAAACTTCATTTCTTTTTTTAGGACCTGCTTTTTTAGAGGAGGTTCTCCCAGCACCCCAGGGATGCCCTTTATACCACAGCTGCCTTCTCTCTGCACAGTTGAGGTGGAGAGGGTGGAGGAAGGAGAAGGTGGCACAGCCTCCCACCTCCCAGGGCCCTCATGAATGTTCTTGCTGCTCTGCTCACACTAGACTTCTCCGCCAGAATTCTTTTGCATGTTCTTCCTCATGCGTGATTTTTTCCCCTGAGACCAGTGGTCCCATCCTTCATTCTACTTCATCGGGAACCTCCATGCTTGTATGTGTCTGAGTCCAGTTAAGGTCGGGCTTAGGTTCTTTCCCATCGGGCTTCAGGCCCCGTGTGAATCTGGGGATGTGGCTTGACATCTATTTTAAGGGAGCCTGTGACTGATAAGTTACCCAAACATTATATGATAGTTAGGAGGCCAGTGTCCCCTGAGCATAACAGAGGATCCCTAAGGAGCAGTGACAGCTCTAGCCCAGGCTGGACACACTGTAAAGTTATTAACATATTTTATAGTCAACATTTGAATAGTAGTTTCCATTACAAGGTGCTTTTCACATAACTTATCTCATTTGGCCCTGAGGCAAGGATCAGTACCTCATTCCCATTTTTGCCAGTGAGGAAACTGAGGACTAGAAACTGTGGTTGCATAGATAAAAAGGGACAGATTTCCTTTCACGTCTTTGTCACCACACCAAGCCACCTTCTTACCAGATTTTAAAAAGGCCACATTTTATCATTTCAGCAGGGTTGAAATCAATTGTCATAATGGGGTATTTAATGTTAGCTAAGTTTGGTGTAAAATTAACAGTATTGAAAACTGTTGAATAATTTCATTTAAATTTAGGTCTCCTTGTATTCTCTAGGTTTGTGTGATCTATAGCCAACCTTGTAAAAAAAGAAATCTATATTATCCTTTTTCTCAGGGCCACAATGGACACAGCTAGCCATAGCCTTGTCCTTCTGCAGCAGCTGAACATGCAGCGAGAATTTGGTTTTCTGTGTGATTGCACAGTTGCTATTGGAGATGTCTACTTCAAAGCCCACAGAGCAGTGCTTGCTGCTTTTTCTAACTATTTCAAGATGATATTTATTCACCAAACAAGGTAAGGATGTGCTTTTGTAAATCAGAAGAATTTTTGATACTGTGATAGAGCCAAGCCTTATTATAATCTCATTTTGGGGATTCTTTGTTACGGGATCACCTTAGGAAATAATAAAAATTTATAATTTTTTTACACATCTGTCATTAAACTCTGTGTAGGGTCCATGGTAGAAGATAAGAATGAAAACAATAATGGCTAAAATCTATTGAAGGCTTATACCATAAACAAGCACTAAGCATTTATCTAATGTAAATTCTGTTATCCATACTTTGTTAGAGAAAAAGAAACTGTAACTGAGTTGTTAAGTAACTTGTCCATCTAGGATTATACAGCTAATATATTAAACTCAAGTGCAAATCAGTGCTCTTAATCACTAAGTCATTAATTTCTCTTCCATAACACTTTCATAGCAAGGTTTCAATGTCATAACTCTGCCCACTTTATATTCCGTATTACAGTTCAAATGTCATTTGTTTCAAATATTTTTTCAAAAAAAATTTTTTTAATTTAGATTGCCCCAGCATGGGGTATTAAGGAGGGGGCTATAAAGTGGTATCCAGATTCTGAGCTCTTGGAAAAAAATAGCTTTAATACCTCCTAGGTTAAAAGTGATGCAACACTGTATGATTTTTTAAAAGACCTTACATGGTGGGACTTCTCTGGCGGTCCAGTGGTCAAGACTCTTTGCTTAAAAAAAAAAAAAAAAAAGACTCTTTGCTTCCAGTACAGGGGCCGTGGGTTCAATCCCTGGTCGGAAACTAAGATCACATGCCAGGTGGTGCAGCCAAAAAAAAAAAAGTTTATAGTCTAAGAGAGAGGTAATGCATGTAAAGAAAATAATTGCAGTGTAATTGATCTCTTTGCGCCTCAGTTTCCTTCTCTGTAAAACACTAGAATAATATACCCACCCCATGGTATTGAGAAGATTAAATGGATTAATAATATTAAAGTGCTTAGAACAGAGCTTTGCACTGTTAGCTGCTGCTATTAATAGTTACTGTGATGTCTATAATAGAAGTGCTGCACAAGGTAGAGAGGAGTGTCAGCAGCCTTATTTTGAGAAGGTTGGAACAGGTTTTACAGAGGCTCTGAATGTTGTAGGATCAGGAGGAGTTTTTCAGATGTTGTAGAGGAACGCAAAAAGTTACAGTTGCAGGCAAAGGGGGAAAGTGCATGAAAACATATGCAGATATGAACCAGGCTAGCACATTCAGAAAATGGAGTAGATCAGAATGATTGGAATATATGACACAAAGGGGAGAGGAGGTTAGAGTCGGGGACAGGTCATGGGTAGTCTTTTCTGCCACGCAAAAGAGTTTTCTCTCCGACTTAAGTGTCAGTGTAGAAACTAGATTAGAAACACTACCTTCCCATAAGCCTCATCTGAGACCGGTGAGTTGGTTCAGCTCTTAAAGCACCTGGTGTGTACCAGGCACCATGCTAAACTAAACGCAGGGGATACAGAGGTAGCAGGCCTACTTTGTGGTATCTCTGTTGAGCAACTAAAAATCCTCAGTTAAAAGAGCTCTGTGCTGATATCAAAAACCCCTGCCACAGACCATGGCAGTGAGGTAAGAGTCACGGGTAAGAGTGAAACCCAAGAGAGAATCCTAAAATGTCAGGACTAAAGAAATGGATTGCCGGCGTACTGACACTTGCTTTCTGATGTATTGACACAAACTTTTGCTTCAGGGAAGGTAAGTCCATCAACTGATTCCATTGTTCCTTGTCATCCAGCATTTCCCTCAGGTTGTTTTTATCCTAATTTTGCAGGGTGTTTCCTGATTTCTTGTTACACAGTTATTTCCATCTATTTTCTGAATTCTAGATTCATATGTGAAAATTGGGCTTGAGATTAATTTAAACCTTTTCAAAGTTACACTTGTATTCATTTGCGATTTAAAGAGTAGATATATTAATACAGTTTGGAAGCCAAAATAAGGTTAGTGTGATTTAAAATTCTAAATAGTACCAATTCCAATAGACCCTTTTAAAATTTTAGTTATTTTTTATTATGGTACAATATATGTAAACATAAAATTTGCCTTTTTAACCATTTCAGTTTGTACAGTTCAGGGGCATTAATCACATTCACAGTGTTGTGCAACCATCACCAGTATCTATTTCTAAAACTTTTTATCACCCCAGAAAGAAACTGTAACCATTAAATAATAACTCCCCATTCTCTCCACCTGCAAGCTCCTGGTAACCTCTAATCTATTTTCTGTGTCTATGAATTTTCCTAATCTAGATGTTTCTTATAAGTGGCATCATATAAAATTTGTCCCGTTGTGTCTGGCTTATTTCACTCAGCATGTTTTCAGGGTTCATCCATTTTGTAACGTATATCAGAACTTCATTCCTTTTTATGGCTGAATAACATTCCATTGTATGTATATACTGCATTTTGTTTATCCATTCATCTGCTGATGGACACTTGGGTTGTTTCTAGCTTTTGGCTAATGTGAATAATGCTGTAATGAACATTGGTCTATAGGTATCTATTTGAGTTCCCGATTTCAGTTCTTTTGGTTATATACCCAATAGACTGTTAAGTTCCTTAAGAGCAGGGTACCTATTTTATTCATCATTTTTCTACCCCCTGGCATGCAGTTTGAGTGCATATCACTTAGGAGTCACTAATTAAATGTTGAACTAATCAGAATATCTGTGTTTCTTAACTTTAGGCAGTAGATTGAATACATGAAGACTTGTTGCTGCGCCATAAAACTGGTATACAATGAAAATTTAAGCTTTTGTTGCTGAGTTTCATCAAGGCAGATTGCTAAGTTAGAACTTCTTAGGAAGAAACTGCTTTAGCCTAAGACTGTGTACTGTTAACTAAAAGGCCAACCGGGTTGTTTCATTCTGTGTGGGTCTGTTTTTTTGTTTTTAACAGTGAATGCATAAAAATACAACCAACTGACATCCAACCTGACATATTCAGCTATTTGTTGCACATTATGTACACGGGGAAAGGGCCAAAACAGATTGTGGATCATAGTCGTTTGGAGGAAGGGATTCGATTTCTTCACGCCGACTACCTTTCTCACATTGCGACTGAAATGAATCAAGTGTTCTCACCAGAGGCTGTGCAGTCCTCAAATTTATATGGCATTCAGATCTCAACGACCCAAAAAACTGCTGTCAAACAAGGGCTGGAGGTCAAGGAAGCTCCTTCCAATAACAATGGAAATAGAGCTGCTGTCCAGGGTGACCACCCCCAGTTGCAGCTCTCTCTTGCTATTGGGCTGGATGATGGCACTGCAGACCAGCAGAGGGCCCATCCTGCTGCCCAGGCCTTGGAGGAGCACCAGAAGCCCCCCGTGTCCATCAAGCAGGAGAGATGTGACCCCGAATCTGTGATTTCCCAGAGCCATCCCTCACCCTCTTCAGAGGTGACAGGCCCTACTTCCACTGAAAGCGGTATCAAAATACACCTATGCCATTACTGTGGGGAACGTTTTGATTCCCGTAGTAATCTAAGACAACATCTCCATACCCACGTGTCTGGATCCCTCCCATTTGGTGTCCCTGCTTCCATTCTGGAAAGTAACGACCTTGGTGAAGTGCATCCACTTAATGAAAATAGCGAGGCTCTTGAATGCCGCAGGCTTAGCTCCTTCATTGTCAAGGATAATGAGCAGCAGCCTGACCACTCACACCGGAGTACCACAGAGCCTTTGCAGATCAGTCAAGTGTCTTTGATCTCCAAAGACACTGAGCCAGTAGAATTAAACTGTAATTTTTCTTTTTCAAGGAAAAGAAAAATCAGCTGTACTATCTGTGGTCATAAATTTCTCCGAAAGAGCCAATTACTGGAGCACATGTATACACACAAAGGTAAATCTTACAGATATAACCGATGCCAAAGGTTTGGTAATACATTAGCCCAGAGATTTCAGCCATATTGTGACAGCTGGTCTGATGTCCCCTTGAAAAGTTCTCGCTTGTCGCAAGAACAGTTAGACTCATCTTGTGCCTTAGAGTCAGAACTCACACAAGAAAATGTGGATACTATCCTGGTTGAGTAGCAGTTTCTCCTTCAGGATTTTTGTATCAGTTCTGAAAAAGAAAACTCACATGCATTTTTTTTTTTTTTTTCTTTTTGCGGTACGCGGGCCTCTCACTGTTGTGGCCTCTCCCATTACAGAGCACAGGCTCCGGACGCGCAGGCTCAGCGGCCACGGCTCACGGGCCTAGCCGTTCCATGGCATGTGGGATCCTGCCAGACCGGGGCACGAACCCGTGTCCCCTGCATCGGCAGGCGCACTCTCAACCACTGCGCCACCAGGGAAGCCCTCACATGCATTTTTTAATTCATAAATTATTTTTCTCCTCAAGTTCTATTGACTTTTTCTTTACCATTTATCCATAGTTTTAAGGTTGTATGTATTAGATAGATCTTCTTATTGTAAGATATATTGATACATAGCTACTAAAATGTAACCTTCAATTAGGGCTGTGAACTTTTCATAAATTAAATCACAATTTAGAAATCAGAAATCAATAAAGAAGTATGGAAGTTTTTCCAGGTTGTAGAATCTGTAAAATCAAATTGAATATGAAATAAGTGAAATCTTTTTTGAAGAATATTCTAGACTATCACTTTTGGTTAATGTTCCACATGAATTAAGCCCTTATGAGGATTATTTTAAAATATTTTCTGCCATATAGGGAATTAATAGTTTTTAGTGCATAACTATATGTTATAATGTATAAAACATTTGTTTTAAGGCATAGCTATACCAAATCATGAGTAGTTTTAAATTACTTTTTACTTACTAGCTCTGCAACATCTTATGTGGCTTTATTTATTTTTTTTAAACACTGAGCATACCTCATTTTCAATAAAAAATATTTAAGAGAGAGAAGGGGAGAAGAGTCAGAAACACACACAAAAACTTAAAGAAACAGTAAGATACATACACATGGATAAGCATAGAAGCCCCTGGTGTTAGAGACAGAAATTCAGATAGATCTGTGTTGACTGACACCCTAGTGTTGTTATCTTAATCTAGAGTGTTTTCTTAAAGACCTTAAGGGAGTTTGAGATTTTTATGACCAGAGGTTTACATGAGCTTATGAGGTAAATGATAAAATACAAATCATCTTTCTACCCACAGTATCAGAAGATTTTCTAGGCTACCTGGGTTGACATTAATTTTCTAATAATCACCTGAAAAGGTAATTTTTCGGTGGCACAATTTTAACTTTTTTCTGGTCCATAAAACCAGTAGAGTAGATACAGTCAGTGTCCTAGAACTATGTTTAAAATGCATGACAGCCTTCCCTCTGTGAATCAACTTAACTCCCTTTTATATTGGTGAAACTTACAAAGCTAAAATTCCAGAAAAATTAAAATTGGTGGACTGAATGATAGATTCTCCTGCTCTGTGTAGCTGGGAAATAGCTGGTTAAACTTCAGCACAGAGGATAGACGTAAATTGTTTCTGAGATGTTTAAATTTAAAATACTAGATAGTCAAAGATAACAAAAGAGAAAGGCTTCAGAACAGCCTTATCTTTTTTTGTATGCTGCCCTGCTAAATTCTAAACCTCACAGGTATTTTAGTAAATTTAATAAATTTGGTTTGTGAAGATTAGAATTAAACTACATACAGAAACTGTTTGATCTCCTTCCTGACTGCTCACTTCTGCGGTTATTTCCTGACATCAGAGTTCCTCAACAGTATCCGAGTTCAGTCAGGAGGTAGCTCAAAGAGAAATCCAGCTCATTCTAAGGGCACAAAGGTTTTCTCTGGGTTATCAGTGAGTTTAGGTGAATTATGAACTGATAAGTTTTTCTTAAGGAGTGAATGAAGAAAACCAGTGGACATTGTCTAAGGTGGTTGAGTTTCTGTCCTAGACATGGATGGGAAGCCTTGTGGGGCTTGATATGTGTTAAGAGCAAAATCTAAGTAGCTGTTGATACAGAGTCAGTTGTATTGGGAGTAGTTAAAACAAATGTATTGCTCTTTAGTGTCAGAACTGCATCTAATCTTATACGTAAATCATTTAAGTAATTATTCAAACTCATACTGTCCTCAAAGACTTCATCTCATAGGATGAACACAAATATTAACATTGATTTCATGTATCTTAGGCTATTCTAGATATATTCCCTAGCCTTCTTCAAGTAAAGTTTTATTTTTCTCATTTAGATAAAAATTTTCCTGATTTTTCTCTTCTGTTTTCTTTCCTACTTGCTCAGTCATTAGTCGTTGACACAAAAAAGTGTGTATAGCTAAAGGGTGGAAGTAAGTGTGCATATGAATTGTGGTGTTGGGCAGCAGTTCAGGGCAGAGTCTGGATGTGGCAAAAGTTTGCTTTTGGCTGACTGTCCATGATAGACAACATTAACTGAAAGCAGAGATATATCTACTTTTGTTGGTTGTTAAGAAAAGAGTGCTTAACTGTATTTTTATTCTTATTCATAAAGTTCCTTTTAATATTAGGAATTCAAAACAAATGTTCTTTCCTTCATCTTCACAGTATTCTGTCTGTATTAGGAAGTGGGAAAATGATTACTCCATTTTATAGGAAAAAAATCCCAAAACCTGGGTTCCAGAGAGCCAGTGAATAGTGGTGTGGGGAATGACCCCAGTTTTATCGTTTTCATTCATTCAACAGGAATATTTTAAAAATAGCTATTTTATGACTAACACTGTGCCCTGAGTGTATTTTTTTAAGACACGATTCCTCACTAAGAAAAATCTGCTTTGTATAAAAAAAGTCCTTCCAGCAAAACCCTTTAGTTTTGACTATATCATTTGTAAAATGGAGCTATTATCTTAGCCATATAGTATGGTTTGCATGATGATTACCAAACTCTTAAAACTGGAAATGCTGTGTATACCTTAATGTATTGGGCAAGTACTAGACAGACATTTTCCTTTTGGATCAGCTTAGAATTTTCCCTTCTTTCTAGATCCCACATATAATTGTTCTCTGGAGGAAAACAGATTGTTTCAGTATTTGTCCTTATTAGCCTATTGTCAGAACTCAGTATCTGATAAGTGCAGTCTGCCTTATAAGAAAACCAAAATTTCTCGATTTATCTCCTGAGATTATTCTCTCTTTCTCTGATTTTCTGACTTCCCATCTGTAAAGTGTCTGTAAGCAATCCCTACCTCACAGGGGTGTTGTGAGGATTTGTATTAAAACTGTGTTAGGTTCTATCAGTATTATTGGTAAAAACCAACCATATAAAGAAAACTACATTCTACATGTTTTCTGCAGCTAAACCTATTAACTTTAGTATTCCAACTCATAAATTCTAGAATGTCTTAAAAGCAGTCATGTACTACTTAATACTCAATAATTAATTGGCAGAATTCTTTTTTTTTTTTTTTTTTTACAAATACTCTAGAAACAGCAGTGTTGCTAGAGTTCCTATTCTACCTACCATAGTTTAACCATCAGTATTTCTCTTCAGCCTTTAACAAGGAGGATATTAATTCTTTGGTGTTATTGGGAATGAAACCTTGCCAAGTTCAACTTTATTTAAAGTTCCCCCAAACATATTGTTTACATATAGGAAAAGGAACAAAAAAGCAATGGAGAGAATACCATTTTCATTTCTCTGATGTAGGTCATCTAAAAAGTAGATGGAGACCAGAAATGGAGCAGGGCAAATAACCGAGTAATTCATTATGTTTTGTCAAAATAGTAAGGCTTCACTTAAAACTGAAGGAAATACATATTAATCATGGAAGAAGATAGTCTGGAAAATGTATAATTCCACTGATGTTTATTTGCACAGGCAAATTCTTGATGTTGTAACTGAGATCCTTGAGAAGTATCCATTTTTTTGGTAGTAATTGAGGTAAAAATAGGCCATGTGAAGAATTTTTATAATGTAACTTGTATCTTTGTATGTTTTAAACTAAATGTAGCTCTGTGGTATTTTATTACAATTAATTTTTGAATTCCTAAGAATGAAATCTGTACATTTTTATTCTTTGCTGTACTTCTGTGTTTGTATGGTTGGACTTTTTTGAAAACTGGTAAGATTATACAATCCTATGCCTGGTTGTCTTAAATATAAGGAATTACAAACTGTGATTTTTGTCTTCAAGACCTGGAAGAATCCTTTGTGCTTCAGTGTATATCTGTGCCACACTTGATTAATTAGTAGATATTGCTCCAATGCAACTGATGTTAACTGTCATCAACTCTTCTATTTTGTGCCAAATAAAGTCATTTAATCAGATTAAATAAAATATCAACTTTAAATACTTTCAGAGAAACTTGGATTTCAAAAACCTGTAGCAAAAAAAGAAGGCAAAAGGGAATTCCCTGGCGGTACAGTGGTTAGGAGTCCACACTTTCACTGCCGAAGGCCTGGGTTTGATCCCTGGTTGGGGAGTTAAGATCCCACAAGCTGCACAGCACGGCCAAAAAAAAAAAAAAAGAAAAAAAAGAAAAAACTTGTACAATGAAAAAGGGCCCCTGAAGAAATCTTCAAAGTACTAGTAATAGTAACACATAATACAGGAGACTGAAATCAATAATATATTGTATGGTTAAACTCTTCCACCTAATGTATTGTGAGTTTGCTTCAGAAACATTATTTCAGAAAGTTTCGTATTCTCCATTTGGAATGAAAACTGTGAACTTCATGTATTTTATCATGACAAATTAATGTGACTTGATCCTAAACAAAACCTTCTATTAGCTCAGCTTATAGAATGTGTTCTTATTTTACAGCAGTGTCTGCCAAATGTTGTCTTCCTAGTGTTGATGTAAGTAGTCTCTGTACCAGGTAACATTTTGGATGTGTGATGCAAAAATGCATCAGTGAGTCCAATTCTTACCAACCATAATCTGTGTTAATAGAATAGTGGTGTCCTAATCAAGTGCTTTCCAACTGCCATCTCTGGAAAGAAAGGTAGTATGTAGTCATTTCCCAGAAGTTTCTTGCTTTGCTCCTTCCTTTCTTCCCTATTTTCTCTCTATCTCCTCCAGTAGCGTAATCTGCAACAGTGGTTCTTAGCCAGGACATATTAGTCAGGTTCTCCAGAGAAACAGAACCACTCTGCGTGTGTGTGTGTGTGTGTGTGTGTGTGTGTGTGAGAGAGAGAGAGAGAGAGAGAAAGATTGATTGATTGATTGATTATAAAGAATTGGCTCATGCAGATATGGAGGCCAAGTCCCAAGATCTACAGTTGGTAAGCTGGAAACCCAAGGAAGCCGATGGTGTAGTTCCAGTCCAAACTTCGCAGTTTGAGAATCACAAAGGCAGGAAAAGACCAATGTCCCAACTTAATAGGCAGAAGTTACCCTTACTCTCAGGAGGGTCAGCTTTTTCTATTCAGGCATTCAACTGGTTGGACAAGGGCCACTCACATTAGAGAGGGTAGTCGTCTTTACTCAGTCTACTGATTCAAATGTTAATCTCATCCAGAAACACAGACACATCCAGAATAATGTTTGACCAAATATCTGGGTATCCCATGGCCCAGTCAAGTTAGACACATAAATTTAACTATCACACGGGGTGGTCCCCTTGCACCATGGTGAAATTTGGCAATGTGGAGGTGTTTTGGGTTGTCACAACTGGGTGGGGGTAGGGGAAGGTTGCTGCTGGCCTCTAGTGGGTAGAGGGACCAGGGTTGCTCTAAACATCTCACAGTGTAGAGTATAGGCCCCACAACAAAGAGTTTTCCAGCCCAAAATGTCACTAGTGCCGAGATAGGCTACTCCTGGTCTAAAAGGGCGAAGTAAGTTTTGTGAGGATTGTCAAGAGCTAAAGGATACAAAACTTAAATTTAGCGATTTTTGTCCCAGTCACCTTTGAAGTTAATACAGTTCTTATGGAGTATGAGATGTGTTTGTTCAGAATTAAATTTCTATTTGTATTCACTTTTATGCCATCTTTTCAAAGGTACAAAATGTGATTATTAAAAATCATAGATGTATTAAGCAACAAGACAGTTTTAAGTCTGTTCATAGAACCTTTGAACTAAACAATTGTGTCTCTAATAAGGTCTCTCTGAAATTAAAATGTGATCAGTTTGTAATTTGTGTAAATATTTAATCTGGCCAAAAGGTGGCACCAGTGTACCTTTTAAAAGTCTATTTTACATTATGCTCAAATTTGGCATCACTGTTTGCTTAATTCACATTTATTTAATACTTAGCTATTCCTGGATCTTGCTTCACTTTATAGAGTCATGACTAATGAGAATCTTCCTTGAATCCCATAATATATTAGGTACTGAAATATATTGACATTCCTCTTTGATCAAGATGCTTCAATTTACCTGTATAGCAGCAGATAACTTTTTAAAATATCACATTTAGTGTGCTTGTTATATCAAGCATTTCTGAGGATTCTTTTAAGTCTTTAACATTAAGCCTTCTGAATTTTAGTCTCAATCACATTTGTTCTTATAATCAGACAGCAAACTCAGTTTTTAGTGTTCTGCCTGGTCAAGAGATAAATCCAGGGACATTTGAGTAAATACTCCCTAGTTTCTTACCTCTTGCTTCTTTTCTTCATAGCCACAACCTGTGAGTTTGGCCTGTATATTATTTTCTGAAATTTACTTTCTCTTTCAACTGTGATTCAACAACTGGCTTTCTAAGCTGCTGTTCTTTATCCCTTTCTTCCCTCACTTCCTTCCACCAGTTTCATTCTCCGAGATGGTTGAGACATTCTCTAATAGAGTTCTTGTACCTTCCAATACTGAGTGAATACAGGCTACCCTTTCCTCCCCATAATTTCTGCTTGCAATTTACTGTTAATATTATCCTAGGACTTTGTACCTCATCACCAAATGCTTCTCTTAAATTTATTTTACAACTGATTAGCCAACTTGGGAGAATGAACCTGCTTCCTCCCAGATAAATTCTCTTCCAGTATTTATATAATGTTGAAACTTTCTTCATTGAAACAACTTGGTGATATTGTATCAAAATAATGGAAATAAAGGATCTTCCCTTAAGCTATTAGAAAACCTTGGTGTCCTTTTATGTCAGAAACCTGAAGGAATAGCAGTGCTCTGGGAGAGCTTCTCTGCACAACTGAACTGGTCCTTGCTCTCTTGGGAGCTTGGGGAGAGGCTTGTGCAGGAAGGAGGCCTGGGAAGGAGGCCTTCATCAGCTGCAGTTGTTACCCATTGTCTGATCTATGCTATTACTGAATTTCAAGAAGGTTCATGTTAGATTTTTGTGGACCAAACAGGCCTTTGAGGAATGAGATCTTGTGAATTTAGCTCTGCCACATTCTTCTGTAGTGGAAGCCATATGGTACTTAGTCCAAACCATATGTAGGAAAGTACCTAATTTAAAAAAAAATCTTTTTTTTTTGGTTTCTGGCATTTGTACTAAGTGCCTTGTAGGGAGGAAAATCTAAAAAGCCTATGGTGGTTCTATAGGAAAAGGATACAACATTTGCAAAGATAAGGGAAAAGGTTTTAAAATGCAGACCAAAGATTCCAGTGGAGTGAATCTCAAAGGATTTTTTTTACTGGACCAGTTCTCATTTCCCAACATTGCCCTTCTTTCACATATGTGCATAGTCTGTTCTGTGAGCTCGGTGGTACCTGTCCTCTCTATCACAACATTTTAAAGTGTGGCAGGAGAGGCATATAAATGGAAGGCTCCTTTTTAAAATTTTAAACATTTCCTGTTTCACTGTTAACATCACCGGTTTTGCAGATCTCTCAAACTGGTGGTTATGTTCAGACCCACCACGTAGAGCCATGCAAATTATGCACAATAAGCGCTAGGGGGCGCCACTCACCAAATGCGTGCTTCTGGAGTTGGGCTGTATGGTTTGAATAGCTGTGCAAGGCAGCCCCGCCTTTCCTTATCCTGGTTTAAATGTTGAGTCTAAGAAGCCCTTATTTTGAATTTCTGCAGCAAGTAGCAGTTTTCACTGATGCAGCCAGGAAATTATATTAAAATACACAGGTGGTATAAAGAACAATGAAATCAAAATAAGAAAAAATGAATACTCCCTATAGGTGACACAACTGTGTGTTTGTCAAAATGTGTAGGACTGTGCACTACAAAGGGTGTATTTTACTGTATGTAAATTGTACCTTAATGAAAAAAAGGTTAAGACCACCCAGATAAATATAGAGTCTTGGAGCTTAATGAGCCATGATGATTATCATTCACTATTTCCTTCCATAGGTCAGAAAAAAACACCGGCCAGATATTGAGTATAGAGAAGAAAACCC
The DNA here is from genome assembly GCF_964341445.2 of Mesoplodon mirus. Taxonomy (NCBI): domain Eukaryota; kingdom Metazoa; phylum Chordata; class Mammalia; order Artiodactyla; family Ziphiidae; genus Mesoplodon; species Mesoplodon mirus. The sequence goes on along the minus strand of NC_138979.1, from coordinate 151,483,350 downwards.
ATGAAACTAAAAAGGTAATTCTGAAATTCACTCTGAAATAAGCCAAATTACTGATAAGGCTGTTTGTGGCACATCTGGATAAAAGATCTGAAAGGTTGACTTTTTTTCACATGAATTGAATAGTGAGTGACCAATTATTTTGGCATTCTGTGCATGTTAGCCTTCACAGAGTACAAGAAGAGTTCTAACTAGTTATTTTGATCAGGGGGATAGAAATACTCTAGTTAAGTTTGGGGTTTTTTTAAATAAATTAATTTAATTTATTTTTGGCAGCGTTGGGTCTTCGTTGCTGCACGGGGGCTTTCTCTAGTTGCAGCGAGGGCTACTCGTTGCAGTGCACGTGCTTCTCATTGCGGTGGCTTCTCTTGTGGAGCACCGGCTCTAGGTGTGCAGGCTTCAGTAGTTGTGGCACGAGGGCTCAGTAGTTATGGCACGAGGGCTCAGTAGTTGTGGCTCGCGGGTTCTAGAGCGCAGGCTTAGCAGTTGTGGCACACGGGCTTAGTTGCTCTGTGGCATGTGGGATCTTCCCGGACCAGGGATCGCACCCATGTCCCCTGCATTGGCAAGCAGATTCTTAACCACTGCGCCACCAGGGAAGTCCTCTAGTTAAGTTTTTATACCACAAATGGCTATTCCACACGGAACCTCTGCATTGTAATTTATATATAAGGATATTTTATTGGTTTGAGCATGCATGCCTGTAGCTGCATTACTCTTACCTGTGACTGATCACAGATGTGGTCCAGAGACTCACTTGTAGCTATACTGACTGGACCTTCCTGTGATCTGAAGGTACAGATGTCAGAGTAGGGATTTGGGAATAAAAGGTTTGAGTACAAGTGTACAAATGACTGCATCTGCTTTTGTGTCGCCCTGTGTTCCCTATCTCCCAGGAGTATGGAATTGGAAGGCCTGTTTTTTATGGCAACAAGTATAGCTGTGAAAAGTGTAGGAAAGGCTTAATCTCTGCCCCATAATTGCACTGTCATAAATATCAAGATAAGGCCAGAAGTCCTATTTGAGTCTAGCCACGAAAGAAATTCTGAGGAAAGTGCGTCTTGTCTTGCTAACATGCAGAAACTGCTGGACACCACTACCGTTGCTATTACGATAGTTTGGAATTTACAGAGACAATTTTAAGTTTGGGAGTTTCCCAACCTAGGAGCCACCATCCTCCCCTCACGTAGGTTTTCCTTAATTGTTCGTGGTGTCTGTGCCCAGCTTTGCTGAGGATTTTCTGTGAATGTATAGTGTGCTCATGTACATATATACATATACTTGCTTTTTTCCCTAAGTTCAGGAACTTAGCCTCCAGTGAGCTCAAGCTTCAGGGAAAAAAAGAAAGGTATGTACTTCTCCAAGGGATTGGGAGCTCCAGAATTCAGGGTTAAGGGCAGAATTGCCTGTCAGGACAAGTGTTGCAAAAGGTTATGTACTTTTCTCTTAAATTAGAAAGATGTGATTTAATAAACTTTTTAAATTCTGCAAAGTGTGAAATATTAAATACCCTTTGTACAGCGTACCTTAACAAGACGTTTTATTTAGGAACAAACTTTAGTTTTAGGACTTTTAAGACGCTATCAAGTTTAAATTGGTCCCAAGATTTGGAAAGCACGTTCTTTCATAGTGCTATTTACTGTCATTAGGCTGTGCTTAAGAAAAGAACAGGGTTGCTGATGTTAAGGGAAGAAAATCAGTGTCTTAATAAACACAGAACTTTTGAAACACCCAGCTTTAGCAGGCACCATCTGCACAAGCATTTCCACATAAAGATCACTTAGTAATTTGGAAAACCATACAGATTATTAACAATTTATAGGTTAATACAGAAAAGACAAGTAGTGACAATAGCAAGAGACGATGAAAACAAGTACACTTCTGTCAAGTTCATAGATGGCATCACACTCAGAATTGCCCTTTAGATGGAATTATCTCAGTGAAATGGAATTCGAGCTCGAGATGTTTGTGTTTCTCTTTGCTGGAGATGGGCTCTCCTAGGCGTGTCTCGTAAAGTCTGGCCAACACTCAGGAGAACAGAACAGCTGGCGGTGCTGACTCGGCAGTGTCAATCAGTGTGATCTGTATGGTTTTAGGAAATTAATGTACTATACCACGTTTCTCTTAAAAGGTTTGGATAAATAAACATGAGCCAATATAACATTTATTTTGTATTAACAGTACATATATTAATTCAGGTTGAAACCTTTTTTCTACAGAGTACTATTTAATATTTGCATCTGATCCACAATAATACAGTACTAATTTTAATGAGAAATACAAATTGGAACTTCTGCTTTCATAATAGCTCATCCACTTAACATTTTTACAAAGAACTACTATAAATATGTAACATTATGCAGGCTTTTTTCTGCACCTGTTCACAAATCAGAAGGAATATACTTTTAAGCTATTTAGCAACCGAATGCTATCAAACTGCCCCTGTATTTATATGACCATCTCCCCACACCAGACAAAATGAATCTTTCTCTTTAGTCTCCATGCACTCACGATGCTGCATTACTGTGGTTCTTTGCCTTAACCCCTGTCCAAGTTTCAGTTGCTGCGGCTCCCTAGGTTGACCTCTTCGAGGGCAGGGAGCCTGTCCCCTTTATCAGTGTTTGGCATGTGTCATACCCAACACATGTTGAATAAATTGAATTTAATCTAAATTTAAGTAGTTTCTTTCTGTTAAATTTTTGTAACTAAGTAAGGATTACAAAAAAAAACTTTTCAAAAATGTGCCATAAAATGTACTATATATTGAAATTTTGAATTCTGTATGAGAAACTTCATGTTTGTGAAGCAATAAAACATCATAGGAATTTGAAACTAAGAAACGCTAGACCTTAAATGAGGATGTTTAAAAATGCAGAAAGGGCAGGCAGAAAAGTCCACCCCTAATGTACTGAGTATCAGGTGAAATTAGAAAGCAGACTTCACACATTTGAATAAAGTTGACATTAAAGGGGTATTTTCAAACAATGGGATTCTAAAGCCTAATTATGTTAATTCTGTTGTAAATCCCCCCAAATTAATTATTAACTATAAAAAATAAGGCAACTTGGAGTTAGAAACTTATGGATGGAGTTAACTCTGGATTTTTTGCAGAAGCCAGATTCGACTGGTGCCCTCTCATGATCCATTATTTCTAAAAGCCTTTAGCTGGAAGGCTATTCACACATATTGGTGAAATAACGTAATCTCTCAGAAATAAATCAGAGTTTTTAAGACTTCATTAAATAGTAGACCAGTTAAGATCACAAACTTCGTGCTGTCAAATGGATTACCTTCAAAGAAAATTATGTTGACAGCTTTTCTGAAGAACTCCATTTGTGCCAAATGCTTATTGTTCCTTGAGGTGGAGGAGGTGGCAGGGAACATGATTCCTCTTTGAAGGTTCTTCTGTTTTCTGCTACCTTTACTTAAATATGACCAGGGACTATTTTTATATCCTATAAAGTACTTTGAGAAAATGTTAAGTGAATAGTGCTACACAAAATAGAGGAGGATTTTTGTATTCGCTTGTTGTAAAGCAAACTGAGTAATACTTGAATCTTAAAAGGGGGAAGATAATGTGCTGAAGAAGTTATCCGATAAACCAACCAGCCTTGTAAAATTATGAGTTCAAAGAGAAACTGAATCCCAGCCACTAAATAAATGTTCACTAAAAGCAGCATTTATACCACAGCAAATCTAAAGGAAAGTTAATGTGGTGTTATTAAATTGCCTTTTAAGTGATATTTTAATATTGTCAAATGGATGTGAATTGAATAAGAACCTATTTATATTCATTTAATGTCTTGCATATAAGGTCAAATTGCTTAAAATAAATACCATTAAAATAAAAAAAATATTTTATGAGAAACTTCTAAGTCATCTGATTCCTAATTATTTCTATAACAACAAAACAATTTAGACCACCTTACAATTCATAGTAGTAGGATTTGGCCATTGTAGCAGATATAATCAGATTGAGACCAATTAATTTCTGGAATCCTTTTTCAAACTGGATCCTACTTATTTAATTCACCAGATATTCTCAATAGAAAAGACTAAGGAGAAACCACTTAAGAATGAATGCAAATAGAGTACACATTTCATCACAAAAACAATCAATTATAATACATTCTAACCAAATATGTACCACCACAGTGGAAAAAAAATAGAAACCTAGGACTACTTAGATAAAATGTTACTTTCTTAGAAGAATTTCATTACACATATTTACCTCACATGTTTTTAAAACTCCCAAATATACCTACACATTTCAGAATATTTTCAATAACTGGTAAATGCTATACTTTTTGCTCATTCATGAGAAATTACTAAAAATTTACAATGAAAGTATATGGCTTGAGCCATCCTTGCAGTAAATGAAGGCAGGATTCTTCGAAACACTGTTAAACGCACCAACTTTAACCAGTCTTTTTAAATTGCTCACTTTTAAATGTGTAGTTGCTGGTAGCTGTCCAAGTCCATTAGCACCACATATAGTGAATTAAAAAGAGTTTTTAGGGAGAATGACTTAGCAGTCTTTTTTAAAAAAATGTTTAAAAATTATACAACGAAATGAAATTGATTTCTTGGGTCATGTTTTGAAAGATTCACTTTTCATCTTGTGAAACAAGGATTTTGGTAGTTTCCCTCTTCCTCCCCCCCCCCCCAGGTTATAAGCATGAAGGTAGGAAAATCTGGGGGAATACAGGGAATACATTTACACTTCAGCAAATAATCTTGCTAATAATATCCATTATCTGGTTCAGTTCCAAAGTCAGATTAGGTTCTTCTGCCAGAGGTCTCAGTATGTACTTACAGGAAGAAACAAAGATTCTATGGGACAAATTAGCACATACTTTCTGTATGCAATCCATAAATAATGCAGGAAGTCACCAGATCATTTGAAATCATCTAATGTACATTCTTTTCTCCAAGAGTGTATAAATACCTTACAACTCAAGCAAAAGCTCTTCATCTACTTTCAGAGTGACACTGTCACTCAGTTTAGACAGTGGAGGACTGTACAATAGGAATCCTGACCTGTGAGGTAGGGAAGTGTGTTGCAGTATTAGGGCCATTTCACGCAAGGAAAGGTTGAAACAATTACTTATGTTTTCAAAAAATATGACAATCATTGAGATCGATGATTTAAATAACCGAATAAAATGCAAACAAGCCCTTATTGTTATATTAAGTTCATTTTTTTTCTTTTGTAAGGGACTAGCTGGACTAAAAGTACTGATGAAAAAGTTTATTTTCAATATCCGTGTAAAATTTTTACTGGTGTCTCTTAACACAGGCACAATGAAAGATGTATTTGGCTCATTCTTAGCCAAGCATGAATATTTTCACTAAATTATTATTCCTATGACTTTTACTGCCAGGTTTGCTTTGAGTCCATTCTCCCCTTTGAGGAGAGATTGATGAATACAGTCTCCAGAGATTTAATCTTGCAAGATGAATCGTGTGTTATATGTGATAATTTATTACTTGGGAAGTTTGTCTTCTCCTGGATGGAAAATAATCCACTTTTTGTTGTTTTAATTTTTAAAAATTCTTTATTTTTTGGTTGAGTTGGGTCTTTGTTGCTGCGTGTGGGGTTTCTCTAGTTGCGGCGAGCAAGGGCTACTCTTTGTTGCAGTGCACGGGCTTCTCATTGCGGTGGCTTCTCTTGTTGCGGAACACGGGCTCTAGCCCACGCAGGCTTCAGTAGTTGTGGCACGCGGGCTCGGTACTTGTGGCTCATGGGCTCTAGAGCACAGGCTCAGTAGTTGTGGTACACTGGCTTAGTTGCTCTGTGGCACGTGGGATCTTACCTGGACCAGGACTCGAACCCATGTCCCCATTGGCAGGCGGATTCTTAACCACTGCGCCACCAGGGAAGCCTTGCTGTTTTTGTTTTTGTTTTTAGCTTTTCAGCAGATGATCCCATGCGCAAGTGGATTTTTTTTTTTTTTTTTTTTGCGGTACGCGGGCCTCTCACTGTTGTGGCCTCTCCCGTTTCAGAGCACAGGCTCCGGACGCGCAGGCTCAGCAGCCATGGCTCACTGGCCCAGCCGCTCCGCGGCATGTGGGATTTTCCCGGACCGGGGCACGAACCCGTGTCCCCTGCATTGGCAGGCGGACTCTCAACCACTGCGCCACCAGGGAAGCCCGCATGCGCAAGTGGATTTTTATACAGGTCTGCTTGGGGCAGAAGAAAGATGGAGATGGAAAATCACTCCCTGTTTCCACACCTTTGCACTTGGTAATTATTTGCCTGTTTGAAGTAATTTGTGAATGGCTTTTGTAAGGAACTTGAGCAAGACTAGAAAACCACTCATGTTTAATCAAACTATTATTTTTTTGGTTTGCAGTATTTTTCTTTTTTTTTTGGCGGTACGCAGGCCTCTCACTGTCGTGGCCTCTCCTGTTGCGGAGCAAAGGCTCCGGACGTGCAGGCTCAGTGGCCATGGCTCACGGGCCCAGTCACTCCATGGCACGTGGGACCCTCCCGGACCGGGGCATGAACCCGCGTCCCCTGCTTTGGCAGGCAGACCCTCAACCACTGTGCCACCAGGGAAGCCCTGCAGTATTTTTTTGAGGTAAGACTACTACCTAGGAGTATAACAGCTATAAGTCACACATTCACAAAAAATAGCTCACCTTATTCACCATTTTATACAACATAAAAGTGCACTGTAAAAAAAAAGTTGTTGAAAACAGAATGTGATGTTAACCTATACACAGTGTTGAACTTTTAAAAGGAAACCAGGCTTTGTGACATCAGAGGACATTAAAGAGCTTATGGCATACTGCAAGTGCTCAATAAATACATCTTGCTTCTCCCAGGCAGTCTAATCTCCACAAACCATTTTAGCAATTTCCTGGATATTACTTTTCATTGCAATCTGTACTGACTTCCTCCAATCCAGAAGTGGCTACATTTCAGTGATAAGGGAGGGTTTTATAACTTAATTCTTTAGCACTTCTGGGTTGGAATTGTACCTTTAAATTCTACAGATGTTAAATCTCTCATTTGTTGCTGAATAAGAAATGCCACAAATATGTAAAATAATTTACCATTAAGCATTTTCTCCCTCCCATGATGTGGAAATTAAGTCACTGTAGAAGATTGCTTTTTGCATTATCATCAGAGGCCATTTCATTAACCAGCTGTTGTATAGATAACTGGATAGCATTCTTGACAAGAGAAGAAGCTGTTTCTATTAAGAGTGTTTCATATTGTTCTGAAGTTCTACTCTCAAAACCACTATCATTAGCAAAAACTCCCACTTGCTCATTTTCGATTGAAATTAAGAATTGCTTAGGGACATTTTTAGATTTCTTAACATCAAATTCACTGATTTCAGTGTCTGTGATAATAATAGCAATTGGCTCCATTCTTTTGCTTTCTTCTGGTTTGGGTTTTTCTGCAGTGATTTCATTTACTTGAAAATCTGATTCCTGGCTCAGTTCAGTATCTTTCGGCTTACTCTCCTCAGCGACAGTCTCTTTACTTTCACGGTCTCTCCAGTCTGGTCCACTTTCTAGGATACTGTTTCTGGCTTCTTCCAGAATTTGTTGATCTGGGACTGAAGGTGAGGGAGCAACATCAGAAACCACTGGGAGCTCGTGTTCTGTGTCTGAAGTTTCCAGTGGGCTTGCTTGCTGAGGTTGAATGCTTTGTTTTTCCTCAAGCGTTTCAATATCTTTTTCAAGGATTAGAGTTCCTGTTTGAATAGCAGAATGCCCTGTATCTAACTCAAGTTCTACTGAAATCACTTTCTCTCCAGGAGAAGTTATGCTGTTGTTCACATTTGATTCACAGACCTCATCACTCCCTTTCTGTGAGACATCTTCCCTTACGTCCTGCTTCAACTTGGTCTTTGCTGCCTGGTCATCTGATTGGGTGAGAGTTTTTGTATCCAAACTTCCAGTCTCTTGTTGGACTTTGATACTGCAGTCTGAGCCTTCTATAATTTTGGAGTGATTACTTCTTTTCTCCCCTTTTGAGAATTTTATACAGGGAATCTTGAGTCTGGATTTTGCCTTTTTTTTAGAATTATCATCCTCAGCACTGATTTCAGGTTGCACTTTGGCCTCAAAGGGCTTTTGCTGCTTTGAAGAATCTGACCTTTTGCTGCGCGTTACAAGGCGTTTGATGGAGGCCCAGGCCCCCCTGGGGGGCTCTGGCTGATCAGAAGCCCCTGCTTCTGGGGGACACTTCCTTGCTGCATCAGCAGCTTCAGAGCCAGCTTTGGGCTTCATTGCTTTGGCTGCTTTCTTTCTTCTCTTGAAGCAAAGCGTCGATGCTTTTTCCTCCTGCCTCTCATTCTGAGGACTAACTTCTGCTGATCTCTTCTCATCCTTGCTTTCTACTTGTATTTCAGGAACTGTGATCTCCATTTTTATATTACACTCTTTCTTTCTCTAGAAAACTATATCCTCTCTTCCTTAGCAGCCTTTTATGACAAAAAAGTAGGCAAAAATATCACACTAAGTAAAATTTCTTCCCGATGTAATCACTCCTTTCGTCTTACTCCATACAGTTGTTTTAGGTGGTTTTTCCAGTTATAAAAATGCCTTGTTTCTCTATTACTTGTAATTTCTCTCTTTAATTTCTTCATGAAAGCCCTTTTACTGGATAGATTTTTGTTTTATTTAAGGGTCAACCTGATAAGAGAAAAGAGAGTGGTATTTTATTTCACTATCAGCCTACTGTTTTCTATAGAGACTATTTCAGTTGAATGCATATGGTTCTACTGGGCATGTTTCCCATATAATAACTTACTAAAATGACTGGAGAATAAAAATTGGGGTTTACTTTTGCCCTATCCAAAAGATTTCAGTGTGAATTTATTTTGCTGTCTTTTGTTTGTTAAAACTTCATTTTGGATTACTCTGCAAATCTGATATTATTTTATCAGTTCTGGAGTTGTGCTGTCTTTACGAATTGCTTATGACTCTGAATTGCAAGTTAACAAAAACCACCACCACTACCATGAACAACAAAAAACAATGAAGGGCAGGGTGTAATTTTTATTATTGCAATAAAGAGCTCTGAAGTTGCAAAGGATCTTAGAGATTATTTGAGATTATTCAAGTCGAGCCAGATGAAGAAACTGAGCTTCAGAGTGGGCAGCTGGCCTGCTAAAAGCCACACAGTTAGATGAGGTCATAGCCAGAGTTAGAACTGAAGACTTTGACTCTCTAATGTTCTTTCCATTATACCATAAGGTTTCTGTTCTAAAAATGTATGTTCCATGAAGGAGGTGCTACTTTTCATACATGCTCTTGGGAAATTTTTAACATTACTGTCATTCTCCACTCTTAAATCTGTTTGTGTAATTTTGACTTTTTTTTCTAAGTATCTGCAGTTCAGACATTTTCCATAACGAGCACATAGCTGAAGGTCAGAGTGAATGGTAATAATAGTTGACATTTATTGAGCAACTCCTGTCTATCAGGAAGTGCTAATAAGCACTTTTACCTACATCTCTAATCTTCCCACAACATTACAGAGTAGGTGGTGGTATCACCATCTACAGATGAAGAAACTGAGGCCTAGAGAGGTTAAGTAACTTGCTCTAGATTATACAGCTAATCGATAACAGAGCTCAGATTCAACCCAAGATTGCCTGTTTCTAAAGCCCGTCCTCTGGAACTGGGTTTTAAGAGTTTCATCAGAAAAATGAATTGTTTGGAGATGGTAATCTGCACTAGACTCGCTAGTCAAAAAATTTAAAAATTGCTTAAATGGTTGTGTTACCATAATGGAGCCCATCAACTGATAACTGAACCAAGACTAGACTGAGTTCTTGCTATTTTAAAATTTAAGCTTTTGCAATTCTTTATATTTTATTTTCTTGGTTCTGGAACTAATTTGAAAGCCAGAAATAAGTTGATAAGATATGCAATTGGCAAACTGATTAGTTACATGTAAATATAAAGGTATATTTTAAATCAATCCACAGAATGGTATGAGGGTACCAATGAATAGAGACGTGAGGTGATCACCTAACAAAAATCCTATGAATTTTAGTTGATGGATGTCCTAAAATAAGCAAAGGGACTCTATCTTTGTACTGTTTTTTATTTTATTTTTTGTAAATCCTTCACTGTTGAAGGTTTATTTGGGTAGCTCTTGATTCTGTGAACCACAGAAGGAATTGGAACTCTGAGAATCAGTTCATGATCTAAGTAAGTATCCTCTTAGGTTGAGTGTTACATACTCCATGCCCCTGAGAGAAAGGCAAAGTCATCCTAGAACAATGATGGAACTAAAATATGAACATTTTACAGTGTCCCTCCTCATATGTTTCCATAAGCACAAGAACCACAGCTGATTATAGCTCCTTAAGTCTCGTCACCTCTTGTGGGTTCTCAGTGCCTGAGAGTTTTTATTAACCAGAGGCTGTATAGCTAATAGAAATATTGAAATCGGATCATGTTTAGGAATGTATCATTTGAAACTAACCTGGATTGCCCAAAGACAAACTGCTTGAGAAGCTCACTTAAATGTATATTATGATGCAGAAATAAATACCCAAACAAAACCTAACTGAAATGGGGAAAATGCAGCCTGTAGGTACTAAAACTTTGCAGGACGTTAGACTGCAAATGATTCACCCTTAACCTGCACAAATAGTTTTATCGCCTGGGCAATCTTAAAGTCCCTGTTTTAATTTCCTGATAGAATCGCAAGTCTACTGCCACAAAAAATACCCCGTCCCCTTTCCCCGTGAGCAGAGAAGCACGGAGGCAAACAGCAGCCACTCCCTGGGGAAAGCAGTGCATCTCTCCCAGCGCCAGGTGTGGACCACGAAGCTTTCTCCTGGAGGAGGGCGTCTCTCCTTCGGCTTGAATCGCCTTATGGCAGGAGCTAGAGCGCAGCAGAAAGTACTCAAAAAGGAAAGTGCTGGGGCGGGCGTGGAAGACATAACCCAGCTTCAAGCTATCTGCACAATTATAATGGCCATGAACCCGGCACTCTATTTCCCCCCAAAAGGGCAAAGAAGGAAAAAAGCTACCAGCAACACGAGCTGTAACGCGCAGAGGTTAGGTGTGGGCAGAGCTTTTGAGGGTCGCGCTGGCTGGAGATTTCTGCAGACAAACGACCTTCCCGATTCTCACTCCGGCCACCTCGGGCGGCCCGGATTCCCGGTGTCCAGCGGGCACCTCCCGCCCACTTTGCCGCGCGGGCGGTCAGCGGACCGGACACCGGTCCGCACCCTTTACCCGCAACCTACTCGCCCTCTTCACTTACTGCGGGCGCTGGGGTCCCTGGCCGACGCTGTCGCCGAGGTCGCGGGGGCGCTCGCTGGGCTGGGCGCACGGGTAGGCGGGAAGCCACGGTCGTACCCGGAGCAAGCAGCCCTCTGCAGAGACCGCAGCCCCGCGGCGCCCCCTCCCCCAGAGGGCGGGGACTGACAGCCGGCTGCACCAATGCGCGCGGAGGGTGCGGGCGCGGGACGGGGCCGGGCTAGGGGCGGTGGGCGCGGGGGAGGGGGGAGGGGGTGATCGGGAGGTCTTTCCGAGAGCAGTTCGCCCAGCCACGGGCGCTCCCAGACTGGCGCGAATCCCCGGCGCGCGACCACATCGGGGGCCACCGAGAGAGGGCTGGCAGATGGGGAGGGGACCAGGGTCATAAGCCTCCCATTTTCTCAGACGCAAAGTAGCAAAATCCAATTTTAAATTATAGGCACTCCCATTATAAATCGCCCCACTGAATATTTAAGTCACAGCAGATATCACATTTTAAAAGTAGGATTGAAAACTGTGCAGAGTGAATCTCGTTTGGCGAGAAAATTACATGAACTGAGAGAGAAAAACCTCATTACACCCAAACCCACTACTGGAAAAGTTTTGGTTATCAAAGGGTTCATTGCCAAATCCTCTTAGAGGCCCAAGACACAGACCCGTGTCTTCCTAAGTATCTAGAAGGCAGGTAGGGATGATGCAACCTGTGTGCCATCGAGGTCAGAACACAGGAACCCAGCCCCATCCATCCTTTATACCTTATATATATTTCCAAGAATAAGTAGCTTACAAGTTATCCATGTTTCCCTTCAGGATATTCCTAGGTGCCTGCTTAAGCTTGTTCCTCTCAAGTGGGGCGTGGAGAACAGGAGACAGCTTTCCTCACAATTCCAGTCCTGATCAGAGCAAAGGGCACAGGCAATATCTACCCTCCTGCCTGACTAGGTAGGCTGTGTATTTTCACACATTTTGAGTCTTAAAACAAGTTCCTAGCCTTGGTGAAAAGCACCATAAGCATTTATTTGTACACATAATCCATTGTGTACAATGCATTAACACTAATGAAAGGTGTTACAATGAGAGTGGGCTTAATATTACCTACAACGGCATTCCTGGGGGCTCCAGAGGTGAGGTCCTGTGGGATGCACAATTCCTGCCTTCTCTGGCCCCTCCCAGGCAGATGAAGAATCCATTAAGATGGAGGGAAGAACTACTGAGAAGTAGTTGTACTTAACTCTTTTCTTCAATAGGATCATGATCTTTGAGAGTAAACCTCAGTTACCCATTTTTGGATGTTTTTCCAGGAATATATTTTACCTCTGTAAGTTTCTATAGCTTCCACTGAAACTTATTAAGCAAAGAACTATTATTAGGACACAACAGCAAAGCTGAACCTAAGCTGTCAAGATCTTAGAGACAAGAGCTGTAAAACAGGAAAATCCATAAGCATCTAATTTAGTTATAATTAATAATTCAATTTATCTTTGTTCATTCATTGAATACCAGTCTGTGAAGATGTTTTATATCCCCAGATGAGTTACTAACCCTGCTTACTGTCAGTTTTGAACTTTAAACAAGCCAAAAGAAATCCATGCCACTCATAACCAACTGAAATGCAATTACTTATTGAGATCCAAGTTTTCTCAAATCTAGCAGATCTGGGAGCTTGCAACAATTTCAGGCAAAAATAAGATGAGCTTATGTAGATGAAGACAGGGTAGAATAGCTGTCTTATTAGGAAGTAACTGGAAATGAAATCAGCGATAGGTTAAAAGCAATAAAGGCCATTGTAAGATCTTATCCCACTTGTTCTTCTTAAAAAAAAACCCAACTACTGAAAGGGAACTGAAGAGTGGTTTGAGGTAAGAGGTGAATTGATTTTGTATTTGAAGGGCAGATTTCTGTAAGGTGTATTACATATAACTCATCTCCAACCTCCAACACACACACTCACAGAGTACAGAACTATAAATAAAATACTGCGCTGTCGTTTTTCTTTAGAATATAACTAGAACCCGATGCCATATCTGAGTTTGAAAAAAATGTATCCAGTATCTCATACATGAAAGAAACCTGTCATCCTTGAACTCACTTAAGTGACAGTTAGTAAGTTATTACCCATGTCATTGTCTGCTACTCAGTTAGTAGCTTTTCATTATATAATGAGAAACAGGCTCTAAATATATCTCCAATCTGATGAGAAATTATCCTACCTACAGCTTATCTTGTTAACATCACCAGATACAGCGTGCCAATAAAATCACTTGCTTATTTATCTGATCTCTACTGATCATACTGTTTCTCCCATCCTGGTCCCTATTCACCCACAGGCTGGGCCTGTAGCTACCAAACCATGAAACAACGGTTAAGTGTCCATCAGGACTGTTTAAATACTCCACAGCCACAAGAAACAAGATGAATCCCAAACTGCTGATGGAGCAAGACCTCCAAGGTATATTGCCAAGTGGAAAAAGCAAACTGTACCATTTGAATTTTTACTGAAGGCATATTTTACTTCTAGGAAAATTCTTGCATTAGTCCATTCACTCCAAGCAACACCTGGTAGAAACGATTTGGCTTATTTATTGTATTAGGGCTGTTTATAAATTTTTGCCTTATAAACCTCCACTTACCCTCTCCCACCAACTGTGTTCACTACTTCTATCAATATTAAAGATTTAAACCCACACAGCAGGGACTTCCCTGGTGGTCCAGTGGTTAAGACTCCGGGCTTCCAATGCAGGGGGTGCAGTCGGGGAACTAAGATCCCACATGCTGTGGGGTGCGGCCAAAAAATTTTTTTAATTAAATAAATAAATAAACCCACATGGCTTTTGGTGATATGAGGAAGCCTAAATTCCTTAAGGTGATCTTTAAGTCACCACATCTGACAATAGACTGCTTTCTTCCCCTGTTTACAAATTGAATTTCCAGCAAGTCCCATCTATATGAGGTTTTATAGGACATTTTAAAAAACACTAGAAACAATGAACTCCATGCAGACAGACATCACTGAGTGTGTACAACGTGCCAGGCAGTATACAAAGCATGGTGGGGCTGGGGGTCCGTGCCCATGACCCCTTTGCCATATGCCCTCCGAAGCACTGTCATCATTTCTTTAAACTGCAAAACCGACACTATTACAATCACACCTAGGGGATTAAAAATAATAAAACCAAGGACACCAGGAAAAACACTGCCCTGCCCATGCTAGCAGTCTTTTAGCACTGGCACCGGTGGGGATGCAACATCTTCTGGAAGGATCCAATGCAGGAAGAAAAAGGGGGAAAGGGAGGAAAGATGGGAGAGGAAGAACAGAGATAGAAGATAAAGAACAAGAAGAGAAGGGAAAACATGTGAGGGAAAAAACATCCTGTAGGGAGGGAGAGAGAACTCAGGCACAGGGTAGAAGCTCAATAAATATGTGCTGAACCAACAGAGCAGAAAGAGCTACCCTACAGTTAATGTTGTATGACCATCTTTCCTGAGGACTTATTAAAAATAAATGGTGCTGGGCTTCCCTGGTGGCACAGTGGTTAAGAATCTGTCTGCCAATGCAGGGGACACAGGTTTGAGCCCTGGCCCGGGAAGATCCCACATGCTGCGGAGCAACTAAGCCCGTGTGCCACAACTACTAAGCCTGCGCTCTAGAGCCTGAGAGCCACAACTACTGAAGCCCGCTTGCCTAGAGCCCGTGCTCTGCAACAAGAGAAGCCATCGCAGTGAGAAGCCCGTGCACCGCAACGAACAGTAGCCCCTGCTCTCCGCCACTAGAGAAAGTCCGCACGCAGCAACGGAGACCCAATGCAGCCAAAAATAAATATAAATAAATTAAAAAAAAATGGTGCTAAAGCTGTAACAGAAACGGGAATTCTAAGGAAATTCAGAACAAAAACCTGTGTAAGCAATACTTTCTCGGCGTAAAAAAAAAAAAAAAAGAATACAGAAAAGTATATGACAAAAAGGCACGTCCTCCAGACTCTACTTCTCCCTCAGCCCTCTCAGGAGGCCTCCTGTCCTCCCAGAAACACACAAGCCATGCACCTTTCCCCCTTTAAACACAATGTATCACATAGTACACACTACAACTTGCTTCTTCAGTCCCAGGGGTCTCCCGGATCACACAGGACAAGAGAGCTAGGGCAGCAGTCTGTTAATGCTACAATTTATATTTGAACACCGAGATTGCAAAATTATTTACTTTTATTCTAGGGATTCAGTAAAGTAATGAGGCATGTGCATGAATGATTTGTGTTGACTTATACACGATGGTGGGAATTAATACTGAAGAAAGGCTTCTGGGGAAACTCCCACTACTTATTTTTCAGAAAATCTCTGGGGCCAGGACTGACTTCTCTCAACTTCCACACACTTCCTGATAGGAGGCCCGAATAAACACTGGCCAAACTTTCAAAGTTGCTTCTTGAAGATGGACAATCTGGAAGGAAAATGAAACATGAAATAGTTTTCTCTAAGCGCTGAAACATCTCCTCTTCCCTTCCACACAGCACCATCACCCTCTCTCACTGTCAAAGTTGTCAACATTTACCTCCCTTCCCACTGCCAGCTCTTCTGGGGTCTGTCCATAGACTTGAAGACAATGCACAGCATTTACATTATGGCTGTGTGAATACTGTTCAAGGGCAGACCAAGCATGAGCCAGGATGACATTTCTGTGTGCTCCCCCAGCATCTAGCACACAGTCTCTCTGCTGTGTAAGCAGAGGTGCTTCTATGAGCAATCATCCTTACAGTTGCCCAGATGATGGCCACGGTTTGCTTCCACCTGGACCTTTACATTCTTAAACAATATTAGAGCTTTTCTTTTGCATAATTACCCTTTTGACACCCTTGTCTTTCTAGCTCTCTCTACTCTTTCTCAATTCCTCCCTCCTCCTGTTCCATGTGGGATTTGTAACTCTGGGTCACCTGCAGTTGTCAGGACTCCCCTTCTTTACAGTCCAGACCAGGCTTTGGTTTCCTGAAAACCAGGTCTCCCTTTTCTTTGTTTGGTCTTCGCTGTGCTGGAGTACACTGCTAAATCCCTTCCTAGGAAGAGGCGTTGGGGTGCCAAACTGTGCGTGTCTGAAAACCTCTGAATAGATTTGGTGGGTGTAAATACAGGTGGAAAGTCATCTTTCCCCGTAGACTTGGAGGGCATTCCTCCACTGTCTAGGAGCCTTTTACTGCTAAGAAGACAGGGGTTCAGGCTAATTCTCATTTTTTTTCATAGGCAAGCCATTTCTTCTTCTTTGGAGAGGATTTTTAGGATTTTCCTCTTTGATGTTTCTGAAATTTCACTTGGATATGTCCAGGGGTGGCTCATTCATTGTGATGAGTCCTTGGGGGCCCTTCACTTAAGACCCAAGAACTCCTGGACTGGTCCTGCTTCCTTCTCTTTTCTACTTTCTGGGACATTTACTCACTCTTGTGTGCCAACTGTCTATTCAGAGTATACAGACCTTCAGCTGCTCCTGCCCTCCAGTGTGCCATCAGCTCCAAGCCCGGAGCCTCCTGGGGCTCCACAGAGGAGGTCTAACCTACACTGGGGTCCCTCCTTAGTTCACTGGATGGCACCTTTCCACCCTACACTGACAAACTGTGATGAACCCTGCTCTTCTTCCAAAAATGTTGAAATATAAGTATTTCATTCATTGGTTACTGCCAACCCTCACTACTGCCCCCTCTCCTCTCACTGATGTCTGGAAAGAAAACTTTTGAAAGCACTGAATTTGCGCTTTCATAGCTTTAGCTGGAGTCCTATAATTCATAAACATGCCTCATAAGGAAAAAAGCAGAACTTTCACCAGAAACAACTTACCTGTTTAGAACAGCCCATTCACCTGCTCAGTTTCAGGGTCCAAATCAATATCATAGAAACAGGGCCGGGTAGGGAGTCCAGGCATGGTGCTCATCTAGGAGATGCAAAATAGCATTAAAAACAAACTTAATATGATGTTTTTTTTCACCTTCCCTTCAGCTAGAAAGCTCAAGGCACAAAGACAGAATATTATTTTATAGTTAACCATAAAATGGCACGCTTCATGTTACATATTAAAAACCAAGTCACTGATCCTGTTATGATCTCAGAGAGAAACCCTCGAGTCCTCCAGCAAACCAAACACCAGGCTTCCTCATGGGCTCCCACACAGACTGGTGCAACAAGAGGCTGAGGAGGTGCCTCCACCTTCGTCCCACAATGGCAGGTGCTGGGGGTGCTGAGGAGTCAGTTATTCACCCCCTCGGTCCTCACATCACAAAATCAAAATGAGGTGCAGGGCTTGTCTGCTGTTTAATTTTGTTTTAATGAATCTTGTGTAGATACCCATATTATTTTTGCTTCAGCAACACAACATTAGGAATCAGTATCCTTTAACTTGGGCCAAGACATTTCTGTACCTAATCTAGATGGTTTTACAATCACTGTTCTTACTGGTCCAATTTGGCCTTCTAAACCTGAACTTGCAATGCTCATGGATTTTATTTACACTTGCTTCTTTTTCTAAAGAGCTGGCTTTGACAAACATCTACTTAGATATAAATCTGTAAGGCTTGTAAGTGGAAAACTCAGTATATTTCTAACCTGTAACAATGTCCTTTATAATGAATACATACATACAAGTTTCAAATCAGATCTAGACAGGAAAAGAGTTAAAGTGGAACTTCTACAACTTAACTATAAAAATGTCATAGAAAAGGATGAGTCACCTTACATAACACAAAACACTTATACTTTAAAAAACCTGGTTCTGACATCTGAGCGCCAATCAATACTTCCTAGAACGTACTACAGGTAGCTGACATCGGTCTCTGTTCTCACATTCTGTAAGAGATAAGTGACTGCTGAGTGTGGGGACAAGGAGGAAAAAGGAAGGGACTGGTCCTCCGCCCTAGCCTAAGAGCCTGAAGATGACACTAAAGATGAAGGACAGGGCTTTCCTGGTGGCGCAGTGGTTGGGAATCTGCCTGCCAACGCAGGGGACATGGGTTCAAACCCTGGTCTGGGAAGATCCCACATGCCGCGGAGCAACTAGGCCCGTGAGCCACAACTACTGAGCCTGCGCTCTGCAACAAGAGAGGCCACGATAGTGAGAGGCCCGCGCACCGCGATGAAGAGTGGCCCCCGCTTGCCGCAACCAGAGAAAGCCCTCGCACAGAAACGAAGACCCAACGCAGCCAAAAAAAAAAAAAAAAAAAAGATGAAGGACAGGTGCCCACTGATGTAGACACGCATGTGCACATGGGCAGAAAATTCTGAAGATAATCCCCAAAATAGCGATTAGTAGAATTATCAGTACTACTCTTTCCCAAAGAGGACTTTTTTCCCCTTAAACATTGGTCATGTTGATAATCAGAAAATTTTTTAAATGAAAAGAGTATGTGTACATACATATAGGAACTTAGATATAAAACTCCAAAAAGAAGCCACCACACCTTGAATTAGTACATAAAATGCTCAAGTCCTCTGAACGCTGTTCAGGCCCCAACAGCAATCAGAAACCCTGAAGAACAGTAACTGTTAAGGCGTCTAGATTATGTGCGGAAATGTCTTGGTCCAGGTGGGCTTCTAAGGTGAGAGTCTGTTCTGGATGAGAAAGTCCCAGCCTGACACTTTCAGCTTTGCCTTCGTCTCTACAGCCACCCCTCTGCACCCACACATCAAAGTAGCAGCGACAATACTGCTCCTTCAGCTACCAGGTTCTGACAGTTTCTCTGGAAACACACATTCTGCAATATTCAAGGTGCTGGGGAAATGGTTTAACGTTCCTACTGAAAGGGAATTTCTACAAACCCCAGGCACGGATGGACCTCGGAGCAGAGCGACGCACGCCTCGTGCCTCTGGAGGGAGGGGCTGAGGGGCACTGGTGCACACGCCCTGTCTGACCACCACTGTGACGCATGGTGCTGCCCCACAGAGAGCTGACAAGAGCAGGGCTCACACCTTTAGTAACCTGCCCAAGGGCAAAACCAGCAGGGGTGAAAGTGGGTTCAGTTTTAATGTTCCGTACTTTCAACTATCATATCACCTCCTACTGCTTTCTTACTATACTGAAAGAAGCTCCAAAAGGAGGTCAATTTCTTTTACTTGTGTATTGGCTTAGTTTACTATTTCGATCCTGTATTGCAGTAAGAACAATCTGCAGATGTAGGATACTGGGCGGATCTGTGGGGGAACCTGAGCACAGGATCAATGCAGACTCTGGGACAAAGTTAGTCCAAACTGCAAGTATGTCCTTAAGCTTTCCTCTACCTCCCTATTAGTAATTTTCCTCCTTAAACATGCATGAAACCTGTAAGATAAGATTTGATAATCAAATCATCTCAAAGTGTAAATAAACCCCCTCACCTTTCATATCTACAGGGTTCACTCACATTTTAAGGGGGAAATTCTTTACTCAAAAATGATGCATTCCCTGAATTTCAGGCATAAGCTCCAGGCCTGTCAAGAAGAACTGGGAGGTGCAGAGCCTCAAAAGGGCTGTTGGAGGGCCTCCCTGGTGGCGCAGTGGTTGAGAGTCCGCCTGCCGATGCAGGGGATACGGGTTCGTGCCCCGGTCTGGGAGGATCCCATGTGCCGCGGAGCGGCTGGGCCCGTGAGCCATGGCCGCTGGGCCTGCGCGTCCGGAGCCTGTGCTCCGCAGCGGGGGAGGCCACAGCAGTGAGAGGCCCGCATACCGCAAAAAGAAGAAAAAAGAAAAAAAAAAAAAAAAGGGCTGTTGGGAGGACCGAGTCAGTCTGTGAAAGGCGCCCAAAAAAGTCAGTTGTGATTATATATAAGCACCACCACAGCCTATGAATCAGGCCCATCCTGGATTCAGTCAAGGTCATACTGCCACTGGGAAACAGAATTATTATTCAGTACAAGCAGTCATAGCATCATCCTTGAACTGAGACCAAGATGGTCCATAGCAAGACGATTCATCGTAACGGGCCCAACTCCAGCTTTCTCCTCAGCAATGAACTCTGCTAATTCGGCATTTGCGTGATGGCTTCAGTAATCAATTTAAGAAGCACGGGTGAACAAGCAACGCGCTCTGCTTGCAGCACTCACTCACCGTTCCCACCAGGGGGTACAGAAAGCCAGCCCCAACGCTGGCACGGATGTCGCGAATGGGGAGGACAAAGCCCGTGGGCACGCCTTTTTGCTCTGGGTTGTGAGACAAGGACAAGTGTGTCTTGGCCATGCAGATGGGCAGATTCCCAAAGCCCTGGGGAAAGACAGGAACAGAAGTGGGACAAATGAAAGGCTGGCAACGCAACGAAGAACATCCGGGCACTGTGCTGATATGGCTTCTGCAATTTATTTGAAACATCCAACTCCCTTTACATACATCTCTACATCACTGCCCTCCTCCAGCTTAGTTATTCTTGATTAAAAAAAAAAAAAAAAAACTTTGTTGGGTGAAGGAGGTAAGCACTCACAACCATATCCCACAAGTGAATATTTCACTTTCATTTATATAACCAATTAAAAACGATAGCTTGGGGCTTCCCTGGTGGCGCAGTGGTTGGGAGTCCGCCTGCCGATGCAGGGGACACGGGTTCGTGCCCCGGTCCGGGAAGATCCCACATGCCGCGGAGCGGCTGGGCCCGTGAGCCATGGCCGCTGAGCCTGTGCGTCCGGAGCCTGTGCTCCGCAATGGGAGAGACCACAACAGTGAGAGGCCCGTGTGCCGCAAAACAAAACAAACAAACAAACAAACAAAAAACGATAGCTTGGAGCAGACATGAAGGTACGACTGAAGGCTCTAAATAAAGACACCCCATATTTCCTCATGGCTTTCCCGCACTCACATACCACCTCTGGGTAGATAAAGAACTTGGGACCGGACCACCTAATCCACGCTCAGTATTTAAGAGGGGAGAAGGCTGCTGCCCAGAGGAGGGAAGCAATGCCTGGTGGGCTGGAAGAATGCAGGTATTCTGACCCCAAGGCCTGCTGGATAAAGAGCTGAAAGAACCAACCAAACATCTACCTGCTTTGTGTAGACTTCAGCTTTGTGCTGTGCTTCGGGGAGCAATTCAATGTCATCTGCCCCATAGATCTTCTGTGCAATGATCCTGATTTTATCCTCAACTGGGAGCTAACAGACAGGAAAGAGAGGGGAGACCATGACTAGACACCCATGAGGACACGAACCTTTACTTACAGCCATGTTCCAGGTCAGAGTCCCCAAAAGGGCCAGAGAAGTTTTTATACACATACACAAATAGGCAAATAGTTTGAGGTTTATTGGATTAGAACTTTTTTTTTTTAACTACCAAGCCCCAGATTTTATACGTGGAAAATGTCCCACAGGTGTAAAATTACTGTGTGTGTGTGTGTATTTAAGACCTCACTATCATAAACAATACTGCTCACTACTCAAGAATAACTATTTCTTCACAAATAAAATAGAATGCTCCAATAACGAAGATCAGTCTCCTGTCAAAGCAGACCTGGGATACTGTTTATGAACTAAGGCAACTGATATCCATTCACAGAACCCCTGGTGTGTACAGGAGAGGCAGATGCTATCTTTAACACAACATACCGATCGTTAATCACTGTTACTTAGAAATAGTTATAAAAACAAGATCATCTACATATTTAAACAACCTAGTGACTTACACAATCAACATGCAATGGGTATGGTGGGAAAGGATATGCTTTCCATGGCCCCTGTGCAAACAGTGCAGCAGAGGGAGGCCAGTGGTCCAACCAGTGACCTCTAGGTCTAACAAGGAAGCCCAGGGCTGCTTGCTCCAGGGCAAAGCTTTCGGATGTGGGGCTTGGCCTCTTAAATGCTGCTGCAGCCTAGCTCAAGGCACTAGGATTCAGAGTAAACAGCACAGGGAGAAACTACCCGAAGGAAATGGGAAGGACAGCTACTCACAGGTAACCTGGGTGAGCAAATCACTGAAATTAGGCAATATCAGACTCTATGCTCCCTAGCAACTAAGGCTAAGAGAATACTGAGTTTTGTTTTGTGAAAGAAATAATTATCTTAAATAATGAAAATAAACATTTTCTTTTGAACTAAACAGTGATCATTTATGAAGGGGCTTTGTATATGGATATAAATAAATATAATTGTCTATTCAATTACAGCTTTATAAAGATCCAATAGGAACTACTTTCATATGCCTCTTATAATTGGAGCTCTATAAATGCCAAGACATATTCAGGACTTCTGAAGCAAAAGTACTTTCGTCGAGGAGTGATTTAAGACCAACAGATGCTTAAGAGAAAAAGTGGCAGCCTCCTGTTTGTCAGAACAGAGAAAAGTTCCAAGTAGAAATGGGTTATAAAGTCCTCATTACCCCACTTCTTCAGGCCTCCTGCTCACCTTCAAGGACTGGGTTTCCTAATTCAGGTACTGTGGATGGGGGCTTAGAAAGGGTGCCTGTAAATGCTTTGTGTTTGTTGCAAACTTGTGTTTAGGGCATTTCCTAAAAAGATGGTTGGTTGAACAGGTTTTCAAACCAGTCTATAAAACTAAAGCTCAACAGGAAAATGTCCATGTCAGTAGGAGAATGTTAATTAATTGTAACTAAGATATAAGAGTATTATACCTGCAAGGGCCAAAGAAAACAAGAGATTGTTAAAATTCAAGAGTAATAGGGTTTCTTCCGTGTACCTTTTTATGGCTATTTTTGAAAGTTTATGATTATCTTCTAAAAACCAAGCCAAAAAGCAGCCTAGATAATACAAGCAGAACTAGCTTCAACATTCATTCCGTGTTCCTAACAGTTTCCAATTATCGTGGGCATACTACTAATGTCTAATCACAACCTGAAATACACAGAGAACTGAAAACAAAATACAACCCTATAATAACAACACTTTTGTGAACTGTCTTTACTGCATCCCAGAATAAGCAGTGCTTCTGCCTGAGCCAGATGTACCGTAATTTACTCAGTGGTGGAAAGAATGCTGAAGCCTGCCAAGGTGCTTTGGTTTTGCACCTGAGTGCTTCTCTGAACTTGAGGCAGCGTCCGTACCAGGAAGTGCACTTCGGACCACACTGCTTTCCCCTATATTGGGGAAAATGTTTCTGAGTTTGATGTAGCCCCTTGCCAATTTGCCATGACTCTTGCTTCTATATGTAACCCTCTCTCCTGCCAGCAAAGGGACTGTACTGTGAGTCTTTTCAAAGTTAGGATGTGAGCCAACCTCCCGGGGTGTTCTTGCCTGGACGCCCTCCTCTGCCCGTAAGCAGCAACGTGCGTTGGTAAGAAAGCTGTCTGGAGTTGAGAGTCCAGGCTGTGGTCGTGTAACTCACCTACATGGGAATCAAACCCACAGGATGAAGCTGCTAAACATAGGCTCTAAGCAGAAGCAGCCACACAGAAACTGCATTGTGCTTATTGTTTTTTTGCATACAGCAGGTAGCCCACCTTGAGGTCATAGAGGAGCTGGAAGCTGCTGGGTGCCTGAGCTGCCCTCTGGACGGCCTGAGCCAGCACCAGGGCGCCCTTGCCCCCTTCTGCCCAGTGAGTGCACTTCACAGCATCAAAAGCCCCATGTTCTTTGGCGAGGCAGGTGATGAGGTCCAGCTCCGCCTCCGTATCTGTCCTGTAAAGGCAGTGCTTCATGTTAAAGCATTGACGATGGCTGGAGAGGACAGAATCTGTCATGTTTTTGCCATTAAAACCCATGTGAATTACCCACTGATAAACAGGCACTAATCAAGTAATACTGCCTGGGTTTGAACCCTGGCTCCACAATTTACTAGCTGGGTGACTTTCAGCCAGTTACTTAAACTTTATGTGCCTTGGTGTCCACATGGGTAAAATGGGCATAATCATAGCACTTATTTCATTGGGATGTTATGAGGCTTAGACGGTAAATACATGCAAAGTACTTAAAACATTCTAGGCACATCATAAGGAATCGATAAATACTAGCTTTTCAAAAATGTTGCTTCCTATTTTGCTGTGGTTAGACCATCAGAACAAGACCAAAACCAGCATTACGATAACTAAACAACCCACACAAGTTCTCTTACAGGAACACTTCCAGCTCAATACGTTTAACAAATTGTCAAGACAACATCCTACCAGACCTGGTGAACTAATGGAACTGTGTAGGGCTATGACCGTCTCTTAGCACAAAAGGCCTTTAAAGACCAAAAAGAACGGTTAACTTCTGGCCTGTGTGTTACCCACTTCACCTGGTGGAGAAGGGCACCCAGAGGAGCCAAATCTGACTCTGGACCCTCAGCAAGTGAGGTGATGAGTCCCCTGTGACATACGTGGTGCCTGTCATATGGCAGGCTCTCATCAACAGCTCCCAAAGCACAGGCTTAATAACCAACAGCAGTAACTGAAGAAGAGAACAAAGCTAAAAGCTGGGCTGCACAATCAGCACCAGGAGATGTTTGCTGGCCGTTTTCCACAGTCCCCCTGGACTCTTACACTTTATACTTACTTGAAGGCGTTCACGGCCACTACCACTGGAACTCCAAACATCCTGGCATTTTCAATTTGTTTCTTCAAGTTACTGAAGCCTTTTTCAACCAGCTCCAGGTTCTGCAGAAACAACAGTGGAAGGTCTGTGAGGTCAGAGAGCAGAACTGAAAACAGTTGCAGGTTCTTCTTAAAAGAGAAACTGTCTCCTTGACCCAGAAGCCACTCACTGGCAGGACAAGCCAACAGAGACACGCTGGAGCCTGCAGCCCTAGAGTGAGCTGTGCTGCTGTCCTGGCTGCCCTGAAAGGGTGAGATTTGCTGGTGCATCTGCCCTCATCGTGCTGTATCTTAATAGCTTATTTGCTGTTTAAACAGAATCAGCTGCCTTTAAATAAATTATATTTACAACCCGTTTTACAGATTGTATGTATTTATATGGTACAGCAGTACAAACCGACTCTGTTCAGCATGGCACAGACCCTGCCATCAGAAGACAGGGCCTAGCATACATAGTGTGCGGCATTTGTCAGAAAACATGGAGTCGTCAGTGATGCTTTCATCAGTGATGAACTCAACCACAAACCTTTTTTTTTTTTTTATTGGTATATAGTTGCTTTACAATGTTGTGTTAGAACCATAAACCTTCTTGTGTCAGAAATGAGATAAATACCATTTTTAAGAACCGAATACTATGAAATTTAAAGGAAAGTAATTAAGGAAACACATTTTAAAACATTTTAAACTATGCTTCCTGGAGCACTGCTTGCAGCAGTAGGGGACTGAGCCAGTGAACCATGATATACACACTCGGTAAACATGCATCAGGTACATGGTACGAAAAGTGAGGAAATCTGTATTAGCATGGAACCTCTCGAAGATGTACTGAAATGGCAAAACTATGAAGAGATTAATTAATCCCACTGTTGGACAAATACAAAAATACATGTGCATATTCATGGAATTTCTTTACATGTTGAGATATACGCACCAACTGTTAACAGGGGACTCAAACCATATATATATTATATTCTTGTATTATTTAATGTTTTTTACAAAGGGTATATTAATATATAAGCTTAAAATACATTAAGTATTTTAAAAATGAAAATATCATAGTCTTATATGAAAATAAGTACACTAGATCATGAGTAAAACCCAGCAGTAATAGCGCTTGGTTTGTGGATTCCATAAAACAGCAGAAAAAAGGTAAGATATAGAGAACAACTGAGATAGTTATAAACATGATTTATGCTTTTTCCCCCTTTAATAACTGAAAACTGAGATTAGAATTTAGTTGACATTCTAAAGAGCACGGCTAATTCCTTACCTCTAGTCACATGAAAACCAATTAATACGTAAGATTGAGAATAGTTTTAAATAAGTAGAATTTCTTAAATGAAGACACCAGCTGGGCCAGTGAGGGGCAGTTGCTCTAATTAGATGCAGGAAAGGCTGCTGGGTGGCAGGAGGGCCAGAACTGTGAATTCCCCTCCTACGCATGAATCAGACAAATGACCATAAAAGGCAAATCATAACTCAGAAGACAGGCAAACTGAAGGCACCAGCAATTCTTTGCTAGCTGCGTTTGAATTACTTCATTTGGGGGCTGAAAAGTGACCCTGTACTGCCTGACAATTTAAAAGCCTCCAAAAAAGGCAGAAAACTTGAATCAACAGTGATAGCAGCCGAACTTACCATCTCATTTGGGGGCCTAATCCCTCACATGATAACCCCAGACTGGTGCTAGAGATGTTTCTTCGATGGTTACTGATATAAATATGAAAAGGTTTGAGCTCACAATTCCTTGAGCTCCTGATTAATGCCATAAACCAAATCAGTTTATGAAAACTGCCTAGAAAAATAACCAGGATGCTGACCTTATCTTGGCCCCTTAATATGGATTTAACTCTGCAGAGGAAAAAGCATTTCAAAAACGGCCCCTACTTGCTTCTGATATGAACAGCATTTGAGAATCAACGAGCTAATGCAGGGAAGAAAAGGAAGCTTCCATGAGATTAGTGCAGGGTTTCTCAGTCTCAGCACTACTGACATTTTGGGCTGAATATTTCTTTATAGTGGAGAGTGTCCTATGCATTGTAGCATCCCTGGCCTCTACCCACTGAATGCCAGTAGCACTCCCCACCTCAGGTTGCAATGATCAAAAATGTCTCTAGACATTGCGAAGTGTCCTGGGGTGAGGGTTGGGATGGGGGGAATTGCTCCTGGTTGAGAACCACTGGTCTAGGGGAGCGGTTTTACTGACATCCTATGCGGGCAATTGCTTTATGAGAATTTTCTTCCCTGTTTCATTTAGTACAGTTCTTCAGCACACTGCAGGCCTGTTAGCACACCCTGCTCCCAAGAGCAACCCTGGGTCATAGCGACAGCCCAGTCATTTCTAAATGGGCCAGGTTGAGAAATGCTGATTCAGAATGTGGTGCTTTCTAGGCCAAGTAATTAGAAGTGACTGAAGTTACCTCCTCTATGTAAGCCTTGGGCAGAGGAAGTCCAGCAGTAACCTGGAAGGAAAAGAAGCAAAGTCAGAGGCATTTTCTACTTACAATTAGAGTTCAGCTTCAAACAGTGCTTTGCCATGTGTTAAAGGCCAGAAGCTGCATGCTTGGGGAATACACAGCAGTAAAAGGTTGTTTTCTGCCCTAAGGATTTAGAGCTATGACCAATACTACGGCACAGAACAAAAATGACTGCTTTGAGCAGAGTGGGAGACCTTCGTGGCCTGAATTGAAGAGGTAAGAAGGGATGAATCTATGAAGGCAGGTGAGGGAAGGGATGTGTCCTTGGCAGGGGCAATAACCCCAGCGAGTGAAGCACACAGCAGTGGGGGTGGAGGTAAAGCTGAGTGTAGAGAACAAGGTGTAGAGAACAAGGGCTGTGAGCCCTGCAAAAGCCACCCTGAGACATCTGCCGTGAAGTCAGATGCCCTGCGACGGGTCCGTGAGCTGGTCCATGGAGCCAGCCCACTCCCTTGCGGGGCTGAATGGGGCACGTGAGCAACAGGAACAAGAGGTAAACAACACACAAGGATTTTCTTCCTCTGTGAGTGCTCACTGTTCCAGAGGTACCTGGTGGGTCAGCCCTGATACATCCACAGGGAAGTGCAGCAGGGGTGAAGGCGCCAGTTCCAGGGACGCCACTGGGCAATGGACAGTGATTAGGAAGCCTTCAGCTTGCTCGGCTCCCTTTCCTCAGAGACACCATGGTGCTCCAGCTCCAAAGGGGCCTCGGAGAGGCGGGGCACCAAGCAGGGACCTGAGCCCGCGGTCCGGGCCGCACGTGGCTCCAGCAGGTAACAGGAGCAGCAGGCGAGGGTCCCGGCAGAGGTGTGCGCAAAGCTCTCCTCTCAGTGCTGCCAGCTTACGCGCCCCCAGTGTTTTCCAGACATGAGACCAGGAGAGGAGGTGCAAGGGCGTGAGGGTGAGTGAGGGGGTGCAAGAGAGAGAAACGTTGGTTATGATCAGGAAGGAAAAGGGAGTCCGTCCTGCACGCCTAGCACAAAGGGGCATCCTGGGTTAGGAGCGCCTCGGGGACGAGTACGACTGGAGAGGTGTGCTGGGGTTGTGACAGCAGGGGCTCTCCCCTTAGTGGGGACCTAATCCTTTCATGGGGTCCAAGAGTTCAAGACTATTTTCATAATTCTAAGACATTATGGCTCTTTTCACTCTCATTATTTCCTGAGTATACAATGGACTTTTCCAAAGATTATGTGACATGTGGTATCACAACAGATCAAATGCCAAAGATGAGAATCCATCGGTCTTTGATTAAGCCAGATACTGAAGAGATCTGAAAAGCATACAATGCCTAAATGTTGTTTTGGAAAATATAGTCACTTTTCACTTAAAAAAATGTTATTTATGTTAATATTTATGTCAATATTTAATTTCTAATATAGTAAATATCACCTGAACAAAGAGCTCTTTTAGGCCCTTAATAATTTTTAAGAGTGTAAGGAAGTTCTGAGACCAACATGCTTGAGAACTGCAGTAACAGGAAAAGCCCTGATCACTACACTAAGAAACAGTGATTTTCTTCTGTAGGTGAGGGAGGTCTTATTTATCAAGTTACTAGACCAGATCCCGGAGGACAGGAATTTAATACTTCAACTAATTTCTGAAAATGAGCACCATGTCTTCACATGCAGGTGCTGAAGAAAAGGTGTTAAAATAATAGAGCAGAAAGTACTATTTCTAAGCAGTATGAATTCAGGAAAACACAAAGTTCAGGTCGGAGCTGAAGATAAACCATGCTTACCTGTTTCTCCCCATCACCTGGAGGCAGTCTGGAGCTCCTTCTCCCCCGACTCCAAGCTGTTAGCGGTCCTGCCCAGCACCCACCTCCCAATAAGGGGCTGACCTCGATCTCAGCTAAATGGTTTGGTTGGCTGGCTGCCAGCATCACCATTAGAGGGAAAAGGAACTCAGATTTAAAAAGAACAGTCTGAACATAAAGGAGTTTTTTGTAAATATAGCCAAGCACATGTCCTTGGAGGGGTTTTGATATTATCAGGTGTTTTGCTCTGAAAGGTAGGCCATGAAGACAACCTCGGCCCTCTTAAAATGCCAAGAGCTGGCACTGCCTAGGAGTGATAAGGCGGCCAGCACAAGAGCCGTCTGAACATCCCCTGCTTCTGGCAACCCATTAGTCATGAGGACAAGAGCAGCTTAATGAAGAAACTGGCACAAGTCATCCAGTTTCCCTTTAGCCTTCAGAACATTTCTGAGAATCAGACTCTTCCAGCTCCTGATCCTCACCGTGGGGCCACCTCCGTGCATTTTCAGAGCCCTGACAGTGGCAACAAGCACCACCACATGCGGGCGGAGACCAGAATACCGGCATTTGATGTTAAAGAACTTTTCCATTCCAATGTCTGCTCCGAATCCTGCTTCAGTCACTGTCACGAGAAAAGCAACTGTAAAAATGCCATCCCAACTCCCTTGATGTTAAAAGAAAGAACAGTCTATCACTGATATTGCAAAAGCACTCGCCTACAAACCCTTCGGGACCAACAAGCTTGAGTGCAATCCGGTCTGCAATGATGGAGGAATTCCCGTGTGCGATGTTGGCAAATGGTCCCGCATGAACAAATACTGGAGTGCCCTGTGGAAATCAAGACATCATGAGCGAAGCTGCCCATCCTGCTTCAAAAGGGACCACTTGGTAAGGGGACCAAAATTAGCTGGAATCCAAAAGAAAAAGACTTCCCAAGGGAAAGTATGAAGCCGCTTCTTTTAGATTTCAGTAAAGTCCCAGTCACAACTATGAGAAAGAATGGGAAGAAAGAGATGACCAGGGAGAGAAGGTCTCTGACTCCCCAGGATCAATCTGCTTTACAACCAGTCCAGGAAGGCAGGAGTCACTCTGCTCACCTCTAATGTCTGCATGAGATTGGGCTTGATGGCGTCCTTCATGAGTACTGTCAATGCCCCGCTCACTCCCTGCAAAACAAAGGCATGAAGGGTTGTTTCCCACCAGCCAAAAACCTACCTTTTGAAGCCAAAATTCAACATTCTTAGGTCTTCCTTTTTTAGCCATCTTGGACCAATGAGTACTTTTACCTAAACTAGACCACCCATTCATTTGTCTATTTATTTTTCAGGATATACAATAAAGTTGCCAATTATCTTAAGGGAGAAGAGAGAATGAAAATGACATCCATATGTAAATTCTGGAAAAATACATAACCCTGGAAACAAGCATCTCAGTGAAGCTCTGTTGCTGATCGATGTGGAGAATCCATTTTAGACTCATTTACGGTATGGAAATGCTATTTCCTAAGAATACTGAATTATAGGTAACTTTGGTGTCTGGGCAGAATGGCTCTAAACCTGATTTAATATGTGTCTCCTGTACCTTAAACTGAAAATTTACCCAGGAGTTCAACACCAACTCTTATATATCAGGTTCCTCTTTTTAAGCCATCCAACCACAGATGAACAAACCGGTATCACTGTAAGATAAAGCTATGGATCCCACTTATATTCAGTTTCAATGAGTTTCTAAGTTCCTGGCTTGGTGTAAAAATTTAAAACAATTTCTGTTCTTATACACATTAACTGTTGAAAACAGGAAATTAATATTTCCCCCCTTTTCCGGATTCATCTGACAGACCGCTAATCATAGGCCAACCATTTTGGTGTATGTGAACACAAACAGGCTTTTAAAAAAGTAATCTAGGGGACTTCCCTGATGGCGCAGTGGTTAGGAATCTGCCTGCCAATGCAGGGGATACGAGTTTGATCCCTGGTCCGGGAAGATCCCACGTCACAGAGCAACTAAGCCCGTGAGCCACAACTACTGAGCCTGCGCTCTAGAGCCTGTGCTCCGCAACAAGAGCAGCCACCGCAATGAGAAGCCCACGCACTGCAATGAAGAGTAGCCCCCACGTGCCCCAACCAGAGAAAGCCCACGCACAGCTACGAAGACCCAACGCAGCCAAAAAAAAAAAAAAAAAAAGTAATCTATAAGATTATCTCATTTCAAACTCCATAATACCATGTAGATAGTTCAGAAATAATCCTGATGTGGACAATGAGTATAGCAGGATCATTAGAAGAACTGGCTGAGCTGTTCCCAATGTGGTCATCAGCGTGGATATGGTGCCGAGCCTCGTGATGAGCGACCTCTGTGCAGGGAGGCCTGTCATGGGGAGAGTCCAGGGGGTGACTCAAAGCTCAGCTCTAAGGGCCTCACATGGACTCCTGATGCTCTCTGAAACCGAAGTCAGACACCCTCTCTTGGAAATACTCACAGGCTGAAGATATTGCTCAAACCACCCGTGGTCTATTATTGGAGCATACCATCTATCACTCACTATGAAGTACTTTTTATAAACTTCATAATTATCTAGTAAGTAGCAAGATCATATGAATTTATTAGTTAATTGCAGCATCTTAAGTACGCCACAGTTTTTGTCAGTGGTAACTGCTGAGACATGCTGGGACAACAGACACAGATGGATTGCCAAGTCTGGAGTGCCTGGGTACCCACCAGATCTTCTGCACTAATGGGCTCCCCTTTCCTGCTGGATGCCACCACCATTTTGCTCAGTCTCTCTCTCATGTCTTCCAGAGAACTGGTGAGAGCCAGGACTGCCATGATTTCACTGGCCACGGAGATATCAAACTGGGCCTGTTGGCAGGGAAAAGACGCATCAGGGAAAACTGTGTTAAACAGAAGCATGGATTGCAAAAGTAATCCTTGTTTGCATCCCAGGCTTAAACAAATAGCTTAAAAGGACAGAATAAAAGAACAGTACAAAAAGAACTTAATGAAAATAACCTTCCAACAGCAAAAATTTGTAAGAAATTATTCTAAGACCTTGAGTAGTCGATTTTTACAGATAAATGTTCTAGTAGGACCAACAATCCCTGTGAAGGCAGCTTGTAATCATATGATCATGGTTTCCCTAACATACAAGGGACTAACTCAGAAGCTCTTTCACCGAAGAGACATACTGCAAAATGGCCACAAAAAAGAAGCAATTTTAATCAATTCATGTACAAGGATATTCATTTGGGGCACTCCACCTCCAGGAAAAAATACTGGGGGAAAAATACACAGGTGACACATGGGATTTACTGCAAAACCTGTCAGGAGTGCTCAATACCACACACCTACTCGCTCTCATTTTACAAGGGAGAAGGCAGAACACCACCTGGCAGTATCAGCTGATCAGGAGGGGATGGAGGAGGATAGAAGCAGCAAGGATCTAGTGCTCATGAGCTAATTTATTTAGAAAGGAACAGGCAGTTACCGTCCGTGTGTGCCCCTTCTCCGTCGGAGCCTGTCCAATTGTGATCTTCCTAAGGAATCTGTCATTGGTATCCAGCACTATGGTAGAAAAGGAAGATACAGTAGAGAGGGAAAATACAGCAGATATAGTAGAGACGGAAAAGGACCATAAAGTCAAAGGAACCAGCAGAATTTTAAGCAACAAATCTAACTTAATGACTATAATATTTGATTTCAAAATTTACGGTAAAGCTAGAATATGGGTCCAAGTTTAGAAATGATGTTTGCATACCATTAATGTGCAGGAATTAAAGACAAGACTGTAGAGTGGCTTGGTTTATTCTTCCTAGAGAATTCAAACAATTAACTAGAAATCTGGAATCTGTTTCAAAGCATATTCCACACTCCACAAAAAACAGAGCAGGACAGTTTTTCAAAAGGCCGAGATTTATGTTGTCCTGTGGGATGACTCACTGATCTTACGTAACCCTGAGACACACAAGGCCCATAAACAGAGGGCAAAGGCAATGCCTTTTGAAGCAGGCTGGGTAACAGACCTGCTCTTTCCTTTAGCACACTTAGAAGAAGTAATTTCCATTCTGATGACAGAACATCTTTCCAATTGCATACCCTTGAAAACATGGCAAAGGTCAACCTACTAACTAATCTTAATCCCACCTCCTAGGTCTAACTACGGTGAACATTTTAGTGTATTCCCAATTTTGTTTTTTGTATGACATACCAAAAATAACAAAACACAAAATGAAAAACAGCAGCAAACCAGTTCACACTCTTTTAGGGTGGGTCAAAGAGGAGAGGCACTTTCAAGGTACTTGATAACATGCCAAATTATTTTCCTTAAAGACTGTAATAATTTAAACACTAAAAGCAGTGTCTTGTGCAGCACTTGGAGAAACACACACACCACTCCATTTGATAAGTGAAGGATGTAATGAGTTGTTGGAGTTTATCCTTATTTTTTTTTTTAAAATGGTGTCTAGGTCCTTGCATCTAATTTCTGTGTATAAAACAGCCAGTCAGTGGGTATGATCCATGTTTTCCCTTGTCTGCTTCTACTTTCTTAGAAAGCATGAATTACATATAAAACAAAGGAAAAATGATTGCGATAATAAATTTTCAAAATGGATCTTTAGCTTATTCCTCATAAAATATTATACTATATGTCTAAAGCTATTGAAGCAAAGGAAGAGAAATATCAGTGTGGTTTTAGATATTAGGAGAGTTGCCTTAAAAATGCCATTAGCTAGGGCCTCCCTGGTGGCGCAGTGGTTGAGAGTCCGCCTGCCGATGCAGGGGATACGGGTTCGTGCCCCGGTCTGGGAGGATCCCATATGCCGCGGAGCGGCTGGGCCCGTGAGCCATGGCCGCTGGGCCTGCGCATCCGGAGCCTGTGCTCCGCAACGGGAGAGGCCACAACAGTGAGAGGCCCGCATACCGCAAA
This sequence comes from Mesoplodon mirus, assembly GCF_964341445.2. Lineage (NCBI taxonomy): Eukaryota > Metazoa > Chordata > Mammalia > Artiodactyla > Ziphiidae > Mesoplodon > Mesoplodon mirus. The sequence goes on along the minus strand of NC_138979.1, from coordinate 151,449,503 downwards.
AAAAAAAAAAAAAAAAAAAAAAAAAAAAAAAGCCATTAGCTAGCACAGTTATGGAGCCAATGACAGTCACAAAAACAGTCAATAAATTGCCTGTTAGCTGCATTCTGTGCATCTAGATGAAAATTTCTTCTCAGCAGTGACAGAGTTTAGATGCATACACTGTTGGTACAAAATAAAACTCTAAGCCATGCTAGTTGACACAGAGAAAAGCAACATCTGGCAGTGAAACCAGGCAACTCACTCACCAATCTGCTGGATGTTTAAACCTTGAAGGCTACCTACTTTGTTACAAGAGAGTTTAAGAAAATGAGGTAAAAGTGAGTAGGCAAGCTCCAGACCTACAAGAAAAATCAAGTCACTTATGCCAGACAAGAGTTCTAAGAATAAAGGGCAACCTGATTTAAGAAGTGATTAAACATCACTTCTCTACTTAATGACACCAAAACTTTCTGCATAAAATGAAAGTTGCAAAATGTTATTTTTGGTTTATGTATGAACTTCCTTAAAACCCTCCTCATGCCAATGAACACTGAAGAGCCAGCAAAATGTCCAGCTAACCGAACAAAAGGAGGTTTGATTACAGCTAATAAGGAGGGAGATTGATGGAGGTGGCCAGGAAAATGAGTGAGTCGCCATCTTAGTCAGGCCTTAACCATGAAAATACCAATACACAAGCTATGGACCTCCCATTTTACCAACTCTAAGGGAGGGCATGGGGCGTGCAGTATAACCAAACCAATGGGGTGTACACCCTGCTCTGGTACCTCTTTGCCAAGTTATAGTTTCTGGATCAATGTCCAATCTTGCAAATCTGTTTATCTCTTCATCTGTCAGTGTGGTAGGGTCAGTCTTTTCAATGCCTAGTCTCTGGAGAGGTAGGAAAATTAAAACAAACATAAAACAAACCAAACAAAAGCAGATATGATTTTTTTAAAAAAATTTTTATCCTTATCTCCAGATAGGGGAAATATAAACCATGTTAAATTCAGAAGGGAAAACTATGACCCCTTTGGCTAAATCTTTATTTCCCATTCACACATGTACAAAGGTATTATTAACATGTTTGTCCCTATCACTGAGCACCAGAGGCATTTCCCTAAACCGAAGCCCTATGTAAACACAGTGACCAAAAAGTGTTGTACCTAACTCACCATATGCAAACATATTGAAAGGAAAGGCTTTTTCAATCAAACAGTTGAGAAGCCCAAGTCAAATGCAAAATCAGAAGGGCAAAAACAAACATCGATCAATAAAAATCAATGTAAATCACTTTTAATGCCTTTTTTAAAACTAATGCGCTGACCTTTTGAATATATTTAAAGGGATAAATAGTCCTTTCAATGCAGAAGAAAAGAACAGACGTCGCTCTAGCACAGTACCTGCTTTTTAAGTAGTACTATCCTTTCACTGCCTTCTTACTATTCCAAAAGGCACAAGAAGGGTTTGTTTCTTCCTCCTCACAGAACCTGGAAATTTATTTATTTACGTGTACCATGGTCAAATACTGAAATGGAAAATGCCTTTAAAATGTACTCTCTTTTTCTCTTAACTCATGGTAGATCCGAGTGGCCCCAGCAAACCCTACTCTTCCCATAGTTCCCTTCCTGTGTTACGAGGACTTTGTTTTAAAACCTCAGGTGTGTTTTCAGAGCTGGTGCTCACTGGCTTGTCAAATAGCGTCACAAGCCTGGAACATGACATTGTTTACAGAAGTCAGCAAAACCCTCAGTCACTAAGCTGAGAATTTGCTGCTGAGAACCCTTCTTGACTGAGTACCTGGTGGGTAGACTGTGATAACACAGCACAAGAGAGGATGCCTGGGGACCAGGAAACAGAAGATCAACGTTCTAGTTCCAACCTGGTGAGGGGTGCTGTGGCCATGGACAAGTCCTTTGATCTCAAATCCTAGAGCTTTTTAAAGGATCATTTAAACGTTGAGTCCAGCCCCTCCCCACACCTGACAGAAAGTTCCATCAGCAAAGGTAAGATTAGAAGTTGCCTGCTCTTCTGCAGTACTTGCTGCCTTGCAGAACACAATTCTTTTACATAACAAGGTAATAGCTGACTTACCTTATGCAAGGATTTTTTGTGGGGTGTGAGAACAAGAGAAGCTAAAAAATATCAAACTGTGTAAAAGTCACTTTTTCTCAAGTCCAGAGAAAAATGCATATATATAAATAGTGACAGACTGTAAAGCAAGTAGGGCAAAATGTAAATCATTACTGCATCTGGAGCTTGTGTACTATTCTTACAGCATTAAAATATAAAGTTGCAAAAAATTAAAAATAAGGTGAGTGTAACTACTATTGATAACAAGGTAGCACATACCATTTATTGAATGCTTATATGTGTCAGGCAGTCTAAAGAATATTTACAGATATATAACATTTCTTTCACATGTAAAAGTAACACAAGAATATATTTTGAATTTTATTTTGAAAATTCCCTTGTGCTACCCCTTTATAGCCACACCTTTCCCCGACCCATAACTCCTAGCACCCACTGATCTATTTTCCATCACTATAGCTTTCTCTTTTGAGAATGTCATATAAATGGAAGCATACGGTATGCAACCATTTGCGGCTAGCTTCTTTCAAGCAACATAATGCCTTTGAGATTCATTCAAGTTGTTGTGTGTATCAACAGTTCATTCCTTTTTACTGTATGGATGTACCAGTTTGTTTATCCATTTATTACAGAAGCATATTTAGGTTGTTTGTAGACTTTGTTTCTATATGAATACAAGTTTGCCTTTCTTTTGAGTAAATACCTAGGAGTAGAATTTCTGGGTCATATGGCACAGTGTATGTTTAATAACTATATATTTGTAATAGACGTTCAAATAAAATACAGAAGTAACCACTCTTGCTTAAGGCCCTGATGCTGCAAAGAGCAGGTATTCAAACTCTAGAAGCTGCTATGCTGCCACGCTGGCATCCTGACTCCTATATCCATGCTATAAAGAAGTGTCTTTCTTCTTAGCTGAGAGCAGGTCATCAGTGCTCTATTGACTCTGGGACTAACCACTAAAAATTCAAAGATAAGTGAGAAACAACCTCTGCCACCCATCTTTATGTATATCATAACCTTATGACTATGGTTATGGACGAACTTGTCCAAAATAGGCTACTCTAAGGAGATTATAACCTCCTTATCGATCACCTAATTTCACACAATATCAAAAATGAACAAGGGAAAAGCTTACCCGTAACCTCCGGATTTGGATATCAGAGAACTTTCTCACTCCATTTACTGAGGGTACCAAACGATTAAAGAGAGCCTTAGAGAAAAGGAGGAAGAGGGCTTTTAAGAGAGAGGAACGCCACTGTCTTGCTACCCGCATTATTGGTACCCAAGGGTCCAACATTAATTCGAGTGCTTCAAACCTTTCGGAAGTGCCTGTGGGGGTCTCAGCAGCCTACCTTGTCTGTCTGGGTCTGTTCGTGGAACATCCGGGCATCGATGGCCGCAGCCACAAGGTTATTAGCCGCAGTGATGGCATGGATGTCACCAGTGAGGTGGAGATTAAACTACAAAAGGGTAGAAGCCACATCAGTCTTCCAACTTCTCTGCATCTTTTCACATTCATTCTATTGCAACCAAACCAGTCCCTATGTTAAAGCCAATGGAAAACTGATGGCAGCACAGCTAGGGGACAAACGCCAACACAGCCATCTCTTGAAAACAAACTGCTACCTGTCCTCAGAAGGAACACTGATTCTCCCTAAGAGACATGGCCAATAATCATAAATGCCACCCTCCTGGGATCAACAGCAACACTGGATTAGTAAGAACACGCTCACGTCCTTTAAACAGTGAGCGAGAAGTACACTGGAGCGACCCAACTCCACGCCTATCTATGTGCTGCTCCCACTTCTGTGCTTATTACTTTGAATTCACTTCATGTTTGTTCTTCCCTATCTCATGCTTCGTTTAATCACTTGCTTACTATTTTCACTGCAAGCCAGGCTTTGAAGTCCTTGTCATGTCAAAAAAGTAAACTGTTTAAAAGTTGGCAAATTAAGATGTTTTTCTCTGAAGTACTGTTTCTGTTGAGCAAACAAGTAATTTGCCTACTAAGATCTCTAAAATAAACTTTAATCCCAGGAAGGAAAAACTATAAGAAAAGGTCTGATCCAACCAAATCCCAGACCACATTACCTCTTCCATAGGAATGACCTGTGAGTAGCCGCCGCCTGCAGCACCACCTGGAGGAGAGGTCAGGGTTGAAGACTCATGTTAAGCATGTTTCACCATGACTTGCAAATCAAATGAAAGCAAATCGGTTTTTGTAACTGCTCCGCATATTATTTACTTTTTACAACCATTTTGACAGATTTGATCAAGTGCTTTCTAATTTTCTTGACCAAACTAAACCGCTTGATCTTGTTCACCCTGAGTAGTCTCTCAACTGAGATCTGAATCTAACTGACAAAACCATAAACACATAACATACCTCCTCATTATCTTTAGAAACAGGTTCCCCTTGATTCCTAACATTTGTTTAAAAAAAAACCAGCCTACAGTTACATAAAGGCAAACCTGTTCAATTTCCTACCCTCATAAATGCTATTCTGGCATTTTAAAAAAGGAATATTTAAAATAAACACAGCAACACAAACACAGAGACTGCAATTCTTCCTAAATAGGACACATATGGTAGAAAACAGCTTAACTGCTAGATTTTTGCTGGCCCATTTGGATTACTAACCAAAATCCAGTTAAAAATGTCCAGGTTATCAGGTTAACAGTGAGATAAATGTCAATCTGAGGTAGAGGTTTTGTGTGGGGTTTTTTTTGTGGGGCAGAGATCACGCAATGAAAACGGGGCAATTTGTGATAAGAGGAAAAGGAGCATATTGGGTTTAATAAGGGGGAAAAGGCTCATTGTGAAATAAAAGGGGGTTATTAAGCTCAAAAGCAGAACTGAGTTAACGCACTTATATCAAAACAATAGGCTGAAGAAGGACAAAGGCGTACCCCGTGTCAACATTTGTAGTAATTGTTAGAACAAGCAGGATATGTGATACCCTATCGCCAAGCAAATGATGAAGCTAACTCTGAGAACCTATTTTAATTAAATGAACATGTCTGCAGTACTGTTGGTATCAAAAACTGAAGGTGAAGTACAGTTATTGATGTTGTGTTTTCATCTAATCAGAAGAAACACTGGGTTGATGGTATTATCTTAGAGCTTGAAGTAGACGTGGGGACTCACCCTGGTACTTGATAACACTGCCTTGAATTCAAGCTACCTCTGAATCCCAGTTGCTGCTACTGTAAGTGGTGATAATACTAACCATCCTAGAAGATAAAGTAATAGGCATAAACTGCTTAGCACAAAACCTGGCACGAAGCCTATACTCAATAAGCATATGCTTTTCTTATTCCCTGTGTGAAACATCTGTAGGGTTTGTCTTTGTCTCTAGAAAGTCAGCATGGTGATCAGCAGCTGTGATTACCTTTACTGTTACTATGAGGGTCGACTATCAGTCATATAAAAGCACCCCTGGCTACATATTACCCATCCCAGGGAATCCCTGTGCAGTGTCAGACAGTGACAGCAGGAGTTGGGGTGATCCAATGAAAGCCTTCACCAAAAGCACCATGATGCTTTTCTGGGAGGTGATGAAGCTGTTCCTAGTGTCTAAATGAGCTGAAGACCCCGCAAACATTCATGGGCCAAGTGGGCCAGGAGGAATGAAGGAGGTGCAGGCGTCCTCTGGCCACCCAGGTCTGGTCTCACTAATACCTTTTATTCCGAAGGTGGGGCCCTGAGAAGGCTGTCGCACACATGCAAAGACGTTCTGATGGAGATGGGCACTGAGGCCCTGCACCAGCCCAATCGTGGTTGTGCTTTTCCCCTCTCCCAGGGGTGTTGGAGTTATTCTTCAAGATGAAAGCAAAATAGGAAAATTACGTTTATGTCAATTAAATTCATGTGTATCACTAAGTCAGCTCTGTTCCTAGAGAGTGACTCTTAATCTGAATAACCAGAAAGATGAAAGACATGAAAGGGATCTTTTCCAAGGGTCTTAGTTGTAACTTCCCCCCAGTTTTAAATTAAAAAAGACTTCTGCATTTTAGCTCTTCTGACAGTTAGGGGCAAATATACTCTACTTTGTAAGAGACACTGCTATACTTTTAATTTCTCAATTTAGTCTCAAAAACTAGCTTTTAACTCAGCCAAACAAAAAAATAGATGAATGCTCAACACATCTACAGAATTAATGATCTGGGGTTAAAAAAAGGCAATTCCATCTGAAGATCAGATTTTTTTTTTTTTTTTTTTTTTTTTTTGCTGTACGCGGGCCTCTCACTGTTGTGGCCTCTCCCGTTGCGGAGCACAGGCTCCGGACGCACAGGCTCAGCGGCCATGGCTCACGGGCCCAGCCGCTCCGCGGCATATGGGATCCTCCCAGACCGGGGCACGAACCCGTATCCCCTGCATCGGCAGGCGGACTCTCAACCACTGCGCCACCAGGGAGGCCCCTGAAGATCAGATTTTAAGATTCAAACTCTTCCACCTACTAGATGAATAACCTTGACAAATTTTCTCATCTCTACAGAGTTATCTACTCTTCCTCACAGGGTCGCTGTAAGGATCAAATTAGATAAAATACATATGAAAATGCTAAAACCTGGGCTTCCCTGGTGGTGCAGTGGTTGAGTCTGCCTGCCGACGCAGGGGACACGGGTTCGTGCCCCGGTCCGGGAAGATCCCACGTGCCGCGGAGCGGCTGGGCCTGTGAGCCATGGCCGCTGAGCCTGCGCGTCCAGAGCCTGTGCTCCACAATGGGAGAGGCCACAACAGTGAGAGGCCCGCGTACCGCAAAAAAAAAAAAAAAAAAAAAAGCTAAACCCAAATTAAAGGAACCTCCACGTATACATGGCTAAGCACAAATGCAACCCCTGGTAATAATAATCAGGATTAATATTAAGATTCAACTGGCAAATGGACAAAAACCATACCCAGTCACCACCACGTATTTCCCGTCGGGCTGGTGCTTCAGGCGTTCCAGTACTGACAGCAGGACTTTGGCCTTGGTTTCACCATACAATTCTACCTCTTCAGAGCTCAGACCAATTTCTCGAGCCAGCTTACCAATGGGTTTTGGCTTGCAAGACCGTGATATATCAATGTCACTTAGGAGAAATATAGAAAATATGTATCAACCTTTATTCATGGGACTCAATCAATGCTGTCCTAGTAATGACCCACCTCAACCACGTTCGGAGGGGGCATACACATAAACATGGTATCCATCAGCTAAAACCCCACCATCCACAGTGTGAAAACAGCAAAAGCTTCTTTTTACCTTGGCACGGGTGTCTTCAGGTTAAGTTTGTTATACTGAATGATCCACTTCCCTGGCTTAAATTTCTCCAGGAAACGCTTTGCACTCTCTACCGTGCTCTAAACAAAATGATACAAATGGAACTGAGAAAAGCTGATGATTTTAGCCTCCACCTCAGTTCCTAGTCCTGGTCACTCAAGTTCAATCACAAAATGAACAGCTTCAGGATCTGCCTGTTAACATGCTTCAATTTGAGGCCGGAGTCTACAGGCAGCAGGATGCCCTGGGCTGCACGCCTCACCCCCACCAGCTGGTGTGTGTTACAAAGGGCAAGAAGCCAAAACATACTGAGTGAAGCCAGGCTGCTCGCACTTTTTTCCCCTTAAGTTATCACATTCCAGAGTAAATCAGAATCATGCTACCCCTACTTCCCTCTATTATACGACTGATTCTACTTCTCTCTACTTCCATTTTCTTTTTTTCTTCAGAAGATTCACATCCTTACTTAGATTCTGAGTAGGTTCTATGACATTTCTACTTCGGGAGAAATGCAGTACCTGGAATTCCATCAGCTTCGTAGAACTATTACAGAAACGTCCATTCACACTTACCTGCATTAGCATCACCACTGTCATTGGCCCGACGCCACCAGGGACAGGAGTAATGAAACTTGCCTTCTCCTTGGCCTCCTTGTATGCCACATCACCCACAATTTTCCTCCCACTTGGTTTTGTATCATCTGGTCAAAGAGGTAAAAAAATCAAAGCACAGTCTCAGAATCACAATCCTGGTGCTTATTTCTAAGTTAGGTGATCAATTACAACAGCTTGTTCCAAAAACTAAGTCAAGTTTAGGGTGTGTAGTCCCATCTGGTTCAAGTGCCTACTTTACTTAAAAGCTGTGGGATGCGATAAATGCTCCCCATTTATAAAAACTCTCCAGAAAGTAGGCATAGAGGGAACTTACCTCAACATAATAAAGGCCAAATGTGACAAACCCACAACCAACATTGTTCTCAATGGTGAAAAACTGAAACCATTCCCACTAAGATCAGGAACAAGATAAGGTTGCCCACTCTCACCACTATTCTTCAACAGAGTTTTGGAAGTTTTAGCCACAGCAATCAGAAAAGAAAAAGAAATAAAAGGAATCCAAATTGGAAAAGAAGAAGTAAAACTGTCACTGTTTGCAGATGACATGATATTATACACAGAGAATCCTAAAGATGCTACCAGAAAACTACTAGAGCTAATCAATGAATTTGGTAAAGTAGCAGGATACAAAATTAATGCACAGAAATCTCTTGCATTCCTATACACTAATGATGAAAAATCTGAAACAGAAATTAAGGAAACACTCCCATTTACCACTGAAACAAAAAGAATAACATACCTAGGAATAAACCTACCTAAGGAGACAAAAGACCTGTATGCAGAAAACTATAAGACACTGATGAAAGAAATTAAAGATGATACAAACAGATGGAGAGATATACCATGTCCTTGGATTAGAAGAATCAACACTGTGAAAATGACTATACTACCCAGGGCAATCTACAGATTCAGTGCAATCCCTATCAAACTACCAATGGCATTTTTCACAGAACTAGAACAAAAAATTGCACAATTGTATGGAAACACAAAAGACCCCGAATAGCCAAAGCAATCTTGAGAAAGAAAAATGGAGCTGGAGGAATCAGTTTCCCTGACTTCCAACTATACTACAAAGATACAGTAATCAAGGCAGTATGGTACTAAAAACAACAACAAAAAAAAACAGTATGGTACTGGCACAAAAACAGAAATATAGATTAATGGAACAGGATAGAAAGCCCAGAGATAAACCCACACACATACGGTCACCTTATTTTTGATAAAGGAGGCAAGAATATACAATGGAGAAAAGACAGTCTCTTCAATAAGTGGTGCTGGGAAAACTGGACAGGTACATGTAAAAAAAATGAAATTAGAACACTCCCTAACACCATACACAAAAATAAACTCAAAATGGATTAAAGACCTAAATGTAAGGCCAGACACTATAACACTCTTAGAGGAAAACACAGGCAGAACACTCTTTGACATAAATCACAGCAAGATCCTTTTTGACCCACCTCCTAGAGAAATGGAAATAAAAACAAAAATAAACAAATGGGACCTAATGAAACTTAAAAGCTTTTGCACAGCAAAGGAAACCATAAATGAGACCAAAAGACAACCCTCAGAATGGGAGAAAATATGTGCAAATGAAGCAACTGACAAGAGGATAATCTCCAAAACATACAAGCAGCTCATGCAGCTCATGCAGCTCAAAAAAAAACAAACCAACAACCCAATCCAAAAATGGGCAGAAGACCTAAATAGACATTTCTCTAAAAAAGATATAGATTGCCAACAAACACATGAAAGAATGCTCAACATCACTAATCATTAGAGAAATGCAAATCAAAACTACAATGAGGTATCACCTCACACCGGGCAGAATGGCCATTATAAAAAATCTACAAACAATAAATGTTGGAGATGGTGTGGAAAAAAGGGAACCCTCTTGCACTGTTGGTGGGAATGTAAATTGATACACCCACTATGGAGAACAGTATGGAGGTTCCTTAAAAAACTAAAAATAGGGGCTTCCCTGGTGGCGCAGTGGTTGAGAGTCCGCCTGCCGATGCAGGGGACACGGGTTTGTGCCCCGGTCCGGGAGGATCCCACATGCCGCGGAGCGGCTGAGCCCGTGAGCCATGGCCACTGAGCCTGCGCGTCCGGAGCCTGTGCTCCGCAACGGGAGAGGCCACAGCAGTGAGAGGCCCAATTAGCTAAAAAAAAAAAACAAACAAAAAACTAAAAATAGAACTACCATATGACCCAGCAATCCCACTACTGGGCATATACCCTGAGAAAACCATAATTCAAAAAGAGTCATGTACCACACTGTTCACTGCAGCACTATTTACAATAGCCAGGACATGGAAGCAACCTAAGGGTCCATTGATAGATGAATGGATAAAGAAGACGTGGCACATATATACAGTGGAATATTACTCAGCCATTAAAAGAAACAAAATTGAGTTATTTGTAGTGAGGTAGATGGACCTAGAGTCAGTCACACAGAGTGAAGTAAGTTAGAAAGAGAAAAACAAATACTGAACACTAACACATATATATGGAATCTAAAAAAAAAAAAATGGTTCTGCAGGACAGGAATAAAGACACAGACAGAGAGAATGGACTTGAGGACACAGGGAAGGGGGAGGGTAAGCTGGGACGAAGTGAGAGAGTGGCATTGACATATATACACTACCAAACGTAAAAGAGATAGCTAGTGGGAAGCAGCCGCATAGCACAGGGAGATCAGCTCAGTGCTTTGTGACCGCCTGGAGGGGTGGGAGGGAGACGCAGGACGGATGGGATATGGGGATATATGTATACGTATAGCTGATTCACTTTGTTATACAGCAGAAACTAACACAACAATGCAAAGCAATTATACTCCAATAAAGATGTTTAAAAAAAAAAAAGCTGTGGGATGACAGGTGTTTGCTATCTCCTAGTGAGAAACTTACTTTACCTGCAAAATTCCACAAGATGCTTAAGTGGTTTTTCAGAACCAGGAGAATCCTTTTGTCTTCTGTCAGGTTGGCAAATAAAATACCAACTGTTTTTTATTCTTAAAGCCAACCACCAAGTATACAATGAGCACCTTTTAAAATGTTAATTTGCCAAGGCCTTCAAAGGAATTTTTTGGGTGCACAAAGCTCCAGCTATATCACAGCTGCCAGATACGGTTTCTACAGCAACTGTCAGCATTTTGTAAGCTCCAGGCATGCGCTGGAGGAACAATTCAACATCTAGTTCCAAAGACGAGCAGCTACTTAAATGTATGCAAAAAGGCAAAGAATATAATTGCACTCCCGTTAAAAGGATACAAGAACAACTACAAATCTTAGCAGCAAAGAATAGCTATTCACGAGAACAAAACCCCATGATGCATCACTGCTCACTCACTCCTACACTTGGCTTCAGTGTACTTCCAGGAGGGGCTGGGGACAAGGCTAGACCTTGTGGTTGGTTCTAAGGCAGGACCTGGTAAGATCTTAGCCATTTCACCTCTTTGATCAGATTGCCACAACTAAGAAAGGAAGCCTCAGGATTCAGCCCAAAAGCCAGAATTAAGCGACTTCGGCTCTAGGATCAGCTCTTTCACTAACCTCGAGTCTCCAGTCCCTGTGGGCTCCTTACTGATCAGAAGTCCAAAGGGGCAAAGAAGGATGAACACTACCTATTTCACAAGCTTGAGGAGAATCAAGTAAGAAATTGTGTGTTTCTTGAGGTTGAAAAAACACTCTCCGGGCTTCCCTGGTGGCACAGTTGTTAAGAATCTGCCTGCCAATGCAGGGAACACGGGTTCGAGCCCTGGTCCGGGAAGATCCCACATGCCGCGGAGCAACTAAGCCCGTGCGCCACAACTACTGAGCCTGAGCTCTAGAGCCCGCAAGCCACAGCTACTGAAGCCCACACACCTAGAGCCCGTGCCCCGCAACAAGAGAAGCCACTGCAATGGGAAGCCTGCGAACCGCAACGAAGAGTAGCCCCCGCTCGCCGCAACTAGAGAAAGCCTGCGCGCAGCAACAAAGACCCAACACAGCCAAAAATAAATAAATTAATTTAAAAGAAAAAACACTCTCCAAACATAAGGGTTTCTCTTCCTACCCTAGATACATTAGATATTTTCTATATGTACTCTCAGGAGCTGGTGAACACAACCCCCTGTGATGGTTTCAGGCTTCTAGATTATAAGGCAGCAAGCTACGGCAATGGCAGAACATTTCCTCTCATAATCACTAAGGTCGTTTCAAAATGCCAGGGAAATAACGATTGAGGGTTGCCCTTGTATGGGTTTCAATTGTCTAACACTGAAGTTAGCTAAAAATACCCCCGTACCTCCTTCTATTTATGAATGTTAGTCACTTTCTCTGTGTGTTTCTGCATATATAGGAGACACGTCAATGACTGCACAACCTAACGCTGCACTGGGTGAGCTCAGCTCTGCTCCTTAATCAAACGCTATCAGGCCTGGCTTCAGTGCCCTCTGATGTACGTACAGGGTTTCACGGGTGTGATGTGGCCAGTGGAAAAAGGACCCCGTCTCTAAGCACATGGCTTCAGTAACCAACAAACATTTTGCTTATCTATCCCAGCCTTAGAATTTCTCTTTCATCTGGAACTATTAGTGCAAAACTACTTAAGATCCAGCTAAGGGACTCCCCTGGCGGTCCAATGTTAGGACTTTGCGCTTCCACTCCAGGGGGCATGGGTTTATAATCCCTGGTCGGGGAACTAAGATCCTGCAAGCTGCACGGTAGAGGGGGAAAAAAACCCAATCCAGCTGAGCCTTGAGTCCTTCACATGTAATTTGGGGGCCCCAATAACAGGGTCCAGTATAGAAGCCACTACGCTGGATAGGTTGAGACTGGATTGAGGGGGGTTAGGAATCTTTTCCTCCCTTTTATAACCCTTCCAAATAAAACACTATTAATCCAGCCCTTTTCAAATTATCTTTAATAAACCACCAGGAAGAACACTTTTACATGTTTCTCTGGCCAATACTTTCTGCTCTGTACTTGAATCTTAAAAAAATATTCCTCAAAAAAAACCCACAACAAAACAAAAACCCGTAACAAAACAACAACAACAACAAAAAACTGTGTACCTTAATTCATCCTTAATTTGGAAAATAACTTAAGATGCTATCCCTGAAAGGACCAAGCAAACGATTTAAGTAATCAAAATATGAACCAAGAAGTGGCCCAGTTGTGGAAAGCGGTGTTTCAAGAATGAACATTTGAACCCTCCTACACTGTTGGTGGGAATGTAAATTGGTACAGTCACTATAGAGAACAGTATGGAGGCTCCTTAAAAAAACTAAAAATAGAGCTACCATATGATCCAGCAATCCCACTCCTGTGCATATATCCAGAGAAAACCATAATTCAAAAAGATACATGCACTCCAATGTTCACTGCAGCCCTGTTTACGACAGCCAGGACATGGAAGCAACCTAAATGCCCATCAACAGAGGAATGGATAAAGAAGATGTGGTACATATATACAATGAAATACTACACAGCCATAAAAAAGAACGAAATAATGCCATTTGCAGCAACATGGATGGACCCAGAGATTGTCATACTGAGTGAAGTAAGTCAGAGAAAGACAAATATCATGATATCACTTATATGTGGAATCTAAAAAAAAGGGTACAAATGAACTTACCTACAAAACAGAAAGAGCTACAGATGTAGAAAACAAACTTTGGGTTACCAGGGGGTAAAAGGGGACGTGATAAATTGGGAGACTGGGATTGACACATTCACACTATTATATATAAAATAGATAACTAATAAGGACCTACTGTATAGCACAGGGAACTCTACTCAATACTCTGTAATGGCCTATATGGGAAAAGAACCTAAAAAAGAGTGGATATATATATATGTATACCTGATTCACTCTGCTGTGCACCTGAAACTAACATAACATTGTAAATCAACATAACATAACATTGTACATCAATAACAATAAAAAAAAAAAAGGAATGAACACTTGCAAAGAGCAGTCTTTAGGTCCTCCTGCTCACCCTCGGGTCTGTAACAGTGATCCTGCCTTCCTTGGCCAACAGTAACGATACTTATTCACCTATATCCCCAGGATCAGAAAAAGTACAGCTGACCAGGAGGAAAGATACTGCTCTGACCTTATTCATATTTTACCTTCTACATGAGGAATAAATGTGAATAGGAGGTTAAGTTTCATGTGTAAGTCAACATTTCATTTCATACGAGACTCAAGAGCCCTACCCAGGTTTTTCTTCTTCCCTCTCTCAAATCCAGTCTAAAACAAAAAAAGTCAAAAGCAGAAATATGATACAGAAGATGCAAGGTTTTAAACAGAATGAGCTTGAATGTCACATTGCAAGTACTGAAAGTGAGGAGTTGTAGGAGAGCAATTTCTTTATCACCCATCAGATAATTATACTACAAGAAAATGAGTGATCAATTATGAGCTACTGTCTTAAAAACATGGTACGGAGAGTGGGAGGGAGGTTAAAAACGGTGAAGGCTTGACAGTGACTCATGTTCCTGGCAGCTTAGTGTCTGTATTTCAAACTTGAGATGGGAGGGGAGGAAAAAGAATATTCTTGCTATAACTCTTTTTAACATTCCAACAGATATGGGTGCCAGCAGTCAGAAGGCACAAGCTGGACACGGCACCTATAGGCAGACTAGTGGAGAAGAGGCACAGGACACCAAGCATGAGAGACACACAGTGAGAGAAACACCAAGTTCTGCAGGAGGGGAGGGAGGGAGAGAAGGATTTTCAAAGAAGGAGAGATCATCTCTTGCTGAAGGAAAATCAGACAAGGTTTGGAAGGAAGAATGGACATTTTGGACAGAGAGGAGGTGGGGAGGAAGTCATTGAAAGGGAAGATCACGGTTGAGCTTTATTCAGTTGTGTAGCCCAAGGCCTGGAGTGGTGCCTGATACACAGAAAGTCACTTGATTAAACATTGTTCCTTTTTTGAACCCATGAGGTATGTATACAAGTATTCACTGAATTGTCCTTTCAGATTTTACGTTTGAAAACTTCATGAGCAAAGAACAGCCTGCCCCACTAAAGATGCAGGCAGAGGAGCAGCAAAGTACAAACAGGCATGTGCAGGAGAGCATGTGGTCCATTTTACAACAGTTTAAGACAGATATTCACAAAGTGTGTGTGAGAAAGAAGGCCACAGAGGTGGCTGAAAGTAGTATGGGGCTAAGCAGTCTGGCAGGTAACATGGAAGAAAGAGGCTCACAGGTCCACATCAAGACCCATAAACATGGCAAGAGCGCACAGATGGATCTGAGTGGGAGTCAGCTGGCGGTAGGGAGACCAGGGAGAAATTTATAGCAGTGCATCCAGCAGAGAGGGTGACCCTCAGTGGTGACACTGAGAACAGAGAAGAAAGGGAAAAAAACTCATAAGATTTAAAAACGGATCCATACATGGAATGATTGGGAGGGAAACTAAAAGGTTTCAGACTTGTGGGAAGGAAGAATGGTGATGATATCACTAACCAAACAGTGCAGTGAGGGGTAACTTAGGGACGAGGATGCAAGGACAGTTTTGGACATGACTATAATGTTGGCTTTATCCTTGGCCTAGAAACAGCCCAGGCCAAACATCTTTGCAAAGCCCTAACTAGAGGACTCTTGACACAATGTGTCCCTCTCCTGGAGTCTCACAGCACTTTGCAAAGATCACACTATATTTTAACCATCCTTTGTTAAAAGCCATCTCTACGTGATGATAAAGCAAGAAATCATCTTGCCTCCTCTCCCACCCTCTCCCTGGACAAGGTCATCTTGGACTGCACGGCACAGCACAGTGGCTAAAATCACAGGCTCTTCCTGCAAGGGGCAACTGTGCCGTCTACTAACTTCATGCCCCCATGGGTAGGCTGATCACTCTAAACCTTAGCACTTCAAGCCTAAAATGGGACAAGGGGTTCTTGCTTGGGCTTCATCTTCCTCTGCCCAGCCCGCCTCCAGAAACCACCTTCTTCCCCCAGCAACACTCACCTGGGACATAATTGATTCCACAGTCGATGACTATTGCCCCCGGTTTGATCCATTCCCCTTTCACCATTTCAGGCTGACCAGTTGCAACTACCAGGATGTCACCTTTACTTATCTAGGGAAAGACAGTTCTGACTTCAGAAACTAAACAGTGAAACATAAAAAAAAATCTAGAAGTGGAAAGGACATCCGTAAGCTTTGTATGAAATTCTTCATTGTCGTCAGTTATTTTATGCAGGCCACACACTGTCTCTGACAGCTCTTCATATACTGTGCTCATTCCTACACACGCCAAAACCTCCCCTTTCACTAGATATTTTACTGAATGGGGAACCTGATGAGAACCTTTGAGACAGGGAGGAATACAGGCTTGGAGCCACAGGCCTAGGACAACGTCCCTGAATTACATGACACCTGGAGACTGCCCCCTCTTCCCGCAAATGTGGGGACCACCACCTTCAGCAGAGCATTGCTTGGGGAGGATTAAAGAGGTGCTAGGCCTCTCTCCTGGTCTCTCCCCACACTTAACAGACTGCACTGTCAATTGGATGTGTCCATGTGAGAATTTCTGGGCTCAGGAATCTGATGCAAGGGTCAAGAACAAGCTGTGACTGAGGTCACAAGACCACTGTCCATAACCCGCTCTGGACACCTCCACCTCTGAGACCACCCACTGTCGCATATGTGGGATCTGGCTGCCATGGGTCAACCCCAGTTCCTATACTGCTAACCCCTATCTACCACGAGATGGACTGGCACAGGAAGAATACAGTCCAAACAAAAATCTGCATAGACTTGGACAAGTTTTAAATTTGAATTTATTTCTTCATCTTGTAAAACAGACAAGAATCACAGAATTGTTAGAGGGGTTAAACGCGGTAATGAGGTAATAAAGTACATGGCAGCTTCTGGCACTTAAATATGAACCATCCCCATTAGGCAAGAACCCCCGCCACACGCGGGAATGGGCATGCAAACGCGTGCACACGACCCCTTACCTCCTCGCCTAGGTGGGCAGTCTTGGAGTGGCAGGTGGTCACTGTGGCGTGGCTCCACAGAAGCAGGTCATGCATTGGGGCACCAACTATTTTACTGCGCCCGACCACCACAGCGTGCCTTCCAGCGATCTGCACCCCTGAAAGAAAAGCCAGCGTGCACCAGAGAACTGGGGGAAGCTGCCCTCCTTCGCATGCCACCTAAATGGGAGAACTCAGGACAAGTGCACGAAAGCAGGTTCTTAGCGTCAAAAAGCAATCTTCCTAAAACCATCCCTTCTTTGGCTACCCAGGGTTTCAGCTACAAGTTGGGACTTGTACATCTGTCCTTCTTGCTGTGGGTTTTTGAGAGGAGCTTAAGCCAAGATCCATTCATTGAGTCATAGGAGAGTGGGGAGAAAACCTACACTCAAATCAGAAAGAAACCCTGACATACAGCTAAACAGCCATATGGAAGAAGAGGACATATTACATTACATGGGAAAAGCAGTTATAAGAAACAGGGTGAATGTAATGGGGTGGAGGGAAGGTAGATTAGTATCAGTAACTCTTTAGTTCCTCATCCAAATTTCTCTTTTGGCTTAGGGCCTGAGCCACAGGGTTATTTGCAGGGAAGTGATAAAGGGGAACTTAACTGTAGCAAAAAATTTTCTTTTTGTTTACTGAGCACCCATTCTTCTGGCATTATCCCAATGTCCTTTTCAGGACTGACATACTCTCCTCAGTAGAGATGGTGTGGGTGAACACCCAAGAGTGAACAAGTGACCATATTTCATCCCCTGGACAATGAGATCCATCCCATGACTCTTAGGCACAAGGATGCAACAGGCTGGAGCTGCTCGGGGCCACCAAGTAGAGCTCAGAACGAGCCACCATGCAAAGGGGAGCAGAAATAAGGTCCTGAGGACTCTACTGAGCCCTTCTACCCAGCCCCACTGAAGCAAACTCTTCCTTAAGGCAGTTTGTGTTTAAATCGTGCTTCTTGTGTAACATTAACTCTATCCAAAAAAGTTAAGTTTCTATATAATGCTAACATCATGAACATCTAGAAGTAAAGCCCTCAAAGTGTGACGTGTTTACAAGGTAACTTTCTATACTTTTTAGGGTACAGTAAAGGACCTGAAGCTGCATTAGGGCAAATGGTCGCTTCAATATCAACAAGTGGAGGTGGGGAGCCTACAGCTGCCACTGCTCATGGGATTTTTTTCTATCAAGTTGGAACACACTGTGTGCTAAACATGCCATACAGTATAAATTTTGCTGTAGGACTGAACAATAATAGCTGTCCCAAGGCTTACAGATTGACCTTTCCTTGCCAGGCACAGAAAATTTTAACTTACGTTAGCTAACACTTTCCATTTGAAATTTCTGATCCACTTCCTTTAAACAGGGCGCACTTCCTTGTGAAAAATAACCTCTACTAAAAAGTATTCACGATGAAATTAAAATACCAAGAGGCTGACTAGGTAATGGGGTAATATGGCCAATTATCCAAGGAATCCATTTCCTAGATCTACAACGGTGACTCGGGGCCCATTCTGGGATTCAGACTATTCACTTTGCACCCTACGGACTATCTGAATCTTTTTATTATATAGGTTACTTTTTCACACAAAATAAATTGCTTTGTACTCAAATAACTCTGAGTTCAAATCTTGGCTCTGCTGCCTCTTGGACAAATTACTCAATCTCTCTGAGAATGTCTTCTCAGCTATTAAACAATACCTACCTACTTCATAGGGTTGTTGAGAAAATTGAGAATTTACGTAAAGAAGGCCCTAGCACACAGGTCCTTGTGCCAATCAAGCCCACTTATTTAGGGCTCACAGTGTATCTCCCCTATACCTCTGAAGGTCAAGACCAGGCTCCATGAAATGGTGCTTTGTTTTTGTCTGGTTGTTTTTACCTGTCTTCTTGATGAGTTCCAAGCATCCTTTGGGTGTACAAGGGATGAAACAGTCATTTAGGTTACCTCTAGCAAGTTTTCCAGCACTGATGCTAGTCAATCTGAAACAAGGAAAGCGATAGGTGTCTTTACTCTTTAGAACCAAAATGATGTGTTCCTGAAGTAGAAATATATTATAGTCACAATCATGCAATGTGGTACAGAAAGCCAAGTCACACTCACCCGTCCACATCCTTTTCGGGTGCAATAGCGTTGACCAATGCTTCAGTGTTAATGGGATTCTCTGAATCTAAAGGTAGCTGCACTATGAAACCATGCACATTGAGGTCTTCATTCAAAGATGTAATGCACTTTAACACCTAAAAATAATACCACATATAACTTATATACCACACAGAAATCAACAGGGTGGAGAAACACTTTACAAGTCAGAAGTCCCATTTTCCCCCCGAGAGTTTAACTGCAGTCCATCTCAGAATGTACCTTGCCTTGGATCCTGAGAGCAACTCTACCTTAACATGGAATGTAACCTTCAGGTGTCTTGCAAGAAATCCAACAAACAAAAGAGCTAAGAACTTTAATAAACTATTACTGCAACAGTAAAATCCATGGTACCATCACCCAAATCAAGATTTCTGTGACGATAGAAATGTTCTGTAATTTGTACCTTACAAGTGGCTACTAAAATACTTGAAATGTGGCTTAGTTCAACTGAGGAACGGAATTTTAAACTTTATTTCATTTTAATTAAATGACCACATGGGGTTAGTGGCTATCCTGCTGGACAGTGCAGATGGAGAACATTTCCACGACCTCAGGAAGTCCCTTTTCCCTCCTGCCGCTTCCCAGTTAATCCCCCACAGTTCTGACTTTACTCACCCATGATCTGTTCTGCCTATTCTTGAACATCATAGAAATGAAATATACATTTCGTTTTTCAAGTGCAGGTAACAACAGGCCAGTGATCAGTTTTCAATGAACATCGCAGGTGATTTGCAAACAAATGATGCAGCAATCACACTGGGAGTACCACACATTCATACCTAGCACTGCCCCATGTACTCTGTGGGTATTTTCAAAGATTTCCTGAAGCCTGAGTCTATGAAGAAAGAATTACCTGGAGGTCTCTTGTATGCTGAATGCATCAGTCCCTTAAAGTTCCACTAAACTAAAACCAGAGAGGAAAGCACTTCAGCTGCCCTCTTAACAGTTGATTCTTAACAGCTCACCTCAGATTCTGTGGCCGTTCGTGGTAACTTAATGTGCGTGGCTTTGATCCCGATCTGCAAGAATGAACATTTAAAACAGGTACATGGCAAAAGGACTTGAGACATGGGCCCATTTCTTCTACAGATGTGACTAAGACAAACCAGGAGGTGGCAGGCATCATTTCACCCTCATATATCCTGAAGAATGAGTCTCTCACTTTGACCCATCCATCGTTTACTTGTTAACTGTCACCACGGCACTTAAGCAGTTTTATGTCCACTATTCCTGCTCTTTAGAAGCAAGCGGATCACTTATTAGAAAACATTCCAGGGCAACCCAGAGGCTGAAGCTCTGTCAGCCATTTCTAACTTGCGAAATACAGAAACTGAAGTCTGCTGTGGGCGATAAAAGTTTTTGTCGGGGGAGCACAAAGGGGAAGGGGTGGCAGACAGGACCTGGGGAGGGGGAGGGGTAAGAGTGGAGGTGGGGCGTTGGCGCCGCTGTTCTGGGCTTTACCTCTTCAGCAGCCTTCAGCTTCACGTTTATATAAAGATTAGAATCATCTCTGTTGCCGACCTAGAATAATAAAGACATGCAAATCAGACGATTAGGGAAAGGCAAAGTGTATGTAAAAGCTTCTAAAATTTCAGTTTTGATAAAAGGAATATTTAATCACAAGACTCCTGTTAGGGTGGACCTAATCCTAGCTCACACGGAGCAGACGCCCATGCCAGGCAAAAGGCAGTCTGCTGCCCTCAAGACAGAGGAGGAAGCACGCAGAAGCCAAGTCCCCTGCCCCACCATGCTAGGTCTCACTATGTTCCCTGTTCCTTTAATCACGGACATATTTAGTTTTTCATTATAATCATTTATCTAAAATTTTCCTTTACAAATATTTTTCCATGTTTCGGTGGTTGACATTTGTCCTTTTCAAAGTTGACATGTCCTCTCGGGGTGATATGCCACAATAAGTTTGGTTTCTTCCAGAACTGCAGAGGGAAAAACGGTACGTCCTTGACACCAAAGGTAACTGATGCATGGTTGCTTTAAACAGGACAACCGTGGAGAAAGAAGCTGGCCCTAGGAACAGAGTATCTCCAGGTCTGGTCATGCTGATGCTGTTACTGGAAGCTCCCCTCAGGCTCACAGAACACAGCCTTACTCTTAGCTGCAGGTGTCCTTTATAGAGAAGTCTCAGTTTTGCCAGTGCTAATTTGAATTTCAAGAGCCAGATGAATGTGGTGAGGGGAATTTGATTTTTCTATGGGTTATTTGCACCTAAGTGCATTATGTGCTTCCTGTGGGGCTTCCCTAGAATTTTAGAGCCTCTCATGTTTTGTTTTTGTCATTTTATATATATGATCTTTGCCCCTATCATCCAACCTTCATTGATTCAGTTACCAGATTTAATACACTCTGGGATTTTTAGATCAAAGTAGGAAATAGAGTACTGTTTTTTCATTTTTATTAATATTGTAAACAAAGAATTTTGCCTGCCATTTCAGTTCTATAAGGATCAAGTCATTAGCCCCTGCAGTTGCTGACCTGCAAGTACACCCTGAAAGGAATTCAAGGTGAAGCATTCCATGTTTTGGAATATATGGGCCCCTTAGATAGTTCAAATGCTTGTCTTAGGAAGAATTTCAATGACCCCAGATTCTTGCATCTTCCCACACATAGAAAAGCCCTAAAAGTATTAACTGAGGGGACTTCCCTGGTGGTGCAGTGGTTAAGAATCCACCTGCCAATGCAGGGGACATGGGTTTGGGCCCTGGTCTGGGAAGATCCCACATGTGGCAGAGCAGCTAAGCCCGCGAGCCACAACTACTGAGCCTGCGCTCTAGAGCCAGTGAGCCACAACTACTAAGCCCGTGTGCCACAACTACTGAAGCCCACGCACCTAGAGCCCGTGCTCTGCAACAAGAGAAGCCACTGCAATGAGAAGCCCGTGCACCGCAACGAAGAGTTGCCCCCGCTCACCACAACTAGAGAAAGCCCGCGTGCAGCAGCGAAGACCCGATGCAGCCAAAACTTAAACAAATGAATACATTTATTTAAAAAAAAAGTATTAACTGAGATAGCTGATCCTGTGACCAGCAGTAGCCTTTCACTGAGATCTTGACTGCCTGTATCCCCCAGCCCAAATTCACACACACACACATATCTATATACTGGCTCCTCCCCTACCTCTTTGGAAGTTTCTCTGAGCAATTAGAGACTGTCACTGTCTCCTAGGCTATAGCACTCAGTAAGACATTGAATAAACTCAACTCACAGCTCTCACATGGTACGTTTTTTAAGTTGACAATATTTATAACTACAATTAGTTATTTCGACTTAACTCGGAGATTAAATGGTTTTATCAGTCACTGCCGGTTTACTTTTGTTTTTTTTTATAAATTACAACTTCTCTGTTCTATACTTTATCTTCACCTCTCATGTAGCTAAATGCAACTGTAAGTCACTTTTCCAGGAAAGGTGTGTGGGCATTTTCCTGAGTCTGTGTGCACCTGAAAATATTTCTCTGCTGTCTTTGCACTTGAAGGCACATTTGGCTGAGTTTGGAGTCATGACATTTTCCTTCAGAGTTGCTGTCTTTGGCATCTAGTGTGACAGAAGTCTGAAGTCTTTTGTTGTTGTTCCTTTATAGGTAACTTTTCTGTCTGAATGTTTCTGAAGGAATTTTTCTGAAACTCCAAAACTACCACCAGTTTTTTAACAGAAAGCTTAACAGTTATGAGCATATGTCAAAATCTTACTGTAATCCTAATGCAAAGAAAAAGACCTCTTAAGTTCCAGTTCAAGTATTCTCATATAGGCATTTCATAGGGAAAAATGGTTATATAATCATCGATAGACTGGATGCAAAAAGAATGTTTAGTTGAAGAACAGTAGATTCTTGACTGACAGGCAAGTGGGTGGATGGCCTACTGGTTTCCCAGAACAAATCTTAATCCCATTATAGTTTATTTAAAAAAAAAATCACTTAAGCATTTTATCAGAAATAACAATTTCTTCCTTGAAGGAGGTGAATTACATCATCCAAAAAAACGTCCTATTGAGACAGAAAAGGAAGTGGGCAGGGCACAACCAATTCCAAGAATGACACAACCATTAAGAACAGGATACCACAAAGATCGGTTAGAATACATTAGGTCCAAGATGGCGCAAGAGTCTACTTCCAGTGGACCTTGAGCCCCATTATACACTCACTGTAATACATTAGCATATGCTAAATGACACACCCATGGGTGCCATGACAGTTCCGAGGCTGACCATAAAAGGCCCAAAAGCAGCACGGTGGCCCAATTCCTAGAAGTCCCTGCCCCTCCTCCAAAATACCTGGACTAATCCTCCCACTTGTTAGCCTATGAAATTACCCAGCCCATAAAAACTAGCCACCCCCACACCACCGAACCACTCTCTCCTTTTAAGATGGCATACGCTGTCTATGGAACGTGTACTCCTCTAAATAAACTTGCTTTCACTTCACTATGGTTCACTCTTGAATTCTTTCCTATGAAAAGCCAAGGACCCTCACCTGGCGGCCTGAGGGACTCACCCAAGACCTGGGATATGACCATCCTCTTGTGCCCCATTTTTCCTACAACACTATCTTGGAACAAGTTAGGGATTTTTTTTTTTTTTTTTTTTTTTTTTTACATAGGAATCTACAAACTGTTTCTGTAAAGGGCCAGGCAGCACATATTTTAGGTTTTTCAGGCCACATACTCTGCAACCTTCTTTTACTCTGTCATACCTTCTTTTTTAACCATTTACAACCTGAGCAGTTTTGGACATGGGCCACAGTTTACCAATCCCTGTTTTACACTATAAAATATCTTGGGTATTGGTCTACTGATTAATTTTTCTTCTGCTCCAGGAGCCTTTTGTAAACATTCAGGCCAATTGAGTTTATTTGTTTTTGTTTTGTCCATGTCTTTTGTGAGGACTGAATAAGTTACTATATATAAAGCACTTTAGGGCTTCCCTGGTGGTGCAGTGGTTAAGAATCCGCCCGCCAATGCAGGGGGACACGGGTTCAAGCCCTGGTCCAGGAAGATCCCACATGCTGTGGAGCAACTAAGGCCGTGTGCCACAACTACTGAGCCTGCGCTCTACAGACTGCAAGCCACAACTACTGAGCCTGCATGCCTAGAGCCTGTGCTCTGCAACAAGAGAAGCCACCGCAATTGTACACCACAAGGAAGAGTAGCCCCTGCTTGCTGCAACTAGAGAAAAGCCCATGCGCAGCAACGAAGACCCAACACAGCCAAAAATAAAATAAATAAATTTATAAAAAGCACTTTAAATAATACCTGGTAGGAAGCAAGTGTTATTATATTATTAATAACTATTTTATGGAAATACAGCCTCATTTGTATATCTTTTTTTTTTAATTTTTATTTATTTTTTGACTGCGTTGGGTCTTCATTGCTGTGCGCGGGCTTCCTCTAGTTGCAGCGTGCGGGGGCGACTCTTCGTTGTGGTGTGTGGGCTTCTCATTGTGGTGGCTTCTCTTGTTGCAGAGCATGGGCTCTAGGTGTGTGGGCTTCAATAGTTGTGGCTCGTGGGCTCCAGAGCACAGGCTCAGTAGTTGTGGCACACGGGCTTAGTTGCTCCGCGGCATGTGGGATCTTCCCAGACCAGGGCTCAAACCCATGTCCCCTGCATTGGCAGGTGGATTCTTAACCACTGCGCCACCAGGGAAGTCCATCATTTGTATCTCTTGTGATGAAAAGCCAAGTCTTAATTTCCGTTAAATATTTAACTATTTGTAAGTTATCAGTCCGCTGTTTTAAAAGAAATTCCAACTTGTAGGTATATATGCCTGGACCAGATCCTGAATATCCTTAATACATGCTAATGAATTAGAAAAATGAATGAGAAAAGCAAATTGATTTTGGAGACAGATAGAGCTGGGTTCATATCCAGACTCAGTAGCTTCATGTCTGTGGCTTTGGGCAAGCTACCCAAGATCTTTGACCACCAGTTACTGTTACTGAACACAAGTTAGGGTGCTCCAGGCACAGTGAGGCCAAACAAACTGAAACGTTTGGAGTTTGGAGCAAAGAAAGGTTTATTGCAGGGCCAAGCAAGGAGAATGGGTGCCTCGTACTCTAAGACCCCAAAGTCCCTGATGGTTTTGAGGGAAATGCTTTTATAGGCAAAATTTGGGTTGAGGGCTACAGGGTATGTGACTTTCTTCTGATTGGTTGATGGTGAGGTAACAGGGCGGTATTCCAGGAACCTTGTGCTCAGCCTGAAGTTGCCATCCTCCACCTGGGGGTCTCAGTTCTGCAGAACTCAAAGATATTGTTATGTATATTCCCTGAGGAGGAACTAGGACCTTGCCCCAAGGCTGTGCTACACCATTGTTTCTAGACTGTTCCTCCCATGTGTCTGCATCCCCTCCCTTCCCTGATTAGCAACTGTTTGAATCTGTCCTATGGAACTCAGGGAAGGTCAAGGAGGCTGAATGAAGCCTATTTCCAACAAACAAGATATGGGGGACACAGGAAGGATTTGTACCAGGGAGGGCCCCATAGGGTCCTGCTCGGTTTCATACAGCTCCCATCTTGTAGGGGTAGTATAAAAATCAGAACAACTAGTAATATATACAAATCATTTGAACTACAGGAGTCACTCTACATAAGCAGTACTGTTGTTCCTTCTGTAAAGGATGGGGAGAGTGGGTGTAGCTGGATGGATTGTGATCAGATTTGCATTTTGACAAGGGCTACATTTGCAGTTAAAAGGACTGGAAGTATCCAGATCAGAAGGCTGTAAGCAGTTGACTAGTGGCCCAGAGGGTGGGAGCAGTAGAAATCAAAAGGAGGGAAGATATCCCAAGAACTTATGAGAGGCATTACCAATAGTACCTTAGTCCCTAAGGGAATGCAGAGAGCAGGGAGATGCCCAAAAGAGACAGCTCAGGTTTCTAGTTTGAGCGTGTGGGAAAATGGTGGTGCCTGTCACCAGGATGGAAAAAAAACAAGAGGTCTGAGGTGGCACAGATGTGATTACAACATAATCTGTGAGCCTTGCATCATAGAAAGATGTTGATTCTGGTGCTAAAGTACAAGATTAAAATATTCTACCACTGTTTTATTGCAAAGACATAAGAGACAAGCTGCAGAACAGTGTTTATGTAACAAAAACACTTTGCAATCAATAAATTTAAAATAGGAGTTTGGAAGTTAATTTTAAAAAAGCAGGAAAAAAAAAACCCTCGATATTGCCACAAAAAGGTTTACAGAAACAGATATCTTGCCTACGACATTTACTCTTCCTACAACAAACAATTCACAAGAATAAGCCAAGAAATAACTGGTCCCACAAAAGTACCAAGTGGACACCCACAACATATACCTTCGATTCTTAGTAATTTGCAAAAATGGAAAATCCACCACAGCACAGGACATACCAGGCAGAATGACAGGCCTTCTGTGCTTTTCTTCTCAACTAAGACCTCTCAGATAATGAATAGCAATGGGGGAAAATATTTAAGTACTATTCACTCTGAAATTCTTGATGAACATGGAACAGAAACTTAGCAAGGGATTAAATGATATACATGGAGACATACATACAGAGAGAAATGTGAAGTGAGGAAGCAGGTGTTTCTGAAGGGAATTTCAAATGCAAGCTATCAGTTTCCTGTCATCCCAATCAACCCTTCAAACATTCATTTGTACATCTGGCCACATGACACATATTTATTAAATACCTCCTGCCTATTTATCGAAGGCCTCTTACTGGATGAATCTGGAGCTCTTGAAAGAAACCTCAGATAGAAAGTATTCTCCCATGTAGCTATGGGACTGGGGAAGCTCACTTAGGGAAAAAATAAGGTAGAAAAGAAATCTGAGGGCTGAGCGTTGAGGTATTCGAGTGGTCTAGGTATCAGGAAGGTATCAGGAACAACAAGCAAAAAAGATTAGAGAAGGAGTGATGTCCTAGAAGCCAAGAGCCTAGAACCAGAAGAGATCCAGGTTTACAAGTTCCTGACCTACAGCTGATATCTGGGGTCAGATAAAACTGCATAAGGCAATGGTTCCCAAAGTGCAGTTCACACACTCTTGCGGGAACCCCAACACCCTTTCAGAAGATTTGCAAGTGCCATAATACTATGATGTCATTTGCCTTTTTCACTGTATTGATATCTGTTTTGAGGCTGCACAAGTTAGGCTGTGTAAGACTGCTGATGACTTAGCACTAAATCAAGACAATGGCACCAACCTGTACTAGTCACACAGTCTCAGTAAAAAAAAAAAAAAAAAAAGACACCAATTTCACTTAGAAGTGCTCTTGATGAAGCAGTAAAAATTATTATTAAACGTTGACCCTTGAGTACATGTCTTTTTAATATTCTGCATAAAGAATGGGGAAGCAATCACAAAGCACTTCTGCCACATACAGAAGTGGTTGTCACCAGGAAAAGCACTTGAGCTTTCTTGCCTTGCAAGCAGAACTAGCAGATTTTTAAATGGAACACCATCTTTACTTAAAAGAACAACTGACAAATAATGATTATTTGGGCTTGAATATTTGGCAAATATTTTCTCAAAATTGGATAAAGTGAGCCTGTTACTTCAAGGAAAATAAGTAATAGTATTAATTACCAATGACAAAATTTGAGCTTTCAAGCAAAAATTGGTATTTACGTACTCCTGTGAGCTTGACAACTTCTCAACAAAGACTTTTCTGATAAGTTTGTTGGTGATATTAATGATTATGATTTTTAAAATATTGCATAATGAAAGGTGTTAACATTTGGAAGACCTGCATAATTCAGTGAACCATTATTTTCCAAATGGGGAATGAAGGACATAACAAAACCAGACACAGGTAAATAGCCATTCAAACTGCAACATAAAACAAGATTTTGATTTAACAAAGTATGAAAGTTCACTGATGACAGTTTCAGAGTCCACACTGCAGCTACCTTTTAAAAACTTTACTTACTGAGTCCTTATAGTATTAAAGAAAAATATCCACAACTATCTGGGAAGACTATTAAAAGAACTCTTCCTTTTACAACCATACGTCTGTATAAGGTCAGATGTTCTCCATATATTTCAATCAAACCAGCATAGCAAGAGATTGAATATAGAAGTAGATGGGAATCCAGCTGTCTTCGATTAAGCCAGACAGTACAGGGTTTTGCAAATATGTAAAACAATGCCCCTCTTCTCACTCAATTTTGTTTCTAAAAGTTACTTTGTCATAAAAATGTTACTTATGCTAACACACAGTGAGCTTACTCTTGGCATTTTTAAATATACAAATGTCTTTAAAACTCGTAGTTTTAATTTCTAAATAGTATATATCAATGGATAAGTCCATATAAACGAAAGTTTATGGGTGTAAAGGGTCCTAAGACCAAAGGTCAAGAGATACTGGATTAGGGAAAGGTACCCACAGAGAACAGCAGAGGGCCAGGACAGGCCAACACATAGAAGTTGAGCTGAAGAGGAGGAGACTGCAAAGAGAAACTGAAAAGGTCTGAGGTTTCACAGAAGCCAAAAAAAAAGAGGAAGAGCTTTGATGTGCCTCTTGTCTTAAATGCTATCCAGAGATTGAGAAAGGAAGAAAGATATTAGTAGAAATACACTATCACAATACCTGTAAAATTGCCAGGCCTGGTGTGAAATCAGGTGCTTGCTCCTTCATCTGAATGACTTGGTTCTTCAGTCTCTCCCTTATTTGCCTAGAGAAACAGGAAAAAATTGGAGTTAACATTTAATGTTTCAAGCCACAAATAAGCCATGTGTATTACTGGATGTATTTCTCTTTTAAATTAAAAACACCTTAATTAACAGACATTATCTGATATAATATGTAGTACCTTGTACCACCCATCAATTTTCCAGGCCTCAAGTAGACATGGATCTTTTCTAACTCTTATTGACACTGACTGGGCCATGGGGCATGGGCCAGTTTAAAACATACTAGTTGAATATATAAAATAGACAATCAACAAGGACCTAATGTATAATATAGGGAACTCTACTCAATATTCTGTAATAACCTAAATGGGAAAAGAATCTGAAGAATAGATACACGTATATGTATAACTGAATCACTCTGCTGTACACCTGAAACTGAAACATTGTAAATCAACTAACTCCAATATAAAATTAAAAATAATTTTAAAAAATACTAGTTGATGGCATTCAAAATCATACAATGAACAAATAAAAACTTGGACCAACACTTCTGGAAGGCTGCTAATCCTCATCTTTTTTCAGCCTTTCCACTCTTCAGGTGCTATAGGAAAAAAGTTTGCAGGAAAAAACTCAAGCTCACACCTTCTGCTCAACCTACCCTACCTAGTAAGATGATCACAGGGTATCCACATAGGCTGAATGATAAATCAATGAATCCCACTCTGAATTCAATATGAATTTACAAATTATATCCTAATTCACAAAAGAATTTCCTTACTCAAGGTTGAAAGTATAACCTCTTGTGAAACAAAGATACATCAATTTACTAACACACAACTCTCAACAATACAATAAGATATCAAATAAATTACATTACATCTATAAGTAAACATGCAAAGTAGTCCAACCTTGTCCAGTTACGATACAGTTATTAACTTGAACAGGATCTGTCTCTCCTGAAGAACCAGTTTTGTCATTTATCTTTTTTCATCTTAACCACACTTGACAAACAAATATACCCGGACATTAGCAAGCATCTCTTCCCTCATCCTAATTTGGTTACTCCCTTCCCCAGTTCTCCACACTTGACAAATATCTGGCATAAAAAGGCACAGGAGTCACAAAAATAGATTATGTGTATTAGCCTAGTAAATGGTAAGAATGTTGAACGATACAAGAAGTCATACCGAAGGCTTCAAAATCTTCTAAGCTAATAGCCTTGTTTTTTC
Source organism: Mesoplodon mirus (assembly GCF_964341445.2). Lineage (NCBI taxonomy): Eukaryota > Metazoa > Chordata > Mammalia > Artiodactyla > Ziphiidae > Mesoplodon > Mesoplodon mirus. The sequence continues at coordinate 151,419,577 of NC_138979.1, read as the reverse complement.
AAATCAGTATTCTATAAATCGTTTCAAAAGAAGTATTAATGGACGGTTGGATTTCCTTTTACTGGGATTTGACCTGAACAGAGGCCACAATTCTGCTCTGACACAAGATAACAGGAGATACTATAGCTGCCAAGTTTTCCCTAGGCTGCCACTGAAACTCCCCAGCAGTTCCAGCCACAGCTGCTTCTCCTGCATGATGATCAGAAGTGCTGCCCGGGGAGCTGCAGAAGGTCTCTCCCAGGGGCCAAGTTTCCAGACTCCACTCTCTCCTCTCCCCTTCCTTCCCCCAACCACTGTATGAACACAAAGTGCTAAGCAAAGGTTTCCACTGCTTCTCCTTAACCCTCTCGACCCAAACAAAACCCACGGTTTGGGGTGGGGGTAAAGAGTCCGCCATTCCTGGCACAATGTGAGACAGGAAGGAGACAGAACAGTGAGAAGAAGTGAACACGTCTGAGACTCTCAATAACCCTCTGAAGTATGCGAGGGAGAAAAAGCTTTCTTATTCCTGCTCACAGATGTGGACACAGGCTCTAAGCAGTCAGGTCCGGTGGCTTTCCCAGGGCCAATTTACGGAAAGAACAGCAAGTGCAAAGGCCCTGAGTGGGTAATTGAGGCCCAAGGGGAAGCCGTAATCAAATGAGGTATACAGTCATTTATTCGGAATGTGATGGGAAGCCATTAGAGGGTTTTCAACAGGGCTGACATGATTGGACTTACATTTTTAAAAAAATAGATCTTTACTGGAGTATAACTGCTTCACAATACTGTGTTAGTTTCTGTTGCGCAACAAAGCGAATCAGCCATATGCATACACATGTCCCCATATCCCCTCCCTCTTGAGCCTCCCTCCCACCCTCCCTATCCCACCCCTCTAGGTCATCGCAAAGCACCCAGCCGATCTCCCCATGCTATGCTGCTGCTTCCCACCACCCATGTATTTCACATTTGGTACTGTATGTATGTCGATGCTACTCTCACTTCACCCCAGCTTCACCCTCCCACCCCATGTCCTCAAGTCCATTCTCTATGTCTACCTCTTTATTCCTGCCCTGCAACTAGGTTCATCAGCACCAAAAATATGGAACACTTCATGAATTTGCATGTCATCCTTGCACAGGTGCCATGCTAATCTTCTCTGTATTGTTCCAATTTTAGTATATGTGCTGCCAAAGTGAGCACCAGACTTAACATTTTTAAAGGAATATTCTGGCTGCTGAATTGGGAACAGACCCGAGAGGGAACGGTGAGAATCAGGGACAGCAGCAAGAAGTCAGTGCAGTTGCAAAATCCAGGCCAGAGGTGATGGTGGCTTGGATTAAGGTATCAGTGGTAAGCTGGCAAGAAGCAGATGTATTCTAGATATACTAAACATGAAACACAGAGGAAATGCCAGGGCTACAGATGACTCTCAGGTTTTGGGGGTTGTGAAATGGAGCTGGGAAGACGGACAACTATAAATACTTTAAGAACAGAGCAGATTTCATACTGATACAGTGAATTTATTTACCAAATCTTATAAGGATTGTAGAATAAGTAAGCATTTGAGACCCAAGGAAGGAATCTAGGGACAAATGAAAATAATACTTATACCCAGCAGGTAGCAAGCTACAGGAACCCAGTACTACAAGGTGGTATAGGTGGAAAATGTTGTTTCAGCCCAGTAGGTTAAGAGCAAAGAATAAAATGTTCTGTATTTTCTATGCTATAATTTAAATGGGTCTAAGTATGCATTTTTTTTCCCTAAAAAAGATTATAGCTTGAGATCAGTTGTACTGACTCCCTTAAACTTTTTCTAAGAAGCAGAGCTGTTTTAAAAGTTGCATTAGTGGGGATATTCTTCCAACTACAAAGATTTGTTTAAAAGCTAACACTTGGGCCTCTGAGACATGACCAGAATAGCAATGAGACATTTTTAAGTGCACATAAACCACAATCAGCAAGAACTAGACAGCCCAGAACACTAAAGCAACCAGTGGAAAATTTTCTGCCCTGGTGAGGAAAAAAGAAAAAAAATCAAAGACAATTGTAATTACGTCTCTGTTAAGTCCCTTAAAATTTTTTTCCTGTCTGGTTTTCTTGGTTGGCCACTAACCGAAGCACCTTAAAACGAAAAGTGGAATAACAAAAGCCAAGTGTCAGGTGTGTCTGAAGTTGAAGAAACTACAGAAGAAGAACATGGAGAGAAAAATTAATACTCCCCCCCTCGTCTATGTTTATTTTAGGGTCATACAGCTGTGATGAATTAAATGGTGGGAACCCCTTTAATTTTTATAGCTCATTTCCAGAAAGTATAAATGCTATAATGGAACAACTTTCAAATCACTGAAACCTCCTAAATAAACAGAAACTTCCTTGAATTGCAGGTGCCTCCCATTTCTATCCTCAGCCCCATGAGTTATACCATCCTGGTAAAGATTCTGGGGGCAGAGTGAGGCAGAAGTGGGCATGTGGGGAAACACCCCTGATCCCTGAATAGAACTACACATGCCAGTCACACCATCTTCCATCAACATTCTCTAAAATCTAAGGGAAGACATATCTCAATCTTGATGTAGGAGAAATCAGTACTAGAGTGCCAATGAAGGTAGCAGGACCAAGTAGCAGTAAACCATTGAAGTCTCTCTGGTCCTGATGGACAGATACTAGTAAAATAGTCATAGCTAATTAAACATGAACAGACACAGATGCAGTTTTAACTAAGTTACTACTGGTATCTAGTGGGTAGAGGCTAGGGATACAATTACTTATCCTACAATGCACGGGACAAAGAACAACAAAGAATTATCCAGCCCAAATGTTAACAGTGCCCAAGGATGAGAAGCCCTGCTACTGGCCAATAAAATGCAATCTTTGGGGTTATCTTTTCTAAGGTGCAAAAATCACAGTGGAAATCATTTATAGCTCAACCTGTCAAAATTTGTTTGAATCTCTATGGATAAGAGTTACTTGCGTGACTATCAGTTTTCTCCAAGTTGACTTCTCCCACATATAGCTGTCAAAGAGCCTAGTCAACAAAAGTCAAAGGTGTACATCCCTACAGAATCACATCACCCTTGAAGAGTCCTAGTCAGAGCCTAATATCTCTAAGTCACCCAGATCTCGTGCCTCAAGTCTTGTACAGTTATTCCTGAAAAAGTCCATTATGAATTCCAACTCATTCTGTTTTACATAATGGCCTATTTTCAAATTTTGGACATTTTATGACTGAGAAAAAAAAGCATTGCTGAAATATAATGTAACAAGGACATTTCAACAGAAGGCACAGGTAGGAAAAGGAGGCGGTAAAGGGTATTTAGCTACATGGCTAAGAAATCTACATGATGGGAAAAAAGCTGCCCAGTCAACAAACACTGAAATGTAGCACAGGCTTAGAGGAATTTGCAAATAATCTTCAAAAGGTCCACAGAGGGGACTTCCTTCGTGGCACAGTGGTTAAGAATCCACCTGCCATTGTGGGGGACACGGGTTCGAGCCCTGATCTGGGAAGATCCCACATGCCGCGGAGCAACTAAGCCCGTGTGCCACAACTACTGAGCCTGTGCTTTAGAGCCTGCGTGCCACAACTGCTGAGGCGCGCACGCCTAGAGCGTGTGCTCCACAACAACAGAAGCCACTGCAATGAGAGGCCAGCGCACCGCAACGAAGAGTAGCCCCCGCTCAATGCAACTAGAGAAAGCCCACGTACAGCAACGAAGACCCAATGCAGCCAATTAATTAATTAATTTTTTTTAAAAAAGGTCCACAGAATAGGCCTTTAGTAACTAATCAGAGAAAAATCAAGAACATTCATCTTCAACATGCAGGGCTATTCTAAACAAGGACATACATTTCTCACCCTCCCCCATCCCCACAAGGAGACTGTTGTTATAAGATTTTACAATGCAGTACAACACAAAGGTCTGATTTCATTTGCTTTACTGTCATTTTGTGCATTTGCTGTTTTATGTTTCATTACAACGGTCACACTGCTAAAAAATTCTTCAAATTTTCTGAAAAACTTAACATGTAGTTCCTTGTAAAAACAATTGAGGCCATCTAGTGTTCCAAGAAAGGCATATATTTCAAATTCCTAGTTAGTTAAGTCAAATTAAAAGATTAATTACCTCCTTGTTGAAGAACATATTTGCAAATGATGCAACCAGCAAGGGCTTAATTTCCAAAATATACAAACAACTCACATAACTCAATAACAAAAAAACAAGCAACCCAATCAAAAAACTGCTCAGAAGACCTAAATAGACATTTCTCCAAAGAAGACATGCGGATGACCAACAGGCACATGAAAAGATGCTCAACGTGACTAATTAGAGAAAGGCAAATCAAAACTACAATGAGGAATCACCTCACACTAGTTAAAATGGCCATCATCAAAAAATCTACAAACAATAAGTGCTGGAGAGGGTGTGGAGAAAAGGGAATCCTCCTACATTGTTGGTGGGAATGTAAATTGGTGCAGCCACCATGGAAAACAGCATGGAGCTTCCTCAAAAAAAGTAAAAATAGAGTTGGCAAATGATCCAGCAATCCCACTCCTGGGCATATATCTGGACAAAACTATAATTCAGAAAGACACATGCACCCTTATGTTCATAGCAGCACTATTTAGAGTAGCAACACACCCAATAGCCTGGCGGGGTGGCCTCGTTAAGACCCAGCAGAAGGTCCCACTCTCAGCAACTCTCACTTGCTCTCCTGCACAGGCTCCCAGAGTGAAGACAGCTTTGACAGTCAAGGTTCCACGGGCCTTCAGAAAGGCCCACACTTTGGAGCTCATTACAGGCAAATCTTTTTAAGCACAAAAAGGTCTTCAGGTACTTTATCTACAGGACAAAATGCAAAGCTTATCAACTTCACTGTGGTGAGCAAACTCTTTCTACAGAAAATAGTTCTTCTAGCCCTGTAGCTAAACATATAGTCATGGTTCCATTTTTATCTTTGAACAATAGGATACATTCTAATTTTAAGGCTCAAGATAATAAGCCAGCTGCTGCAGATAAAGCTTGGATAAACACAAACATCACTTGCTTATTCAACAGGTGCTCTCTAAGTACCAATTTATTAAAACTTAACTATGTGCCAGAGACTGCTCTAAATGCTTTACAAGCCATGACTCATTTAATTTTAACAACCTTATGAATTAGGTGGCCAACATATAGATGAGGAAGCTAAGGCACAAGTAGGTAAACTAAGTCACCCAGTGATTCTGGAGGAGGGAGCAGCACTGTGACTAGCTCTGGGGATACCACCCACAGGGAGCTGTGTTACAAACACACCAACCCGCTCTGCTCAACCCACACCTCGGAGCACCTTCTCTCAGTGGCCTGACAAGTGGCAAACCATCTGTCTCTTCAGTCTTTCTAAAAGACTTAAGAAAAATGCCACCGATGGAGGGAGCAGGCTCAACTATAGCAAACAAACAGAAGGAAAGGTCAAACAAATCATACAGCACTTAGTAGGCCCCACTCTGAAAAGCACACGTATGTAAGAATTGTGGTTTCTGGTCTAAAAGCCAAGTCAGGGCGGTTCTTCTGACACTATTTTCCACCCCCCCTTTGTATAATCTCTTTAGGAGCTCCTCCCTTAAGCCAGGGTAGGCTCTCACCACCATCAGTGCTCTTTCTCTCAGCCCCTCTACTCATCTTCAGCTTCTCGGAGGCCATCACTGCTGACCCCAAAGCAGTCATTTAATAACTGGTGAGGTCAAAGGTCCATGGCACAGGCTGTGTTTTTGGTCAGGAACCCTCTTACATTGGCAGGCTCATGGCCCCGCCTCCTTCAAATCTTTGCCCAGAAGTTCCTTTCACAATGAGTATGAGCTTAATTCCCATATTCAAAATTATAACCTCCATGCCTCAGAAATCTGTCCCTCTTCCCTGCTCTGGTTTTCTCTTTGGCATTTCTAACTACCTTACATTCTGTTTTACCAATTTTACCATCTGTCTCTACGTATCAGGACAGAGACTCCACGAGGGTAGGGATGTGGGCTGTTTTGTTGACTGTTATAGTCTTGTGGCTTTGAAGAGTGCCTGGCATATAGGAGGCACACAGATATTTATTAAGTGAATAAATATCCAAAAACAGGTATTTGTCCCTAACCCTCAGATCTCCACCAATTTTCAAATCCAGGCTACAATCTTGGAACTCCCCTAAGGAAGAAATGGAAGTGTTCCTTCCAAAGGGACACAACTGGCAACTAGATCCAGGTTTCCCACAGGCAGAGAAGGAATCTGGAATGATGAATTTTGTCCAGTCCTGGCTACCAGAAAGATATAAAGGGAGAATAAATAAAAGTAGAGAAAAGTCAGGGATGGCCTTCTCAGCAGAATGGGAAGCATGGCAACAAGAGGAAGACTGCTATAAAGAAAAAAAAATTAGTTTATGAAATTCCTTTTAGCAAAAGTAGTAAGTGCCTGACAAAGTAAGAAGCACCATGTACTGGGTGAAGACCTTGGTTCTAATTGAGCCTCTGCCATTAACCAGCCGAGTAACCTTTGGCCAGATGACATCACTTTTCTTGCCTCAACTATTTCCTCAGCTTGCAGGATAGGATAGGCAGTGAACTAGATTTTGGAGAAATTCTGACTGTGGAATTCTTGACTTGCCCCATCCTTCCTCCCTCAAGGAAGAAATTTTACAATTCAAATACTACATCAGAGAAGAAACTGCCCAGGGAGCCTGAAGGCTTACAAATTGGTCCCCAGAGAGGCCCAACAGTGGTGGCAAACAAGGAAGCTGACCTGCAAATCTGGGGAATGAGGGACCCTTCCCTTTGACTCCAGGATCCCTGGCTGCAATGCAAGAAGTTCACTTACCTTTCCTCTCAAGAGTGTCCCTGGCCTAGTAAAAGAGGAAGGTAGGGACACCCTGCCCAGACCTTCTACCTGCAGCCCAACCTGCTCAAGCTCTAAGAACCACCTTCTTGTTCAGGATTCCCCCAGGGCCATGGCCAAGGGTCAGCTGCCTGCTGCGGCCTCAGCATGGGGAGCTGAGAGACTGCACTACTTCATGAACCAAGCAGGCTGTCCCCCGTTCCAGAGCTCCTCTTCCCTGAGGAATTGTGAGCTCTACCTGCTCCTGGAGTCAAGCTCTCCATGAAGGTCAAGGTGCCAAGCTGTGGCAGCATCTGAAAGAGCCATTTTATAAGCACATTAAAGAAAAATCTTCTGTAAGCACAACATCCTTAGTCTTAGTGCTTGTTTATGAATTGTGTTAGTAGGAACTGGTATCAATTAGTTCAATTGATTGCTCAACCACGGGGCACTGTAAAAGGTTAGCTATGTTACTTCTGAGCCAACAAGGGAAAGGAACAGTACCTGGAACAGTCATTTCCAGAGAATGCTTTCAGTATCTGCCACCAAATCACCGCCCTATTCCTCCTCATTGATGAAACTTGGACTTAAGCATTAAGGCTTTAGGGACTTCCCTGGTGGCACAGTGGTTGAGATTCCATGGCCCCAATGCAGGAGGCCTGGGTTCAATCCCTCGTCAGGGAACTAGATGCCGCATGCATGCCACAACTAAGTTCGCATGCCACAGCTGAGGAGCCCGTGTGCCAAAACTAAGACCCAGTGCAACCAAATAAGTAAAAAAAAATATTAAAAAAAAAAGAGTTAAGGCTTTAGATAAGTGGTTCTCAACCTTCAAGATGCATTAGAATCAAAGGATGAGCTTTTAAAAGATTTTTAAAATACTGAGTCCAGTGGCTTATTGCTAGCAATTCCAATTAAATCAATCTGTGTGGGTACCAAGCATTGAAGCTTCCTATGAATATAATTTAGTAAAACTACCTTGGAAAAGATTGGCAATTTCTACTTATATAAAACTGCTCATATATATGTCCTATTACTCCACAATTCTACTCTTAGGGATGTAACCAACAAAAAGGTATATATTATATGTTCCATGAAAAGACATATGAAAGAATGCTCATAGCACTATTCATAATCACCCAAAACTAGAAACCAAAATGTCCATGGATAAGCAAATAGTGGCATATTCACATAGAATACAAAACAGCTATGAGAGTAAATGAACTACAACTACCTGCAACATGAAATAATTTAAGAAACACAACATTGACTGAAAGAAGCCAGACACAGAAGACTTTATACTGTATGATGTCATTTATATAAAGTTCAAAACCAGGCAATACTAATCTGCAGTGTTGGAAGTCAGGATAGTGATTACCTTTGTTGGGGATGGTGATGGGATGGGAGTGAGAGAGGGGCTTCTGGAATGCCAACAATGTCATTTCTTACTGGGTGCTACTCAAGTTCAGTAATGAAAAACTCATTGAGCTGTACACTGATGACAGGTGCACTTTTCTGTATGTATTCATATGTAAATAAAAAGAAATATCAAAAACAAAAAGCTCCCAAGGTGATTTTAATCTGTAGCTAATGTTGAGAACCATTGAAATAGATCTCAAGGCCAGACTTCCCTGGTGGTCCAGTGGCTAAGACTCCATGCTCCCAATGCAGGGGACCTGGGTTTGATCCCTTGTCAGGGAACTAGGTCCCACATGCTGCAACTAAAGATCCTGCGTGCCGCAATGAAGACCCCGCAGGCGGCAATGAAGATCCTGGCACAGCCAAATAAATAAATAAATATTTAAAAAAAAAAAGGAATGAATCTCAAGGCAACTATCACTGTCAAAGAGAGAACGAATCAATCATCTCTGTATACATTAACTAATTTCTAGTCGTTAACAGCTAACTTGTACTGAACACTTATTATGTACCAGAAACAATTCTAAATGCTCTTCAGTTAGGAACTCATTTAATTCTCCTCACAATTCAATGGCCTAGATATTATCTTTATTTTACATTTGAGAAAATTTTGGCACAGAGGTTAGCTAATTTGCTTAATGCCACAAAACTAGTAAGGAGTGAAAGAAAGTTTCTAGGTGTTTTGGATATAGACACAAATAAGACAATGCATGTATTTGCCCTTATGGAGCTTACAAGTATATTTAACTTGCTCTCCACTCAACCAAAACATATCCAGTAAGCACCTATTCTCAGTAGCCCGCCAAGAAGTAAACCTAAATTATCTCTTCACAACCAGTCTTTCTAAAAAGAGGATTTTTATCAAGAAAAGCCACTGATTAAGGGACTGGGTTTGAAATACAAGCAAACAAAAAACGAAGGTCAAGCACAAACAATGCAGTTTAGCAAACCACATGCAGAAAAGCACTCAGATGTACGTATTGTGATTTCTAATGTAAACGTTTGGGGCTCCTCCTCACCAATGTGAAAGATTCACCACCATCTAATTTACATCTCACCTTCTTTACCCACCATCTCTATCTTCCAGGAAACTCAAGGTGGGTTTCACTGCCAATGACTCTATAATTCACTCAAAAACCTCTGCTCACAAAATTAGGGCTTCATGGGGCAATTATTGTTGCCAGGTACAGTTGTTACTAAATAACTGGTGAGGTCCAAGGTCCCAAGAGCAACCTCCAGGTGGATCACACAAAATATATCCTTTCCCCTTCTACTTTCATCTTTCCCCACCAGTCACCTCCCAGACAAAAAACAGCCAGGTGTTACTCCCTGGGAATTAAGTCTGGCAATCATATACACTAGCGAAGCATTTGGATTTCCCATAGGGTAGAAATGGCAGAGGTCAAAAGGAATAGAAAATACTGTCAGGACTCAAGAGCCAAACTAGAAAGTAAATCTAGGATCAGGACACAGGAGATAGTTGTTAGAGGGGGCATGAAATTGACGGAAAAAGAAAACGTTTAGTGGGTTCTACTTAGCAAATGATGACTCTGGTGCAGTGGGTAAAGCTACGGTCTGGAAGGAGACTCTGCCACTAATCAGCCTTTGTAACCTTGTTACCTCACTAACCTCAGTCTCCTCACCTCCAAATTACAGGGCAAGGGAATTAACTGGATTTCTGAGTTCTGACTGGGATCCTGCAGGCAACGCAAAGTACTCTCTCGTCTGGCAGCTGCACTTCTGGGAGCATAGTCGTCGGGGTGCGTAAGAGGAGTTGTCCCAGAAGCATAGGAGCCAGCGGGCACAGCCACCCTTTCTTTGGTTGTAGGGAACCGGTCTTCAGGTGTGAAGGGCTCAGGACAATGTCCTCCCTCCCCACCCAGCTGGCCAGGCTCTTAGGCTACAAGTCTCCCTCCCGCAAAAAAAAAAAAAAGGGGGTCCTTAGGGACCTGCACAAGCTGCTCACAGCCCTCGCCAGCAGCCCAACAAGTCCTAACAACCATGACATGTCCTTACGCAGAGATGACCTTCCCGTTCAGGATTTCCGCCGGCGCCATGACCTCTATAAGTCCGCTGCCCACAATGGACACCGACAAAACCAAGGCTCGACTCTCTCCACTGCAGCGCGGGACTGCCCAGCACACGCGCTTGCCGACCCTGCTACTGCGCGTGCGCCCCCCTGGACATGGATGCGCGCGTGCGCGGTCCAGACGTACGTAGGCCCCTTAGACCGCGAAAAGCTCAGGAGTAGAGGGTCTGAAATGCCACTGGAAGATGAGGGAACTCTGTGGAAGACTGGATGGAGGAAATGATTGGCTGGTGGAAGGACCCTTTCCAGAATGCGCCATCGTGTGGGCAGGGAAGCAGTTGAAGAAGCAATCACCCCCCTATTCCAGCCTTTCGGTGGCGGGGCAGTGGGCGGAGCCAAGGGGCGGTCTCGCGGGAGACCAGTTTGGCGGGCGCCGAAGGCCTGCGTGGGCTGAGGGGGCGGGGCTTCTGCTGGAGTGTTGTGGCCCGGCTTCCGCGTGGGGAGCTTAGGTGGGCCCCGGGCTGGCCGGCAGGGGCTAGACCTGCGGAGTGTGGGGCGGCGTCCGGCGTTCTCGCTCCCCGGCTCCGTCACACTGGTGTCGGGGCCCCCACCCCGAAACTGAATCGGACAGTCTGGGTGGCGCCTCTGACTGTTTTTAAAATCTCCTCAGGTGAAGCTGATGCTCCGCCATGGTTGAAACCCAGCCCGCTGTTTCAGGCCGGTGGAGCTGGAGCGCCGCGTGGCTCCCTCAGGGTGTGTATAACCCCAAGTTGGCCAGTACGGGGAGGGTCGTCAGCTCTGCGAGTCTAGATTTTGCTAGATTCCCCCACGCAGATCTGGGGTTGGAGCAAGGACGCGGGCCTTACATAAACTGGATGCCTAGTGACTGACAGGGGCAGACACTCCTCCCTCTTGGAAGGCAGCCGGGGTGTTTGCAAGGATTGGGCCTGCAAGTTTCTGATTGGTTCCAGGACCGACACACAGATACTAAAATCCTCAAATGCTGAAGTCCGATATAAACAATGGCGTAGTTTTTACATATAACCTAAGCACATACTCCCGTGCATACTCCTGAGATTACTCTAGATCAGTAATCTCTAGATGACTGATGCAAGGTAAATGCTATATAAATAGGTGCTGGTATGCTGCAAATTCAAGTTTTGGTTTTTGGAATTTTCTGGAACTTTTTTTCTTTAAATAATTTTTGACCCAGGATTGGTTGAATCTGAGGATATGGGACCCAAAAATACTGAGGGCCAACTGTGTAATAACTTTAAAATGTTAAGGACTTCTGAATACATACCGTCACATTATGTTATACCTGGACAACTGAAATTAAGACGAAAATTGAAACATGTTCCTGGAAAATTACAGGTAGTGAAACTTTTGTGATTGTAATACTAAATAGATATTGACTACAGCTTCTTGTTTGCTGAGGAAGATGACATAAACCCCGGATGGAGAAATAGACTTTGAAGGATAACTTAGTCAAAGATACATAGCTGTGCCTAGAATTAGGACCAAAACTGGATGTTTCAAATATGTTGCCTTTGCACCTTAACGGCCTGGTTTTCAACTATAATATCTCTATGTGACCTGTACAATTCATTCATTCATTCACTGAGCAGATAGTTATTGAGTAGCTACTGTGTCAACAACACAAGACACTGCTCTAGGTGCTAGAGATACCACGATGAACCAATAAAGTTGCCCCCCCACATCAGCTAATGATCAATTAAAGAAATATGTACTCATTTTAGATATTGAGACCTAGCATTTTTTAAAAATAGGCAAGCTAAGAGGATAGGGAATGGTGGTGGGAGGCAGGAGAGTGCTGTTTTACAAGTGTGCTAAGAGAGGCTTCTCTGGGGAATCTGACTTGAGCAGAAACCTCAATAAAGAGAGGAAGGTAGGGTGTAAGAAAAAAAAAAGCAAGGGATTGGTTTGAGCAACTGGTAGATGGAGTTGCCATTACAGAGATGAAATAAGTTTTTGGATGTTTTTAGATGCCTCTTAGACATCCAGATGTCTTAGTGATATTCATATAAACGAGAGATACGATAGTTAAATCCATGAGATTGGATGAGCGCCCAGGAAGAGAAAGAGTGTAGGTAGAGAGAGGACCTAGGACTGATGCCTATGACACTTCAATGTTTAGAATTCAAAGAGATGAGGAGGAGCCAGGAAGGAAGATTGAAGAGTCCAGCGTGTTATGAGAAAAAACTCCGAGAGCATGCAGCCTTAGATGACAAGTGAAGAAGAGTTTCACAGGAGTAAGAGGTAACTAATTCTGCCGAGTATATTGCAGATTGGTCAAATAAGATAAAGACTGAGAACCGATCATTTCACAGAGAATAGAAAGATAAAATATTTTTATTCAAATCCTGTTAATGACAGTTGCTTGAAAAAATGTGTATCCTTTCTGCAGAAGTTCCATTTTTACAAAATTTTTGAGGGTTATTTGATAATATCTATCAAAACTTTAATGTGTGCTTTCTTTGATCTTGTAATTCCACTTCTAGGAATTCATCCTAGAGTAATAATTACACGTATATACAAACATGTATAAAATGTTCCTCACAGCATCAATTTACATAGTAAAAAACAATAAAATCTCCATCAGGATGGATGAAGTAGTTAAAAGAACAATGGATATATACTATAGGTGCACTGTAAGACAACTTTCACAAATTGTTAAATGATCAAGGCAGGTTATCCAGTAAAATGTATAATATGATTTATGTTAATATATTCAAAGCAGGCCTTCTTTGATTACATGATCAAAAACTGCCCCCTCACTTACCTCCTCGTTACTATCACATTAGCCTATTTTATTCACAGCACTGAACACTATGTAAAATGATTTTATTTATTTATATACTTGTTTACTATCTTTTTCTTTTTCCACCAGAATTTCAGCTTTATAAGAAATTTCCTGTCTTGTTCATAGTTATGTTTCTGCTGCTTGGGGATGTAATTTTTAAAATCTAGTTTTAGAGGGGAAAAACCAGATATTTCTTATTTTCCTGGTTTAGTTATTAAACTATTACTCTCATTCCTATTAGTACTGATTTTATCCCTGCCTCATTTTTTTCATATGTAAATGAAGATAGGGGGACAGTCGTTCTCAACCCTAAAGTCACACTAGAATTACCTGTGTAGATTTTTTTTTTTTTTCGGTACGCGGGCCTCTCACTGTTGTGGCCTCTCCCGTTGCGGAGCACAGGCTCCGGATGCACAGGCTCAGTGGCCATGGCTCATGGGCCTAGCCACTCCGCGACATGTGGGATCTTCCCGGACCGGGGCACGAACCCGTGTCCCCTGCATCGGCAGGCGGACTCTCAACCACTGCGCCACCAGGGAAGCCCCCAAGTACTTTTTAAAAGCAATTTTCTACATGTACATAAAGCATTTGGTACCTATACATATTTTTCATCTATTTGTCAAAACAGATATCTAAAAGGTTCTACCAGGTCTCATTTTGACTTGATTTTAGATACTATATACATTAAAAAGTATTCCATAGCTCATATTGGCATTTTCTGAATTTAATAAAAATTAGTGACAGTTTAACTGTGTCAAACTTATTTAAAAAAAAAAAAGTCTAGTGATTTCAGTAGAGTACCTTCAGCATGAGCCATCTTTCCCTTTTCCAATAACCTATTATTTAATCCTACAGGAACACAATTGTCTTGATGAGACAGCTTTTCTCTTCACTGCATACATTTAAATCTTTTGTTATAATTAACTTTATCTCTTTGTGGGACATACAAAAATAATTATCGTGTGTTTCTGTCTAATAATGGAGAAACAGGTGCAAGAGAGCTATATTTAGGAAAAGCCAGGTATAGAAGGGATAAATATTAAAGTATTCAGTTGGTGATTGTGTTGTCTAGTTTAGGCAATATGATATTGAGCTAAAACTCTTGCATAGTGCTAGGTGGGCTGCTGTAGTAGTAAAAGTTAAACAGGGAATTCCCTGGTGGTCCAGTGGTTAGGACTTGGCACTTCCACTGAAGGGGGCCCGGGTGTGATCCCTGGTTGGGGAACTAAGATCCCACAAGCCATGAGGCACGGCCAAGAAAAAATTTTTTAAAAAAAAGTTAAACAACTTGTAAAAAAAATTACTGATAATATGTATAATAAGGCCTAGTGTCTTAAATTGAAGATAAATTTAATGTGTTTTGCCAGTATTTTTAATTTGATTTTCATGGAAACTTGTATTTGTGAGAGCAGTATGACAGTGTTTTTTGCAGATAAGATGTTTTCTTCCCTTAGTGTAGTAAAAAGGCAAGTAGTAGAAAGCTGGTAGATGCAGCCAGCTCTGGAGGGGTGAATGGAGGCAATATAAATTTTGCAGCTAAAGAAAAATATATGAGAACCAGTTATTATTAATTTTAATTGAAATTTTTATTGAGGTAATTGTAGATTCATTTGCAGTTTTAAGAAATAATACAGAGAGATCCACTGTAAATTTTGCAAAGTTTCTTCCAAATTTTGCAAAACTATGGTATAATGTAACAGCCTAAATATTGACATTGATACAATACAATCCACCAGTATTATTCAGGTTCCTTCAGTTTTACTTGTACTCATTTGTGTGTTTGTGTGTGTCAAGTTCTAAACAGTCAAACAAAATACTGAACAATTTTTTTTTTTTTTTTTTTTTTTTTGGCGGTATGGGGGCCTCTCACTGCTGTGGCCTCTCCCACTGCGGAGCACAGGCTCCGAACATGCAGGCTCAGCGGCCATGGCTTACGGGCCCAGCCGCTCCGCGGCTTGTGGGATCTTCCCGGACCGGGGCACAAACCCGTGTCCCCTGCATCGGCAGGCGGACTCTCAACCACTGCACCACCAGGGAAGCCCCGAACAATTACTTTTAACAGCACAAAGATCCTTCCCATTGCCATTTGATATCCACACCCACTTCCTTCCCATCCCCAACTCCTGGCAACCACTAATCTCTTCTCCATTTCTAAAATGTTGTCATTTCAAAAATATTATATACTGAAAAAAAAAGTCATATACTCAAAAAGCTAAACATAGAGTTATCATATGACCCAACAATCCCACTCCTGCATAGATAGACAAGAGAATTAGAAATATATTCACATAAAAACTTGTAAATGAATGTTCACTGTAGCATTTTTCATAAAGCCAAAAAGTGGACACAACCCCAATATCCATCAGCTGCTGAGTAGATATGCAATATGTGGTATATCCATATAGTAGAATGTTATTCAGCCATAAAAAGGAATGAAATCCTGATTCATGCTCCAACATGGATGAACCTTGAAAACATTATGCTAAATGAAAAGAAGCCAGTCACAAGAGGCAACATATTGTACAATTCCATTTATATAAAATGTACAGAACAGGCAAATCCATAGAAACAGAAAACAGATTAGTGGTTGCCAGGAGCTAGGAGGAGGGGGGAATGGGGAGTGACTACTAACAGGTATGGGGTTTCTTTAGGGGATAATGAAAATGTTCTGGAATTAGATCATGGTGATGGTTGCACAACTGCAAATATACTAAAAACTGAATTGTACACTTTAAAGGGTGAATTTTATTTTATGTGGATTATATCTCAATTTAAAAAGTAAAAAATTGTTCAATATGGCTGTACAAGTCTATGAATATACTAAAAACCACTCAACTGTATACTTTAAATGGATGAATCCATGAAATATATCCTAATAAAGCTGTTTTTAAAATGTTATACAAAAGAATCATGCATATGTTACCATTTGAGATTGGCTTTTTCATTCAGCATAATTTCCTGGAGATTTCTTCAAGCTCTTGTATCAATAGTTTGGTCCTTTTTATTGCTGAGATTGTGGTATGTATATACCACAGTTTGTTTAACTATTCACTTGTTGACTTGTTGGTTTTTTAGCTATCACAAATAAAATTGCTATGAACATGCATGTACAGGTTTTTGTGTGAACATAATTTTTCATTTCTCTGGGATAATTGCCCCAAAATACAATAGCTGGGTCATATGGTATTTGCATATTTAGTTTTAAAAGCAACTGCCAAGCTATTTTCCAGAGTAGCTGGACCATTTTATCTTCCTACCAGCAACGTATGAGTGATCTGGTTTCTCTGCATCCTCACCAGCATTTGGTGTTGTCATTATTTTGTATTTTAGATATTTTTATATATGTGTAGTGGTATCAAATTGTGGCTTTAATTTGCATATCCTTAATGACTGGTGATGTTGAACCTATTTTTTTAAACTATTAATTAATTTATTTATTTAGGCTGGGCTGGGTCTTAGCTGTGACATGTGGGATCTTTTTTTTTAGTTGCATCATGAGGACTTCTTAGTTACGGCATGCATGTGGGATCTAGTTCCCCGACCAGGGATCGAAACCAGGCCCCCCTGCATTGGGAGTCTTACCCACTGGACCACCAGGGAAGTCCCTGAACCAATTTTTATGTGCTTATTTGCCATCCACATATCCTTTCCGGTAAAGTTTCTGTTCAAGTCTTTTGCCCATTTTTTAATCAGATTGTTTTCTGAGAGTTTAGAGTCCTTTATATATTCTAGACATAAGTCCTTTGTTGACAATTTTTATCAACAAGCTGTATCTGAGTGTGGGGGTTACCTAAATTTAGCTAAGTTCTGAATATATTTCTGGTTCATTATGTCCAAATCCAACATCAAACTATTCAAAAATTTGGATTCTTTAATATAAAAGATAACAGGCATACCTCTTTTATTGTGTTTCACTTTATCGCACTTCACTGATATTGTGTTTTTCACAAATTGAAGGTCTGTGGCAGCCCTGCTTTGAGAAAGTCTATTGGCACTATTTTTCCAACAGCATCTGCTCACTTTTTGCCTCTGTGTCACATTTTGGTAGCTTTCACAATATTTCAGACTTTTTCATTATTATATTTGTTGTGGTGATCAGTGATCTTTGATGTTACTAATGTAATTGTTTTGGGGACCACAAACTGTGCCCATATAAGATAGCGAGCTTAATTGATAAATGTTGTGAGTTCTGACTACTCCACCTACTGCCATTCCCCATCTCTCTCCCTCTCCTCAGGCCTCCCTATTCCCTGAGACACAACAATATTAAAATTAGGCCAATTTATAACTCAACAATGACCTCTAAGTGTTAAAGTGGAAGAATGAGTTGCACATCTCTTCCTTTAAATCAAAAGCTAGGAATGATTAAGCTTAGTGAGGAAGGCATATCAAAAGCTGAGATAGATAGGCTGAGAGCTAGGCCTTTTGCCCCAAACTGTTAGCCAAGTTGTGAAAGCAAAGGAAAAGTTCTTGAAAGAAATTAAAAGTGCTACTCCAGTGAACACACAAGTGATAAGAAAGTGAAACAGCCTTATTGCTGATATGGAGAAAAGTTCTTGTGATCTGGATAGAGATCAAACCAGCCACAGCATTCCCTTAAGCCAAAGCCTAATCCAGAGCAAAGCCCTAACTCTCTTCAATTCTAGGAAGGCTGAGAGAGGTGAGGAAGCTGCAGGAAAAAGTTTGAGGCTAGCAGAGGTTGGGTCGTGAGGTTTGAGGAAAAAGCTGTTTCCATAACTTAAAAGGTGAAGCAGCAAATGCTGATGTAGAAGCTGCAGCAAGTTATCCAGAAGAACTAGCTAAGATCAAGATGAGGGTGGCCACACTAACCAACAAATTTTCGGTGCAGCCTCCTATTGGAAGAAGATGCCATCTAGGACTTTCATAGCTAGAAAGAAGTCAATGCCTGGCTTCAGAGCTTCCAAGGACAGGCTGACTCTCTTGTTAGAGGCTAATGCAGCTGATGACTTTCAGCTGAAGCCAGTGATCATTTACCATTCCCCAAGTCCTAGAGCCCTTGAGAATTATGCTAAATCTATTTTGCCTGTGCTCTGTAAATTGAACAACAAAGCCTGGATGGCAGCCCATTTGTTTACAACATGGTTTACTGAGTCTTTTAAACTTGCTGTTGAGGCCTACTGCTCAGAAAAAAAGATTTCTTTCAAAATACTACTGCTCTTGGTCACCCAAGAGCTCTGATGGAGATATACAATGAGGTTAATGTTATTTTCATGCCTCCTAATACAACATCCATTCTGCAGCCCATGGATCAGGTAGTAATTTCAACATTTTTTTAAAGATTTTATTTATTTATTTATTTATTTTGGCTGCTCCGGGTCTTAGTTGCAACACACGGGATCTTTTAGTTGCAGCATGTGGACTTCTTAGTTGCATCATGTGGACTCTTGCTTGCAGCATGCATGCGGGATCTAGTTCCCCGACCAGGGATAGAACCTGGGTCCCCCACATTGGGAGTGCGGAGTCTTACGTACTGGACCACCAGGGAAGTCCCTAATTTCAACTTTCAAGTCTTATTATTTATGAAATACATTTCGTAAGGCTATTGTTGCCATAGTGATTCCTCTGATGCATCTGGGCAAAGGAAATAGAAAAACTTCTGGAAAGGATTCATCATTCTAGATGCCATTAAGAACATTTGTAATTCATGGAAAGAGTTCAAAATATCAACATTAACAGAAACTTGTAAGAAGTTGATTCTAACCCTCATGGATGGCTTTGAGGGGTTCAAGACTTCAGTGGAGGAAGTCCCTTCAGATGTGGTGGAAATAGCAAGAGAACTAGAATTAGAAGTGGAGCCTGAAGATGTGACTGAATTGCTGCTATCTCATGATAAAACTTGAACAGATGAGGAGTTGCTTCTTATGGATGAGCAAATAAAGTGGTTTCTTGAGATGGAATCTACTCCTGGTGAAGATGCTGTGAAGATTGTAGAAAGGACAGCAAAGGATTTAGAATATTACATAAACTTAGTTGATAAAGCAGGGACAGGGTTTGAGAGGATTTACTCCAATTTTTAAAAAGATTTCTGTGGGTAAAACTCTTTCAAAAAGTATTACATGCTGAGAGAAATTGTTTGTGAAAGGAAGAGTCAACTGATGCGGCAAACTTCATTGTTGTCTTATTTTAGGAAATTGCCTCAGCCATCCTAACCTTCAGCAACCACCACCTGCTTAAGTCAGCAGCCATCAGCATGGAGGCAATTTCAATTGCCTCCATCAGCAAAAAGATTATGACTCACTGAAGGCTCAGATGATGGTTAGCATTTTTTAGCAATGAAGTATTTTTAAATTATGGTACATACATTGTTTTTTTAGAGATAATGCTATTGCACATTTTATAGTATAGTGTAAACATAACTTTTATATGCACTGAGAAACCAAAAAATTCATGTGGTTTGCTTTATTGTGATATTTGCTTTATTGCAGTGGTCTGCAGTATCTCTGAAGTATGCCTGTAATGCAAAAGTGGTGGTTTTTGTTGTTGTTGTTGTTTTGGGGTTTTTTTTGGTAATTCATAAAGTCATGACTTTTTAAGCACAATAAAATATTGCTCGATGCCAGTTTTTTGTTATATAAGCTGTAATTTTTTTGGACTTTCCTAAATATTCCACTACATGTGTCAGACTATTTTTTAAAAATTTTTATTGGAGTATAGTTGATTTACAACGTTGTGTTAGTTTCAGGTGTACAGCAAAGTGAATCAGTTATACATATACACATATCCATTCTTTTTTAGATTCTTTTCCCACATAGGTCATTACGGAGTATTGAGTAGAGTTCCCTGCGCTATACAGCAGGGCCTTATTAGTTATCTATTTTATATATAGCAGTGTGTATATGTCAATCCCAATCTCCCAATTTATTCCTCTCCCCCTTACCCCCTGGTAATTGTAAATTTGTTTTCTACATCTGTAACTCGATTTCTGTTTTGTAGATAAGTTCATTTGTACCCTTTTTTAAGATTCCACATATATGTGTTATCATATGATATTTGTCTTTCTCATGAAGGAGTGTTTTTAAATCTTAGAGTTTGCAAATCACTGTTTATCTGGAGGAAGTAAAAACTAGAACTGTCAAGTCCTCTGGAGGACTAATTGACAAAGTTTGGTCATTAAAAGGAAAATTAAACTAGATCTAGAATCAATGTTGTGTGAGTCTGAGACTCATGCTACCTTAAGTACTTTTCAAGAAACCTGTTACCTAACATTATCTTAAAAATACCCTAACAATAAGATAACTAAAAATAAGATCTTAAAACATAGCTCTTATATCCAAGTACAGGGAAATGGGACCACTGCATTACACAGCTCCAGGGGACATTCATTATTTACATTGTATCACTGAACCACTACAGTTCAGAGAACCCCCTGACTTACTGGTTAAAATAATGAAGATAATGCTGACAGACTTGAGCAATTATTGTGATTACCGGAAATTGGGATCATTTGATAGGAATCAAATTTCAGCTTAGCATTTGTTGAGGTTCTGCCATGTGAAAATTACTAAAATAAGGCACTTGGGAGGTGAGGATATAAAAATAAATTAACCATGATTCTCATCCACAAAAAAATTAGAAGGTGGGGAGATAGGCATATACAATGAAAGGAAATACCAGGTAAACTCTAAGCATAGGCTTCTTGGAGGTAGGGGCAGTTAAGGTGAAACTTGAAGGGCATAGAGGTTGAAGATAGGGGTGTAGGAGGACTCCTCTGGTGGTCCAGTGGTTGAGACTCTGTACTTCCACTTCAGGGGGCATAGGTTCAGTCCCCAGTTGGGGAACTAGGATCCCACATGCCGTGCGACATGGCCAAAAATAAAATAAAATAAATAACTGAAGATAGGGGTGTAGAACTGTAAAAGTAGGTTGGAGTCAATGAAGTAGCCAGAATAACATGCTATAATGAGTTTGAAGTTGATGGGGAATCATCACAGTGTTTTGTTGTGTTTTTTAAAATTAATTAATTATTTTATTTTTAAATTTTTGGCTGCACTGGGTCTTCGTTGTTGCACGCGGGCTTTTCTCTAGTTGCGGCGAGCAGGGGCCACTCTTTGTTGCGGTGTGTGGGCTTATTTCTGTGGCTTCTCTTGTTGTGGAGCGTGGGCTCCAGGCGCGCAGGCTGCAGCAGTTGTGGCACGTGGGCTCAGTAGCTGTGGTGCCTGGGCCTAGTTGCTCTGCAGCATGTGGGATCCTCCAGGGCCAGGGATCGAACCCATGTCCCCTGCAGGTGGATTCTTAACCACTGCGCCACCAGCGAAGTCCCCAACACAGGGTTTTGAGGAGAAGTGATATTATACAATCTGAAACAGCTAAGGGCAGAATTGATATTCTTTGCTTGTTTTCTTGGAACATTCTGTTCATACCACTGTTATTGCACCTGTTATGGTATATTCTAGTTGTTTCCAAATTGGTCTCCCTAGTGAGCTGGGAAATTTTTGAGAGTTCTTAATCTTCTCAGGATCCCCAGAGCCTAGCACATTCCTGGAACACAGAAGACACTAAAGGCTTGTTTGTTGAATAAAGAATGGCTCAGAGGGTTGCTAGAATGGAGGTGGGAAGACCAAGCACGATGTCTTACAGCAAACAGTGCATGAGATGGACAATGAAGCCCTGAAACAAGACAAAGACAAATGGAAAGAAAGAGGTAGATATGAAAGACATATTAGAAGTACAATGAACAGACTAAATGACTTGAGGAGGAGAGTTAAAAACAAAAGGGTGAGTAAAAAATTACTCTGATCTAATTAACATGTTTTTAAATGAATGAATTTACATATAAATGAATTTTTAACTTTTTTTTTTTTTTTTCCACACTGCACTGTTTGTGGGATCTCAGTTCCCTGACCAGGGGTTGAACCCGGGCCACAGCAGTGAAGGCTCAGAATCCTAACCACCAGGCCACCAGGGGGCTCCCACTTTCCATTTTTTAAACATTTGATCTTGCTATTAATAGGTATTTTCTAAATAGATCTTTCATAGAATATTTAACCCATTATTTTAAGTAAATTAATTCATGATTAAATAAATAGGTCTTAAGACAGGATCTGATTTGTAATACATAGACTCAGAGGTGAAGCAAATCACATATTTTGATAATAAATAGAAACTGACGAATGAAGAGTAGAAGTGCTCAAGAAATGCCGTAAAAGAATAATTCCTTTACACAAGGAGTAAAAGTTTCACTTGTGTGAAAAGTAAGAAGGGGGTAAAAAATCTGATCCTAGAGTTTAGTACAAGGTAAAAAGATTTAAAACATTTCGTTATCAACCAGTGACGCTGAGTTCTCTTAACTAGTGACTTCACTCTTTTTCTCTAGGGAGAATTTGCTAAATTTATTTCACTAATGATTCTATTCTATTCTAAGAACTTTTAGTTTAATAATGCTATAATTTTTTAAGGACTCCTGTCCTCACTACTTTATACTGCAAAACCGATTTCTCTTTAGAATTTTGCCAGAATATCCTAAAAACCTAACTTTAGACTATAAGCCATTTGCATTTCCTCTATGGTAGGAAGGTTATATTTATTCTATGAGGATTGCTCAAGGAACAAAACTATAGAACATCTTTTAATATGCATATTTTGGGGGAAATGGAACAATATTTTATAAAGAAGATTGATCATGTGCTGGAAATGTCATTAAAAAGCAATCTAAATGATGAAGTCAGTGCAACCCTGGAGGCTATGGTGCTGACCATGAAGAGTTTATTGAATTCTGAAGATTCTTCTTCACGCTGAGAAGCTTTATCTGGCTTCTAAATTGTAAAATTCATTAAAAAAAAATTTACCTCAAAAAACCCCAAAAAACCACCAACAACAAAAAAACCAAATTCTTAGTCCCAGGCCAAACTAGAAACTCTGGGGGTAGGTCTAGCAATCTGTTTTTTTTTTTTTGCGGTACGCGGGCCTCTCACTGTTGTGGCCTCTCCCGCTGTGAAGCACAGGCTCCGGACGTGCAGGCTCAGCGGCCACGGCTCACAGGCCTAGCCGCTCCGCGGCACGTGGGATCTTCCCGGACCGGGGCACGAACCCGTGTCCCCTGCATCGGCAGGCGGACTCTCAACCACTGCACCACCAGGCAAGCCCTAGCAATCTGTTTTTAAAGAAGACTTCCAGGTTACTCTGAAGCATGCTAAAGTCTGAGAACCATTGGCCTAGAGAATCCCAGCCTCCAAAAACGAGTCTGGAAAATAACAGTTTTATTTCTAGTTCTATGGAACAAGAAGACATCAGGAACGGGAATGGATACCAAGTGCCAGTGACTGTACCCAGCAAAAGAGCATGGCCAATGGTGTCAAAAGCTTCAGTGACATGTGGAATATGATGACAACTGAAAAGAAGTGTTGAATCTGACACAAGAGGAGAGTTTCCATGGTGAGGCATAAAGGATGAAAGATGGAATGATATAAAAATTGATTTATAGTAGATAAAGAATGAGCACAGAGGGTTCTTACCGTCAGTGTGGCTGGACAATGAAGAGGAGAAATGGGTTTTAGCCTGAGCTCAAATCTTTCACTTCATCTTCACGACCTTGTTTGAGCACCACCCTGCTCCATTTCAGATACTTTAGTTCCTTCTGCAGCTAATTAGCAAAGTTTGTGGAGTGCTTTTTTGGATGACTTAATTTCAAGTTCCAAGGGAGCACAAACTGCAATTTAGTGTACATCTGAAATTTAACATATGCTTATAATTTAGTGTATAGTTATAGTCTAATATGTGCCAGACACTATGCTAGGCCCTTGATATATGTTATTTTTATTTCTTACAACCAGAATGTAAGGCGGGTAAGAAAATTTAACTTATTTGTCTTGGCCACAGTCTGTCTTATTCCTCCAGATTTTGAGGTCTTTCCACTCTTCCATATTTTCTTTCTCTGTAAATTACTGGCTTCACAGGGGTGTGTTTTTTAAATAGCAGTATGATTAGAAAATACATAAAGGTATGTGTTGAGAACATATAAGGTTTATTTCATTGTTTGAATTCCATAGAATGTTTTAGACACTGATGTATACACATACTGTATTAAAAATTTAGTTTTAAATGCTTGATCGTCATACCTCCTTTGCTTCTGGGAATTATAGCATTTCTAATTAATGTAATTTTATTCAGTAACAGAGTATTCCTGAACTTTTTTCTTGTTATAAAGCATATGCTGTTTTACAAAGTCAAATGAAAGCATTTCCTCTAAAATCAGGAACAAGACAAGGGTGCCCACTCTTGCCACTATTATTCAACATAGTTTTGGAAGTCCTAGCCATGGCAGTCAAAGAAAAAGAAATAAAAGAAATCCAAACTGGCAAAGAAGAAGTAAAACTGAAACTGTTTACAGATGACATGATACTATACATAGAAAATCCTAAAGATGCCACCAGAAAACTACTAGAGCTAAACAATGAATTTAGTAAAGTTGCAGGATACAAAATTAATACACAGAAATCTCTTGCATTCCTATACACTAACAAAGAAAGATCAGAAGGAGAAATTAAGGAAACAATCCCATTTACCATTGCAACAAAAGGAATAAAATACCTAGGAATAAGCCTAAGGAGGCAGAAGACCTGTACATAGAAAACTATGAGACTCTGATGAAAGAAATCAAAGATGACACAAACAGATAGAGAGATATGTCATGTTCTTGGACTGGAAGAATCAATATTATGAAAATGACTGTACTACCCAAAGCAATCTACAGATTCAGTGCAATCCCTATCAAATTACCAATGACATTTTTCACAACACTAGAACAAAAAATTTTACACTTTGTATGAAAACACAGAAGACCTCAAATAGCAAAAGCAATCTTGAGGAAAAAAAAAAAAACGGAGCTGGAGGAATCAGGCTCCCTGACTTTATACCACAGGGCTACAGTAATCAAGACAGAATGGTACTGGCACAAAAACGGAAATATAGATCAATGGAACAAGATAGAAAGCCCAGAGATAAACCCACACACCTATGGTCAACCAATCTATGACAAAGGAGGCCAAAATATACAATGGAGCAAAGACAGCCTCTTCAATAGTGGTGCTACTTGTGGACATTAGTGGACTATTAGTCCAATAGTGGACAGCTACATGTAAAAGAATGAAATTAGAACATTCCCTAACACCATACACAAAAATAAACCCAAAATGGATTAAAGACCTCAATGTAAGGCCAGACACTATAAAACTCTTAGAGGAAAACATAGGCAGAACACTCTAGCCACCTCCTAGAGTAATGAGAATAAAAATAGAACTAAACAAATAGGACCTAATTAAACTTAAAAGCTTTTGCACAGCAAAGGAAACCATAAACGATGAAAAGACAACCCTCATCTTGGGAGAAAATGTTTGCAAATGAAGTAACTGACAAAGGATTAATCTCCAAAATATACAAACAGCTCATGCAGCTCAATATCAAAAAAACAAAAAACCCAATCAAAAAATAGGCGGAAGACCTAAATAGACATTTGTCCGAAGAAGATATACAGGTGGCCAACAAACACATGAAAAAATGCTCAACATCACTAATTATTAGAGAAATGCAAATCAAAATCAAAGCTACAATGAGATATCACCTCACACCGGTCAGAATGGCCATCAAAAAATCTACAAACAATAAATGCTGGAGATGGTGTGGAAAAAAGGGAACACTCTTGCACTGTTGGTGGGAATGTAAATTGATACAGCCACTATGGAGAACAGTATGGAGGTTCCTTAAAAAAACTAAAAATAGAACTACCATGTGAACAAGCAATCCCACTACTGGGCATATACCCAGAGAAAATCATAATTCAAAAAGACACGTGCAGGCTTCCCTGGTGGCACAGTGGTTAAGAATCTGCCTACCAGTGCAGGGGACACGGGTTCGAGCCCTGGTCTGGGAAGATGCCACATGCCACAGTGCAACTAAGCCTGTGCGCCACAACTACTGAGCCTGTGCTCTAGAGCCTGTGAGCCACAACTGCTGAGCCTGCATGCCACAACTACTGAAGCCTGAGCTCCTAGAGCCTGTGCTCTGCAACAAGAAAAGCCACTGCAACGAAAAGCCTGCACACTGCAAAGAAGAGTAGCCTCCACTCGCCACAACTAGATAAAAAGCCTGCGTGCAGCAACGAAGACCCAACACAGCCAAAAATAAATAAATAAATTTATATTTAAAAAAAAAAGACACATGCACCCCAATGTTCATTGCAGCACTATTTACAATAGTCAGGACATGGAAATAATCTAAATGTCCATCAACAGAGGAATGGATAAAGAAGATGTGGTACATATATACAATGGAATATTATTCAGCCATAAAAAAGAACAAAATTGAGTCATTTGTGGAGACGGGGATGGACCTAAATGCTGTCATACAGAGTGAAGTAAAGTCAGAAAGAGAAAAACAAATATTCTATATTAATGCATATATGTGGAATCTGAAAAAATTGGTATAGATGATCTTATCTACAAAGCAGAAATAGAGACACAGACGTAGAGAACAAATGTATGGGTACCAAGGGGGAAGGGGGGATGGGATTAATTGGGAGATTGGGATTGACATATATACACTACTGATATTATGTATAAAATAGATAACTAATGAGGACCTACTGTACAACACAGGGAACTCTTCTCAGTGCTCTGTGGTGAACTAAATGGGAAGGAAATCCAAAAAAGAGGGGATATATGTATACGTATAGCTGATTCACTTTGCTGTACAGCAGAAATTAACACAACATTGTAAATCAACTATACTCCAATAAAAAATTTTTTAAAATAACAATAAAAAGAAGATATTTGGCTTTACTTTCTTACTAGTTCATCAGGTTTACACACAGCCTATTAAGAAATTTGAACAAATTAGATTAACTTAAAAGATAATTGACCCTTGAATGTCAGCAGTGCCTCAGTTTTCTTCATCTAGTGAACTTTCTTCACTTATCAGATAGAAGAGCAGAGATTTTTTACATGCTACCAAGAGATAAATAACTTACCTCACAGCAGCTGCACCCCTTGCCTCTTCAATCCTTTTTGGACTCTTCCTCTAGTGGCAGCCATTGGTGGCTCTTTTATGTCATGTGATGTCTCATATCATTCTTGGTTCTCTGTATAGCTTTATGATCTCTTCTTTCCTTTAGTTGCCTTAAAATATATATATATATATAATCAATTTAAGCCTGGCTCTTTCTCTTGATTCTTCTCTCTACCCATTTCTCTGATCAGCACAAATAAGGCCAGGAACCAAGTGGTATAAACATAGGCTGCTCTTTAGAAGAGCGGCCTGTGACCACATTCCCTTTTACAACCCATCATAAAACAAAACATCCATGGCCAAAGCATCAAGTATTTCTTTTCTGCTAGAAATTATAAAATTCATTATTTGTCTAATTTACTTTTATAACAAGATTTAAACAAAGTTAACGTTGATGAGAATAAAATCACTTATTCCAAACCCTATGTGTCAACTTGACATGATTTTTAAAATGTATTTAACATTGGAATCTACTGTTAGGAGATTCTGAAGTCTTCATTTTATTGTATAATAATGTATAATTTAAATACTCATAATGATCCCACTACTGGGCATATACCCTGAGAAAACCATAATTCAAAAAGAGTTATGTAGGGCTTCCCTGGTGGCGCAGTGGTTGGGAGTCCGCCTGCCGATGCAGGGGACACGGGTTCGTGCCCCGGTCCGGGAGGATCCCACATGCTGCAGAGTGGCTGGGCCCGTGAGCCATGGCCGCTGAGCCTGTGTGTCCGGAGCCTGTGCTCCGCAACAGTAGAGACCACAGCAGTGAGAGGCCCGTTTACCAAAAAAAAAAAAAAAAAAAAAGAGTCATGTACCAAAATGTTCATTGTAGCTCTATTTACAATAGTCAGGACATGGAAGCAACCTAAGTGTCCATCAACAGATGAATGGATAAAGATGTGGCACATGTATACAATGGAATATTACTCAGCCATAAAACAAAACGAAACTGAGTTATTTGTAGTGAGGTGGATGGACCTAGAGTCTGTCATACAGACTGAAGAAAGTCAGAAAGAGAAAAACAAATACCGTATGCTACACATATATATGGAATCTAAAAGAAAAAAAAAAAGTGGTCATGAAGAACCTAGGGGCAAGACGGGAATAAAGACGCAGACCTACTAGAGAATGGACTTGAGGCTACGGGGAAGGGATAGGGTAAGCTGGGACAAAGTGAGAGAGTGGCATGGACATATATACACTACCAAACGTAAAATAGCTAGCTAGTGGGAAGCAGCCGCATAGCACAGGGAGATCAGCTCGGTGCTTTGTGACCACCTAGAGGGGTGGGATAGGGAGGGTGGGAGGGAGGGAGACGCAAGAGGGAAGAGATATGGGAACATATGTATATGTATAACTGATTCACTTTGTTATAAAGCAGAAACTAACACACAAGCACACACACAAATACTCATAATGATTTAAAATCGTGACGTTTCTAAAACCAAATTTATAAATGATTTTTTTACATCTTTATAAATGATTTTTAAATAACACTCTCCCTTTCTCATTAGCTAAGAAATCTTTGAAACAAACTTTTCATAAAAGAAACTTCATTGCAAGAGATGAAGAATGAGCTAGAAAGTTACAAAGAAAATAATGTGCAACAGTCATTCCACATAATGTCCCTGAAAGATGATATCAAGGACCTAGAACTTATTGCTTCTCTAACCAGAATTAAATCTTTGAAAAACACCAATATTCAGAGTCTTGAAAGAGGCAACTGGGATCTAACTAGGAGAATTATAGAACTAGAAAACCTTCTAAGGTAGGGAATTTTCTAGTTTGTTTTCAAAAATGTCATTTGTCATAAGCTTGCAAATAGTATATGAAACTCATATCCTGATTGATCACAGAATTTAAATCTAATGGAATTTTAAATACAGACTCAAAATTATATTTAAAAAAATTTTTTTACTGAGATATAATTTTTGTTTCATTAAAATTCACCCTTTTTCAATACACAATTCAGTAGTTTTTAGTATATTCACAAGGTTGTGCAAGCATCTCCACTCTAATTTCAGAATGTTTCCATCAACCCCAAAGAAACGCCATGTCTGTTAGGAGTTACTCCCCATTCCACTCTCTCCAGTCTCTGGCAATCTACTTTCTTTCTCTGTGGACTTGCCTTTTCTGGACATTTCATATGAATAAAATGATACATACAATATACGGCCTCTGTGTCTGACTTCTTTCATTTAGCGCAATGATTTCAAGATTCATCACTGTTTAGCATGAATCAGTACTTCATTTTTTTTTATTGCTGAATAATATTCCATCATAAGGATACACCACATTTTATTTATCCATTCATCAGTTGATGAACATTGGGTTGTTTCCTTTGCAGGGGACTTTATGAATAAACTGTTATGAACATTCTTATATGAGCTTTTATATGACTATGTTTTATTTCTCTTAGGTATATGCCTTAGGAGTAGAATTGGTCATAAAGTAACTCTATGTTTAACTTCTTGAGGTTACTTCTGAGCAACTTCCAGGGTGGTTTCCAAAATCTTTTAATTTTGATGAAGTTTATCTTTTCTTTTTTTTTTGTCATTTGTGTCTTTGGTGTTATATCAGAGAAACCATTGCCTAATCCAGTATCACAAAGATTTACACGTATGTTTTCTTTTAATAGTTATTGTTTTAGTACTTAAATTTTTGTCTTTGATCCATTTTGACCAATTAAAAAATTTTATTTTATTGAAGTATAGTTGATTTACAATGTTGTGTTAATTTTTCTGCACAGCAAATTAAGTTATACATATACATACATTCTTTTTTATATACTTTTCTATTATGGTTTATCACAGGATATTGAATATAGTTCCCTGTGCAATACAGTAGGGCCTTGTTTATCCATTCTATATATAATAGTTTGCATCTGCTAATCAAAAACTCCCAATCCACTCCTCCTCCACACTCCCTTCCCCTTGGCAACCACAAGTCTCTTCTCTATGTCTGTGAATCTGTTTCTGTTTTGTAGATAAGTTCATGTGTACCTTTTTTTAGATTCTACATATAAGTGATATCATATGGTATTTGACTTTTTCTTTCTGACTTACTTAGTATGACAATCTCTAGGTCCATCCATGTTGCTACAAATGGCATTCTTTCATTCTTTTTTATAGTTTTGTCCAGATATATGCCCAGGAGTGGGATTGCTGGATCATATGGGCAACTATATTTTTATTTTTTTGAGGAACCTCCATACTGTTTTTCATAGTGGCTGCACCAATTTACATTCTCACCAACAGTGTAGGAGGATTCCCTTTTCTCTACACCCTCTCCAGCATTTGTTATTTGTAGACTTTTTAAAAAACTTTTTATTGGAGACAAATATACATGTAATAGTTTTTCATATCTTAAATGTAAATCCTAATGAATTGTGGACTTTTTAATGATGACCATTCTGAGCCGTGTGAGATGATACCTCATTGTAGTTTTGATTTGCATTTCTCTAATAATTAGTGATGTTGAGCATATTTGCATGTGCTTTTTGGCCATCTATATGTCTTCTTTGGAGAGATGTCTATTTAGGTCTTCTGCCCATTTTTCGATTGGATTGTTTGTTTTTTTTTTGTTGAGTTCTGTGAGCTGTTTGTATATTTTGGAAATTAAGCCCTTGTTGGTCGCATCATTTACAAATATTTTCTCCCACTCTGTAGTTTGTCTTTTCATTTTGTTTATGGTTTCCTTTGCTGTACGAAAGCTTGTAAGTTTGATCAGGTCCCATTTGTTTATTTTTGCTTTTATTTTTATTGCTGTGGGAGACTGACCTAAGAAAACATTGGTACTATTTATGCATTTTGACTAATTTTTCTATAGGTGTGAGTTAGGAGTCCCAATTCATTCTTTTTAAAAAATTTTTTATTGGAATATAGTTGATTTACAATGTTGTGTTAGTTTCTGCTGTACAGCAAAGTGAATCAGTTATACATATACACACTTTTTAAGATTCTTTTCCCATATAGGTCATTACAGAGTATTGAGTAGAGTTCCCTGTGCTATAACAGTAAGTCCTTATTAGTTATCTATTTTATATATAGTAGTCAAATTCATTCTTTTTCATATGAAGATCCACTTGTTGTCCCAGCACCACATGTTGAAAAGATTATTCTTTCTCCCATTGAGTTGTCGTGACAATTTTGCAAAAACATCAATTGACCATAAATGTATTCATTTAATTCTGGACTCTCAATTCTATTTCACTGGTCTATATGTCTATTCTCATACCAGTACCACACTGTCCTAATTACTGTAGCTTTGTAGTAAGTTTTGAAATGTGAGTCCTCAAACTTTTTCTTTTTTTTTTCAAGACTGTTTTGGCTACTCTGGGTCCCTTACTTTTCTATATGAATTTTAAGATTGGCTTGTTGGTTTCTGTAAAAAAGGGAGCTAGGATTCTGATAGGGATTGTGTTGAATCTGTAGATCAATTTGGGGAATACTGTCATATTAAGTCTTCAATCCATGAATATGGGGCATCTTTCCATTTATTTAGGTCTTTAATTTCTTTCAAAAATATTTTGCAGTTTTTAGTGAATGTCTTACATTTCTTTTGTTATATTTATTTCTGTATTTCTAAGTATTTTATTCTTATTTATGCATTGGAAAGAGAACTGTTTCCTTAATTTTGTTTTTGGATTGTTCATTTTCAGAGAATAGAAATATAGTGGATTTTTCTATATCAATCTTGTGTCCTGCTAACCTTGCTGAACTTGTTTATTAGCTCCTATAGGTTTTTCTGTGTGTGTGTGTTTGTGTGTGTATTCCATAAGATTTTCTCTATACAAGACCATGTTATCGGCAAAGAGACTTACTTCTTCCTTTCTATTTATTTATTTATTGAAGTATAGTTGAATTACAATGTTGTATTAGTTTCAGGTGTACAGCAAAGTGATATATAGATATAGATATAGATATCGGTATATATATATATTCTTTTTCAGATTCTTTTCCCATATAGGTTATTACAAAATATTACTATAGTTCCCTGTACTATACAGTAGGTCCTTGTTGTTTATTTTATATAGAGTAGTGTGCATCAGTTAATCCCAAACTCATAATTAATCCCCCCTCCTCCACCCTTTGGTAACCATAAGTTTGTTTTCTATGGCTGTGCGTTTTTTAAATAAGTTCATTTGTATCATTTTTTTTTAGATTCCACATATAAGTGATATCATATGGCATTTGTCTTTTTCTTTCCAACTTACTTCACTTGGCATGATAATCTCTATGTCCATCCATGTTGCTGCAAATGGCATCATTTCATTCTTTTTTATGGCTGAGTAATATTCCACTGTATATATATACCACATCTTCTTTATCCATTCATCTGTCGATGGATGTTTAAGTTGTCCATGTCCTGGCTATTGTAAATAGTGCTGCTATGAACATTGGGGTGCATGTATCTCTTCCAATTAGAGTTTTCATCTTTTCCAGATATATGCCCAGGAGTGGGATTGCTGGATCATAAGGTAACTTTATTTTCAGGTTTTTTTTTTTTGTGGTACGCAGGCCTCTCACTGTTGTGGCCTCTCCCGTTGCGGAGCACAGGCTCCAGACGCGCAGGCTCAGGGGCCATGGCTCACGGGCCCAGCCACTCCGCGTCATGTGGAATCTTCCCAGACAGGGGCACAGACCCATGTCCCCTGCATTGGCAGGCAGACTCTCAACTACTGCGCCACCAGGAAAGCCCTATTTTCAGTTTTTTAAAGAGCCTCCATACTGTTCTCCATAGTGGCTGCACCAATTTACGTTCCCACAGCGTAGGAGGTTTCCTTTTTCTCCACACCCTCCCCAGCATTTATAATTTGTAGACTTTTTGATGATGGCCATTCTAACCTGTGAGAGGTGATACCTCACTGTAGTTTTGGTTTGCATTTCTCTAATAATTAGAGATATTGAGCACCTTTTCATGTGCCTATTGGCCATCTGTATGTCTTCTTTGGAGAAATGTCTATTTAGGTCTTCTGCCCATTTTTTTTATTGGGTTTTTTGTTTTTTTGATATTGAGCTATATGAGCTGTTTGTATATTTTGGAAATTAAACCCTTGTCGGTCACATCATTTGCAAATACTTTTTCCCAGTCTGTAGGTTGTCTTTTTGTTTTGTTTATGGTTTCCTTTGCTGTGAAAAAGATTTTAAGTTTAATTAGGTACCATTTGCTTATTTTTGCTTTTATTTCCATTAATGTAGGAGACCCATCCAAAAAATTATTGCTGTGATTTATGACAAAGAGCATTCTGCCTATGTTTTCCTGTAGGAATTTTATGGTATCTGGTGTTACATTTAGGTCTTCAATCCATTTTGAGTTTATTTTTATATATGGTATTAGAGGATGTTCTAATTTCATTCTTTTACCTGTAGTTGTCCAGTTTTCCCAGCACCACTTGTTGAAGAGACTGTCTTTTCTCCATTGTGTATTCTTTCCTCCTTTGTAGTAGGTTAATAGACCATAAGTGCATGGGTTTATTTCTGGGCTTGCTATCCTATTCCATTGGTCTACATGTCTGTTTTTGTGCCAGTACCATACTATTTGGATTACTATAGCTTTGTAGTATAGTCTGAAGTCAGGGCACATGATTCCTCCAGCTCTGTCCTTCTTTCTTAAGATCATTTTGCCTATTCGGGGTCTTTTGTGTTTACATACAAATTTTAAAATTATTTGTTCTAGTTCTGTGAATAATGCCATTAGTAATTTGATAGAGATTGCACTGAATCTGTAGACTGCCTTGGTTAATACGCTCATGTTAAATAATATTAATTCTTTTGATCCAAGAACATGGGCTATCTTTCCATCTGTTGTGTTGTCTTCAATTTCTTTCATCGGTGTCTCATAATTTTTGGTAGGTTTATTTCTAGGCACCTTTTTTTTTTTTTGGTATGTGGGCCTCTCACTGTTGTGGCCTCTCCCGTTGTGGAGCACAGGCTCCGGACGTGCAGGCTCAGTGGCCATGGCTTATGGGCCCAGCCGCTCCGCAGCATGTGGTATCTTCTTGGACCGGGGCACGAACCAGTGTCCCCTGCATCAGCAGGCAGACTCTCAACCACTGCGCCACCAGGGAAGCCCACTTTTTTCTTTTTGATGTGGTGGTAATGGGATTGTTTCCTTAATTTCTCTTTCTGTTAGTCTATTTAGTGTATAGAAATGCAACAGATTTCTTTAATTTTTATCTTACATCTTTACCAAATTCATTGATGAGCTCTAGTAGTTTTCTGGTGGTGTTTTTAGGATTTTGTATGTATAGTATAATGTCATCTTCAAACAGTGACAGTTTTATTTCTTCCTTTTGAATTTGGATTCCTTTTATTTCTTTATCTTCTCTGATTTCTGTGCCTAGGACTTCCAAGCCTATGTTGAATAAAAGTGGCAAGAGTGGGCATACTTATCTTGTTCCTGATCTTAGAAGGAATGCTTTCAGCTTTTCACCATTGAGTATGATGTTGTGTGTAGCTGTGGGTTTATCATATACAGCCTTTATTATGTTGAGGTATTACTTCTTCCTTTCTAATCTGGATGCTTTAAAATTATTTTTCTTGTCTATTGCCTTGACTCAAACTTCCAGTGCAGTATTGAAAGAAAGTCGTGAGAAACAGACATCCTTCTTTTGTTCTTGATCTTAGGTGGTGGTGGTGGGGGTTCAGTCTTTTATCATTAAGTATGATGTTAGCTATGGGTTTTTTGTAGATGTCCTTTATCAGGTTGAGGAAATTCCCTTCTACGTTTGTTGAGTGTTTTTATCATTAAAATGTGTTGGATTTTGTCAAATGATTTTTCTGCATTTATTGGGATGATTGTGTGGTTTTGTCCTTTATACAATGTGTTATTCTTAGACCCGTGGTTACTTAATTGGTTTACAGACAGAGGAGATATTTGATCATGTGCCCTTGGTTGATAGGAGGAGAAACAAAGTCATTAATTTTCCCTCTTATAATATGAATAATATTTAAGTAAGTCATACAATATGAAAAGCTATTGTATTCAGATGTGAATGTGTATTCAGATGTGAAGCTGTTTCTATTCTACATTAGTTAGTATATATTGCCTCAATGAATAGGTTGAAGTTTCTTCTGGGTCTTGCATTTCCAAAATCTCTTTAAAAAATATATATAGGATCTTGGGGCTTCCCTGGTGGCGCAGTGGTTGAGAGTCCGCCTGCTGAGGCAGGGGACATGGGTTCGTGCCCCGGTCCAGGAAGATCCCACATGCCGCGGAGTGGCTAGGCACGTGAGAAATGGCTGCTGAGCCTGCGTGTCCAGAGCCTGTGCGCCGCAACGGGAGAGGCCACAACAGTGAGAGGTGGCCTGCGTACCGCAAAAAAAAAAAAAAAAAAAAAAAAAAAAAAAAATATATATATATATATATATATATATATATAGGATCTTAAAACTAAGTGATAAAACAAACCTTTACTCAGGCTGAAAAATTATTAAAATTAAAGGCTAACAAGAGGGAGAGTAGGATTTCCTTTTTTTCTGGTTGTGCAGTGTATGAAAAAAGAAGACTGACAAAGTTCAAATGAAGAACTGTTTAAAAGAAATTCATCATTCCAATAATTATCTTCTCAGTGATAAGCTACCACCTGAAGTTGGTCTATAGTTTAACTCCTAATAGCTGACCAAGCATTGCAGGCTCTTCAGCACAATTTTTAATATGGCTTTAGAGTGAGTCACTC
Source organism: Mesoplodon mirus (assembly GCF_964341445.2). NCBI lineage: Eukaryota > Metazoa > Chordata > Mammalia > Artiodactyla > Ziphiidae > Mesoplodon > Mesoplodon mirus. The sequence goes on along the minus strand of NC_138979.1, from coordinate 151,383,794 downwards.
TGGACTTTTTGTTTTCTCTTTGATGCCAACAAGAAAGATGGCTATGTGGCATACCATTTTTTTTCATATTTATGTTCATGTTGAAGAGGGAGAGAATTGGAAGCTGTTCCTATGGAGTGAACTCTGGAGGAAACTTGGGACAAAAGATTGTTCTTAGGCCGTATCTGGTCCTCAGCCCCTTTAGCTGTCCTCTCTTTGCATTTAGTGCAGTTGAGAATAAATTTTCAGACCCAGCACATTTTGCTTTTGTTCTATTGGTTACTGAAAGAGGTATGTTGAAATCTCCAATTATGATTGTGGATTTGTGTCTCTCACTTTTAGTTCAACTTTTGCTTTATGTATTTTGAAACTATTTGCATTCTAATATAGGATGTCTATATCTTTCTGTTGCATTGTAACTTTTATTATTATAAAATGTCCCTTTTGTTTATTTATTTATTTATTTGTATCTATCCTGCTTAGGATTTGCAGAACTTACTGAATCTATCAATTGATGTCTTTCATCAGGTTTCAAAAATTCTTGGGAAGTATTTTTTTTAAAATATTGTTTCTGTCCCATTCTGTGTCTACTCTCATTCTAAGACTACAGTTGCAGGTGTTAGACCTTTTGAGTGTGACCTACATGTTTCTAATATAATTTTTTTAATTAAAATTTTCTCTTTAGATAGTTCAGATAGTTTCTTTGATCTGACTCAAATTCACTAATTCTGTAGGATGCAAATCTTAGATAGAAGAGAACATAAAAAACATGGAAGATGGACTGAAACTTTAACCTAGCCTCAAGGTAGAAAATGTTACCAATACATACCAATGGTTAATCAAAACAAGAACCAAATAATTAACTGTTTGTATATTTGATAATAAAACAAGTTTTTACATATTCTATTCTCTATTGCTATATTATTATTTCTAATTCCTTTACCTCTCATGCAACCCCATTCAGGGATTCAGTTGAAGAACCCATGCAAGTGTTACTAAAATGGGAATATATTTGTCCCTCATCCCTTGTCCCTCAGTGTTCCAGGACCCCTGAGGATACCAAAATCTGAAGATGCTAAATCCCTTATATAAAATAGTATAGTATTTGCATATAACCTGTGCACATCTCCTGTGTACTTTAAATCATCTCTAGATTACTTCTAATACTTACTACTATGTAAATGCTATGTAAATGATTGCTGGTGTGAGGCAAATTTAAGTTTTGCTTTTTGGAACCTTCTGAAAAGAATCTTTTTGAATATTTTCAATCCATGGTTGGTTGAATCCATGGATGTGGAACCCTCGAATACAGAGGCCCACTGTGCTTGTACACATGTAGAACCTCCTGATCATCACGATACTACCATAGTAGCAGACAGATATTCATAGTCAAATTTCCTCTTGAAAAGGATGGTTTCAAAATTAACCTCCCCCTGGGGAACTACTACAGGACTTAACACTGGATTGTTGTTCTCTTCATTTCTCTACCATTTCTTGTCTTTCCCTAGAAGTAGTTGGGTAACTGCACGGCTCTTTTCATAAGAAATACATTTTTACTTGATACACATGTTTAATATACTTTAAATGGAGGATATTTCTTTTTATTATTTTAATTGAAGTTTGAAAATTGGTTTCAAGATATCATTACCTGCCAATATCTTACACAGAGTACATCTGATTGAAAGAAAAAAAACAGAGCGAAAAGTAGACCTTTTGGAGCAAAAGTTAGCAGGTGTTAATAGATTCACCCCTTATATGAGTATGAAAGAACAAGAAGACAGTTTCATGACGAAGGTGAGAACAAATTTTGATTGATTTTTGAAGAAACAGAATTTTTTATTACCTTGTGTTACTCCAGGCGATAATTGGCAAATGTTGAGTGGTTTATTGGTCCTCTTCTTATGGAGGATAAAAGGAAGCAGTACAGCATGGCTGACTGGAAGAGTTTCTGAGGTATGGAGAAAAAGTGCAAGGCAGATCTGAAGGTCTCTGTGATACTAAAGAAAAGTTTAGAGGGAATGGAGCTTTGAGAGAAATGGGAGGAGGTGGTGGTTAGAGAGTGAAATATTCAAATTTTAAATTTCTGGTCTGGGTTAGTTCCTGCTGCAGACAACATCTGGGTTTTTGGATTTGGGTGTAAGGATTGAATAGGGGTGTAGGTGAAGGTCATTGAAACTGAAGCACAGGAGTCACAAAACTAAATTGGTGGATCATCTACACTGGACATTGAAATCTAGAATTATGGCATGAGTTGGGTTTAGAAGGAAGAGGTTATCCTGGTCCCTAGTAGATAGCAATTCACAGGATGAATGGAAGTTTTATGGAAGAATGTTGGAGGAGGATGGACACTTCCTGTCAAGGAAGTGGTAAAAGTTTATCTTGAAATCCATGGACCCAAACTGTTTATTATATATTCTGAATGTAAAATAAGGCCCATCATGAACTCCCTTAATGTGAGGAGTTCCACTTTTAAAAATTCAGCAAAAAGCTTCCCTGGTGGCGCAGTGGTTGAGAGTCCGCCTGCCGATGCAGGGGACACCGGTTCGTGCCCCGGTCCAGGAAGATCCCACATGCCGCAAAGCGGCTGGGCCCGTGAGCCATGGCCGCTGAGCCTGCACGTCCGGAGCCTATGCTCCACAACGGGGGAGGCCACAACAGTGAGAGGCCCGCGTACCGCTAAAAAAAAAAAAAAAAAAATTCAGCAACTACTTTCAGAGTTTAAAGTAATTCCAATTTTTAATCACCTCTTTCAAGTAATTCACAGTAACACTTTCCATGTTTTTGACTTCTCTGTCACATCTCCGAAAAACTCTCCCACACCGGAGTCCATGAAGCTGTGACCTTTTCTTCCACTGCTCTTTTATTCTACCTCTTTTTTCTGGGCTTTTAGTGAGACAAACCCATCATTACTTCAACAACTCTAGCTCCCCTTCTATTTCCCAGTTTCACATGACAAAAAGCCCAGAAACTAAACTTGTTTACTCAGTTTTCAGAATAGAAGGTGGCAAGAGGTGAAAAGAAGACTAGAATTTATAAAGGCAGAATATTCCTGGGAGAAGTGGGGGGAAGGAGAAGTACAAGCATTATCTTTTATTTTTTTCCTGTTTACAGTGGAAACAGGGTGCTTAAAAGGGAAAGGCTGGGGGAAAGAAATGTGAGTTATTTATGCTTTTACTTTATCAAAGCTGTTACTATTAAATGATGTTCTATAATCATAATTAAGTCTTTATGAAAATATCCATTTCCCTGCCAGCTTTTCACTTAATAGTCTTAGCATTCATTGACAATCCTTGCCTGAATCAGTTATTTTGTTAGGAGAAGTAAATGCTGAGTTTTAGAATTCTATCATTATTCCTACATTTATTAGCTCAAAATATGCTGTAAACAGTTCCTCTATAAACTGGAGCAGTTCGGTTAGCTGCTTCTCTAAGCTAAATTTCCTATGTTCTCAAAGTAGTTTCTCTATAACATCATTTTTTTTGGCCCTCCCTACCTGCCCCCACATAATATTTTAATACCTCTTGATGTTCTAGTTTACCCTTTTGAGTATGTCCTTGTCTCTCTTATGACTCTGTAACTCTTTATTTCTATTGAAAGCCTTTTCTCCTGAAGCTTTGTATTATGACTATACTTATATTTCAAAAGGAGGGAAGTAGATGTCTCAATATTAAATTCCATATGGGAAGTTTAACATGTGTGTTGGCATATTTAGGACAAGGATGAAGCTATCCTGGTCAAGAACTTTGAGAGAGACAACATTTTTCACTCTGAAGGACCAAAAGATGGACAGAAAATTTGGGATAAATGTCAACAAGATTTGATCCATAAGGAAAAACAATTACCTGAGTTAGACAGACCTCCATATTCATTCAGCTGGGAAACTAAAACTCTGCCATCCCTCTATCAGAAATTCCTCAGTCAGTTGTCTACTCTTCCCAGCAACAGTGTTGAAGCCATACCAGCCACAGAGGAAGGTGTGAAAGAGAGCATTCAGGAGACTGGTGCAAATGAGCAATCTTGGAGGTCCGTAAGTGTATTGACAGATGAGTTACTCTTTCAAGTTAGTTTTAAGATGTGGGTTTTGATGTTAGCCAATTTAGTAAACTCTGTGGCTCTGAGTTTATTTTTATTACTACAGTGATAAAAGGGAAGAGGATGTCCATTATCACAGTAGAGGTAGTATAGTGTGTTTGTTAAGAGCCAAGAGGCCTGGTATGAATCCCAGCTCTGCCATTAGCAACTGTGTCCTGTTGGGCAGGTTACTTATGCTCTCTGTGCCTCAGTTTCATTTGTAAATTTTGGCAGGAGTGGGGGTAGGGTTGGGGTAGGTTTAGTTCCTGTCCCACAGAATGGTTGTAAGGATTAAATGGATTAATACATGATAAATGCTTCATTTCAGTAAGCTCAATGAATGCTAGCTTAAAAATAGTGGTGTGGTGAGGATAATGTTTCCATCATGATCAAACACTGGTCAGTTCAGTCGGTGCAGTAAAATAAATTATCAAGTCAGTCATTTGTTTGAATTTACTGGTCAAGTCTATCGAAAGATTGATCCAGCAAGTTTAAGTGGATATATCTCCTTGTAATGTCCAAATCATTTTAGTAAAATTTCATGACTCTTCACCCTAAAATTCATATGAAAATAGGTATTGCTTAAATTCAATGTGTTAGTAAAACCTACTACACAGTAGTCTGTTTATTGTGCAGTTACAAATTTTTTACACTCTGCTCTCTTAAAATTCATTATACAGTTTTATTTCTCAGTACTCACTAAAATGTCTTATTTTTATATATCAAACCTTTCTGTTTCTTTTTTAAAAACTAACTTATACATGTGAAATCTTCTTAAATGTCTTCCCCATTCATCTATTTTAGTAACTTAATGTTACTACAATGTCAATATAAGTAGAACTTGCAAATAGTTTTGAAAAATACAAATCATGGACCATCAGGATGTTTTATCTATTTTTTTTCCCTGCAGAGAGCTGAAGGCCTCCAGCAGGAAGTTCAGATGCTCACTAAGCAATTGGAGAAGCAGTATCATCACTGTGAAGAAACTGCGGGAGAATCATCTGACACTGAGGAAAAGTATAAGGAACAAAAAAGACCCTTGAAACGTCTGGAAGGAAAAATTGCTATTAATGATCTTTTTCCAGGGAGATTAGACTTGGACACGAACAAAGTAAGAATTTCCTGAAGTATGAGGCATCTCTTTGACAATGAAAATGATCATCTTTTATTATACTATCTAATGTTCAAAGCTGTTAATGCTATTTGTACTTTTCTTTTTTTTTTTTTTTTTTTTTTTTCAGTATGCGGGCCTCTCACTGTTGTGGCCTCTCCCTCTGCGGAGCACAGGCTCTGGATGCGCAGGCTCAGCGGCCATGGCTCACGGGCCCAGCCGCTCTGCGGCATGTGGGATCTTCCCGGACCGGGGCACGAACCCGTGTACCCTGCATCGGCAGGCGGACTCTCAACCACTGCGCCACCAGGAAGCCCTGTACTTTTCTTAATATTAGGAAAGGGAGGAAAATTTGCTACAAACTTTTGAACATTCTGATTGTATCAAAAAGCCTTTCCTTACTCCATATCTCCCATTTCTCTACATATTTGATATTTATTGTAAGCATTGTTAACATATTTCTTAATTTACTTTTAAAAGAGGATTAGAGGGAAAGGAGCTCAAAGGAATGACTCTCTAAAGGGGGAATTTCAGGTGTACTGTGTCAGCTAGATATGATGGGAATTGGAAAGGGGCTGTTGGTGAAATTCCTCAATAATTACCTTGTAGACAATTTCCTTCTCTGTTTTCTGCTTCTCTGCATCTATAAGGAAAAGGTCAATCCTAAAAGTGGAATGGGAATAGGTAGGATGATTTTCAGGAGATTTTGATTCTGTTTCACTACCTCTTCACAGAATTGCTTGTCATACCCATACCTATATTATACTATTTCTATAATTACTGTGCCCCAAAACATAAACTTACTCACTCACTACTCACTCATTTAGCTTCTTATTCCATTCATTCATTCATTGATCCAATATATTTTGATCACTGAGGTTTTTTTTTACTATAGAACATTAAAAACATTTTTTTAAATTTTATTTTTGGCTGCATTGGGTCTTCGTTGTTGCACATGGGCTGTCTCTAGTTGCAGTGAGCAGGTCTTCGTTGTGGTGCGCGGGCTTCTCATTGTGGTGTCTTCTCTTGTTGCGGAGAACGGGATCTAGGCGCACAGGCTTCAGTAGTTGTGGCACATGGGCTCAGTAGTTGTGTCTCTCAGGCCCTAGAGTGGAGGCTCAGTAGTTGTGGCGCACAGGCTTAGTTGCTTCGTGGCATGTGGGATCTTCCTGGATCAGGGATCGAACCCGTGTCCCCTGCATTGGCAGGCGGATTCTTAACCACTGCACCACCAGGGAAATCCTGATCACTCGGTTTTTAAAAATTTCCAGCACCTGGTGAAGTGGTATCAACAATGTACTCCACAGAGTCCAAATATGAATCCAGCTTCTACCTCTGCTCTTGAATCTGTAATTGATGATGGTTCATTTCCATGCAAATTTTAAAAATACTATATTAAATTTTAAGAATATACAAATAGCGTGTGCTTTCCGCAACCCTTGAAACCATGTTTAAAGGTTGAAGGAAACAATAATAATCTTCTCTAACCCCCTTTCTTCCCATTTCATGTTGGTAACCAATGTGTCTATATCTTTTACAACTATTGCAATGATTATGGAAATATATGAATATATATATGTAGGTGTTGGTATTTTTACAAAACTGGGACTGTACCAGTCAAAATACTCTTCTTACTTGCTAAGTAGTAGGTACCTCATGGTCTTTCCTTAGGTCAAAAGATATAGATTTAACTTATTCCCTTAACAGCTGTACAGTATTCCATACTGTGTATATAACTTATTTAGTCAACCAATTCCCTATTAAGAATTATTGATGGTCCTTCTCTTATTTCCACTTTTTATGCCACTACAAATAATGCTGAAATAAGTATGTTTATACATATATCTTTCCACACTGGTGCTTCCTCCCCCTATGAGATTGAGTTCTAAATGTGGAAATATAGGATCACAGTGTATGAGTATTTTCTTTTTAAATTTTTTTCTTTGGCTGTGCCGCACGGCTTGTGGGATTTTAGTTCCCCAACCAGGTATCGAACCCGGAGCCCCGGCAGTGAGAGCTTTGAGTCCTAACCACTGGATTGCCAGGGAATATCCTGAGTACTTTAAAGTTTAATAGCCATTGCCAGAACACTACCTTGCAAAAGGCAGGAGTTCACTTTCCAAATAGCAATACATGAGTGTTTCCTCCTCACATCCTAGCCAGCATTGGATGCTGTCATCCTTTTAGAGTGTGTGTTTGTGCGAGTTAGGTTAAAATGGTACAGTTTTTACATTTACCTTACTACTAGTAAGGTTGAGTAACTTTCTTTTTTAATGCTGTTGACCACTTGGATTCCCTTGCATCCCCACTTCTCACAATTGGACCTCAGATACAGAAGGTTGAGTTAATCAAAGTCCATGGTTTTTAATGCATTAATTTGGGCCACGGAAGGTTTCTCTCTTATTTATTTATTATTTCCTTGGATCTTGTCCATTGCCTCCCTAAAAGGAAGTCAATCTAATATGTTTAATGTGTATTTCTTTGTTTATATGTGTTTCTTTAAATGTAATTTTTGTGCATGTACTTTAAATTTGCATAAGTGGTATTGTGTTAAAAATCTCATTCTATTACTCAGCACTGTATTTTTAAGAGCCACTTAAGATTGCTATTTGTTCATCTAATTCATTGCTTCTGTCTACTGCATGGAGTACTACAGTGCTCATATCTGCCATGGCTTTAATTTTTTATTTTTATTTATTTATTTATTTTACCTGTCTCTTCCTCTAGTGGTAAATAGCCTCGTTACCTCTATTTTTATGCTACCACAAACAACATCACTGTTAGCATCCATAAGTCCCCTTTATGGACCCAAGAGAGAATTGCTTAGGGGTGTTAAGTCAGGATTGGAATTGGTGGCTCACAGTGTATACATACACTTAATATGACTAAGTACTGCCAGTCAGCTCTCACAAAACAATAAATCGTCCCACCAGAGATACAGGAGGGTTTTTGAATCTCCACATTCTTGTCATTTCTTGACACTAGCAGCTTCCTAACTTTTGCCATTCCATCAGGTATAAAATGATTGTTAATTTAATTTGCATTTCTCTAATCATTAATGAGTTTCACATTTCCTTAATGCTTTTCATCTTTTGGCTTTTTAGTTAGTCTCTGCCTGTTTGTTTCCTTTACCCATCTTCTTATTTGGGTTCCTGTCTTGTTCTTGTTGATTTCCAGAATGGTATACACATCTTCCTTTCCCTGTTCAGGTTCTAACACTCCATGACAGGTCACCTCTCCATATGTGATCAGGCTCTGAGTCTCTCTGCAGGGCAGCCCTCTTCTGCAGACACTTTTGTCACCTTGCTTGGGCTCTGTAGGCCTGCTATGAGCCTCAGCATTTCCCTTCTCATTCTGTGCAGATGCCTATGGCTTTAGGACTGAATTGTTTAGAAGGGGAAAGGAAGGAAAGGAAGAAGAATAGGAGGAAGAAAAATAAGAGCAACTGGTTTATGGTTAACCTTTTGAATATTCTGATAAATGCACTCGTTTAAACCATAATTTTTCTGTCAAGAACTACTTTTGCTTTGTTCCACAAATATTGACATGTACTGTTTCCCTTATCTTTTATTTTAAATATAGCAATACATTTTTATGTTTCCAAATGTATAGGATTTTTTTTGTTGTTGTTGTTAAGAGAGTTGTTGTTGTTTTTTTTTTTTTTGGCTTCATTGGGTCTTCTTTGCCATGCGCGGGCTTTCTCTAGTTGCGGCGAGCAGGGGCCACTCCTCACTGTGGCACGCGGGCCTCTCACTGCAGCGGCTTCCCTTGTTGTGGAGCACAGGCTCTAGGCGCACAGGCCTCAGCAGTTGCCACACGCGGGCGTAGTAGTTGTGGCTTCCCGGCTCTAGAGCTCAGGCTCAGCAGTTGTGGCGCATGGGCTCAGTTGCTCCGTGGCATGTGGGATCCTCCCAGACCAGGGCTCGAACCCGTGTCACCTGAGTTGGCAGGCAGATTCCTAACCACTGCACAACCAGGGAAGCCCCACAGGATTTTTTTTTTAATTTGTATTTTATTACAACATGGTAGAAGTATGATATGATCCCTGGGAATTTATTGAGGCTTCCTACATGGCCAGTGATTGGTCGGTTTTGGTAGCTGTGCCATGTGTGCTTATAAAGAATGTGTTCTCTCTTGGTTGGGTATAAAGCACTATAAATAGCTAATGCTCAAGCATATTATTCGTATGGTTCCTGTACCTCTGATTATTTTTGTTTACTTGATTCTGGAAAAGATATGCTACATTCTTCAAGTTTTTTTTTTTTTTTTTTTTTTTTTTTTTTTTTTTTTGCGGTACAGGGGCCTCTCACTGTTGTGACCTCTCCAGTTGCGGAGCACAGGCTCCGGACGCGCAGGCTCAGCAGCCATGGCTCATGGGCCTAGCCGCTTTGCGGCATATGGGATCTTCCCGGACCAGGGCACGAACCCGTGTCCCCTGCATCGGCAGGTGGATTCTTAACCACTGCATCACCAGGGAAGCCCCAGGTATAATTTTTGATTCATCCGTTTGTCTGTGCTGTTCTATCAGTTTTTATTTTGTAGGTTACTGGAGCATATGCGCTTAACGATGATTTTGCTATCCTGTTCTTTTAAGCACTATAAAACATTCTCTTATTTGTCCTTTATAAAATATTGCCTTAAATTCTGTTTTCAGAAATTATGATTACTAATGCAATTTTGGAGGGGTTCATGGTTGCATGATATATCTTTTATTTGGTTTCTTTTACTTGGTCCTAATTTTTTAGACAACTACCAAATTTGACCAATGTGTTTGATTACTCTTAGCTGCATATTTCTTGAAGCCTCCTCCTGGATTTTTCTCCTCATTTGAGTATTTCCACAAGAGAGTTTTAAAAAATTGGATCTTTGTGTGGCAAACTTTCTGACACTACATGTGCCTGATAACACTTTTAGTATGCCCTCATATTTGAATGACAATTTGGCTGGATATAAACTTCTAGGTTCAAAGTTCCTTCATTAAATTCTTTAAAATTATCTCCTTGCATCCTCTGTTACTGTTGAAAAGTCTAACAACAATGTGATTCTTATTCCTTTGTAGGTGATCTGTTATTTCTCTCAGAAAACCTTAAAATTTTCTCATTTGCTTTAATGTTCTTAAATTTCACTATAATGTGCTTAGGTATATTGTTTTACCTTATCTCTCTTACTTGGCACTCCATGAATTTTAAAATCTAAGTCTTTCATCTGTCAATTTTACCATTATTTATTTAAACATTTTCCTCTGTTTATTTTCTTTTGATTTCTTTCTTTTGTTTTTTTTTTGTTTTTACTTTTCTTCTTTTTCTACTCTTTCTCCTTCTGTGACTCTTAACAGAACGTTGGCAATTCTAATTCTATCCTTCATTTCTTTGCATGATGGTTAATTTTATGTGTCAACTTGACCAAGCTATGGTGCCCTGATGCTTGATCAAACATCAGTCTAGATGTTGCATGTTAGATGTGATTAACATAACAAGAAGGCTTTGAGTGAAGCAGATTACTCTCCATAATGTGAGTGAGCCTCATCCAAGCAGTTGAAGCCCTTAAGAGAAAAGACTGAGGTCCCCTGAGGAGGAGGAACTCTACCTCTAGATTGCCTTCAGACTTGAGCTGCAACATCAGCTGTTCCCTGGGCCTCCAACCTGCCAGCCTGCCCTGAAGATTTTGGACTTGTCAGACCCCACAGTTGTGTTAGCCAAATCTTTCTCTCTTTATACAGACACACAAACACACACACACCCCTATTGATACTGCCTTTCTTGCCACCTTCTCAGAGAGTTTCTCAGTCTGATTTTCTAACTCACTCAATTTGTTCTCAGCTTTATCCATCCTATTTATCTCTATTGTGTTGTTCATTTCAGCTATTATATTTGTCATGTCTAATATTACTATTTGGTTGTTTTTACTTTATAATTTCTTGACCTGTCGTTGTAAAGGTACCCTTTGGTAAAGGTAATGTTATAATTTTTACATTAAACTGAAAGTGATCAGGAAAAACACGGCCTTGTCCTAAGTTTCAGATAGTGGCAAAAGAAGAATTAGCTCCATAGAATGCATTTAAAGGAACAACAGAGGACAAAAATAAAGTAGGTTAATGATTACACTGTATGAGTTGAATGTTCAATATAAATTTTATACCTGTCAAAGTAGCAATTTGTAAATATTTTTTGTAGTTTACTCAGTTGGCTTTGTAATGATATGATTTTTGAAAATTGATAATTTTTGATAATTTGGTACATGTCCTCTTTCCCTTTAGCAGATCTTATTTTATGTACTGTAATAGGATTTTATAATGTTCTTTCATGTAAGTCCTATAAAAGTCCTTCACGTAATTTTTTCTTGTAAAATTTACTCCTAGGTCTCTTATAGATTTCCTGCCCATTATGAGTGGCATATTTTCCCTATTTCTATTTGAAATGATTATTACTAATATAGATAAAAGCCTTTGATATGTTTATCTCTTTCAAAATTATCTACCACCTTACTGAATTTACTTATTAAGTCCAATAGTTTTCTTTACTAGAGTTCTTGGATTTTCTGGACACAGTTGAATATTATATTGTTTTCTAGGAAACAATGTATTTCTTTTAGGTTTTCAACTTATTGCCACTGAATTACAAAGTAGTGTTTAGAATTATTTTCATCTTTTCTATATATATGCATTCTGTATGTTTCTCCTTTCTAATATTTTACTTTCTCTCTTTCTTCCTTAACCAGGCTTACCTGGGGCATCTATTTTATCTTTCCAGAGAGCTAATGGTTCTTTTTCCTATACATTTTACCAGTTTATTTTTTATGTATAAGTAATGAAAATATATGGTATCTGTATTAAATCTACACCCCTAATTTCTCTTTTTCTTTATGTAAATATGCTTTTTTTTGGTCCCTTGTTTTAAATCATAAAAGCAGCAAAGGCTATAAATATTCCTCTGTGGCTTGTCCAATAAATTTTAATAAGAAGTGTCCTTTTAGTATGTTTTATATGTTTATAATTTTACTATTGGTTTCCCTTTCTTCTTTGAGCTGAAGTTATTTAAGAGATTTTTTTTTACCTTTTACACTTATATGTATATATTATACATATGCACATTTAAAAAAAATTAAATATACCAAGAGTCTTCTATTGAAAAGCAGCAGCCCACTTCTGTACCTCCACCTATCCTATTTCCCAGAGGGAACTACTTTTAACCCCTTTAGCTGTTGCTTCTGGTAATAAATTCCATTTTTAAAATAATTTGCTTATATTGCTATATCTTGAGTTATTTATTTTAGACATTATCTGTTGACTTCCTATTATATGACAGATGAAGGTTTACCTTTTTCCCAACTCCCCCTCCATATTCCCAGTATTGTTATATCAATATTTTTAGCTAGGGCTTCCCTGGTGGCGCAGTGGTTGAGAGTCCGCCTGCCGATGCAGGGGACATGGGTTCGTGCCCCGGTCCGGGAAGATCCCACATGCCGCAGAGCAGCTGGGCCCGTGAGCCATGGCCACTGAGCCTGGTGTCCGGAGCCTGTGCTCCGCAATGGGAGAGGCCACAACAGTGAGAGGCCCGCGTACAGCAAAAAAAAAAAAAAAAAAAAAAAAAAAAAAAAAAATTTTTAGCTAAATCCATAATCAGCATTTACTTCACTATGACACTAAATAATGTTTACAAAATGCCAAGTATTATACTCTTGTGACCTTTCCTTTCTTGTAGTGCATGTTATTTTTCCTAGAGTTAATACTTTTCTTGTGTTTTCATATGTATAATTTTCAACATTCACTTATTAATTTTTTCCCCCAATACTGCATCGGATGATCTTCTAATCTATAAAAATCTCCCATTCTTTCTCATCCAAAGTCCTTAATTCTCTTGTGTCGGTCTGGACTGTTTGCTCTGTTGGCCTGGGCACAACTATAATCCTGTGACTTTTCTTCTCCAATCTCCTGGTTAGGTTGCACTGTTTCATGAATCTCTTATCTTCCTCTCTTTTGGTTTACTTTCTTATTTTGCTAGGGTATATCCTCTAATAGATTCCTAAGAAATGGTGTCTTGGAGAGAAAAAAATTTTGGAATCCTTGCATAAATGACATTTTTTTTTAAACTTCAGGCTCAGTTGATAGTTGAATTTAACCTTTATTTTCACACAGATTTGAAGGCATTACTCCATTGCCTTCTAATTTCCAGTGTGTTATTGAGAAAAATGGTGCCATTCTCATTTGTGTTCCTTAATATGTTACTTGTTTTATTTCTTTTAATGGATTAAGACATTTGTAATAACATTTTAAATAACTTTTTTCTCTTAATAAAATTAATTTATGGACATTCGTTCTGTATATATCACCTTCCTAATACTATGTATTTTCACTTTCTCTTCCTTCTTTAACCAGTCTTGCCTGGAGTATCTGTTTTCTTTTTTGAAAGAACTAATGGTTCTTTTCAATATATTTTACTAATTTTTAGTTTGTATATAATGAAAATATGTGGTATCTTTATTAAATCTACACCTCTTCTCTCTCTCTCTCTTTTTCTGGTAGTAACTTTATAAAGTACAAAATAGTAGAAAGAATACAATTAAAACAACCAGTATTTCTACCACTTTGAGATAACCAGTGTTAACATATAGGTATGTCTTCCTATGATTATTTTCTAAGAATATTTTTTTTTTTTTTTTTGCTGTACGCGGGCCTCTCACCGCTGTGGCCTCTCCCGTTGCGGAGCACAGGCTCCGGACACACAGGCTCCGCGGCCATGGCTCGCGGGCCCAGCCGCTCCGCGGCATGTGGGATCTTCCGGGATCGGGGCACGAACCCGTGTCCCCTGCATCGGCAGGCGGACTCTCAACCACTGCGCCACCAGGGAAGCCCAAGAATATTTTAACATAATTGAGATAGCATATTTTTTCTTCATCCTGCTTCTGTCATTTAACTATATCATTAGTACTTTCTCTTCGTAAATAGTTTTGAAAACTTTATTTATAATGAATGTATAATCAATCACATGTAATTTATTTAACTATTTTTTGACATTTGCATTGTTTTTATTTCTTCATGTTATGAATAATGTTGTATAGAATATCTTTGTGCTTGAGTCTTTATCTAAATTTTTTTTTTTTTTAAAGGACATGAGATTCAACTTTTCTTTTTATTTATTTATTTTTGGTGGTACGTGGGCCTCTCACTGTTGTGGTCTCTCCCGTTGCAGAGCACAGGCTCCGGACACGCAGGCTCAGCGGCCATGGCTCACGGGCCCAGCTGCTCCGCAGCATGTGGGATCTTCCCAGACCGGGGCACGAACCCATGTTCCCTGCATCAGCAGGCAGACTCTCAACAACTATGCCACCAGGGAAGCCCCTAAATATTTTATTATTTCCTTATAATACATTCTTAGAAAAGTTGAACTAATCTCTACTATCACCTGGTGTTTATAACATTGTCTACTTAACTGTACCCTTGTTAGCCTTAAGCCATCACTTTTACTGTCATATTTTATTTTCTGGATTATTTTAATAATGCATATTTATGGTGAAAACTATTCTACTTATGTAAGAATTAAGTCTAAAATTTGTCAGTCTAGAGTAGATCTGGTATGCTAGTGTAGAACACCATCTTAAAGCGTAACTTCTTTATTCTAATACTGTTGATTTCTGTAAAGGAAAACTCCCAGACTAAGATTTCCCAGATGGAGCATGGCAAAACATTCAAGCAGCTAGAGAAAGACAACAAGCAAGAAACATTACTGATTATTCAGCAGAATTTGAAGGTTGTTACAACTCAAAGATTAGAGGAGAAAATTCATAAACTTCAGAAACAGCTCAGTGACTTGAAATTGTCAAATAAAAATATGAAAACTCAACTGACAAGAGTAAATGCCCTTAAAGTAAGTAAAAGAAATGAGGCTTTCAAAAATTCACTTAAGCTTTGGTCTGTTTCTACTTTTGCTGCATGTTTCTCATTGAACTTTAAAATTTAACATTAAAATTATTTTACATACATATAAAATAATATATATATAATATTAAAGCATATAGAATAATAAAATTAGATGCTGCAAATCTACCACTCATGTTAAGAAACAGAGTATTATCAATCCCACTGAAGCCCCCAGGTATCCTCCTCGAAGGTAACTGGTATTCTAAATGTTAGGTATCTAGATCCCTTGCTTTTTGTTTCAGTCATACTTTTGTCTTTCTTATTGGGTTAATGGTTAAAAGTTTTAGTGATTTTGGGGGGGATGCTCTTTGGATCTTCTCTATACCAAGCTTCAGTTGTAGTATTTCAAACATACATTTTATGCCTGAAACCAAATATACACTAGATACTTACTAATCAACTGTTTTTTTGCCAGTTGATTAACAAGAATATTTCTTTTATTGCAATTATTTTCTCTATTTCTGTGTTTGATTAGCACAGACTGTAAGACTTTTGAGGACATGGAACATGTGTTAAACCTCTTTAAATCCCAAGTGCCTAGTTTATAAAAGTGCTCAGTTAACTGTTGGTTATTGATGAGCATCATGGTGGAGAAATGTCCTCTTAATTCATAAATTGTGGAATTTTCTTTCTTTTCCATTATCTAGCTCTTCCAAAAAAAAAAAGAAAGGAAGAAAAGAGAAAATGAAGAAAAAAAAAGCATGAGTTATTATGTATCACACCTGTTATTTAGAGGAGTTTTAATCACAGTCATCTCCCTTTCCCCCAACCTTATACCCTCACAGGACAAAACACTTGAGAAGCTCAGGCAATCTTTAACAAAAGTTGAAGTAATGAAAGGGAAGGCAGTTATGGAAACAGACTTGAAAACTACAGTAGACTCTGCTGAACAAGACGCAAGGTGGGACAAAGAGAGGGCCCATCAAATGTTAGAAACTGTCACTCCTGAGCTCTGCACAGAAAAGAGCACACTTGAAGAAGTACTGGGACAACAAGAAGAGGTTTTTTTTTCTTTTTTAATTACTATATTAAGATTATTTAAGTTGAAGTGATAAACACCCACCTCAATTTAGACTGTACCTTAGACAAAAGAGAATTGATTGGCTTGTGGAATCAAAGGCAGTTAAACAACCGGAGCTCTGAGAAGGCATGGATGCACCTGGGCCACAGATTAGCACCTGGAATCTTCAATATAAGGCCTTTCTCACATTCTTCTTGGCAGCTCTCTGTCAACTTGTCTGTCTGACTGACAGCCACAGAGTTTTACCGTTAGATTTTCTGTGACAGGAGAGAGAATCCCAAGAAAGGGTCTTACAAGCCCAGCTTAGGTCAAATGCCTATCCTTAGTGAATTCACAGTGGCAAGGGATGGGATATATAATTATCATAGCTTAGGTTTGTGTACACATCCTCTGACTAACAAAAGACAAGGAGGGTAGGGATGAGAGAAAATGAAAGTTCAGGGGAAACCATTTTTGGGGGGCTGGATCACTTTCTTAATTCATAAATTGTGGAATTTTCTTTCTTTTCCATTATCTAGCTCTTCCAAAAAAAAAAAAAAAGAAAGGAAGAAAAAAGAAAAAGAAGAAAAAAAAAGCATGAGTTATTATGTATCACGCCTGTTAGTGATACATAATAGTGTATTATGTATAATAGTGCTTCTAAACTTGCTTAGATTCTCACTAGATTTATAAAGCAGATATTTTAAGAGAGTTTTCTAAAGCCTAAATGATAATTTGGGGCTATTGTGGGATTACATGTCACACCTCCATACATGTTTCTTAAGAAACATGAAACTTCAACGAATTTCCTTAAGAGATTCTTAAAACCAAAAGTCATGATATTACCATTTTCTTTTTTTTCTCTTTTTTAACTTCTGCATATTCATTTTCTTAATTGTTTTTATTCTCTCAGTGTCCCTCCCTTATTATATTTTCATTCTGATCTCTTCTTTGGGCATTCTGTAGTTTACTCTTCATTTCTGAGATGTCTTGTTCTTGTTTGTGTTTAATAATCACATCTTTCTTATCCATTAGGCATCTAGATATTTTTTTTGTCCATTTCTATTCCAAATTATTGCTTTTTTTTTTGGCTGCAGCAGCATGCTGGATCTTAGTTCCCCAACCAAGGATCGAACCCCTGTCCCCTGCAGTGGAAGTGCAGAGTCTTAACCACTAGACAGCCAGGGAAGTCCCTCCAAATTATTGCATTTCTGATCAAAAGGTGTTTTTTCCCCATGTCTGCAAATCCTTGTTTAATTGATATTTAATTCATATCAGGTGTTGTCAAACATGTTGCCTCTGCTTCATGGTGGTTTTTCTGGGGGGAGTATTTTCACCACCTGAACAGTTTGGATGATACTGATTTTCTGTTTTCTTCTCATAACAATTTAAAATGGATATTTGCCATTTATCTATTCACTTTAAAATCCCTTTGATTGCCCTGCCCTCTCAATTTCAGGTGTTTCTACCTCAGGGTACTTAGGGGGCAGGGTACACTTACTAGGCTTCTTAACTCAGTACCACCCTCTTCTGTTGACATGGTGAGTGCAGTTGCTAAAGTTTACTTAGGAAGTAAAGCCTTTTATTTTGGGGTGGGGGTTTATGTGATATGTTTTTGCAGTACTCTCTTGTTTATATAGGTCCCTTAATCTCCAGTGCTTGCTTTTTTTCTTTTCCCTTGTCACGAAGCCTCTAGGGAACACCTCACCCTTCCAAGTAACTCCCTCTCTGCTCAGAAACCTTGCCCTCTAGATCGGCCATTTCTGTCTCACATGCTTCTAAGCCCCTTTCTTTTCCTTCCCCAGTTGCCAGTATTCTGATTCATCAGGTCTCAGACTTGTTCTTCGTATTTCCCCCTTTATGAACTGTCCCTTTTCCGGGACACCAGAGGAAACTAACTGCATACTCCAGCGTGGGCTCTGGAGCTGCCTCTGTTGGTTTAGAATATTTATTTCCCCACTTATATGAAAACTGAAGTCTGTGGTATTCTTTACTTGCGCTTTAGCCATGATTTATGGAGAGTTTTATCTGCTCTCCTTGTTGATCACTATAGTTTTTAGAGAATGGGTGGAGAGATATGTATTTAGGGGATGGCTATTACCTACAGCAAATCAGAAGTCCAAAAAATAATTACCTAATGGATGAAAAACAAGCAGCAATAAAATTAGGTTTAGTCTATAAGATTGTAAAAATAAAAACAAATCTGAAAATGCAAAGGTAATTTTAGATTTCTTGTACTTCTTTTTGCTTAAAAATACATTTGAACGTAGAATAATGTATACTTCATAAATAAATGTTTAATAAAACTAAATTTCTAATAACAATTTCATTGTACATAGTCAAGTAGGTGAGCAAAACTAATGACATGTCTTGATTTTTGTGGTTCTTTGTAGCTTGTTGACTTTCGAGAAACTATTATGAAGATGTTGGGATTTAACATGAAAACAGCAGACAAGAAAATCGTCAATCACCTAAGGCTTATTATACAAGTATATGAAGCATCTGACAAATCAAAGATTGCTTCTGCGTGTGAGACTGGATAGGATAACGAATAAAGAATTTCTGCCAACCAGAACTCAGCAGACATGGACATTTTCTCCAGCATCTTGAATATGGCTACGTTATGAATAAAACACATTTGAAACTTTTCACTTAAATCTCCTCTCTCCTTTGATATTTGGCAATTAACTTTTCTTTGTTGTAATCTTGCTTTGTACATTTATTTGTGGTCTAGTCTTGTTAATTGTAATATATAGTATCTAATTATATTTATTAACTGTATTTTAAGCAGGATATTAATCAAAACTTGTTCTTAGTTGGAATATTTATATCTATAGTTAATGGCCTGTTTCTAGAATGAGTGGTTTTTTGGGTATACCCCCTTATGAATCTAGGTAAAGTTATATTCTATAATTTGAATCTATCTTATCTATTTGATTAACTGAGAGTTTGAAAATCAGGTATGAAATGTTGAAGGGTAGAAAAGTCATTAAGAATTCTTAAAAATGTGCAATAGACTATATTGTGTTTTTAATTTTCTTAGTATTTAATAGTGTCTGCCAGTTTTCCTAGATGTAGGCCGATATATGTTAATGGACTGTTTTTAAATATATAATCTCTAATTTTTTTCATTTAGAATAGGAAACTGCTCATCTTCCAAAGTAGTTTTAGATTTATCCAAGATGTCCTCTGTAGGAACAGGTCAGAATCTAAACAGGCCAGAGTGGACACTCAGTGCATGCTGTGGTCATTTGAAAAGGACTCCTGTGGGGCTTAGTTTTAGAGGGATCTTCATGGTGGAAGGTGTGAAGTTACACTGGACCTTATAAAAGTAACACTTTGGAAGAAAATGGTTATCTTGAATACTCATTCAAGGAAAAGATGAGAACAACTTCTAAAATGACAGCCATGGGTCTCAAATGTGTGCCAAGGCACTCTGGAGCTCAGCATGCCATGGAGTATTTCAAATTTTAAAGGGAAACAGTGACATTTGACACTAGTCAGGAAAGTGCTTGAACTGTTAGCTCCTACTAGTTTATAGTTTGAACACTGGCTCACTCTTCATTCCTTTTGATGACATATATATATACATATATATATACATATATATATATATATTTAACATCTTTATTGGAGTATAATTGCTTTACAATGTTGTGTTAGGTTCTGCTGTATAACAAAGTGAATCAGCTATAAATATACATATATCCCCATATCCCCTCCCTCTTGTGTCTCCCTCCCTCCTACCCTCCCTATCCCACCCCTCTAGGTGGTCACAAAGCACCAAGCTGATCTCCCTGTGCTATGCGGCTGCTTCCCACTAGCTATCTGTTTTACATTTGGTAGTGTATATATGTCCATGCCACTCTCTCACTTCATCCCAGCTTACCCTTCCCCCTCCCCGTGTCCTCAAGTCCATTCTCTACATCTGCGTCTTTATTCCTGTCCTGCCTAGGTTCTTCATAACCTTTTTTTGTTTTTTTAGATTCCATATATATGTGTTAGCATACGGTACTTGTTTTTCTCTTTCTGACTTACTTCGCTCTGTGTGACAGACTCTAAGTCCATCCACCTCACTACAAATAACTCAATTTCGTTTCTTTTTGGATGACATATTTTTAATGAAAACTGCCCAGGGCTTCTTAGGACTTTTGAATTTCTTGCCAAGGGGGGCCCAGCAGTTGGTGGTATCACTACCAAGTAAGTTGACTCCAGGATCCCTGGATGCAATGTAAGAAGTTCACTTACCTTTCTTCTGAAGAATATCCTTGAGGAAATGAAGGGACACCCTGTTCAGAGTCTCCACCTGCAGCCCAACCTCTAAGAAAACCACCTTCTTGTTCAGGATTCCCCCAGGGTCATGGCCCAAGGGTCAGCTGCCTGCTGCAGCCTCAGCACAAAGAGCTGGAAGGATTGCACAACTCAACAAGCCAGGCTAGCTGTTTCCCCACTTCTCCAACTCCTTCTTTCTGAGGAATTGCAAGTACTATCAGCTCTTGGGGTCAAGTTCTCCATGAAGGTGAACGTGTCAAGATGCGGCAGTGTCTCAAGGAGCCACTTCATAAGCATGTTAAAGAAAAATCTTCTGCAAGTACAGAGTCCTTAGTCTTAATGCTCCTTTATGAATTGTATTCGTAGAAACTGATTGTTCAACGAGTTAACTGTAAAAGATTAGCTATGTTAACTCTGAGCAGACAAGGGAGAGGAACCCTTCCACTACCTGGAACAAATCTTTTCTAGAACTGCTTTTATCTTGTGGCCAAGTCGCTGCCACTCTGTTCTTCAATGATGAGAAATGAATTTAGATTTAAGGATTTAGACAAATAGTTCTCAACCTTCAAGATGCAGCAGAATCACCTAATTTAAAAAACCACTTTTTTTCCTGGGCTTATCCAGAGATTCCAGTTCAGTGAGTGTGGTGTGAGGGTAAAGTATGGACATTTTTTCCAAAGCTCTCAAAGTGTATGAATTGATAAAATTACTTTGGAAAAGTTTGGCAGTGTTATCAGTTTCCTGCTGCTGTAACAAATTATCACAAACTTTGTGGCTGAAACAAGTATTTATTATCCTACATTTCTGGAGGTCTCAGAGCTAAGTTCCTTCTGGGGAGGGGAGAATCCATTTCCTTGTCTTTTCCATCTTCTAGAAGATGCCCACTTTCTTGGCTCATTGTCTCCTTCGTCCATCTTCAAAGCCAGGGTCATGAAGTCCTCCCAGTCTTTTTCATACGACTATTTCTGTTATTCTCCCCTCCTGCCTCCCTCCTCTTTTAAGGATCCTTGTGATTACATTAGGCCCACTTGGACAATCCAAAATAATCTCCCTATTTTAAGGTCAGCTGATTAGCAACCTTAATTCTCTTTTGCCATGTAGCCCAATATACTCACAGGTTCTGGAGATTAGGACAAGCACACTTTTAGGGAGCCATTATTCTAGAAACCTCCCACAGTTCGCATCTAAAATTGAACACATGCATGCCTTATGAACCATCAACTCCACTCCTACATATATAGGTAACAGAAATATGTATATATATTCTACAAAAAGACATTTACAAAATTATTCATGGCAGCATTGTTCATAATTGCCCCAAACTGGAAACTAGCCAAATGACCAAAAGTAAACATGACAACCAGGTCCACTAGTTTAAGCATTTAGATCTCCTTCAGGTGTGGGACAGGGAGAGGTCAACTGGAATGCTGAACTTTCTTAGGGGCCGTATAAGAAACTGACCCTAGGTCCAAGACTGGGGAGACGACAATATGGAGGGCAGCAAGAGTTTGAGGAGAAATGGTAAATTTATGGAGCTCCATTTAGCATGTGTTCCACTCAGCACGGTGGAAAATAGCAATGGCATGCAAGAAAACTTTAGTTCTTGTTGAACACCTGTCTCTAACCAGCCATGTAACCCTTGATCAGGTCCTGGGCTGAACTCGAATTTTCTTAGAGGAAGTAAGGTTTGGGTTTCTGAGTTCGACTCTAGATTCCAGGCATCCCCAACTATCCTGGCAGAAACATTTTCGGGTCAGATTAATGGAGCTTGCTACCACAGAAGTACAGGAGCCCGCAGGCAGCCACCAGGTACTTTCTTGCCCGGGGACCCTTTCCTCAGCTGCAAGGCCCCTGTGTGCAGGTCTGACAGGCTGGGAACAATCCCTCCTTCCCAGTCTACCAGACTCGGAACCTCCAACTACAGACGTCTCCTTCCGCGAAACAAAGGTTATTAGGGCCCCTTCCCTACTCTGAACCTTTGCCTGCGTTCCAACACACCCTAGTGCAGCTGCAGAGGCGAACTCCACCTTCCCGTGCAGCACTCCTACTCAAGCTTCCACTGCGGACTTAGCCAAACTGGCGGAGCCACTCCCTCCGCAGACGCACGGAACCATCCATCCCTCTTCCTTACAGCCGTTCGCAAGTTTGCGCCTGCGCTCCGCTAAAGCAGGTTGCGCCTGCGCAGCCCACTGAGGCGGGAACGCGGGTAACCCTTAGCTGTAGGGCGAGTGCCGTGTGACACTGCGGACGGAAGAGGGCGAAGGAGATGCGGAGGAACTGGTGGTGACTGGCTGACGGAAATGATTGGCTGGTGGAAAGAGCCGTTCCATATCTCGCCTTCGTGTGGGCGGGGAACCAGCTGAAGAGGGAATCGGCCCTTCGGTGGCGGGGCAGTGGGCGGAGCCGAGGGGCGGTCTGGCGGGAGACAGTTTTGGCGGGCGCGGGAAGCCATCACGGGTGGAGGGCGCAGGACCTGTGCTGGAGCGTTCTGGCCCGGCTCCCGCGTGGGGAGCTTGGCGGGCGTCGGGCTGGCCGGCAGAGGGTAGAGCTGCAGAGTGTGGGGCGGCGTCCGGCGTTGTTGCTCTCCGGCTCCGTCAGACTGGTGTCAGGGCCCCTACCCCGAAACTGAATCGGAGCGACAGGGTGATAACCCCTAACAGTTTTGAAAGCCTTCTCAGGCGAATCTGATGCTCGGCCAAGGTTGAAGCCCATCCCGCGTGGTTCCCTCAGCGTCCGGGGTAACCCCAGGTTGGCCAGTGCGGGGAGGGTCGTCAGCTTTGCGAGTCTAGGCTTTGTCCAATTCCCCACTCACATCTGGGGTTAGATGCCAAGTGACCAAAGAGGGCGGACACTCCTCGTAGACGTCCACTCTGGAGAAGTGAGATTGGGCGTTTGCTTGGGTAGCGGGACTGCAGGACTGGGGAGCAGTCCTCTGGTCCTGTAAGTTGAGTCCGTTGAGTGCTGTCTGTGCTCGAGGAATTTGGCTGGTTGTTAGACGCTCAGCTTACAAATAGTTATCCCGATGCAGTTCTCTAATTTATCTGTTACTCAAGTAGCACCAAATATCTGGGTTTCTTTTACAGACCATTTCTTGGGATGGTGTAAGTCAATGGCAGAGCTCATATATTGAACTTTATTCATTTTCTGTTTTGGGGTTTTGGTAGATGGCTTTTACCTTATTCTTAAATTCTGATGATATCTTACGGGAGCCACATATATGGAATTAGAGAATCTCTAATTTTCTTATTAACAGTTTTCTTGAGATGTAATTTACATACCATGAAATTAACCTGTTTTGAGTGTACAATTCAATGATTTTTAACATATTTAAAGAGCTCTGCAACCATCACCATAATGGAATTAGGCGATTTTTTTTCCCTGGTAATTGCCTTTACAAGTCTCAAAAGATTGTCTAAGTGGACATTTTGGAAATACAACCTGAGAGCCTCTGAAAATCTACGCTCAAGTCGTGTTATACCTGAGCAGGTGAAATTAAGAGGAGAATTGAAGCAAATTTTCGTAGAAGTTGCAGGTAGTGAAACTTTTGTGTATTGTAATACCAAGTAGATAGTGACCATTCCAAGTGTCTTTGTTTTCTGAAGAATATGGCATAAACCCCATTTTACAGATGAAAAAAGACTTTGAAGTATAAGCTGCTTAAAGCTCCACATTTGTGCCTAGGCTAGGCCCCAACCTTGGATGCTTTATCTGCCTTTGCCACCTCATCGGCCTGGTTTCCAATTATATTATCTATGTATTACCTGTACAATTCATTCATTTATTGAGCAAATAATTATATAGAGTGGCCACTATGCCAACAACAACCAAAAACACTGCTCTAAGTGCTGGAGATACCATAGAGAACCAGCTAAGTTTCTACCTTCAGCTAATATTCTGATGAGGAGACAATGATCCATTGAAGAAATATATACTCTTAATTTTACATATTGAGACATGCTTTTGTTGTTGTTGTTTGGGCCGCACCACGCGTCTTGCAGGATCTTAGTTCCCGGACAAGGGACTGAACCTGGGCCCTCTGCAGTGGAAGCGCGAATCCCTAACCACCAGCCTGCCAGGGAATTCCCAAGACATGCTATTTTTAAAAAAATAGGTAAATTAAGAATGTAGGGAATGGTGATGGGAGGCAGGATCTGATTTGAGCAGAAATCTGCAAGAAGAGAGGAAGTTGGGCCATAAGAAAAAGAAAACAAGGATTTGGCTTAAGCAACTGTAAAGATGGAGTTGCCATTTACTGAGTTGAAATATATTAGGTGACACTGTGGAAGGACCAGGTTTTAGGGTTAAGATGATGAATTCAGCTTTAGATATATTTAGATGACTCTTAGTCATCCAAGTGGAGATGTGGTATTTAAATCCATGAGATTGGATGTGATCTGACCAAGGGAGTGGGTGTAGGTAGAGAGAAGACTGAGAACTGATCCCTATGACTCTTCAATGTCTAGAATTCAAGGAGATGAGGAGGAACCAGGAAGGAAGATCGAAAAGATGAGTCCATTGCGTTAGGAGGAAAACAGGTGAGGATTCAGCCTTAGAAGACAAGTGAAGAAAGTGTTTTGTAGAAGAAAGGGTAATTAACTATGTCACATGTTACATATTTATCAAATAAAATGAAGACCAAGAATGACCCATTTGTAAGAGAGATAAGTAAAATCTTTTGATGTAAATGTTCACACTAGCAGTAACTACAGAAGCTCTTTCTTCCATTTTGAGGAGGTGTACATTTTTACAACCTTTTTGAAGGGCAGTTTGATATTATCTAAAATTTAAATATGTGTTTACTTTGACCAAATAATTTCACTTCTAGGAGTTCGTCCTACAGAAATATTTATACATGTACACAAGGATATATGTATACAGGTGTTTATCACAGCATTATTTACAATTGTAAAAAAAAAGGATACAGATTTCCTTCAAGATGGATGTAGTTTTAAAGGAAAGATTAAAATGTACAGATATGAAAGATAGCTGCTATAGACTGAATTTTTTATTTTTATTTTTATTGGAGTATAGTTGATTTACAATGTTGTGTTAGTTCCAGGTGTACAGCAAAGTGAATCAGCTATACACATACATACATCCACTCTTATTTAGATTCTTTTCCCATATAGGCCATTACAGAGTATTGAGTAGAGTTTCCTGTGCTATACAGTAGGTTCTTATTAGTTATCTATTTTATATATAGTAGTATGTATATTAGACTGAATTTTGTCTGCCCCAAGTTCATATATTGAAGCCCTAACTAACCCTCAATGTGATGTTATTTGAAGGTGAACCTTTGGGAGATAATTAGGTTTAGATGATGTCATGAGAGTGGGGCCCTATGTTGGGATTATTGTTCTTAGAGGAAGAAGAAAAGAGATCTGAGTGAAGACACTGCAAGCAAAGAAGTGGGGGCTTACCAGGAACTGAGTTGACTGGTACCTTGATCTTGGACTTCCCAGTCTCCAGAACAGTGAGAAATAAATGTTTGTTGTTTAAGTCATCCAATCTATGGTATTTTGTTAGCAGCCCTCGCCTCGTTAGATGATAAAGTCAGATTTTCTAATAGAATGTATAGTATGATCTGTTATATTAATATATCCATAGGAGGCCTGTCTAATCGCACTATCAAGAGTTACTTCCTCATTTCCCTTCCCTGATCACTGTTACATTATTCTCTTCTATCTGCAGCACTTATCACTATTTAAAAGTATTTTATTAATTTTTATACTTATTTACTGTCCTTCTTGTCATAGGAGGTAAGTTCTATAAGGTTTTTGCCTCTGTCACTTTTCTTTGTATCCCCAGTGCAGGAGTATATAATTTTTAAATACATTGTTTTACGTGAAAAACCCAAACAGACAGTATTCCTATAGTGGTTTTAAAATGAGACCACAAATTCTTTGATACTCTTTCCTTCAAAGCGTGGTGGCTAATTCCCCTCCTTTTGAGTGTGGGCTGGATTTAGTACCTAGCTTCTAATGAGTAGAATATGGCAGCAGTGGAAGCATGTCTGTAGGTCATAAAAGGCATCATGACTTCCTCCTTGCTCCCTCTCTTGGATCATTCATTCTGGTAAACCAGCTGCCCTATCCTGAGGACGTATCAAACAGTGCTTTGGATAGGCCCTTGTGGCAAGAAACTGAGGCCTACTCCCAATAGCCAGGGAAGAACTGAAACATCCTGCCAACAGTCATGTGAATGAGCTACCTTAGAAGCATTTTTTTCCAGCCCCAGTCATACCTTCAGATGTTTGCATCTCCACGTGACAACTTGACAGCAATGTCACAGGAGACCCCCGAACCAGATCACTCAAGTAAGCCACTCTCAAAATCCTGTTAGATAATACATTTTTGTTATTTTAAGGCACTATGTTTTGGGGGTAGTATCGTTATCACCAATAAATAACTAATAATAATTTTTGATAAATATTATATTCTATTGTTTTAGTTAATACTTATTAGTTCTGTTCCTGAGAAAGTCAATTTCTCCCTGCCTTAGTTTTATCATATATAAAAGAAAATATAAATAGTTGGACAGTTCTTCTCTATCATCACATTAGAATTATCTGGGCAGCTTTTATAATATATATGCCTAGTCTCCATCCTAGATCAGTTAAGATCAATCAGAACTCATGGTAGGGCCCAGGCATACATATTTTTTAAACTTCTCTTTGAGATTCTAATATGTCATCTGGGTTGAGAACTTCTAGGTGATCTCTGAGCTTTCTCCTATTGATTCTGTTATGACTAATACATAATTGGGATATACTTTCACTGCTGTAAGAGCATTTCCCTGTAATTAGAGTCCCAATTTTTGAGATAACTAATCTTTGTTTTAGGAATAGACAATGGAATTATTATTTATGCTTCTTCCCTGAAGGGGTAAGTATGTATTGAAGAACAAAAATTGGGGCTATTTTAAGAATTTCACAGAAGAATTACCCAAAATTTGATTTTCACATTTTGGAATTTTTGCTTTTGGTGAAGCATTTTCTTTTTCTTTCTTTCTTTTTTTTTTTTTTAACATCTTGTTGGAGTATAATTGCTTTACAATGTTGTGTTAGTTTCTGCTGTATAACAAAGTGAATCAGCTATACGTATACATATATCCCCATATCCCCTCCCTCTTGCGTCTCCCGCCCACCCTCCCTATCCCACCCCTCTAGGTGGTCACAAAGCACCAAGCTGATCTCCCTGTGCTATGCGCTGCTTCCCACTAGCTATCTGTTTTACATTTGGTAGTGTATATATGTCCATGCCACTCTCTCACTTCATCCCAGCTTACCCTTCCCCCTCTCCGTGTCCTCAAGTCCATTCTCTACGTCTGCATGGTGAAGCATTTTCTTAATGCTTTTCTGGTGCTTGATGAAATCCCCTTTGTTTTTTCATTTTATTAATCAGAAAAGTAAAGAGTTACACTACTGTTTTTCCATTTTTACTTCAGGGTGCCAAATAATTTTCATTTTACTTTTATAAAGTTTGTTTGGGAGAAGAGTACTATCATCATCTATAAGAATGACAAGCTGATTGTAAAATTCATATGCAAATGCAAAGGACCTAGAATAGCCAAACACCGTTGAAATTCTCTGAAAAAGAGTAGCAAAGTTGAAGGGTTAACACTATCTGATTTCAAGATTTATTAAAAAAAACATTTATTTAAAGGTACAATAATCAGTACAGTGTGATATTAGTATAAAGATAAATAAAAAGATAAATGGGATGAATAGAAAGTTCAGAGAGAACCACACATATATGGACATTTGTTGTTGTTGTGTTGTTTTAAATAAAGATAAAGGGACAATTTAGTGATGAAAGGGGAGTCTTTTCAACAAATGATTCTGGAACAATTGGATCCATATGCCAAAAAGAAAAAAAAGAAAGAAAAAGAGAGAGAGCAAGCAAAAACTTTGATTCATGTCTTGTGCCATATATAAAAATGAACTGAAAATGAATCATAGACCCAAATATAAGAGCTAACATTTGGGGCATACAATTATATCTGAATCCAGGCATGGGTTCAGATATAATTGACATTCATGTTTGCAAGAGTGAATGGAGGAGAGCTTGTGTATTGGTTCCTATTGCTGCTCTAACAGATTACCACAGGGACTTCCCTGGTGGTCCAGTGGGTAGGACTCCACGCTCCCAAAGCAGGGGCCCTGGGTTTGATTCCTGGTCAGGGAACTAGATCCCGCATGCATGCCGCAACTAAGAGTTTGCATACTGCAGCTAAGAGTCCACATGCCGCAACTAAGAAACCTGCATGCCGCAACTAAGACACCTGCTTGCCACAAGTAAGAGTCCACATGCCACAACTAAGAGATCCCGCATGCGACAACAAAGCTCCCATGTGCCGCAACTAAGACCCAGCAAAGCCTAAATAAATAAATAAATTACCACAAACCCAGTGCTTAAAACAACACACATGTATTATCTTACAGTTATGTAGGTTAGAAGTCCTACACAGGTCCACCAAACTAAAATCAAGGTAGTGGCAGAGGTGCATTCCTTCTGGAGGTTCTAGGGGATAATGTGTTTGCCTTTTCCAGCTTCTACATGATGCCATGGTATCTTCTTGTCCTTTCATATTCACATAGGGCCTGGTTTCTTTTTACTCTGACTTTTCTCTTTCTTTTCACTCTGGAATGGTCTCTTCACTCTGCCTTTTCTCTTTCAACCAAATGTACCCTGTGTCAGTAGACTAAAAGAATTCAAAGAATTTTCAAATGTCAATTAAAATAATGAAAAGAAACATATCCTTGTATATATATAATATTAAATATTCTGTTTCTCATCAAACTTTCCTCCATGTATCTATTTCCTACCATCATTACTTCTGTATTACTGGCATTCTGCTGCAAGGAAGAGCTTTCTCCTTTCTGAATTTAACTTTAGAAATTGTCTCTTGGGGGCTTCCCTGGAGGCAAAGTGGTTGAGAGTCCGCCTGCTGATGCAGGGGACACGGGTTCGTACCCCGGTCCGGGAAGATCCCACATGCTGCGGAGCAGCTAGGCCTGTGAGCCATGGCCGCTGAGCCTGTGCGTCCGGAGCCTGTGCTCCACAATGGGAGAGGGCACAACAGTGAGAGGCCTGTGTACCGCAAAAAAAAAAAAAAAAAAAAAAAAAATTGTCTCTTGACTTCCACCTATGGCGGAAGATTTAGATAATTGGCACTAGCTCTTCATTGCCTTTCTCTCATCTTCACAGTAGAATTATATATTTTTAGTTCCTCCATAGGTGATCTTTGTGATTTAAATAATATACGGACACTTTTTTTCTTGTTGTTTCAACTCTTTATGATACCTCTTGATCTTTAGTTTAGTAAAGTGAAGATTTTTGTTGTCCTTGCTCTTTCCTTTCATTCTCTCTCCCTGTTCTACTTCCTGACTTCTCTCACTTAAACTTTTACTTTTACACCATTGAGGTTGTTATTTACATGATGTCTTGTAACCATTATTAAGTCACTGTGAGATTCTCTAGTTTCCCATCAATTTTTCACTTAATGGCTTTAGTGCTCATTGATGAGCCTTACCTGAATTAATTATTTCACTAGGAATGACAAAATATTGATATTTTAAAATATAGTATTTTTGCTATACAGTACATCCTTATTATCTATTTTATATAGTAGTAGTATATGAATATAGTAGTGTGTAGATAGTAGTGTGTATATGTATATAGTAGTGTGTATATGTAGTAGTGTGTATATGTCAATCCCAGTCTCCCAATTTATCCCTCACCCCCACCTTACCCCCTGGTAACCATAAGTTTATAATGACCTATATGGGGAAAGAATCTAAAAAAAGAGTTGATATATGTGTATGTATAATTGACTCACTTTGCTGTGCAGCAGAAACTAACACAACACTGTAAATCAACTATACTCCAATAAAAGTTTTAAAAAAATTATAGTATTTGTTCTGCATTTATTAGCTGCCGGACTCTGTTATTCTAACCATCCTAATTGTTGTAAAGTACAGCTTCAGTGTTTCCACTCATGCTTTTAATACTTTCCCATTGACTCAGAAATTAAATTCCAATGCTTCTGTGTTATATCTAGGCCTTTTCTATATTTTCCACCCTTATTTATCTCCCTTACTCCTCTAGATACTATGATCCTGGAAAGAGTTCTTGTGCTCCCCAAAATTTCCCCCCTTCCCCTTGCTTCTCCATCTTTGTTCTTGCTTTTCCTTCTACCTAGATTACACTCACTCCTGTGGAAATTTTATCCAAAGTCTTTACAATGGCCTCAGACTGGCCTACAAGGTCTTACCACAGTAGAGTTCCTATCTCCTTGGACCTTATCCGCCTCTGCTTTCTCTCTCTCTCATTCTAGTTGCACTGGTCCTCAAACACACCATTCTCACTTCCACATCAAGCCTTCGCATTTACTCTTCCTACTTCCTATAGCTCTCCCTCCTGATATCTGCAGAGCTCACTCTGTCATCAGCTCTTTCATGTATTTGCTCAAATATCACCTTCTTGGTGAGGCCTTCCCTGACCACTCACTTTGAAATTGCAACACCTCCCTCACCTTCCTACACTGTCCCCCTTCCCTATTTTATCTTTCTCCATAGTACTTATCTCTGTCGAATATATATGATTTATTGGTTTAACTTATTTTCTCTTCCACCCTTACTCCCTGCTGGGTATAAGTTCTTTGAGGACAGAGATTTTTATCTATTTTGTTCACTGCTGAATACTTACAGTGTTTGAAATTTAGCAGAATTCAATAAGTATGTCTAAAATACTTAAACTTATGGAATGAATGAATGACCAAACCTGCAATGTGGTGAATTTTTTGGTTGTTGAATGAATGAATCCACTTCTCAAGAACCATCTCAAATACCATCTCTTTTTGGAAATTTATTTTTGTTCCTTGGGTCATCTCTATTCCAGATGATCTCTTTATTCTCCAGTTCACATAGAAAATATTTATACTTTGTTATGGCACTTATATTTTGTCTTATTATTGTACTTATTAATGTAGTGAGTAGATACTATCTAATTTATTTCTGTCCTCAGGAATATGTAGCACTACGTTATGTATACAGAGCACACCAAATAAGTATTTGTGAAATTAAAATACAAATATAATGATAAATTCTTTTGCTTTGTTCATTTTTATTCTTTGGACATTTCCTCTCATACCCTGTTCTTGCTTTAGAGAACTTTTATTCCCCTCTCACTTATTCACTTAATACAGACCTGAAAAACCCTTTTGCTTCCTTGGCACACTTTTGCTAAGCTACATGACATTCATCAAACTCTGGTTCAGAGCATTATGTCAGGATTTAGAAGTCTTAGTCAGGATTAGTATTCTAATCCTCAACTCTGTCATGAACTGTGATTGTGATCCTGAACTTGTATTTTTTTTTCATCTGTAGCACAGAAATACAAAATCTTAGAAGTGGATGCAATATTAAAGTTCATATACCAAGTTTTCAGTCAACATTCTTTACAGATATTTATCTACTTCTATTTCAATATTTCCAGTGACAAGGACTTACTGCCCACCCCCTCCAAAAGCCATTACATTTTCAGACAGCCCTAATTTTAAGAAAATTCTTATTTTTTTAAGCTAAAACCTACTGTCTTCTAACTTTCATCTTTTTGATCTCCTTGAAAATTTTCCTTCTCTATGCTCAGTTACTGAATTCTAGAAATGATTTCCCAGTACCATCATTTCAACCCCTGTTAACCATTCTCATTTGATGACTCATAAGTCTTTCTTTCTACATGGGTTTTTCTGTCCTAAGGTTTCATACTATGACTGTATTTATATTTCAAAAGGAGGGAAATAGATGTCTTGATATTAAATTCTAAATGGGAGTTTAACATGTGTGTCAGTATATTTAGGATAAAGATGAAGCTATCCTGGCCAAGAACTTTGAAAGATAACAACATTTTTCACTTTGAAGGACCAAAAGATGGGCAGAAAATTTGGGATAAATGTCGACAAGATTTGATCCATAAGGAAAAACAGACACACCTCTGTGTTCATTCCACTGGAAAACTAAAACTGTGATCGCACTATCAGAAATTCCTTAGTCAGTTGTTTACTCTTCCCAGCAACAGTTTGTCCCCATACCAGCCATGGAGGAAGCTGTCAAAGAGAGGATTCAGGAAACTGGTGCAAATGAGCCATCTTGGAAGTCTGTAAGTATATTGACAGATAGATGAGTTACTCTTTCAAATTTGTTTCTTTTTAAAAATCTAGATTTTGATATTAGCCAATTTGGTAAACTCTGTGGTTCTGAATATTAATTTTGATTTTGTCACTATAAACATAACTGATAACTATCAGGAAGTGTTTTTTTCTTTTGCTGTAGAGAAAGGAAGATCTTCATAGGAAATTCAGATGCTCACTCAGCAAATAGAGCAGCTGCCCATCTTTATGAATAAAGTGTTTATGAATTATCCCAGGCTGAAAAAAGTATAGGGAACAATAAAGACCCTTGATATATCTGAATGGAAAAATTGCTTTCCATGAGTTTTTTTCAAGAAAGATTTGCCTTAGATTAAAAAAGACTTTCCTGAATGATAGATGTTAATTTGGGCAAAGAAAATGATCGTATATTATTGTAATATTAATAACTTTAATTTTGTTTATTGTAGAAAACTGATAAAACTTTATATTTCATCTATGGTTGAAAAAGTGAAGAAAAACAGTTATAAATCCTTAAAGTGATGCTTCTATCTTTACCAAAAAGCCTTCCCTTTTTCATATCTTGTGCTTTTTCATTGTGTACATATTTGGTATTTGTTGTGAGAGCATTTATATATAATTGTTAACGTACTTATAGGAAGACTCTAGGAAAAGGAACTCAAAAGAATGACTCTCTAATAGTGGAATTTCAGGCACTGTGGTACCTAGATATGGTGGGTATTGGGTGGGGGGTCTTTGATGATATCCCTTAATAATGACCATGTAGATGATTGTTCTTCTACTTTTTCTTTCCTTGCATCTGTAAAGACAAGGTCATTGCTCAAACAGGATAGGAAGTAGGATGTGCTATCATTTGTTTTTAGGAGATCGTGATACTGTTTCACTACCTCCTTAGAAAACCACATGCCTTACCCAAACCTATGTTTTACTGTTTTGACAATTGCTATGCAGTGTCGTTTCATGTTCACTCACTAATTTGCTGTCTATATTATCTATTAGTACATAACAGATGACCCTAAAACTCAGCGGCTTAGAATAAGAAACATTTATGATCTCATGCAGTTTCTAAGGTTGGGAATTCAGGAGTAGCTTAGTTGGGCTGGATGGTTCTGGCTGAGGTTTTCTTGTGAGGTTGCAGTTAATAAGTTGGCTGGGGAGGCAATCATCTGGATGCCTGACTCGGCTGCCCCTAGACCTCTCCATAGGGCTGCTCACACCATGCCAGCTAGCTTTCTTTAGATCAAGCAACCATACTCATTTGTTTTGCTCCTCACTGGCCGATTTATTCATTCATTTGATATTTATTGAGTCACCAGTTTTTAAACATTTACAGCACTTTCCTTGTGAAAGACAAGGATGTCCACTTTTGCCACTTCTATTCAACATAGTATTGGAAGTTCTAGCCAGAGCAGTTAGGCAAGGAAAAGAAATTTTAAAAAGCATCCAAATCTGAAAGGAAGAAGTAAAATCATATTTGTTTACATATGGTATGATCTGTTTTGTAGAAAGCCCTAAAGGTTTCTCCCCCAAACCTGTTAGAACCAATGAATGAATTCACTAAAGTAGTAGGCTACAAAGTTAACATGAAAAAATTAGTTGCCTTCCTGTACACTAACTGTACAGTCTGAAAGGAAACAATTACATGAAATTATGAAAACAATTTACAATAGCATTAAAAAAATAAAGTACTGGGACTTCCCTGGTGGCACAGTGGTTAAGAATCCACCTGCCAATGCAAGGGACACGGGTTCAAGCCCTGGGCCAGGAAGATCCCACATGCTGCGCAGCAACTAAGCCCGTGCGCCACAACTACTGAGCCTGCGCTCTAGAGCTCACGAGCGACAGCTACTGAGCTCGCGAGCCACAACTACTAAAGCCCGTATGCCTAGGCCTGTGCTCCGCAACAAGAGAAGCCACCCCAATGAGAATCCCCTGCACCGCAATGAAGAGTAGCTCCCGCTCGCCGCAACTAGAGAGAGCCCGCATGCAGCAACAAAGACCCAACACAGCCAAAAATAAATAAATAAATAAATAAATAAATAATATTATTTTAAAAATAAACATTAAAAAATACTTAGGAGTTAACCAAAGATTAACTTATAAAATTATAAGTTATATAATTAATTTATACAATGAAAACCACAAAACATTGCTGAAAGAAATTAGAGAAGACACGAATAAATGGAAATACAAACCAAGTTCATGGATTGGAAGACTTAATATTGTTAAGATATCAATACTTCCCAAAGTGACCCACAGATTAAATATAATCCCTATAAAAATCCAAATGCCATTTTTTGGCAGAAAGAGAAAAACTGTTCCTAAAATTCATATGGAATCTCAAGGGCCTCTGAATAGCTAGAACAATCTTGAAAAATAACAGAGCTGAAGGACTCACACTTGTTGATTTCAAAACTTACCGGAAAGCTACAGTAATCAGAACAGTGTGTTACTGACATAAAGACAGACATAGACCCATTAAACCAAATAGAGAACCCAGAAGTAAACCCTCAAATGTATGGTCAAATGATTTTTGACAAGAGTGACAAGACCATTCCATGGGGAAAGAACAATCTTCTCAAGAAATGGTGCTGGGAAAACTGGATATCTACATGTAAAAGAATGAAGTTAGACCCTTACCTAACACTGTGTACAAAAATTAACTAAAAATGGATCAAAGACCTAAATATATGACCTAAAACTATAAAATTCTTGGTGCAGAAGTTTGAATTAAACTCCTTAGTTTGTGTCTCATCATTTGAGCCTCAGAAGGTATACCTGTTGTTTCATTTGTTTACTCTTTTTTTGCTTTATTCCCTGCACCCATAATCAGTTGAATGTATTTAATGACTAACCTTTTATTTATGTTTTTTTTAAAACAGCTCCATTCAGTTTTAATTTACATGTCATAATATTCACTCATTTGAAAATATATAATTCAATGATTTTTAGCAAATCTATCGAGCTGTGCAAACACCACCACAATCTAGTTTTAGAACATTTCCATCACCCTCGAAGGATCCCTTTTGCCCATATGCAGTCAGTGCCCCTCCTATTACTAGTGCCAGGCAATCACTATTCTGCTTTCTGTCTATAGATTTGCCTTTTCTGGACATTTTATAGAAATAAATGACTGCAATATGTAGACCTTTGCATTTAGTTTCTTTTATTCAGGGTTATGTTTCTGAAGTTCACCCATGTTGAAGCATTTATCAATATTTTGGGCTTTTAAAAATTACTTTATAGTAGCCCATTGTATGGATATACCACACTTTAAAAAATTGATAGACTATTTTTTTGAGCAGCTTTAGGTTTACAGAAAAAATTAGAGTTCCCATATACTCCCACCCTACACACACCAGTTTATTCTATTAATAACATCTTGTTTTAGTGTGGTATATTTGTTACAATTGATGAGTCAATTTTGATACATTGTTACTAACTACAGTTCTTTTTTTGTTTGTTTTGTTTTTTGCGGTACACGGGCCTCTCACTGTTGTGCCCTCTCCCATTGCGGAGCACAGGCTCCAGACGCACAGACTCAGGGGCCATGGCTCATGGGCCCAGCCGCTCTGTGGCATGTGGGATATTCCCGGACTGGGGCACGAACCCATGTCCCCGGCATCGGCAGGCGGACTCTCAACCACTGTGCCACCAGGGAAGCCCCACATAGCTTTTATGTCAGTGTTTTCATAAAAAATGCATTGTCATACACCTAGAATTGGTATATATGTTTCACGGCACAGGTGTGAGACTTCTTGAAGCCCCCAACATTAATCATCACTAATTGTATCATTGTGCAATGGTTAGTAGAGAATATAGAGGCTAGGAAAAAATGCAGGCTTTAAAATATAAGCAAAAGTGTTCTACTGGGCTTCCCTGGTGGCGCAGTGGTTGAGAGTCCACTTGCCAATGCAGGGGACACGGGTTCGCGCCCTGGTCTGGGAAAATCCCACATGCCGCGGAGCGTCTGGGCTCGTGAGCCATGGCCGCTGAGCCTGCGCATCCGGAGCCTGTGCTCCGCAACGGGAGAGGCCACAACAGTGAGAGGCCCGCGTACCGCAAAAAAAAAAAAAAGTGTTCTACTAGTTGGGAATGTCAAGAGGCCCAAATATGAATTTAAGTTAGAGTTTTATGAAGTAATATAAGTTCTCCTCTTAATGCCTTTTCATATAATTTTCTTTAGTATCCCTTAACACCCTCTAAGCCAGTAGTGCTCCATAATTATTTTAAAGTCAATGTCCTTTCTCTGTAATTTTAGCAGCCTCCAGTCTCCTAAGTACAGCTGCAAGGTGAAATGATTTTGGAGAACTGTGAGCAAAAATCTAATACTAAAAGAAAAAAAAAAGCTTCATTTTGTGGAGAAGGGTGAACTAGGTAATTGACAGAGAATGACCAGGAACATGGACGTAGGAGTAGGTCGAACAGATTGAATTAAGTATTTTGAATGCACTGTAAATGAGATTTTGAAATCAATATGCCATTTTTGTTGTATCTGATACGGACTTTTAAAGGACAGAGGCAGGATGGAAAGGTGTAATACTGCTTTGTTTAGCCCTGCTAACACAAAGGGAAGTGCTGTGTGTAAAAGTTCCCCAGAATCTCTTGAAAAAGGCAAGCTGTACTCGTATGATTTTGCCTTTAGAACCAGATGTTTATAATTGTATATGAAATAATTATACATTATGTACTATTGCAATATACATGTTGCCAATTTTCATCTTGTAACATCTACTGTCTTTTTTTTTTTTTTTTTTCGTGGCACACGGGCCTCTCACTGTTGTGGCCTCTCCCATTTTGGAGTACAGGCTCCGGATGCGCAGGCCCAGTGGCCATGGCTCACGGGCCCAGCCGCTCCGCGGCATGCGGAATCCTCCTGGACCGGGGCACGAACCCGCGTCCCCTGCATCGGCAGGCAGACTCTCAACCACTGCGCCACCAGGGAAGCCCTACTGTCTTTTTATTATTATTGTTTTGGGGTTTTCCTTAACAGCTCTTGGCTGGACACAAACTTACTGAGGTGACTCCATCCTTTATTATGCTGCATTCAAATGCAGGGATTCTAAGCAGCCCTGACTAGATCTCAAGGAACTGGTATTCCAAGTGTAGCAGATAGTTTTGGTTCCACACCCAATAGCCATTTCCTTTTTTTTTTTGCGGTATGTGGGCCTCGCGCTGTTGTGGCCTCTCCCGTTGCGGAGCACAGGCTCTGGACGTGCAGGCTCAACGGCCGTGGCTCACGGGCCCAGCCGCTCCGCGGCATGTGGGATCTTCCCGGACCGGGGCACGAACCCGTGTCCCCTGCATCGGCAGGCGGGCTCTCAACCACTGCGCCACCAGGGAAGTCCAGCCATTTCCTTTTTGTTTGCTTCTAGAGCCCCATATATGTTAGGGTTCCACCCTTTCTTTGCAGTCCTATGCTCAGAGAAGGGATGAATCCTAGCAGGTATAAGCTAGTCAAAATGGCCCTTTCCCTTAGCCAGTGATTGGTTTAGAGGTGTGAGTATGAACCAGTATGGTCAAGGAATCATGAGAAATATGCTAGAGAAACTCAACTTTTCCTTGCTCTCAAAAAAAGACAGAGGGAGGAGATAATCCTTTTTTCTACTGAATGTCATGCCTTAATGTGACCCTTGAGCTGCTGCTGCTGTCTAGAATTGTGGATGGGCTGACCTGAGGGCAAAGTGGGGTGCACCAAGGATGGCAGAGCAGAAGATGGAAAGAACAGACCCAATGACGATGTTGAGTCTCTGATTTAGAATGAAAGTTAGAGCTGCCCTACACCTAGGCTTGTTAAGTGATGTTACGTGTCCCTCTGTTTAGTCATTCAGTCAAGATTCTCTATTACTTGAAACTGAAATGGTCCTGTGAAGATAATGTTATACCACCCTTGGCTTATGTAACATCTTCCACTTAGAAAACATACTTTTTAAAGCAGTAATGGATATCAGTCATGGGGTCTCTCCTTGTGTTCTTTAGGGAGTCTAGACATGCTAAATAATTCCACTTTTACACCACTGTGGGGAAAGAAAGAGCTTGGCAATAATAGTTACTATTTACTGAATCCTGTACATTGAGCACTGTGCCAGATACTTTAAATTCTCACAAACTGCTTAGGTATTATTTCCACCATTTTTTTCCCCCCACAAATAAGGAAACTGAAGCTCAGGAAGTTTAAACCACTTGCCCACTGTAAAAAGCTAGTAAGAGGTAGTAAAGAACTGAGCAGAAGTCTCTTTTTAATAAAACTTGTACTCCTAATTTTGCTGATTCCATTTTATTGAGCATGATATACTGGTTATTAAGGATAAAAAGAGATAAAGTCAAAGTTGTTTTATAGCTTTAAAAAATCCTCAGGACTTTCACCCAAAAGAAAAAAGTTCATGCCAAAGAACTATAGAAAGCAGGCCTTTAAGGATGTGGTTGCATTTGTTTCCGGATTACATGTGATGGTGCAGAGGAGAGGTAACTGTGATGGGAGAAGTCACACAGGTTGATGGTTAAAGAGCCTGAGCTCTGGGCCAGCCTGCTTGAGTGAGCATCATTAAGCTCTTTTACAGTGTATGGGCCATCAGGTTGGAGAACAAGGATAAATGACTATTGTATCTAGTGCTGCTAAGAACATTGTGGTGCGTGTATCTTTTTGAATTAGAGTTTTCTCCGGATATATGCCCAGAAGTGGGGATGCAGGATCATATGGTAACTCTATTTTTAGTTTTTTAAGGAACTTCCATATTGTTCTCCATAGTGGCTGCACCAATTTACATTCCCATCAACAGTGTAGGAAGGTTCCTTTTTGTCCACACCTTCTTCAGCATTTATTATTTGTAGACTTTTTGATGATGGCCATTCTAATCAGAGTGAGGTAATACCTCATTGTAGTTTTGATTTGCATTTCTCTAATAATTAGCAATGTTGAGCATCTTTTTTAAAATTATTTATTTATTTATTTATTTCTTTTGGGTTGTGTTGGGTGTTCATTGCTGAACGTGGGCTGCTTTCTCTAGTTGCAGCGAGTGGGGGCTACTCTTCGTGGTGGTGTGTGGGCTTCTCATTGTGGTGGCTTCTCTTGTTGCAGAGCACGGGCTCTAGGTGCACGGGCTTCAGTAGTTGTGGCATGCGGGCTCAGTAGTTGTGGCTCATGGGCTTAGTTGCTCCGTGGCATGTGGAATCTTCCTGGACCAGGGCTTGAACCCATGTCCCCTGCATTGGCAGGCAGATTCTTAACCACTGCACCACCAGGGAAGTCCCTTTTGAGCATCTTTTCATGTGCCTGTTGGCCATCTGTATGTCTACTTGGGAAAAATGTCTATTTAGATCTTCTGCCCATTTTTTGATTGGGGTGTTTATTTATTTTGATATTGAGCTGTATGAGCTGTTTGTATATTTTGGAAATTAATCCCTTGTAGGTCACATCATTTGCAAACATTTTCTCCCATTCTGTAGATCTTTTCGCTTTGTTTGTGGTTTCCTTTGCTGTGCAGAAGCTTTGAAGTTTAATTAGGTTCCATTTGTTTATTTTTGCTTTTATTTCCTTTGTTTTAGGAGACAGATCCAAAAAAATATTTCTGCAATTTATGTCAAAGAGTATTCTGCCTATGCTTTCCTCTAGGGGTTTTATAGTATCCAGTCTTACATTTAGGTCTTTAATCCATTTTGAGTTTATTTTTGTATATGGTGTTAGAGGATGTTCTAATTTCATTCTTTTTCATGTAGCTGTCCAGTTTTCCCTGCACCGCTT
This sequence comes from Mesoplodon mirus, assembly GCF_964341445.2. Taxonomy (NCBI): domain Eukaryota; kingdom Metazoa; phylum Chordata; class Mammalia; order Artiodactyla; family Ziphiidae; genus Mesoplodon; species Mesoplodon mirus. The sequence continues at coordinate 151,343,533 of NC_138979.1, read as the reverse complement.
ATTGAAGAGACTGTCTTTTCTCCATTGTATATTCTTGCCTCCTTTGTCTTAGATTAATTGAACATAATTTTGTGGATTTATTTCTGAGTTTTCTATCCTGTTCCACTGATCTATAGGTCTGTTTTTGTGTCAGTGCCATACTGTCTTGATTACTGTAGATTTGTGGTATAGTCTGAAGTCAGGGAGCATGATACTGTTACCAATTTCTAGCTCATATGCTCACCACATGACAGGCAAATAAATCGAGAGATGAGTTGTTGGGGCAAGGAATAGTGACTTTATTCGGAAAGCCTGCAAACTGAGAAGATGGTGGACTAGTGTCCCAAAGAACCATCTTTCTTGAGTTAGGATTCAGGCTTCTTTCTTTCTTTTTTTTTTTCTTTTTCCTGTACGCGGGCCTCTCACTGCCATGGCCTCTCCCATTGTGGAGCACAGGCTCCGGACGCGCAGACCTAGCGGCCACAGCTCCTGGGCCCAGCCGCTCCGCTGCATGCGGAATCCTCCCGGACCGGGGCACGAACCCACGTCCCCTGCATCGGCAGGTGGACTCCCAACCACTGCGCCACCAGGGAAGCCCCAGGCTCCTTTTATACTAAAAGGGGAAGGGGTAAAGTCAAACATTTCCTGGTTCCGGTCAGACTTCGGAGGAGATGTGTTCGTTTCTTCCTTCCTGTAGCCATTCACAGGTGGACCTAGTCAGGATGTTTTCTGTGAGCTAAACAAAGTATTTTACCTTAACACTCACTACATGGGAGTCAGGGTTCCCAGAGATGGACCATTTTGTATAATTTAAGCTTATAGGCAGCATACCTTTAGTGATTAACTTGTAGCAAAAGCAATAGAATACAAATGTTAAAGTAAAAGAAACAGATCCAATATGGAGTCAGATTTGTTCTTCCCTATTACAATACCTCCAGCTTTGTTCTTTTTTCTTAACACCTTATTGACCAGAGATGTACTAATATGTCTTTTGTTACCTGAACGTTATTGACCGGAGACATTTCAGTATTCATTTACATAACAAATCGCCAGCCACAGGCATTAGTTTCTGCAAAAATCCCCTGGTCAATAATGAGTTAAGGTTATTTGGCTGTTTGGAGTGTTCTATGGTTCTAAATAGGAATTTTAGGATTATTTGTTTAGTTCTGTGAAAAATGACATGGGTATTTTAATAGGGATTACATTAAATCTGTAGATTGCTTTGGGTAGTACAGACTTTTTTTTTTTTTTTTTTTTTGTGGTACACGGGCCTCTCACTGTTGTGGCCTCTCCCGTTGCGGAGCACAGCCTCCGGACGCGCAGGCCCAGTGACCATGGCTCACGGGCCTAGCCGTTCCACGGCATGTGGGATCTTCCCAGACTGGGGCACAAACCCGTGTCCCCTGTATCGGCAGGCGGACTCTCAACCACTGCGCCACCAGGGAAGCCCGGTAGTACAGACATTTTAACAATACTAATTTTTCCAATCCATGAACATGGGATATCTTTCCATTTCTTTGTATCATCTTCAACTTCCTTCATCAGAGTTTTATAGTTTTCAGAGTATAGGTCTTTCACCTCCTTGGTTAAGTTTATTTCTAGGTATTTTATTTTTTGATGTGATTTTAAATGGAATTGTTTTCTTGCTTTCTCTTTATCTCAGTTCATTATTAGTGTATAGAAAAGCAACAGATTTCTGTATATTAATCTCATACCTGCAACTTTACTGAATTAATTTATCAGTTATAATAGCTTTCTAATAGAAATTTTAGGGTTTTCCATATATAATATCACATCATCTGCAAATAGTGACAGTTTTACTTCTTTTTTTCAAATTTGGATGCCTTTTATATCTTTTTCTTGTCTGATTGCTGTGGCTAAGACTTATAATACTATGTTGAATAAAAGTGGTGAGAGTGGGCATCCTTGTCATGTTCCTGATTTTAGAAGAAAAGCGTTCAGCTTTTCATCATTGAGTATGATGTTAGCTGTGGGTTTGTCATCTGTGGTCTTTATTATGTTGAGATATGTTCCCTCTATACCAATTTGGGGTTTTTTTTGTGTGTTTTTTAAAACATCTTTATTGGAGTATAATTGCTTTACAATGGCGTGTTAGTTTCTGCTGTATAACAAAGTGAATCAGCTATACATATATCCCCATATCTCCTCCCTCTTGTGTCTCCCTCCCAGCCTCCCTATCCCACCCCTCTAGGTGGACACACAGCACCAAGCTGATCTCCCTGTGCTATGTGGCTGCTTCCCACTAGCTCTCTATTTTACATTTGGTAGTGTATATATGTCCATGCCACTCTCTCACTTCGTCCCAGCTTACCCTCCCCCCTCCCTGTGTCCTCAAGTCCATTCTCTATGTCTGTGTCTTTATTCCTGTCCTGGTTCTTCATAACCATTTTTTTTTAATATGTGTTAGGATACGGTATTTGTTTTTCTCTTTCTGACTTACTTCACTCTGTATGATGGTCTCTAGGTCCATCCACCTCACTACAAATAACTCAATTTTGTTTCTTTTTATGGCTGAGTAATATTCCATTGTATATATGTGCCACATCTTTATCCATTCATCTGTTGATGGACACTTAGGTTGCTTCCATGTCCTGGCTATTATAAATAGAGCTGCAATGAACATTGTGGTACATGACTGTTTTTTAATTATGGTTTTCTCAGGGTATATGCCCAGTAGTGGGATTGCTGGTTCATATGGTAGTTCTGTTTTTAGTTTTTTAAGGAACCTCCATACTGTTCTCCATAGTGTCTGTATCAATTTACATTCCCACCAACAGTGCAAGAGGGTTCCCTTTTCTCCACACCCTCTCCAGCATTTATTGTTTGTAGATTTGTTGATGATGGCCATTCTGACCAGTGTGAGGTGATACCTCATTGTAGTTTTGATTTGCATTTCTCTAATGATTAGTGATGTTGAGCATTCTTTCATGTGTTTGTTGGCATTCTGTATATCTTCTTTAGAGAAATGTCTATTTAGATCTTCTGCCCATTTTTGGACTGGGCTGTTTGTTTTTTTGATATTGAGCTGCATGAGCTGCCTGTATATTTTGGAGATTAATCCTTTGTCAATTATCAATTAATTATCAATTATCAATTAATCCTTTGATAATTGCTTTGTTTGCAAATATTTTCTCCCATTCTAAGGGCTGTCTTTTTATCTTGTTTATGGTTTCCTTTGCTGTGCATAAGCTTTTAAGTTTCATTAGGTCCCATTTGGTTATTTTTGTTTTTATTTCCATTTCTCTAGGAGGTGGGTAAAAAGGATCTTGCTGTGATTTATGTCATAGAGTGTTCTGCCTGTGTTTTCCTCTAAGTTTTATAGTGTCTGGCCTTACATTTAGGTGTTTAATCCATTTTTTTTTAATCCATTTTTGAGTTTACTTTTGTGTATGGTGTCAGGGAGTGTTCTAATTTCATTCTTTTATATGTAGCTGTCCAGTTTTCCCAGCACCACTTATTGAAGAGGCTGTCTTTTTTCCATTGTATATACTTGCCTCCTTTATCAAAAATAAGGTGACCATATGTGTGTGGGTTTATCTCTGGGCTTTCTATCCTGTTCCATTGGTCTATATTTCTGTTTTTGTGCCAGTACCATACTGTCTTGATTACTGTAGCTTTGTAGTATAGTCTGAAGTCTGGGAAACTGATCTCTTCAGCCCCATTTTTCTTTCTCAAGATTGCTTTGGCTATTCGGGGTCTTTTGTGTTTCCATAAAAATTATGCAATTTTTTGTTCTAGTTCTGTGAAAAATGCCATTGGTAGTTTGATAGGGATTGCACTGAATCTGTAGATTCCTTTGGGTAGTACAGTCATTTTCACAATGTTGATTCTTCCAATCAGAAAACATGGTATATCTCTCCATCTGTTTGTAACATCTTTAATTTCTTTTATCAGCGTCTTTTTTTTTTTTTTTTTTGCGGTACGCGGGCCTCTCACTGTTGTGGCCTCTCCCGTTGCGGAGCACAGGCTCCGGACGTGCAGGCTCAGCGGCCATGGCTCACGGGCCCAGCCGCTCCGCGGCATGTGGGATCTTCCCGGACCGGGGCACGAACCCGCGTCCCCTGCATTAGCAGGCGGACTCTCAACCACTGCGCCACCAGGGAAGCCCCTATCAGCGTCTTATAGTTTTCTGCATACAGGTTTTTTGTCTCCTTAGGTAGGTTTATTCCTAGGTATGTTATTCTTTTTGTTTCAGTGGTAAATGGGAGTGTTTCCTTAATTTCTCTTTCATATTTATCATTAGTGTATAGGAATGCAAGAGATTTCTGTGCATTAATTTTATATCCTGCTACTTTACTAAATTCATTGATTCACTCTAGTAGTTTTCTGGTAGCATCTTTGGGATTCTATATGCTCTATACCAGTTTGGATAAGAGTTTTTTTTTTTTTTATCATGAATGGATGTTGAATTTTGTCAAATACTTTTTCTGTGTCTATTGAGATGATCATGTGATTTGATAATGTGGTCTATCACATTGATTAATTTGCAGGTATTGAACTATCCTTGCATCCCTGCAATAAATCCCACTTGATCATGGTGTATGATTCTTTCTATATGTTGTTGAATTCAGTTTGCTAATATTTTCTTGAGGATTTTTACATCTATATTCATCAGAGATATTGGGCTGTAATGTTCTTTTTTAGTCATATCTTTGGTTTTGGTATCAGGGTAGTGGTGGCCTCATTGAGTGAATTTGAGAGTGTTTCCTTCTCTTCAATTTTTTTGGAATAGTTTGAGAAGGATAGGTATTAGCTCTTCTTTATATGTTTGGTAGAATTCCTCTGTGAAGCCATCTAGTCACAAACTTTTGTTTGCTGGCAGTTTTTTGATTACTAATTCATTAAAAAAAATTGAATTCTATAACTAATTTAATTCTATTATTAATTGAATTACTAATTCAAGTAATCCCTTGAATTATTGATTGGTCTGTTCAGATTGTCTATCTCTTTCTGATTCAGTTTGGAAGATTGTATATTTCCTGGAAATTATCTGTTTCTTCTAGGTTTTCCAAGCTTTTCATAGTATTCTATTATTATTTTTTGTATCTCTGTGATATCAGTTATAATTTCTCTTCTTTCATTGCTTATTTTGTTTGAGTTCTCTCTCTTTTTTTCTTAATGATCCTGGCTAAAGGCGTATCAATTTTGTATATCTTTTCAAAATACAGCTCTTAATTTCCTTTATCTTTTCTATCATTTTTTTGTCTCTATTTTATCTCCTCTTTGATTTATATTATTTTCTTCCCTCTGCTGACTTTGGACCTTGTTTGTTCTCCTTCTTCTCATTCCTTCAGGTGATAGGTTAGTTATTTACTTGAGATGTTTCTTGAGGTAGGCCTGTATCGCTGTGAACTTTTCTCTTAAAACTGTTTTTATTGCATCCCGTAAATTTTGGAAAGCTGCGTTTTTATTTTCATTTGGCTTGAGGTGTTTTCTGACTTCCTCTTTGATTTCTCTGGACAGCTCCCAATCCACTGCCTCTGTGAGTGCCAGTAATGGCCACCCTCACCCCCTTCACATGCAGTACCAGGTCCAAGCCTGCTCTGGCTGCCACAGATGAGCACTCTCTTTGGCACTGGCAGCCTTTAGCCTTCACCCTAATGGGGAGCTGCACTGGAATAAGAGGTGTCAGGGTGGCGCTCAACATGGGCTGGGATATGCACTGGGGTGGTCATGGGAAACTGGCCAGAGCCCTGGGCAGTTTCAACCTGCCTCCTCCGCCTTGTTACTGGGAGTAAGCAGGCATATGTCCATTTGTCACGAGCTGAACCTAGGTTTCTTACAGCCCTCCTGTTAGTCCCACTGTTTTTCAAACCAGCTAAGGGTACTGACTCCTCTTCCTGGTGCCCGATCCCAGGGCTACAGTGCCCAATATGTGGTAAAATTGCTCATGCCCCAGGGAGAATCTTGAAGCCCATCTAATCCCCCTCCTCTTCTGTGTCCCCTCCTAGGGGCACAGGTCCCTCCCCGATCTATTCTCTTCCCTTCCTCCCTGACTCTGTGTGCATGTTTCTATACAGCCTTGGTTGTATAATAGTCTTTCTGCCAGTCTCCAGTTTGTTTTCAGTGAGGATTGCTCCACCTGTAGATGTACTCTTGATGTGTTTGTGGGGGGAGGTGAACTCAGCATCCTCCTGCTCTGCCATCTTGAGCTTCTCCCCAAATTAACTTTTAAATTTGTATATAGGTAGGTCTAGACATAACATGCATGCTTCTTTACTGAATCAGCCAGATAGACATTGAGTTATGATTTATTTTTATAAAATATTTCATATGATGTAATTAATTTTAAATTAAGTTTAAATAATTTTAATTTAAAATCCTGATATTTTTAAATTGCCTTGTATTTTGCCTGTTAATTTTCATAAGCAGTTTTTAAAAGTAATTTAGAAGAAAATAGCTCTTTTGAAAGCATTTAAAAACAATTTTAACTTTTCTATTTTAATATTTTAATTTACTTTTTGGGGTAAATATATATCCATATTTTGTTCCATTTGAAGTTACAATTTAAAAAATAATTATACTATATTTTTTATTTTTTAGATAAAACACAAATTATATAAAAATTCAATTATAGCAAAATAATTGGTGGATTTCTGAAACAAAGGCAAGAAATATAACTGCTATGGTCTAAATGTTTGTGTTCCCCCCCCCACCATCAAATTCATGTTGAAACCTAATGCCCAAGGTGATGGTTTTAGGAATTGAGGCCCTTGGGAGGTGATTGATCTTGAGGGTAGAGCCCTCATGAGTGTGATTAGCACCCTTATAAAAAAAGACCGCAGAGAGCTCTCTCCCCTCTTCCACCTTGTGAGGACACAGTGAGAAGTCAGCAGTCTGCAGGCCAAAGGAGGGCTGTCACCAAAACCTGACCATGCTGCACCGTGATCTTGGATTTCCAGCCTCCAGGATGTGAGAATAAATTTCTGTTGTTTATAAGCTACCCAGTCTGTGGTGTTTTGTTATAGTAGCCCAAAAGGACTAAAATCACAACTTTTAGGAAGTAATTGTGAATTATGTATGTTTTCACCTTATTACTAATTCAAGTGTTTTTATTCATCCAATCATTGTTGCCCTGTCAACAGAACCTAAACATGCACGATAATAATTAAATTTAGTCATGTTTGATATTTTGCCAACCTTCAGTCCTAGCAAACCTTACCTTTACACATAATTTTCAGTTTTGTTATTTCAAAGGTATATTTGCAAAATATATTTATTCAATAAAATACATTTTATTTAACAATTTATTAGCTTATTTATGTTTAAAAATTTAAACTGTGGCATGTGAGCTTTCATTTGTATGCTTGTCTGAGGTCCTGAAGATGTTAGGGACAGCCTGAAGGAGGGACTTTTTCAGGTCTTGAAGCTGCTTCTGTGGTCGCTGTGGAAACACCTGATCTGAGCCAACCTTGGCTAGTCTCCTTCCTTTTCTCCCTCTTGTTTTTGTTGTTGAAAACTGGGCAAGGAGGAGAAAGAATCTCCTGGAGATCAGTCTGTATGCTTTCTCTTCCCAAGAAAGACTCACAGGGGGTGAGCAGCCTCTGGAGTGGCAAAAGAGGCACTTGGGAAGACCTTCCTGTATGCATCGAACTGCAAGGGAACCGGCTGACTTCCTAGTCCCCATCCAGTTCTCCTCAGTGCTGGAGGATGCATAAAATTCCACTCCTAGAACTTTATCTTCAATTTCAATTATTCTCTATCTTTTAGCATTTTGGTTCTTCCTGCGAACAAGTTTGATTTTGGAAAAGAAGCAGAGAGGATCTGTGTTTCCAGGGCAACAGGGAAAAAGAACCACAGAGTATAGTGGAGCTGAGATAGAGAATGAGGGGAGATGTGATGGAGATAGTGGAGTTGGAAGGAGGTGAGAGGAGGTAGATGGAGATGAAGGGAGCGGGGGTAGAGTTGGGAAGGGAGATGAGAAGGAGAAAGTCCAACTGCCCTTTCAGCTATTTCGCCTAGGACTGAAAGGAAGGGGAGTATTTTGGAAGTCATGTTTTGGCAGTGAGAGGGAGCTAGGCATTCTGTTGAACAGCTAAGAGGGGACCTTGTGTATGCTGATACTTGAAAACATGGACTTCTGAATCAGACAGATGGGCTCAAATCCATCTGACAGTTTTTAGCTATCTGACCTTGGGCAAGTTGATTAACCTACTTGGGTCTCAGTCTTCTCATCTGTAAAATTTAGCAGAATAATTAGGACCTATTTCATAGGATTATTGTGAGGACTAATGAGGTGTCATTTGAGAAGTATTTGCTAGTGTGCCTAGCACACTCTAAGTAAATTACAGTTATTGGATAATTTACTCTCTTCTCCAAACCAAGTCATCTGACTAAAGATTCCACAAATCATCTTTAACCTGGGCTCAACCAAGCCTATTTCTGTTGTTACCCCGAGGCATTCTGACCCTAGATAACAGGTCTTCGAAGCAGGAAAATTACCAAAAGTGGTCAGACTCTACCTTGCTCTAGTATAGACTTCCTTGAATCTTCCCCTCAACATTGCCACTAGAATGGTCCTTTAAAATGTGAATCTACTTGTTACTTTCATGCTAAAGTCTTTGAATGGCTTGTTGCCTCCAGAACAGAGTGAAAACTCTTTAGCTTGGCATAGAAGGTCCTCCTTGACCTGGCCTCTGATGACCTTTCCTCTATTGTATGTGTATGTGAATTTCCTCCCAAGTAACTGAACACAGGACTTGCCTCATTCATTTCTGTCTTACTAATTTTCAATGTTTGTTTGGTTTTGATTAGGACATATCTTTACATGGTTCACAATTTTAAATATATGAAAGGAATACGGTGAAAACTCTTTCTTGCCTTTATTTTCTAGATACAGTGTTACCTTTCTAGGAGGGAACCAAGTAATGTTAGTAGTTTTAAAAATATTTTTTGGGAGATATTTCATGTGAGAGAGAGTGTGTGTGTGCGTGTATTCTTTCTTCTCCCTTTATAAACAAATGGTAGCATATTATTCATACCATCCTGTACTCTGAATTTTTCTCCTTAATATATCTTGGCAATCTTTCTATCTCAGTATATAGTGAGTATTCTCAATCTTTTTTGCCACTGCATGGTGTTATTCATATCTTTATACCTTAACATCTGGCACATAGTTAAATAAATGATAAGTATTGAGTGAATGAAAACAAAAGGACACTTTTGTGCTGCTTTTAGACGTTAGCTGAATAAGCTACTATATGTTGTTCCAACACATGTTACACATATCACACATGACATAGACAAATCATACAAAGTCTTATCTAACAACACATAGAAATCTGACTTGTCTTATTCTTTCCTATCCATTAGAGGGAGACATGAACCTGTTGTGTAAAACCAACAATTAGATTCTCTAACTAGAAAATCTGAACCAACTCTACAGCACGTGGTCCTTTGTAGAATTTGAGCCCTTAATAAAGCTATCCAGGACTGCAGGATCTGGGATGATAAAGGAAATCAATTGCAGGAGGAGAAAGCGGAAGACTAGGAGTGAGGACACAGTTGAACTCTGCTCAGTTACTAATAGCAAGACAAATTCATCACCTTTGCTTGGTGCTGTGCTAGTAAACCAGCTCTCAAAAAAAAAAAAATCCTGCTTGCTTGTCACTGTGCTGCAAATCTTTATAGCCTTTACAATACGGACTTCTGGGTATATGTTATACTGATTCTACTCTCTGCTTTTATCCTTTGGAGACTGGGAGACTCCCCATAAAGGTAAATGCTATCAAGAGTAGAACTTGGTAGCTGTAGATTAGTTACGTTTAAAACGCCTACTTGCAAGTCTTGCTTCTTTGGGATATCAAAATGTATTTTGTGATGTACTAAGGATACTGGTCCCAAAGTCTACCAAATATTATAGTGCATTTTAGCCTAATTCATTATCTGTATGAAGTTATAATAGTAGCTGTAGATGACTAGGAATTATGTCATCTGTTTTAAACCCAGATCTATTTCTGAGTATGTGGTTCATGCTGTTGTGAAAAATGTTTTACCTTTTACCTTTGTCAGTTTGTAACGAGAGGATTTCCTTTACCCTTTGTAGCTCAGAGAGCACCTGATGTATCATCTCAAACACAATAAACATGCTCCTGAAAAAAACAAAAAAATCCTGCTTGTTTATAGTGTTTACAGATTCCCTAGAGAAAAAGATAATACTCAAAGTAAGCTATGAGCCCAAAACCAGAGTACAGTCAAGAAGTGTTCATCAGGGCTTCCCTGGTGGCGCAGTGGTTGAGAGTCCGCCTGCCGATGCAGGGAACACAGGTTCGTGCCCCGGTCTGGGAAGATCCCACATGCCGTGGAGCGGCTGGGCCCGTGAGCCATGGCCGCTGAGCCTGCGCATCCGGAGCCTGTGCTCCGCAACGGGAGAGGCCACAACAGTGAGAGGCCCGCGTACCTCAAAAAAAAAAAAAAAAAAAAAAAAAAAGAAGTGTTCATCAGTCAAGTACTGTGTTGTCCTGAAGGAAACAGACCTGAGCACCCCTAAGCGCCTCTCTGACCAAGGGACATAGGGTAACTACTCACCGGGCTGATTTCAAGCTGTGTTTGGCTTAACAACTGAATTGCAAATTCCTTGGGTAATTAACAATCAGCTCTCCTGAGTGTGACCAGGCTCCAGCATACTGCTGTGCCTTCTTGGGCTGTAGTTACCTTACCTGTAAAATAGGGACAATAAATCACCCATTATGCAGATTCCATTATACAGTGGACACTTTAGCACTTTGAACACTTTAAAGCAATATTCCCCAAACATCCGGATTATAAAATCACCCAGTGGCTTGTGGAAACTGCACATTTCCAGGATCTGTCCCAGAGCTCCTGGTTCAGAGCCTGCTGGGGAGGAGGGACCTGTGAATCTGTATTTTATTTAAATTTATTCTAATTTTTAATTGAGTTATAATTAACAAACAATATTGTATTAGTTTCAGGTATATAACATAGTGGTTCGATATTTATATACATTATGAAATGATCACCACAATAAGTCTAGTTACCATTTGTCACCATACAGAGTTGCCACAATGTTATTGACTAAATACTCATTATGTGTACATTACATCTGCATGACATTTATTTTATAGTGGGAACTTTGTACCTTTTAATCCCCTTCACCGATTTCATCTGTCCCCCAAAACCCCATCCTTATGGCAACCACCAGTTTGTTCTCTGTATCTATGAGTGTATTTCAGTTTTGTTTGTTCATTTATTTTATTTTTTAGATTCCACATGTAAGTGAGGTCATACTGTATTTGTTTTTCTCTAACTTACTTCACTTAGTATGATATCCTCCAGGACAATCCACGTTGCTCTACATGGCAAGATTTCATTCTTTTTTTATGGCTAATCTATTGTTTATCCACATCTTCTTTATCCACTCATCTATCAATGGACATTTCAGTTGCTTCCATATCTTTGCTATTGTAAATAGTGCTGCAATGAACATAGGGGTACATGTAACTTTTTGAATCAATGTTTTCATTTTCTTTGGATAAATACTCAAAAATGGAATTGCTGAATCATTTGGTACTTCTATTTTTCGTTTTTTGAGGAACCTCTATACTGTTTTTCATAGTGGCTGCACCAGTTTGCCTTCCCACCAGCAGTACATGAGGGTTCCCTTTTCTCTACATCCTTGTCAACACTTGTTGCTTTTTGTCTTATTGATAATAGTCATTTTGACAGGTGTGAGGTGGTTTTTCATTGTGGTTTTTTTTTTTTTTCCTTAGGCTGTGCCCCATGGCCTGTGGGATCTTAGTTCCCTGACCAGGGATTGAACCCATGCCCCTGTGGTGGAAGTGCGGAGTCTTAACCACTGGACTGCCAGGGAAGTCCCTCTTATTGTGGTTTTAATTTACATTTCCCTGATGATTAGTGATGTTGAGCACCTTTTCATGTGGCTGTTGGCCATCTGTATGTCTTCCTTGGAAAAAATGTCTATTCAGGTGCTCTGCCCATTTTTTCAATGAGTTGTTTGTTTTTTTGATATTGAGTTGTATGAGATCTTTATATATTTTGGACATTGACCCCTTATTGGATATATCATTTGCAAATATCTTCTCCCATTCAATAGGCTGCCTTGTTGTTTTGTTGGAAGTTTCCTTCACTGTGCAAAATCTTTTTAGTTTGATGCAGTCCCATATTTTTACTTTTGTTGCCCTTGCCCAAGAAGACATATCCAAAGAAAATATTGCTAAGATGGATGTCAAAGAGGTTACTGCCTACTTTTTCTTCTAGGAGTTTTATGGTTTCAGGTCTTCAATCCATTTTTAGTTTATTTTTGTATTTTGGTATAAGAAAGTGGTCCAGTTTCATTCTTTTGCATGTAGCTGTCTGGTTTTCCTGACACCATTTATTGAAGAGATTGTATTTTCTTGCCTTTTTTGTCATAGATTAATTGACCATATGAGTATTGGTTTATTTCTGGGCTCTCAATTCTGTTCCAGTACCATACAGTCTTGATTACTATAGCTTTGTAGTATAGTTTCAAGTCTGGGAGGGTGATATATCCACTTTATTCTTCTTTCTCAATATTGCTTTGGCAATCAGGGTCTTCTGTGGTTCCATACAAATTTTAGGATTATTTGTTCTAGTTTTTTAAAAAATGCCATGGATATTTTGATAGGGGTTGCACTGAATCAATAGATTGCTTTGGGTAGTATGGACATTTAAATGGTATTGATTCTTCTAATCCATGAGCACAGTATATCTTTCCATTTATTTGTGTTGTCTTCAGTTTCTTTCCTCAATATCTTATAGTTTTCAGAGTACAGGGCTTTCACCTTCTTGGTTAAATTTATTCTTAGGTATTTTATTATTTTTGATGCAGCTGTAAATGGGATTGTTTTCTTTACTTCTCTTTCTGATAGTTTGTTATTAGTGTATAGAAATGCAAGAGATTCCTGTGTATTAACTTTGTATCTTGCAATTTTACTGAATTCATTTATTAGTTTGAATTGGGGTTTTTTTTGGTGGAATCTTTGGGGTTTTCTCTATATATTGCAGTATCATATCATCTACAAATATAAATAGTAACAGTTTTACTTCGTCTTTTCCAATTTGGATAAATTTTATTTGCTTTTCTTGCCTAAGTGCTGTGGCTAGGACTTCCAATACTATGTTGAATAAAAGTGGTGAGAATAGGCATCCTTGTCTTGTTCCTGATTTTAGAGGAAATGATTTCAATTTTTCACCATTGAGAATAATGTTAGCTGTGGGTTTGTCATACATGGCCTTTATTATGTTGAGGTATGTTCCCTCTATACCCACTTTGTTGAGAATTTTTATCATAAGTGGATGTTGAATTTTGTCCCGTGCTTTTTCTACATCTATTGAGGTAATCATAAGATTTTTACCCTTCATTTTGTTAATGTGATGTATCATGTTGATTGATTATGGATTTTAAACCATCCTTACATCCCTGGAATGAATCCCACTTGATCATGTGTATGACTCTTTTAATGTATTATTGAATTCAGTTTGTTAATCTTTTTTTTTTTTTTTTTTTTTTTTTCTGCGGTACGCAGACCTCTCACTGTTGTGGCCTCTCCCGTTGCAGAGCACAGGCTCCGGACGCACAGGCTCAGCAGCCATGGCTCACGGGCTCAGCCGCTCCGCAGCACGTGGGATCTTCCTGGACCAGGGCACGAACTCGTGTCCCCTGCATCGGCAGGTGGACTCTCAACCACTGTGCCACCAGGGAAGCCCTGTTAATCTTTTGTTGATTATTTTTTCATCTATGTTCATCAGTGATATTGGCCTGTAATTTTCATTTTTGTGTATGGTGTCTTTGTCTGGTTTTGGTATCAGGGTAATGTCAGCCTTGTAAAATGTGTTTGGAAGTGTTCTTTCTTCTTCAATTTTTTGGACTAATTTGAGAAAAATAGATATTAACTCTTCTTTAAATGCTTGGTAGAATTCACCTGTGAAGCCATCTGGACCCAGACTTTTGGGGGAATTTTTAAAATTACTGATTCCATTTCATTACTAGTAATTGGTCTATTCAGATTTTCTATTTCTTCATCATTCAGTCTTGGAAGATTATATGTTCTGATGCATTTAGCCATTTCTTATAGGTTTTCTAATTTGTTGGCATATAATTGTTCATAATATTCACTTATGATCATTTGTATTTCTGTGATATTGGTTATAATTTTTCCTCTTTCATTTCCAATTTTATTTATTTGGGCCCTCTCTTTTTCTTGATGAGTCTGGCTAAAGGTTTGTCAATTTTGTGTATTTTTCAATTTTCAAAGAACCAACTCTTAGTTTCACTGATCTTCTATTGTTTTATTTTAGTCTCTATTTCATTTATTCCTACCCTGCTCTTTATGATTTCCTTCCTTCTACCAACTTTGGACTTTGTTTTTTCTTTTTCTAATTTCTTTAAATGTGAATTTAGATTGTTTATTTGAGATTTTTCCTGTTTATTGAGGTAGGCCCCTATCACTGTGAACTTCCTTCTCAGAACTGTTTTTTTTTGCTGTGTCCCATAGATTTTTGGAAAGTTGTGTTTCCACTTTCATTTGTCTCCAGGTATTTTTTCATTTCCTCTTTGATTTCTTCAGTGGCCCACTGATTGTTTAATAGCATGTTGTTTAGTCTCCACATGTTTGTGTTTTTTCCAGTTTTCTTCTTATAATTGATTTATAATTTCATACTGTTATGGTCATAAAAGATGCTGGATATGATTTCAATCTTCTTAAAATTATTGAAATTTGTTTTGTGACCTAATATGTGATCTATCCATGCGCATTTTAAAAGATTGTGTATTCTGCTGCTTTTGGGTGGGATGTTCTGTGTATATCTATTAAGTTCATCTGGTTTAATGTGTCATTTAAGGCCAGTGTTTTCTTTTCTTAACCATTTTTAAGAATTGAAGTCTAATTAATTTACAATGTTAGATTAGTTTTAGGTGTACAGCAGATTCAGTTATACATATACATATATATTCTTTTTCAGATTCTTTTCCATTATAGGTTATTATAAGATATTGAATATAGTTCCCTGTGCTATATAGTAGGACCTTGTTGTTTATCTATTTTATATATAGTGTGTATATGTTAATACCAAACTCCTAACTTATCTCCCCCCACCCACTATCACCTTTGGTAACCATAAGTTTGTTTTGGAATTCTGTGAGTCTATTTCTGTTCTGTAAATAAGTTCATTTGTATCATTTTTTTAGATTCCACATATAAGTGATATCATATGATATTTGTCTTTTTGCTGACTTACTTCACTTAGTATGGTAATCTCTAGGTCCAACCATGTTGCTGCAAATGGCATTATTTCATTCTTTTTATGGCTGAGTAATATTCCATTGTATATATGTACCACATCTTCTTTATCCATTCCTCTGTCAATGGATATTTAGGTTGCTTCCAGTCTTAGCTATTGTAAATAGTGCTGCAATAAACATTAGGGTGCATGTATCTTTTCAAGTTAGAGTTTTGTCCAGATACATGCCTACAAATGGGGTTTCAGGATCATATGATAACTCTACTTTTCGTTTTTTAAAGAAGCTCTATACTGTTTTCCATAGTGGCTGTACAAGCTTACATTCTCACCAGCAGTGGAAGAGAGTTCCTTTTTTCTCCACACCCTCTCCAGCATTTATTATTTTTCAACTTTTAAATCATGGCCATTCTGACTGATGCAAGGTAATACCTCATTGCAGTTTTGATTTGCATTTCTGTAATAATTAGCAATGATGAGCATCTTTTCATGTGCCTATTGCAATCTGTATTTCTTCTTTGGAGAAATGTCTGTTTAGGTATTCTGCCCATTTTTTGTTTGGAGTGTTTATTTGTTTGATATTAAGCTGTATGAGCTGTTTGTATATTTTGGAAATTAATTCCTTGTTGGTAGCATTGTTTGCAAATACTTTCTCCCAGTTTGTAGATTGTCTTTTCATTTTGTTTATGGTTTCCTTTGCTATGCAAAAGTTTTAAAGTTTAATTAGGTCCCATTTGTTTATTTTTGTTTTTATTTCCATTCCTTTAGGAGATAGATCCAAAAAAAGATTGCTGTGATTTATGTCAAAGAGTGTTCTGCCTATGTTTTCCTCTAGGAGTTTTATGGTTTCCAGTCTTATATTTAGGTCTTTAATCCACTTTGAGTTTATTTTTGTATACGGTGTTAGAGAATGTTCTAATTTCATTCTTCTACATGTAGCTGTCCATTTTTCCCAGCACCACTTATTGAGGAGACTGTCTTTCCTCCATTGTATATTCTTTTTTTTTTTTGCGGAGCTGAGCTCATCTCCTCCCAGGGACATGCAAAATCTACACCTACATACACAGTAATTCCTCCTGAAGAAGACCTGAGGGCTGGTTAAACATTTGCACATAGGAGAACCTCACAGTAACCTGTAGAAAAGATGGAGACACATTCTCCATGGGAACACTCCCCTCACATGGAAAACTGCAGTAAGGAGGGATATTGCTGAGGGGCCCAAGTGCAAGCTTGCCAACCCTGTGACACAGCAAAAAAACAGCAATTTAAAGGGTACCTAGATGATACTGGAAGGAAATTCATTTACTAACCCTAGAGCTTCTGCTAAACAGGCAGGGAACTGCTGGAGCCCTCTCTGGGGTCAGAGGCGCTGGCAAGTGCCACTGTTTAAGTTCCCCCAGGACCCCCTCATGCCTGTTCCAGCTCCAGATGTCCTACTAAGGCAGCCTTGGGTACAGTGCACCCCAGGACAGCCCCAGGTCTGCACTCACTCCAGCTCCAGATGTCTCCCTAAGCTGGCCTCAGTGCAGTGCTCCCCAGGGAATTCCCTGGGTTGCATCCACTCTAGCTCCAGCTGGTCTGCTAAAGCCACCAGATACAAGCAGTCTATACAGGGGACGCTCTTACACAAGGCCACTCCTTCAAGTTAATACAAAAGAACCAACTTCCATAACAGAAACACAGTCACAGATTGAGAAATCATACTTACGGTTACCAGAGGGGAAAGTCAGCGGGAGAGGCATCAACCTGGAGTTTGAAATTGGCATACCTACCCTTACGTACAGAAAATGATTAATGAATAAGGACCTGCTTTTAGCACCCAGAACTTGACTCAACACACTGTAATACACGAAGAAGAATATGTAAGCTTGCTAGCAATCCACACAAAAATACAGAAACGTCTCTGCATAAGGGAAGCAAATAGGAGTTCACCAGAAAGGAAAACAACACTTAACTCATAGAAACAAAAAAGTCAAACAAAAGGAAGAGATAGAGGAATATGTTCCAAATGGAAGTACAAAATAAAACCCCAGCCAGGGGCGGGGTGGGGGGTGGGGGTAGGAAGCCCTAATGAAGTGGAGATAAGTAGCTTACCTGTTAAGAGTTAGAAGAAATAGTCATAAAGATGCTCACCAAACTTGGGAGAAGAATGGAGAAACCCAGTAAAAACTTCAACAAAGACATAGAAAATATCTAGGAAAGAGCCAATCAGAGCTGAAGAATACAATAACTGAAATTAAAAATACACTGGAGGGCTTCCCTGGTGGCGCAGTGGTTGGGAGTCTGCCTGCTGATGCGGGGGACACGGGTTCATGCCCCGGTCCGGGAGGATCCCACGTGCCGCGGAGCGGCTGGGCCTGTGAGCCATGGCCGCTGAGCCTGCGCGTCCGGAGCTTGTGCTCCGCAACGGGAGAGGCCACAACAGTGAGAGGCCCGCGTACCGCAAAAAAAAAAAAAAACAAAAAAAAAACACTGGAGGGAATCAACAGCAGATTAGATAATTCAGAAGAACAGACAGGCAAAATGGAAGACAATAGTAGAAATCACTCAATCAGAACAGCAAAAAGAAAAAAAATTAAATGACGAGAATTTAAAGGACCTCTGGAACAACATCAAGCATACTAAATTCACATTATGGGGGTCCCAGAAGAAGAGAAAGAGAAAGGGACAGAAATTTTATTTGAAGAAATAATGCCTGAAAACTTCCGTAACCTGGGGAAGGAAACAGATATTCAGGTCTAGGAAGCACAGAGAGTCCCAAGCAGGAGTCCCAAACAAAATGGTGTGGATCTCCCAAAGAGATCCACACCAAGACATATTATAATTAAAATGGCAAAAGTTAAAGATAAAGAGAGAATCTTAAAAGAAGCAAGAGAAAAACAACCAATCACATACAAGGGAAACCCATAAGACTATTAGCTGCTTTTTCAACATAAACTTTACAGTCCAGAAAGAAGTGGCAGGATATATTTATGTGATTGGCTCAGGGTCTTCCTAGCTGATATCTCAGACCTCTGCTGGGGATCTGTATTTTAAACAAGTGACCCAGGTAACTCTTATGATCCAGGAATGTGGGGAAACACTGCTCTAAATTAGTCTTACAATTTGGTCACCTGTCAGTAGGTCTTTCTCTGACTTACTTTACAACTGGGTTTGCCTGAAGAGATGTATTCAGAGTTCTAGGACTAACTCCAGGCAGGGCATATAATTTCTCTACTACCCCTCCACCCTCCGATCCCAAACATCTCATATCAGAAAACTGGCTCCTTGCCCTTTCCTAGGCCAAGTCTTCCTTATATCTGTGAAGCCCTTTGTTCCAAGGACTGCTGTATTGTTTTATTTTTCTTTTCTTAAATTAAAAAAAAAAGTTATTTATTTATTTAGGTCTTAGTTGGGTCTCAGTTGTGGCACGCGGGATCTTTGTTGCGGCATGCGGGATCTTGTAGTCGTGGCACACAGGCTTCTTAGATGCGGCATGCGAACTCTTAGTTGCTGCATGCATGTGGGATCTAGTTCCCCGAACAGGAATCGAACCCAGGCCCTCTGCATTGGGAGCTCGGAGTCTTACCCACTGGACCACCAGGGAAGTCCCTGTGTTTCTTAAAGTTATCATTTATTGAGAATTTACCAGGTGTCAGGCATGTTACAATTCATCCTTTCTTTTCATCCTTACAACAAACCTCTGAAGTAGATTCTTATATTCTTCCCATTTTACAGAGGAAGATCAAAAAGGCCAGAAAAGTGTTCAAAGGCAAACAACTGAATTTCATTTCTTTTTATGGCTGAGTAATATTCCATTGTATATATGTGCCACATCTTCTTTATCCATTCATCCGATGATGGACACTTAGGTTGTTTCCATCTCCGGGCTATTGTAAATAGGGCTGCTATGAACATTTTGGTACATGTCTCTTTTTGAATTATGGTTTTCTCAGGGTATATGCCCAGTAGTGGGATTGCTGGGTCATATGGTAGTTCTATTTGTAGTTTTTTAAGGAACCTCCATACCGTTCTCCATAGCGGCTGTACCAATTCACATTCCCACCAGCAGTGCAAGAGTGTTCCCTTTTTTCCACACCCTCTCCAGCATTTATTGTTTCTAGATTTTTTGATGATGGCCATTCTGACTGGTGTGAGATGATATCTCATTGTAGTTTTGATTTGCATTTCTCTAATGAGTAAAGATGTTGACATAAAAAGAAATGAAATTGAGCTATTTGTAATGAGGTGGATAGACCTAGAGTCTGTCATACAGAGTGAAGTAAGTCAGAAAGAGAAAGACAAATACTGTATGCTAACACATATATATGGAATTTAAGAAAAAAAAATGTCATGAAGAACATAGGGGTAAGACAGGAATAAAGACACAGACCTACTAGAGAATGGACTTGAGGATATGGGGAGGGGGAAGGGTAAGCTGTGACAAAGTGAAAGAGCGGCATGGACATATATACACTACCAAACGTGAGGTAGATAGCTAGTGGGAAGCAGCCGCATAGCACAGGGAGATCAGCTCGGTACTTTGTGACCGCCTGGAGGGGTGGGATAGGGAGGGTGGGAGGGAGACGCAAAAGGGAGGGGATATGGAAACATATGTATATGTATAACTGATTAAATTTGTTATAAAGCAAAAAAATAAAATAAAATAAATTAAAAAAAAAAAAAAAAAAAAAGGCAAACAACTGGTAAGTGGTTGGGCTGAAAACCCAACCCAGGACCCACTGACCCCCAAGCCTGGGCTCCATCCTGCTGTGGGCTCTTGTGGCCTGCCTGCACTGGTGCCTTTGTGCTTACTGTCCTATCTGTGGAAGCCCTGTGCTCTGAATGCAGATTCCAGAGGCCAGAGTGGAATAGTGAGGGATTCTGAGGGAACAGTGCAAAGCTGGGCCTGGGCACCTGTAGAATTCAGAGGAGCCCCCAGGGGAGATCAGTGCTCTCTCTGTGTCTGAAATTCAGCCAGCTCAGGTAGTGAGCTCTGGGGTGGGGTCGGGGCATTAATGTAAATCTCTCTCTAAGAGGAACTCAGACACACAGGACAGTGACTTCTTGTCCTCTGAATGCCCGCAAAACTCCCGGTCTCCACCATTTATTTGTCCCTTATCATTTTTAACAGGTCTTGTAGGTCATTTCTTAGGCATTTGTCTTCTCTTTTTAACTAAAGTGTAAAGCCTCAGGGAGATCAACAGTTCAGAGAGAATGGGCATTAGACTGAAACAGATCTGGTTTGACCCCTCTGCCCATACTTTACTAGCTATGCGATATTGGGCAAGTTACTTAAACTTTCTGAGCCTTAGTCTTCTCATTTGTTAAATGGAAACTTAAATTGTATCTACCTTGTGAGATTGTTTTGAGGTTTAAATGAATTAGTGCAGATAGAGGGTTTACAAGCAATTGTTGAATGAATGGAAGTAATAGACTCCTCCATCTCCTCCATCCTCCTCCTCCTCATCTGTGAGTAGACATCTTCACATGCTGTTGTGTTTCAGGTAGGCACTTAAAGCATTATTGTTTTTCAGCGTTAATGGGGCATTTTCACAAAGATGTAAATGCATAACATCAAGAAGCATTCTCAGAAAAAGAGTGTTTTATGAAAGAATAAATGTAATGTCGAGTGTCAGAATAATTTTAAGGTGAAAAAACACTAAAGAAGCTGTCAATAATGTTCTCCCTTGAATGGTATTTTAGACTGACATAGGGTGGGAAGGGTAGAGGGAAGGGATGGGGTCAGGCTGACATAAGCCTAGGGATACCAGCAGTAACATTATGAAGGACATTCCGAGACCCCAGTGCTTGGAATGCAGGAAATGAATCTGTCGAGGGGAGGCATGTATGGATCTACATGACGTGTCAGATGACCTGGGTTCCTGTAATTGTAAGCCTGGAGAATTCACTTAAGTTTCTTTATCTGCAAAATGGGGATAAAATCATTGTCACAGAGTTGGTGTGAAAATGAAGCATTACATGGCCACGTAAGTGATCTGTTAACTGTAAAAGTCAATGTTCACCTAGGGTGGCAGTTCTTAGTAAGCTGTGGCGGGTGGGTGGGAGCAAGCTGAGGGAGCCTGTGGCCTGGACATGGGCAGAACCATGAAGGAGAGCTTAGTGAGCAAAACTGCCTGGACGGATAGGAAAAAAAATGTAGATCCATACAAAGAAGGGAAAATGCAGGAGTACTAGTACGTTAGACAACACTGGCGATACCTCGGAGGCTTTATGAACTATCTGGAGAAGTTTATTTCCTGGCTGTAATTCCCAGCAAAGGAGGGGATTGAATACTGCAGAAGACCATTTATTTCTCCAGTTAGGCTCATCAGTTCAAGCAGTAACATATGTGAAAGAAGCACCTTCTCTCTGTACACAAAAGACAGGGTCTATATACATATATATATATATATATATATTTTTTTTTTTTTTTTTTTTTTTTTTTTTTTTTGCGGTACGCGGGCCTCTCACTGTTGTGGCCTCTCCCGTTGCGGAGCACAGGCTCCGGACGCGCAGGCTCAGTGGCCATGGCTCACGGGCCCAGCTGCTCCACGGCACGTGGGATCTTCCCAGACCGGGACACGAACCCATGTCCCCTGCATCGGCAGGCGGACTCTCAACCACTGCGCCACCAGGGAAGCCCAGGGTCTATATTTTTTATAAAAGCTACTAATGCACTTTTTTATACAGCAGAAACTAACACACCATTGTAAAGCAATTATATTCCAATAAAGATGTTAATTAAAAAGCCACTAATGCAATGTGCGTCACTGGAGTGTTAGTTGATGTGGGTCTAAAGGACAATGTGAGACATTTCTAGTAACTTTCCACGATATGAACAAAGAACTTGAGAATGTCAAATACATTTACAATTAAAAAAAATTAGTTTTTTTGAATTCTAAACTCTTTGGAATCAGACAGTCTTATTAGAATCTGTGGTCCCTTAAGCCATGTATGTCTATACCCTATCTCCTTTTTGACCTTATTTCTGGGAATATTACACTGTCTGACCTGTTATTAATATTATATTATTCTGTGCCAGAATAGGTAAGGAAGCTGCATTTCTAGAATTGCATTTGAGTCATTTGTGAAATTGCATATTACAATTTCCCACCATTTCTAACAGTTCTTTAACATTTTCTTTCTCAACAGGGTATTCAAATTCACATCAGTAACCTCTAGGGGCTAGTTGCTTCTCTAGCTCAAGAGAGAATTTCTTAAATCAGAGTTGGGGCTGAGGACAGGAACATATATTCTTCACACCGTTCAGTTTCAGTGGATAGAAAATTAGAAACTCAAGGTATGTGAGAGATCTGTGCGGAATTTAAGTACTTTCAAGGATCAGTAGAAGGAAAAAAAGTTATTTTACCTGTATGTTTGCAAATGTCAAAGACCAAGACTGAAAAAAATAAGGATGACTTATAAGGAGTTGGCTGCACTTGCTGGCTGCCCAGGTGGTTCATTTCAACTGAGGGTCAGAATAACCTTGTCCTGTGGTCTGGGTGCCCAAGTATCAGGTTAGGTCTACCTTGCTGCTCATGTCCTTGGTCACCTTACTAGAGGCTCCAGTCAAACACATGTCAGTAAAGAATAAAGTTATGTAAATATGCACACAGGTGGTCAGACCTAGACAAGAACTTGGCAAAAATTCATTCAGCAATAACCAGGCTCTACAGGACAAATATGCCTCAGTTTACATAACAAATAAGAAAAACATCACAGGATAACAGCAGAGAAAGCAAAGGATTAGCAGGTAGACAGATGACACTGGGTTGGAACTTTCACTCTGCCACATGCACATTCTCTGTGCCTCATTTTCCCAATCTATAAAGCAGAGATGGCCACAGGGTTGTTATGAGGATTAAATGAATAAAATGAACCAATCTGTGCAGGCCTACCTATTGTGGTACTGGGGCCAGAAAGATTGCATAAATATTAGGTTCATTTTTATTTCTACAAAAGACATGATCCTGAAGAGCTCTACCCAAATTCAAATATCAAATTCTATTTTACGAACCCTGATTCACGAGTAGCTGAGATAACCTCTAATACATTGCATTAGTAACACCACCTTCCCAATTCATCAGCATCAAATAAATGTGCTATTGCAGAGGCAATCAATCTTTCCCTTCTCTTTTATCAATTCCATAACTTTAGGGTTTTATCTCTCAGATCCTCTTAAAACAGCAATTTATACCCACATAATATGAAGAAGGATCCTGATCTTGTTATACTTTGGAGCAGGTAGGAGCATCCCAGGACCTAAATCCTCCCACTTGGCCTCAGCCTGAGAAGAGGAAGAGTGATAGTCCCAAGCCATCCTATACCATGACACTCTTCTAGTCATTTGTAAGACTCCTTCACTTATATACTTTTGCACATCAGCTTTTGCTTTCTTGTCTTCAACAGGATTTTATTTATTTAGCCTCTTGCTAGTTTCTTTGCTACAGAAAATCCTTCCCCTTTCCCTCTGATCTTTCCAAGTTGAAGCCTTCAGCAGGTATTTGTTGAATGCCTGAGTTGTATTAGGTGGGTGCTATGGGCACCATGCTACCACGGGGGTACTAGAGACACAAGACGTGCACGGTGCAATCACAGTGCAGGCGGTGTTGACAGGCAGGCTGACCACTGTGTGGGGAGGCAGTGTACACGTTCTGCTGGGCTGTCACAGTCTTCACTTTACTTAGGCTCTTGGCTTCTCAAGACAGAAAAGGGGTGGGATGAAAAGATGAGGAAGGCACACCCCAATGGAGATGCTTTCCTTTCTCCTACAGCAAAATGTGCCTTTCTTACTCTGACTTCCTTTGATTTCCCAGGTGACATTTAGCTCATCTTGCAAGCTCATCTCATGAGTGTAATTATAAATGCTAGTAAATTAATATTACCCATCATATATAACATAACTGAATTTTAACAATCCAATGCTTTAACCCCAAAGGATGACTGAATGGTGAGGACTTCAGTCCTTGTTGTAGGATATTTGGGGGAGAGGAAAGCCTTTCAATGTCATACCATGTGGGTGCTTCCTTAGGCAGGTCATGAGTGAGGTGGAAGTGAGGCTGGGACCCTGCTGAACAGAGGCACATCCTCAACACTAGATTTCAGGTGCTTTTAGGCCTAGCTAATGGTACTTAACTGTTTCAGGAATCCCTTCTTAGTTTTCGTCTTGGTTTGAGGGTGTTGGAACAGTCACCCTCCCCACTCTCTGCGTTCAACCTGGCAAAGTTTCCATCCCTAAGGTGCCATTATCTTTCTCGATCCACAGGGTGAGTCAGAAGGAAATGTACTCACTCCCATTCATTCTCTTTGCTTAATATTTCCTGCAATGAGGTTTCCTTGTGTAACAAACAGCTTCTGTGGGTGTTTGAGGGTCTTTAAAAAGAGAACATGCTGTTCCTGTGAGTGGAATGACTTCTGAAGGAAGCACTACAGCAAACAGGGAGCTCTAGTTCCAGGGTTGAGCAGAAGCTTTTCTCACAGGTGGCAGGAGGCTTTAAAGTGGGGCTTGTCTGCAGGAGATATAATGACCTGACATTCAAGCCATTTTCATTTCCAACTGATTGCAGCTGCGGTATGGAAGGAAACAGTCTTGGGCTCTGGCCTAGGTTCAAGTTCTTCTCAGTCACTGACTGGCCATTTTCTCAATCATAAAATGGGGTTAATTAATAGCAGAATTGACTCAGAGGCTTGTTGTGTATAAAATGAGATAATATGTAGAAAGTGGAGCATGGCTAAATGCCCAATAGGTGGTAGCTGTTTATGAAAGCATTGTTGCTACTGGGTTCTTTCCTCACTATGCATGGCTTCAGGTAGCTGATATAAGCTCTGTGAGCCTCAGTTCCCTCATCTGAGAAGTGGGGTCAATGAGGATTAAATGAGATGCTGTGCAAGCACTTAGCACACTCTCTGGCATGATGCAGATACTTAATAGATGTCAGTTTTCTTAACCCTCACATCGTCTTTGTCTGCTTGTTGGCTCATGACTGAAATTCCTTCATAATAATTTCCATTGCAGGGGTATCTTGTTGACAAGTAGTACCAAATGGAACTGATTTTTAAAAACCATCCTTTAAATTTTTCTCCTTAAAGTGGAAAGAAGGAAAAAGAATACGGGTATTGGGCACCTGGAGAAAAACCCAGGAAAGGGAACAGGGGAGCAGAGATTGGCAAAGATAAGCATCTTGTCTTCTACCATCTTCCACAGGGTGGATCTTGTCAGCTCAACACCCTCCTGTCCAAACTTCTCAGCCTCAAGGATCAGGAAACTCTGCCCTACAACTTGTAAGAATCCAGGAGTCCAAGCTTTAATGAACCTTGGAGGTGGGGGGGGGTACAAATTTTTGATAACCATTGTTTATAAGGTAGGTGGCTCTCCACATTTGGAGACTGTCTCCGCTACCTGTGGACTTCACTCTTACAAACCCAGAGCACACTAGCGTCCCTCTAGGCTATTTTGGTTAAACCCCAACACTTAACGCTGTAAAAGTTTCCCTCCATATGCCCCTTTGGCCTTCCTGCGTCAGAGATCTGGAGTCACAACCGCATCAAGAACCGTAGTTTGATGATTAATTAGGCACAAATGTGGCACTAGGGTCTCACAATGCCCTGTGGGACAGCTGCTACGTTCTTTTCGGTTTTTGCCATCAAGATGCCAGTTGCTTCTTAGTGACTATCAAATAGTCTTATTAGTCCTCACTCTGGGCGCCACTGCTGGGTGGGGTGGGTGAGGAGAGCTTAGGGACCGTGCAGACCTGGGGAACAGGAGCTGCCACCAGGGGGCGCTCGCCTGCGGAGAGAGTTTGACGGAGGCGGAGCCAGGGAAGAGGGGCGCCTCCGCAGAGAAGCACGGAACCACCTCCTCTCCCTCGTCCTTCACCCACGCGCTTCCTTGCAGTAGGTGAGTTTGAGGAGGTTCCTGGGATCTTTGCTCTAGGGCGAAAGGCCTTCCCCGCCAGCCCTTAAAAGATGAGAACCCACACCCTCCACCTCCCGACCATGCCGCGCGGCTTTGCCTCTCCCGCGGCTCGAGGCTGCGCTTGCCGCTGGGGATTGGGCAAATAGTTTCACCTGTAGATAGATGCTTAGTCAGACTTCTGTATTTAATGATGCCAAAGCACCCAGTTCCTCTCAGACTCACGTGGCTCAGGGTCTGGGGAGCCGACCCTCAAAGCATGGCCCCCAGCCCGGCAGCATCAGTTTCAGCATCACCCCGCACCTCCTTAGGAATGCACATTCTCAGGCCCCGCCCCAGATCTCCCAAATCCAAGACCGGGGGAGGGGCGCCGTCTGTGTTTTGCTGCTCCTGCGGGTGACTGTGAGGCGCTCGACGGTGACAGCCCCTACCCTGGGGCTTCCTACGTCGCTCAGGTGAGTATGGATCGCGAGGCGGGTAGTCCGCCTCCTCCAGAGATCTCCCGGCCACTGGCTAGGTGGTCACGTGGGCTCTGGGCTTCTTTCCCCCCTCCCCCTCCCGCCCCTCGCGTCTTTAAAAGGAAGGAGAGGCTCCTCGTTACGTCGTTTGTGATCTTTGCAGTGTCTCCGGCTACTGGACCTTCTGACACCCACTCCCTCGCCCCTGCTGCTAGGCCGCCGGGAGGGCGGAGGCTGCGACAGACGCCTCTGGAAACTTGCAGGGCAGAGAAGAGGCGGCGGGAGCTGGACCAGAGCGGGACCGTCCAGGGCTGCGACTGGCATCCGGTGCTGCGTTTGGGATCTGGGCTGCGCGAGGTGCGCTCACTCTCCGCAGCTGGTGCCGCAGCCGGGTGCGGGGAACAGAACTAGTCCGGGAAAAGCAAGTGCCGCGTTTCAGTGATTGCTAGGCGGGTGTGTACAAGTAGGGTAAGTGCCCCTTAAGTCAAGGTGCGATTTGTCTGATTTAATGTTTGAAATCCAGCGATGGGAAAACAGTAATATTGAGAACAATAAAAGACACCCCCCAACCCCCCAACAAATCCACCAGTCTGGAAAACTACTGGAAACAGAAATTTCATGTTTTGACTAAATATTTTCACTCAAGACGCTGGCAAGTTAACTAATTAGTTTGTGCCTGTAAGCTCCGGGTTGACTGTGCTAATAAACATGTTTTTTTAAAGGCAAAACTCCTCTGTATTTTCTACGGATTTCCCAACAGTGGATGAAACGGTGACAGTAGGAAAGTTGACCAGGGCACTTCATGCTTGAGTTTTGTGGGCCTGGGAAGATGTACATGTATCAGGCAGGAGACTAGTATTTTTAAATGTATTAACTGGCAAACCTTAATCATATCAGAAAGCGGAGTTACTTCTTTCCTGGGCGGATTGAGTAAGATTGAGATTATCTGGGCTGTTTTATTTGCTGAAGAGGAACCCCAGCCGCTGTTCTCTTAACCTGTTGTTTTCCCGTTCCTGCCTAATTAATACTGGATATAAAATTAAGTCAAGGGAATCTGTGTGTGTGTGTGTGTGTGTGTGTGTATATATATATATATATATATATATAGTGTGTGTGTGTGTGAAAAGCAAAACTTTGGATTTGGGTGAATTTCTATTTAGGAAAATAAGATTGACTCAATTTTACTAGCTTTTTAAAAAGCAACTTTGTGCTTTGGTGTGGTACACAACACTTTTGAGGAAAGATTTTGTTTTGTTAGATTTCTAGTATTTACATGGGCATTCCATTAGGAATTTTTATTTTTGTTCTAAGTTTCTAAACTCACAGTGGCTGTTTTTTTTGTGTGTGGAGAAGGATGTTTGTTATTTAAAAAGTGAATGTGTGGAAAGAAAGATTTGTGCTGTGAGTATTGTGAAAAGTAAATGTACTCTTGACTATGAAAAGAACCTTGCACACTTATTCTTTGGCTCTTTTTTTTTTCTGCAGAAAATCTATGTTTTTGCATACATTCTAGAAGAGGGGGAAAGGTTAGGATCTGTTTATCAGCAGGTGTTAAAGCATAAACCTTAGGATTCCATTTTATGTTCAAGCATTTTTTTTCAGTTGAATTACTGAAACATTCTTATTTCAGAAGTCGCCAGTCTCCTGTAACATTTAAGTCCTATAAGTCTCTGAAGTCAATTAAAAACACATTTAGGACATCTTTCATAGTGGTTCTGAGGGATGTGAATGAATCTAATCATCATTTACATTTCTCAGTTTATTTATAATATGGAATAGGTAAGATTTAGTAGTCAATTCAACCCTTAAAAATATAATTAGCATTTAATAGATATTGATATGTCCATTTTAAAGAATATTACATGTAGTTTTCTATATATGTGTATCCAACAGGTAATGATTCAAAATACATCTTGTAATAATGTTAATTCATGTTTTGAATCATTTTATAATATCTATAAATAATAAAATAATTATATAGAATGCTGAAGGCTGAACTTGAACCATTTACTGGTAAGTTTTTTGATAATTATGTCTAGAGCCCTTGAGAAATGTATACTTGAATTTAGGCTTCATTCAGTGCCTAGCACACTGTTTTAGACATAATAACATTTTTGAAAAGTCAAGCTTATTGCAGTGTAATTTACATAGAGTAAAATCTAGCCTCTTTAGGTGTATCGCTCTGTGAATTCTGAGAGTTGCACACAGCGGTATACTCAGTCACCTCCATGATCAAGACATGGAACAGTTCCATCACCCCCAGAAGTCCCCTTTGTAGTCAGCCCTCTCCACTCAACCCCAACTCCTGGAAATCACTGTCTGTTTGTTGATTATATAGTTTTGCTCTTCAGTATATTCTTACTTAGAAATAATTGTCTTCCTTCCCTTTTCTCAAAAGAAAACCTCAGTTCCCTTCCTTTTTGGGGATGAGCCAGGTTCTGATATTTTTGTTTTAATCCTATACTCTTTGGGGTAAATTGAAGAAAAGACAAAACTATTTTGCATATGGGAAACCAGAGGCTTGGAATACGTGTTAGATTCATATTGGGCTAATAGATTTAATTTTTAGCAAATTTGGGTCCCATTGTGGTATAAGCCTTTGGTTATGGTGTGCATCATTAGTTATCCCAAACTGAAATACAAGGGCATTTAAAAAAATATTTGTTATTTATGTAATATGAGTAGAATATGTGGTTCCTTTATAATCTTGGCATTTAAGAGATACTTTTATTATATTTGAGATTAAGAAAGCTACCTGAGGGCTTCCCTGGTGGTGCAGTGGTTGGGGGTCCGCCTGCCGATGCAGGGGACATGGGTTCGTGCCCCGGTCCGGGAGGATCCCACAGGCCGCGGAGCGGCTGGGCCGGTGAGCCACGGCCGCTGAGCCTGCGCGTCCGGAGCCTGTGCTCCGCAGCGGGAGAGGCCACAACAGTGAGAGGCCCGCGTATGGCAAAAAAAAAAAAAAAAAAAATAGAAAGCTACCTGAAATTACATATTATCAAATAGTGAGAAGCCTAGGAACGATTGAAAATGACAATTTGTAGACATTTAAAATGAAATATAGAGTGATTGTGGCTACTTAAGTTAAAATACTCTCTTTAATAGGAGCTAAAGTCTGTGCCCAATTTATTTGTAGATGTCAGTTTTTTTCATTCCTGTGCCCATGTTTTGAAATCTAGATTTTCCTGTAGGACATAGATGTAAAATCTTTTATAAACCAATATATTTTTTTTTTTACTGTTTAATACATTATTCAATACAGTAAACACTTAGGAGCCTGTTATTGCTAGGCACTCCTAATGAAGATATGTCAGATTGATGTCGTTTGCCTTTTTCCTTTGGGCTATGAAAAACAAGAGCCTGTCTTTTAAATACATACACAACGTACCTTTCAGAGAACTACAGTGGCAGTAACTAGGATATGCAGAGTGGCAAGTTTATGAGGCACCAGCAAACTGGATAGCTGGCATTTCCAACTGGAACAGTTACAGCTCTTGATAATAATTAAGGGCTTTAGGAAGGGAATCTTTGTGCAGGTGTACTTGAGAGAGGACAGAAGAATGAGGGTCACCTGGAAAGACAAATTACTGGACTCATATATATTTCCTCAAAGCAGGACTGCAAAGTTTTGTTAGTGAATGTTTTGTGTTCACTGTCAAACCCCAGACTGGCTGTCAAGTTGAATGTATTCCGTTTAACTTCTGCCTCGGTCATGTCCTTTTGAATCTCTTCACCCACAACTCTCCCTCACCCTGCCCCAAATGAATATTTGAATATGGTTCTGTTTCCTAAAAGTGGAGCATTGTCACTGACTTGGTGTTGGGAAGGAGCAGAGACTTGCTGATGAAAGAGAAGATTGATGGGCTTTCCCTCCACACTGCTGCCTCAGAGTGTGATAACCCTGGGGCTGAGGCTTTATCCTCTTCCCAGATTCAAGCCCTCAAAATTCTGTTTCCTAACCAGCTCAGTAGGCTATTAGGGGAGTTAGTTTTCTCATTTTGGAAAATACATGTACATGTTCTTAAGAGTTGTATGTAAGTCAATTATTAACGATCAGTTCTGTGATGATTTTGGAGTGTTTTTTCTTTATTTCTAATTAATATTAAACTGAGACTCTTAATATTTTTCTTACTATTTAAGGCTAATGATTGGCAAATAGCTACTTATACACATCAAGGACGCTAGACACCTAAGACATATTTTTTATCTTTTCCATGAAATTCCTTCTATTGTCTGCTTTGGGAACGTGAATTTATGACTTCTGAGGGGCACACAGGTGTGGGGTGTTCGAACTGAATGCTTGGGGAAGTGTGATGGGCAGGCTTAAGAATACAGCATAGGAGAATGTGGCATTTTGTGTTCCACACAGGCTACTAGCAGCTCAGCTTTTTGGACAGTGGTGATGGATTGTCAAGAAGAAGTTAAGAGAGTAAAATTAGGCAAAAATCTTCAGGGTGGCCATAACGGTGTCTTAATCTAAATTGTCTGGAAATCCTGCCTAGCACTCTAAGCATATTCAGTGGCATGCCGACAGACTGACTTCACCCTCTTGCATATGTAATGATACCTTGCAGAATGTTTTCATGTGCATCATTTCACTTCATCCTTAAACACTGAGAGAAAGGGGAACCCATATTAGGTCCCCGTTTCTCCTGAAGGAGATGTAGGAACTCAGGGAGTTTACCTGATTTGTCTAAGATCACCTGGGACCTGGTGTCCTGCTCTGTCCACTGGGCAAGAATATACATAAAAACAGGCCTGGTGGTGACTGCCTTCTGATTTTTTTAAACTAGATTTGATAGGCACTTTGATAATATCAGTCTGTTCTTTCTAGAATGTCTTTCTGCCATTTCTAGGGCATGCCTTTTTCTTCTTCAAGGAATCACTGTCAATATTTGGAATTTTAAAAACTTTTTTTTTTTTAGTTTAAGAGCCATAACGTATTTCCCAGCCAGTACATTAGAACACTACATATAATCCCATGTGTACAAAAAGCTTTCCCACTGGACATAGATGTGACCCAAGAGGGCTCCACACAAGTGTGTGTGCTGGGGGAGTGTGAGAGAGACATCTTTGGGCAGAAGACAAGGGCTGTTCATCATGAAGGATACAGGCCAACTATTTTAGGCTCTGATGAGTAATTAAAGAAAATTGGCACGCAAAGAAATGATTAATTCTTAGAATTAGGATGTCCGGGTACATGTTCTTTTGTTGGCCAGGTGAAATTCCATGCCTTCCAGGCCCAACAATTAAATTGTTCAGAGACTCTTTTTCCCTGTTATACCAGAGATTGTGGTCATAGAGGCAATGCTTGGGTGTTCAAACAAATGTGTGGGATAATCTGTAGTACAGTGCTGGAGAAATATATTCTTCTTGGAATTCTTTCGTTCGATCAGTTTATATCACTGTTTTAGAGCAGAACTACTTAAATGACCACAGGTTGTTTATTCACTTTTCTAGACCTCCAGTGGAGAAGACTTTCCTTTTGCTATGTATTCTCTGGTCTCCCAGGTCTACTGCAGTGATTTAAGTTCATTACTCCTTGTTGTGTCTTTGCTTAAGAAGGAAAAACCCTTTGCATTGGCTACCAAGTTATTAGTTACCCAAGACTCCACTGACAAATAGTTGTCATGTGAACCTGGATAATTTAAAAGATACCCAACCAAAAAACAGTATATTCTCTTAATCACTGTCCAGCAACCAGTTCTCTCACATTAATTATCATGGTACTGGGGATGTGTGGAAATTCTAGAGAAGTTGGTATATATGTGTGAAATGCATATTTTCTAAGCAAAGTCACTGTGGTACCTGATTTATTGCCTGGATGAATCCTGGCATTTGCCATTTGGCAGTATATGTCTGACAGGTCATTTCAGCATTTCTGGGCCGAGAATGAACATTTCAGTTGTAGGTGAAAATGAGTGATGGGATTGATTCTCTGCTCCTGAGAGAGAGATGATCTTCATTTTAAATGGTGTTTTCCCTTTCCAACTGGATAATGGGGAGTGTTATTTCAAGTTCATGAATTTCCATGCTACTATTCATTACTTTGTGTCCGTAGAAGCTTTACGTTTTTAAGAGGCCTAATGAAAGGAAAAGATAGTGGTGGTTTTCTGATAGTTTGGCTTTTCTACTGATACTTAAGCCGAAATGCCAAATACATTTCTTTTGGGCAATGTAAAGTTGAGACAACATGAAATTCAGTAAAACCTTGATTGGTCAAAATGTTCAGAGAATGATTTTTTGTTTAAACAATTCAATTGATTTTTAAAAATTGATTATTAAGTTGAAGTCTCTTGTTCAAATTCTTATTCTAAAATCCACCGCTTTCCTGCTTCTTAATTTCCTGAATATAATTTAATCTTCATTTGATGATTGAGAGTATAGAGTTTATCCTTATGTAAGTTTACCTTGAGCAGTGCTCTGTATAGGAACATTGGGATACTCACCATGCTGATTACACTAACATTTGGTATGCTTTTTATTTATTAAATTGGATAAGCCATCTTGTTTTCTTTTTTTAAGTTCAAGAAATATAAAATTTAATACTGTAAATCAACTATACTTCAATTTAAAAAAGAAATATAAAATTTATTACCTCCAGGTTACATTATGCATAAATACAATTTGTTATGCATGTTACCTTAAGTATTTTGTTCTCAATTGTTACATACTCTTTAAGTTGTGCTGTTAAAGTACTTTAGATGTCTTTTGATTAAATATTTGGCTACATGAGATATGCTCAGATCATTTAGCAAAAATAATGCACTAAAATCCAATCACCAAGGTACAATATTGAAAGCATAAGCACAGTGAACAGGTGTATGTGTAGGTGGATTGAAATAGGAGAGGTGTTTTCAGGACAGATTGAGGGACAAAAGCCTCCTAATAATCCTGTCAGTTCTCGAGCTGACATCTAAAGGTTACTGATGACCTAATTACCAACTCCTGTATTCAACCACTTGCTCTAACTTCGATCATTTCCATGGTTCTGTAAATGTTTTCAAGCATCTGTATTTAAAACCCTTCCTTGATAGACAAAATGTGGTGTATACATACAATGGAATATTATTTAGCCTTAAAAATGAAAGAAATTCCGATACATGCTACAACATGGGTAAACCTTGAGGACATTATGCTAGATGAAATAAGCCAGTCACAAAAGAACAAATAGTGTATGATTCTACTTTTTGAGGTGCTCAATAGTCAAGTCTGTAGAGACAGAAGTAGAATGGTGGTTGCCAGGAGCTGGGGGAGAGAGGAACAGGGGAGCTGTTTTTAACAGGTGTAGAATCTTAGTTTTGCAAGGTGAAAAGAGTTCTGGAGATTGGTTGCACTACAGTTAAAATGTATTTAACACTACTGAACTGTACATGGTTAATATGGTAAACTTTATTATGTGTATTTTACTACAACTTTTTAAAAAAGTTTGGAAATTGCTAGTTAGCATTATATGCTTTATCCTGCATATTTTCTATTAGGAATCAGGGATTGTATATATTGATTGGGAATAAGTAGTTGAAATATGGAATCCTATCCTCATGATTAATAAATGCATATTTTTTTTGAAACTTCCTTGATCTTATATTCATCTCCAGCTACCATTCTCTCTCCTGTCCCTTGTGGTCAACCAATGTTGATTGGAAGTGGTAGCACCTTTGTATTCATTCCTTGTTATTTTACCTGGTCTGCCTGCCTCATTTACTGGGCATAGTGACTCCCTGAAGGCAGAGTGCATGTCTTGAAACTTCTTTAGATCCCCTGTCTCAGCTCAGTACCATGGCTACTGCAAGTGCTCCATCTTTGATTCATACTCTATACTGGATGAAATCATATATTTTCAACACATTTCTTCATATTCTTTTCTTACAACAAATATTTATTGTGTTGTAGTGGAAGGTGAATAAAATACAGTGTGTGCCTTCAGGAGCTTAAAATCTAATTGTACTTACTTCTTACTCTCCCATCCCACCTTTACCATTTCCAAAAAGGATTTGGTGTAGTTCTCTTCTAATAAGGAGGGTTACATTTCTATGTAAGTAACTATAGGGGTGCTAGAGTGAAAAAAGTGATAAGGCATGAAATGCCAACTGCTTCACAATGCACTTTGCATATTTCTTATGAACATGGCAGGTTTTCTGTAGGAAAATATCAGGAGATTAGAGTGGAATGATGAGTTGGGACAACATAGTGGGATGCCTTGAATGTTAAAAGAGCATGACTTATTAAGAGGCTGGTGGGAAGCAGGGGGCTGCTCAGAGCTGGGTTTTTAAGAATGTTAATCTGGCTGCTCTGTGGCCCTGGAGGAAGAGCTAACTGGAGGCAAGGAGCAGTAAGGAGACTACTTAAGGTGCACAGATAAGAAGTAACAAGAGCTTGCTCCAAGGTTGACGAAAGACATAACCATGGGGAAAGGCACCATGGAGAGAAAAACCCAATGTGCCTTGGTGATGAAAGGTAGCTGGATGAAGGGGAGAAGTCAGAGATAACTGTAATAGCCTTCGTCATTAACACAAATAGGAAATGAGTGGTTTGGGGAGGAAAATGATGAATTTTGCCTTGGATATTATATTAATTATCTACTGCTCTGTAACAAATTGTCATAGAATTTAGCAGCTTAAAACAACAAACATTATCTCACACAGTTTCTGAGAGGAATCCAGAAGCAGCTTAGCTTAGATGTTGGCCAGGGCTACAGTCATCTGAAAACTCGACTGGGGCTGGAGGATCTGCTTCCAAAATCTCTCTTTCACTGTAGTTCCTTGCTGGCTGCTGGCAGGAGGCCACCGTAGGGCTACTTGAGTGTCCTCACAATATGGCAGCTGGCTTTCCCCAGAGTGAGTGATCCAAGAGAGCAAGCCAGGAAGAGGCTGCAATGCCTTTTATAACCTAGTCATGGAAGTACATGCCATCCCTCTGCCATAATTTATTCATTAGAAGGGAGTCACTATATCTAGCCCATATTCAAGGGGTAGGTTAGGCACCACCTTTTGAAGGGAGGAGTATTGAAGAATTTATGGACATTTTAAAAAACCATCATAGATATATTGTGTTTTGAGGACAAATGGAATGAGCATTCAAAGGAAAATGTCAGGAGAAAGGAATTGGGAGCTTTAGAGAGCCAAGTTGCTTATATATGGAAGTAGGTGACAGCTGGAGCAGAAAATATTGAAGATGGAGAACTTCTCCAGGCTAGATTCTTAATGATCTCTATCAACCAGTCTCATTATTAATGGTTATTGTTCCCTTCCCCAAATTATATTATTCCATATATTTTAACTTTTTAAAAAAAGGTTTCCATTTTTAATTTCCTATTTTGTTTGTTTTCCTTCAAAGCTTCTTATCAGGAAAAATTTCAAAGTTACAGAAAAGTTGAAAGACTAATATAATGTCCGTATGTTTACCATCTAGATTCAGTAATTGCTGACAATTTGACTTATTTGCTCTACCTATGTATCTATGTATGTATCTACCTATCTGTCTATCCATCTGAATATTTTTCTGAACTATTTATTAAGTGTCATTCTTTGGTAAAGAAGGGTTTTCCCTCTACATTGGGATAAACTACAGGTTCTCTTAAAAAGGCAGAGTACAGGTTTAATTCTTTTCCCCTAATTACTAATTTCCAGAGTGAGGAACTGATAACAGTGGTAGCAGATGATTCTCTTTTTCTTTTCCTCTTTTTTTTTGGAACATCACTATGGACTCATAGTCCAAAGGATAAAAAGCATATGTAATTTTGCTATTTATTGCCAAATACCCATGGAAGTTGTGCCATTTTGCACTCTTACCAGCAATGTAGGAGCAAGTTCATGTTTTTTCCATAACCTTTCCAAGAGAGTCTGTTGTCAAACATTTGAATTTTTGGCAAACATAAGTGAGAAATGGTATCTTGGTGCAGTTTAATTTGTATCTCTTAATTGAACAAGGTTGAACACACTTTTATGTGTTTTAAGAGCCATTTGCCTTCCTTTTCCTGTGTTCTGTTTGTGTTTTTTGCCTATTTTTCTAATGAATATTTGTGTTTTTTTTTTCCATCTTAATTTAAGAGTTCTCACTATATACCAGAGAAATTAGCCCTTTGTTTCTAATATAAGTTGGGAGTATTTTTTTTCCAATTTGTCATTACTCTTTTGACTTATGGTGTTTTTATGATATGCAGATATTTACTTTCATGAGTTTATGTACTTTTATGTACATTTTTAAATTGCATCTGGATTTTGAGTCATAGTTAAGAAGACTGTCCCCACACCCATGTTATAATGAGATTTATCTACATTTGCTTCTAGTACCTGTGCAGCCCCTGTTCCTCCCCCATTCCTGTCTTACCTCTTCTCCTCTCCTTTTCCCTCTCCTTCCTCTTTCCAGTTCTCTCAACATTCGGGTCTTTAACATTTGGAGTTTATTCTGGCATACGATCTTTTTCCAGTGATAATTCTGTTGTCCAATGTTTCCCTAGTGATTTGAGATACCACCTTTACCCTATGACAAATTTCCAAAAACTTTTGACTTTTTAAAATATTTATTTATTATTATTTTTGGCTCTGTCAGGTCTTAGTTGCGGCATGTGGGATCTTTCATTGTGGTGCACGGGCTTCTCTCTAGTTGTGGCGAGTGGGCTCCAGAGCGCACGGTCTCAGTAGTTGTGGCGCATGGGCTTAGTTGCCCCGCAGCATGTGGGATCTTACTTCCCCAACTAGGGATTGAACCTGCATTCCCTGCATTGGAAGGCAGATTCTTTTTTTTTTTTTTGTGGTACGTGGGCCTCTCACTGTTGTGGCCTCTCCCGTCACGGAGCACAGGCTCTGGACGCACAGGCTCAGCGGCCATGGCTCACGGGCCCAACTGCTCCGCGGCATGTGGGATCTTCCCGGACCAGGGCACGAACCTGTGTCCCCTGCATCGGCAGGTGGACTCTCAACCACTGCGCCACCAGGGAAGCCCTGGAAGGCAGATTCTTAACCACTGGACCACCAGGGGAATCCCTTGAGTTTTTGAATTAGCTGTTTTGGGATTTTCTGTTCTATTGCATAGCAGTCTGGGTCCAATCAGGAGATAGAAACTACACAGTAGGTTCAACAGGGGAAGTCTAATGTAAGAATTACCAACTATGATGAGAGATTAGGTATAAGATATAAGAAACTCTACATGGATCTGAGGTAGACTACCCAAAGATGGACAAACTTGGGGGATTCAGACCTCCTTGGAAAAAAATGGTTTGGCCACTAATTAGCAGAAATGTTAACAGGTGTAGATGGACAAAAGTGGTCTGGAGTTGCAGGTGGGGAGCGGGCGATCAGCAGCTGGTGGTGTGGGCGTGCCCTGGGAGTCCAGGTGCCCGTGGGGGCAGAAGACCTTCAGAGTGGGCATGTGCTGGTGATGAAACTTGCACAAAGAACAACTTCTGTGTAACTCCTCAGGCCATAGTCTGAACAGGTGATTGCAGAAAGGTTCTCGCCGTGCCAGGGCTACAAGTTTGCAGTGGGACCTCATTCTGGACTTATGGCTGGCACAGGCTCCACTGGATGTTCTCACACCCACAGTGCCAGCCTCTGCCCCTGCCAGAAATCACTGCGGCCTCTTTCTCCTGCAGTGTCCCTGCAGCGCCTCAACTGTGAAAGCTTAGCACTGGGCTCGGTTTAAATGCTTAAGGAATTCCATTGCTATAGAACATATACTGAAGAGTGTATTAGGTGAAAGGCAATAAATTGATCATTGATACAGGTACATTGGCCTGTCTATTCCTTTTTTATTATTGGCTATTCATAGTGTGTTTGAAGATCTGTTATTGCTAGTCCTGCTCATTGATCTGCTCTTTCAGGGTTTTCCTGGTTATTTTTCTGTAAGAATTTAAAAATGAACTTATCTTGTTCAAAAAAAAAAAAGAAAGAAAAAGAAAACTGGTTGGCATGGCATTTTGATTTAATCCTGTTTTTAAATTTAATTTTTATATTTTAATTTTAATTTATTTATTTTTTGCCGTGCCATGTGGCTTGTGGGATCTCAGTTCCTAGGGATTGAACCCAGGCCACAGCAGTGAATGTCCAGAATTCTAACCACTGGGCCACCATGGAACTCCCTGTTTTTTAAGTTTTAAAAGCACTTTATATTAAATTCTCATGGTAAAAAAATTATCATGGTTAACAACAAAAGCATTACGGAAGTGAATGAAGTAGAAAATGAGTTCCATGCCTTACCTTCCTACCCCTCTGAGGTTAATATTTTTGTGTATATTTTTCAGGATGTATTTCTAGGCCCATACGTGTGTTTGTGTGTGTGTGTGTGTGTGTGTTTAATAAAAATATGTCAACCTTTTTAATAGTATGCTTGTATCTGTAACTTAGAAATGTCTTTTTTTTTTTCTTCACAGCCATACCTGTCTATGATTCTTTGAGAACATTATAATGTCCCTTTGTGCCTCTTCTCACAAGGAGTTTTCCTAGCTGTTACTTATTCAAGACATGGATATCAAAAACTCACCATCTAGCCTTAACTCTCCTGGCTCCTACAACTGCAGTCAATCCATCCTATCCCTGGAGCCAGGCCCCATATATATACCTTCCTCCTATGTAGAGAGCCACCATGAATATTCAGCCATGACATTCTATAGCCCTGCCGTGATGAATTACAGTATTCCCAATAACTCGGAATGTGGGCCTGGTCGACATACCACAAGCCCAAATGTATTGTGGCCAACTCCTGGGCACCTCTCTCCTTTAGCCATCCATTGCCAGTCGTCACTTCTGTATGCAGAACCTCAAAAGAGTCCTTGGTGTGAAACGAGATCATTAGAACACACCTTACCTGGGAACAGGTAAATCCAGTCTTCATTCTGAATTGTACTTCATGGCCATTATTCAGATTGCTTTACGATTTAGTGAAATGAAAGATATATGTTATACAAGGTCTTCATTATTACATAGATCAAATAGAGCACCTAAAACACCTGATATTCTGAATTATAGAGTTCTGAATTCTAGAATATCTAATCTGATATTCTAGATCTTACTAAAAAGTTGAGCTTACAGATCTGTGTTTTGGGGGAGAATTCACTATCATGACTACTGTCTTTAGAAAAAATTTAACTTAAATCACTTTCTTCTTGATGAAGTGATTTGGGTTTGAAAAAGAAATTTTTACTTTACTTTCAAGTTAGATCCTTCTTATCTTGCAGTGAAATCACAATTTAGTGTTCATGACAAATTGTGTCCAAGATAAAAGTAACTGTCAGTATTACAACTTACTGAAATACTAGACAGGTGAAGCCTGAAAAGACAGACAAACATTGGTACAAGCTTTTAAACAATGAACTAAAATAACAACATTTTATAAAGATTGATGGGAAACTATTTAAATGTGGACTTTAGTTGAACTTTCTTAAACTCTAAGTGCAAGATAATATAATGGGTTATTTCCATTCAATTTGTAATTTTTTTTTTCTTTTTTGGCTTCTCTGAGTGGCTTGTGGGATCTTAGTTCCCTGACCAGGGATCAAACCCAGATCTTTTTTTTTTTTTTTTTTTTTTTTTTTTTTTTTTTTTTCCCGTACGCGGGCCTCTCACTGTTGTGGCCTCTCCCGTTGCGGAGCACAGGCTCCGGATGCGCAGGCTCAGCGGCCATGGCTCACGGGCCCAGCCGCTCCGCGGCATATGGGATCCTCCCAGACCGGGGCACGAACCCGTATCCCCTGCATCGGCAGGCGGACTCTCAACCACTGCGCCACCAGGGAGGCCCAACCCAGATCTTTTTAATGATAATTATGGCTACGGAGAGCAGAGGTAGTATAGGGAGAAGCATGAAGGGGAGATAAATTTCCAAAACAACCAAAGTACTAAGTTACAGCATATTTGATATTGAAATGTATTACTTTCAAATATCGTAAAACCTTGAGAAAGCCGTATTACACAGTAATTTTATTTTTCTTCTTTAAAAAAATACTTCTTGTTTGTTGGTAAAAGAGAATATGAAAATTGTAGATAACTTTTTAAAAATAATGTTTTCTCATTCAATGTTTAAAGGAAGAAATATTTTGTTTCTGAGCACAAGTTCTAATCAGAGTTCTGCTAATATTTGGGTAAATTAAACCATGGTATAATTACCTTAATTTATAAATAATCGTACTTCTACTATTTCCTTTCCAAAAGAAACATGCCGTAGCAAAATTAGGAACTAACCGGGTGTTTCTGGTGCCTGTTGGTGCTCCCTTGTGGGCTGTCCCTTCCTCTGTGGAAGCCCTGCCCCTCCCTCTACCCAGCATTGAACACCTTCCTCCAAAGCCTTCTCAAAGGACAGGTACATGTTCACGCTCTCCCCTTCTCTTCTCTCTTCTTCCTTTCTCCCCTTTTCTTCTCCCCACCATTTCCACCCAGACTGGATCTGGTCACTTATTACACTCAAAGTTGTACACCCTGATGGCTACAGCTGGCCATCCATGGTTACTGGTGCTCATCAGCACTGCATGGATGGGCGTAAACTTGCTTAACCACTGTTAAGCATCAGTCATCCCAACAGGGTGACTCTTCATAGATCTGATATCAGTAACAAAGGTTTTGCTTGATCAGATTTCTTGGCATATATTTATCATGAACCCTTGAGGGCAAAGAGATAAATTAGGCAATGTTCATGCTGTTTGTTTTCCTAGAAAGGCCCTGTTTTACCTTTAATGCTCTTTTACAATGAATGTTTTCTTTGCCCCTAGAGAGACATTGAAAAGGAAGGCTAGTGGAAGCAGTTGTGCCAGCCCTGTTACTAGTCCAAGTTCAAAGAGGGATGCCCACTTCTGTGCGGTCTGCAGCGATTATGCATCGGGATATCACTATGGAGTCTGGTCGTGTGAAGGATGTAAGGCCTTTTTTAAAAGAAGCATTCAAGGTACAAGAGTATTGTTAGCTGCTTCTTTAGTTTTCCACTTTTGCTTTTAAACAAGTTTTCAGATGACCTGGCAGAAATTTCACCTTTGGCCTGCTTTGTACACAGAGTACTTGATGAGCAGTTCAGAGGATCATGTGTGTTTGCGGGTGGGGTGGATTGTTTCAAGTGTAGAGTACTTTATCTTTCATTGCAGATCTCTACCCCAGAACCCAAATGGGTCTCACCCCATCATCACCCATCGCCGTCTTCTTGGGAGAAGACGCCTACCTACAACCCTTGTGAAGATAAACAAAAAAATGTGTGCTCATTAGGAACTGCAAAGATTGTTTCTTCCTTTGTCTTATGTTTAATATCTGGCATAAGTAACAGTCATGATGGTGGGCTGGCTCCTGAGGAAGAGAGAATAAACATGTTTTATGGAAATGATCAGAAGTCAGTAGTTCAACTCCAGTGGTCTTTGAGAATTTATCTAGAGGCATGTCTTGCCCTGAACTAGTGGAACCTCCTTCACAAATCCGTTTCCTGGTCTGGGTTTAGACTATTTCCCTACCCTTCTCCAAATTTCTGCTGGGCTGGGTTTTTGTTTGTTTTAGTGGCCTTTTTAATCAATTTCAAACTGTGCACACCTGATTTCAAGGCCAGTCAGCCCCTTACCACACATGTCCTTGCTGGCCCTAATTTGCTGAAGGCACTTTCCTGCTTACTCGATCTCTTAGCTGTCTCTCTGCCCCTTAACCCCTCCCTCGCCAGCCCTACTCCCAGGCAATGTCCTATGTTCCCATCTCAGAGCTCCCTTCCCTTTTCTGCCAAGGCCTCAGTGCCCTGTTCCTATCCGGTTAAGGAAA
The DNA here is from genome assembly GCF_964341445.2 of Mesoplodon mirus. NCBI lineage: Eukaryota > Metazoa > Chordata > Mammalia > Artiodactyla > Ziphiidae > Mesoplodon > Mesoplodon mirus. Next base: position 151,301,228 of record NC_138979.1, on the reverse strand, counting down.
GCAACCTTAAAGCAATTCATAGTGTGCAAGTGGCAAATGGTAATTTACTGAGTTAATTCACCCAATGATAACTCTAGATTAAGAGAGCATTTTACCTTGAGCAGAGAAGCTGATGTAATCCAGAGGGAGGTGAGGGGTAGAATGTTGGTAGATAAGTAATCACCTTCCTCGGAGTCCCCTGAAATTCACCCTTCCTAGGTGACCACCTGTTTATCCTGGACCCTCCACTTAGTAGCTCTGTGGCTTTACTTCCCAGCCTGTTTGCTCATCTGAGAAATGGAGATACAGAGTTGTTCTAAAAAGGAAATGAGGTTGCTTATGTGAAAATATTTGGTCAGTTATAAACAACCTGCAAATTCAAGTTATTCTAGTTTTTCTTTTAACTCTTCTGTTTTCAGTTCAGATATCAACGTCTTTTCTTTCTTCCTTGTATTTCTCTTCTAATCCTAATCTCATTTAAACTCTCCTCTAAAATCTTCATAGTTAGGTGGAAGAGGGCCCTCTGCCATTTCCAAACTTTTCTTACTGAAAGGAAAAACAGCACAGATAAAGGAAGCTGATGTCATCAAATATTATCAAAACATAAATCATGGTTGCTTATTTTTGCTTTTACATACACAGAGCTTTTCATTCTATGTTTAATATATTCAGTCCTTAAAATTTTTTGTTTATGATCATTAGTAGATTATAAGGCCAGGTCCAGTTTCCTGCGATATCTGATAAGAACAATTCAGATTTTCTGAAATTCAGAACCAAACTCTTGATATGATGACAATTCTCTATCTTGTTGAGGTTCTAGTATTTTATCTCCTAAGGAAATTTTGACCCCAAACAACTAACTACATCCTTAAAAAAGAGAATTCTTATTTGCTGTTTGGGAAAAATCTCTGCATAGAATATCTTTCATGATACTTCATGAACCCTGAGACTGTAGCTGAAAACAATAAAAAGTAAGTTTCCTATGCTTTCCCCATGTCATTCTTTCCTACTGCATCAGTAGAGGAACTGCTGAGAAAGGGAAAAGGAGTGTCATATCCTAAAAGTGCAAATGGGAAAGAGTTAGTGCTCTTACAATTGCTTCATGCCTAAATGATGATTTCTTTGGACTCTTCATATTTTTGGTGCCCTCTGGTATAAATGCATTGCAATAACTGAAAGTGGCTACTCAATTTTTTTGGTATGTTGAATGAAATAAGAATGAAATATATTTTCATAAATTGTCAATTTTATCCACATTGTTTTATTGAATAAATCCATTTTCATTGTTTTTTTTAAATATAGGAGCTTATTTTTTTGTTTGAGATATAATTTATATACAGTAAAATTCCCCTATTTTATTTTTATAGTTTTATGAATTTTGAAAATACATGTAGTCATGTAACCACCACCATAATTAAGATATGGAGCAATACTATAACCACAAAATATTCCTTCATGCCCATTGTAGCCAATTTCACCCCAACCTCCCAGGCTCTGGTGACTCTTGATCTATTTTCTGTCCCTATAGTTTTGCCTTTTCTAGAATGTCATATAATTGAATCATAAAGTATGTAACCACTTATGTATGGTTTCTTTCACTTATCATGATGCTTTTAAGATTTATCTGTGTTGTTGGATGCATTAGTAGTTCATTCCTTTTTGTTAATAATATTCCAGGAGGTGTGCCCCATTTTGTTTATTTGTTCATTTGAGTTGTTTCTAGTTTTGTGCTATTTTAAGTAAAACTGCTATGAACATTTATGCATATCTCTCAGTGTAGACATCTTTTTGTTTCTTTTGGGTAAATATCTATGAGTAAAATGGCTGGTTGTATGATAAGCTAATGTATGTTTAGTTTTATAAGAAACTAACAAACTGTTTTCCAAAGTGGTCGAACAATTTTGTATTTTCAACAGCAATGTATGAGAGTTCCAGTTGCTCCATGTCCTTATCAAAACTTGATATTGTCAGTCTTTTAAAGTTTAGCCATTCCATTTATATTGGTATGTAGTTCTATCTCACTGTGGTTTTATTTTGCATTTTCTGATTACTGACGATTTTGAGCACCTTTTCTTGTGTTCATCAATTTTTTTCTATGTGTATGATATATATTAAGTTCTATATATACTAGTGTTTAGTCTGACTGTTCTGTTGATCTACCTCTTCATTCTTGTATAAGTACCACATTATTTTAAGTATTATAGTTTTATAATGAATTTTAATACATGCCAGTATAAATTCCTCCTATTTTAAAAATGTCCTGGCTATTTTCTCATGTTTATTTGTCCACAGGAACATTATAATAATTTTATTAAGTGGCCTCCCATCCTTAATGTTAAGAAAAGTAGATATTTTATTAAACCTAAGAATTATTTTGAAAAGAAGCTCTGTAATAGTCTTCACATCAAGAAACATGTTGACTCCATTTATTTAGGTCTTTTACATCTCTTATAAAATTTTGGGGTTTTTTTGATATGTATTTGGCCCATTTCTTCATGTTATTTCCATAAAGTTCATCCTTCTGGCTATTTTATATCCACATATAATAGTAATGATACTACTATACTATGCACTTTCATTTTGGTATTTATAATAACCTTTTATCATTGTCATTTGAAAGTTAAAATCCATTTGACTGCTGCTCATGAATCGTCAACTCTTTGTTTCTTAAGACATTATAGGCTAAGCTTTAAATGGGAAGCTGTAGCAGCCCATAGGTTGTGTAAAAGATTCTTACCTTCAAGGCATATATTCCATTACTTGAGACTTATTTGGTCTTGAACTCAAGAATGATATCCTGAGGGAAGAAACCACAAGGTAGATGCTTGCTATTGAAGTATAAGAGTGCCAGGGAGGGTATGGGTAATAATTGCTCTGTTTTTTTCTTTTTTTTTAAGAGCTACATTATTTTATTTTATTTTTTTTAATGTATTTGTTTATTGGCTGCATTGGGTCTTTGTTGCTGTGTGCGGGCTTTCTCTAGTTGTGATGAGTGGGGGCTGCTCTTTGTTGTGGTGCATGGGCTTCTCATTGCTGTGGCTTCTCTCTGTTGCGGATCACAGGGCTCTAGGCACACGGGCTTCAGCAGTTGTGGCACGCGGGCTCAGTAGTTGTGGTGCATGGGCTTAGTTGCTCCACGGCATGTGAGATCTTCCTGGACCAGGGCTCGAACCTGTGTTCTCTGCATTGGCAGGCAGATTCTTAACTGCTGCGCCACTAGGGAAGTCCCTAATTGCTCTGTTTTTAAAATAAGAAAACTGGAAGGCTGAGCTGATATTAAACTCAGGTCTTCTGATTTCAAATCCAGTGCTGTCTCTTTCCTCCATGCAGTTGGATATGAATGATAATACGTATTCAGACAGTCTCAATAATTTTGCAGAGAACAAAGATAACCTTTTATGTTTTGTATTATAAAAAGCATATTTTCCTATAAAGTTTTATATCTTAACTAAAAGAATTAGCTGCATATTTTGCCTTTAATTTTGCTTTGAACTTTTCTCTTAGTTCTGTTAGTGTGGAGTAGCAGACTGTTGCATGGAACAAGAAAGCCATTTTAATACATGGGGCGTTTGGTGCAGTTCAAAGAGGACTTTTTTCTTTTTGCCAGAAATGAAGTGAATTACCATGACCTTCTTGCATAAGACATTTTCTAGGCTATTTTATTGAGTGTGTTCATATTATTGTGCTTTCTGATCCTTTTTTAAAAGTAAAATGATCTTTTACAGTAAACTCTGAGAGAAAAATAAAAGCCAACCTCTACTTGTCCCTTAAATGCTTATTGTTATGAACCTCCTTATAAAACCAATAAGGATGACATCGAGAAATACAGCAACACGTGGAACAACTCCTACAGAACACCTACTGAATGCTGGCAGAAGACCCCAGACCTCCCAAAAGGCAAGAAACTCCCCACATACCTGGGTAGGGCAAAGCGGAGAGATTCCCGCACAGAGGATCGGTGCCGAGCGGCACTCACCAGCCCGAGAGGCTTGTCTGCTTGCCCGCCGGGGCAGGCGGCGATGGAAGCTGAGGCTCGGGCTTCGGTCAGAGCGCAGGGAGAGGACTGGGGCTGGCGGCGAGAACTCAGCCTGAAGGGGGCTAATGTGCCACAGCTAGCCGGCAGGGAGTCCGGGAAAACTCTGGAGCTGCCGAAGAGGCAAGAGACTTTTTCTTCCCTCTTGGTTTCCTTGTGCGCGAGGAGAGGGGATTAAGAGCGCTGCTTAAAGGGGCTCCACAGACGGGCGCGAGTCACGACTGAAAGCGCGGAGCCCAGTGACGGGCGTGGGACGCTGGGGCTGCTGCTGCCGCCGCCAAGAAGCCTGTGTGCGAGCACAGGTCACTATCCACACCACCCTTCCGGGAGCCTGTGCAGCCCGCCACTGCCGGGGTCCCGGGATCCAGGGGCGGCTTCCCTGGGAGAACGCACGGCGCGCCTCGGGCTGGTGCAACGTCACGCCGACCTCTGCCGCTGCAGGCTCGCCCCGCACTCCGTGCCCCTCCCTCCCGCCCGGCCTGAGTGAGCCAGAGTCCCCGAAGAGGCTGCTCCTTTAACCCTGTCCTGTCTGAGCGAAGAACAGACGCCCTCCGGCGACCTACACGCAGAGGCGGGGCCAAATCCAAAGCTGAGACCCAGGAGCTGTGAGAACAAAGAAGAGAAAGGGAAACCTCTCCCAGCAGCCTCAGAAGCAGCGGATTAAGGCTCCACAATCAACTTGATGTACCCTGCATCTGTGGGATACATGAATAGAGAACAAATCATCCCAAAGTGAGGAGCCAGGAGTCAGTGCTGTGCCTCTGAGGTGGGAGAGCCAACTTCAGGACACTGGTCCACAAGAGACCTCCCAGCTCCACATAATATCAAACGGCGAAAATCTTCCAGAGATCTCCATCTGAACACCAGCACCCAGCTTCACTCAACGACCAGCAAGCTACAGTGCTAGACACCCTATGCCAAACAACTAACAAGACAGGAACACAACGCCACCCATTAGCAGAGAGGTGGCCTAAAATCATAAAAAGTCCGCAGACACCCCAAAACACACCACCAGACGTGGACCTGCCCACCAGAAAGACAAGATCAAACCTCATCCACCAGAACACAGGCACTAGTCCCCTCCACCAGGAAGCCTACACAACCCACTAAACCAACCTTAGCCACTGGGGACAGACACCAAAAGCAACGGGAACTACAAACCTGCAGCCTGCAAAAAGGAGACCCCAAACACAGTAACATAAGCAAAATGAGAAGACAGAAAAACACACAGCAGGAGAAGGAGCAAGATAAAAACCCACCAGACCTAACAAATGAAGAGGTAATAGGCAGTCTACCTGAAAAAGAATTCAGAATAATGATGGTAAAGATGATCCAAGATTCTATTTCCCAGATCCCAAATCTTGGAAATAGAATAGACAAAATGCAAGAAACAGTTAACAAGGACCTAGAAGAACTAAAGATGAATCAAGCATCGATTAAAAACACAATAAATGAAATAAAAAATACTCTAGATGGGATCAATAGCAGAATAACTGAGGCAGAAGAACGGATAAGTGAGGTGGAAGATAAAATAGTGGAAATAACTGCTGCAGAGCAAAATAAAGAAAAAAGAATGAAAAGAACAGAGGACAGTCTCAGAGACCTCTGGGACAACATTAAACGCACCAACGTTCAAATTATAGGGGTTCCAGAAGAAGAAGAGAAAAAGAAAGGGACTGAGAAAATATTTGAAGAGATTATAGTTGAAAACTTCCCTAATATAGGAAAGGAAATAGTTAATCAAGTCCAAGAGGCACAGAGAGTCCCATACAGGATAAATCCAAGGAGAAATACGCCAAGACACATATTAATCAAACTGTCAAAAATTAAACACAAAGAAATCATATTAAAAGCAGCAAGGCAAAAACAACAAATAACACACAAGGGAATCCCCATCAGGATAACAGCTGATCTCTCAGCAGAAACTCTACAAGCCAGAAGGGAGTGGCAGGACATAATTAAAGTGATGAAGGAGAAAAACCTGCAACCAAGATTACTCTACCCAGCAAGGATCTCATTCAGATTTGATGGAGAAATTAAAACGTTTACAGACAAGCAAAAGCTGAGAGAGTTCAGCACCACCAAACCAGCTTTACAACAAATGCTAAAGGAACTTCTCTAGGCAAGAAACACAACAGAAGGAAAAGACCTACAATAACGAACCCAAAACAATTAAGAAAATGGGAATCGGAACATACATATCAATAATTACCTTAAATGTAAATGGACTAAATGCTCCCACCAAAAGACACAGATTGGCTGAATGGATACAAAAACAAGAACCACATATATGCTGTCTACAAGAGACCCACTTCAGACCTAGAGACACATACAGACTGAAAGTGAGGGGATGGAAAAAGATATTCCATGCAAATGGAAACCAAAAGAAAGCTGGAGTAGCAATTCTCATATCAGACAAAATAGACTTTAAAATAAAGACTACTAGAAGAGACAAAGAAGGACACTACATAATGATCAAGGGATCGATCCAAGAAGAAGATATAACAATTGTAAATATTTATGCACCCAACATAGGAGCACCTCAATACATAAGGCAAATACTAACAGCCATAAAAGGAGAAATTGACAGTAACACAATCATAGTAGGGGACTTTAACACCCCACTTTCACCAATGGACAGACCATCCAAAATGAAAATAAATAAGGAAACACAAGCTTTAAATGATACATTAAATAAGATGGACTTAATTGATATTTATAGGACATTCCATCCCCAAACAACAGAATACACATTTTTCTCAAGTGCTCATGGAACATTCTCCAGGATAGATCATATCTTGGGCCACAAATCTAGCCTTGGTAAATTTAAGAAAACTGAAATCATATCAAGTATCTTTGCCAACCACAAGGCTATGAGACTAGATATCAATTACAGGAAAAGATCTGTAAAAAATACAAACACATGGAGGCTAAACAATACACTACTTAATAACGAAGTGATCACTGAAGAAATCAAAGAGGAAATTAAAAAATACGTAGAAACAAATGACAGTGGAGACACGACGACCCAAAACCTATGGGATGCAGCAAAAGCAGTTCTAAGAGGGAAGTTTATAGCAATACAATCCCACCTTAAGAAACAGGAAACATCTCAAATAAACAACCTAACCTTGCACCTAAAGCAATTAGAGAAAGAAGAACAAAAACATCCCAAAGTTAGCAGAAGGAAAGAAATCATAAAAATCAGATCAGAAATAAATGAAAAAGAAATGAAGGAAACGATAGCAAAGATCAATAAAACTAAAAGCTGGTTCTTTGAGAAGATAAACAAAATTGATAAACCATTAGCCAGACTCATCAAGAAAAAAAGGGAGAAGACTCAAATCAATAGAATTAGAAATGAAAAAGGAGAAGTAACAACTGACACTGCAGAAATACAAAAGATCATGAGAGATTACTACAAGCAACTCTATGCCAATAAAATGGACAACCTGGAAGAAATGGACAAATTCTTAGAAATGCACAACCTGCCAAGACTGAATCAGGAAGAAATAGAAAATATGAACAGACCAATCACAAGCACTGAAATTGAAACTGTGATAAAAAATCTTCCAACAAACAAAAGCCCAGGACCAGATGGCTTCACAGGTGAATTCTATCAAGCATTTAGAGAAGAGCTAACACCTATCCTTCTCAAACTCTTCCAAAATATAGCAGAGGGAGGAACACTCCCAAACTCATTCTATGAGGCCACCATCACCTTGATACCAAAACCAGACAAGGATGTCACAAAGAAAGAAAACTACAGGCCAATATCACTGATGAACATAGATGCAAAAATCCTCAACAAAATACAAGCAAACAGAATCCAACAGCACATTAAAAGGATCATACACCATGATCAAGTGGGGTTTATTCCAGGAATGCAAGGATTCTTCAATATATGCAAATCAATCAACGTGATACACCATATTAACAAATTGAAGGAGAAAAACCATATGATCATCTCAATAGATGCAGAGAAAGCTTTCGACAAAATTCAACACCCATTTATGATAAAAACCCTGCAGAAAGTAGGCATAGAGGGAACTTTCCTCAACATAATAAAGGCCATATATGACAAACCCACAGCCAACATCGTCCTCAATGGTGAAAAACTGAAACCATTTCCACTAAGATCAGGAACAAGACAAGGTTGCCCACTCTCACCACTCTTACTCAACCTAGTTTTGGAAGTTTTAGCCACAGCAATCAGAGAAGAAAAGGAAATAAAAGGAATCCAAATCGGAAAAGAAGAAGTAAAGCTGTCACTGTTTGCAGATGACATGATACTATACATAGAGAATCCTAAAGATGCTACCAGAAAACTAATAGAGCTAATCAATGAATTTGGTAAAGTTGCAGGATACAAAATTAATGCACAGAAATCTGGCATTCCTATATACTAATGATGAAAAATCTGAAAGTGAAATCAAGGAAACACTCCCATTTACCATTGCAACAAAAAGAATAAAATATCTAGGAATAAACCTACCTAAGGAGACAAAAGACCTGTATGCAGAAAATTATAAGACACTGATGAAAGAAATCAAAGATGATACAAATAGATGGAGAGATGTACCATGTTCTTGGATTGGAAGAATCAACATTGTGAAAATGACTCTACTACCCAAAGCAATCTACAGATTCAATGCAATCCCTATCAAACTACCACTGGCATTTTTCACAGAACTAGAGCAAAAAATTTCACAATTTGTATGGAAACACAAAAGACCCCGAATAGCCAAAGCAATCTTGAGAACGAAAAATGGAGCTGGAGGAATCAGGCTCCCTGACTTCAGACTCTACTACAAAGCTACAGTAATCAAGACAGTATGGTACTGGCACAAAAACAGAAAGATAGATCAATGGAACAGGATAGAAAGCCCAGAGATAAACCCACGGACATATGGTCAACTTATCTTTGATAAAGGAGGCAGGAATGTACAGTGGAGAAAGGACAGTCTCTTCAATAAGTGGTGCTGGGAAAACTGGATAGGGACATGTAGAAGTATGAGATTAGATCACTCCCTAACACCATACACAAAAATAAGCTCAAAATGGATTAAAGACCTAAATGTAAGGCCAGACACTATCAAACTCTTAGAGGAAAACATAGGCAGAACACTCTATGACATAAATCACAGCAAGATCCTTTTTGACCCACCTCCTAGAGAAATGGAAATAAAGACATAAATAAACACATGGGACCTAATGAAACTTAAAAGCAAAGGAAACCATAAACAAGACCAAAAGACAACCCTCAGAATGGGAGAAAATATTTGCCAATGAAGCAACTGACAAAGGATTAATCTCCAAAATTTATAAGCAGCTCATGCAGCTCAATAACAAAAAAACAAACAACCCAATCCAAAAATGGGCAGAAGACCTAAAGAGACATTTCTCCACAGAAGATATACAGACTGCCAACAAACACATGAAAGGATGCTCAACATCTTTACTCATTAGAGAAATGCAAATCAAAACTACAATGAGATATCATCTCACACCAGTCAGAATGGCCATCATCAAAAAATTTACAAACAATAAATGCTGGAGAGGGTGTGGAGAAAAGGGAACACTCTTGCACTGCTGGTGGGAATGTGAATTGGTACAGCCACTATGGAGAACGGTATGGAGGTTCCTTAAAAAACTACAAATAGAACTACCATATGACCCAGCAATCCCACTACTGGGCATATACCCTGAGAAAACCATAATTCAAAAAGAGACATGTACCAAAATGTTCATAGCAGCCCTATTTACAATAGCCCAGAGATGGAAACAACCTAAGTGTCCATCATCGGATGAATGGGTAAAGAAGATGTGGCACATATATACAATGGAATATTACTCAGCCATAAAAAGAAATGAAATTGAGCTATTTGTAATGAGGTGGATGGACCTAGAGTCTGTCATACAGAGTGAAGTAAGTCAGAAAGAGAAAGACAAATACTGTATGCTGACACATATATATGGAATTTAAGAAAAAAAATGTCATGAAGAACATAGGGGTAAGACAGGAATAAAGACACAGACCTACTAGAGAATGGACTTGAGGATTTGGGGAGGGGGAAGGGTAAGCTGTGACAAAGTGAAAGAGCGGCATGGACATATATACACTACCAAACGTAAGGTAGATAGCTAGTGGGAAGCAGCCGCATAGCACAGGGAGATCAGCTCGGTGCTTTGTGACCGCCTGGAGGGGTGGGATAGGGAGAGTGGGAGGGAGACGCAAAAGGGAGGGGATATGGGAACATATGTATATGTATAACTGATTAAATTTGTTATAAAGCAAAAAAAAAACATTAAAAAAAAAGAATTAGAATATGCTAGAAGACAATGTAGAATCAAATGGTATAAAGCACGTTGCCCCCATCTAGCAATTATTGTTAGTCACATTTTTTTTCCGCCCAAACCAACTAAAGACCCATTTACCCTGTAAAGTCTTCCCCGAATTTTCTGGCTCATAGCTTCCTTCCTTGATCACTTTTTATTTGAGCCACATTTTAATCATCTTTTGTCAATTATTATATGTATCTTTGAATTTTAAAATTTGTTAATATACAATCTGCTTTCTCTACTAAAAAAAAAATGACATCATGTATAGTTCTTAGAGGTTTTAGAAGATACTTAAAAGATTGCTTCTGCTACGGAAAGTACTGTGGGATTATGTTTATCTTCTAAGTATAAAGCATTATATTCTAAAGTACAATAGAAAGTTTCTGATTAGAAATATATTTTGGCTTTTAAAATTTATTTTTGAATATTATAAGTGAGGATAAAAGCAATAACAAGATTATCTCTTCCTTTTAATTTCTTTTATAGCACACCTTATATTACCACCTATTCTTGAGTGTGTATGGAAACTGTAAATATGATGACAGAGTCGCTCCCTTGGTTAGGTTACATTTTATGGCAAATGGTGTTGGGATAGTCTCTTGTGATTAGTCTCTTGTGATTATGCTGTGATTATATAAGACTCCACCATAGCAGACTGGGGAGAGACTGGAAGTCAGAGTGATGTGCTCCTCCTGGCCTGGAAGGAAGCAGACATCATGTTGTGAACTGCTTCTGGGCAAGGAACTGCAGGTGCCTCTAGGAGCTGAGAGCAGTGTCCAGCCTATAACTAGCAAGAAAATGGGAATCTCGCTCCTACAACTGCAAGGAATTGATTCTGTCAACAACTTAAATGAGCTTGAAAGAGGACCCTGAGCTTCAGATGAGACCACAGCCCAGTCAATAGGTTGGTTGCAGCCTTGTTGGGACCCTGAGTAGAGTAAGCTGCGTCTGCACTCTTTATTTGCAGAAACTATGAGATAATAAATTGGTTTGATTTTAAGCTTTTAAGTTTGTAGAAATTTATTATGTGGCATGGAAAACTAAAACAATAACTTTAAGGAGATTATTGAACTGAGCTTAAGTGTTTTCATTTGTAAAATGGGGATTATAACTCTTTATAAGGGAAGTTATAGGACTAAATGAAATGCTGATGAAAACTACCCGGAAATCAGTAGGACATCAGGAATGTTGGTGTGTCAGGCTAGGAAGACATTGCTTCCTGTACATGGCCAGGATGGAGGGTCACTTGAGAGTGGTTTTTGCATCGCTAGGGCACCTTTGCTGGTACCCAGGCCGATGCAGAGTGTGATGGTAGAGCCACAAACAACTGAATTTCAATTTGTGTTTTGTTGAACAGATGTTACTGGAATCTATCTAAAAGGGGAGAGGATTATAAAATTTAATTATGGTTCAATCATGGAACCATAGCTTTTTGAAGTGTTCTTTAAAATCTGGTGAGTTGGAAAAAGGAAAGTTAATTTCACAGCTTAAAACATTAACATTTGAAATATAGATAAATTTCAATTTATCTGTATTTGCATATTTATTTGTATGTGTCTATATTTGTGTGAATTAGTTTATTGTTTGAGTAGCTAACAGAGCATTTTTAAAATGAGTCTCTGACTTACAGAAAATGTGCATATACAATTTAAAGAACCTTTTTTCCTGAAATCATGAGTTGCCAACATTATGCCCCGTCACCTCCGAACACTTAACATGTATTCCAGCAGAGCCCACAAGGGTCAAATTGGGAAATTAGCATTGATACATTATTACCATCTAATGTTTAGACTTGTTCCAGTTTTCCCAGTTGTCCTAACAGTGCCCTCTACAGCAAAAGGATCCAGTTTAGAATCACACTCTGCATTTAGTTTTTAGGTCTTTAGCCTTTCTCTCTCTGTCCAGAACAGTTCCTCAGTTGTTCCTTGGTTTTCATGATCTTGACAGTTTGGAACCTTATAGGCCAGTTATTGTGCAGAATGCTCCTCACTGTGGGTTTGTGTGATGATTCCTCATCATTAGATTCAGCTTACACATTATTGGCCTATTGGAATATCACAGAAATGATGCTATATTCTTCTGACTGGCTCCTTTCATGTAGTGCCTGATTTCAATTTGTCCCAATACTAGCAATGTACACTTTGAATATTTGGTTAAGGTGATGTCTGTGAGGCTAGTGATGTCCCTGCTCCCATGCTCTCTCGGGGGATAGAGTTAGGGACTATATTTATTCCAGTATATATAATTATTTATTTGGGTGTCCACATTATCCCAGATTTGGCCAGTAGTGTTCCCTTAAACTGGCTTCTGTATCTTTTTTGACATGTGCCCCTAACTCTTTAGACACTTCTTTACTTCCTGGCACAACAAGATGTTTCAGGCTTATCTTGTACTTTCCCTGCCCCAGTGGGATAAGCTGGAATAAACTGTTTCTCCAAGGTTCCCAGTTTCCTATGAGTGGTGAATGATATTCATAAACCAAGATCTGGTTGTTAGTTTATTCATTGCTGTTGGGATATCTCTGCTTCCAGTCTGTCTCAGAGGATAGAGTATTTATTCTAGTATATATATGTATATATATATATATATATATATATATATACATATATATATAATATGTATATGATATATATATATACACACACACACCCATATATAAAATATATATAATGTATAAAATATATAAAATTTCATATTTATATTCAGTTTAGAAAAGAAGTATAGAGCAACCTCCTCTGTGACAAGTGCTTAGGCCATGAAATAAGATATCTCTAGAAACCCTCTGGGTGGTCCTTTCAGTTACAGCACCTTCTCCCCCTACAGAGGTAAGACAGTTCTAACTTCTGCCTTCCTTGCCATGTTTTTACCTATGCATGTAACCCTGAACAATATAGTTTTTTCTATTTTTGAACTTTATATAAATGGAATCCTCTCCTTTATGTTCTTTTGTGACTTCTTTTATGACTTGCTTGTTTAATTTATCATTGAGATTCATCCATTTTCCACATTGAAATTATGGCCATTATAGGTTTTATCGTAAGAAGTTCAGGCCCTATTGAAAGACTCAATTAAGAAATAAAGGCACCATAATACCCTGTGCACTTCCACTTTTTATATATTTTAATTTCTGTTCCTTAAATCTCTCAGGTCTCTGTAATTATCTTCATCCCTCCTACCATTACCAATCCAGGCAGGCAGCCTCCTTTCTGGTTTGCACAGCAACAGTGGGTTCTTGCTTGGTCTCCTGGCCTTCATCAATTCTGCTGCCTCTAATCTATTTTCCATACAGCATCTGAAGTAATGCGTTTGGTGTTTTTATTTTTTGTTTTTCTTTGGCTGCATTGGATCTTCATTGCTGCACATGGGCTTTCTTTAGTTGTGGCCAGCAGGGGCTGCTCTTCGTTGCAGTGCGCGGGCTTCCCATTGTGGCTGCTTCTCTTGTTGCGGAGCATGGGCTCTAGGCGCATGGGCTTCAGTAGTTGCGGCATGTGGGCTCAGTAGTTGTGGTGCGTGGGCTTAGTTGCTCTGCAGCATGTGGGATCTTCCCAGACTAGGGATCGAACCCTGCATTGGCAGGCAGATTCTTAACCACTGCTCCACCAGGGAAGTCCCAGTGCTGCTTTTTGAAATGGAAATTTTCTTGTTTCTTCTTTACATAATAGAAGTACCATTGTCTTAGTCAGATATTGCTATACAACTCTATTTAGGCTGTAGATTACTACAGTGAGCATTATTTTTTTAGTTATGGGTCTATGAGTTGTTTAGGGTGGCTCTACTTCATAAGGCTTGGCTCTGGGCTTTGGGTTGAGTTCTGGTCTGCACCACACGTCTCCACATTCTCCTTGGACCAGTGGCTACCCTAGGCATTTTCTTCTCATGGGCACTCAAGAGGCCAAGCCAAACTTTTGGAGTATCACATCTACTTCCATACCATTGGCAAGTCCCACGGCCAAGCCCGAAGTGAGTTGGTGAGGAGGTGTACTCTGCCTGCTGTAATACACTGTAACGTCACAGGCCGAGGGAGGGAGTGAAGAATTAAAAACAATAATTTAACCCACCACAACCATTATCAAGTGGCAGTTCTTTCTGTCCTTGTTTTGTTTGATGATTTCTATATTCTCTTATTGACCAGTTTAGTTCTCTTATGTAGCTATGAATTCCTATTAAAATGTCATGTTAAATACCACAGAGGAATGTATGTAAAAGAGTACAAGCAATTGAATTTGGTGACCTGATACAAGTGTTACTCTCAAGGAGTCCTGTGACTTGGAGCAAATCAATTTCAGGTGACTGTCTCACTTTCCATGTCTAGAGGAGACTATTTCTAAATGTATCTCTTGAGAATTCTAAGAACATGCAGAGAATAACCTATTCAAAAAGGGTTGGATATTGAAATATTCTTAGGTTTCCTTTACTCACAAACAAGGCACTGATGAGGCTGAACTTGGTTTTTATACCTGTACCTGTGGTTAAGAAGATGTCTCCTATCTCTCAGCTGGGTAGCATTAGTTGTATTGTTGACCAGGAAGAGATTTAGCCAAACTATTATAACAATAAACTTCCTTTTTTGTTGTTTTTTTGTTTTTTTGCTCTGCTGTAGGACATAATGATTATATTTGTCCAGCTACAAATCAGTGTACGATAGACAAGAACCGGCGTAAAAGCTGCCAGGCCTGCCGACTTCGGAAGTGCTATGAAGTCGGGATGGTGAAGTGTGGTGAGTGTTCCCTTCCCCTTCTGTGATATGTGGGACATACTGAGAGCCATGTCAAACTGGGGACAGTTTGAGGGCCTGGAGACATGTAGCCTGGATGAGAGGAGATTTAGAACAAGGTAATTATCTTCAGGTGTGTGTATGCTGTCCCATTGCAGGGGTGTTGACTTACTCTCTAAAGCTGCAGAGGACAGAGCTGGGGTGAACAGGAGCAAGTTGTAAGAGGCAGATTTTGGCCCAATGTAGGGAAGAACTTTCTACAGTTCAAGTGGTCTGACCACAGAATAGGCTGCTGCATGAATTAGAGATCTCTAGCCACTGAGGTGCTCAAATGGGCTGGATGACCATCCGCCTGAGGCCTTGAAAAGTCTAAGGATGAAGTTCAGGTAAATGTTCGCGGTTAAAGCTCTGACAAGAAAGTTGACTATCTTGTGGGCTACTTGGGATGACTCGTGCCTATCCCTCCATTAACTTTCTAAAAGTGGATAAAATATGCATAGGAGTTAGAAACATGATAGACCTGTGGAAAGCACATAGAGTATGGATTTTGTTCTAAGACAGTATGTGTGCATATATATGTGAACACACACATATACATACATGAAAAAACAAAGAGAAATGAGAACATTAGTATAACAACTGACGACGATGCTTACACTCCACTCTCTCCACCTGGCTAACTTGATTCACTTGTTGTACATACTTGCTTGTTTATATACAGTCATATCAGCTCTGCCTGTACTTTTCTTATTCTTCTGCCAGCCAGTATTTTAGCAGTGGTTTGTTGTTATTTCTCTCTTTGTAACTATTTGAAAAATTTAAAAAAAAATCCTCTTTCTTTTCTCCCTGACAGTCTCTTAGTAGCTCTGCCCCTTGAACATTCTCTGTTCCCTCCCCTAGTTCAGAATTAGAGCAGAAGTTCTCTTAATTTAATCACAGTTCTCTGGCTTCCTAAAATCACTTGTGTTCTCCATTTCCTCTGTAAAATATCCTGCCTATGCCCATGACCTCCCAGTGGGTATTGGTTACTTTCATAAACGCCACTTCAGTTATATCCTTATCAGTAACCAATGGGCTTCTTCCCAACCTGTTTCTACTCATTGTAGTTGTTAAATCATATAATTTAATTAAAGTTTATGCAAACATGAAATATGAGTAGGAAAAGATAGTTGTTCCTGTGAAAGCTTTGAATAAAACTGTAAAGAACTAATAGCTATTGGGTTAGGTATGGGTGAGATTGGGGCAAAACCATTATACACCTGTAAAGAGTCTGCATTCAGATTGCTTTAGGAGTGCCTAAGTTCTTGCTCTGTTTTAAAGAAGCTGAAACTGAAAATCCAGAGACAGGGTAACTTGTGATTAAATTGGCAGAGGTGCTTAAAGAGAAATCCTTGGCCCTCTGACCAAAGACTTCAAATAAATATATCATGTTTTAAGTAAAACGATATTTTAAATTGTATACTTAAAAAAAAAAGATTTCCAATTTAGCCTTAGGTTAGAAGTGCTTTTAATGTACTAGAGTCTGTTAGTGGCTGTGGTTCTCCTGGTTTGGGACCAGGGCAGTAGCACATACACTCCAGCTGTAGGGGACAGTGTATGCGGTGAGAAGAACAGGAGGACTGGACCACCGCCCCCCCCACCCACATAGATGGAATCTCATTTTTTTGTCTCATTACTTCTTGCTAACGGTGACTATGCTTAAACGACCTAACCTATCTGGCCCTCGGTTTCCTTATCTCTGAAACAGAGGTATCTGCTTCATTGAGTTTTGTGAGGAATAAAGACCTAACACAGTGCCTGGAGTTAAATTTTGCTTTTCCTTCCTTTCTCCCTTGTTGAAAGGCTCATATAAGTTAGGAGTTTTGATACAATACAGTTTCAGAAAGCAGAGTTCAGAGATGTTCCTGAATTTTTCCTGGAAAAGGTCATTGAATTTGACCAAAAAGTCACTGTATAGGGCTAAGAAAAAATATTTCATTATCTTAGATTACAGAAGTAATGAGATGGATTGATGTGCAAACAGATGGATATTTTGGCCCTTTACTGACCATGGGAAGAGAGGATTAGGAGTGAATTTTCTTAACTGTGCCTCCCTCCTTTCCCAGCCCTCTTCTTGTCTGCCCTCCTGAGAAAACCCTTGATCTAGATTCTTCCTTCTATCCAATCTTAGAGGATTAGGGATTCTCTCTGCATTCTGGATCCTCCTGCATAATTCCACTTCCCCGTTTTATTCAGAAATCCTGTCCCTTTTGTCATCACCTTTTTCTTCTGCATTTCCAATCCTTTCTGCTGAGGTATTAATATGGTTGTTTAAATGGTAGGAGGGTACCCTCCCAGACTAGCTTCAGGGACAAGGCTTCATTATAAGAATACACTGAAATGCAAATAGGCAGGAAACCGATCTGAATAACTGTATACCTGATCTAGATCCCTGTGTTGGGACAATAGCTCGGCATCTTTCGGATGCCATCTCTTTATTCACCTGCTGTATAGACACTTGAAAGTGATTTGATAGGGAGGTGATATAAAATTGTTGTTAAAAGCACCAGCTCTGGATTCAGACCACTGATTGGTTTTAGATACTGCTTCTGCTATTTTCTAGCTTTTCTATCTTGGGCAAGTTACTTGAGCTCTCTTGTGCCTGGATCCTCCCCTGTATGTTGGAGATAGTAATAGCACCTTTTCTCTAGGGTGGTTGTCAGGATGGGATAATCTATATACAATAATACACAGTGTCTGGCATACAGAAGCTTCCAGTAGATATTAGCTCTCACGATCATCATTTACCATTGTTGTTGTTCTCATCATCTTCTTGCTGGGGCACTTTCTAATATGGAGCACTCCTATTTGGTACTTTCTCATTAAGCTCACTCAGAGGCACACTGAGTGACTGCTTGGATTACGGTGTCAAAGCCATAACACTAGGAATGTCCTTGGTAGAAAAATGTGAGTTCTTTGTCAATGACCTTATTTTTTGACCTTCTCAATTTCATTTTATTCCAGTGTATAGAATACAACTTGATTTACCAGTTAAAACTAGGAACTCGGGGCCTCCCTGGTGGCGCAGTGGTTGAGAGTCCGCCTGCTGATGCAGGGGATACGGGTTCGTGCCCCGGTCTGGGAGGATCCCATATGCCGCAGAGCGGCTGGGCCCGTGAGCCACGGCCGCTGGGCCTGCGCGTCCGGAGCCTGTGCTCCGCAACGGGAGAGGCCACAACAGTGAGAGGCCCGCATACCGCAAAAAGAAAAAAAAAAAAACCAAAAACTAGGAACTCTATCAACAGATTCTAGGGGCTTTATTTTATTGATCCTAACTTAGAATAGGGTCTAGTACATAGAACTTTGTTGGGGAAATTTGGTCAAATAAATTTGAATGTGTGGAATCAAAACCTTTTACTTTGTATTGAAATCTATTTTGTAAACTCCTTATCCTCATATACTCCACAAAAGAGAAATGTGTGATCAGAAAGATACTTTCTTAACCATACATTTTGTTCCATTTTACCCTGGAGGTATAATTGACCTTTAATAATATAATAATAATATTATATATAGTGTAAATAATAATAACACTTTATCTGATTACTAATAAAATGAATTATATTTTAGGCTTTTAATTCTTTTCATGAAAATTTTGATTCAGTTATCCCTAGATGAATAGAGTCCTTTCTTCTACTGCAATTAGCCAAGGATAAGGGAAATTCAGATAAATTTTCTTGGAAGCAAATAATTTAAATTTGCTCATACCTCCTAACTAATATTTCTTTGTATAAATGTGGACAATTGAATTTCGTGAACAAACACAATAGTGGGAGTATAGAAACTAGGCATTCTAATTTTAAATTTTAGATTTTTTTTTTAGGGAAGATTCATATAAATGTTGTGCCCATGCTGACAACATCTTGACTTATGTCTTTTTTTTTTTTTTTTTTTTTGCGGTACGCGGGCCTCTCACTGTTGTGGCCTCTCCCATTGCGGAGCACAGGCTCTGGACACACAGGCTCAGCAGCCATGGCTCACGGGCCCAGCTGCTCCGCGGCATGTGGGATCCTCCTGGACCGGGGCACGAACCCGTGTCCCCTGCATTGGCAGGCGGACTCTCAACCTCTGCGCCACCAGGGAAGCCCAACTTATGTCTGTTTAAATTCCATCTTACATTTTTGTCTTTAACCAATGAATATTTAGAAATATTTTTGTGCTCATAGGACTTTGGAAGTTATATTTTTGTTACTGATTTCTATTTTTATTGTGGTTAGATAATATGTTCTATATGATATCAGTTTTAGTTAAAGTTTTATTAATGGCTTGTTATGTGATAAGTTTTGCAAATTCCATGAGTTTTTATAGCTCAGGCTTCTTAATTGTGCAGTTCAAATGTTCTATATTCTTTTTCCCCATCTATTTTGTTAGTTGCTGAGAGAGATACATTAAAACATCCCATTATATTGATAATAGTGTATTTGTCAATTTCTCTTTTTCTTTCAATCACTTTTTGGCGTTTTGTTTGTAGGCTGTGTTTTCTTGTTGTTGCTTAGATATATATGAGCTTAGAATTATTTACCTTCCTTTTATAATCTACTTATGAGACCTTAATAATGATTTTTGCCTTAAAGTTTATTTTGTCTGATATTGATAGTAACTCCAATTTATTTGGTTAATTTTTGCCTGTTGTATCTTCTTCTACCCCTTTACTTTCAGTTTTTCTGCACGTTAGATGTATTCCTTATAACCAGTCTATGTCTAGATTAAAAAATATGTCTGATCTCAGAGTTGCTCTTAATTGATTAATTTAGTCTGTTTATGTTTATTGTGATCGTTAGTATTTGGGTTCATTTCTATCATCTTATTTTGTGCTTTAAAAAAAATTAATCACATATTTTCTACTTTTTTTCCTTTTTGGAATTGATCATATTTTCCTGGTTTCTTTTTTCTCTTTTGCCAGTTTTGAAATAATACATTCTGTTTTAATTCTTTTAGTGACACTATTTCTATTTTAGCATGCATTCCTGATGAATTTTAGAATCAAGCCACTCTCTCTAATAGATATCTCTTTTCCTAAATAAAAATTTTTCGAATGTTCTAGTCAAAATTATTCCTCTCTCATCTTATATGTTATTGTCTGGTATTTTGGTTCTACCTTGTTTCTGTACCTCGAAAAATTATTATTATTTTATTCAGTGTTTTTCAGATTTACTCACATATTTACCAGCTTATTTTCTTACCACTGCTTCTTGACTTTCTTTGCTTCCTTCAGGTTCATTTTTCTCCATCCCAAAGAACATAGTATTTATTTCAAAGGGGCTGTGAGTGATATATGTTCCCAATCTTTTTGAACTGAAAATGCCTTTAATTTATCCTCACTCTTGAATGATAGGTTAGCTGGGAATATAATTCTGAATTGAAAGCTTCTTTCTTTTTTTCTTTTAAATTTATTTATTTTAAGTAATTTATTTTTGGCTAGTTGGGTCTTTGTTGCTGCGCGCGGGCTTTCTCTAATTGTGGCGAGCGGGGGCTACTCTTTGTTGCAGTGCCCGGGCTTCTCATTGTGGTGGCTTCTCTTGTTGTGGAGCATGGGCTCTAGGCACATGGGCTTCAGTAGTTGTGGCTCACGGGCTCAGTAGTTGTGGCTCACGGGCTCAGTAGTTGTGGCTCACAGGCATCAGTAGTTGTGGCTCATGGGCTCTAGAGCGCAGGCCCAGTAGTTGTGGCACATGGGCTTAGTTGCTCTTCAGCACGTGGGATCTTCCCAGACTAGGGCTTGAACCTGTGTCCCCTGCATTGGTAGGTGGATTCTTAACCACTGAGCCACCAGGAAAGTCCGAAAGCTTCTTTCTTAAAGACATTATCCCACTGTGTTCTGCTATATAAACTTACATAACTGAAACGTTTTGGTACCAGCACAGGAATAGAAAAATAGATCTATGAAAAAGAGTAGAAAATCTGGAAGAAGATACTTTTATACACAATTATTTATTAAATGACAAGGCATTTTATAAAAATCAATGGGAAAAGCTTATTTAATAAATGGTATGTGGAAAGTTGTACATCCATTTGGAAAAGCATAAAATGAAATATCAGTATGACATAATAGAAACATACATAAAATTTCAAATAGGTTTGAACCACAAAAGTGTTTAAAAAAGATATAGGAGAATATTTGTGTAATCTTTATGTGAAACAAAAAGACAGATGTGACTATGTACTAAATCTTCTTATGACAGAAGACACCATGAGCAGAGTTAAAAGATATATTAACAACTAAGACAAATATTGAATACAACAAAAGTTATCATTCCTATATAAAGAGCCTTTGTAGGTAATTAAGGAGATAAAGAGCAAAAGAAGCAAATAGGCAATATACAAGTAAGAGAAAATGAAGGGCAAACATTTTAGTCAACCTTGCTAGTAATTGAAAAGATACAAAGTAAAATGAGATTGTTTAGTCACTTGCCAGATTAGCAAAGATTAAAAATGATTTTTAATGTCCAACGGTGTTATAAGAAAATAGGTAGCCCTTAAAGTATTATTTAGATTATAAATTTTAAAATAGTTTTGAAGGGCAATCTATCAATACGCATCAAAATTTAAAATTTTAATTTAAACGAGCGACTTGGTTCAGCAGCTTGACTTCTTTCTCTTTATTATAAGGGAGTAATTGGATACAGGTACAAAGATGCATTTTCATTGTAATTTGTAATATAGTAGCAAAGAAATTGGAACCAACCTAGAGTTCCATCAACAGGGGACACTTTAAATAAGTGTTGCTATACTCAGAACAGAATGCTATACAGATTTTTTAATTGTTATAAAATGATACATTTTTAATAAAAAAAGAAAAGGGAGGTTATACAATTATATATATACACACATATATAAAGTTGTGTACAAAATATGGAAAAGTATAAAAGCATTAAAAGAAAACTGACTTTAAGCCAAAATTTGTGCTCGTCTATATTTTCCAGATTTTTTCAATTACTTTATTGTTTGAAATAAACTTATTTGTGTTAAGTATGTAAAAAGAATACACAGACACACGCACACACATGCAAAAGAATTTAAGGATGTATTATTAGAAGTGCATTATTTATATTCAGTTCCTAACTTTTCCTTATCTTCTTCCTGAAGAAGATTCCTAATTTCATGGTTTGGAAACTGAGGTATACCAGCACTCTTTAAAAGAGAAATGGATTTAGATTTAGAAATAGAATAGATGACCTTGAAATGGAAACCTAAAGATCATTTGGGCTATTGTCCCTAAAAAGTCATTACTGATTTTGCCAGTACAGTCAGTCACAAATATACTAATCTTTAGTATGTGCCCCACAAGCTCCAGAAATAAAAGTCAGGCTCCTGTTCTAAGGCACATTCTGTGAATAGACTCAGGTCTTCCAGTGATATCACTGCTTCATTTTTACCCTGGCGACTGGGGGAACTTGACTGCTGGGTTGGAGAAGAGACGGGAAAGCAGTGTGTTATCATCTGCTCTCTGCTTTAGGCTCCCGGAGAGAAAGGTGTGGGTACCGCGTAGTTCGAAGGCAGAGAAATTCTGATGAGCAGCTGCACTGCCTGAGCAAAGCCAAGAAAAATGGTGGGCACGTGACCCGTGTGAAGGAGCTGCTACTGAGTGCCCTGAGCCCAGAGCAGCTGGTGCTCACACTCCTCGATGCCGAGCCGCCCCACGTGCTTGTGAGCCGCCCCAGCACGCCCTTCACCGAGGCCTCCATGATGATGTCCCTGACCAAGCTGGCTGACAAGGAACTGGTACACATGATCGGCTGGGCCAAGAAAATTCCGGGTAGGGCTTTCTGGGTCTTAGCTTTAAATTTATTTGTAGAAAGGGCCGCCTCTAACATTTATGGGGCAAGAATACAAAATGGAGGTCCACATTGTGTCTTGGGTATTTAGCAGTTTGAGAGCTTGATTTATAACCTTTAAATGAAATATGTTCTTTCTTCCTATTTTGATATGTGTGCCTTCAACACGTCCTGGAAGGCCAGGTTCCAGTTTAGAATTCTTGAATTCTTCTGAGTTCTGTATCAGACAAGGCAGTGCAGAAAGAGTTGTATATGGTGGACCCCTTCTCTTCCTGACTCTCTGCCTTCTTCTCCCACTCCTGGATCCATCCCACACCACCTTGCACACACCCCATTCTACCTGTCCACATCTCCTACAGACACTAGCCTGTTGGCCACATCTCATGCCTAGATCTGGTCTGGGATGATGGACCCAGGGAGGAGACCCACCCAGGCTCTGGAAGTGGATATGAGGCCATTTAGGCGGGAAATTCTAGGGTCCTGGGACCTGGAACATGGTCTAAAAGGAAGGGATCTGGACTCCACCTTAACCCATCTCTTGGCTGTGGACTTCTCACTTTGGGAGGAGGGGTGGGGCTCAGTATGACCAGTATGAAAGTGAAACGTTTCTCAGATGCTAAATAGGAATTGTAAAATTTTGTTCCAATAGAGAAAGAATCAGTAGTATGTACATATATGTGGATAAATAGAGTAAATCAGCTGTAGAAGTAACATGAATCATCAATAAACCTGGAATGCTTTTTAACTTGATAGAGTTAAAAATGGGTTTGGTTATTCATAAATTGTCATTTAGAACATTCATTTTCTATCCTATAATGTGTCCACTTTCCAAGACCAGTTTGTAACAAATACTGCATTGTCACCATCTAATTATTATTTGAGTTGGTGTTTCTGTGAAAGAATGAATCAAGGATTCTAACATAGAATGACAGCAACCCACCATTCCCCTGGAAGGGCTTCTCCACATACGTCTATACATTTGTCTAAGAAATGAGGTCTCTCTCCAAGTTCTAAGCCACTAGGGACAATTTCTATGGCCTGGAGGTCAGCAACTGCATTAAGCACATTTTAAAGATTGAGAAGGGGGCATGAAGCTGGGTGAAGAGCAGCTGGGTGTAAGAGCCTCAGGTAATAGTATCCATAGGGGGTCATTTGTTTGCTTCTGAGCTTTCTGAGAATTTCTGGGTTTTCCACTATGGTTTTGATAGTCTAGCATCTTCACCTTTGCCAGAATGCTGTTTTTTTCTCAGCTCTTTCCCATAGGAGACAATACTGACGCAATTTCCTCTAGCTTTTGCTCTACGTGTATTCCAAGCCTAGTTTTCAAGATCCCACATGGAGAGTAGTGGCGAAATTAATTACTCCTGAGAGCTGTGCAGCTTCTTTGTGCCAAAACAAAACCAGACTCTTAAGCTGCATTAGTCCCTCTTCAAGCCTGGTATTTTGGAAAATTTTCAGAAAGCTTAGGCATAGTCTGAAGCTGTGGGATTTTTCCCCCCTTTCTCAGCTAATATAGTCATTGTCTAAACCAGAAAAAAATTAGAATATCACCTAGCCTTGGTTTTGTTGAATATCTACAAGTATGAAAAGCTTGATCTCCTTTGGGTAGGCTTATTGTCTATAACTGTGGGTGAGATTGAAACGTGTACACATATCAGGAACCGGAATTGAGTGTAGGATGTGGCTTTGGAAAGGATTTATCCATCTTTCCATTCATTACTCTATTAAATTCTCCTCTGTGCAGATTTGTGTTATAATTGTTCAAAGATTTGAGCCATGTGTGTTCTCTGTGCCATGGTTTCCTCATCTGTGAAATGAGGATGATGAGAGATCCTAGCTGTAGGAAATTCTCAGAGATAGGCCTTGTTGCCCCCATTTTTCCTGTAAGAAAACAAAGACTTAATAAGAGATTAAGTAACTAGCTG
Organism: Mesoplodon mirus; assembly: GCF_964341445.2. Taxonomy (NCBI): domain Eukaryota; kingdom Metazoa; phylum Chordata; class Mammalia; order Artiodactyla; family Ziphiidae; genus Mesoplodon; species Mesoplodon mirus. The sequence continues at coordinate 151,276,421 of NC_138979.1, read as the reverse complement.
GGATGAGGCCGAGCAGGGTTCTAAGCAGAATGCATTGCACTCCAAAGCCATTTGTTTATATTTACTATATTTATATTATACTGCCTCCTCCTCTTACGGTGGCTTATGGAGGAAACACCAGCGATCTCTCCTTCTGAAGTGCTCACCTCCCTTAGGGACCTGTTTCGATTGTTACCTATCCTCTTCAGAGTAGAGTAGCTTAGAGACAGCACACCTACTCAGAAGAATGATTCTAACGCTAGATGGGAAATGTTAAGCAATGGAAGAAACTCTTTCAGCTGGAGCTCTGACTTTCTGCAGGGGTTGGCCCTGCTCTCTCTGCAAGCCTCCCATCCGCCACCCTCACTATCCCATCCCCCCACTCCTCCTAGCCCCAGTCATGGGCTGGGCCAGATTGGCAGCCCCTCTGACTGGCAGCTGAGCTCTGTCTTTCTCAGTAGTGCAGAGGGATTATTAGGATATAACCAACAAAGGTCAGGGCCAGCTTTCTGTTCTTCCCTAGCATCTGTCTGGGGAGCTGTATAAGCCCAGGTGACAGTCCTTTAGAAATTCTGAATGAAGTACATTTCTCTCTAGAAGGGGTTTGAGACTAGAAAATAGTGAGTACTCACTTTGAGTTCAAGATTTTCTCACTTGTCAGCATTTAGCAATGTCTTTAAAATATTGACTTTTCTGCCCTGTATGATTTGTGTTTTCGTAGCTTTTCAAACCTTGCTCTTCTGTTTTTATGGAACGGGGGAGCTGAGGAGGAGGGTGGGGTGTGCTCACGGCCTCTTGCTTTCCCCAGGCTTCGTGGAGCTCAGCCTGTACGACCAAGTGCGGCTCTTGGAGAGCTGCTGGTTGGAGGTGCTCATGGTGGGGCTGATGTGGCGCTCCATCAACCACCCCGGCAAGCTCATCTTTGCTCCAGACCTCGTTCTGGACAGGTGAGAAAAAAATACTTTGTGTTTCTTCTCCAACTGGTTTGAGTGAGGCGCTGAGTGAAGTGGGAACAAGGTCCTGGGTTCTGCAATTAAAACCTTACTCCTGAGAGGGTAGGTAAGAGGAGGATGATGTCATGAGTTCCTTCACTGGGTCAAGAACCCAAGAAGGAGAGCATGGGCACAATGATTAAGTGTCCTGTGACTCATTCTTACCTATTCTTTCAGTGTGGCCGCATTCACTGGCCAGACCACAACAGGGGCCTGTGTCCTGCAGGGTATGTGGCCACTAAGTGTACACATCAACTTAGATTTTTCTGCACTAAAAAACTCCATTTTCAGGTTATCATTTTAAGCTGTCCTGCTGTTTTTTCCACTGGTAGGGACCCTGTACATCTCCAGCTATTTGGACAGGTGATGAAATTCTTACAAATCTACCAAGTTTATTTTAACATGCTTTAACTCACTCTAACTACATGTACTATATAGCATTTTTGGCAATAGCTGTGGAACGAATGGCTATTAAAACCAGATGAAAGTTAACGGAAACTGGGGAACGATAGTGTTAATGTGATAACTTGGTTGCATTTGGTTTTCTTTTAAAGATGGTGCAGAAAAGGAACCAATTTTTAATTGACTTAGGTGAACTGTTCATGGAGGGAAAGCTGGAATGTACAACACTCAGGCTCTTTAGGAGAAAAGTAGAATGCTTTCTTGGAGTAAATTTGAACAGTTTGAAAATCTCCATGGAAATTGATGTCCACATTCCTTATATTGAAAAAAGTGCTAGTGTTGAATATTCAGTCACATTTGACTCTGCACAAAGAAGGATGCCTAGTGTTATGAATGGAAAGGATCTGCCCCTTGCATTGCCTCTTTAGATCATCAGAAGATCCCCATGCACACCTTACTCAGGTGAAAAGTAATAGCCCTGGGAATTAGCACCCATTCTGTCTGTTGTCATGGATGACAGCATTGACAAAGAACACTGTTCTAAGTAACAGAGGTGTGTTGGTGGAGAACAGGGCCGTTGGGAAGAGCTGGAGCGTGGACTGTGGCTCCAGTAGGAGCAAGCCCAGAGGGAGGTTCGGAAGCCCAAACCCTTCAGTAGCAATCAAAATAGCTAACTTATTGGCTTCCACGCACCATCCTAAGCACTGATATGTGTTAAGTCATTTCATCTTCACAACAGCCCTTTATGGGTAAGCACCATTATTATCCCTGTCCTTCAGATATGGAAACAGGAGGTAGGTAACTTACCTGCAGTTAGCAAGTGATGGAGCTGGGCACAGGGGCTGGCTGTGAAGTCCACACTCTTACCTACAACAGTACATGCCTCCCAGCAGGATAGAGAACTGGAAGAGGAAAGAGGAGGAGGCCAAAAGGCAAAGTAACTTTCTACTTTATTCTTTTATCTTAGAACAACTCTGTTTTACTCTCTGTGCACCTCAGAAGCCTGCTCCTCCTCCTCTCATCTCAGGGTACCATGTTGCAAGGCAGGCTGCAGGGCCAAGCACCCAGCCAAGCCATCAGTCTCATTCATTCATTCATTCATTCACTCATTATATTCCACTTGGCATTTAAATAAAGGCACACACACACACAAATATACACATAAAATTCCCTAGAAGTTAGTGCTAGGAAGAAGTTCTATTCTTTGGTGAACCAATAAATTTGCAGACTTTGGGATTGGGTTATTTTATTTTTTGTCTTGATTTCTAAATTGATGCCACATTTAGTGTTTTTTTTCAGTGACTATTTCATTCCTGGTTTTTAGTACAACTAACTTACCTCTTTGTGTGGGTTCTTTAACTCCCGTGTGTATATAAATTACTGTAAATTGACACCAATCCCAGATAAATTTTAGGCTTACCTGTTGGTTAAGTAATAGAAGAAAAAAAAGTAATTTTTCTTATATGTTATTTTAATAGACTCACATTACTTTATAAATTTTTGGATGTCTTATTTTTTACAACGTAGAAATTGAGTATATTTGAGGATAAAAGAGGAGTTCTTGGGAATTGTAAATGCATTCACGTTGAACAGGCATGTTTTTGGAGTGCCTACTAGTGGTTATTTTTTGTTGCAGTCCCTACTTGATTTGAGCACTCTGTAAAGTAAAGAATTTCAAGTCCGAGACTCTTAGTGCATCTGTTATACAGATAAATACATTTTAATGTAATGGGTATGTTTCTGGAGGAGTTGCTTATTCAAAAATGTTCAAAATGTGACTTATTCCAAAAGTCAGGGATCATGCACCATAAAAGTGTTCTATTGTGAATCTTTTTTGCAACGTGAATAAATAATTTTCACACTACATGAAAATAATTGTCTTTTGGTAGATTGTCCTGTCAGAGTTCCTTTAAGTGGTGGTATGACCATGTAAGCAGTGAATACAATTAAATTAGCCTATTTATTTGTGGAGACTGAGACTATAATTTGTTTCCCTTTATTCTTGTTGAGGCTTCTGCAGCGAGAAAACTTGAATCTACTGAGGATGAGAGGAAAATCCGGGTATCTCAGCTTATTTCTAACAAGGTAGTTCTTTTAGTAATCACTAGAATCCCAATTCATGTGAAGATCTACCACAGAATCTGAACTTCTACTTGCTCAAAAAATCATATATGCTAAGACATTATGTGTCCTTAGCATCAATAGGAAACTGTCAAATGTTATTAAAAAGTCAGAGGAAGTGGATGTTTATGGAGTTCTGTGGACTCACAAGTGTAAATGTACTGAGTTTGCATTCACCTCAGGTATTTGTATATTGAATTTTCTTCAAGAGACTGGCAGAATTTTCACTTTTGAATTTGTATTTCCCTTTTGTACTCAGATCATTTCACCTGAGTTCAATATTTAAGTCCTTCCCATGTGCTAAGCTCTCCCAACCCTATTGCCACCCACACAAAGATAGACAAACTGTGGTCCATTAGCCACATGTGTGCTGCCAGCGGATATATATATGTCAGTACAAAACAGTGAACCCCAAAGGGAAGCCCACTCTTTCAACACATTGTCCTCGGTATCAAACAATATTTTTCTTTTATAAAGGGAGTGATTATCAAATATAAGATAGTCCACATGGAACTACTACTTTTATTTTTATTTAGCTCTGGTTTATGGGGAAATGGAGTGTAAAAGTAAATTTCCATGAGTAGTTTGGTTTGATTGATATATTGTTTCAGTATTTTAACATCCAACTCATATACCCACTAGGTTAAATTCAGATCTTTTAAACCTGTCTTAATTTCTTACTCGTAATTCAGTGTCAATCATAGTTACTTACAGAATAAATGAAATAGGTCTCATTGATTGTAAAGTCCTTCCTCACTCTGTTCTATATAACTCATTGTAAAGTAGAACTCTATTAAGGTGTCCTTTATAAGATATTGTACCTTATTGCCCCTATATTTCTCATTTATTTTCTAGAAATGTATTTGTTTTCTACAGCCTGTGAAGTGAATAAAAATATTCTAACCTTGCCACCCCTTGAATGAGATGGTTGGCTCTCACACCTGCTGGAGAAAGCAATCAGACCTAGCTCTTTACAGCTGGTTGAGAAATTCACTTTTTCCATGCGGTACATATGTTCTGATTACTTTGAGCTACAGCATTTATCAAGGCCTAAGATACCCTAAAATATAAACTCTACCTCCATTAAAAAAAAAAATTTAGTTATTTATTTTGGCTGCACCGGGTCTTAGTTGTGGCATGCGGACTCTTAGTTGTGGCATGCGGGATCTAGTTCCCCTGACCAGGGATGGAATCCGGGCCCCCTGACTTACCCACTGGACCACCAGGGAAGTCCCTCTACCTCCATTTTTGAAATATGAATTTACATTTTAAATGGTATGTATTTCGATGAGGAAATGGTGCTAACTTCAGTATTTAGAGATGTGTTTTTAGGCACAGGTGGCAGCTTCTGCAAAATAGGATTGATTTCAAATGAGTCCCCTTGTCATACTACTTGGGGAGGTGTGTGTGTGTGCGTGCCTGTGTGTGTGCATGTGTGCATGCGTGCATGCATGTGTGTGCATGCACACATGTGCCTGTGACCCCACCTCTGAGTCTCACAAAAGAGTAAAGAGCCAAACTATTAAATTGTCAATGCAGGACTTGTTGGATTTTTTGTTTTTGCCCCCAGAGATATTTTAAAACTAGCTTTTCTCAGTATCAGATGTCCTTAAGCCCACCAATTACAGTTTCCAATAATTAATTGTTCTAGGCTGAGTGATTTGATGATTGGCTTGAGGGGCATTCAAGTGAATAAGTGAATAAGTATTTCTTGTGCCTCTGCTATGTTCACGGCTTGCATGTCCTTACTGGACACTAGCAGCAGGCTGCCTGGGAAAACCCAGAGCAGGGGAGGTGGGTGGATGGCATATGGAGGGCTGGGGCTTTCCTATAGATTTTGGCACCCTTTGCCCAGGGCTCTGATTCTCCAAGGTGGCCTTTCCCTTAGGAGTGACTTCTAGGGGGCACTGACATTTTATCACTTAACCTGTGCGCTTTCAGAAAGTCTAAACTGGTTTCCAAAGTTACCGCACTTGTTTGCCAGTGAGCACAGTTTGCATACTTGTAGCTTTGTGTAGTGAGCTTGTGGGGGTGTGAACGCTGTGGACTGCAGGATCCTGGTAAGCGGGCATCCAAGCATAGCACCAAATAGGAAAGGCTTTAGCAGGATTGGTAGTACCCACTGGTGTCAGTTCATTTGAACTCTACAGAGGCCCTTTCTCCAACTACTACCATCACTGGAAATGTCCTGGCTTGGGGTTGGGAGAAGGAGGAGGGACCAGCCAGTTCTTTGAAGATCTCAGGTCCCCTTCAGGGGCTGCTACAGAGACTGAAAATGAAACTTGCAGAAACTCATGGCCACCATAGCTGCCCTTTGCTGTGTACTGCAGGCTTTTAGAAGCAAATGAATGTTTCGTGACGAAATCATCTAACTGCTTGCTTGTCAAGGACTTCCAGTAGCTCTATGACTGATGATAATGGAAGTTGTTTTGGGAGCAGTGAGGTGGAATAATGTGTGTCTGGCTGGAGTGAATTGAAGCTGGTATTTTCTGGGTACAGTTCAAGTAATTTACTTCAAAAGTATGCTTAAACATTCATTTCCGTAAGGAGTGCTCAAAAGAATCTCAATTACATGGTCCAAAGTTTGTCTAAAACTTTTGCTTAAAAATAATCTTTGGCACATCAAAATTACCATGTCTCCATTTCTACCTTCCTTTCCTGATTCTAATCCATCTTCTGTAATTGTGATTTCTTTGTATGTCATATTAGCTTTTCTTCAAAGTGCATTTAAATGTCTCTTAGTTGCCCCACCAGTTTCTAGTTGACCACCAGGATGTGAGAGTTAAGCCCTAGATATAAAGTAATATTTCTTCTTGGGATATTTGCTTCTGTAATGTTCAGTCTTTCCTCATTAATACTTCAGAGTTTTTTGATGAGAACATGGACTGTATCATTTTAGTAATATGTGTCATATTGAGGTCTGGTTGGCTGACATAGTTTAGATCAAAAATAATGAACAGAAATGGTATTCCTTTAAGAAAACATTTGGTGAATAGGTAGGAGGAAAATGTACTTCCAGTGCACACTGTTGCCTAAAGAGTATATATTCAAATGTTTGCTTTATGGACTTCTAGGAAATGCCCTGTCTTCCTTGTATAAAAATAATTCTAGTAATTTCACATTTCTGGGTGTGGTCCCATTACTGTCTTGTTATAGTTAAAGGGTGTACAAGATGAAACTTGAGATTAAAAAGAAAATACTCCTTATTGCTTTCGATGGTTACCGGAAGCTGTATGTTCCTTACATTTCTAAATGGACTTTTGTAGGGATGAAGGGAAATGTGTAGAAGGAATTCTGGAAATCTTTGACATGCTCCTGGCAACGACTTCAAGGTTTCGCGAGTTAAAACTCCAACACAAAGAATATCTCTGTGTCAAGGCCATGATCCTCCTCAACTCCAGTAAGTAACCACACAGCTGGGCCATGTTTTATGGGGGAGAGATGCTGTTTCTAGAGCTGGCATGGTGTTGAGGAATACTGAATTTCTTTCTTTTTTTTTTTTTCTGAATTTCTTATTTTATTTAAAAAGGGGAAAATGGCTTTCTTTCGGACTTTTCTGTTTCATTTTATAGGGATTTAAACTGTAGTTAACTTTTGGTAATTTGAATATAAATTATTTGTTGGGTGAATTACTGGTAGTAATTTTAAAAGTAGCTGAAACCACTCTACTGGAAAAGGAAAAAGCGAACTTCAAAATGTTTACCTGTCATCCTTTCTTCTTTTTTTGACATTTTAATTTATTTCATTGTGATGTAATTGACATATAACACTGTATTAGTTTCAGGTGTACAACATAAGTGATTTGAATTTTTTTATAAATTTATTTTTATTTATTTATTTTTGGCTGCATTGGGTCTTCGTTGCTGCATGCGGGCTTTCTCTAGTTGCGGCAAGCGAGGGCTACTCTTCGTTGTGGTGCGCGGCTTCTCATTGTGGTGGCTTCCCTTGCTGCGGAGCATGGGCTCTAGGCACGCAGGCTTCAGTAGTTGTGGCACACGGGCTCCAGTAGTTGTGACTCGCGGGTTCTAGAGCGCAGGCTCAGTCGTTGTGGTGCACGGGCTTAGTTGCTCCGTGTCATGTGGGATCTTTGCAGACCAGGGCTCGAACCCGTGTCCCCTGCGTTGGCAGGTGGACTCTTAACCACTGCGCCACCAGGGAAGTCCCAGATGATTTGAATTTTGTGTATATTGAGAAATGATCACAAAAAGTCAACACCCATCACCATACATAGTTAACAAAACGTTTTTCTTGTGATGAGAACTTTTAAGATCTGCTTTCTTAGCAACTTTCAAATATGCAATACAGCATTATTAACTATCGTCACCATGCTGTACATTATATCCCCGTGACTCATGTATTTTATAACTGGACTTTCAGCCCCTTTTCAGTGTTTATACGGACCTTTTACATGGTTAACATGCATTTATATTTACTATTTTGGGTTCTGCTTTTATAAGTTCATTTATTCATTCATTTCATTCATTCATTCACTAAAGATATTGAGGATATATATATTCCTGCCCTCCCATGGTTCATAGGGAGAGAGAGAAAACAAATTCGTTAAAAAGAATGATCTCAGTGCTATCACAAAGTGTGTACAGAGCACTGAGTACTCTGGGAAGACAGGAGAAGTGCTGAAGTGGTTGCAGAAGGGAACATGTTTGGGTGTTGAATGAGTTGATGGGCAGGTGGGAGGGGTAGGCAGGGAAGAATGAAAGTACGGGGGTAAGCCAGGAGCTGCAAGGCATGCAGTGGAAGAGCAGGGGGAGGTGGACAAGGTTGTAAACTGCAGTGTTGAAGATTACTGAGTGTAACTCCCGTTGAGAATTGTTGCCTGGGGCATTGAGCAGCCCTAGAAGAGGGTCAGGCAGGGAAGTATCATGGACAGATGGGCATTCTTTTTTTTTTTTTTTTTTTTTGCGGTAAGCAGACCTCTCACTGTTGTGGCCTCTCCCGTTGCGGAGCACAGGCTCCGGATGCGCAGGCTCAGCGGCCATGGCTCACGGGCCCAGCCGCTCCGCGGCATGTGGGATCTTCCCAGACCGGAGCACGGACCCGTGTCCCCTGCATCGGCAGGTGGACTCTCAACCACTGCGCCACCAGGGAAGCCCCAGATAGGCATTCTTGAAAGGTCACTCTGGCTTCCATGCGGAGGACTGACTGGAGAGGGGAGAGACTGAGGCAAGGGGCCTAACAGGAGTTATTAGGAACCATGAGAGCCAGAACTAAGTTGGTGTGGAGGGGCCTGGGAGGAAGGGACCGGACTTGAGGGAAATATATGGGTTAGAGGTGGGAAATGAGGAAAGCATCTAAGATGTGTGTATGTTGTAGCTTTGCTGTTTTTTTCTTATTATATAAATAATACCTGGTTATTATAAACATTCAAACAAAAGAAAAACATACAAGGAAGAAAATAAAAATCACTAGGAGTCCCCCCTCTCCGCCCTAGATAACCACTATATCTTTGGTGACTGTTCGTTAACAGCTCTTGATAGAGAGATAGAGATAGATATGTACACATATGCTCATATATAAAATTTTACATAAACAGCATAGCATCTTGTATTAAAAGTTAATGGAAACTTTGAAGGAGGCTTGCTTTGATTCCATTTTTTCTTAATCCTTCCACCCAGACACCAAGTAGCTAATCTTAACAACCAGAGGGTAACCTTTATACCTTCTTCCATCCTCTAATAATCATTTTAAATAATACCTCACCTCCGATATATACACAGACCTTTTTTCCCCCATTTAAAAAACCTGGGACACTACATACAAATACCTCTTTGCATCTTGCTTTTTTCCTTTTCAGAATGCTGTGAAATCCCTTCAGGACAGTGAGGAGAGATCTAACTCAGTCTTTGAAGCAAGGGCATTGTCTACATCGTTTAGCCTTTTCTCTATTGATGGGCCTTTGTTTAATATACATTTTCTATTTTTTTTTACCATTATAAACATTGCTACAATTAATAGAGACGTATTATTTTGCACACATTTCTAAGTTTCTGTGTAGTTTTCATCCTGTTCAGTTTGCTGTCTACCTGGTGGTATTCAGTCCAGCTGCTGTACCAGGTGTTGATTGCTTTGCTTAGCTGTTTACTCTTGTTGGGCCTTTAGGTTATTGTTTGTTTTTTTTTTTCTTTCTTTCTCAAATAATATGTATGTCCAGGTTTTAATTCTCAAGTGATGACTTACAGACTTCATTTGGGCAATGTATGGGGCTTTATCACCTAGATTTTATCCAATTTTAGAGCTTAGTGTTTGAAACAGCAGAGATCTGTGAGATGGTATTATGCTACTTTATTTTACATCAGACCAAGCAGCAGTTCCTGAAGCCAAAACTCAATGCAGAACCTGTGGCCACATGGGTCGCAGGCTGTCTCCTGATGTGGGAGCAGCTGACCTCTCCCCCTCCATCCTATATTCATTTCCTCTCTAATAGGTACTCTTGGACATTGGCACTAGTTTTGATGAAAGGGAAACACATAGAGCAGTGCTTCTCAAACTATCTGTGGTGAAGCACCAGGTTTCTTTTTCTTTTATAATTTCCAAATTGTTATAGATAGTTACTTTATTTTTATTTTTATTAGAGTATAGTTGATTTACAGTGTTGTGTTAGTTTCTGCTGTACAGCAAAGTGAATCAGTTATACATATATCCACTCTTTTTAATTTTTTTTAACATTTAAATATTTAAATATTTATTTATTTATTTGTCTGCACTGGGTCTTAGGTGCAGCACGGGGGATCTTCGTTGCTGCGTGTGGGATCTTTGTTGTGGCATGCGGGATCTAGTTCCCTGACCAGGGATCGAACCTGGGCCCCCTGCATTGGGAGCACAGAGTCTTAACCACTGGACCACCAGGGAAGTCCCTATTCACTCTTTTTTTAGAGTCTTTTCCCATATAGGTCATTACAGAGTATTGAGTAGAGTTCCCTGTGCTATACAGTAGGTCCTTATTAGTTATCTGTTTTATATATAGTAGTGTGTATATGTCAATCCCAATCTCTCAATTTATCCCTCCTCCCCTCCTCCCTGGTAACCATAAGTTTGTTTTCTACATCTGTGACTCTATTTCTGTTTTGTAAATAAGTTCATTTGTATCATTTTTTTAAATTCCTCATGTAAGCGATATCATATGATGTTTGTCTTTCTCCGTCTGACTTACTTCACTTAGTATGATAATCTCTGGGTCCATCCATGTTGCTGCAAATGGCATTATTTCACTCGTTTTTATGACTGAGTAATATTCCATTGTATATATATACCACATCTTTATCCATTCATCTGTAGATGGACAATTAGGTTGCTTCCATATCTTGGCTTTTGTAAATAGAGCTGCTATGAACATTGGGGTGCATGTATCTTTTCAAATTATGGTTTTCTCCAGATATATGCCCAGGAGTGGGACTGCTGGATCATATGGTAGTTCTATTTTTAGTTTTTTAAGGAACCTCCATACTGTTCTCCATAATGTTGTACCAATTTACATTCCCACCAACAGTGTAGGAGGGTTTCCTTTTCTCCACACCCTCTCCAATATTTATTGTTTGTAGACTTTTTGATGATGGCCATTCTGACTGGTGTGAGGTGATACCTCATTGTAGTTTTGATTTGCATTTCTCTAATAATTAGTGATGTTGAGCACCTTTTCATGTGCTTTTTGGCCATCTGTATGTCTTCTTTGGAGAAATATCTATTTAGATCTTCTGCCCATTTTTGGATTGGGTTGTTGGTTTTTTTGACATAGAGCTGCATGAGCTGTTTGTATATTTTGGAGATTAATCCCTAGTCAGTTGCTTGTAAATATTTTCTCCCATTCTGAGGGTTGTCTTTTTGTTTTGTTTATGGTTTCCTTTGCTGTGTGGAAGCTTTTAAGTTTAATTAGGTCCATATGTTTATTTTTTGTTTTTATTTTCATTACTCTAGGGGGTGGATCAAAAAAGATATTGCTGTGATTTATGTCAAAGAGTGTTCTGCTTATGTTTTCCTCTAAGAGTTTCATAGTGTTGGCCTTACATTTAGATCTTTGATCCATTTTGAGTTTATTTTTGTGTATGGTGTTAGGGAGTATTCTAATTTCATTTTTTTACATGTAGCTGTCCAATTTTCCCTGCACCACTTGTTGAAGAGGCTGTCTTTTCTCCATTGTATATTCTTGCCTCCTTTGTCATAGATTAGTTGACCACAGGTGCGTGAATTTATTTCTGGGTTTCTGTCCTGTTCCATAGATCTATATTTCTGTTTTTGTACCAGTACCATACTGTTTTGATTACTGTAGCTTTGTAGTATAGTCTGAAGTCAGGGAGTCTGATTTCCTCCCGCTTCAATTTTCTTTCTCAGGATTGCTTTGTCTATTTGGGGTCTTTTGTGTATCCGTTTAAATTTTAGAATTTTGTTCTAGTTCTGTGAAAAATGCCATTGGTAATTTGATAAGGATTGCATTGAATCTGTAGATTGCCTTGGGTAGTATAGTCATTTTGACAATATTGATTCCTCTAATACAAGAACATGGTATATCCTTCCATATAGATAGTTACTTTTGTAAAATAAAAAAGTACTAGAAAAATAAAAGTGCAAAATACAAGCCCTAGTATTTTGTTGTTACATTCAGCTGATCTAAACTTACTCTTATCAATTACTGTAAAAGTTTCTGAACGCTTAGCCTCAATTTCCTCTTCTCTCTTTGTGAACTGGTAACAGATGATACTTTGAGTAACCCTGGTATAGAGCATGGAGAGCTGTCCGGGAAATAGCTGGATCAGGAGGTGGGGGTGGGGGGAGGAAGTTAGGTCTTGAAGGAGAGGAGAGGGAGAATGAAGAAGGAATTTGAAGGTCATATGAGACTCGGAGACCCTGAAGACAACCTTTGGGTACTTCCTGGTTGGATCTCAATCTAGCCTTACTTGCCTGGCAGGACATTTACCCCACACCCAGTACACTCCCTACCCCAGTTCTAGAAAGCAGACATTTGTGAGTAGAAATGGTAAGTTGTTGGACAAATGAAAATTGTAGGGAAAGCCAAGAAGACTCCTAAATGCTTTGGAGCTTCTGGCACCTTCTTGACATTGATTGTTACCATTCACCTTCTATAAAATAATATGAGGGCCCAGCTTACATCAGTGATTAAGTTGATGTGCATATAGGAAATGTCCAGGTGGGACATTTGAAGCTGATTGTGGAAGAAAATCAACGTTTTCTGACCTTCTCTTTGAATCTACCTACAGACGTTACCTCAGATTTTTGCTGTCATTTGTCTTTGTTAAAGGAAAGATTTCCCTGGAAAGTTCATTCCCACCTTGGTACAGGAGGATCATCAAATGCCAGATTATGGGGCTTCTCTTACTTGCAGAAATAATTTAGAACTCTTTTCTGTGTAGCAAAGTGCTCCTTGGAAAGCAGTTTGCTTCTTGTTACACCACTTTGCAGTGTAAAGCCTTATGTTTGGCATGGCTCCTCACAGTCATTTTAGCCTCTGGACGTCATATTGTGTTGTTGGGAAACTAGAAACATCTGTGCAAATGGGAAAGCCTAAGGCTACGGCATTCCTCCTGCAGCATCTGACAGAACTGCCATGTAGAGAGAATTACAGAGGGTGAGGTAGGCATGTGATGTAATTACCACTTGGGACAGTAAGTGAGTAGGATTTGTTTACAGTAAATCCAAATTTAAGAAATCTTATCTTAAGAAATTTTTTTGGCTTGGTAGTCATAATGGCATTCAAAATGAATTTATTCTGTTCAGCATTGCTGTTAGGAAAATGGGGTTCTGTTTCTGTTGGAAAATTTCCACTGCCAGGAGAGGTGAGTCTTTTCCATGCTAGATTTTAAGCATCTCAAGTTACAGGCTTTTTTCTTTTTGATTATTTATAGCATTAACTTGAAAACAAACACAGGGACAGAATCCACTTAGCCACCTTGAATTTAAACAACCCTACAGAATATGTAAAACAGACATTGGACATTGGACAGTGACTCCCAAGAGAATAGACACAAGGTGATCCCTTTGACCAGTTTACTGCCTGGAGCCAGTTTCCAGGTTGCAATACAGGGAGAAGTAACACAGGTAGACACCAGTGGTCTCCCTGAAATGAGGGAGCAGAGTTGTGAATTTGGGGAGGCTAGGATTTTCAGGGGAGAGAACTGGAGAGGAATGAGCCGGACAGAGAGGCTTTAGAGACCCGCAGAGGATCCCCTTCAGGTCTTCAGCTGAGCATTAATTTCATGCTTATGATACTAACTGAGGACAAGGAAAGAACCACCAGAAAGGAGCAGGCAGAACAACACTTGGAAGTTCACACAGGGCCAGGAATAGTTCATGTTCTCACCAGCCACAGGGGAAAAACCTTCTACTCTACTGGATGTTGGCTGTAGTACTCAGAAAGGTATTGCCTCAGTAGTGAGGTAACATAAGCCCTAGACTAAAGGCTGCCCTGGTCCTACCAAATGAGACTTAAAAAGCAAGTCTGGGGGCTTCCCTGGTGGCGCAATGGTTGGGAGTCCGCCTGCCGATGCAGGGGGCACAGGTTCGTGCCCTGGTCCAGGGGGATCCCGCATGCCGCAGAGCGGCTGGGCCCGTGGGCCATGGCCACTGGGCCTGCGCGTCTGGAGCTGTGCTCCGCAATGGGAGAGGCTGCAGCGGTGAGAGGCCCGCGTACCGCAAAAACAAAACAAAACAAAAAAACCAACAAACATAAAAAAAGCAAGTCTGAAGGATCAAACTATTGCCAAGTAACATAACTGCATCTTAACTGCATAAAGCTCAAGACTATCTAAAGGAATGGAAGAATATCCAGCACTTAACAGGGTAAACCAATCACATGTTAGCAAGCATGGAAAGAAGCAGAAAATATGACCTATTACGAGGAAAATGACAATAATTGGAAAAGACACCAGGTGATGTAGATGATAGAATTAGTAGACAAGGGCATTAAAACAATTACTGTAACTGTATTCCATATGTCCAAGGAGTAGAGGAAAGCATGAACAGGTTAAGGAGAGACATGGAAAATATGACACACACACAAATTAAATTTCTAAATATGAAATTTAAAATGAACAGAGTAGGGCCTCCCTGGTGGCGCAGTGGTTGAGAGTCCGCCTGCCGATGCAGGGGATACGGGTTCGTGCCCCGGTCTGGGAGGATCCCATATGCCGCGGAGCGGCTGGGCCCGTGAGCCATGGCCGCTGAGCCTGTGCGTCCAGAGCCTGTGCTCCGCAACGGGAGAGGCCACAACAGTGAGAGGCCCGCGTACAGCAAAAAAAAAAAATAAAAAAAAAAAAATAAAATGAACAGAGTATTAAGCTGGAGTGGCTACATTAATATCAGAAAAAATAAATTTTAGAGCAAAGAATATTTCTAGGAATAAAGAAGGTAATTTCATAATGATAAATGAGTCAATTTGTCAAGAAGACATAACAATCCTAAACATTTATGCACCAAATAAGAGAACCTCAAACCTTATGAAGTAAAATCTGATAAAACTGCAGGGAGAAATGGACAAACCCCTTATTATAGTGGGATATTTTAATACCCCCCTCTCAATAATTGATAGAATAAGTAGACAGAAAATCAGTAAATATAGAGAAGACTTGAATAACACTGCCAGCCAACTTTACCTAATTGGCATTTTAAAAACCCTCAACCCCAAAACAGCAGAAGACACATTCTTTTCAAGTATTCATTGAATATTTACCAGGATAGACCATATCCTGGACCATGAAACAAGTCTGAATACATTTAAAAGAATTTAATTCATACAAAGTATTTTCTTTTGACACAATGGAACTAAATTAGAAACCAATATTAGAAAGATCTTGGAGAATTTCCAAACATTTGGAAACCAAGTAACATATATCTAAATAATCCATGGATCACAGAAAAATAATCAAAATTAAAATTAGAAAGCATTTTGAACTAACTGAAAATGAAAGTAGAACACAGCAAAATGTTGGGGTTGCAGCTAAAGCAGTAGCTTGAGTGAGGGCTTCCCTGGTGGTGCAGTGGTTGGGAATCCACCCGCCAGTGCAGGGGACTCAGGTTCAAGCCCTGGGCCGGGAGGATCCCACATACCACGGAGCAGCTAAGCCCGTGCACCACAACTACTGAGCCTGCGCTCTAGAGCCGGTGAGCCACAACTACTGTAGCCCGTGTGCCTAGAGCCTGTGCTCCGCGACAAGAGAGGCCACTGCAATGAGAAGCCCGTGCACCACAACAAAGAGTGGCCCCAGCTCGCCACAACTAGAGAAAGCCCATGCACAGCAACGAAGACCCAACACAGTCAAAGATAAATAAATAAATTAATTTTAAAAAATAGTTTGAGGGAAATTTATAGCATTCAAGGCCCATATTCCAATAAAAGGAATAGCTCAAGATTTTTCTTGAGGTAGGCTTGTATTGCTACAAACTTCCCTCTTAGAACTGCTTTTGCTGCATCCCATAGATTTCAGATCATGTGTTTCCATTTTCATTTGTCTCCAGGTATATATTTATTTTCTCTTTGATTTCTTCAGTGACCCATTGATTTTTTTCGTAGTATGCTATGTGTTTGTGTTTTTTGCAGTTTTTCACACTGTTGTAGTCAGAAAAGATGCTTGATGTGATTTTAACCTTCTTAAATTTATTAAGACTTGTTTTGTAGCTTAGCATGTGATCTATACTGGAGAATGTTCCATGTGCACTTTAAAAGTATGTGTATTCTGGTGTACATGTACACCAATGTTCACTGCAGCATTATTTACAGTAGCCAAGATATGGAAGCAACCTAAGTGTCTGTCAATAGATGAGTGGATAAAGAAGATGTGGGGTGTGTGTGTGTGTGTGTGTGTGTGTGTATGTGTATGCACACATACAATGGAATATTACTCAGCTCTTAAAAAAAGTGAAATCCTGCCATTTACAACAACATGGAAGGATCTAAAGGGTATTATGCGAAGTGAAGTAAGTCAGAGAAAGGCATATACTGTATGATCTCACTTATTTGTGGAATTAAAAAAACAAAACAGACAAAACAAAAATAGACTAATGAATACAGAGAACAAACTACAGAGAACAAACAGGTGGTTGCTGGAGGGGAGAGAAAGTGCATGAAGTAACTGAAGGGAATTAAGAGATACAAACTCCAGTTATAAAATAACATTTAAGGAATAAGTAATGCCAAGCTTATACGTATTATTGCAGAAAACTGAGGAGCTGGCAATACTTTCCAACTCATTACTCTGATAGGAAACCCAGACCAACATATTGGGAGAAAAGAAGACAGCAGACCAGTATCTCTCATGCATACAGACGCAAAAATTCTCAAATTTTTTAGAAATAGAATCCAATAATATATTGTGAACAAGTGTGATTTTCCCAGGAATACAAGGTTCTTTAACTTTTGAAAATCAATCAACAGGGACTTCCTTGGTGGGCCAGTGGTAAAGAATCCGCCTTCCAATACAGCGGACGCGGGTTCAATCCCTGGTCGGCGAACTAAGATCCCACATGCCACAGGGCAACTAAGCCCAAGCGCTACAACTACTGGGCTTGCACACCTCAACTAGCCCGTGTGCCACAAACTACAGAGCCCCTGTGCTCTGGAGCCCATGCGCCACAACTAGAGAGAAGCCTGTGTGCCACAACGAAAGATCCCATGTGCTGCAACTAAGACCTGATGCAGTCAATAAATAAATAAATAAATAAGAAAAAAAAAAACATGTCATATTCATTAAAAAAAAGAAAATCAACATAATTTACCATATTAACAGAATAATAATGAAAAACCATATGATTATTCCAATATGTGCAGAAAAAGCATTTGACAAAATCTAATGCCCATTCCTTCTAAAAACTCTCAACAAACTAGTAACGGAAGGAAACTTCCTTTACCTAATCAGGGGCATTAATGAATAATCTACAGCTAATGGTATACTTGCTTGTTATCAGGAATAAGGCAAGTATGTCCGCTCTCATGAATTTTATTCAATGTTTTACTGGAAGTTTTAGTGTGATAAGTCAAGAAAAGAGAATAAAAGACATCCATCCAGATTATAAAGGTAGAAGTAAAACTCTTTATTTGAAAAATGTGATAATCTATGTAGAAAACTCAAAGAGTCTACAAAAAAGTGAGTTTACCCAGATTGTGGGATATAACGGAAATATATAAAAAATAATTTTATTTCTATATGGTAGGAATGAACAATTGGTAATTGAAATAAAAAATCAATACTATTTACAATAGCATCAAAAATTGTGAAACCTTGGGTTAAATTTGACAAAACATGTGAGACCACACACTGAAAACTGCAAAACATTGCTGACAGAAATAAGAAATCCTAAATAAATGGAGAGAGATGTTAATGGGTTAGAAGATTCAGTATGTTAAAAAGTCAATCTTCCCCACAGATAGTCTGTAAATTCAACTTGATCCTAATAAAAATCTTAGCAGTAATGAACTAGATACAATGCTTTTGGTCCAGAATAGGGATATACACTCTTACAGTTAATGAGGGGTCTGATCCTTACCAGGCTTAGAAGAGCATGTTCCTCTCTGTTGGGGAGAGATGGGGTGAGGGCAGCACCATCCAAACTTCCCTCTCAGCAAATCCTCTTCCACGGTGTATAGGTAAGATGTGAGGGTGCCTGGTATTACTGTATTATATATACTCAGTCTTTGATATGGCTCCTGAAACTCAGACACAACAGAAAATCTTGCATTTAACACAACCTATTACAATATTTGTTAAAGTGTTTTAGAAACTCCAGGGTGTTATGTGAGTGTTATACTTAATGTAGCAGCGTATCCAAATTAAGAGTCCTGGGACCAGCCATCTTGTCACCCAGAAACCTGGAGACTAGGGAAGTCCTCCCTTGGATAGAATTAGAGGCTACTGAATCTAGGAAACGGAGTGGAATCAATCTGCAAATAATTAGTCTTTTAAAATATTTAAAATTAGGAATAAGATCTATATATCTAAACAATTTTAGGGCTTTGCAAACTTTTGTGACTTTTCATTACAAAGTTTTCATATGGATGAAACTTTTCATTAAATGAAAGAAATAGTTAGAACCAGGTAATCCTACTTTACTTGAAGAAAATTATTAAGAGATCAACTCAAGCCCTGGTTCACTCTGAGTTTTGGGGAAGGGTTCCCATGATGTGGGTGGGCGGAGAAGGCCAAGATACAAAAGGACACACAGAAGGATGCTGAAGAGGCCAGATGGGTGCTTTTCTGTTGATGGACAACATGGGGGCCAAGCATTGTACGTATCAGCCTCCTGGGTCCATGTCACCAACATCTCTCCAACATCAGTCTGTTATGGTGCTGGGTTAGGAGGTGGTGATAAAGGGGATGGTCATAGCTAGAGGTTCTTTCCTCAGAGCAAACAGGCAAACAAAACCCCACATACACCTCCCAAAAGCCAGACCATTTTTCCTTTGGTTAGTATTCTGGAATTTTTATTAAACACTTTATCTCTTCTGATTTATTTGCTTTCAGTTGTGGTGAGCTTATATCTTCATCCTTTGAACCCTTAGGACGTGGCAGATGTTGGGGGGTTGCCCATCTCTCCCCATGTGCTGCTCAGAAAGTCATCAGGTGGGCTGGTGAAAGGAGCACGCAGCTGTTCCCAGGCGATAAAGAGGAAAGGAAATTGTGTCCTTGATTTTATTTTACTTTCTTTGGTATGTGTGTGGTGGTGTGCCAAGATCTTGACTTTTTTACTGTATTTCTTTAGTTTTAGGCAAAGTCATTTAATTTGGTTCTAAAATGAAATCTGATGTTCTTAGCTCTTGGGAGCTGGAAGGAGTTAATCCTTACCGTTTCCTGTGTCTGGGCAGTGAGCATCCTGGGGGCTTTGTGTCTTGTCTCTTGACCCTCCTGGGGCCTGCCCCTTAGCGATTACCCTGTACCTACGTGTCTGATGAGCAAGAGGGTACGTGAATGGGCAAAGTGCAGGCACAGCACTGCTGACTGAAAAGAGAGGCAGGCAGCAGAATGGGTATCCTACAGCCCAGTTCCCTCCCAGGATGATTTTATATAGGTTAATCTTTTTGTACGTAAAATCTTTCCCCATATGTAAAATTGATACTGCACATGCCTTTACAGAACCGCAGTGTCCCCTATCCCCAAACCCCTCATCAGTGATGGACCCTGAGCCCTGTATGGAGCTGTGCTGACCCCACAGCCTGTAGAAGATCCAGGGCTCACCCTTGGCAGTGACTGCTCGTTTATGAAGAAGGTGACCCAATAGCCAACACAGGTTATCTGAGGGGAGCCTTGGTCAGACATAAGGAGGTACTGAGGAGCTTTTATGTTACTGCAATTTTGGTTCTGAAGATTCACTTTATTACTTTTAAAAATTACAGCTTTATTGTGATATTCATATGCCACTCAATTCACCCATTTAAAGTGTACAATTCAGTGGTTTTTAGTATATCCGTAGACTTGTGCAGCCATCATCAAAACCAACTTTAGAACATTTTTCACCACCCTAAAAGAAATCCTGTACTCCCCAATCTAGCTGTCGCTCTCCAATCTCCGTCCCACCTATAGTCCTGGGCAACCACTAATCTACTTTCTGTCTGTATAGATTTGCCCATTTCGGACAGTTCATATAAATGGAATCATAAAAATGTAGACCTTTGTGGCTGGCTTCTTTCACTTAGCATGATGTTTCTTCCAAGTTGTAGCATGTGTCAGTACTTTTTTCCTTTTTTTTTTTGGCATTCTGCTTTTTATTTTTTTATTTTTTATTTTTATTGGGGTATAGTTGTTTTACAATGTTGTGTTAGTTTCTGCTGTAGAGCGAAGTGGAGTTCCCTGTGCTATGTAGCAGGTTCTCATTAGTTATCTATTTTATACATATTAGTGTATATATGTCAATCCCAATCTCCCAGTTCATCCCACCCCCCAACCCCTTTCCCTCCTTGGTGTCCATACGTTTGTTCTCTACATCTGTGTCTCTATTTCTGTCTTGCTTCATTCCTTTTTATGGCTCAGTAATCTTCCATTGTATGGATATACATTTTGTTTATCCATTCATCCGCTGGTGGACATTTAGGTTGTTTCCACTTTTGGGCTATTATGAGTAATATTGCTGTGAACATTTGTATACTAGCCAAATATTTTTATATTTTCACTTTTTGTCACCTTAGACTGACATATGTACAGGTGCATAATTTTGACTCCTTTTAGAATCCAAAAATGTAAGATTTCTTTATGGCAGTAGAAATACATGGAGCACATTTCATGTAGCAGAATAGACTAAAGGGTAGTTAAAGAAAGTACTTGTTAATGCAGCCAGGGTCAATCTTAAGGGAAAATAAGCTTAAAATAATTTTCTCTAAGCTTTCATTTGATTAATAATTTTCTGTGTATGTACCTAAAATATGCATCAACATGCATTTTTATCATTTCAGTTATAATGGTGTGATTGGCTAAATGTAAATTCAGTCTAATTCTTCCATTTATGAGTGCTTACTCCATGTCAGTCATTGTAATAGGTGGTGGGTATATAATGGCAAACAAATAGACAGGGTCTGTGCCTACACAGTACTTATGTCCAGTCTCACTGAGGGTCAGAGCGTGTGTATGAGGACATCCAGCATGTAGGACAACGTGCTACCCTCTGCTGGGGAAGCACAGGGCACCTTTGGAGCTTCAGAGGAGGGCCCAAACCAGAGGGAAGTCAGGGAAGCTTCCACAAGGAAGTTCATAACCAGGCTGGAATCTAAAGGAGGAATGGATGTAGATAAGCAAGAAGAGGGGATGTGGAGAAGAGGAGGAGATGGGGTGGAGGAGGGGAGGGAAGGAAGAGCATTCCTCAGCAGAAAGCTCAGTATGCTCAGGGCATCACCTGTTAAAGGAATTGAAAGTAGTGTTCAAGGTGAGGTGTGCGGGGAACTGAGGATGCAAAGAGCAGAGGCCTGGTACATTGACAACCTCACCAAGTGGTTTGGACTCTACCCCAAGAGCTGGGAATTCACTGAAGGGCACCACATGATCTGCATTTTTCATTTTGGACACTCAAGGGCATGTTGAGTGGAAGGTGGGGGCAGTGAGAGGGCAGGTCATTTGCCATGGGGGTCAATGGGAGGCTTGACCCCAGCATGCTAGGGAGCCTGGAAGAGTCACTGTGAGGAACAGGTGAGCAGATGGGTTAGAGCAGCAGCTTCTGGGCCAAAGATGAATATTTGAAATCTGCATCATCAGACATCATGGAGGGACATGACCCTAGGGATGTGGCAAAGCGCTGCACTGGCATGGTTGTGGTTCATTGTGTCCCTTGCCTTAACTGAACTGAGTTGAACTGAGTTGCATTAATTGAACTGGAAATGCCAATAAAAGTAGAGAACAAAAACTGCCCAAACCAATTCTGTGGATGATAGAGCGCCAGCCATCCTTCGTTCTCATTACAGTCAAAAGTCGGCAGCTCCCCCGTTGACTTCACGTATTTGCTATTTATTCTTTGAAATGGAAAGCCTGGAAGAGAAGCTAATTAATTCCCTGCTGCCAGGAATCAAGGAGTCAGGGTTGGTGGGCGAGGGGGTAGTAGGGCAAGATTTACCCGAGCGGTTGTTTTGCAGCCTTTGGGAGGCCAAGTACCTCAGTCCCGAGAGTCACAGGGGAAGTAAACACCGGGCCAGGCAGGAAGGGGGAAGCGACCTACCTCGTGGGGAGGGTAGACATGTGCCTGTAGGCTTTGCTCAGTGAGGAGCTGAGGCTGGAGGAGCTGCGTGACTGGTCAGGGGTCAGAGAGCGAGACATGGAGGATATAGAGTAGGTCTGTCTGACTCCAAATCGGTGGTCTTCCTGCTCCAGCAAGGCATCACCTGAAGTGAGATGCTGAGGGCCTGGACAGAGGTGGCAGTGGCCCTGCCGTGGCCATCTGCACGTGGCACACAGGGGTTGGGGGAGGCGGCATAGCGGTGGTAATTAGTTTATGTTTATTAAACTCCCCGTAGATGAGGGGCCCTCTTAGGGACTAGGAGTTGAGTTAATCTCACTTTCTGACCATCTCCATGTGGGTATTTGTTGCTGCAGCTGAGATACACCATGTCATGGTTTGAGGCAACTAGATACATTTCCTGCTTGGCAAGGCCACACTTTTGGGCCAGGGGGCCCTCTGAGAGGCCGTTGAGTCTGCCTGCGTTCATCCGGCATTCAGCTGGAAGGCTTTCCCTTCCAGCTCAGTGACAGGGCTGGCTCTTGGGGGACAAGGGCACCATGCACAGGTGAAGCCATGCTTTTAAGGTTTCACCAGACATGCAGATGTCAGAGCAACCCAGATCGCTTTGGCCTCCCTCCTGGAGAACCTATGCATGCCTAATGGCTGAGCACACGACTTCCGTTTTCTCCTCTCAGGGCAGTGACTCACGGTTTTTTTTTATGCTTTGTCCAGGTGTGTACCCTTCAGCTGAAGCACCCCAGGATGCTGACAGCAGCCGGAAACTGGCTCATCTACTGAACTCTGTGACGGATGCTCTGGTCTGGGTGATCGCCAAGAGCGGCATCCCCTCCCAGCAGCAGTCCGTCCGCCTGGCTAACCTGCTGATGCTCCTTTCTCACGTCAGGCACGCCAGGTACAGTCCCTGCGGGGGCCGCTCCACGGGGTGCGTGGTGGGAGGGGGCTGTGCACATGCCCAGAGGAGGGTGAAGAGCTTTGGAAAAAGGGTTTTGCAACTTTGAGATGGATAAGGCAGAATTGCCACCTTTAAGGGAAAAGAACCCCTGAAAGGAGAATGGGGTGCATCATCAGCGCACACACCTGTAACCAAAGACTGGCCACAGCGAGCACTGAATGTGGCATGGTACTCATAGGAGCTTTTTATGGCGTCCCGTGTGGCTCATCTGTTTTTCAGTTGCTGGGGCTTTTAGCTTGTTTATGGAGCTCTGAAAGGGGCAGTTAGTTCCTCTCCTACAGTGAACTGCCACCTCTTTCTGCACTAGCCAGGGCTGGGGTCCTGAGGTCTTTTCCTGAAGAGGTTAAACCCAGCTCCTCTAGATCAGCTCTGAGGCTGGTGATTTGGGGAGGTACACAAAGGCTTCCCCGAGAGCTGTTCTTTTCTTACGAGAGCATCAGGATGTTAAGAGCGAGACCTAAGAGAACTAGCGAGCCCAGTAGGTTTGGGAAGGCAGGGCGTGGGTAGAGTATTCAGGAAATGGACGTTGTGTGCGCTCGTGGAGGGGGATGGTGTGTGATGATGGTTTCATGCTGGTACCATGCGGCTCAGTGCTTGCTGTCACCTGGGAGGAGGGTAGCCCTGCCATGGGGCTGGACGAGGGGACATGAGGATGGAAGGTAGGTACTCCCTCGAGGAGGAGGGAAGCCTAGGGGTGGTGAGAAAGGACAACAGACCCCTCGAGAATTTTACCAAGGGGGAGGAAATGGAAATGACCTCTGCCTCTGTTTCCTCTTTAATGATTACTCAGCACGTGACCATTTGCAGAGCAGAAGCAGTCCATCCTCATTAATCACAGATTCCCTGTTTATGAATTTGCCTGCTTGCTAAAATTTATTTGTAACCCCCACATCAATACTCATGGCACTTTTGAGGTCACTCGAGGCCACGTGCAGCGTGGCAAAAAATGTGAGTTACCCACACTTACGTCACCAGCAGGGGTCACACGAAGTGCTGCTCTGCCTTCTCGTTTCTGCTCTCATACTGCAAACAAGGGTCCATTACGTGGTCTATTTAGTGCCTTGTTTTGCCGTTTTTGTGCTTTGTTGGGGATTTCACTGTCTAAAAATGACCCAAAGCATAGTGCTGAAGTGATCTCTAGTGTTCCTAAGTGCAAGAAATCTGTGATGTCCCTACAGAAAAAATATACGTGTTAGATACACTTTGTTCAGGCATGAATTTTAGTGCTATAGGCCGAGTTAAATGTTAGTGAATGGACTCTATGTGTTAAATAAAGTGTCTATATAACAATAACTCAGAAGAAACAAGGTTATGTATTAATGGGCTAATGAAAATGTTGGGACCAGGACCTCTCAGAACCTAACCCTGTATTTCTCCCAGTAGCAATGGTTCAGTGTTTGTGAAGACCGTGTAGACATAACTATGGTGAACAGCAGGACCCCATCGCACTATGTGCCGGTGCTATCAGGCCATTGTGGGTGGGTGGTGGGACACCAAGGTCCATAGGACATTGTACTTGTCCTTACGTGTAGATCATTGGAGGAGACAGATGCAAGAACCATAGCTAGCAAAGGGCTGGAAGAAGCGCGGGGGTGGGGGTGGAGGACCGGCTCTGTCGGGGAAGATGTCAGACTTCCCTTGGCTGCTTCAGGAAGGAATCTCAGCACCTTTTTGTCCCCCTAGTAACAAGGGCATGGAACACCTGCTCAACATGAAGTGCAAAAATGTGGTCCCCGTCTACGACCTGCTGCTGGAGATGCTGAATGCCCACACACTTCGCGGCAGCAAGTCCTCGGTCACAGGGTCCGAGTGCAGCCTGGTGGAGGAAAGTGAGAGCAAAGAGGGCTCCCAGAACCCCCAGGCTCAGTGATGGCCAAGCCCTGAGGTGTGGTCAGGCTGCAGAGGAGGTCAGAGGCTGAAGCGTGAACTCCAGCACAAACCGTGAGCCCCATCAGGAGGGGGCGGGCTTCATCGGCTTTCTGCTGTGTGACCCCTCATATGGCCCCTCAATACCATCCTTCCCCGACCTCCCTACTTCCCAGGAGTCAGGGTGAGAAAGCCAGTGCTCCTTGTCACCGGGGGGCACGTTTGAGTGCAGAGTTTACGTCTTGCTTGGCCTCATTGGATCTCGTCGTGGTCCCTCTCACTTCCCATCTCCCTCCCACCCTTTGGAAAACATCTTCTTACAGCTTTTGGAATGACTGGTGGAAATCTGACTTGGAAGCGTTGTCAAGTAGAAAGGGGAGAGAATGTGGCACATGCACAGGAAGGGGACTAAGGCTTATTGTGTCACTAAACCTGCCTGCAGAATTAGCCCTTTGTATGCTGCCTTCTGGACCACTTGATCGTAGGATTGAAAACCACGACGGCAGTCAACTAAC
Organism: Mesoplodon mirus; assembly: GCF_964341445.2. Lineage (NCBI taxonomy): Eukaryota > Metazoa > Chordata > Mammalia > Artiodactyla > Ziphiidae > Mesoplodon > Mesoplodon mirus. The sequence continues at coordinate 151,250,922 of NC_138979.1, read as the reverse complement.
TGGTTCCATGCACCTACCTCACAGGCCTGTGAGGACAGATGTCACATATTGCTGTGACTCTATCCAAGGCCAGAGGGAATGTGACATGGGGAACCAGTGGTCAAGCTCAGATGTGAGCCACGTTCATCCCCCAAGACCTTGCTGCCGCCTTCATGCAGGTCCACCCCTCTTGGTTTGCATTCAGAAAGCCTACAAATTACTTGGTGTGTGTCTGTGTGTCTGTATGTGTGTGTGTGTGTGATCACCTTCATGGAGGAGTGTGGAGATTTAAATACCCCTACCCCTGGAATTGCCCTTTGTTAAAACTCTCTTGTCCCAAGGGGCCCAGTGTGTGTGCTAGAGAAAGGACCAGTGTTTGCAGGAATGGGGTTTCTCCTGTGGGTGTGGGTCACAGCCACAGTGCTCCCCTGGGGCAGCCACAAGTGCCACATCAGCCACCCAGGGGAGACAGGGACACTTCAGGCTGTGTGTGTGAGGCATGGTGTTGCACGTAAGGATGAACAGCTACACACACATCAGTGTGTCAGGTTCAGGGCCAAACCGTATAGACGGGGTGAGCGTACCACTTGAACAAGATTGTGAACTCTATTTAAAAAAGAGAAATATTTAGGGTAAGTATTTATAGCAAGAAAATTCTTTTATACCCTAGGGCTCTTCTAGAATATTTTCTTATCAGAACATTTATATGGTGGGCTGGGTGAAATAAAAAGTTAGTAAAATATTAGTTCTTATTCCAAGTGGAACATAAATAGGACACGGTGACAAAGCTCCTTTGAAATTACAATTTTAACTCAATTTTTAAAAACTGAAATTTTCATACAAATTTTCAGGAACATAGTGAATGCATAAAACGAGTTACATCTATACTTTGGAAGAGAGTAGTTAAATAATCGTGTGATTTTTGCAATGTTTTTAAAAATTACCTTGTGATAGGAGATTAAACACACTTTCTTTTTGAAAATAGTAAATACAGAAATGTGCTATAGCCACAGTAAACCAAAGTCATTAGGAAGATTACATTCAATAAGGTTGGTTTCTGCCAGTGTGATCTTGAATAATTCTTAATTTTGATATCAATGCAGTTTTACTAAAAAAGTTGAGCAAAGCTGTATCAGAAACTCTTGGCCATGTACCTAGAGAACACACCATTGTCTGTATTCTGGGTTGATTTGAAATTATTCTTAGTGATTCGTTGCAGCCTCAGCAAGATTGAGTACAGCAAATATATTTGATTTTGTAGGAACGAGGGAACCAGTATTTTTCAGCAGGTCACTTTTCTTTCTTTCCAGCCAGTTTAGGAGCCCCCATGACAAACAAGAGGATGGAAGCTAGAGAGTGGGAAGCGGGAGGCAAAGGAAGGCAGCCGTGAGCAGTTGTTTGCCAATGAAATTCTCTTAATTGTATTTCTAAAAGAGACTACCAGGTTGAAAAAGCAAAAAACAAAACAAAACAAAACAAAACAGAATGTCTAAGCCGCAACCCCATTACTATGTAGTGAAGTTTTGCAGGTTGGATTTTGATGCCAAGGTAGGCAACCGATTTGTCTCAGGTGTCCTAGCACCTGTCTGTGCCGTACCGTGTGTCATCTGCACGGTGCACGCTCTTATGAAAACTCCTCCAGTGCCCACTGCCCATTTTCCACAGACACTCCTGCATGCTTCTTGGGGCTGCTTGTTTCACTGCATTTGGATTTAGCCCATGAGGAGCATGTAACACTTTTGGTCATTTCTTCTTGGCTGTGGTCTCACCTAGGTGTGCTGAGGAAACTGGTCAGTAAGTCCAACCTGAGAGGCCGCCCTGGTGCAAGGCTGTCTCTTAGACTGGGGTCTGGGCCAAGTAGGCAGCTGAGATAATAAGGTCTATAGTTTAAAGGTGTTCTTTGTTTTGAGTATTCTAGGGCCCTTTCCCCCTTTCAGAGGAAGTGTGTGAATCTGTTCCCAGCTGCTCCAAACGTGTCCTCTAAGGATGACAAAGTGCAAAGTCAGGCTGCTGTTTTTCTGGGTTTTGAGTAGACCCTCCATGTCCATTTTAAAGATTAGCCATTTCTCTTTAATAGTGCTTTCTTAAAAAACAAAACAAAACATAGTGCTTTCTTTTAAACGTCTTCTTTTGGGGGAGGGTATCTACCCACCCAGATGGTCCATGGGCAACTTAAATTTCTCCCATAGCTAAGCACAGTGTTTTCAAGTTCAGTTTTTAAAAGGAATTAACTAGAGAGGATAGGACCTGACAACTGTAAACAAGAATTAAATTGAGTATTGGAAAAAAAATAACCCACCCAACTACATTTTATGTATTGTGGAAAAAGGATGCTCAGCTTTGCCTTAGACTCGTATGGTGAGATTCCTTTCCTACATTTTGGTTTGTAAGTGATCATTTAATAGGACAAACTTAGTTGTGGGAGATGAGTGAGATTTGAGCTAAATTCCAAAAACATGAGTGTCTAATATGGGAATCATATAGACAAATTTTAATGATAATTAACATGGAATATTCTTAATACAGAAACCACTAGTGCAGTGTTCACACAGGTTCCTGGGAGAGCTGGCAGCTGCTGAAAAGGACCCACATGGGCCACCCCAGGAGAGCCGCACAGTGAGTTGTCCACATTCCAACTGCATCTCCCTACGTCCCCACCACATCCTCTCCTTGTGGCCTCAGGCCTGTCACATGCTCAGTGTCCACCAGGACTAACTACAAAGGATTCAACCCTAAAATAATTTTTGAAGAGATTTATCTTCAAAAATTGTGGTGGGAGCAGCAGATTAAGTTGTCAGCTCAAGAACATTTCTGGAGGGTCTTAACTATTAAAAACAAAACAATGCAAAATCAACAAAAGCTCTTCAGTGAGACAGTCTTTATCTGGATTACTTCCTCTGCTAACTCAGCTGGAAGACCAATTATTTTCAGCTTCACTTAAAAAATATCAGTTCCCAATTCTTGGCAGAGCTACATTATATATTCATATCTATAAGCTATGTTGAAGCACTTCTAGAATGTTCTAGCATGTGAAAACCGAGTTTGGTTGTTATTTAAATCTGCTAAGAAACTTGCATATATTGACACCTTTTCAAATTCAAAGGTGAACCTTCAGTTTCTAGTCTATTTTGAAATGAAACACTTTTATTTAAGATTTGACACATTTCTTTAAACTGCTAAAAAATCTTAAAAAGACATAATAAAGGTTATATGAAGGAAATGATAAAAATATTGTTTAGTACCCGAAAATAGTATTTGTGGAACATTGTGTGCCAGGCACAGTGCTCAGTGCCTCATACATTCATATTTAATCCTCATACTAACTGCTGTTAGCCCAGTTTTCTGGCTCTGGAACCTAGAGTCTAAGCAAACTTGCTCAAGGTCACACAAGGGAGTAAGTGACAGAGCTGAAAGTAATCATGCGGTTTAAAAAAACTAAAGAATACTTCTAGACTGCAGAATCCATTCATCAAATGCAATCTGACATGCGTGGCTACTCTGGTTTAAATGGCTTCGTTTCCAGAACACCCTGTAGAAGAGAGTTCAGTCCCATCTTTTGTACACGTGTAAATTAAAGCCCGGAGGGGTAAATGGACCTGCTGAAGGTCATAAAACTACTTAACGGCAAAACTGGGACCAGAATTCAGGTCTTCTGCCTGCCTGGCCAGCACTGCTCCTGCTACAGACTTGCTTCCGTAGGAGTCTGCTGCTTGAGCTGAGTCTCGGTGCTTAGAGGAGAGACGGTTACATTATGGTTGCATTCTACTCTACCCTCTGCCTCCTCAGCTTAGATGGGGTCTGTGTGAACCTTTACAGAATAGCAGCCATGACAGGTGGGAAAAAACAAGATGAATTATATCATTCCTACCCTCCCATCCTGGGCTCAAAGCTCGTGGGTGGCACTGCCGTCACCTCCTCCTATCATCATTTTCCCCAGATGTGTTGCTGTGAAGTAGATTCACTGGAAACTTACCTGTGTAAAATTCTCACACCTTTTAGGCACTGATGCTTCCCCGTGGAGTCTAGTCTACTGCAGTGCAAAACACATGCATTTATTCCTTACAGCTCTCCAAGTTGCTGGAACTTTGGCTCAAAGTGGTAGCTCAAAGATGTGCATTCTCTGCAGTGTTATTCTTATAACCCTTTTTGTTGCGTTGGAGTCAAGGATCCTTTTTCTTTTTTTTTTTTTTTTGAATGCCGAGGGTCCTGTTCACTTGTGGGGCCAGTCAGTGTTATGTGGTGGTGGGCTTCCTTTAAGGGAAGGACAAAGCTCTGACGATACGCTAGCCCAGAACAGTTCCTGTAACTCTACGATCTGTGCTGCTGTGTTTCTCTTTCTGTGCTGGGTGTCTAAGTGCCATGACTGTAGGTCCTGTAACGTTGTTATTCAGTGGTCCTGTGTACCTCAGAGCCCACTGGCTGGCTATAACTTGTCATGTTTTTCAGATGAATGCTCTGTACCATTAAGCAGGCTTTTAAATTTGGGCCTTTGGACAAATGAACGTCTGCTGTTGTGTGAAAGCAGATTTTGAAACCTGCTTTCCATTCCTCCAGGTACTACTTTTTCTTTGCTGTGTGCCTTTAATGTCTATGGAACTGTTGCAGAAAGAAGTTTAATGTGACATAAGCTAAATAAAGTGTTTTTTCATAATTTTGGTTTTAAAAATGTATTTGTTGGGAGTATAAGAACTTTCAGTAATTAGGCTAAGTAGTCAGTGTTCCCATTCTATTCTGAATTCTATTCTGTTTTAGGTTTGCAGAGCCCTTTAAGAATTTGATGAAAAGCGCAGACTCTTCCTGGACAAAGGTACATAAACAAAATGCTTACATACAATTTCAAGAGTTAAGAATCTCTGACTTAAACTGCTGAAGACTTTTTAAACAGCAGCAATTTAATCTTTAGCTGAGTAATCTCACACCTGTGATTTATGACCAAAGGCATTGTATGCTCAAGTAAAATGCAGCTCACAAATATGAAAATCCTGATATGCAATGCATCAGTTTGGGGGGTAATTTTCTGTAATTACCTCATTTGAGTCAATTAGTATTATACCCCACGAGAGATGGAGAGAAAAGTAATTCCTTCATACTGACGCTAACTTAATGCCAAGAGTCATTTGAAAATTTCTCTTGCACGTGGGGAATGGAAGATGTAAAATCTCTTGAAGGTGTAAAACACAGATTATTTCATAACAAGAGCTGGGGAACACACTGAGCTGTGGGTGAAGGAAGGCTTCCCTGGGGTAGAAGCCTGGAGTACAGACTCAAGACTCAAAGGCCTCTATCCTGAGAGTTGGTGTGCATCATTAGACTTGAAAATGCAAATGACACTCTCCTTTCTCTGCAACTTGGACTTGCCCCAGAGTCCCTCCTTACAGGCAGAAAAGGTCTCTAGAGTAGTCACCTCCTTTGGGCTGGAAAGAAGGGAAGGAGGTAGAGATATTCTGCCTTTTGTCTCTGGAGAACCTGGAGCAAGGACCTTCTAACCAACTCAATGGCTCAAAGAAAAAGTTTGGGTAATATTTTCACTTAAATTTCCCTCTACGGTTATTGTAATCCATGAAAAGAGATGGATTATTTCAGAGTTAAAAGAGACTTTGAGGTTGCATGGTAAAGCAGTACCTTTGTGTCCATATCACTTCCAACAATTTGGTAAAGACAGTTCTCTTCAGCTGGTCCCTACTGGTGAATTGCACACTTTCTGGGGTGTCTGACCCACAGAAGGGCCACCAGTGCTGAAATATGGCCTTCATCTACTGACAAGCTTCCTTGGCTTCCCCAAGGTTTGCACTTTGCAGAGAAGGAGAGAGGGACCGAGATTGCTTCGAGTCCATGGTGTCTCCCGAGTGTCAAGAGATGCAGGTTAAGAGCAGGTAACTGAGGAACTGGGTCAGTAACAACTTCTTTTTTTTTTTTCATATTCTTTTTCATTATGGTTTTTTTTTCTGGCTTTATTTTTAACTTAATTTTATTTTTAAATTTATTTAATTTATTTATTTATTTTTGGCTGTGTTGGGTCTTCATTGCTGCGCGTGGGCTTTCTCTAGTTGCAGCGAGCAGGGGCTACTCTTCGTTGCGGTGCGCGGGCTTCTCATTTTGGTGGCTTGTCTTATTGCAGAGCACAGGCTCTAGGTGCGTGGGCTTCAGTAGTTGTGGCACGTGGGCTCAGTAGTTGTGGCACATGGGCTCAGTAGTTGTGGCTCGTGGGCTCTAGAGTGCAGGCTCAGTAGGTGTGGCACACGGGCTTAGTTGCTCCACGGCATGTGGGATCTTCCTGGACCGGGGCTCGAACCCGTGTCCCCTGCATTGGCAGGCAGATTCTTAACCACTGCGCCACCAGGGAAGCCCCTCCATTATGGTTTATCACAGGATATTGAATATAGTTCCCTGTGCTAGACAGTAGGACCTTGTTGTTTATCCATTCTCTGTATAAAAACTTACATGTGTGAACCCCAGCCTCCCACTCCACCCCTCCCCCACCCCTCCCCCTTGGCAACCACATCTGTTCTCTATGTCCGTGATTCTGTTTCTGTTTCATAGATAGGTTCATTTGTGTCATATTTTATTTTTCAAAAAAATACTTATTTGCGCTGGGTCTCAGTTGTGGCACACAAGATCTTTAGTTGAGGCATGCAGGATTTTTAGTTGCGGCATGCAGGATCTTTTAGTGGCGGCATGCAGGATCTTTAGTTACGGCATGCGGGCTGGCTCTTAGTTGCGGCATGTGGGATCTAGTTCCCTGACCAGGGATTGAACCCGGGCCCCCTGCATTAGAAGCACAGTCTTAACCACTGGACCACTAGGGAAGTCCCTGTGTCATATTTTAGATTCCACATATAAGCAATATATGGTATTTGTCTTTCTATTTCTTACTGCTTCATTTAGTGTGATAATCTCTAGTTGCATCCATGTTGCTGCAAATGGCATATTTCATTCTTTTTTATGGCTGAGTAGTATTCCATTGTATATATGTACCACATTTTCTTTATCCATTCATCTGTCAATGGACATTTAGGTTGTTTCCATGTCTTGGTTGTTGTGAAGAGTGCTGCTATGAACATAGGGGTGCATGTATCTTTTTGAATTATAGTCTTCTCTGGATATATGCCCAGGAGTGGGATTGCTGGGTCATATGGCGACTCTATTTTTAGTTTTCTGAGGAACCTCCATACTGTTTTCCACAGTGGCTGCACCAACTTACATTCCCACCAACAGTGTAGGAGGGTTCGCTTTTCTCCACACCCTCTCCAACATTTGTTATTTGTAGACTTTTTAACGATGGCCATTCCGACTAGTGTGAGGTGGCAGCTCACTGTCGTTTTGATTTGCATTTCTCTAATAATTAGCGATGTTGAGCACCTTTTCATGTGCCTGTTGGCCATCTGTATTTCTTCTTTGGAGAAATGTCTATTTAGGTCTTCTGCCCATTTTTTGGTTGGGTTGTTTGTTTTTTGTTGTTGAGCTGTATGAGCTGTTGTATATTTTGGAAATTAAGCCCTTGTCGGTCTCATCATTTGCAAATATTTTCCCGCATTCTGTAGGTTGTCTTTTCGTTTTGTTTATGGTTTCCTTTGCTGTGCAAAAGCCTGTAAGTTTTACTAGGTCCCATTTGTTTTTATTTCTATTGCCTTGGGAGACTGACGTAAGAAAACACTGGTAAGATTTATGTCAGAGACTGTTTTGCCTATGATCGCTTCTAGGAGTTTTACGGCGTCCTGTCTTATGTTTAAGTCTTTAAGCCATTTTGAGTTTATTTTTGTGCATGGTGAGAAGGTGTGTTCTAACTTCATTGATTTACATGTGGCTGTCTAGCTTTCCCAGCACCACTTGCTGAAGAGGAGACTGTCTTTTTCCCATTACATATTCTTGCCTCCTTTGTTGAAGATTAATTGACCGTAGGTGTGTGGGTTTATTTCTGGGCTCTCAATTCTGTTCCATTTGGATCAGTAACTTCTAATCACACTCTTTGTTTGGGTGGGAAATAGACAGTGGTGCTGGAAATGGAAAGCAGACGGCTTTGCCTGTAACGTTTGTTAAATACTATGTGTTGTTAGTTCACTCTGGAGGGAGCTGGGAATACAAAAATCTGGGTGAAATGATCCTTTCACGTCCACCTTCCACACTGTGCTGCCCTCATCGCCCCCTACAGCATTGGAGGCTCACTGCACGGGGTAATCACCTCCTATACAGGGGTGGGTTTCTAGCTCTCATAAGTTATTCTGTACAAAGATAAATGAGTAGAATATAAAGCTTAGCTCAAAATCTGTAAAACCCGTAAATCTCCTCAAATATTTAAAAGATAATTTTTGCTCTATGGAAGATTACACATAATGTTTAACTGCTTTGTAATATAATCTAGTACGACAAAAGTATGGCTTTTTTGTTTTCTTTTAATGAGAAACATCTGAGTTGTACATACCACAAACAGCTTCAAGTCTCTGGACCAACCCCCCACCCGCCCGTGGCCAAACAGTTAAACAAAACCTGAAGCACCACTTTAAATGTGAAAAGTCTTATAAAATTAACTTACAGAAATGTCCCTATCAAGTCTGTAGTTTGTTTGTTTGGCATTTACTGTACATTAGTCAAAAAGCTCAAGCTAAAATCTGATTTTTTTTAAAAAAATCAAAGTTTACATTATTCATACAGATTCTGCATTGTTAAAAAATATGCACAAATAACCACATCCATGCAATATAATTTCTTTAAAAATTTAAAGCAATATAAAAGAGCAGACCTAAGTACTGAGCAGAACATTTTGGTTTTATAACCTGTAGCTCCAAGATTGCTGCTGATTGATTGAAGTAAAATTAACTCTAAATATTTTAAATATGATTGTTTCAGTCAATCAGCCAAGGGCGCGTGTGAGTTTCTGAACCATTTCTGAGGCGGAATCTGCTTGCTTGTTTCTGTAATATGTATTATGTGATGAACACTGCTGTTCACTGACCATATTCACTACATTTTAATAATGTGGTTTGACAAATCCGAATTCACAAAGTGCTTGGCTCTTCAGGAAACTGCAGTTTCCAGAGATCCTGAAACCAATCAACTAAGCTTTGCCAAACTGCCCGGGGTGATGGCCACCCAGGTTCCCTGCCCTGGGGGAAGGTCATTTGAAAGCCGCCCTGGGTCCTGAGAGAGCTCTCTCCGGTCATGCCCAGAGGGAGGTGTCCGCAGCAGGTGGTCCCTGGACCAATGCTCAGAGTCACCCACAGATTGGTCTGGGGCTGTGAGTCGGGCACCGCGCAAAGAGGCTGGTGGGTGTGGTGCTGCGGCCGGGCCGGCTTCTAGGTGGGGGGTGGCCCATTGGTGTACCTCAGCATGGGGTAAAAGGACCTGGCAAAGTTGTTGGCCTGAGTGCAGCTGTAGTCCTCTTCGGAGGAGGGGAGCAGGCAGGCCAGGAGCAGCAGCAGCAGCAGGAGCAGCTGGAGGGGCAGCGCCGCCCTGATCACCCGCGAGAGGAAGGAGCGCTGGGGCCGTGAGCTTTCGGGGCCGGTGGGGCTGGGCACCCTGGCAACAGAGGAGGTCGAGAGCTGATCGGGAGGTTCCGGAGGCAAACCCCACTCCCGTGACCTGACCCCCCTGCTTGCGTAAAAACAAACATCAGGACCTGAGATTAAAATGGGGCCCACGGCTGGGATTCAGCTTTGGAAGGGAAGCCCAGCCCCTTCCAAATGGAAGAAAACAAGAAAACCAATTTTTCCAAAGACCTTAACAGTGGCATTAGCAAGCCTGTTGAGGGGAGAGGAGTGTGGGACAGGGAACCCATTGCTGGTGTTGTAATGCTGTTACCTGCTGGCTGTCGTGTTCTTGTCTTTTGTAGTTATCTCTGCTCTGAGCTGCTAGACAAAAATAATCCAATTAGTAAACTGAAGATAGTTTAGTCCTGTCAATGATAAAACGTTCCTCCTTCTTAAATTATACATCTTTCTTAGGTTGTCTTCCTGCCAAGCTTTTGAGCCTAGAGTAATACATTTGAGATTACACTCTCTGAAGTAAGAAATAATTCAGTTAAACTAGGGAGTTTCACGTTCCAGCCTGTTGACCTGTTGCCACGGAGAGATCAGGAAGCCCCTTCAGCAATGCCAGGAGGGTTCCCAGCTTCCACAGCCAGCACAGTCCCACCAGGGAAGAGTACTGAGCACAAGAAAGCCTTTCCATTAGGTATTAAAAAGTTTTGTTTTTTTTTTTAATCTTTGGAGTAAGCTGCTCTACTGACCAGCAGGTTGAAGCAGAAGTCTGTGCTATCATGAAATACTGGATGGGGCCTTGGAGGCCCAAGTCCCTGTCATCTCAATAACTTTCAAGAATAACCAGTGTCATTCGCCTGGCAAAAGGGGGCTCTCACCTTGGCTTGGGGAGCTGGCACAGGTGTTGCTAGAGGCTCTCCAGGGTCTGCTTCGTCCAAGCTGGGCAGAGGTGAGTCTGGGTTCTGAAATCCACACCCCAAGAGTTCAGTTCGGGGAAACAGAAGGCTCTGAATAGTCTCAAGAGCACAAAAACATGGTTCCTGCAGGTTCTTCATCGCACCGCTCATCCCTTCCCCACTGTGATCCTTCTAAAAGGAGGGGCTCTTCTGGTGCGCTCACTCCCCCCTCTAAGAGGGCCTTTCTCAGACGACAGGGGATGGAAATGAGGTGAGGCCAGCCACTTGCATTAAAAACCCAGGGCACACATTAGGAGGGGGACAGAAACAGCTGGACAGTGAGCTCGCAGTGGGTGATGTAATCACGTGGCCACATAGTCTGGGCTGCACGGGAGGAAAGATATATACTCTGGGATGGAGGGGAGGGGGGCTGCCCTACGTCTGGTGAGTCCATTTGTTCTGAGCTGGATCACATTTTAAGAGAAGAAGGTAGACAAATGAGAGAGTGGTCAGAGGAGAGTGACCAGGACAGGGAGAGGACCAGAAACCATCACGTGAGAACAGTGAAGGCAGAAATGACGGAGGGACCCGGCTTGTTTTCCATAGATGGGTACTGTTGCTGCCTCCCTCTTACAAATGACAAAGCGGCTTTGAAGAGCTTTGGTAACTTGTTAGGGCCACACAGCACAAAGGGGCACGACGCCTCTCTGACCGCTGCCACGTGCTTGCGGCCTCCCTCCCCAGGCAGGGCTGCCACACTGCTTTCCCATTTGCATACATTTTTATATTTAGAAGCTACAAGGGGACTCACCTGGCTTCGCTGCAAGGACACTAAGTCTTGGGACACTTGCTCAAGCAACTGTTTGAGTTTCTTCTCAATAACATGGACTTTCTCTTCAGCCTCAATGTAGTCTTCTCTGTGCCCCTTGATAAGCAGGCTGCTGGAAATCTCTTGTAAGGAGTTTACTTGAGGTTGACGCTCCACTAGCTCCTTTTCCAGTTGCTAAAAATAAAAACGTGTCAAACAGTCGCTTATCGAAAGGGAAGCTAGTGTGGCCGGAAGAAGCTTTCTCCGTGCCAGGGAAGTTCCAGGATGAGTGGTGGCTGGTACCCAACTCAGAACCACCTTCTTCTACCTGCCTGCCTGTCCTCAAGCCTGGCGTCACTTAGATAGCAAGTTGGTTACACCCTACCCCTATTTTTTATTTTATTCCTTCTCATTCTAAAGACAATAGTGATGCTGGAGAAGTTAGAGGAAAGGAGTGAGGGGGGTGGTGTGGGAAGACTAGGCCCTCATCCCCGATGGCAGGAAGTGGACAAATTGAGAAAGCGCAGCTTACGCGTACCATTGAGAAGTATAAGGAATCAAGTGAATCTGCTTGTGCGGTCTTGCTCGATGTCTAATGTGGTAGCCGCTGGACAACGTGTGGCTACTGAACGTGATTAAAAGCTCAGTTTTAGTCACAGCAGCCACATATCAAGTGCTTGGGTGCTACCATGTCTAGGAGCTGTTACACTGGACAGTTCAGCTATGGAACATTTCCATCACTGCAGAAAGCTCTATTAGAGCTGCTCTGGACACGGGGGCTTTACGAAGATTTTGGAACAAAAAAATATTTTTTAAGCAATGACCAGTGTTTTGATTAAAATGTTTAAAACTAAACCACATACAAATATATGGATAAAAATGTCACCTTGAGTGCAAGTGAGAATATATGGGGGTCTCACCTTGGCTTGCTGGTGAAATAAATATATGAAAACACAACTACCCTCCCAGAAGAAAGACTGTGTATGTGGCTATGGAAAACTCATACAGCTCATCATGACTGTCAGGTGACTGAACACCGTGTTTCCTCCCAAATGAGCTGTATTCACAAGGGAAAAATACTTCAGAGGGCCTTCAGTTTCTCAGGATCCTGCCAAACGCCTCCATCACCGGTTCCTGAGAGTCTTGAAGACTCCCTGCTCTGGGCCACTTTCGTCCCCGCACTCACCCTGCTTCAGAACAGCGCAGGGATGCTCAGTAGACACCAACCAGAACCCGAGGGCAGAACACCATGTGGGCGTTGTTTCCAGAAACGCCAGGCGAGGCCACCTAAGCACTGACCTCCTGAAGAGGCCAGTGGTGGCGCAGGGCCCCTAGACTTACCAGGAGCTCCTCCCGACATGCCAGGAGGGGCCGGGGGTCTGCCTCTGGGTCAGTGACACGAGCCTCCTGCCTCCGGCTCTCGGCGCTCGCTAACCACAGCAGCAGGTTTTGACTCAGCTGGTGAAAGTCCTTAAAAACAGCAGACGTCAGAGCATGTCCCTTTCTTAGACTGTGAAGGCAAGTGTGCTGGGAAGCAGCGTGCCATTGCTAATCCATCATTGTCATTTGCTCTGCTGGTCCATATCCAGTGAATACAAGGGCCAGATTTAAACTAAACACCAGGGCCCCCAAATGAGGGAAAGCAGGGCAGGAGAGCGCTTGGCCCTGTCCCAGGAGGCACGCTGAATTCTGCCACGTTAAAAGTGCTGGCAGAAAGGTGGGGCTTCAGAACACCCCGCCTGCTATTACTAGGAAGAGCACACAAATTATTTAACACATCTGCTGGATTCACTGGTCAAGGGAGACACCCCAACAGGACAGGCTATGGCCCAAAGACAGTGCTGCATGTGGTTGCTGGTGGGCTTCTGTTTCCTAGGATGGGGTCAGAGCTCACCTGTTGGGCATTTACTGTGTGGCCGGTACTGGGTCAAGGTTATATGCATCTAGTCCTAAAAAGAACCCTGTGAGGTAGGCCCTGGAATTATTCCCATTTTCCAGATGAGAAAACTGAGGTCTAGAAGGTGCAGTGTTTTCCCCACAGTCACACGGCTACTAAAACTACAGAGCTGGGTTAAACTGCTCCTTGTTCTAGGGCCAGGTCTCTTAACACTCTGCTATCCAGTGTTCCTGGCAAAAGGACAGACACAGGGCAGTGTTCGTGTGACACTTCCAACCTAGTGAACGCTTGCTGGAACCCTTACAGTACGGGTGGGTCTGGGCAACACAGTGGGAAATGCAGGGCACGTGTCGGGTCTCTGAGGCAGCAGGTGGGCCACTTTGGAAACAAATGATAAAGCACATGCTTCCTAACGAAAACCATATTTGGCTGCGCGAAAGCATCCTGAAGATGATAAACATCTCTCTTCTCCCACCCACGTGGGCCTGGCTGTGCACGGGACTGGGCCTTGGGCACCGGCTGGGTGCTGAGTCGCCGTACCTGGCACTGCATGAGCGACAGCCGTAAACCCTCTCTCCAGCTCTCCACCGCACCCTGGGCCGCGTCCCAGCGCAGCCGCAGCTGGCCGACTCTATCCTGGAGCTCTTCGGAGTCGGTGCTCTCAGTTTGCAGAAATTCCTTGCTGCTCACGTTGACAGAAACCACTAAGGCCTTGTAGGTGTCAAAGGCTTTTAGTATCTCCTACCACAGAGGGAAAAGACTGGGTCAGGCACTCTGTAAACAGTGATGTGGGGTTCATTTTGAACCTCAGTGGGGAATGGACCTTCCAAACACTTCTCTAAGCCGTGGCCTGGCATACAAGAGCAACGTCGCCTGTCACTGGCTGGGAAGCCTTAGGTAAGGGAACTGCCTTACAAGGTCACGACTTGGCGGCCAGATGACTGGGCTGAGAGACGGGGCCCGTCTCCCAGTGGACCAGCTACACCGCAGGCACGAATAGACCCTGCTGGCCTCTGTCTGACTTAATAACATTTCTGGATCAGATTAAAAGTCTTCTACATAAAGCACACATAGTTATCCTGCATTCGCCCCAGAGTATCGCATAAGTGTTATTCCTCAGGATGAATGGTAACCCCTGATACATCAGTGCACAAAGTAAAACAATAGTACAAATGTGAAGACTGCCTGGATACCTCAAAACTCCTATCCTGGGTCTTTTTGGGAGCCCAGGCTCATGTTCAGAGCACCCCCAAAGTGCAGGGCTCAAACTGCCCCTCCCCTGCTCCCTGGCTGTGTGGGTGACAGCTCCTAACTGCGTAGCAGAGTAACCGGTCAGGCCGCAGAATCGGTCAGTAGGTGCGCTGTCCTCCTCCTCCCCCTCAGCACGCCACCCTCCGTCTCGCCTGCATACAGTTTGGAAAGGTGTTTTTAGGCTGCCTGCCCATGGCCACGGGGGGGGTCCCACAAGTCTAGGGGTCCCTCAGCAGTCAGATGGGAGCCACACCTCCCTAGCACTGCTCTGGGCTTTGGGATCATCTGGAGACGCTCCTCTGAATGAAAATACAAATCTTCACCTGGGTCCTTGCCAGTTACAGAAATGAAGTGCGAGAGGCTACTAACCACACAGCGTGTGCGAGCCGCCCCCGACGCGGCAGGCAGAGGATCTGATGTGCACATGCGTTCTGAAGTCCTCTTCCCCTCCACGCCCTCACTCACCTTCAGCCTCTTCACTCGGAGTTCCATTTCCTGCATACTGGAGGGAGGCTTTGCCAGCTTTAATGTTTCCAGCTCTGCTTCAGTTTTTTCCAGCCACGTGGTGATGTCGCTGATATCAGAGTTCAGCTGCTGCAAGTTTTGTTTTATTCTGAGTTTACTGTGAAGTTCTTGCGCTTGGATCAACTCCCATCTATCAAAGGCACCTGGAATAAAAAGCCGCCAATAAAAAGAAGCAATAATGCAAACAGATTTCTCTGCTTCCAACTAATTCAGCGTCACAGTGATAAAACCTGCAGGGGATGCTCCTTGCAGGAGCCTTGGGGTTTGGGGGTTATCACGTCCCTCAACTGTGGAACAGCACGTTTCCCTCGCTCTGGTTCAAGGCCTGTGCTGCTGCACTCCCACACAGGCTGGGACGAAGTAGGGAGCTGCTAGGAGGCCCAACATGTTGCCAAGATGCACTGTGGTCCCAGGTGCAGCACTCCAGTTCATGCTGTATTTAAGGCACTCTCAGGCTTCCCTGGTGGCACAGTGGTTGAGAGTCCGCCTGCTGATGCAGGGGACGCGGGTTCGTGCCCCGGTCCAGGAAGATCCCACATGCCGTGGAGCGACCGGGCATGTGAGCCATGGCCGCTGAGCCTGCGCGTCCGGAGCCTGTGCTCCGCAACGGGAGAGGCCACAACAGTGAGAGGCCCGCGTACCGCAAAAAAAAAAAAAAAAAAGGCACTCTCCTCCCTGTCCATGAATGATCAGGTCGATGCTATGAACTTGACTTTAGGCTCAGTTGAGTCATGACCTTCCTGGTCTCTCGAGGAGACACCCGACACAACTCTTTGGTCATCATCTTCGTGTCCGATCTTCACATACAAGCGAAGTCATGCAGGTAAAAACAGACCCTTTATCATGAGGCTCATTTTGTCAATATTTAGAGAATAAATAACAAACAGGAATTTGTTCATAAATACAAGTCAGCTGATTCTAAAATAACATTGGCTGCTATAGGCCAAGTTCAGCAGTTTTGGTGAATTATGTAGTTGGTCAATTCCTAATCAATGTTCTGTTGAGCAGTGTCTTAAAGTAAATGTCCAACTAACCCAAAACACAGTCTCTACCTCATAACAACGGCCCAATTTAACTGTACCTGACTGCTGCCCGGTGAGAGCAGCCAGGCCCTCGTCTTCCTGCTGTGGGCCGCCAGTCAGGACTCTTGGATCTTCTTTGCCACCTTCAGTCCCTGGAGACAACAGCAGCTTTACCTAGAATGAGACAATTTTTATGTTACCATCTATACATTTTAAAGGCGTCTGAAGAATGTCTTGGTTCATATTAACAGGTAAGAAATGAAGATATAGGAGCCCTTTCCTTCGAAGGGTAACTTGCTGGTAATACAGAGGCGCTTTAGTGTATGGGTAGCATTTATAAGCAGCAGAGCTGATGGCAGAAATAAAGCTTCAGCAAAGGCGCAGGGGGAGGGGTAAGCAGGTAAGATGTCAATATTGGGAATAAAATGGCCTGATTTAATTTGAGGCTTCCTAACACTCCTCAATCCAACCACCCAAAAAGACTTCAAAACAATCGTTGAGCTTACCAGACTCTTATTGTGTTAGCGCTTTTACATTTGCACAGTATTTTACAAAATTTTAGTTAACCCTCCCAGTCACTCCGTAGAGCTGGTTGGCATTATTATCACCGGGAATCGGAAACAGAGCACAAACCTTCCTCCTAGGGTCATTCGTTACCAAGAGTTTATCGTTCACTGTACATATTGACTCTTGTGTTATCACAGAGCTGACTGGGCTGTTATCTCAGGACTTTCCAAAAATAAATGTATCTTTTTTTTTAGAAAACTCGTGGTTTTTTTTTTTTTTTTTTTTTTTTTTTCTTTTTCTTTTTGCGGTATGCGGGCCTCTCACTGTTGTGGCCTCTCCCGTTGCGGAGCACAGGCTCCGGATGCGCAGGCCCAGCGGCCATGGCTCACGGGCCCAGCCGCTCCGCGGCATATGGGATCCTCCCAGACCGGGGCACGAACCCGTATCCCCTGCATCGGCAGGCGGACTCTCAACCACTGCGCCACCAGGGAGGCCCGAAAACTCGTGGTTTTTGGATTGTGTCCATATGGCCTATTTGTGTGGAATGAAAAGAAAAAACCCAAAAACCTTCAGATTGGGGGTAGCAGACACACACACACAAAGGGCTGAGCTTTTGAAGTGGCCAGATAAGGAACACAAGCATAGTTACCGGAAGAGGCCAAACCACATGGTCCTGGATGCAAAGCAAAGGTGAGGTGCTGGGGGCTCTCCCTCCAGGACTGTCAGGCCTTATTCGGCACCACAGAGGGACAGATTAAAAATGATAACTGCTTGCTAAGCAAGAGGAAGAGTTTCCAAGTTGGGCACAGGCAGCCCGTTATCAAATGATTGGGGTCTGACCGTGTTTAGGCAGAACCTTCTCCAACTATCTAGCAACATTCACTCCTCCACACAGAGGGCACTCTGACAGCCAATCTAGTGATGCTCACGCCACTTCTGGTTTCTCTAAGAGATGACACTAAAAAGGTGTGAGACGTCTTAATTTCAACTTGCTCGTCACTAGTTCTCTGTACTGAGAATGGTCCGGGGCCAACGTGAAATCCTCCGCAGGCTGGCCCGCAACAGCTGCGTAGCCAGAGCATGGCGAGGGCTCGTGTTGCCTGAGGACAGAGCAACTAAGAGGGAACAGTCACTGGTTTAAGAACAATGACAAACCATATACAGTAGTGGTGACAACAATAACAGCAGTGGCGACCACTTCGAGGGCCTCCTTTACACCTTCATACACATCAATCCCAACAATTACGTACGGCAGGTTTATCCTCAGGTGGGGAAGGCTTACAGAGGCAAGGTAAGGTGTTTACGGCCCTAGAGCCGTTTACTCGTAGGGCAGGGAATCGAGCCCAGGTCCACCACTGCACACTGTCAAACCTTTCTGAATAGGAAGTCACAATTTTCTGAATAGGACTTGTAGTCAAGGTAAACATATCAAAGGTTTGGGAGTGCAGGAGCGGCTCAGGAAGGCCAGCACTTTGTTTCTCCACTGTTTGCACGATGACTGACTCAACAGTAATAATCCCTGTCATGGCACATCAACACTCAAAGGTGGTGTTTGGCCAGACAGCTATCTCTAAGTCTAGTCAGTTATGCCAGAGTTCTCATGAAGTATGTCACCATGGGAAAACCAACCCAAAATATGCCTGGGGAGTGAGCACAAACAGCATACACCCAAAGCTCTCTCCCTTTAAATATTTTAACTATTACTCATGCACTTGGGTTGTGCTCTCAGTGGGGTCAAGACTTACGTAGGCTGGTTTATAAGGGGTGCTGGAATCGGAGGGGATGGGCTGGACATTCCTGTCACCTCCCATTTGTTTGTAGCGACGCTTGCGGCAGGGAGGGCTGTCAGGAACATGCCACGAGTGGCCTTCAGAAATGGATTTACCTGAAACAAAAAAAATAGCAAGTGACAGTCCATTCTCTCCAACCAAAGCATTCATTTTTAGTTACACAAAAAAGGTCATGGGTAACATGGCATCAGGTTATAGTATAACATGAGTTCTGCAGCTTTCCTTGCAAAGCATGCATGTTTGCAAAATGTCAGTATGTCCCAGAAGGGAATGAAATGAGACTCATGCAACTGAGCGACACTGGGCCTTCACTAGATGGGTTCACAATGGAGCACAACAAACACATGATCTGCTGCGGGATGAGTGGCCTTTTGGAGCCGGGGGCTCTAGCGGTGGGGGGCGCTGGCGGCAAGGACGGGTTTGGGGGCCAAGAGGACTGAAGGCCTCTTAGGAGTGAGGGAAGAGTGAACATCAGGATGGACTAGGGGACCAAAGGGCCGTTCGTGGCTCTCCCCAACCACTGCAGGCGGGGATGGGGCAGGGAATGAAGATCAGAGCTGCAAGTCAAGGAAAGGGAGGTGTCTTCTCCTGCGGCAAAGGCAACAGTACCCTCACCCCCCCACCTCCCCACCCTCTTCCCAGGAAATCACCTTAAGCAGGGTAGTAGTTCTAGACCAAGCCACCATGAAGAAAGCTTGGCCCATGCCACAGGGCTTGAGTGAGATGGAGAGAAAAATAAAAATTTTAAAAGGCACCTGAAAAATTCCCTTCTGCACAGGCCTGAAGGGGAGGAGAGGGATGGCGTGGAGACTGCTCTGGTCTGGGAGGGTTTTGTATGGAGCACGAAGCTATGTGTGAGTACGGCAGTGCAAATACACCATGACACAAGGACCAAGGCGCATGGTGTCCACAGAAGGCAGAGGTCAGACATGACACGGGAGCGAGGTTTAGGATGCAGTGTGCACCACAGGACGCTGCCATGTTGAGACGCATGCACGGGCAGGGGCCTACCAGAAGACGCTTTCAAAGTTTTTGTGGTCATTTTAAGATATGCCTCAGGATTTTCAGGGATTTCTACATCTGAAAAAGAACAATGTCATTTTCCTCACTGCAGGCGTCTGTAGATGAATGCCCAAGTATTAAGTTAAAACAGTAGAAACATTGTCACCTGGGAGGAGAAAAGTCACTACCCTTTATCTGTTTTATTAAAAAGCTTTAAAGAACCAGAAGGAATTTTTCAGTTAACTCCTGACCATCCGAAACAGCGGCGCGGGAGGGGAACGAACTGCGTAGAAAGGACAGAGACACTCAATCTACTGATATTCTGAAAAACTCAATTGAAAAGGCCACTGATGAGCCTCCCGTCTATCGAGAGCCATTAGCAAACAGCCTTCATGTCCCAACGTGGACTTTGTTTATTTTTCCCTTTCATTCCACCAGGAATAGGAATGAGCCAGCCCTCAGGTAGGTCAAAGGTGGGCAGGACAGACACAGGAAGCCACAGGAAGTCTGGGTCAGCCACAGCCTGGACTCTGACCACTGAGAGCTGGCCGTGTTGCTCAGGTGCTAAGGACTTAGCCGTGTGGGTCCATACCTGACAGCGCACTGTAGTACGGGCCCTCCTCATCTTCTTCGTGAGAGGAGGAGCCCCCCACGTCACCTGTGTGATCCCACTCCAGCGGGATGGAATCCACGCTGACGGGGGTCTCACAGCCAGAGCGCTCGGGCCCTGGCGCCGGGGGCACCAGGTGACAAAGGGACTGAGGGGACGAGGGCTCCTCGCTCTCTCTCCTTTTACGCCAAGAGTCGTCCTGGATCTCTCTGGGGTCTTCCACATCCGTTTCATTCTCAGAGGCTTCCTTTTCATCTTCCAAGCCCTAGAACGGGGGTATCCAGTTTTCAGAATTAACCACTGGGAACTGGCGGCTTCTGAGTAAGTATTGGCTCTATGTTAGTAAGTGTGGAAAGAGCACTTTTCAACTCAGCTTTTTAAAGCAGACTCACAGATACAGAGAACAAACTAGGGGTTACTAGTGGGGAGAGGGAACTGGGGAGGGGGGAGTATAGAGGTGGGGGACTAAGGTACAAACTATTCGGTATAGAACAAGCTACAACGATATATGGTACAACACAGGGAATACAGCCAATATCTTATAATAACTATAAATGGAGTATAATCTTTAAAAATTGTGGATCACTATACTGTATGCCTGCGACTTATATAATATTGTACAGCATCTATCTATACTTCAGCAAAACAAAAACATAGTTTTGTTTTTTGTTTTTAACCATAGAATAAATCATTGTTAACCACGCACAGTAACTTTCCCAATTCTTTCAAAGTGGAGTCAAACATCCACTTCGGGTGGCCCAGCAGCCTCGCGTGCGGGGCAGTCCCTTACCGACGCGTGGGAGGTGAGCCTCCGGTGGAATCGGGAGACCCTGCCAAACACTTCCTGGCAATAGCGGTGCAGCTCCTCCAACTCATCCTCAATCAGCACGGCGTCCAGGGGCTCACTCTTCTGAATGAGCTGCTCCCCAAAAACGATGAGCTGATCGATCTTATTGGTATTTAATGTAATTTCCTGCTGGAAACCCTATATAGAATATGAGAAAGAAAGGATTTCAAACTCAAGCTTCATCAGTTTTCAACTAAGTGACTCCAAAGATTTAAGAATTTAAAATGATCATACGTATGTATTTTTTTCTTCCCCCTTCTGGGCACTGACTTTTCCAGTTACAATGATTCTAAAGTTCTGACATGGATGAACCTTTACTGTTACTGGGTGTGAGGCACAGACCTTGTCTTATTGACGCTTGGTAGAATCAGAAAATTTCCCATAGTAAGCCTCCACCGGGCATTTCTGCTGACACAGTAATAATGCTCATTGGTGCCGTTATACCATGGAAGGCAAATTTCCATTTCTCAACCTCTTGTATTATTTAGCCAAGGAGGGAATTATAGTGCAATTAAAGTGTAGTACAGACATTTGTGACAGTGGGAGAGAAGATACCTGTTCCTGGTCCCACTCTTTTCTTTTTTCTTTTTTCAAATGAGAGGTCTTTTATTTTTTTAATTTATTTCTAAAATATTTATTTATTCATTTGGTGGCGCCGGGTCGTAGTTGGCAGCATGTGAACTCTTACTTGTGGGAATATGGGAACTAGTTTCCCGACCAGGGATCGAACCCAGGCCCCCTGCATTGGGAGTGTGGAGTCTTACCCACTGGACCACCAGGGAAGTGCCCTGACCCCACTCTTGAGAGAGAGTTTCCTCCTGCTACAGCCCACAGGTTGCACTCGACTCAAGTGCTGGAGAAACAGCATCTTATGAAGTTCTGTCTGGAACCGCAAGAGCGTTCTCCCCTTGGATGATTACATATGACAAAGAGAATAAAGGGCCTCGTTCCAATACCCCTTGACTGTAAGGAACAGTATCCTTGCCTGTGATAACCTGGCAGTTCACAGGTGGATGCAGTCTGGCTGCTCTGACACTTCTGGAACCTGCTCTCAGGGTATCAGGTGAAGTCTGTACCTGGCCAGCTCTCCCCTGCCTAGGTGCACTCTTTGGGGAGGCACTAAGGAAGCAGGCCTTACGTTCAGCTGGCGCATCTTGTCGTCGGCATCGCTCTCCGAGAAGTGCTCCACATTGGTCAGCTGCAGGTCCATCTCCGTGAGCCACACCAGAATGCTCTCCCTGGTCCCCTCGAATTCTTCCCTTTGGTTGGTGAAATGCTGCGAAAGGGTGAAAAAATCACGTTTGTGTTGATGGCATAACGGGAGTTCAGGCAGACAGCAAGGTCATTCTCAGAAGAGGGGAAAGGGAGCCCAGGGTACCCCCGGAGGCCCACACGGCCAGGAGCCTGGGGTCTGGTCCTGGCTGTGGGATACCAACAAGCCCCCTAAACTTCCCTGAGTCTCAGCATCTGCTGGTAAACGAGGTGTGGGAACGTTGACCGTGATCTCTAAGGTTCTTGCAGCATTTGAAATTCTAGAATTCTCTAGTCTAAGTCAGTGATTTTCCCAGTCTGTCCTCTGAGGAACACGCCCCTCTCAAAGTCCAGGCCAGGCACTTGCCTGTTTTCAACTGTTAGCCTCCTGTGGGAGCTTTTGCTTGACAGAAGGATTTAGTAGCTTCAGGATGGAGAAGTATTGATCTCGGGGTTGAGCCTGGACTAGTGCCCCATTTGCCTTCACTGATATAATTCCGAATATATTTCTTCACACAAAGAAAACCCAGATTTATCACCTCCAATTAACGAGGCCTCTTGGGTTACCACCTCATAGATGGGCAGCTGATTCTCAAACAAACATAGTGCCCAATGAAGGTTTAGGCTGGTCACAGTCAAATCAAGTCAGCAGGAGATAAAGAAATTAATGCAGGGGGGTTGTGGAAAAGCTAGCCCATTTCTTCCTGAGAGGGTTAAACAAAAAACCCAGATTTTCCTCTTAGAATGGTTTCAAGAGTGTTCTGCCTTAAGAACAGAAGCAAGGATTAAAATTACTTCCTGTAGCCACAACCCATACCGGTCCTGTCAGTTTACACCTGGACTCACAAAGGTTGACACATGATGTCTTCTGAATCACAGAAATCTAAGGTGATGGTTCACACCCCAGAATCAAACCCATCATTTGAGGTTAGACAGCTGCTCTGAAGTTGGGAGAACTGTCACTGTCCCCAACCCCCAATACAGAGCGGGGGGCTCTGTCTGTTCCCTCACAGTGCAAGAACCAACGGGACACACAAAAGCGGGCAGATGGGCAAAGGGGTCCTGGTCCCAGACTAAGAGGTACCTTCGCCAGACCTGGTGACGGCAGCACCCCAGACTCTGGGCAGTGCGTGGGCTGACGTGACACCCTCAGGGGTGACAGGAGTCAAAAAAAAGCAATGTGTTGGTAACACGATCCCTTGAATAAGCTCTGCCTGAGAAACCTATTCCGAGGCAAATAACTTCACTTAAAAAAAAAAAAAAGGAACGCTTTTTGGCAGCTTTGGGCTTAAACAAAAGGGAAGGCTGTACTGGAAGAATGTCAAGACAGCTTAGGCCTCAAGTGAAATCTTCTACCTGCTGCTTTGTTACAAGCCTGACATCACATATCAGACCCCCTCCACCTCCCCAATATCTACAAATAACCCAGTGACGTAGAGGAGGTTACTCGGAGTCTCCGCAGGATGGCTGTGACCCGCTTCTGGAGGTTGTCCCAGCGCTGGTTGCCCTCGTGCACCATCTGCTTCAGTTTGCTGGCCGTGTCGGTGCGGTTCTCGCGGGCCAGCCGCCGGTACTGCTTGTTGATGAGCTCCAGCTGCGTGAGCCTCTCGTGGATCTGCCGCTGGAAGGCCTATGGCATGGGGGGGCCCTGTCAGTGCCATAGCTGCAGGGCGCCGGGACACCCCTTCCAGGCCCCAGACCACCTGCCTCAAGCGTCCATCCCCCAGTGGAATGGCCACAGAGGGCTGGCTTCACCCGTTCTTCTGACACTACTGAAGAACAGACTTTCAAGCTCACGGCCTGCGGTTGGCATGAATCGGTAACGCCCCACAAAGCCGCTGGAGCAGCTGAGGGCGGGCTGGGGACTGGGCGGCCGCAGCCAGAGGTGGGGAATCCTGCCACTTATGGGAAGTCATTTAAGCCAGCCCTGAGCCCGCCGGATCCTTGGTTATCAGGACCACTGGGCTGGGGAGGGCCTTTACCTCAAACCTCTTCAGCTCTTCTTTGGCAACGGTGTACAGCACCTCGGAGGAATTCGGGCAGGCCGCCGTCCTCTCGGCGGACTTGAGCCAGTCCTCGAAGCGGGAGTAATCATCTAAAAACTTCTGCCAAAGCCGCCATGTCTCCTCAATTCTAACAGGAGGAAAGCAACTCAGTACAAGCCGTCCACGTCAAGTCGAGCTTTTACATGGCTTTTTCTCCCCTGACTGGTCCCAGTCCCAGCCCCCCTTGCACTGGCACTAAATATTTAGGGGGAGAGACCGTGCTACCCCTTCCAGGAAATAACCGGAGACATCACTTTGTGGTAGGGACACCCCCCTTCTGGGAGCGCCAGGCCCCTCAGAGCTTCTGCTTCGCAGAGGTCACCCAACAGGAGACAGGCGTCCTCCACTACTTAGAGCTGGGACACATCAGCACGGTGGCCACCCGCCATTACCCCCCAAGACACAGGAGGGCTGGGGAGAGACGTGACCCTGCCCGTACTCTCCTTGAATGATCCCCTTAATAAGGACAGGCCACACCTACTGAGCCTTCCCCGCCCGTACTTGGCACGCCCCTCAGTGAAGCCAAGAGAACACAGTCACTGTTACGTAGGTCAGTCAGGGGCAGCTCGGCCCTTACTTCATCCGCCGCTCCATGGACATGGCGCAAATGTTCCTCCAGCGCCTGTCCAGGCTCCTGGTGGTCTGCTGGACGGAGTCGCACTCAGTCTCATTGGCACAGGCATCGGAGTCGTGCAGGAGGACGTCACAGATGTTGAACACAGACTCCACCCCTGCACTGTGCTGTTCTATGTCTCGCTGCAGGTCCTACAACGATGGGAGAGTAGGAAGCACCTTGAGGTGCTGGTGGCGGTAGCAGGAAGGTTCCCCCCGACCCTCTTCCAGCCCGGGGGGCACAGTCCTGCGTGCATTTCTACCTGGGACTCGGCAACACAGGCTGAGTCTCCCTCACCTTTGGTCAACCCCTGTGCGACAGTATCTGACACAAGGCCTAACTGCGGGCAACAATGGGATTGATCTGTTGAACTATGTGAGGGGGTAGGAGGGTGGGGATTCCCTCCCCTGAGAGCCCACCCCCAACCCCCAGACTCTGGGGAGGCATGCGATCTACTCCGTACCACCTGATCCCAAGGGCCTCCAATTTAGACTTGGCTTTGGGGAGGTCTTCCTTGGAAAACTGACTTATCTTCAACAGGACCTAAAACTTCAGCAACAGAAACTCTTAACCTTTTATGGGTCACAGAATTCTTAAATCTCCTAAGACCTCTGTACTATCTTCTTACACCTCCACCCCCCAAACTGTGCTCGCAGCTGCACCGTGTCCACAGCCTCCCCAGGAGCCTATCCTGGCTCCATGGGCCCAAGGGGTAGAGACGTTGCCCCCCAGCTGATGGAGTCCGGTCACGGCTGTAGCTCGGGGAGGGGGCGGGGTCTCTGGAGTCTTGTCCCATGATGGGGAGAGTGCTACTGATTCAGAAAAACGAAGGGTCACCAAGAAAAACATGCATGGTCATAGGAAAAAGTGGAAAACTTGTTTAAGTATAAACATGGCATTTCCAGTTATCACCCAGGGAGTGTTTCTTCTACACACAAGGGCAGGGCTGAGGGGAGGGCGGGGGGAGGTGCTTGTTTGTTTTGTCATTCTGGATGAGCCAGGCCTCTCCTGATATCCAAATTCTGTGATGAGTGACATGAGACTACACCACTCATCTTAGTAGCCAAATTACATTGGGAAATAGACAAAGTTAAATAAGCCGCTACTAATTATACAAGTTCCCTGGATTCAGCATAGTTCATTTTACAGGAGGGATTATTTTATAAACAGTGGCTGCCACTGTCTACAGAAAAGCAGCATGAAGTTCATTCCAGGTCACCTCAATATTTAACAATTTTGGAGATTACGACTGGATTACTAGACAGGACTAATGTTTTCTTACTTTTCTTCTGATAAATGCACATTTGGATAATTCTGTGTCCAGATGGAAATGAAAGAATAAAATGCTAACACTCCAATCAAGTTTTAAATCAAGCAGTTCTCAACACAGATCCTAACTGATGAAAAATGAGCACCTCAAAGTTATATTCAGAAGAAAATGTGCTTTTCAGTTTGTCAGCCTGTGTGTCCTATGTAGAGAGATGTGCAGGTGATTTTTTTTTAAGCTTTGCAGTCTAGGACAAATGTCTGAAATGCTGCAATGGGGGCAGTCATCTTGGGGTCAGGGGACTAGCTTTATAATTAATAGGTTTAAATAGAATTCCAGGTTTAAGAATTCTTACCCGTTCACAGAATTGCCACAGGCTTTCCTAAAATTTAAAGGTATTGATAAACAACCTTTTAAACTTTTTTTTGCCAAAATAATAAATAAGGAATCCTAACACTGGTGCTAAATAAGTAATATTGACAATTATCATTGAAAAATGGTGCCTGCCCCCGACCTCACCTGGTAGGGTTGGGTAGGACCTGGTTGAAAAGCACTGAGAAAGTCTAGTCTATGGATAAACACGAATGCCATGTATTTTAATAGCCTCTTTGCAGTTACTCTACATTTTTTACTCAGCTTTTATTGAATGAAACAGCTAAAGAAAACTGATGAATATAAAGGGTAAAGGATGGCAAGAAATGAGCTCTCTGATAATTTACAAAAGACCATGAACACCTTGGCTAAAAAAGGAGTCCAGAGTTTTTCAAAATTTCCAAAACAAACTTCTAATACACCACAAAATGGCCTACTGATGCTGTAGTATGAACTAGTTAGTTGTCTTGTAAAATAAAAAGTAGTGGACCATATTTTAAAACACAAACCACTGAAGTACTGGACAAGTGACATTTTGCAAACTGAAATGATCCCACCCACTGAGGCCCAAGTTTGCACAATGACTGGATTTCAAAAGTGTTCAAATGCAGAGACGAATCTGACTTAAGAAACAACGTAAAACAATGTGAAAGACTTTTGCCAACGGTTCTGGAAACATGAGTGCCTGTTTACTTTGTTTTTCTGCTCCTGAGTAGGTGACACAGAGCACTGAAGCTGGGAAAGGGCTGAGGGAAGTTGAGGATCAGTGAGAGGACAAGGGGAGAAACAGGAAACCAGAGCTGAGAATGCAGCCAGGAAGAATGAGAATACAAAAGGAACTAGAAAAAAAATGAGATACAGAGGGGAAAAAAGGAAAACCAGGCTGAGAAGGCAGAAACCGATGTCGTGTGTTGTGGGAACCCAGGTGGTGGCTCCAGAGTGTCTCCGTAGGAGGGGCTGGGTGTGTCAAGCAAGTCCAGCAGGGTGGTCCTGGGCAGTGGATGGGGCTTTGGCATGAAGCTGACTTGGCCACTGGGGAGGGGACTACTGGTAACTATAGATAGGGTGTGGGGGTAACGAACCCCGCAAGCCACCATCAGGCACCCCTGGGATGCCTGGGAACCAGGCAACCAAAGAAAACTGGAGATGCTGAAGACTCAATGAAAGCGGTCCATGGTTTAAACGTGTCACAAGGTGGCCACCACTTCCTTTGCATTTTGAAGATGATCTATTCTACAGGAATAACAATACAACGCTTATTACCTAAGGAGTTTCACATAAAGAAGAGAAGCAAAAAAGACTTTTATAAGGTCTGACCCCTTCTGCACCAGGCCCCCAAGGACGTTATAATGAGGGTCCAGGGACATCATGGCACTTTATCACTTTTGGGGCCTGAGGGCTTTTGCAGAAGGCACTACTAGATGATCCCAAGAGTTTGGGTCTTATTTCTGGAAGCAATCAAGCAATTTATTATATTTAAATCAGTGACAGAAACACAGGCAAGGTTTTTTTAAAATGGCCCATAAATAATTATTTTGTGTGACACATTTTCTGTTTTTGGTGGAGCATTTAAGGTCTAGGTTTAGTTATAATTTTGTTTTTTTAATAAAAATACTACAGGTTTCCTCAGGACATCTGTGGTAGGCAGAATATTGGCATCCCCAGAACCATGTCCTTATCCCCAGAACCTGTGACTATACAAGGTTACATGGCAAAGGAGAATTAAGCGTGCCAATCAGCTGACCTTAAGATAGGTAGATTATCCTGGATTATGTGGGTGGGCCTAATGGAATCCCAAGGGTCCTTAAAAGTACAAGAAGAGTCAATCAGAGGGAGAAAGGCTCAGAGAGATGCACCATTGCTGGCTTTGAAGATGGCGGAAGGGGGCCATGGGCCAGGAAACGCAGGCAGCCTCTAGGACTTCAAGGCAAAGAAATGGATTCTCCCCTAGAGCCTCCAGAAAGGAAAGCAGCCCTGCTGACACCTTGACGTCAGCCCTATGTCAGATTTCTGACCTCCAGAACTATAAGATGATAAATTTGTGTTCAGCTGCTAAATCTGTGCTAATCTGTGACAGTGGCAATAGAAAATTAATACATCCAACTTCTTCACAGCAAAGTGGTCCTGAATACTAACTCCATAATTTTTTTTTAATAAGAATTCCATGATGGTGATTCTAAATTCTATAAATTGGAAACCTTCAAATCAACCAGACTGAAATTATATACCATTTCAGCACAGGAACACACATGGCCAAGAGAATGGCAGCTGCTCCAAATTGTACACTCTTGGGAATAAATTCCCTGCAATTTAATGATGTTTTGTCACACATCAGATTTATAAAATGTTAACACACGTTATTAGCCCCTGCCAAATTTAGCCACGGGCTAAAGGAAAAAATGTTGTCAGCTTTTGTTCTATTTACCTAAAAAGACTCACCAGTCAGGGTAAATGGTTATTTGCAAGGCCTGTCTATGAAGAGACTATTCAAGAAATTCAACC
The DNA here is from genome assembly GCF_964341445.2 of Mesoplodon mirus. Lineage (NCBI taxonomy): Eukaryota > Metazoa > Chordata > Mammalia > Artiodactyla > Ziphiidae > Mesoplodon > Mesoplodon mirus. The sequence continues at coordinate 151,222,265 of NC_138979.1, read as the reverse complement.
TAATGGATCACCCTTGTAAATAAAGCTGATGATGTCCAGTAGCCCTTTACTGATAAGGGCATTAAAATCTCTGCAGTGTCCATTAACATGGTAGTTATATCAATATTCATTTCTCCACAAAGCAAAGTCAGAATATAGATGAGCTCAGTGAAAAAGACATACTTAAATTTCTGAGGCTAAGTGGAAAAACCAGTATTTTTACTTTGCAGCATTGCTAAATCATACTAGTTTGAAAATCAGAGAACAGGCATTATTCAAACAGTAATTGTAATAGGATTAAATAAAGATCTCAGTCCAGAGTATTATCAAATACTTAGCTCTATTTCATGGTAGCATGAGATGTTGCTTATTATCATGAGAAGGACTGACCTGACCTCAAGAGAATTTATCATCAAGGAGTGGCCTTCTGGCCTTGATAATCTGATGAAAAAGTTTCAGCCCCCCAATTCTGTCTCCAAGCAGCTGGGATGTATGAGTGAATCGCCCCAGTGTGTTGACAGACAACAAACACCAAGGCTTTGAAGGAAACATGAAGAAAACAGATACAAGACTGTGAACTTGGTAGCGACCATATTGCTCATATGGTTAAAACAGAATCTGCTCACAGGGTTGAGAAAAACAAGTGAAGGAAAGCTACTAAAAGAATAATATAAGCTTAGCTATTTTAAAAATAAAGAGGGGGTTCCCTGGTGGCGCAGTGGTTGAGAGTCCGCCTGCCGATGCAGGGGACACGGGTTCGTGCCCCGGTCCGGGAGGATCCCACATGCCGCGGAGCGGCTGGGCCCGTGAGCCATGGCCGCTGGGCCTGCGCGTCCGGAGCCTGTGCTCCACAACGGGAGAGGCCGCAACAGTGAGAGGCCCGCGTACAGCAAAAAAAAAAAAAAAAAAAAAAAAAATATATATATATATATATATGGAGAAGCTCAGGCACTGCATAAGAGAATGAGCATGTAAACGTGAGCTCATGGAAGGTAGGAGAGTGGATTTGACAAGTCAGTGAGACCAAAAAGCACCCGCCAGGTTAGGGGCAGGATTCGGTGGTGTTCAAATTGTGGAATTTCCAGGGTTGGCTAAGAGGGGATATAACTGATGACAGAAATGCACAGAACATTGCAGGAGACGCTTCCTAAGCTATTGGTCCAAACATGCTCCTTCTTCCCCACCCCCACCCCGAGCGCCCCCCTTTTCTGGAAGCTCTACCAGACCCATCAAGTGTTGTCCCATGAAAACCTTCTTTGGTTGGAAAAATTATTTTTCTTTCAATTCATTGCCAAAACTATAGTAACAAAAACAGAGATTAAAAAAACCTTATTTACCACTAAGATTAAGGTCTGCATGTTAAACATTATTCAAAGTATTTCACAAAGAGCTACATGAATGGTGGTGGTGGGGTGGGCACTCAAGAGACGGATGCCTCACACCGCCAAGAGCACAGACAGGCGGTCAGCTTTCTCTGGAAAGAACATGCCAGTGTTATGAAATGTGAACCCACTACAGTGCACAGCCAGTGCGGGGACGGTCTGCACTAGCAAACCCTGTGAACACCTGGGCCCTGACAAAAGCCCATTCTCACTTCCCCACCTGCTGTTCAGCGAGCCTCTTCCGAATCTCCTGATCATCACAGACATCATAAACCACAGGCTTAGAAAGCTCAGACTCGATCCGAGCCAACCAGGTGCGAAGGTTGCTCATGTTTTTGTCTAACTGCTGAATAAAAGCGAAGGTCTCCTTCAGCTTCTTCACCCTAAACATATTTGCAGCAAAAAAGAGGTGGAAAACAAAAGCACAGTGTTTAGTGGTGAGAAGAATGCACCCATAAGCGTGTTGGAGGTTAAAAAGTAATCATCACCGGTTACTGATTTTATAGCAGGGACTAATGCTCACGTCACCAGATAAGAGTTTCTACACAATATGGGACAATTTACAGAATTACTGTTCCGGCTGATTTTCAAATGGACTAAGAGATAATCTACCCATGCAAGTATGAAGTCCTATCATTCTCAGGGTGGGATCCCCTGAGACCCAGAACATCTTTCTGGGGCTCCAGAAGTGATAGGAGATGCCATTTCTTTCTTTCCAGGTTAAGATCACCACATGTGACCTGTCCAGTTTCTGTCTTGGGTATCACCAAGATCACAGCATCCAGGGACCTTTCCTGATGGGTAAAGACGTTACACACGTGGCTCATTGGTGGTACCTGGCCTGCGATGCTTCTCATGGGACCCTCTTCTTGAGCAAGTACAGAGCCTGTGCCAAACCCCACCACGTCCAGCCTGAGGGGCTGGGGGTGCCGTACACATGGAACCAGCCCACACTAGGGCAGCTGTCTCAGCCAAAAAGGGAGGGGTGGACACATCATCTACAAGCACAGTTCCAGCTCCATCTACCTGACCAATCTGCCTGGCTCAGCATGGAGTGGATCTGAACTGAGACACATGGCGTCAGTATACACGAGAGCTCCCGGGCATGACAAAGTGCTGTCACGGGGAAATGATGCAGAGGCTGAGGAAAAATGATCTCCATAGAGATCCTGAAAGAAAATGTGAAAATCCTCAAGCAGAGGGAGTGAAGGCTTGCTCTGGTGATCTGTGGGCTTTTTAGTTAATCCCAGAGACTTGCAGTAATGGCTACAATGGAAAATTCCCGCTTACCGATACTCATGTTACAAAGTGCTATCAGAACTGCATCCACGGTACTGGAAAGAGAAACTGGGGCACTGACTCTTAACTCACAGGAAGTGCCCCACCTTCCCTGACAGCAGCATCTCTTCCTTGACTGCCTGTGAACAGCTTCCTGCTGCCCCCCTCACCCTCCTCCCAGCTTCTGGTTCTGTAGCCGAAGTGTACAGCAAGTCTGATTCTCGCTCAAACTCTTCCACAGTCCTCGCCTACCCCGACATAGCAGTTTAACGCCCTGACCTTTCTAGTTCCTCAAGCGGTCAGTGGCCTCTCTGCCTCCAGCCCTGCACTCTGCAAAGTGGCTCCCCTCCCTTCTCCTGCAGCTTCTACCACTGTTCTCTCCAAGATCAGCTGAGGGCCACTCGCCCACGTGCTCCTGCAGCCCTGTGTCTGCACCCCTCGTTGACTGTGCCCATCTGGACAGAGCCCACACCAGCCAGGCTGCATGGGGCTCCCTCTGCGTGCACAGTACCCCCAAGACTGCCTGGTGGCTCAGAGGCCTTGACAAGCATTTACTGAATGAATAAATGTGTGTAATAATCCACTCCATGTAATTATTTAACAAAACCACAGGGTTGTGAGTGTTTATTACTTAAGTAAACCAGAGAGATTTGAGAAGATGGTGGAAGAGTAAGACGCGGAGATCACCTTACTCCCCACAGATACATCAGAAATACATCTACATGTGGAACTGCTCCTATAGAAAACCCACTGAATGCTGGCAGAAGACCTCAAACCTCCCAAAAGCCATGTGGAGGACAGGCTCTTGGTGCTCCAGCCAGGCATCAGGGCTGTGCCACTGAGGTGGGAGAGCCAAGTTCACGACACTGGTCCACAGGAGACCTCCCAGCTCCACGTAATATCAAACAGTGAAAATCTCCAGGAGACCTCCATCTCAACACCAACACCCAGCTGCACACAACGACCAGCAAGCTATAGTGCTGGATACCCTATGCCAAACAACTAGCAAGACAGGAACACAGCCCCATCCATTAGCAGAGAGGCTACCTAAAATCATAATTCAGGCCACAGACACCCAAAAAAACACCACCAGATGTGGACCTGCCCAGCAGAAAGACAAGATCCAGCCTCATCCACCAGAACACAGGCACTAGTCCCCTCCACCAGGAAAGCTACACAACCCACTGAACCAACCTAAGCCACTGGGGACAGACACCAAAAACAACGGCAACTATGAACCTGCAGCCTGAGAAAAGGAGACCCCAAACAGTGAGATAAGCAAAATGAAAAGACAGAAAAACAAACAGCAGATGAAGGGGCAAGGTAAAAACCCACCAGACCTAACAAATGAAGAGGAAATAGGCAGTCTACCTGAAAAAGAATTCAGAATAATGATAGTAAAGATATTCCAAAATCTTGGAAACAGAATAGAGAAAATGCAAGAAACATTTAACAAGGACCTAGAAGAACAAAAGAGGAAACAAACAATGATGAACAACACAACAAATGAAATTAAAAATACTCTAGAAGGGATCAATAGCAGAATAACTGAGGCAGAAGAATGGATAAGTGACCTGGAAGATAAAATAGTGGAAAAAACTACTGCAGAGCAGAATAAAGAAAAAAGAATGAAAAGAACAGAGGACAGTCTCAGAGACCTCTGGGACAACATTAAACGCACCAACATTCGAATCATAGGGGTCCGAGAAGAAGAAGAGAAAAAGAAAGGGACTGAGAAAATATTTGAAGAGATTATAGTTGAAAACTTCCCTAATATGGGAAAGGAAATAGTTAATCAAGTCCAGGAAGCACAGAGAGTCCCATACAGGATAAAGCCAAGGAGAAACATGCCAAGACATATTAATCAAACTATAAAAAATTAAATACAAAGAAAACATATTAAAAGCAGTAAGGGAAAAACAACAAATAACACACAAGGGAATCCTCATAAGGTTAACAGCTGATCTTTCAGCAGAAACTCTGCAAGCCAGAAGGGAGTGGCAGGACATATTTCAAGTGATGAAGGAGAAAAACCTACAACCAAGATTACTCTACCCAGGAAGGATCTCATTCAGATTTGATGGAGAAATTAAAACCTTTACAGACAAGCAAAAGCTGAGAGAGTTCAGAACCACCAAACCAGCTTTAGAACAAATACTAACAGAACTTCTCTAGGCAAGAAACGCAAGAGAAGGAAAAGACCTACAATAACAAACCCAAAACAATTAAGAAAATGGGAATAGGAACATACATATTGATAATTACCTTAAATGTAAATGGATTAAATGCTCCGACCAAAAGACACAGACTGGCTGAATGGATACAAAAACAAGACCCGTATATATGCTGTCTACAAGAGAACCACTTTAGACCTAGGGACACATACAGACTGAAAGTGAGGGGATGGAAAAAGATATTCCATGCAAATGGAAACCAGAAGAAAGGTGGAATAGCATTTCTCATATCAGAGAAAATAGACTTTAAAATAAAGACTATTACAAGAGACAAAGAAGAACACTACATAATGATCAAGGGATCAATCCAAGAAGAACATATAACAATTGTAAATATTTCTGCACCCAACATAGGAGCACCTCAATACATAAGGCAAATACTAACAGCCATAAAAGGGGAAATCGACAGTAACACAATCATACTAGGAGACTTTAACACCCCACTTTCACCAATGGACAGATCATGCAAAATGAAAATAAATAAGAAACACAAGCTTTAAATGATACATTAAACAAGATGGACTTAATTGATATTTATAGGACATTCCATCCCCAAACAACAGAATACACATTTTTCTCAAGTGCTCATGGAACATTCTCCAGGATAGATCATATCTTGGGCCACAAATCTAGCCTTGGTAAATTTAAGAAAACTGAAATCATATCAAGTATCTTTGCCGACCACAAGGCTATGAGACTAGATATCAATTACAGGAAAAGATCTGTAAAAAATACAAACACATGGAGGCTAAACAATACACTACTTAATAACGAAGTGATCACTGAACAAATCAAAGAGGAAATCAAAAAATACGTAGAAACAAATGACAATGGAGACACAACGACCCAAAACCTATGGGATGCAGCAAAAGCAGTTCTAAGAGGGAAGTTTATAGCAATACAATCCTACCTTAAGAAACAGGAAACATCTCAAATAAACAACCTAACCTTGCACTTAAAGCAATTAGAGAAAGAAGAACAAAAAAACCCCAAAGTTAGCAGAAGGAAAGAAATCATAAAGATCAGATCAGAAATAAATGAAAAAGAAATGAAGGAAACGATAGCAAAGATCAATAAAACTAAAAGCTGGTTCTTTGAGAAGATAAACAAAATTGATAAACCATTAGCCAGACTCATCAAGAAAAAAAGGGAGAAGACTCAAATCAATAGAATTAGAAATGAAAAAGGAGAAGTAACAACTGACACTGCAGAAATACAAAGGATCATGACAGATTACTGCAAGCAACTCTATGCTAATAAAATGGACAAGCTGGAAGAAATGAACAAATTCTTAGAAATGCACAACCTGCTGAGACTGAACCAGGAAGAAATAGAAAATATGAACAGACCAATCACAAGCACTGAAATTGAAACTGTGATTAAAAATCTTCCAACAAACAAAAGCCCAGGACCACATGGCTTCACAGGCAAATTCTATCTAACATTTACAGAAGAGCTAACATCTATCCTTCTCAAACTCTTCCAAAATACAGCAGAGGGAGGAACACTCCCAAACTCATTCTATGAGGCCACCATCACCCTGATACCAAAACCAGACAAAGATGTCACAAAGAAAGTAAACTACACACCAATATCATCGATGAACACGGAGGCAAAAATCCTCAACAAAATAGTAGCAAACAGAATCCAACAGCACATTAAAAGGATCATACACCATGATCAAGTGGGGTTTATTCCAGGGATGCAAGGGTTCTTCAATATATGCAAATAAATCAATGTGATATACCATATTAACAAACTGAAGGAGGAAAACCATATGATCTTCTCAATAGATGCAGAGAAAGCTTTCGACTAAATTCAACACCCATTTATGATAAAAACCCTGTAGAAAGTAGACACAGAGGGAACTTACCTCAGCATAATAAAGGCCAATATATGACAAACCCACAGCCAACATGATCCTCAATGGTGAAAAACTGAAACCATTTCCACTAAGAACAGGAATAAGACAAGGTTGCCCACTCTCACCACTCTTATTCAACATAGTTTTGGAAGTTTTAGCCACAGCAATCAGAGAAGAAAAAGAAATAAAAGGAATCCAAATTGGAAAAGAAGAAGTAAAGCTGTCACTCTTTGCAGATGACATGATACTATACATAGAGAATCCTAAAGATGCTACCAGACAACTACTAGAGCTAATCAATGAATTTGGTAAAGTAGCAGGATACAAAATTAATGCACAGAAATCTCTGGCATTCTTATACACTAATGATGAAAAATCTGAAAGTGAAATTAAGAAAACACTCCCATTTACCACTGCAACAAAAAGAATAAAATATCTAGGAATAAACCTACCTAAGGAGACAAAAGACCTGTATGAAGAAAATTATAAGACACTGATGAAAGAAATTAAAGATGATACAAATAGATGGAGAGATATACCATGTTCTTGGATTGGAAGAATCAACATTGTGAAGATGACTCTACTACCCAAAGCAATCTACAGATTCAATGCAATCCCTATCAACCTACCACTGGCATTTTTCACAGAACTAGAGCAAAAAATTTCACAATTTGTATGGAAACACAAAAGACCCCGAATAGCCAAAGCAATCTTGAGAATGAAAAATGGAGCTGGAGGAATCAGGCTCCCTAACTTCAGACTCTACTACAAAGCTACAGTAATCAAGACAGTACGGTACTGGCACAAAAACAGAAATATAGATCAATGGAACAGGATAGAAAGCTCAGAGATAAACCCACGCACATATGGTCATCTTATCTTTGATAAAGGAGGCAAGAATATACAGTGGAGAAAAGACAGCCTCTTCAATAAGTGGCGCCAGGAAAATTGGACAGGTACATGTAAAAGTATAAAATTAGAACACTTCCTAACACCATACACAAAAATACCCTCAAAATGGATTAAAGAACTAAATGTAAGGCCAGACACTATCAAACTCTTAGAGGAAAACATAGGCAGAACACTCTATGACATAAATCACAGCAAGATCCTTCTTGACCCACCTCTTAGATAAATGGAAATAAAAACAAAAATAAACAAATGGGACCTAATGAAACTTAAAAGTTTTTGCACAGCAAAGGAAACCATAAACAAGACCAAAAGACAACCCTCAGAATGGGAGAAAATATTTGCAAATGAAGCAACTGACAAAGGATTAATCTCCAAAATTTACAAGCAGCTCATGCAGCTCAATAACAGAAAACCAAACAACCCAATCCTAAAATGGGCAGAAGACCTAAACAGACATTTCTCCAAAGAAGATATATAGATTGCCAACAAACACATGAAAGAATGCTCAACATCATTAATCATTAGAGAAATGCAAATCAAAACTACAATGAGATATCATCTCACACCGGGCAGAATGGCCATCATCAAAATAACTAGAAACAATAAATGCTGGAGAGGGTGTGGAGAAAAGGGAAACTTCTTGCACAATTGGTGGGAATGTAAATTGATACAGCCACTATGGAGACAGTATGGAGCTTCCTTAAAAAAGTACAAATAGAACTACCATATGACTCAGCAATCCCACTACTGGGCTTATACCCTGAGAAAACCATAATTCAAAAAGAGTCATGTACCAAAATGTTCATTGCAGCTCTATTTACAATAGCCAGGACATGGAAGCAACCTAAGTGTCCATCACCAGATGAATGGATAAAGAAGATGTGGCATATATATACAATGGAATATTACTCAGCCATAAAAAGAAACGAAATTGAGTTATTTGTAGTGAGGTGGATGGACCTAGAGTCTGTCATACAGAGTGAAGTAAGTCAGAAAGAGAAAAACAAATACCGTATTCTAACACATATATATGGAATCTAAGAAAAAAAAAAAAGGTCATGAAGAACCTAGGGGTAAGACGGGAATAAAGACACAGACCTACTAGAGCATGGACTTGAGGATATGGGGAGGGGGAAGGGTAAGCTGTGACAAAGTGAGAGAGTGGCATGGACATATATACACTACCAAATGTAAAATAAATAGCTAGGGGAAGCAGCCACATAGCACAGGGAGATCAGCTCGGTGCTTTGTGACCACCTAGAGGGGTGGGATAGGGAGGGTGGGAGGGAGGCAGACGCAAGAGGGAGGGGATATGGGGACATATGTATATATATAACTAATTCACTTTGTTATAAAGCAGAAACTAATACACCATTGTAAAGCAATTATACTCCAATAAAGATGTTAAAAAAAAAAAGTAAACCAGAGAGTTGTGTGTATTTTTTATTTTTACTATTATCTTTTTGCACCCTACTATCAACCCAATCAACCTTGGGGAATGACTTCTAGCTCCAGCTCTATTTCCAATTAACTTTATAATTTAGAGAAAATCCTTCTACCTCAGCCCCTCATCCCTAGCAGGCCTCTCAGGTCCCTCCAGCCTCAGGGAGGCGGTAGCATCTGGGCGACATTCAGGCCAGAGCTCTGGAGGTGAGCAGACCCAGATCTAATCCCCACTGTACCATCTCTAAGCTGTGTACCCGGCAAGGTACCTAATGGTCCTGATTCCCAGTTTCCTTGTTAATCTTCAAATTATCCACCTTGTAGGGGGTTCTGAGACAGAAACAAGAGGATGCATGTAAAGCCTTTGGCATAAAGTAAGCACTCACTATAATACTAGTTCTTATTACTGCTGACTGGGATCACACACTGCTACAATAATGCCTCACTTACGCGGTATTGGCCCTCACATAGTCCTTTTATAAATATTTTATCCTCAATAGTGCCGTGAGGTAGGCAAGCTTGGAAGGAGGCCGTGGAGCCTGGTGATGAAGAGCACACTCTTTGTGGTCAGGGTCTGGGTATGAATCCTGGCTCTATTTAATCTCATCTGTCAAACGGCGTCAACAGTGGTACCTTCCTTCACTGGGTGGCGGAGGGCAGAATGAGATATACATGCGTGAAAGGCACTTGGCACAGCGTCTGACAGAGATAAATGCCCAGAGATTGTGGTTGTAATGATTTTAAGATGGTCTATTTTCCAAATTATATTCTTACTGCAAATATCACAAGGAGTTTCCTTCAAAGCCACAAGATGATTTATTAAAAAGGAAGTAACAGAATCCAGGGCCAGGCCGGGATGCAGCTGTAACCTAGATACTTCCTTTGTTCCCCTGGTTTTCAAGTTATACCCTCCTCACCCCAATGTCTTGTCAGCCTGACAGTCGCCCAGGGAACAGAAGGAACACTCCAGACAATGCCAGAGCAGCTGGGAACCCCAGGCCCCATGGGACAAAGTCTTGCATGCAGTTTGCAAGGGGCTACCCTCCTGGGAGGCTCTGGCTGGAGAAGCTCCGCCCTGAGAGCTTCCTGTAGGTGGGGAGAGGCGCTCAGGCCAGCAGCCTCTGCACAGCCCTCCTGCTTCCTGCTTCCCCATCCTTCCTCCTCTCTCCTCCCAGAATGGCAGCCCCCACTGCTTCATCGAGCACCCGACCCTAGTCCATCATAAGGCTCTCAGCCTCTTTATTTTGAAAGAAGAGGGCCAGAATGCAACTTTTTAAATGAAGAGAGCTAACAAGTAATAAAATAACCTGGGTGCAAAAATACTGAGATGCAGTGATCCTGAATCCTGTTAATCCCGAGGGGTGAGGTGTGCAGTAAGCAGAGGGGGGAGTATGGAGAAGGTGGATGAATAATTAGCTTGGCTTCCCCAGAACTATGGTACTCCAGGCCAGTGGCGTCCCAAATGTGGGGCTCAAGCCCATTGGTGGCCAAACAAATGGGGTGTGGGAAGAAAATATTAGACTTTCTACTGTTATCCCATTCTTTTAAAATTTCTACATTGGGTATGCTTTAAAATTCACAAAACTTTATTACTAAAATGGAACATCTATAGAACATGCCGACATCTTTATGTGCCAGGCCTATTGTGCCTTATATATAAGTCAGCAACTCATTTAATCCTTACAACGATGCTGTGAGATCAGTCTAATAACATCCCCATTTGACAGATGAGGTAACTGAGGCAATGAGATTAAATAATTTACCATAGTAACATGGCCAGTCAATGGCAGAGGAAGGATTCCAACCTGGGCAGTCTGGCTGGAGCTACTGTTCTTTTTTTTTTTTTTTTTAAACATCTTTATTGGAGTATAATTGCTTTACGATGGTGTGTTAGTTTCTGCTTTATAACAAAGTGAATCAGTTATACATATACATGTTTCCATATCTCTTCCCTCTTACGTCTCCCGGAGCTACTGTTCTTAAGCACTTTTCTTGTGGTATCCTATATAAACCTGCACATGATAATGGACACATATGGGGGGGTGGGTACAGGATGGTTTCCAGTGCTGTCAGGGAATATGATCAGGAGTCTAGACTCACGGCTCTAGGACACACTGGCGGGTAGAAGCCCATCCTACAAGTGTGGCATTTTGGGTGCCCATTTTGCCCCTCCATGATTTCCTTTCAACAAACATTTAACCACTCACTTTGTCTTGGGTCCTGTGCAGATCCTGAGGATTTGAAGATAACTTATTCCCAGAGGTCATGATCTAATTTAGATCTAATTTAGACATTATAATATTATAGGAGGTACTCAATAAATACCTTCTGAATGAACAAGTGACACTCACACATCCCCTCAAATTTGTCTTTTTCATAAAAGAGGTGGTCATGTTACATTTTAAAGGAAAGAGGTGACGATCAGAGCACCTCCGAGCCGTCTTGCCACAATCTGATGCCACACTATGGGCCACACATGCTCCTAGACATTGGTTCCATACTGGATAAGTGAAGTACTTAAAAACAAGCATACACATCACACGCACGCTTAGGGCAAAAAAAAAGAGGAAGGAAGGGTGGGAGGGAAAGAAAAGAAGCTACAAAACATTCATCCAGTCAGGACTTAACCTGCTTCTATGTCCCAACCTCCGACTGAAGGCGAAATATCCCCAAATGCACAGTGGCATAAATAAATGTTCCTCCTCAGATAATCATGTTACGACTTACTCTGGGAACCATCAGATGTACTGCTGAGTCTATATTGATTGTGCAGACACTAATCTAATTACCTAATCAACACCTTTCCCAGGTCAGGAAGTACACGTCATTTGCTAACCCAGGCAACCGACCTCCTAGTTAGGCCTTGTTATTAATATTGCTCTTGGAAAATTTTAAATCTCGAGTTCATATTGGGAACAAGGAAATCCATTCAGAAACCAGACTGTTGTCACAGGGGAGCAAGCACAATTCTGCATTACATCAACCACCCAGGCAGCTTAACTAGCTCACCATCTCTGTACTGGCCCATGCTTCACCCAGGTGTGCTTGACTAATACTAATCACACATATATTTCAACAAATCATATTTCTCCAGAAAAAATAAGCATGGCTCCCTGAGCTGAATTCCAGTTCTGAGGACTGGAAAAACAAGATATTTAGCCGCAAAGAGGAAGTTTTTCACCTGTATGGACTACTGAAAGACCCAAATAAAATGAAAACATTTTTATATGATACCAAACAAAATAAGGAGTTTGACAAAGAGTATACAAATTAGCAGTTCTTTAGTGGGGCTTGCGGGTAGAAATGCAGAAAATAATCAAGGTGAATAAAGTTTTTCCTTTATCTTCATCTAGCGATGGATGGGAATTTAATACTTATGAACCCTCTTCCCTCTCCAAAACAAAAATCAAGCCAGGTTAATATCACTTCATGATTCAGGCCTAAGTCTTACTGTGTGTGAGGGAGGCTTTAAATATCAAATTCATGTATACGGAAGAGTTTACATTTCATTCCTATTCTCTCCATGCTAAAGGGACTACAGTTAAATTATTAAGGCCCTGGACCAGCGTAAGTTAAAAAAATTCCCATGCCCATGTGGACAGCGTAACTTAAAAAGGAAAGCTGAGATGGTTGAGTATCCGCATTTGTATTGAAACAAACAGATACTCAGACCTGTGGGCAGCTGTCAGTTGCTAAAAACACTGTGCAAATTCTGCACAATTGCATCTTTGTAAATGACTAAACATCTTTGTAGTAAGATAATCAATTACTCCACGATCTTGAAGCCCTGATTTGAGGGCACAGACATTACAATACATTTGAGCTAATCGCCTCTTTGAAGCATTTATGTCGCCAGAGGACTTCCATTTTCCACACAGCATAATCACGTCTCTCCCCTGCTTGTCAAAGGCTGGCTGCAGACACCACACGCATGCTGACACTGGGAAAGAACCCATCCCCCGATGGCCGAGCACACACACTCCGCAGCCACCATCTCATCGGTAATTTCTATTGTAACCAACATGAGAGCGCGAGAAAACGAGACCCACAGGGACAGCAGCCGCCGCTCCCAGATGTAGGACTGATCACCAAAATGGCACTTACTGTTGATGAGAAACAAATCATTCCTTAGGTTGAGCGAAACCTCCAAGTCCCCGGCTGCACCTCCACCTCCCAGGGACGAGGCGGCCCCTCCCCCGCCCGGCGGCCTCTCCATTCACTGGTTCAGCATCTTGCACAGGCCGCCCTCCCGCAGGCTCCCGCGGGCACAGCTCACTCGCTGCTACGGAGCAGTGCGGGTAGGCAGGGAAGAGACCTGCTTCTCCGCTAACTGCAATTTTTAATCTCAGTTTTCTTCCTTCCAATAAACAAATATCTCTAGCCCTTGCCTCTCTTACACACACACAGTCTTTGTTCTGACGCTACAGGATTGCAAGGCTGGGGGAAGAAAGTCCCAGTGTTATCTTGGCTATGGGTTATTTATGAAGTGCTATAAACGCAGGGAAGAAACACTTAAGATTTGGGGCACAGAAACGAGGATTTCTGTTCTCATCAAATTAAATGTCTCTGTTTCAGGTTTAAAAGCAATGGTGAAATCTGAAGCCCCGAGTCCAACAGGAATGGCTTCCTCCTAAAGAAGAAATTTCCCCAGGAGGTTTTCTGCCCTGCCTTTTCAGTCCTGTGCATCCTGGCTTGGGAGGGGCAGAGAGTTTATTTAGTCCATTTCTTTGCTTTTTTACAATAATAATAATAATAGTAACACTACTATCTTGTAGTACAATGGAGTTCAACACTTTGCAGAGGAAGAAATTTTGCAGTTTTCCTTGCTAGTCCCTCCTAGGTTTTACCATAATTTGAGTCACTGAAAATTCCTCCACGTCCCTATCCGTGCTTCTCTACATGACCCTGAGGGGCTCTGCTTAGTGAAGCACCCTTGGTTTGTGTCCAAGCCCCTTTCAGGCTCAGTCTCAGCCTTATTTGGAGACTCAGTGATATCAGTAATTTCTCATGGGTCCCCAAAGCCCAACATTTAGCCATTATTACATCCCCACCTTGAAACACACCAAGCACATTCTAGACCAGTAAAATTAGGAATAAAGATTTGGAAATAGTTCTCCCCAAAGGCAGCATCTAACTTGTGTCCACATGCTTGGCCGTCCCTGGTGCTACCCCAAGGCTCAGTATGCTGGACCTGCCTGATGCTGGACCCCAGGCTCCTGACTGCTCACTGATCCTGCTGTGATGGCTGCTGTGTCCTTGGAGAAGCTCCCCGACCCTCAGGAAGGCATTTCTGCAGGGCCCGGGAGCAAGAGCCACCTGCTCCAGAGGTGGAACGATGGGATTTGTGATGGGAAGGAAAAAGGAAAGTGGGGAGGCCGACCTCACATCTGGCTCTCCCTGTGTGACAAATTGCTAAGTGCTTCTAGTCCCACTGGATCAGGCAACCTGCTAAGACCAGAGCAAGTCAACTTTATGACTAGCGGCATTGTTTGGTCTTCCAAAGTAACCTTGAGAAAATACAGATAAAAGGAAAGCAATGAAAAACGTATCAGCTTAAAAAGGCACACATCTCTCTGCCCATTCTTCAAGGGATGGAAAAACAATCTTAACACACAGTTGCCATGGTAATAACTGCTGAGCTTAAATGACAACATTTTAATTGCTACTATTATAAAGCAGGTGGGCTTTTCACGTTGGTAGATAAAATGTGAAAATTATGCTTAGTTAAAAAGCTTTTTCATGGACTTGATCTTTCTGATAGCAAGAGAGCTATCTAGTCTGAACAGGAAGGGACCATAAGGTAGTACATCTGAGTGTGTCCCTCCTTCATAGCACTGGCTGAAGGATGCCAAGTCTATTAAATGATGCTACCACCAAAGAGAAATTAGGAGAAAGGTAACAACATTCATGACATTTTCTACAAAGAAAAAAAAGAGTTCCTGTGTTCCTTTTTCCATAATGAACATTTAGTAAATACAGATAAAAAGAAAATTAAAATCACCGATGATGCCAACACCAACAGATATGTCTTTCCACTCAGTTGTCTCATCTCTTTTAGGCACTGAAAGCTTTGACCAGATCATCCTCACAAGCTGCTAGAAAGAGTCTTTAAAAAGAGCTCCCCAACCCCATGTCTCTGAAGAGGCTCCGCCAAGATGAACAACCAGACAGTCACTCACTGAGGATACAGGGCCCCTGCTTCACGGGACAAGGTGAAGGCTTTAATGAATGAAATGGGGAGGGGGTTCTGGGAAACAAAAGGAGATGAATCTTTAAGGAGTTCAACTCCTGGGATTTTGAAATCAAAGGTACATATAAGTGAGGTTATGTGTCGAGCTGAGGCTTTCTTTGGCATCAGTCCTGTTGATGGCCAGGGACCCTCTTTTCAGAGCTTTAGTCTGTGCTGGCTGAAGCAGGTCAACTTTGCATCCTTTGGTCCATCACCCAACATCCTGTGCCTAAGCTGTTCTTATTAATAGGTATCCTAGCTGCCTCCAAAACACGGATCACACATATCAGTCGTTCTGAAAAACGACTTCTGTACTTTAGTCATCTCTCCTGCATTCAGGTTTTGCTGTGTCGCTTTTCAAAGATATTATCTAAGAAAACATGGGCAAGAGGAGGAGGCAACAGTTACAATTAAAGAAAAAGGTAACTCTCCCAAAAAAGAGGGGATATATGTATATGAACGGCTGATTCATTTTGCTGTACAGGAGAAACTAATACAACATTGTAAAGCAACTATACTCCCAATAAAAATTAATTAAAAAAGAAAGTTAATATAGGAAACGGCCTTTAAAAAAAGTTAACTCTTCATTTAATCTGTCAAGAAACATAGTAGGATATAATTAGTATTTGTCATCAAATCAGATTGGGTTCTATAATAATCACACCATTCACCAAAAAATATGTAGTGCTTCAAATGGCCTTTCTGTGGAAGAAATTAATAGCATGTTTTATAAAAGTTCAGATATCACAAATGCAAGAAGCTGCCCAAGGGCCCATGAGGAATGCTAAAAGCTCCTGCGGCAATTCTGATGGAGAGCCAGTTCTGTGCATTTTAGTGCCCACATCAGGGCCTCATGTGACCTTATGTGAGGAAATCAGCATTAAGACTGACTTAGGCACCCCAGTCCCCTTGATCATCTGGTTATTTCAGGAGATGTGTCCTTTAGATTCTTTAAGGATTTTTACAGAAGCTGAAAAACACTTTACAAGCAGAGGAAAAACAGTGGTTTGGGTCTAAGCACCCTCCCTCTCCTCCCCTATCACACAGCCATACTGCACTACACCAGAGGCTGGCATGCGTGTGTACAGACAGACCCATCGTTGTCCTGGTACTTTTTCATCCAGAATCTTGTCCATAGTTTATCAACAAGATGACAGGCGTACAGAGCTTGCAAGACTTGGGTTATCGTAAGTGGCAAGTCCACTGTGTCGCCTCATACTGCTGCTTGTCCTGGCACTACTGGCAACACCTGGGCACCTGTTAGAAAGGCACATTCCTGGCCCTACCCAGTCCTATGGAATCAGAAGCTCTGGAGGTGGGGTCCAGCCATCCATGTTCTCGGGAGCCCTCCAGGGATTCTGATGAATGTTTAAGTTTGAGAACCACTGCTCTAGAGTAAACAGTAAGGTCTATACTGAGTACTAGATTTTAGAAAAATTCTGATAAACCACATTTTCCAAAAAAAATTAATCAATTAATTTTTGGCTGCGTTGGGTCTTTGTTGCTGTGCGTGGGCTTTCTCTAGCTGTGGCAAGCAGGGGCTACTCTTCTTTGCGGTGCACGGGCTTCTCATTGCAGTGGCTTCTCTTGTTGTGGAGCACAGGCTCTAGGTGCGCGGGCTTCACTAGTTGCAGCACATGGGCTCAGTAGTTGTGGCTCGCATGCTCTAGAGCGCAGGCTCAGCAGTTGTGGCTCACAGGCATCTGTAGTTGTGGCTCGCGGGCTCTAGAGCGCAGGCTCAGTAGTTGTGGTGCACGGGCTTAGTTGCTCCGCGGCATGTGGGATCTTCCCGGACCAGGGCTTGAACCCGTGTCCCCTGCATTACCAGGCGGATTCTTAACCACTGCGCCACCAGGAAAGACCTAAACCACCTTTAAAAGTCTCAAAGGAGCCAAGTACTCTTCTGATGCATGGTGCAGGGGGACAGAAAGACCTTGGCTTCGTGCCACCATGTGCAGGATTGTTTCTGCCCTTGGCTCGGTTATTTACCCTCTCCGAGCTCGGCATTCTTCTCTGTAAAATGGAGAATACTGACCTTGCAGGGTTGCTGCAAGGATGAAATGAAATAATATATATGAGCCTGGCCCTTAAAAAAATAAACACTGGGTTCTTCCCCTATCCACCAAATAACGGAGCCTACTATCTGAAATGATCAGTAAATTTAATGTGCATTTAAGTAACCTTGTCCTCCATGTCTTATCAATTCTTTTGAAATTTACCTCTGTTTTGCTGAGAATGAACCCAAAACAACAGGTCTTTTTTCATTTTTTTTTTCCAGTGAATGAAACCTGATGTATTGAGGTCTTGAACTTCTGAACACCATCCCCAACTTTTTGTTTGTTTGTTTGTTTGTTTTTGCGGTACGCGGGTGTCTCACTGTTGTGGCCTCTCCCATTGCGGAGCACAGGCTCCGGATGGGCAGGCTTAGCAGCCCTGGCTCACGGGCCCAGTCGCTCCGTGGCATGTGGGATCCTCCGGGACCGGGGCACGAACTCGTGTCCCCTGCATCAGCAGGCGGACTCTCAACCAGTGCGCCACCAGGGAAGCCCCATCCCCAACTTTTAAGTTAAAGGCTTGTAGTTAAAATCTTGAAGTCATGAAGCTGGATACCTGCTTCGTAACTTCAAGATTGGTCTCCCTCCCAGTCTTCCCTCTTGTTAACAACAGGTGCTGTGCCCTGCCACAGGAATGAAGTAGCAGAACACTGTGAGCAGGACAGGAACGGTTAAATGTGTCCAGAATTGTTTGGGCAAATGAGGCCGTTAGTATACCCTGCAGGGCTGCAGGCTCTGATCAGCGTGGTTCAAATTCTGCAGCCTGTGCTCTCCTGCTTTTCTGATGGCCATGCAATGAGTGTCAGCAATCAGACAAGGAGTTGATTCTATGTGAGGCCAATTTACGGCAGGTTCAAGCTTGCTGCCTCAACCCACAGATTCACCTAAAGCGTAAAGTCAACTAAGAGTTTCCTAGACTGTCAGCCATCTGTCTCACCCTGGCCTTTGCTTTAAGGTGAAACAAGTTATTCCTTCCCTAGTCCTTCAGTTTCAAAGGGATTAGGTTTTCAAAATGTTCTAGTCATTTCAATGTAACAAGACACAGGGGCCTGGGTTAGCAGGGAGGTAACACAACTGTTTGAGTAGAAATCCTGGTTGCCTCATGTACTGACTGTGTAATCATGGGCAAGTTACTTAACTTCAGTGCCTCAGTTTCCTCATCTGTAAAATGGGATAATGATATCTACCTTTCAGAATTATAGTGAAGATTAAGTGAAATCATACATAAAAAGCACATTGTTAAGAATACAGCCGGCAGCCAATATATTTGCTATTATTTCAACTCCTTATTTTGCCAATTGCTCTTTCCAAAGAGACCACTGAAATTTCACCTGCTGTTTTTTTGTCTTTCCCACCAAGGAACTGGCTGAAGACAGGCAGTTAGAGAGGAGGGAGGAAAGCAAGCAGCCTATTAAACTCTGAAGTGATAGAACCAAA
Source organism: Mesoplodon mirus (assembly GCF_964341445.2). NCBI lineage: Eukaryota > Metazoa > Chordata > Mammalia > Artiodactyla > Ziphiidae > Mesoplodon > Mesoplodon mirus. The sequence continues at coordinate 151,203,453 of NC_138979.1, read as the reverse complement.
GCACAAATGAGTAAGAATGAATCATCACTCTAGTCCTCAGGAAGCAGAATCTAGATCCTACTTGTGAATGATCTGAGAACAGGTATGATGTCCTCATGCTCTTGATTAGTGCCAGGTGCCCAAGAAGACTTTGGAGATAAAGACAATGACAACAAAGACATACCAGACATAATTTACCCAACAGAAATGATGACAATCTTATGTCCTGAAACATTCATTCATTTCAACAAATATCTGAAGCACTGTTCTAAGCGCTGGAAATAAGATAGTCAAAGACATTGTTCTCATGGAAGAAAGACCTCTCATGATTAGATCTAAGCGAGGGAATCCTCTTCCACTCAAAAAACATGTTACTTAGTCTTAAAGTCTTCTTAGGGAAAGACAATGATAATAACCACTCAATAAATACTGGCTCCCACATGCTGGTCCCAGGCCAAATGCGAGACATGTGTCATTCATCCCCACAGCGGCCTCTGATGTAATCAGTGCTGTGAGACACATTTTGCAGATTTAGAAACTGAGGCTTAGAAAGGTTAAGTCACTACAAGTTTCCATGGTGAGTGGAAGTCAGGTAAAGTCAGGACTGGCTCAAAATCTGTGCTCTTAATCCTTGCTTGGGTTACCATCATGGATTTCCATAGATTTTTTTTCCCCCAACTGGGAGTAGATAGAAGTTGAACTCAGCCCACCTTGTGCTGCCAGCCAAATCACCCTAATATTTATCTTCGACAGACCCTCCCTTCTAAAAAAACCGTGAAAGACTCAAACTTTATTTAGGAGGACAAGTCTTCAGTTGAGATTTAAGCTCTTCTAAGACTTAGCCTCAACCTACCTTTCTAAAAGCTTCATCTCCTGCACTTGAGCCAATGGAGCTTCTTATAATTTCCTGGACAGTTTCTATTCTGCACTACCCTGTACCTTTTTGCTCACAGCATATGTTTCTCCCCCTTCTGCCACCAGTAGCGCTGGGATCCCAACCCCTTATTCAGGACCATCTGGGGGACACTGCTCTTCTATCAGGCAGGCCCCTCCCAATCCCCAGCCCCACTCCAGGAAGATGAGGTTTGAGCTCTCAGACCACTTGGCTTTACACCTGCCCACATGTCTGCTTCCATTAATGTAACTGACTCATCTTACTTCCCGGGCTGTAATTCTCATAGCACTTAGCCTGGTGCATCTGCTGACTGAACTAGGTTCATTTATGGTTTACAGTAAACAATGAGGTAAAGGAAGTGCCAAATTATTAAGAGTATTTCATTTTCAGTACTCCCTGATTCTTCGTTTACCTGGCAGGATTCTCCTGTATAGTCCACGTTATATATGTGTTCAAAATTTCCAAGCACTCTGTTATGTAAAAGACTCGCTCGGCCAGTGGAAACAAAGCTGCATGAACGGCCCCAAAGCCAAGAGACTGCTCTCTGTGTGCCAGGTTACAACTGAAAGATACTTTGGTCGGGGTCTGTCTTTGGACAGAGAATTTGAAGGCGGAAGACATTTAAAAGTTTGAGTGGCACTGTCATCGTTATTTTGTGAGGGGAGATAAAACGATCAGCCTTGTTTCTGACAAGCACTGGATAGCCTTGATTTATAGGCACAGCTGTGCCTCCTTAGTCCACATCTTAGGACCAGATGTCCACTGGGGACCTGGCACACCCGGCAAACCTGCAGAGAAGCCTTGCCTTGGCTGAGTGTGCCCAGCCCCCGTGGTGGTGGTGATGGGGGTGTGTGGGGGGCAGTCGGGGACCTCCAGAAGCAGCACCTAGAAATCAGGCCTATGCCCTGGCCTACCTGCACTTGTCACACACAAGGAGGAGCAGGCAGGCAGGATTTCATCTGGGGGACACGCAAGTCCTAAGGCAGTGTGAGAACTGCTAAATAATACCTCCATAAGGAACAACTCTCACTGAAACCTAGTCTAAGTCATGTGAACTTTTAAGCTAAAGAAAAACAAATTAAAGTGAGGTATACTAAAATATAATCTTCCTATAATGTTGAAATAAGAATTTCCATTTTTACCAAGCTTTGCCTTTATCCGTAAGTTTATAAAATTTCTGGGTTACATTAGAGGAAGATGGGGCTCAGTTTCTAGATCTGTGAAGTAACCACTGTACCTAGGGAGTAGGAATCCATTTTTAGGCCACTTCTTACCTTGATCCAATGACATCAAAAAGATGTTGCCAACGGTCATTAATTTTGTTGAGCTTGTCATCGATCTCAGCTGCTCTTGTCTTGTTGCTGGCCTTGATCAACCGGTCGCCCATTTGTTTTAACTGTAACTTGTTTTCACTAAACGAATTTATTTCTTCCATGCAGTCCTGGCATAGAGCACCAAAACACAAAGCCGGAATCACTACCGAAAACTTACTTCTTTGTCAGCTACAAACACACAGTTGTGCCTCTTGAAATTTCTTAAAAAATAAAAACACTTCTCACACCTGTTAATGCAACTCTTCGGAGAGTGGCTAAAAAGTCAAACAACGCCCATTCAGCGCATGTGTGATATATAAGGCGGTAGTTACTTTCTTAATTCAAAAGCCCTGGTTTCCCTCACAGAGTTCTTCTAACCTAAGCTACTTGGGAGCGGAGGACTACTGAGTCTAACTAAATTAGCCTAATATATCAGCAAGAGTTTTCCTGAGGGCTAACTAAGCAGCATTTGGGGTGACCGTGGCCGGAAGGCTCTTTCTTCCTTTCCCTGTGGGAATCAGCGACCTTTTCACAATTATGAGCCCCACTGCTGTTGGTCTTTCTCCTTTGGCCAGGGGAGCTCCTTAACAACACAACTAGAGAAACCGTAACTCACCTGGGATGTGAACTGAAGCTTAAGGAGGGGACATGAGCCCCTTGTCTGGCCAGACTTCCTAACCAAGAGAAAGCAACCCCCCTCGGTATACACCACCATGCCCACCTTTCCCATCTCATTGGAAACGGGCCTACGACATCATACAGCTCTAAGCCTAGGAGTGAGGAAGGCAGAGGATACCGTGGTGGTCATAACCATACCCGTCTAGGGACTCCTGCTTACCTTCTGAAGCTTTTCGATCATTTCTTCAATACTAATATCTGCTGTCTGGAGAACTTTGTTTTCCATCTGCACCAGCCATGCACACAACTCTTTATTTTTTTCATTGAACACAATCCATGAATTGAGTCTGTCTTCTATCTCCTGTTTGCGTATAGCCACCTGGAAATGAAAATGCATTTGGCAGCTGAGTATAGGCAGGCAGGAAGGAAGGAGTTTCTCTTCCCTTCTCCCCATCAAAAGGACTATGAATTTCATTCATTTTAATCAGAGGTCCTATAGACTTACATTATTATGTTTTTGCCTTTTAAAGACCTAGGGTTTAATTCCAACAGAAGTTCCTTACACCTTTGATAAATGCCATAAAGAGCAACAACAGTGACAGGAACAACAGAAGACTGTACCTGAAGCGTAACTGACCAAAAGGTTTCAGTATTACCCAATATAAACCTATGATGACTGAGGTGTATTAAAAGCTAGAAACATGAAGGTTAGATGAGTGCATTTTAAGCATCACCCAAATTTCTTCTTTCCTTATTCTTTCAGTATACATTTATTTATTGCTTGCTACATGCTAACTTATAACTTTATGGCCCCAATCCTTTCTTTTTTAAAAATGATCAAGTCCTTATTCTTACTTAAGGTCAACGTCCTGCCTATTTAATTTAAAAACTACCATCTTGATCACAAATCTAACATTTGTAATGCAAATGGTCATGAAAATTAAAGTCATTTAAATGCCTTACTGGTAATTTCAAAAACAAAGCAAAATAAAATAAAAAAACAATACGCATCACTCATTTAACCCACCTTCCCAATATGCACTATGGCTTTGGATGGAAACCATGGAAATGGAATCAAATACTGGTCTGCAGTGAGCAGGCTGATCCCCAAATATCCAATGCTCCGTTACGCATAAGCTAACATCAGCAAAGGCGCTTCCTCCTTACAGGGTTCAACTTTATTACTTAAATAAATATAAATTTAAAGAATGCAAATCAGCCTCTCCAAATGTACAAAGGTATTCCCAGGTCTTAGAAATCTTTAGAATTTTAGAGATAAAAGGGGTAGCTAAGAGTTCTTTCGGTTAACTTTTAACATCCCACTTTATAAATGGGGAAACCAAGGTTGAACTCCTGGAGATTTTTTTGCTATGTACAAAAAACAAAACAAAAACAACCCTCTGCTCTTTTCAGGGTGAGGCAAAAATATCTAATGCTTGTACATCCACCCACCAAATGTGTTAAGGCTCAAAGAACTATTCCTAAAACACCAAGTTTTGTGTTTCTGTTTTTCAGAGCATCTATTTATTTCAGCTTCTTAAAAGCCTGGCATTTTGCACAGCATCATTCTGATTAGCTTCATAATGGTAACAATTAGGAACATCTGGGCTCCAGTCTGCTTTTTCCTTAACTTTTAGAATACCTTTCACATATTCCAAATATTTTCTTTTATATAAAATTTGAATAAGAATTCTAAAAGGACGTTTAAAATTATGGGTATATGGTGAATATTAAATACTAAAACGAAGGAAAACATTTTTATTTTATTAAAATGCATTCAAAACTGTGAATTTCAACTTTTAAGTACATCTCTTCTTAACTCACAAAAATGAGTTTAAGGACTTTACTTTTCTTAGAATTAAATTGCTCTTAAAGCAAAGATCTATTTGAACCCTTTAATTCCATCTTGATCCTGTCACCTTAACCACAATCCAGTTCTTAATAAGTAGAAGTGATCTGCTGAGATACTAAGTGTAGCAGCTGATCATTTCTCTCAGAGAGTTTTCAAAGCCGGCTACTTGAACACTGGATTGCATGCGAATGCAGAGTTCTCAGATATAATGACCCCAAGCCTGGCACTAAGTACGTCTCCCACTGTTTGTTGGGCCCAGAACAGATACTGCAGAGATACTGCTCTTAGGGCCAGCCGAGACCTCTTTGCTGAAGTCCTGATTCTAAGACAACGACCGGTACTTGTCATCCATACAAGACAGAGGGCAGAGTGCACGCAGCTGCTCAAGACGGCAATCCTCCCCTCCCCCACCACTTAAGGTGATTTTTAAAAAAGCTCATTAAAAGTGTGCAAAGTTCCAGCATTGAGCGCTGGAGAAACAAAGGGTCAAATCTGTTAAACAATGTTGCTGCCTTCTAAAGGAGCAGCGGCCGGCCTGGGCTCCAACTGAAAAGGGCCTCCCGGTTCAATGAAATTAAGCTTCTTTCTACTTTGTCGGGCCTTCGGAGACATTTCAATAAACTTCAGAACAGCCGTGCCCTGCGGTGAACTGACTTACTCTTAAGCAGAGGTCCTCCCATTGTCTGTGCAAATGCTCTATTTGCTCTTTCAAAACCATAACGTCCTCCACAAGAATGTGCTGGGTTAGGTCGGTCTTCATAGTGTGAAGTTCTTTCAAGTTCTGAGTCCAGTTAGCCAAAGACTTCTCTAGTTCCTGCATTTAAACACAAGAAAGAAAGGGAAAGAAAGAAAGAAAGAAAAAAAACTCTTCAACTCAAGCTGCTGTTGTTTCCAAACCTGTAGGCTAATACTTTGATTGGACTCTGGGGGAGGGGAGGCCAGGAAAGGGGGCGGGACCTTCTGAATGAGAAACAGCCCAGGGCCAGCGTCTGCAGCTGTGGTTGGCCAATTCCTCACCACCTATTTTCTCAAAAGAAAACTCTTTTCTACCTTTATTTTCACTTCCTCAGGTATTTCAGACTTTTATATACTTAGTTCTATGTTAAACTCAAGTAGGTCTTTACCTTTATTTTGAGGAAAGTATTGTTGGAGTCTAGCAACAATCTCTCTCTCACATACACACTCACTTTTAATCCTGAAACTGTTACAGAACGTTGTATAAAATGTGATTTCCCATTTTTTAAAACACCTTAAGAAATGCATTGTTGCTATGTGGCAATCATATAACAGCTTCTGTTCAAAGGGAATTCTTTTGGTTAACTCTCAAAAAGAATGAATGTAAGTGAAGAAAAAAAATTGTTCCCTAATAATTGCCAGAGATGGGTTAGCAGAAAATTTCCTCTGGCCCTGGAAGCACTTATTTTTGAAAAAATTAAGTATTGGTCAAATTAAAACGTTTTTGAATTCCAGGACTTAATCAAGATAATCATTTTCACAAGAGAGAAGGTAAAATGAAACAGCCCAAACACTCAAGAGATCTCCAGATTTTTATTGTGCTTCCAATTCTTTCTATTTTGGCACATTTTAAGGGTCTCTATTCATACCTGTCTATTGAAATCTGAAAGAAGAGAGTATTTCATTTACATCAGAAATCAGTCTGATTTCTGATTAATCAGTTAACTCCGATTGATTTTCAGAGTTCTAAACGCTACATTGGCATTATTTCATAACTTGCCAACAAGGATTTACATTTAATATGATGTAAATTCGGAGGATTCTTTTTAAAGGTTGCATGGAGATTCAGAAATAGCACCTTTATCAGAGGAGAAACCATCACTTTAAATTTTTGTTTCCTACTTTTAGCTTCATGATTCTAGGAAAGAGGACGAGAGCAGATTCTGCAGTGGAACACTTTTACCAGCTTCATAACATAAAGGGGGCAAGTCACACGCAGAGGCTGACCACTCACTGACTCTACAGACCAGAAGGCCGCTGAACTTCATACAGTGTTTCCTGCTCAGAAGTGTGGGCTCAGATGCCTGCACAGAGGGAGGCGTCTGTAAGTTATCCACTGCTGGGTTTAAATCCATTTTGGTTTGGATACGTGGTTTCCTCCCACAGTTGAAAGGATAATTAACAGGTGTAGAACTTTTGAATATGGATGTTTTATGATTCTTAATAAATACTGCCAAATTGTGTCCTCAAAGGAATGACTATATTTTTCCACATCCTGTTTGGTGTCGAGTTTTATGTATTTGGGGGGCAAGTTTATAATATGTGTAATGACTCCTAGTTATTGTTTAAATTTGTTGTTCTTTAGTTACTAGCCTGAAATGCTACCCAGTCCTTCACCCTGATGCTTCCCCAGATATATTTAGTTAATTCCTACCGACACTTTCAGATCTCAGACCAGGTAATTCCTCAGAGGGGTCTTCTCTGAGTCATCGGATGAGATTGGGACCCTTGTTTTGTGCTCTCACAGCCCCCTGTCCTTTTCCCCTCTAACACTCACCATGCTTACAGTTATTCACACACATATATATGTACGCATACAGTGGGACTCTGGTTAATGTCTGTCCCTCCAGTAGCCTAGACTATCAGCTCCACACTGGCTGGGGCCATGACAACACTGCTCACCAATGCATTGCCCACCAAGCACCTACTGTAAGGCCACCTGGCCCGAGGCAGGGGAACGCAATCAGATTCACAGGTTGCATCAGACCTAAACTCTCTGGACCACCCAGTTCCAGGAACTGACCTGGGGACTTTCCACCCGGCCCAGCCTTCCCGCCTTTCGAGGGGCGGGACTAACGGTCCCAAGACTGATGCAACCGGCACCAGATATCGCCACGATACCCGAAGAGACCACCAAATAAGGCAAATAAGGAATACCCTGCGCCCTCCCAGATTCACCACACCCCTTTCCCTTCTTCCCCTATAAAATCTTGCCCAACCCTCGCCCGGGCGTGACTTCTCTGGCCCCTTTCTCTTGGACCAGTGAACCTCGCCCGGGAGCGCCCCCTAATAAAGCTCACTTGAAGCTTTCCTCTGTTTCGCGATGCCGTTTGTTAAGATCCGACCTTACACCTACCAAGAGGCCTGGTGTATATTAAGTCCTCAAATATTAAAATGTATGATTGAAAGGAAAGAATTTGGCAGTATGTATCAAGTGCTTTAATATGTTCATAAATATTAAGTGAAAAAGCAAGGAATGAAACAATATATAGACTGAGGTCTACTGTGGAAGTCTATTAAGGCTGGCATTCACTTATTTCTATAAACATTTCAAAAACTGTGCTTCTGTTTTTAAATTAAAATACTCCAGATTTGCTACCAAACTAATTGCAAAAGAGAACACGTCAGTCAGATAAGTTTCCCTTTCTTTTTCATTTTTTTTTTTTTTTTTTGTGGTACGCGGGCCTCTCACTGCTATGGCCTCTCCCGTTGCTGAGCACAGTCTCCGGTCGTGCAGGCTCAGCGGCCATGGCTCACGGGCCCAGCCGCTCTGCGGCATGTGGGATCTTCCCGGACTGGGGCACGAACCCGTGTCCCCTGCATCGGCAGGCGGACTCTCAACCACTGCGCCACCAGGGAAGCCCAAGTTTCCCTTTCTTAATTTAACTAGATAAATTTTCTACATTGCAAAAGTACCTGTAAAATTCCAATTGTCTATATGACACGTGATTTAAAACTTGACTACATAAAGTGGTGTGTTGCACAGGTTTTGACTGGACTCTAACACAGCACAACAGCATTTAAGTCTTTGCCTGTGGACTCAATTACTATTGGGATTGTCAAGTTCCATTTCTCTACACTACCATTTGGGTAAAAAGAGGATCAAAAAATGAATGTGTATATATATAAATATTGGTCTGCATATGCATAGAATACCTTTGGAAGAATACACAACAAATTGGTAACACGGCTTCCGTGGAGAGAAACTGATGGGAGAAAAATTTTTCATGTGTACCTTTTGAATTTTGAACCATGTGACCATATTACTTATTCAAAAATTATTTTATGAAGAGGTATAAACCTCCTGTTATAAAATAAATAAGCCATGGGGATGTAACATATAGCATAAGGAATATGGTCAGTAATATTGTAATAACTTTCTATGGGGACAGACGGTTACTAGACTTATCGTGGTGATCATTTCATAATGTATATACAAATGTCAAATCACTATGTAGTACACCTGACACTAGCATAATAGTGTATATCAACTATATTTCAGTAAACAATTATTTAAGAAAATAAAACTGTTCTAAGGACTCAATCATTTGACAAGTTTTATGAACATAGATGCCCACTATAGCGATAGCAATTTTCATAATACTGAAAGTTAGTATATAAAACATATAAAGAAATCATACATGCATTTCTTTATAAACATATAAAGAAATCATATATGTTCAGACACATATAAACATGTAAAGCAGTTTTTCCATACATCAACTTGGCTGTGATGGGAAATGTAATTTCCTAAGGAGGAAAGTAAAGGTCAGACTGGTCGAATGGTTAGGTATCTCCCCAAGTGACTCAGGGATGATAAACACTGTTCTAGACAGGCTTCAGGTTACTTGGGATCTTTCTGGAATATGGTCACAGGTTGAATGAACTCAATGCTCTTGGCCTCTCTCCCCAGTTCTTTCCACTGAGAAATAGAATGCTGAGGCTATGGAAGCTGAAAAGATCCCAGTGGAAACCGAGATGTGTCCTACTTGGGAAAAATTATGCCTCCTCATGGGTTTATGGTTCACATTCTACACAGGTTTCTGGACTTGATGGAAGGAAACTCTATGTGTCAACTCAGAGAGGGACTCCAAATCCTCTCATCTGTTACTGAAGTCTAGATCTAAAGTAGAGATGATAAAAACTTTGAAAATCAGGGACAGACAGGAACCTTCTTAACCTAATAAAGGCATCTACTAACACATCACCACCAAAAATCACACTTCATGGTGAAATGATAGAATCATTCTCTTTAAAATCAGGACTGACACATAGGGGCCAGTTACCGCTTCTAACAACACTGCTCTGGAGGTACTGACCAGTGTAGACAGAACAGAACAAAAGTGTAAGAATTAAAAGGAAGAGACAAAAAAAGTCATTATTCATCAATGGTGATTGTGTTCACAGACCCCCAAAAGAATAGACAGACAATTTATCAAAATTAACAAGAGTTTAACAAGATGGTTGACTATAATATCAATGCACAAAAATTAGTTACATTTCTAGACATCAGTAATAAACAGAAAGTATAATTAGAAAAAGGCAGTATTTTCAATAGCTTCAAAAGTAACACACCAATAAATAAATCTAACAAAAGATGTACAATACTACATAAAATTATAAAACACTAAACATGAATAAAAGGAGAAATATGCCATATTCAGAAACAGGAGTACTCAATGTCAAAAAGATGTTAATTTCCTCCAAATTATTCTATAAATTCAACACAATTCCATTAAAACTCTTATCAGGATTTCTTATAGTTTGACAAACTGCTTCTAAAACTGTGGGAGATCAAAGAACCAAGGATATCCACACTCGAGTGGGAGAATGAGGGATGGGTACCTCACACCTGAAATGAAGATCTGTTCTAATATAACACAGTATGCAGGATAATTTGGTATAAAAGCTGAGATAAGCAGATCAATGGAATAGAGCAGAGAACCAAGAATCAAACCATGCATAGTCGGAAACCTGATATTGGACACTGGACTAATCAGTAAACAGGCACCTGGATAATGGTCATCCATATGAATAAAACAAAAATCGGCTCTTTACCTCAAAACATATGCAAAAATCAGTTCTTCACTGAATAAAGGTGTAAATGTAAAAAGCAAAATTTGAAAATTTTCAGAAGGAAACGTAGGAGTATATCTTTATGACTTACGTATAGAGTAATGGTGCTGCTTATATAAAGTTTAAAAACAAAAGTAGTACTTCTACATTCCACTGAGATCTACATACACATGTAGTAAAATGATAAAGCAATGCATAAGAATGATAGGACACCAAATTCAGGGATGTGGATACCTCTGGGGAGGGGAAGTACATTAGAGATCATACAGGGCATTTCCACTGTATTTGTAATGTTTTATTTTTCTTCTGGCTGATGATTTCATGGTAGTTGTCATATTATTTGTTGTTAGAATTTTTTTGCACATTAGAAATGTTTACAATGAAGAAAAAAGGTTCAGGATGGAGGACACTAATTTCCAGCACAGCTTGAAGTATGAGACTACTCAATTCTTCCTAATTTTTTTCAATTTGACCCCTGAAGTCACTGAAGGAAGAAAAAAAAATTTTTTTAAACCTTATTCCATTAGGCTATTGATGTCTTTCCAACATCAAACCTGCAGAAAGGGAAGAGATATAGGGAGTTCCTGACCTCGGAATTTAACTGGTCCACATTCCTATCAGTAAGTTTGCCTTGTCTTCTGCAAAGTCCTAACATACCCAGGAATTTTTGCTAGTGTGGTATCCAGTAGGCAGAATATAGTTTGGAAGGTATTACAAAAACTGTTATATTTGAGCAAAACCCCCAACCTACTGTCTTCTAAAAAATGAATTCTTCAGTCATACTTTACTCTCATTTCAAAGACAAGACCATTTGATAAGGGAGCAGCTTTCAATGGAATCTCAGAGGCCACATCTTAAATTACAGAGGAGAAACAGAAAGAGGACCTGAAGGAGAAAACCCCCAAAATATTAAGAAGTTCTGCAAATCTTCCTCATCTTCACACATGGATCTCAAAAAGCATTGATTCTAATTGCTTTAGTGACCAGGAAGGTGTGTTAGAGAGAAGATAGGCAAAATATTTTCCAACTGGACACGAAGACTTAATTTCACACAGACATCGAAAGGCAAACAAACATGTCAATGTCTCAGAAAACAGCTGAGTGAATATCTTGAACACTACTCCAGATTTCAATACCTTAATCAGCTCTTTTTCTCGATGGAGCTCCTCATGAAGTTCTGGAAGAGGATCTTTACTTTGTGCCTTTAAAACTTGCAGCTTGTTTCTCAACTCCTTGATTTTCTTTTCACACTGGTCCCAGGTCTATTTGAAAACAGTATTAAAACTGGTAAGTACTTTGTTGTTTAAGAATGAATTGTAGGAAGAGGATAATTAATTTAATCCATGTAATTGTTCTATTAAGTGTGTTTTTGTAAATCACGCAGAACGCCAGTTCCTTGTCTTGAGCAGACTGTGGTCTAAAAGAGCATACGGGACAGCAGGATGGTTCGACGCCTCTCTGCAGCTTTACATGTGGCTCATCTCAGCCACTGGTTGAGCCACTTCTTCTTCCCTCCCCACATCTCTGACCTAGCTAACTTATTTCTATTTTAGTTTTGGAAAAGTTCACATTTAAAAGGCTACTAGAAGGAATAATTTTTAGCATTTCTAGTCTTGGGTATTTGCTCTAATAGCACTGAAAAGCAAAAGCACTCAACCACTTTTCTTGTCTTCTTTTTTAATGTCATCCCTCTGCTCTCTCCCTTCCCCCTTCTAGAAATAGCTTGGCTTTAGTGACCCTTTCACAGCCAAGTTTCACTCTCTATTTCTTACCACTGCTCTGACTGCCGCCTCCTGCTTGAAGTAATTTATAGTTTACAAAGCTTATCAACTTCATTATCTCACTGTAATTATAATAAGCTTAGGAGACAGACGCAAGTGTTACTATCACATTTAAAATAGGAAAACTGAGGCTCAGAGAAAACCGACTGGTCCAAGGACATGCAGTTAGAAGTAGTTTGATCAAGAGTCGACCTAAGGCTACAGTTTCCCTGTGGATGTCTTTCTTTCATATCAGCAGCTCTTTTCCTTAAACCTTATATTACTGAGCAAATAGTTGCCTGTTATTTTCAAGTACAGAGGGTTTAATCCATTAGGATAAATTTCTATTCCTGATATTACTAAAATTCCTCCTACTGAAGTTACTAAAAATAGACAAACACAGACTCAAACACTACTCTATTCCTCAGTACTACTGACACAAATATTCTTGGGTTGGTCCAATTGTACACTAACACCTCACTTAAGGAGAGGTCACTTATCTCACAACATAAACTCTCTGGAACATAACCAAGGAGAAAGTGAAGGGAGAAACAAAACAAAACTATGAGTCCTTATCTCTTCCACCAAACCTTTACTTGCATTTATCACCTTGCTTTGCAAACACGGCAGGTACTCAACAAATGTTTGCAAGTTAATGAATTTCACAGCGTATATGCCAAATAAAATTCAGATACTTTATTCACAGGAGAGATGTTCAGGCCCTAACTCAGCACATATTTATTCTGTATTCAGAAAAACATCTCTGACAAGCTTGGTTATCTGGTTTTGGTACCCACACAACAGATTAAAGAGTGGGCTATAAGGAGTAAGTATACTCAGAGAACTAAAAAGTAAAAATAGGGCTTCCCTGGTGGCGCAGTGGTTGAGAGTCCGCCTGCCGATGCAGGGGACACGGGTTCGTGCCCCGGTCCGGGAAGATCCCACATGTTGTGGAGCGGCTGGGCCCGTGAGCCATGGCCACTGAGCCTGCGTGTCTGGAGCCTGTGCTCCGCAACGGGAGAGGCCACAACAGTGAGAGGCCCGCGTTACGCAAAAAAAAAAAAAAAGTAAAAATAGACAGCTTAAAATTAAATAGAAAGAAAGACAAACAATAAAAACCACATAAGAACTCAAAAAGCACAGCAGTGCAGGGGCTAGGTTCAAAGCAGCTCAGAGTCCTTGAGAACAACTTGGGATATTTTAGCATAATAAAATATTAATGATTTTCCTAATAATCACTCAAAAGAAAGCATTTTGCTTCTTAAAGGTATAATCATAAATTATTTGGGAAATTCAGTTATATGGAAAAGTGTATTCTTTGAAGACAGCAGAAAGATGAAGTATCACTGTGTTTATTTTCATATACCATACCCAAAGACAGACCGTATGTGGAATGTTAGCTTTGGGTGTTGAACTTCCATTGAACATGAATTAGTTTCCTGTTTCATAAAGGTAAATATAAAATAGTACCTCAAGTATTTAGATATTAACATTGAGCTTTTCCAGTATTATATTATTATTTTACATTAAGTAACTACCATGATTTGTGGATTAGTAGGACTCAACGTCCCTTGGAAAACCCATAATATTGTGATTTCCTAAAATCATTCCCATCTTCATACAGTAAACAAAAATTCTATGTACTACATTTGAATATCATGAACAGAAAAGTAAATGGTGAGTTTACCTCTGCAGTGCTCTGGAACCGTTTAATCATCTCTCCTAGTTGGAGTTTTGTGTCCTTCCAGTTGTCCTGAAGTAGACTGATTCTCTTGTCAATTGACTCTTTAGTTTCCAGGTGAGTTGTGTTCAGTAACTTGCCCCCAGCTTCCAAGGTTAGTGCATAGGTTGTCTGCCACCTCTGGAAATGAATTTCTTTATTCTTCAAAAAAAAAAAAAAAAAAAAGTAATTTGCTTAAGCCTCTGATGTGATCAAAAAATGTGACTCTCTGCATGCATTTGTGTGTATTTCCTTCAGAGTTTCTCTTAAATGTTAAACTAGATATAAATTAGACAAATCTGGTTGGAACACACACACACATACATACACACTCATTCACATCAAAGGCTAATATTTTTATTGAGTAGACAGCATACTACCAAATGATGTGTTCTTAAAATAATTTCCAAGGGTTGGTAAGAGATAAGATTTTAGTATAATGATTAGAAGTATAGAGAAATTAAAAATACACTTCACAGAATAAAAGACTACAATATAAATGAATCCAAGAGTATTAAGAAAATGACTGGAGTATTAGATCCAATATTAAGAGCAAATACCCATTACCATTATGGTATAAAGAGTCAGGCTGCTCCTAACCCACAAGGTTAGAATGTGCACATTATGCTAAACAAATTTAAAAGGAGAGAACAAATAAAAAAGGTAAAAATACAAAAATAGACACTTAAGAACATAAATATACACATCAGTGTTTATACTAAAGCAATAGCTTTAAAAAATTCCATTTGGATATCACATAGGCTTTTCTTTAAAAGGGGCTGAAACTAGGATTTATAATACAAAAATGAAGTAAAAACTTTATATTTCCAAAAGCATTTGGTTTCAGGAGAAAAAATTAAATAGCTTTTATTTCTGTTGCACATATGATTTCCTTTATTTTCAAATTTCTCAAGGGAGACATAATATGGGCATTTTCCAAAATGGAAGCTGATATTAAAAAAAATCAACAGAGCACTGATTTATAAAGATATTTCAGAGAATACTCAGGATAACCCAAATGCAAAGGAGAAACACACACAAGAAAAACTGCAATTCAAGGAACACACTGCCCCTCCACACTTGTCCTTCTAATATGCAGTACTGCTCAACACAGCCACTGTGATAGATGTCTGTTAGCCATTTCAAACTGAACTCATCAAAAGACCTGGTTCTTGTATAGTCTCCCCTGACTTGGTGAACAGCACATTATTCACCAAGATGCTCAACCCCAAACCTAGAGTCATCTGGATTTAGATTTTTATTTACCTGCCACATCCAAACCATAAGCAAGTCTTGTAAACCCCACCTACAAACATAGTCTTTTTATCTTCACTGTGATCACCCTTGTCTTATCCATCCTAAAAACTACCCAAGGCCATTGAAATAGCCTAACGAGCTATGGCAGACTGTATTTTTCACAAAATGGCCACAATATTACCAGCCCCACATGCTCTTCTAGAACCCTCCCTCTCCCCCCTCCTCTTGAACCCATGTGAGCATGCATGATGGCCTTGATTAATAGAGGATGGTAGAAGTGGCTGACGTCTAAGGCTAGGTCTAAAAAGGCAATACAGCTTCTCTCTGGATCTATCTTTCTTGGGACATGCATCTTTGAAGCCATGAGCTGCCATGTAAGGAGTCTGGCTACCGAAAGCCTCCAAGTGGAGAGCCCACAGGGAACAAAGCCCAAGGAGCCCCAGCTGCTCCAGTTTCTGGCTGTCTGAGCCTTTCCAGCTCAAGTACTAGACATGAAAGTGAGGGAGCCTTCAGATGAGTCCAGCCTCAGCCGTCATCTGACCGGAACTGCCTGAGAGCCCCCTGCAAGAGCCACCTA
Source organism: Mesoplodon mirus (assembly GCF_964341445.2). NCBI lineage: Eukaryota > Metazoa > Chordata > Mammalia > Artiodactyla > Ziphiidae > Mesoplodon > Mesoplodon mirus. Next base: position 151,187,671 of record NC_138979.1, on the reverse strand, counting down.
ACAGCCCTGACAACATCCAGAACTGTGAGAGAGAATAAGAAACGTTTGTTGTGATGCAGCAATAAAGAAGTAGTACACTGGCATTCCTGCTTCTTCTCTGACCCCCACCGACCCCCAAACCATCTTCCTCAGAGCAGCCAGAGGACATTTAAAAAATACAAATCGTATCGAGCTGCTTCCTCTTCCAACTTCAACGGCTTCCTATTATCCAGACTGACATCCGGCTACCTCACCTCCCTCCAAAATGCTCCTTCCTGACTGCCTACCGAGTCCATTTTCCATCACTGCTGTCTCACTGGCTACACTCGTCACACGAGCCTTCTTTCTTCCTCTGCTTTGCTCAACTTGTTCCCATCTTGGGGACTCGGGAAAACTCTTCCCTCTGTCTGAAGGCTCTCCCACCAGATCTTTGCGCAGCTGGCTTTTCTTGTCGTTCAGGTTACAGTTTAAATGTTGCCTCCCCAGAGATGACCCAATCTAAAGCAGTCACCCAGCCTCTCCATCACCGGCCCTGTTTTAAGGACCTACATATGCCATGTTGCAATCTGATATTTCCTTTATTTTTTGATTTGTCTGATTTCCCCCACCAATCAGGCAAATTAGTATTTTCTTGTTTGTTTATTGATTTGTCTGATTGCCCCCACGGGAGCAGAGGTCTTCTCTTGGTCCACACTGTATACCTAGCACTTAGAACAGTGACCAGCAAAGACCAGATGTTCAGTTAATATCTGAAGCCTAGATAAATGAATGAGGCAAGCAAAGGATTTCAGAAGGGTGATGTTTTGTTTAGCTGTCCCTCTACAGTGAAGTGTGGTTCGACAGCTCAATGCAACATGCCCTGGGAACTGCCAACTAATTATTCAAAGTCCTGTGCTCATCAAGCAACTTTCCGATTGGAAACGTTGTTGCCTAAATGAATTCACCCTTCAAGAGTAAGCAGGAGTCCCACTGTAAGTTACTACTTTGTGGTGGTCATTTCTACATTAGTCAGTGCTTTAAAAGTCCGTCACCCCAAACTTCCCCACTCTACCTACCCATCTCCAGTCCGTCTCTACTCCCACAGCCCAAGAGAGCTTCACTATTTCTGGATGAATGGATAAGATTGGGTTTCTGACCCCACAAGGCTAAGGATAAGGCTGAGTAGGGTCCCCATGACCAGCTGGCCTCCCCATCGCAGAAAGCACACTTGAACGTCACAGAAAACACAAAACCTGAGGTGAACGAACATCTTCCAAATAAAGAGCACCCTGTAGTTCCCACACTGCTGCTGTGCCTGTCCTACCTTCAGCTCATGGATCAGGCTTCTTGTTTGGTGGAGGCTGTAGCAGTCCTGGCTCTTCACTGCAGACAGCAGGTGGCTGGTGGAGGCGAGGAGGCGGAGCAAGTCCCCCTCGGAGGTGGTGAAGTACTGCCACTGCCTCACCAGCTCATCGATGTCACTCTTCCTCTGCCGAACGCCCTGGGCAGCACTCTGCCACCGCTCCTTCAGCCTCGTGAACTTCCAAACAAATTCCGGTCTTGGGAAAAATAGATGGTTAGAGAATGCTGACATCAACATGTAGAAAAAATAACTATCAACGTGTAATAGGAACTTAGATTTGCCATTTATGTGCACAATTTACAGGGAAAAAAACTTCTTTAAATCTGAGCACCATTCAATGTAAACATGATGGGGAACTTGGGGCTGGGGCAGGGGCAGTGTGTGGGCTGGTGAAAGGTGTTTATCACAACATAATTGCACATGGCCTAGTATTTTGCTGGCATGCATGACAACCACTGCCTTAAACAAACTTAGGCTGTTTTAACACAGATTATGCCAAGTGCTTTATGGAAAACTAAACATGGGATCAATGGGAAACAGATGAACAGATGGGTCCCTTGTAATTTTATCAATTACTTGAGGGTTGTATGCTACATAATTTCAGCAATAAAGAACATGCTTTCTGCAACTACTCAACTATTTCTTTCCCAGACAGACAACGTCCTTCACATGATAAATAAGGCTTTTTATTTATTATGGAAAAGTCACACTTTATTGTACTGATCAGATCAAAACTAGTTAATCATCCTGAAATTGGCTTGGATTTTATTACTTCAGAGCTAGGAGAAATGGGTTTTATATTTCTTAGTTATGTTGAAAGAAGATTCAGAGGTATATGGGTGATCATGGGGAGGAAAATAATGCCTATGGAGACATTTGGAGAGGTCATTTAAGGCCAGGCCCCCTCGGGCTCTGTTGGCAATTTCCGCAGCTATGCAAGCAGGTACATTTACTGTCACCAGGCTGCCTAAGGGGCTCTGCTCAGCCTGACTGGAAGTCCCCGGAGACCCCAACCTCATGTACACAGCATAGAAAGAAGTCCCTTCTTTCACAACTGTGACATAGCTACCTACTGGGAACAGCAGCACTTTGAAATTTATTTTTATTTATTTATTTATTTTTGCGGTACGCGGGCCTCTCACTGTTGTGGCCTCTCCCGTTGCGGAGCACAGGCTCCGGACGTGCAGGCTCAGCGGCCGTGGCTCACAGGCCCAGCTGCTCCGCGGCATGTGGGATCTTCCCAGACTGGGGCACAAACCCATGTCCCCTGCATCGGCAGGCGGACTCTCAACCACTGCGCCACAAGGGAAGCCCTGAAATTTATTTTTTGAATAGCAAAACATCATGAGGCTGAAGGCAGAGAGGAAAACACACTATAGAAAAATCCTTTGGGGTAAAAACTTAGTTAATGGTACTAGTTGGATGGGTGCTTGCAAAGCATCTGGTCTGCTAAGCCCACCCATCTACCATAGGGAAAAGGGCCCTTGATGTTTTTACGGCCATGAAGCAAGACTCCATCCTAATATAAAGACAGAAGACTGGCCCCATGGTGGTCTACCAATGACATGGCCGCAGGCACTGATGTGGTCAAGATTCACATGGTGGAAGGCCCGCCAGGCTGCATTGCCTTCCACATGCCCACAACCATTACGAGTCCCAAAGAGCTTACCTCTTCTCTATTTCTGCTGTGTCCAGGAGTTGTAAGCACTGGGTGACATAAGAGTCAGCAATTGTCTGGTTTATAGAAACTTCAGCTTCTAACATCTGTATATGAATTAAAATATGGGAATTGTTTTTGTGGATTTCCTAATAAAATCTAAGCTCACAGAGGATATGTGAGGTGATTAATTTTCAAAAGATTTGAGGCTAACTGCAAAAAATGCTTAACCATCACAACAGCACCTATGAATATAATTAGAAGCAAATAGGTCTAATAATAACTACATCTAAGGCCCATTATTGGGCTTGTTTTATTTGTTAGGCACGGAGTAAAACATGCATTGTCTCACTTATTCCTCAACCTTACGACTTAAGTAAATACTATCAGACTCATTTGAAGAGGAGGAAACTAAGATGTTCGGTAACTTATCAAAGTCACCCAGCTTTGCCTGGACAGATTTCATTTTCAGTGGATGATCTTAATGTAACAATGCAGACTTAAATCAGTTACACTAAAAAGTTACAATGCACTAATCATGAACATTTTGGAAATGCAGGATCTGCCTATAACCACAAGGAGTACTCTCAAATATACGTCAGCATCAGCATGGGGAAACTCCTCTGTGAGATTATTAATGCTACAATTATAATTATACCAGGCGCTTTAATACTTTACAAAACTATTCAGTGAAAATGCAAAGATGACTTGAAGTATTTTAACATGCTCTTGGTAAAGTGGTATCGTGTTCGCATTTATGCAAAAGCAACGTTGTGCTAGAAGCTTCCACCTACTATAGAAAATCTAGGAGTTCTGTCATTAATAATATAGAGCAGCAAAACAAAATTTTGAAATTTATGAAATGTGTGAGAATTTTACAAATGATCAACTAAATCAAATGAATTTGCTCAAATTTTACAAATGATCAACCAAAATCAAATGAATTTCCTCAAAGATATATATTCTGTGTTTAGGGATTGAGGGTTGATAGGTACTCTCTGTATTTTACTTTATTTAATCTCTCTTCCCCTGAGTCCTGCCCCAGGGTGAGGGGTCCAAGGTGGCAGAGAGCACAGGTTTATTTACCTCATACGTTTTCTGCTGTTCCAGGAGAGCAGGGAGGCTGTCAGCAATGTTCACCTTGAGCATCTCTTCTATCTTCTCCAAAAGCTGGACCCACTTTTCACAGCAATAAAGAAACTTTTGATTCAATCCGATCCCCTGAAGTTCACTACGAAGGTTTAAAAACAAACAAAACAGAGCCGTATAACAATGACATTACTGACCTCAACTGTTAATTGTGCCTTAATTGAAACAGAATGGGAGAGCTGGGCTGTTCTGACCTGCAGCGTTCCAGTGCTGTCGCCGTGGCCCGAACCCATTGCCGGTTCACATTCTGTAATGTCTTGACAGCTACGTCACTAAGTGGGAGCTTGAGGCTTACTTCATTCAAATGCTCAATATCAGGTGACTGGGCTGTCAGTGCCAGCACATGATTCTGTGAAATAGAAATCAAATTCCAGATTTTTGGATGCCAGTAAGATATCTGGATTATGAAAAGGCTTCAGAAACCCTACAGACCTTCCTTATCTCAAAGAAGAGGGAAAACTGGGGCCTAAATAGGTAAACGACTTGCCCACAGTCAAATAGCTAGTTAATGTCAGGATCGGACCTGAACCCAGATCTCTCAACCCTGTGCCTTTTCTAGAACAAGCTGCACACATGGCCAGAACTGAAACAGCCCAGGAAATAGAAAGTGATCTCAGATTTTTGTCTTTGAAGAAGATGGAAGTGAGCTTTCTTTTTTAAAGGACCCATTCTGGACCTTCAAGTCCCATTTAGTCTGCCAACAACTTGACCTTCAACAGAACATGCAGTTTATTTACAAAGTAAATGAAAATTCAATCCTTAAAATAACCCTAGCAAAGCATGGTAGTTATACATCAATATTATGGTGAAATCATAGGAAAGCAAACTCACCAAAATTTTATCTTTAAGACAATATTCCAGGGACAGCCTCTAGGACAACAATATATTAAGCAAACATCCTTCACCATATCCACGTTCTCACTACAGAACTCTACCACAATAGTCTAGGTCAGGGTCAACAAACTTTTACTGTCAAGGGCGAGATCATAAATATTTTAGCCTTTTATGACCCATATGATCTCTGTTGCAAATATTCAACTCTGCCTTTGTAGCATGAAAACTCCCATAGACAGTACATAAATGGTGGAAGGGCATGGCTGTGCCAGTAACACTTTATTTACAAAACCAGGTGAGGGGCTGCATTTAGACCATGTGCCATAGTTTGCTGACTCTTAATCTAGGTTATGAATATTGGTCCTTAGGAGTTTGCAAGATCCAGAATTCTTTAATTCTTCCATTCATCTATGTTAACTATACTAAACTTACTAAGGTAATAAAGAAGGAAAAAATATACCATTAATTTAATAGGGCATTTTACTTTTTGATCTTCAACTAACCAGAAAAATTCAATTCATCTCAATAGCCAACTGCTAGATTATTTTAGTTCACTGAAGCTAACTAGTAAAGACTTCAAGATTTAAAAGTCTACTAAGGGCCTCCCTGGTGGCGCAGTGGTTGAGAGTCCGCCTGCCGATGCAGGGGATACGGGTTCGTGCCCCGGTCCGGGAGGATCCCATATGCCGCGGAGCGGCTGGGCCCGTGAGCCATGGCCGCTGAGCCTGCGCGTCCGGAGCCTGTGCTCCGCAACGGGAGAGGCCACAACAGTGAGAGGCCCGCGTACAGAAAAAAAAAAAAAAAAAAGTCTACTAAAATTACTGAGGCATATTATTAAAATAGATCTTATGACCCAGCAATTCCACTTCTGGGTATATATCCAAAAACAACCAAAAACACTAATTTGAAAAGATATATGCAACCCAATGTTCGTAGCAGCATTATTTACAATTGTCAAGATATGGAAGCAACATAAGTGTCCATCGACAGATGAATGGATAAAGAAGATGTGGTACATATATACAATGGACTATAACTCAGCCATAAAAAAGAACAAAGTTTTGCCATTTGCAGCAATATGGATGGATTTGGAGGGCATCATGCTAAGTGAAACAAGTCAGACAGAGAAAGATAAATACTGTATGATATCACTTATACGTGGAATCTAAAAAATACAACAAACTAGTGAATATAACGAAAAAGAAGAAGACTCACAGATAAAGAGAAAAAACTAGTTGTTACCAGTCGGGGGGGCAATACAGGAGTGGGGGAGTAGGAGGTACAAACTATTGGGTATAAGATAGGCTCAAGGATGTATTGTATAACATGGGGAATATAGCCAATATTTTGTAATAACTGTAAATGGAAAGTAACCTTTAAAAAGGTATAAAAATTAAAAAATTAAAAAAGAGAAATAATCAACAAATAAATTGTATATATTTAAAGTGTATGGGACTTCCCTGGTGGTCCAGTGGTTAACACTCCGTGCTCCCAATGCAGGGGCCCTGGGTTCGAGCACTGGTCAGGGAACTAGATCCCGCATGCCACAACTAAGAGCCCACATGCTGCAACTAAAGATCCTGCGTGCCACAACTAAGACCTGCCACAGCCAAATGAATAAAATAAATAAATATTAAAAAAATAAAAAGCAAAAAGCAAAAAAAAAAAGTGTAAAAAAAGATCCCTATGTTGTCATACTTTTCTAGATCTTAGGGAAAACAGGTCAAGAATGAATGGCATATCAATGACTGTGCTCAAGAGTTAAGATGCACATAGATGACATTAATTCACTTATTTTTTATTCTATGGTGAACCTGAGCCCTTAGGAATGACAAATATTGGCAATACCAGGAATAAGTCAGGATTTCCTTCTTTTTCTTGCTGGTAGAGTTTATCCAAATTCTCTTCTTCATGCGTAATGAGACCTTTTAAAGAGCCCAACTGGTCCTCAAAATCCTTGAACTGTGATAGAACAAACTAGAACAAGAGAAGTTTTCATTAGAAACAATTTTCATGTGCATCTATAACAGAATCAAGCGCAGCCTTATGATAAAAATCCAAGCTGTTTTCAGCCCTAAGCAGTTCATTATCTTGAATCCAGAACGCTCCTGATACTCACTTTATGCCTTTGGCAAAGTATGAAGCCTTCACAGGGATGAAAAGATCAGTTGCTTGACAGGGGCACCTAGAGGAATCCTGCTAGCTAAATATTTTTTCCCCGCTGTGTGATATTGGAGCCCCATGGCCTTCTATTCAGCTTTTTGATAGTTCATGCATTAAGGTTTTCAAAAAGTGAATTAAATACATAACAAATGGCCGTGCTTTAAGCAGCTACTCTATGACTCAATTACCACACTTGGAAATTCAAATAACTATGAGATCTGAACAGTGCATGAAATATATCACTTTAACATGTTGAATAAAGAAGAAATGTATGCTTAAGATCTGCCCATTGCCCATGTGACTGAAGAATCACATGACTGAAGAATCATGTCAAATGGCAGATATGTTTAGGGCATCTTTATTCTGTGGTTTCCCTAAGGTGCAGCCCACAAAGCACTAATAACTATCACTTCTCAAGATATAAGAATTGAAGGGAGTGTGCAAATGTCCAAGACTTCAACTTTAATAGAAAAATAAGATGAACCTTAAATTCATTTGTTTTCATAAGCAGCATCTTTTCCAAGTAGGAAGCCCTCTGGAGGGAGTGCATTTGACCAGAGAGGAGCACGTGGGTGTTGGGCTCTGCAGGCTGTGGGAGTCGATCCAGGAGAGTGGAATCTTGGAGAAAGGCTTCTTTTGTCTTCTGCACATCATGCTGCAGCTCCTGGAGAAGAAAAAAGTGATCGCAAAACATTTCCTCCTCCTTTCCCAACAAAAATCCCCAACTCATGCCACTCCATCAACATCTAGGAGAACTTCTGCCCTGAAATAGTGGGTGTGGCTTTTTGTTACTGTTTATTTTAAAGAGATAAAAAAGCTAAGCCTTCTTTATATGATATCGCTGGTGCTGTTCTGAAATTTGTCAGTTCAGAGCTAAAAGTAACCATGGATAAACAGAGTTGGGGCTTCTAGTGTACAGAAACTGGAGATGACTTGGGTACAGTCTTATGTTTTATATTTCTAATCAGTGAACACTTTAAGGATCTGCTTCAATGCATTTTAAGAATCAATCCAACCCCATCCTCTGCCTGACACTTCGTGACATAAGTGGATTCATTTGCAGAGAGCATAGAATTTCATTGACCAAGACGATTTTAGGGCTACTCCAGAAATATTGCAACTGTGTGAAATTTCTGTTTTTGTTGTTTTTTAAATGCCAACAGATTAGATAGAAGTTGATCAGAAATATGGTTCATATCTGTTGGATTCTTGTCTCTAATTTAATTGGTTAATACTTCTTTATTTGACCTATAGTATTAAAAGATACAAAATGTATCCGGTCACCTAGTTTAAAACTAGAAAGTATTTGCTTTCTAGGCATTCATTAACATAATAGAATAAAACCACAGAGGAAAGTATACAACTCTTAAATAATAGTCTAAAAATCATTATATCCACAGAAAAGCCTTATTAACATGGTGGTGAATCTAAATGATTATTCATTTAGATTAGATAATTATTTAGATTATTTAGATAATTATTCATGATTATTTCTAAATCAAGAGATTCAACATCTACTATTCTTAGATGACCACATTCAGCGGATATATTTCTGCTTTTATTGGAGACTTTGTATGAAGCTTTGGCTTTAGAGATTTAATTGCTAGAGTGAAAGGGGAGATTTGGAAGGAGGTGGTGTCAGGCGCCCCTGACCCAGCTACCTGCTGTGTGGCCCTCACCTCTGAGCCACCACCTGGCTCTCCCAACCCCACACGTCCCTGTCTTGCCTGTGTCCTACATGGTCTGCTCACATACCTGTCCTGACCCACTCCTCCCTCCCTGTGGTCTGTCTAGTCCCTGGGTCATGGCCCTGTCTGTCAGGCTGTCTTGGCCTTGGTTTTCCCAATGGGCTTAACACCCACCTTTATGTCCCGCAGGGCTGGGGGCAGGATCTCTGCCAGGTTGTTTCCAGATGTGTTGATGTTTGCGAGCTGTTGGTACTTTGCTTCCTGTTGCTCCAGTCTTGCTGCAGCTTCAGCGTGAGCACTGTTATATGCCTTCCAGAGCTGTAGCGGGCTCTGGGCCCTCTGCAACTGGTCTGCAATGTCTTGGTTTACCTGCGTCCACCTGTCAGGGCAACATGAACAACAGGAACCCCATCCATCCTTTCCTTTGCAGCAAAAGCACAGTGCCCACACTCTACCCATAAGTTAAGAGCAGATAGATTAACAAGACGTGTTAATGTTTTTTCAAAATTAATGCCATCATTAATATATAAATAGAATTCCAAATTAGGATACTTCATTGACTTTATAATTCTCAACAAAACCTGCAAAATTTGTGACTGGCAGGAAATATCTATTGTATGATGAATGTCTCTTAGGCAAAGGTGAAGAAAGTACTGAACTGTTTGCCTGATGAAACTTTCTCCACATGGGAGAGCCTCCTATCTTATAGAGGGGGTCTTTAGTAGGCCTTATTTAAATTGTGTTTATGTCAAATTTATTTTCTAATTACAAAAGCAACATGTTCCTTATATAAAAGTAGAAATAAAAAACAATATATTGGGGCTTCCCTGGTGGCGCAGTGGTTGAGAGTCCGCCTGCCAATGCAGGGGACACGGGTTCGTGCCCCGGTCTGGGAAGATCCCACATACCGCGGAGCGGCTGGGCCCGTGAGCCATGGCCGTTGAGCCTGCGTGTCCAGAGCCTGTGCTCCGCAACGGGAGAGGCCACGACAGTGAGAGGCCCACGTACAGCAAAAACAATATATTTTCCTACTTCTCAGCAAAGGGTATTTATTTTCTATTATGTTCTAAATTTGCTAATGTTTTAACGTTTTGTAGAAATACAGTATGTTGTAGGACTAATTTCTTCTTGAGAGAAAAAAATGGCAGATATTACCTGGTACTTGATAATATTTTATTTGTTCTTTAGAGAAAAGTTAATTCCTGTGTATTCTCTTTCTACTTAGGCCAATTTGCATCAGAAAGTTACTCACTTGGTAAAACTGATCTTAGTCACATGAGAAGAGAAATTGTATACCCCTCAAAGGATACTAGCACACAATATATGAGGGAAGGCAGCAGCAGAGTACCCAGGCCCCACATTTACATAGCTGGTCTCCATGGTGGGGCCAGGCTAAAAATCAACTCCGGAGTCCAGGCGAACTTAACTAGAGCTGTTGATGAAACCTAGTTAGAGACCTCACTTTTAGAGTGGATACCACCAAGTTATGAACAATTGTAAATATTAAAAGTATTTTTGCATCCATGAAAATTAGCTAATTTTGTGGTGCTGGCACATTCATTGGTGGTATGATTTGTTTTTTGGATTCTCATTTATATGCACTGTTAAACTGCTACAAAAACTAAAAATTGTAATAATAAGAAAAATAAGAAGTTATTTTCTGTAGTACATTTTTCATTCTATTAAAATTGAAAAGTAGAAAAAAGTACAAATTTTAAAATTTTGTTTTTATTCCATACTATGGACTGTAATATCTTGCCTTTCTTTCCCATTTAACTTAAAAAAATTTTCCCATGTTATTAATAAAAAATAAGTAAGCCTAAGTTTAAATGGCTGTACCTAAAGGTCTATAAATGGTCTTTTTTTAATTACCAAATTCCAGCTTAGTATGGATATTGGAATAATTTTCAATTTTTGCTTCCAAAAAGAATGCTCAGATACAACTTTGTTCAAAGGCTTTTTTCTGTATTTCAAGATATTGGTCTTAAATTAGACTTCTTAGAGAATTATTGGGTCAAAGAATATAAATATGTAAATATTTTTAAGGTTATGGATATATGTTCAAATTGCTTTCTGAAAGCATTATAATATTTACATTCTCACCCAAAACACATGAGAATGCTTGTTTCACAATATCCTCAACCTCGCTAAGTGGGTGAAAAAGGTGACAAATGGCATTAATTGCTTTACTTCTTTGTATTTCACAAATCTTCTCAGAACCACCTGTTTTTAAACAAGATTTTCCCCAATTATAAATACAACATATGCTCACAACCCCCCACAAAACATGTGTGTTTAAATCTATCCATACCTATATTGAGATTGTCTACCCATCTACCTACCTACCTACCTGTCTATAAAGAGAAAGTAAAAAAAACACCTGACATCTCATTAATCTAGAGATAACTACTGTTGGCATTTTGGTGCTATTTTCTTCAGTCTTTTTCAATATGCCTTCTGATATATTCTTGTGCCAACAACTGAATGTGTATGTGCAGTGGTGACAACTGAATCCCTTTAATAGCAACCTGAACCACCATATGTTTTGAGGGAGGCCCCCATTACTGTGTGTGAAATTAGATACGTGTCTGTGTTTATCTTTACCCTCCCTCCTCCCCCTCTTCCAATAAGGACTGGATCAAGGGCTGAGGACACCACTGCAGGGTACATAAATGTGGTGTCCCTTGTTCAATATATATTCAAAGTTGGTTTATAGGAGAGGCTGAATCTGCATGAAGGAAGGGTGGAGAAGGCCACTGAGGGTAGCTTAATCTCTTCACCACTGTCTGGAACAAATCAGCTTTGGGCCAACTTTCATATCCCATCCAGCTATATAAAAGCCTCACAATCAACTAGGGCCACACTCCTTAGAAGGAGTTTTCTATCGTAAGTAGTTCATCAAAAAATTCCTCCCAACCTCACAAATATCTCCTGAGAGGTATTCTAACATCCCTTTACTTCCACCTTATAATGTTTCCAGTGAGACAGACTGCCCATCTGGCCACCCCTTAGCCTGTTTCTGCCTGTTGACTTTGGTGCCCTTGAGGACCGCATTGGGCATTTAGCCTATGCCCACTGAACGTGGCTACATTGGGGCTGTACGTAGGACATTTCTAGATTGATTATACCAAACACTTGTACAAGGCAAGTAATAGCCTTCACAATGTCAAATCTTACGTGAACGAGATCCTTCAAAGCAGTAGAGACCAGAATAGTATGAAACCAGTTATCTCAGATGATTAAGAAGGCTTTACCCAGCCTACGTCCCTTCATTTGTCACACGTCATTAAGATAAAAATATCTGCTCTACCATTCAAATTGCATCTTAAAGTGTACCTTGTGTGAGTATTTTGGCATTTCTCTTGAATTATTTCAGCAACTGAGGGGCAGTAATCTTTGAGTTTTCCAATAACCTCCTGGAGTTTCTTCCAACTCCCTTCACTGCTCTCAGCTTCGTCTTGAAGAGTCTAGGAGGACAGAGCAGGAATGTCAGTTGCGTAACAGCCTGGCCTCGTCCAAAGAAGGCAGCAGCTGGTCAACACTTGCCTCTGTACCACAATAATGTTAACACTCAAACTTTAATAGGACAGGGAACAATTATCAGAAATGTGAAGAAGAAAACTGAGAAGGCATTCTTTCATGGGGCTAGCACTTGAAATAGCATACTTAAAAAAAAAAACACCCCAAACCCAAACCTTTAAATTGTGAAATAATATGGACATGAAAGATGAAGAAAAATTCACAGTATACTTGTACCAAGTTTCACTCATTTGGTTCATGTCATTCATTTTGAAATTTCAAGTTATGCTTTTGATGCTGCTGTTTAAAATACTGTTTCGTGTTTCTCTGTGGAGAACATAACAGTAATTGTGTTCATTTCTGTGCTTTCTTCCATTGGAGATTTTCTGCCAATGATGTATTGTGCCAAGATCGGGTTAATATACCTGAAGGTTCTGCACCTGGCATCTTAAGGCCTCTAATGATAAAACCACAGGTTTGCTGTGTTCCATGCAGTACCAGAATCGGATCGTCATCATATTCACTTCATCATAGAGTTTATCATAAATCTTCCACTCCTGTAAAACAGACTGCATGGAGGTCTTGAGCTCATTGACCTACACAAAAAGTAGAAACATATTTAGGAAATCATCGGCAAGAGGCTCTCTCATCTTTTTTGTTTCCCCCTCCTAAGGACTCTACCACTGTATCCAATTTAGGCATTTTTATTTGAGAGTGGAGCTTCAGTGATTCACTGAAGGTGAGAAGGGTGGGTCAATGAACAAGAAATATCAAAGAAGGCTAAATTTTAGAGTAGCTGAATGGAAAAGAGCCCCGAGACCAGAAGGATCAGCTCAGAGAGAGTTCAGCCTACAGAGGGACAGTCCAGGGAAAAAAAACACTGAGTGAGGAATCAGAATCTCAGAATATACAGTTCAGTGACACCCTATTAGCTTTCTGACCTTGGGCAAGTTATTTAATCCTTGAGCCTATTTCTTCATCCACAAAACAGATATAATAAATGAAAACATAAAGAAAATAGTGTCTGTGAAAATGCTCTGAAAACTGTAAAGCATTATAAATGTAAAGTGTTAACCTGTGTTACCTGGCACTTAAGTCTGGTTGCTACTGGAGTGCAAGCAAAGCTTGGAGAGCATCATGCTTGGCCAAAATGAAGGGCAAGTGCAAAGTAGGAGGAAATGCAATGGTGGCCATATTTTATTCTTTAATGTGTTTTGATAATTATGAAAGGTTGAAAATTGAAGCATTTAAATGATCTCTGACACAATCGAGAAGATACAAGTATATAAATCTTTATACATTATGTAAAGAACACTTATATCTCAACAATAAAAAGACAGCCAAACTCAAAAATGGACAAAGGATTGAATAACCATCTCTCTAAAGAATATATACAAACAGCCAATAAGCATATGAAAAGACACTCAACATCCACAGTCATTAGAGAAATAGAAATCAAAACCGTGAGATACCACTTCACATCCACTAGGACGGCTATAATCAAAGTTGGATAATAACTAGTACTGGTGAGACTATGGAAAAATTGGAACGCTCATACACTGCTGATGGAAATTCAAAGTGGTGCAGCTTCTGTAGAAAAGTTTGGCAGTCTCTCAAGAAGTTAAATACTGTATAGAGTTACCATATGACCCACTAATTCTACTCTTAGGTATATGCCCAAGAGAACTGAAAGCATATGTTCACAAAAAAAACCTATACACAGGGCTTCCCTGGTGGCACAGTGGTTGAGAGTCCACCTGCCGATGCAGGGGATACGGGTTCGTGCCCCGATCCAGGAGGATCCCACATGCCGTGGAGCGGCTGGGCCCGTGAGCCATGGCCGCTGAGCCTGCGCGTCCAGAGCCTGTGCTCTGCAATGGGAGAGGCCACAACAGTGAGAGGCCCGCGTACCGCAAAAAAACCCAAAACAAACAAACAAAAAAACCTATACACAAACATTCTTAGCAGTGTAGGAGGGTTTTAATGTCTCCATATCCTTGTCAACACTTGTTACTGTCTGTCTTTTTATTGCAGCTATCCTCCTGCAGCCTGTGAGCATCTTGAGGGTAAGAACCATTTATTTTCTTATCATTGCACCCTTGGCAGTGAGCACAGTGCCTCACAAAAGATACGTTAACAAATGACTCACACAGATATGTTAAGCTCGCCCCTACTTTTCTGCCTGAGTCCTGGGGGAAGAATGAGGCTGAGGGTCACCTATGGATTTCAATTACATGGGTTATTCCCAATTCTCTCTTGGAACAAATGGTTGAATGTAGATTTTAGTAGATGACAAATAATCCACAATAAAGACTCTGGGAAACATGGACACACCTATAACAGGTTAGTATTTACAATTTCTCCCTCCATTTGTGGGGAAATGTCAAAGTTGCAGTGTCTGAGGATGCCTGTCCTTTGTCTTTTGGTGTTCTTCCTCCCAGAAGGGGTAAATGCAGACTTTGACATGCCTTTCATACAATTACCAGACGTCTTCCACAGTCTTCTATGCTTTCTCCTCACCACGTGCTGTTTCTCCCCACCTCTGGAGTTTTCCCTGTGCGGACCACGCTTCTAGCTTAATAGAGGCTACATGCGATAGGATCACGCCCTCCCTGAGGCATCTCCCTGGGTGTGGGGAATCTGAGCTGCTTCTTCATAACTGCTCCTGTATATCTGGCCAAGAAACAACGCCAGATGCTCTGTTGGGTTTGGGGTTGGGGGTGGAGACATTTTTGTGTGTGTGAGTACATTAGACAAAACAAAGATAACCAGGTGGATTTCTAGCTTGCCAAGGATGTAGGAATTTGGCGGCTTTGCCTCTTATTATCCAGTGAAGGAAAAAAATAAGATAGATCTGAAATGTTTTTCTCTACTTCACTTCAGTAGTTTTCACAGCAACTTTTCAGTTTTTGGTATGGAGCGAGTGTCCATTATTAAACAAGAAATAAGATAAAAGAAGGATACGTGGAGAGAAATAGTACACTGTAAATGAATTCTAGTACCTGGTTGATAACACTGTTTTTCTTTTGAAATAACTCATCAATTCTGGATGCTGTATCTTCCAGCAATGGCATTGTCCCACTCTCTGAAGTCAGGTAACTTTGTCTCAATTCATCCAATGCTTTGGATTTAATTGCAAGTTGATTTTCTATATCCTGGAAGGGCAAAAGGAAAAGGTTTTCATATGCACAATATTACAAAACAATTAATAAGGGGTAAGAGGTAAGAGTCTGCACTTTTCAAGTAATAATGCCAATAGAGTATATAATTTAATAACATTACACAGAAGACATTTTAATCATATCACACTCTCAATTCAGTTTTTACAGTGAATTTTTATAATATGAATTTACAATATTACAATATGAGGTTTTACAATACTTTCCATTATTACATGGCTCTAGATTTTAGAAGAGTCTAGGTAGCAAGTCCTTATCATCATGGTATAGTAGAAAGAGTCTAGGAGATACAGTCTCCATTCCACATCTGCCCTGTACTGGCTGTTGGACCAAGTGTTAAGTCATCAAACTGCCAAGTCTGCATTTTCCCATCTGGAAAATAGTGATGACATCCCAGGCCTGAATAACTTAGCACTCAGGTGAAAGCAGGGCGGCCGGCTGGGGGTGCTACAGCACTGAGCTTCCAGTCAGGAGGTGGCTGTAAACACTCTAAAATGGAAATGGCTAGTGGGTAGTTAGAAACAGGATACGACCATCTGAAAAGATCTCTTATGGAGGTGTTGCTGCCCATATACTATATCCAGTATCATTCTGTAACCTTCTAAGTAGAACAGGGGTCTGAGACGACTTTCCAGCCCCAACAGTGAGGAGCGCCACGCCTTCCTGTAGGCGGTGCAGAACCCACGTAACCTGTGCCTTCTACAGCTCTGGGACAGTGGAACTGCTCTCAACAGGAGTGACACAATCAGGGGTGGTGGGGAAGGAGGAGTAAACCCATGGGTGAGGGCACCTCAAAGACCAAGTGACCTGGCAAATGATGACTGAACGAAAAAAGGGCACAGCCAACATGCTCTGGCCCAAATGGGATTTAGACAGTGGTTCTGAGGGAAAAGTAGTCCTTTGAGAACACATTACACAGTAGGTAAAATAAAACCACTTTCCTCTGAAGAAACAGAAAGAAGTACTAAAAATCATGGAGACTTCAGAGTAATTTTGTAAATACTGGAGAAATTAATAAAAACACAAAAACTGGAAAACATCTAGATCAAAATTCCTGTGGAACTTTTTTTTTTTTTTTTTTTTTTTTTTCTGGCCGCACAGTGCGGCTTGTGAGATCTTGGTTTCCCAACCAGGGACTGCACCCAGGCCACAGCAGTGAAAGCACCGAATCCTAACCACTGGACTGCCAGGGAACTCCTAATATTTTTTTCTTAGGAGTAGCATTCAAATCTCTTAAGAGCTACAATAACCATAAAAATACTTCTGTTTATCATTTAAAAACAGCATTTTGCAATTCTGTAAAACACATGGACACATCTATTTTATAGAAGAAAGTAAGTACCTGGGGGCTTTGAGGAGAACCCTCAGAAACTATAGCAGCTTGCCCTGCTCCCTGGGGCAGGTGTGGTAACTAACAGCCTGACCAAGCCACACTGGACAGGTGCTGTGTGTCTTCTCACCTGACAATCCAAGAGTGTCTTCTGCACCGAGATCACACTTTCAGGTTTTTGTAAAGTGTTCAGTCTCTCCTCTTGTGCCTCCATCCAGTTGTTCAGAATCTGTATTTTGTTTTCATTCTCAGTGATACTTTCCAAAAGTTGTTCTAATTGTTGTATCTACCAGTTATGAATAAGAAAATAAAATTTTCTTATTTTAAACCACATGTTTAAAATGTAAATGTCGTGATATGTTATTTTTAATAGGATAATTTTGTTTCTTCTCAGATTTCTAACGTTTTGCACAAGATTTCCCAACAACTTTTGGAATAAAGATTCATAAGTCAGGAAATATGAATTATTTTCCCCCTTTAAAAAAAAATCTAACATTTGAAATGAAAGCTAACCTGATAAGAAAGCTGGCTGTTCTGGAGTTCCACAATATCTGTACAAAATAAAATCATGTTGCTAACACTCAATATTTTTTCATTGTATCAGCTATTGATATACGTAAAGCTTAAGAAAAAATTTTTTCCCTAGACTCTTCATTAGACTCACTTTAAAAACTGTCAATATAAAGAATATCACAAATAATGCATCAATTTAATAAAGTAATATTTTTTAAATGTCTGTGATTCTTCTCATTTCTAATGCTGACAATGTTTATTAGGTTACAATCATAGTATATATAATGTTTTATACTTCTTTTCATATGCTATAGGCACTTTCTATGTCATGACTTGTATTAACTTAAAAGGCTGCCCAGTATTTCATCAAATGGACACCATATAATTTGATTAATTATTTCTCCCGAGTTGGAAATTCAGGCAGTCTACATTTTTCACCAGAATAAATAATGTTGAATTCAACACTTGGTGCACATATCTTTTCCTTTTTGAAGAACTATCTACTTAAGATAAATGTAAAAGAAGTGGACTGCTGGGTTAAGAGATAAGATGATTATTATGGTTCTTGAAATTTTCTGAATGCTTTCTAAAAGGGTATGTAAGCCATTATCTGCAGTGTATGAATGTGAAAGCCTTGGGCTTTTATCTTTATCTTAAGTTTTTCTAATTTAGTAAGTGTATAATGTTATTAATGTTTATTCCAAATATCTGACAATTAAAGTGGTAACCTTTCCATATTTATTTGCCAATTATAATTTTCTCTTTTGTGAATTATCTGCTCATGTTCTTTGTCCATGCATGTACTCAAATCTTAATTGTATGGGTCTATTTGTATACATTCTCCACACAATAAAGAAATCAACCAATTTTCACTATTGTATATAAATATTAAATATTTTCCCAAGAATAATTTTCCTTAATCTTTTCGGTCATGGAATGAAAATCTACCAAGAAGCCATATACATTTTTCTTCCTTTTTATAATCTTTCTAAAGCTGAAATAGCTTCGCTGCTTTTTAACATCTACTTTCACAGAAAATGTCAAAAGTTGTGACCATTTAGTAGCCTCATGTAATACTCGACATCTTCTTAAATAACATTTCTCCTCTTCACTTGCCTAAGTCAATCTCCCACTAAGAGATTGCAAAGAAATATAAAAACTATTTCCAACTCTTATATGCACCAATGGAGGACAGGATTTAAAAGGGGCTAGAATTGAGATGATTATTAGGTTTAACTGTAAGTTAACCAGACAAATGTCTTTTTGTTTTTTTAATTAATATTTTTGGCCACTCCATGCACCATGCAGGATATTAGTTCCCCGACCAGGGATCGAACCCATGCCCCCTGCAGTGGAGTGTGGAGTCTTAACCACTGGACCAACAGGGAGGTCCCACAAATGTCTTAAAACTTTTCAGAAAGTGGTATTTTGCAAAGGCTAAATCACACATCAAGCTGTGACCATGAGCTCACCTTTCCATTCAGTGTTCCGTGGACCCGGTGCCATTGGCGGTTCATCTCTCCAAGATGCTCTGCAAACTCTGTTCTCTCATAGCGCTTACTTTCTACATCACAGGTGCTTAACTGAAGTAATGACTGGTTAACAAAGTCAACTATCCATTGTTTATAGTCCATTTCCATTCTAAACTCCTAAAATGAACAAAGAAAACAAAATTAAACCACCAAAGCCTGAATTGAAGTAGATGAACTGGACCTCTCCTTTGGTTCACTGTAGGGGGCGCCAGGCTCCCACCCAGTAATCAAAAGGCGCCTGTCTGGAGTTATGTTCTACCCTCCCCCAACCCCACCATGCATCTGCTTTATTTGAGTGGAGAGTCTTTTGGGGAATTACACATTCCTGGGAACAGAGAGACTCACCGCTTTCAAACAGACTGAAAAGTCAAAGATGGTACCATGTATGGTAGTTGCATCATAGGAACCAAAATCAAGACCCAGAGACTGACAAAGGGTTCCTTTGAGAGTCTTCCTGAGAGCTCCACTGGAATTCAGAGCCATCCTGTGGGCTCATGGGAATGACAGGATGGGAGGTCTGAAGTTAAGACTCTCCCAGAAAACCCAGGACACCTTTAAGGAGCTCTGCCAGTTTAGGCAGCTTCTCTGTTCCTCTGCGGACCGTCTAGGCCTCCCCGTTTGGATGACTTTAAGTTCTAGAGCAATCCTAAACCCTCCCAGAGCCAAGCACGTTTCTGTTAAGGCTGATACTTGTTGGGTTTATTCTGGCAAGTTCTAGCACCTCCACAGGAGACATCCAGGGGTAAAACTATTTGCTAGGTTACTAGGGCCTGTGAGAAAAATACACATAGACCCTCTACAGATTATACTACTCACTGAAGTTAGGATAGGATAGGATATAAATAGGAAATTCTTGCTAATACCATGCTTTGTGATTAAGCCATTCATCTTCTGCCTACCAGAGGCTAGATCCATTAGCCTATGAGGTCTTGGAAAGCAAGGATCAGAGTCTTCATTCATCTTTGTGTTCCTAGTGGCAAACACCTTGCCCGGCACACAATAAGTGTTGGGGCGTGGCTTGTTAAATGTTAGTTAAATCTACCTGAAATCAAATATTGTGGAGAAGGCCACATTCCTATCTATTTGTAGAAGGATATCAACTTTTCCTTACGCATTCTCTTATTCAAAGAACATTTACTTAACACCTATTGGATGCCAGGTGTTGGGCTAGGTGTGCTGTTTCAGGGAGGTAAAGGAGGAGCCCCTGCTCTCAAGAAGCTAAGTCAAGGTGGGGAGATAGGCAAGTAAGAAAATAATTATAATACCGGGTGACAGGAACTATTGATAGCACCATGGAGACACCTAATCCTGGAAAGTAAACTGATCTGGCTGGGAGAGTCAGGGTAGATTTCCAGATGAGAAGCTACTTGAACTGACTCTTGAAGGATGACTAAGAAGATTCCTACAGCTAAAAGCGGGACACTGGAATTCCAGGCCAAAGGTACAGCACGTACAAAAGCAAAAGCATGAGCAGGAGAGCGCCAGGAGCGGTGGAGGGACCGCAAAGGATTTGATTCAGGCAGAGTCCAGGGTTTATGTGGGGAAATGAAGAGCCAGAGCCAGTTAAAAGCTTGGATTCTGTCCTGTGGTGATGGGAGCTACCAAAGGAATCTGGGCAGAATAAGAGCAAGTATACTAACTCCTCTCTCTAGAATCATCCACCATCCCATTCCCCACCCTTAGAATTCGTTTTTCTAAATAATATCCTCCATGTCTCTTTGTTCAGTATTTCCCTTCCAACTCACTTGCCTTCTTTATTTAATGAAAAGGCTTCTGGCTTTTTTGTATAATTACCTTGTACTTGTGAAGAAGATTTTTAACTTGAGATGCAGAACTCAGTGAATGCTCAGAGTCTTCATCTGCAGTATGATGTTCCACATTGTTCATCCAGTTAATCATTTCTGTTATTGCTTTACGAGATGGCAATTTCTCCATCTGAAGCTGCAAAATCAAAATGATTTCTATTTAATTACCTGCAGTTAACAAAATGAATCAGGGCATCACTTAAGATAATATCTGGTTTGATAAAAGGTCTTGCCACATAATTATGCAGGTTACTCACAAAAACAAACCCAGCATTCAAGCTCAGAATAAGTGACCCCAAAACAATGACAATGACCTTCACATAAACTAACACAGTGGTGCAGATAAACTGGGAAATAAAGTAATTAAGCCTGATTTCTCTCTTAAGAAAGATCCCACTGGAGGAGAGTCCAGTAATTAAGACCTATATTCAGTGGTGCCAGAGAAAAGATAGGCGGTGTCAATGAAAATTACTGAGTCAGAGAAATGATTTTAAAGGAGTTGTGAGCTAACAAGTGAATGCTAATTCAAATGCTGGGTCTTTAAATACTTACCTGGTGAAGTTTTTCTTGGATGTCAGGAAGTTGAGTTATGAGCATTGTCCAGTTTTGTTCAAACTGTGCTAAAGAAGCTCTCAGTGTCGCCGTATCAGCTTCTTTCAGGTGAAGAAGTTGGTTCCCAGTACTTAGAACTGCAGTTTTCAAGGAGGACTTTTCATCAAGTTCCTTTGAAAACTCCTAAAAGGAAACAGTTTTAAAGTTTAGAAACTTTTAAAATTTAAATGTGGCATGGAGGGACTTCCCTGGTGGTGCAGTGGTTAAGAATCCACCTGCCAATGCAGGGAACATGGGTTCGAACCCTGGCCTGGGAAGATCCCACATGCCGCGGAGCAACTAAGCCCATGCACCGCAACTAGTGAGCCTGCACTCTAGAGCCTGCGAGACACAACTACTGAGCCTCTGTGCCACAACTACTGAAGCCCACGTGCCTAGAGCCCGTGCTCCTCAACAAGAGAAGACACCGCAATGAGGAGTCCGCGCACCGCAATGAAGAGTAGCCCCCACTCGCCACAACTAGAGAAAGCCCACACCCAGCAATGAAGACCCAACACAGCCAAATAAATAAATAAACAAATAAATAAATATAAATAAATAAGGCATGGAGTAACTAAGAGTCAGAATAACTGGTTAGAGTCCAAAACTAAATAAATGAATTCAATTCAAATAGTAAATATTTATATGTGTATGTATGTATGTGTGCATGTGTATATGTGCTTACATGTGAGCGCATACACACACACACACACACACACACACATCTTTCCTGCTAAGTGTCAGGCACCGTTCCAGTGCCTGGAATATGGTGGGGAACAAAAGAGATGGAGTTCCTGCCCCTTGAGTGGCTTATAATCTAATGGATTAATATTTTTAAAAATAGACAAATCATCATTTCAACTATAAAAAGAAAATATGGAACACAGCACAAAGTTCATTTTTTTAAAAAGCTCATATTAAATGAACTAAACACAACAAATTTTTAACTAAAATATCTGAAATCGTTCCTGGTACTTACAGGTTTTTTCCAAGTATATTTTAAAAATATTTACATTTTAATATCAAAGTGAGTAATCATAGCTACAAAATATGAAAAATGGAGAAAAGACTAAGGGAAAAGATGAAAAGGTCTCAAAGTATAATTTATATCACAAAATTAATACATTCTTTTCTTCAGAAAAAACCCTTAAAACAATAGAACAATAACATTTTAGTAGAAACATCAATTCTGTATATAACAATTTAAAACCATGTATTTATTAGCTTACATTTATGAATTAATAATCCTGTGAGGTTTTAGGGGGCAGGTAGGGGAGTTATTTTCTGCACTTGTAAAACATGCCCCATGTTAGGGCAAGTTTTAAATATATATATATTTTGTAGTGTCAATTTAAAATATACTTTATTATTATAAGCATATAAATCAATAGTATAAACAAATAGTTCTAAGTTTGAAGAATGCAGCTGCTATTAGCCCAAGTTTTACCCCTTATCTACAAATGATTATGGAAACTATCAAACCAACTCTCCTAATTTTCCCCCGATATTTTTTTCTAACCAACAATTACCTGGGCCTATTGTATTACAACTTACAAAAAAATTGTTTATGTTGCTTCTGATTGTGTCCAAGTCCTGAGACACATTGAGGGACTGCTCTTTCCAGTAGTTCAGAGTTTGCTGAGAAGATTCCAACCACTTGTTTAACTGATCTGAATCTCTGTTATAACTAATAGGAGCAAAGTGGGAGAGAAAGGAAATTAGAAATGATTGCATCCCCTGTATATTTTCTTCTGTTTCACCATTTGTTTTCTTGTGTTGACCAATCCTATTATTCAGAAAAATCATGATTTTTTTAAAGAATTATACCCTGTTTAATCCCAGGTTCCAAATCTGATGCTCCTGTCATTTTCTATGACTCTATAATGACTAATCAAGAACAAAGAGGCATTTTAAAGTCTAAAATAGCCTTTTAAAAGTTTATTACAGCTATACAAAAGTAAACCCATAGGTAAGGACAGAAATTATTTTTATTCATCAAACGTCCTCTATAGATTTGTGTACAGTAAAAATATAACCAGCATTGGTATAAGTTGTATAATAGCAAATTGCTATTGGCTGGATGCCAATATATTTATCTGATGGAATGAAAATATCCAAGCAACATGCTGTCCCTCTTGTAACTTCTAAACTTCTCTAGGCTAAGACAGCCTCCCTAAGAGGTGGGAAAGAAAATGAGGTTAAATGTTCTATGTTTTCTACCTTCTTCAAGGGTTTCAAGAATGAAGTAAGAGAAAGACAAATACCATGTGATATCACTTATATGTGGAATCTAAAATATGATAAAAATGAACTTATTTACAATACAGAAACAGACTCACAGACATAGAAAACAAACTTATGGCCACCAAAGGGGAAAGGGATGGGGAGGGATAAATCAGGAGTTTGGGATTAACAAATACATACTACTATATATAAAATAGATAAACAACAAGGTCCTACTATAAAGCATACAGAACTATATTCAGTATCCTATAATAAACCACAATGGAAAAGAATATGAAAAAGAATCTATGTATTATATATACAACTGAACATATATTACTGAACATGTATTATGTATCACTTTGCTATATACACCAGAAGCTAACACAACATTGTAAATCAAGTATACTTCAATACAAAATGAAAAAAAATTTTTTTAAAGATTTGATCCGTTAAAGCAAAAAAATTCTTTGAAGAACTCCAAAGACTTTTCCAAACTATTCCATTAGCTAAAATTATTTTTAAGATTTAAAAAAATTTTGGAAGAGTGTAGGAAAGAGCAACATCATGGCATAAAGGTAACATGTGTATAATTTTATAACATAATTCCTAGTTTCCACAGGACTGATTACACATTATCCTGAGTCTTTCAAACTAGCATCAGAGACTCTAGTTCCCATTTAGCCTGGAAGAGGGACTCAACTGCTTTAGATTGTCAAAAACCATACAACAGGGGGACGGCATGTAAAATCTGGTTGACTGCAGAATCCCTCTGAGGTCTTTTTCTGATGCCAATCAATCCCTAAGAAACCACACCTGAGCAGATGCTTGAGAAGCGTTTGTAGTCTGTGTAGTTCATGATCAATTTTTTTGTTTAGGGACAACCACTGCTCTTCCAGTTTGGCAATCTGGCCCTCTAGTTCAGGACAGCTCACGGAGACCACCAGCTGTTTGCCTTCATTCACAGTCTGGTAAAGCCGGGCATGCTTCTCATCGATGTTTCTTTTTATTTGCTAATAAAAATAAAGTCATAGAATGAATTATTTAAAAATTAAATCAGCCAGTCAATTCACAAATACTTCATGAAAAACCTACAGTAGAGGCTACTGAAGAAACAGTAACACTTTCCAAACCCTCAAGACTCTTGCAGTCTGGCTGAACAAACATGATTAATGGATTATTAATTATCTTTCACGATGAGAGTGTCCAATGCATTTCTACTGCACAGATTATACATGCAATATAAAATGAAAATTCACAGATTTAGATCTGATCGTTACTTCTTTCACCTAGAAACTAAAAAGGTGATGGTCTACAGGGTGCAGAGCTTGCAGAGAGGTTTCGTGTGACTTAAAGCTTATTCTGAAAATCAAGAAATTTTACATAGAAATCAAGATTTCCTGTGACTCGGGGAAAACAGGAAGCTCTAGCAAGCTCCTTTGGAAGAGGCTGTTCTCCTGGGTTCTCCTCCACCAATGTCCCCACCAGCCCTCCAACTGTCCACCCAGTCAGTGACCCTTATTTCCATTCTCCTGCCTGGGCACCTGGAAGCATTTTACATTGCGGCCTAGGTATGAAAGGGATAAATAAGAAAACATTTCTTTATCATCTTTTAGACCCAAACAGTAAGGGGAAAAGCTCCTTTTGAGTCTTCTGGATATAAGGATTCAGGAGGGAGAAAAGAAGAGGATTTTAGAAGAATAAATGAAAACAACACATTGCTAATTCAACTTCATGAAAAAAAAAAAAAATCTTCAGAACTGTGAATGCAATGACCCCCTGAAGAGAACTCTGTCTAAAGGCAATTATCTTCTGCAGTTGGGTTCAGCTAATGACACATACCCTGACAGTTACTTAAATTTAATCTTAAAAAATAAATTATGATCAAAACAGAACATTTGCTATTTTCCAATTAACTTAAGCTTTTTTAAAAATTAATAAAAAAGTCTACCTCCAATGCCCTTTCCACCACTCCTAGCTGCAACTCCTTCTGCCTGCCTGAGTCCACAGGCTAGAATAAAATGTCCAACATTAGTTTAAAAAAAAAAGGTTCTAATTTCTAAGCCTTCAGTGTGAGACACTTCATCTTAAGAGCATCTCTGAGAAGTTTTTTTTTTTTCAAAATATCTTTTGTTACAGTTACATGGAAATGCTATTGTTTCATGGGTTGCCCTCATATCTGAGAAGTTTTAATTTTCCCATTTTATACACGGGAGTCAGAATGCACTGGTCACTCGGTCAGTGAGGTGTCAACCGGCATTGGAACACAGCTTGTTCAACACCAGAGGCCATGCAACGGACTGACCCTACATTCCCGGCCCACAGACGTCCCCTGATCAAGATACACACAAACCTCTCCATGACGCAGAAGACGATAATGACCTAAGGAACGCTATCAGTGAGATGGGCTTTACTAGATATTTGTCTTCTTTTAGTCTGGCAAATGTATTTAAAAGTCTTAGAACAATTATTTTGATTTTTAAAATATTTCTAACTTAACAGAATCACAGGTTATAGTTTAAGGTATACAGCTACTCTTGGGGAAATAATCAGGCTTCCATCAGGTTGGCTAATATGAACTGTTTCTTAATATAAGAAGGTTTAAAACCGATCTGTTTTCAGCTGCATTCTTTCAGCTGTTCAGATGGTACCTTCTGCACCCCTAGGCTAACAAAGAATTAAAGAGCAGCTTCCCGCCCCCAAAAGATTCAGCTTTATCTCTGAGTTCAACTCAATATGACAAGATGGCAAAGACATCAGTGGCAGCTTTCAAGACACCTAGAGAGCATAACTACAGCATTCCAGCCTCTGAAAAATGTTCCTTACAGGAGCTTAAGTGCCTCCAAGGAATGGTGGGACCCTGCCAAGTATTCCATGCCTTCTTCTTCCATCCGGTCTGGTCCGGCAACAAACCTGCCTTTGAAGTTTTAAAGTTGATATTTGATAGCAACCTCTAGTTGCCCAACTCAGATTCTGACCACATACATTCTAAAGTTAAAACTAAGTATTTTCAGTTTCTGCAGAAAATATTTAAAACTTGTTTTTATCTTGTTGGTCATGTTCTCAATACCACTTGAAAACCATTTTAAGGTTTTATCTTTTCTATGGCATTGAAATTTGAGACACAGAGACTTTGATGATAACAATATCAAACATTACACAAGAAAAAATTTCAAGTTTGAAGTCTCTTTATAACGCTGGTGGCAGGTAACAGATTATTGTTTGTCTCATAGGCTATGTCCAGTCAGGGCTTCACTGTTGTCATAAAACTAAAAATATGTTCAGAGGCCCGTGGTTTACAAAGTTCTTCCCATACTTTAGCTCATGTCCACACCCACTGACATCCACCTCCAGAGACTGGTAGCACCAGCTTGATTACCTACATGCTACAGATAAAGACACTGAGGCTTAGAGACAGAAAGTTGACGAAGTGATAAGTGAGAGCCAGGACTCAAACCAAGGTCCCGACTCCACGTCAGACACGTGGTTATGTCAAGAAGCCCACAAGTAAATCTGCAGTTACCCCAAATATGTCTCACTGTGAGTTGTGTGAGGAATGATATTTCATTTCAATCCAAATCATTCACCTTCAAAGTCAAGTAATTTAGTCAAAACACAATAAAAACACAAAGTGCGGGCCTCCCTGGTGGCGCAGTGGTTGAGAGTCCGCCTGCCGATGCAGGGGATACGGGTTCGTGCCCCGGTCTGGGAGGATCCCATATGCCGCGGAGCGGCTGGGCCCGTGAGCCATGGCCGCTGAGCCTGCGCATCCGGAGCCTGTGCTCCGCAACGGGAGAGGCCACAACAGTGAGAGACCCGCGTACGGGAAAAAAAAAAAAAAAAAACACAAAGTGCTACAGACAATGACTTTGGCGGCTTAAGTGGAAGCAAAATACCTGGTAAAATGAAATCCTTTCCATTAATCTTTCCTCCGTCTCTTCCACCAGACTCACAGAGGGCAACGTAGATACAAGAATTTCCAGGTCCTTTTCAAGAGATGCATAGTTTTCATCAAACTCTTCCCATTTCTAAAGAATTAAGAACACATGATCAGCAGGGGGCTTTTTCTAGATTAGTTCCAGATAATGACAAAATTAATCCTAAAAACAAAAATGAGCTCTGAGACCGTACAAAATTAAAGCACAGATTCCAGGGGTTTCTGAGATATAACCCACCCTAGTAAGAGCTCAGTGTCTGGTGGGAAACAACTCCACTTCCACTGCTTTGTGGAGAAGGTTTTAAAAAACCCAGTTGGTATTAGGGTTTTATGCTTGTCTCGTCAAATCGAGTAGGGAATAATAGGATTAAGTTAAAGTGATACTCTCAGCATGCACATCTGTGGAGACCTCAGAGCCTTTCTCTTACTTGGAAAGGAAGGGTCTAACTTGTAAAGTCTTTTTCAACAGAAGCTTCTGTTAGGCTTCTCCCAACGCTCCCTGCTCCAATCCCCAGTCCCACGAACATTACCCAACAAACACAACCCAAACCGTTACCCTACCGTGCTGCTTGAAGAAGCTGTTTGAGAAGTTATGGGCTTACGCTTCATCAGGGGAGTAACTACTGCCTTAGCCTGAGTCTGCCTTGTCCTAGCTCTCTCCATTTCCATAGAAGCCCACCCCTAGGGTCTCAGCACTCTACAGAGCTGACTTAGGGACATGAAATCTTACCTGCTGGAAAATTAACCACCTTAGTAATTCTCAGAGCTAGTGAAACAGCAGGTGACATGGCTGTTAGGGGCACTCACTGGGTTCATGGAGTCTTTTTTTTTTTTTTTTTTAACTTATTTATTATTTATTTGGCTGTGCCACAGAGCATGTGGGATCTTAGTTCCCTGACCAGGGAGTAAAACTGTGCCCCCCGCAGTGAAAGCGTGGAGTCTTAACCACTGGACTGCCAGGGAAGTCCCTCATGGAGTCTTTTTTATAAATATGATGAACTATTACTATAAATATCAACTTGGCACACTAACTAGAAAATTACTTTTATTAGCATAAAATAATACCATAGTTTATTATCACATTAAAAAGTTGAATACTGGAACTTTCCTGGTGGTGCAGTGGTTAGGAATCCGCCTGCCAGTGCAGGGCACACGGGTTTGATCCCTGGTCTGGGAAGACCCCACATGTCGCGGAGCAACTAAGCTCGTGGGCCACAACTACTGAGCCTGCGCTCTAGAGCCCGCGAGCCACAACTACTGAGCCCACGTGCCACAACTACTGAAGCCTGTGAGCCTAGAGCCCGTGCCCCACAAGAGAAGTCACTGCGACGAGAAGCCCACGCACTGCAATGAAGAGTAGCCCCCGCTCGCCGCAACTAGAGAAAGCCCGCGTGCTGCAACGAAGACTCAATGCAGCCAAAAAGAAAATAAATTAAAAAAAAAAAGTTGAATATTTCTTTGTTTTTTGTTTATTTCCTGTATGTACTAACATCCACCGTGTTTAAGAAGTTAAAGGGGAAATAAACCTTAAAATTGAGAAAGAGCTTTATGTAAGCTTAATTTTTTTCTTTGAATCGGGACAGGACTGTTATGAATCCACTTCAGCAACAGAACATCTGGGCTTGTCCTCTTCGGGATGCACAATTTCTGAACCACTGACTATTTCATCAAATGATCTCATTCAAGACCTCAAAGTGCTTTCCATTTTGTTTATTTGTACACAAAGCTAGAAGGTAGAAAGATGCTGTGCCATCCCTAACCAACATATAAGAAATCTCAGCTAATATTTCATTCCGGGAGTAGCAGTCAGAGCTGGAACAGGATTCCACATTCCTCACTGCTGGTGCCCACTTAACTACTGCTTAATAATAACCAGATACTTGTTTTCAAACCTAGAGGTGATGGTTGAAAATCCAGAATTCCCGGCTTAAGTACAAAATTTATGAAAGCCACATACCTGCAATAAACTTTGCAGCTTTATTCCACACTGGTGTGACTTTTCTTCTAGTAATTTAATTTCCTTTTCTTGTTCTGCCCAAAATGTCTCTTTCTTTTGCAATAAAGAAGGAAGCATTTTGTTGGAGTATGTTTGGATCAACAGCATGTCAGCAACAAGCTTCCGGAAAAAAAGCTGTGAAATGAGGAAGAGTTTAATATTTACTTATTTTTACATTGTGAAAAATCTTAAAATTCAAGTTACTTCAACATGTGAGAGTGTCATTTACTTTTTAATCCAAAATCCCAGGACAGCCATGTAGAGTCAAACACACGAGAAAACAAAATAAAAATTGTCTATGTGTCCATAGTCTTTGAGTACGAATGGAATTTTAACAAACCACAAAGAAAAATTACCCTAGGTAATATTTTCCACAAAACAGTCCATATTAAAGGGCAAACATGGGGCTTCCCTGGTGGCGCAGTGGTTGGGAGTCCGCCTGCCGATGCAGGGGACACGGGTTCGTGCCCCGGTCCGGGAAGATCCCACATGCCGTGGAGCGGCTGGGCCTGTGAGCCATGGCCGCTGAGCCTGCGCGTCCGGAGCCTGTGCTCCGCAGTGGGAGAGGCCACAACACTGAGAGGCCCGCGTACCGCAAAAAAAAAATAATAATAATAATAAAGGGCAAACATGATTAATTAGTCAATTTAAATTTCCAGTGAGATCTTCCTATATCAGTTATTCCAAGTTTTAAGAAACTTTACAAAAAGTGGTAAAGCCACTGAGGTGGCTAATTAGTTTCAAGATGATAAATTGGATGGATAGTTGTGTGAGCCCAAGAAACTCACATATTCAAGAGCCAGGGGCTCCTAAACTCTGGTTCTAACTTCTACACAATAAAATAGTTAACTAAAGGGAATTCGCTGATGGGGTCTATTGGGATTGTGGTTGGTAAAAGCTCCCAGAATAGCACTTTAAGACCTTTAAAGAGGAAGGCTTTCCTTCACATGGCTCTCTATTTATAGTCAGCTGCCCCCTCTAGTTGTTTGGGGGGTACTTATTAGGAGAATCCCTTCTCTTGTTCCTTGAAAAGGATACATACAAGGGTTTATAAAAGTATCTAGCATAAGGTCTGACACATTGTATATATCAGTTAATATATTTTCTCCTCTTTCCCGCCATCCTTTATACAATATTTACCTCTGAATTTTTCTTAGACTAAGGTCTACTTAATCAAAAGCCTAGACTTCAGCTTATTGAAGGCAGGAACTCTGTCTTATACATTCTTATTATCAGCACTTAATTACTGCATATCTCTTGTTGATGATCATGAGGGTTTATTTAATGAAATGAACGGAAAACAAAAGGATTTATTGTAGCATTACGCTAGACATACATTTACGTAATTTAAATATTTCTTTTGATTTCAGTTCTCAGTAAAGCCTCTCCTAACCCCCGAATTCAATTCCCTCTATTAAATGTTCTTAAAGTGTGTATGCCAAGTTTAATTTTAAATTTGTTTGAATGACTCCTTGACAAATAATGTCTTCTCAATCAACTGAAAGCTCCATAAATATTAGGAACTATGTCTGTTTTCACTCACAATCATATTCTTACGAGCTTAGCAGGGTTCCTGGTACACAGTGAGCACTGTAATAGATGTTTGTTAAAAGAATGAAGGAATGATGTAAATTTCACCAAGGAAGAAAACGGATGCTCTTAGTTCACACTCAGAAAAACTTAAAGTCTATGAAAAGGTGATCTGACCCACGTGTCTTACCTTGTGATTTTGTATTTGAGCCTGTAAGGCAACTTTACTTTTGGTTTGTTGTAAGTGGTCATGAGCAAGATTTTCCTTTCCGATATTCACCAGTTCTACCATGCCTTGCAACAAAGCATCTTGCTGGCTCTCAGTGATGAAAGGGCTGCTGAGTTTTGTGTACCTGGCTCTCAGGATTCCCCACATTCTGTCGAGTACATCCTGAAAAGAAAGAGCAGGTGTGCACAGACTTTTCCATCCAACCATGAAAATAACCCAAATGAAGAACATATCTAAATTCCCTTGGTAGAAGAAAAAAGTCTTACTCTTTACAATCATAGTAATTCACAGAGAGTAAATTATAAGAGTAATACTCTTTATAATTCATAGTTATGTTTTCTGCTCAGACATACCTCTAATTTGTAAACCTCCTGGAGTAGAACAGAAGGTAAATGAAGCCTCTCCCCTTCGTCTCTTAGTTTTGCCACTCGGCTCTCAGAGTTCTGCAGCTCCACTGTATATGCATCTGCTTTCTAGAGCGAGAGACAATACAAAAAAGTAAAACCCTTTAATAAGGAGTCTACATATTCATTTAAAAAGAATTAAACAGTATAGAAAAGAATTAAGGGAAAAGTGAAAGTCCCACTTCTCTATCCTCTCCATTTTCCCCAAAGATCCACAGTTGACAGTTTGTTCCTAATGTGTTCAAAGCATGTACTGAGTAGAGGTAGAGTGCACAATCTGAAACACAATAGATTGCACACATCATTGTGTTCTGCAATTTGCATTCCTCACTTACAAGCTCCTCAGCATCTCTTCACATCAGTACAAACGTTATCTGGAGCCTTTTAAATGGACATATAGTATACCATTGTAAGGCTGCTCACTGCTTTAGCAACAGTCTGCTCTTAACGGACTTTTGGGCTATTTAGAGTCTTTAATTCAAGCAGTGCAGCTAGGTTCATCCTTGAATATTCATAAACATATTTATCTTTATGCACTTGCCTTTTTCTTTAGGATAAGTGCAAGTCCAGTACCTAGAGAAGTGCCTGAACATAGTAGGTCCTCAATTAATACTTGCTGGATAAATGGAGTGAAAGAGCTGCTGTATGGAAGAGCATTTAGGCTTAAAGTTTTGATATGTAGACAAATGATCCCTAGATGCTAGACTAATTGGCACTCCTACAAAGAGGGTGAGGGGGAACTTCCCTGGTGGCACAGTGGATAAGACCCTGAGCTCCCAATGTAGGGGACCCAGGTTCGATCCCTGGTCAGGGAACTAGATCCCACATGCATGCCGCAACTAAGAGTTCGCATGCCAACTAAGGAGGAGCCCTGGAGCTGCAACTAAGGAGCCCACCTGCCACAACTAAGACCCGGTGCAACCAAATAAATAAATAAATAAATAAGTAAATAAATTTTTTAAAAAAGAGGGTGAGGGTTTCATTTCTCAATACCCTTCCCAACACTAAACAAACTTATATTTCGGGAAGTGATTCAGAAACACAGCTTATACACAAGACTCTCTGGTTCAAGGTTAAGTCAGTTTGAATTATTTTGACTTGATTACCTGAAGCTGTTCATCAATACTCTGGCCACTAATTTCGTTCAGAGATTGTTGTAAAGATGTTTTATTCTTAATAAGTTGATCATATAATCGCTTTATTTCATTCTGTATAAAAAGATAAATGCAGGAAACAGTGAGAATCTCACTTAGGCCTTCAGTACCTTTTTAAAAATTCAGTTGTCCTTCAGTTTCTGTGCTATAAGAAATTTCAAACATGTGCCAAAATAGGAGGAATCCCTGCATTACCAACATCCATCCAGCTTTAACAATTACTGACTTGGGGCTGGTCGTCTCTCTTCTGCACCCTCCCCTGAGCTTTCTTGACTGTACCTAACCTTCCTTCCCTCAGATTATTTGGAAGCAAATCCCAGATACCATATTATTTCACTAGTATATGTTTCAGTATGTATTTCCTAAAAGATAAAGATTCCTCCCTTTAAAAATACTACAAATCAATAATAATTCCTTAGTATTATTAACTGTGTAGGCAGGGTTCACGTTTCTCTAATTGACTATACTTTTTCCTTTTGGCTTGTTGGAACCGGGATCTAAATGAGGTTCAATAGGCTGCAATGGATTAACAAGTCCCTTGTAATCTGCAGGCTCCCTGCCCATCTCTCTCTTTTGTGGTTTTTTTGGAGTTTTTGGTGTTGGGGTGGCGGGCTGGTCGTGGAAAAAAGCACACATACACACATTCTATGCAGCTTGCCACTGCCTGGGCCTGGCTGACTGCATTCCCTTGGTGCCACTCAACATGTTCCTCCCTTGTGTCTATTTGACTTGGATTCTAGAGGCTTGATCAGATTCAGGTTTGATTTTATGGGCAAGACTCCTTCCTAAGTGATGTTCTGTTTCATTTTTCTCTCATTAGATAGTTTTCAGTAGCTTCCTAACTAGTCCACCTGCTTCAAGTCTCTGCTCTAATCCCCATTAGACAACTGCCACATGGATCTGCCGGAAATGTACACAGACTGTCATTCCTTTGCTCAAGAACTGTAATGGCGGGCTTCCCTGGTGGCGCAGTGGTTGAGAGTCCGCCTGCCGATGCAGGGGACATGGGTTCGTGCCCCGGACCAGGAAGATCCCACATGCCGCGGAGCGGCTGGGCCTGTGAGCCATGGCCGCTGAGCCTGCGCGTCCGGAGCCTGTGCTCCGCAACGGGAGAGGCCACAACAGTGAGAGGCCCACGTACCGCAAAACAAAACAAAACAAAACAACTGTAATGGCTCCCCTTACCTAGAAATCCTGCCAGGTGACGCTCTTTAAGTGGCTGAATGTAATGCAGGAAAGAAACATTACTTTAGCTCAACCTAACAAATTCATACCCAAGAGTTTGGAAAGGACGTCACTTTCAAATGGTCTCCCACCATGAGCAGCTGAACTAACTTAAAGACCTTCATAGAAAGAGGGTCATCGCTTTCCTTAGCAATTCCCACTCATGAATGCTGCCAGGAATAGGAATGAATGGAAATTAGAGGTCCATGCTATGACCTAAAACAGTGTCAGAGCAGCCAAGCACCCAGACCCATACCTGATAACTGCAGTTATAGTCGAGGCCAGCTTTCAGGGACTTGCTCCTAGAGGCAGTTGCAGCCTGGATGTGCTCCAGGTAGACTTGGAGGTTATCAAAACAGTCAAGGAACAGGCTGGCATTCTTGCCAGGCCAAGTCATGGCTTTTGAAATATCATTCTTCTTGTCACTCATAGCTAAGCAAAGTTTTTTCAGCTCAAGAGCCAGAGTCTGCAAAGTGGAGAGGAAGAAAGACACTGTGAACAAGGTCTGGCCTTGAGAGGTTTCAGCCCTAGTTAACTAGTGGGCTGCCTGTGGTAATGGCCAACACATGGGCTTGATGGATGCTCCCTACCTCGTAGTGCACCTGCTGGGCACCGACATCCCCTCTCAAGAGCCAAGGGGTCTGCAGCATCTCCTCCACACTGCCCAGGCACTGACTGAGGGTCAGAAAGAGTTCAAGTAATTTCTTATCCAAATTCGCATATGTTTCTTCTGAAACGTTTTCCTAAATCAAGAGGAGAAAAGGAAAAATAAAAATCACTAAGATTCCTCGCCTTCCTAAGCCTACATTTTCCCTGGTTTCTATTATAGTTTACAATTTATGTTATGCTTTTTTTTTATAGTTAGTCATTTCAAATGCATTGTGAACTAGGTAGCAGAATAAATAAAGATGTTAACTCTGAGAGAAACAAGTTTAAGAAACTCAGTGTTAGGTAGTGAGTTGACTACTGAATGGAATTAAAAGGTAAATCAAAAGATGAAGGACTTCTTTAGTGGGGCCATCAGGTGGAAGTGCGGTTCCAGATAAATCACACTATCCCTCTTCCCACTGTTCTCCGCCTCCCATATTTTAACATAGGAGAAAGTGGGTTAATGAAATCAAGTATGGCCTGGAGAAGGAAAAGAAGTCAAGAGACTTGAAGGGTTCATTAGAAAAAGGTGCAACATCTTAAAGGTAGGCATGGTATGGCAATGGTACAGCCTGGTGACTATAAGTAAACTAGGAGCCTGCCGAAGCTACTGATTACCCCAATTTGGGCTGTTTCCTGCTCTGTTCTTTGATTAGTACCTAAGCTATCCCGCACACCACCTCAGTGTTAAGCCTACTTAAGGTTGGAAACCTTGCAGTTACTCCCTCCCTCCCTTCTCACCCTTGCAATCCCAGAGCCCCACTGCAGACAGTACTAATCAATCAAGATCCTTGTTCCTGCCAATCCTGGACCCAGGTTTAGAAGCCTATGCACATGGTATTCTACGCAACCACTACCAAATTTACCAGAGTCAGTAAGAGAGATAAATCCTATTTGCAATTCTAGGACTCATTCCATTATGTGTCCTATTATTTGTTCAGTAAAGAAAAGTACGACCAATTTACAATATCACATTTCCCCTCATTTTTGTTATTGCAATGAGGAAAATATATAACATGCAGCTGCTACCTGTGTCTGAAGATTATTTGCTTCTTGACGGAGGTCTTCAAGGTGGGTGGTATAAGTTTTCAGTTCTTCAGCTGTTGGGTATCTAAAGTTATATATACTCACACTGGGTAGAATACTCATATTTGTGGCAACCTATTTGAAAAAGGGAAACCCTCTTACAAACAGTTTGAGATCCTGTGAGTGTTAACATAAAACATCAAAAATGCCTTAACATGCTATCTTCCAAGTTTACCTTCTTGGAAAGTGTTTTTTGTCTATCTTGTCATTTACAAGAAAAAAATAATTAAATTAAAATTTAAATATTTTGGATGGCTTTGAAAAGTCATGACAGGCTTTACACAGACACTTGAGGGTCCATTTAGATAACAAAACGAGGGGAAACAAAGTATAATTTGAAAAATAGAATAAAACCCCTAATCTTTCAATCTGTAGGGATGCTATCTATCTGTGTTCCAAGGTTAGCTGTTTCTTTTCCCATTTATTGGTAGACTCCTGGCATACAGCCAACTCTTACAATAGAATACAGTCACCTCCAGGGACAGATTTGCATCTTGATTTGTTATTGAAAAGCTAAATAAGTACTGAAAATGAGCTGTGACTTCAGAAGGGAGAATGATTCAGAGCTAATATCTTTCCCAAATTGGAAAACTAACATATATAAAGGAACAGGATGGGATGGTAGATGACTCTGCTGGGGTGGAAGGGTGGAGAACAAGGGATGTTGTTCTATTGCTGGAAAAAGAATGATATATTACATGTTATAGTGTATATGACAAGGAGAAACCAAGACTAAAATCCTACCAATGAATTTGATTCAACTTTAATTGGTCAAATAAGGTTCTTGGTAGAGTAGAAGAGAACGGAAAAGTTCCCACCAGACTGGGGAATTGGGAAACCATTGAAAACCTTTGCCCCGGCGTTTGAGTGCAAAGTTAAAGGCAGAAGCTTGACTGCTGGGAGCCACGGTGCTATTCTGCTCGTGGGCTCCCTGTTTAGAGAGACATCCATCAGTAGCTGGCACAGTATGAATAAACCCTTGTAATGGCAATAATCAGGTGTGATAAGGTGTGCTGGTGAGAATACCTACAGACAGGTACCATTGGCAAAGGGGCCAGCACACTGCAGATGCCAAATTATATATATATATATATATATATATATATATATATTTTTTTTTTTAATGCTTGGCTTTTATTTATTTATTTATTTATTTATGGTTGTGTTGGGTCTTCATTTCTGTGCGAGGGCTTTCTCTAGTTGTGGCAAGCGGGGGCCACTCTTCATCGCGGTGCGTGGACCTCTCACTATCGCGGCCTCTCTTGTTGCGGAGCACAGGCTCCAGACGCGCAGGCTCAGTAGTTGTGGCACACAGGCCTAGTTGCTCCGCGGCATGTGGGATCTTCCCAGGCCAGGCCTCGAACCCGTGTCCTCTGCATTAGCAGGCAGATTCTCAACCACTGTGCCACCAGGGAAGCCCCCAAATAATATTTTGATGAATGAATGACACTCATATAGCAACGTATCATTTTCAAAGTTTTTTTTACATATATTATTCATTCCTTTATTCATTCAACATATAGTAACCAAGATTTTTTGATGTTCCAGTTACTACTGTGCCAGGCACTCAAATGTGAATCAGGCAGACATGGTCTTTCTTCTCATGCCATCTAATGGGGAGTTCAGACAAATACGCAGGTGTATAGTATAGTAAGAGCTATGATTAGGGAAGCCCAGCGTGCTATAGAAGCACAAAAGGGAAGCACTTAATGCAGATTTCCAGGAAGATGAAAAGAGGACAGCTAAGTAAGAAAATCCACCTGGCATCTTTGCCTTCTGAAAATAAATAAACTGCTTTTTGAAAATAATGCAGAACATACATGTGTGTTTAATGAATGCTCGTTGGATTTTCAAAGGTAAACACACTTATTTACACTGTGTGCACATACACACTGACCTGGGGCTGCACAAGCTGAGGTAGAGGGAGCTGAATTTTTGATGAAAGTTCATGATGTAAATATTGCCATTTATCTCCACTTTGGCCCTGGGTTGACAAGATCAAGTCTGGAGCATCATTTTCAGGGCTAGATGCCTTATTGCTTTTAAGGGAAAACAAATGGTGAAAAGAATAATCAACATACAAAAATTTTATTACATTCAGACAATGTTTTATAAGTGATATTAAAAGAAACACTGTTAACTCTCCCAACCACAATACTACCGAATGTCCGATTCTTTAAAAATATTTTACCTCACAGATGATGTCTGAGTTGTATCTTTATCATGTTGGCAATACTGAGGCCATATTTTGTTAGCATTAAATTCTATGAATTTGATTAAATCTTTCTGTTCCATTGGTTTTAACTCCAGAACCTATAATTGAATAAGATTCAAACAGTCCAATCAATCAAGGTTTTCAGTTAGTACCCAAGGGTTTCTTCTGTTGAGATCAGCTGATTTGGAATCACTTCCTAAATCATTATTTACTATTACTCTTTCTTGCTTGCTTGTTCTCGTTAACTTTTATTTTTCAAAAACTTATTTAAAATATTCACACAATGACCAAGTATTGTTACATATATGCTACACACATGGAAAACCACCAAAAATATACCAACATATTTTGAAACAATAGGGAAAGAAGTGTTGCAGTTACAAAGGTAAGTTCACCCTGAAGATATTTGCTTAGTTTGATATAAGACGCAAGTTAATAAGGCAGCCAAGTTCCAGTATCCCCAACTGTAGCAGATGAAAGCAAAGCAGCTACTGCAGTAAACGCTCAAAACTCAGAGCTGCTGCACACACAGGAACACTCACACATCACACTTTCTATTCAGTCACGTAAGAAAACACTCCAGTGGCCTTTCAGTATTTAGTTCAATGGGAAATTCCATAAAGAAAGCTTTATTCTTATCTTTATAACTGTTTGGGGCTGAAATTACCTGTTGCTGCTGGAAATCTTTTTGTCTGCTGAACTGTGGCCTTTCAGTTACAACAGAGTCAAATTCAGAAAGGTTATCTGGTTGGAGAACTTTCTGATGCTCAGAAGATTTCTTTAGCATGGTAGAATGCTGCAAAACATTTTATGATGGCAGACTATTTATTTAAAATGGTGACCTATTTCAGTTCTAATAATGTGACTACACAATGGAAAAGTTTTATGTGAAGTGAATGACTGTATTTTGTTAATTACAAGAATTATACACTATGATTTAATGTACTTATTTCATAACAACTTCAAAAACCACTATGTTTGATTAAGTGGTCATTTTATCATTCCTCAACTTAACTCATCCAATGAGTTACTAAAAGCTAGGAAATCTATTGCACTTTTTTACTGAGGACAAAGTGAAATGGATATAAAAAACAGACATGGTATTATGCTTATGAACTCAAATTTCCCCTATGTCTAAAACATAGTTGTTTTAAAAGAGAGAGAACATATTAGGATAAAAGGGGATCCATACAGCCTGTGTATTTGGAGCCAATCTTATTTCTTTTTTTTTTTTTTTTTTTTTTTTTCTTTTTGCAGTATGCGGGCCTCTCACTGTTGTGGCCTCTCCCGTTGCGGAGCACAGGCTCCGGACGCGCAGGCCCAGTGGCCATGGCTCACGGGCCCAGCCGCTCCGCGGCATATGGGATCCTCCCAGACCGGGGCACGAACCCGCATCCCCTGCATCGGCAGGCGGACTCTCAACCACTGCGCCACCAGGGAGGCCCGCCAATCTTATTTCTGTGAATGTAAGTCCTCTTAAGTAGAAACCACCAACTCATAAGTATGGATGCAAATCTTACATAGTAAGATCCTACTCGCAAGATGAACATTTGCATTTATATACACAGAATGCTTTTAAAAGTCACAGCACACTTTAGCTGTATGATACGTTCATCAGTATATGGGAATATTTATAAATGAATAACAAAAAGTACCCTGGAAACAGGTTTTTGTGTTTCTGATTGTCAAATTTTAATCTTATCTATAAAGGCTTCATTTTTCCAGTCAATCAGTCACACAATTCCTTTAAAATATATCCTTCTTTTATGAAGAAGGCTTACAGAGAGCTCATTATCAGCAAGAACAATCAACCCAGTCAAACCAACTCTAACCAAACCAACACCATCACTAAAGACAACCTAGATGGGAAAACTACACAGCGAAATGAAACCAATGACAAAAACCAGTGTAACCAAGCCTTACAGTTTTAAGAGGCATAATTCTTCCTTACTTACTGTAATTCCTCTGTAGTTGTTTCCTTACCTCCACCCAGAGCTCTTTGCTGATGGATCTACCATATGCATGTATCTACATACATGTTTATACACAGTCATATTTTTACCTGGTTCTCGCTGTATTTCTCCTGCAGCATCATCTGGACTTTTTCCAAATTGCACTTCACGGTTTTTAGTTTCAAGGAAAGTGCTTCAGCCTCCTGTTGAGTGGTTCCACTGTCTCCCAGGCCCTGATCTTTGCAATTCTCTAACAGAGAGGCAACCTTGTGCTCAATCTCTGTTAGCATAGCCTAGGAAATAAAATCATTTAATTAATCATAGGTTTGGTCCTGAGCAAGTGTTACAGTCCAGAATAAGTTAGATTCACTCTCTCTACCTAAGTGTATATATAAAGTCCTAGAAACACAAGTTGAAAGGGACCCTGGGGAAAGAAAAACAACTTCCACATAATTCCTGTGCTTATCCATAAGGGTACAACCAAAGCAACTCCAAATCGGTTGTAAATAAATAAATTGCTTGTAAAATAATCTAAAACAAGTGATTCTATATTCACCTTAGAAAACAGAGCTTAATATATCCATTATAGCATAGTGGTTAAGACCACAGACACAGGAACTAGACTGCCTGGGTTCAGATCCCAGCCCTGCCACTTCGTAGCTGGGAAAATTTGGGCACCTTATACTGTATGGTTGTGCCTCTAGTCATCTGTAAAATGGGGATAATAACAGAACTTACCTCCTGAGGTCACTTTGAGAAGCTAGAGTTAAATCCACGTACTTTGGCCAGGGCTTGATACGTAGTCTGTGCCAACTATTATTTTTTTTTCCCACCTTCCTAACCTTTTTCTGTTGCAATCCAAGTGCTGAGTAGTAATAAAAAAAGAATTCTTTGAAAATTCTTTCCTTTGCTCTTTTCCTTCGCTTTCTCAAGCCAAATAAGCCTCCTAAATATCAGAAGACGACTACAGAAGACATAATTTGGAACCTAAAACACTTAGTCATTGATACAACTGGCCAACTTACACCCGGATCTAAAAATAAATCAGGAGGATGAAGTAAGTTTCCCAGTAAGTCACCATCATTGTTTTCCTCCTAACAGATCAAGTTTGCCCTCTCCTGGGGCTCAGGAGCCCCAAAAGTCATGTCAACTGGCTGGGCACACGAGTGTAGCAGCAGCATTCAGCCTTACATGCCGGCACTGTGAATGCTTGGGCTAAAATGGTGTGTGACTATGAACAAGTTCAGTTCTTTGAGAGAAACTTAAGGAAAAACTCTATTCTTAAAACAAATTTTCACATAATATACTTATAACTTCTCCATTCAAGCAAATTACTTGTATCCTCTATATAGAGACTCTTCTAAGCTTAAATATGTACTTATAGATTTTAAAGTGGCTGTAAACAAAGTATACTATAATTCTGCACTCTTTTTCTCCATTTAGCTATTTTATGTATACATTTTCATGTGTCTACATACATATACTTAATGATTCCTATTTTAATAGCCACAAGTCAATACTCTATAATTCTCTTAATCTCCCTATTGTTAAGCCTTTAAACTGCTTCCAGTGCTTCACTTCTGTAATCAATGCAGCCATAAATATTCTTCTCCTTTTGGGTTATTTTCAGAGGGTACATTTAAAGTAATGGGATTATTAGGTCAAAGAAGATGGACATCTTATCTGCTGACAGCTGACTTCCCTAAACATTGAACCAATCAGACAGACATTAGTGGATCTATTTCTCCAGAGTTTTCCAGGATGATATAATTTTTGTCAAGGTAATGGAGGAACGAAACAACAGCTGTTTTGATTCACAAATCTTTAATAATCAAGGCTAAGCATTCTTCTCAAATATTAAATTACCGAATATAATTTTTTCTTGACTGATCTGTTTGCTCCTGTCCTTTGGACATTTTCCCTCTGGCAACTCAGTGTTTTTACAGACCACTGTAAGGCTTTTTATAAGTTTCAAAGTTAAACTGTATGTGTCATGGTGTTATATAAATGAGCCAAAGTTGGCCCCTGTATATTGACCCATATATTGTTCATTTCTTCACAGCAGAAATATCAGCTCACATTTCGCTAGTGCCAGACTCAAAACTGGACCCCCATATCTGTTAGCCATAGTTAAGACAAACTTTGGTGCTCTAAAGACCCCAGCCTCTGCTATCCTTCAGAGCTCTCTGGCATCACCTAGACACAAGCCCCTCTGGACTGTCCATCTCCTGGGACTTCCACTGTCTCTCCCCTTCCGGCTGGTGGTCCCACCCTCACTCCTTGCCAAAGCCTCTGGAAGGTCCCCTGCCATGAGTGACTTTCCAGTCCCTCCAGGTCCCACCGAAACGCTGCCCAAATAAAGCTCATTGCGAGCTACTGCCACCTTGCGGTCCTGTTTTTCCCTTGAGCAGCCCTCACATCCTTGAACTCACTACA
This sequence comes from Mesoplodon mirus, assembly GCF_964341445.2. Taxonomy (NCBI): domain Eukaryota; kingdom Metazoa; phylum Chordata; class Mammalia; order Artiodactyla; family Ziphiidae; genus Mesoplodon; species Mesoplodon mirus. The sequence continues at coordinate 151,145,356 of NC_138979.1, read as the reverse complement.
AGTGGCCCAAGGACCAGATTTTGGTAATGATCAAGGAATTGGCTCTGGGGGTCTACCCAGTCAGCAGGACAATCAATTGGCAGATGGCTTCTGAATGGCCTTAAGTGGCTAGGTCTCAACATCTGGAATACTGCAGGTTCAGATTAGAGTAGCACTGCTCTGTGCTGAATTACACTGTCTTCTCCAGACTCTCAAGCGCCTCATCAGCTAGGTCATGTAGCAGTGCCAGTATTTGAGTGAATCTGCCCTCGGAGCTCTTTTGGGGTGAGAAGTGCTGAGCTGCCCAAGGAAGGAAGCCCAGCTTGCTTACCTGGGTCCCACTGGACAGGCACCGGATGTTGTAAGACTGTGGGTCTGAATGGAAAAAGGGGAGGAGTGCCGGCCTCGGGCCAAGGTGGGTCTTCCCCAACCCCATAATGGGATATAGTGGGTGGAGCTCCCTGTGGGCTGGACAGTGACTTGGGGTACTCTGAGAGGAAGTCCTTGTCCCTGGGACCACTGCAAGCGAGCCAATCTGGCCAAGGCAGGTCTTAAGTGCCTTTGGGGGAGGCGCCTCGGCTGGGCTGGGCTGGGCTGTCGTGCGTGACCCTCAATTATGCTCCTGCAGTGTCGTCTGTCTTGCCCCTCCCTGGAGGGATACAGAGATCCCAACCTTTGGGCTGTGCCAGCAAATGTTACTCAAAATGACTCCCAGGCAAGGAAGTTTACATTCCTGCCTCTCCCCAACAAGAGCAGGAGCATTTGTAATAACACGGCAGCAAAGCCCTTTTATATTGTATCTGCAATCCTGCAAATCAGGATATTCATTTTCATTTCTGATGAATGAAAATTCAAAGAATTTAATATTATGCATAAAATTAGTATTTATTGAGCACTTTATATATACTTCATACACCAGACACTGATTTAGATAATTTATCTCATTTAATCCTGACAAAGTCTTAGGAGATAACCTACTCTATGAGGAAAACGAGGTGAGAAGTTAACTCCTACCAGTTCATAGTTAATGACTGGATCTGAACTCTAGATTCTGAGATCTTACCCACTACTATCTCCCCAAATATTCTGCTTACATAAATCATTTCAAAGAACTATCCTGAGAACAAAAAGTTGAGGCCAAGATAAACATAGGGGTCACAGTAACAGGAAGAATCACACTGTTGCTTTAAAAGAAACTCACCCAGTCTTAGAAGGTGATTGGTGAAGAAGAAGACCATGAGCTCAGACCCATTAGGCTTACCTGGCACCCTACCAGCTGCTGTTCCACCACCTGCTGCATGTCTGCATCTAATGTTTCCGGCTCGAATGCCACGTTGGCTTGCTGCAGCCACAGCTCCAGCTCAGCCACCTGGTTCTTGCAGACATGGAGGACTTCCGCAGGCTTGGGCCTTGCTTTCTCCGCTGTGGCCTCAAAAGCTCCTTGCTCATCAGAAAAGCCCGGAGCTGCAACCTTGATAGGAGGTGTGGTACCCTATGATAAATCCAAAGGCAATCCAGCGGTGAAAAGTTAGGAGTCCAAAACGTTCAGATTTGGACTTGCAAAGACCTGTGAACTTATAGCATTTCCCCAGTTAAAAGAAAAATAAGGGCAGAAGAAGTAAGAAAGAAAAGAAAAAGCCACCTCCACAGGCATAGCAATGATCACGTGACCTGGCGCCCCAGGTTTCCAAGCAGCTGATCTGCATGTACACAGGTACAGAGTTCCTGGGCACAGAGGACGCAAACAGGCTTGCAGTTCATTAAACGGTGGGTCCCAGGAGACAGGTGAGTGTGAGCGAGAGGGTGTGCATGTGGGCGTGTGTGTCTGAAACATTTCAGCGAATTGGCCAGTGTTTAAATTTGCATGATGCATGATTAAGCAATGCTTACATTGCTGTGCGCTCTGTTCAAACACGAAAAAAGATCTTTACACACTGGCAGGGATACAAGGAAATATAGCTCACACTTTTAACTTAACATCTTCTCAAGTAGTTTAGATTATAAAATATTTTAGCTTCCCCCCCACCCCTGCTAGTACTTATCTGAACTTCTCCCTATTAAAAATAACTTGAGTCAAGTGATAAGCTTCACTGGGGTAATTTGGAAACTTTGCTCCTATTCTTCAGAGTGTCTCTAAAACTACTTTTCACCTTCTAAATACTCAAATATTACTGAGTTAAGGACTAGATGCTTATAGTATAAAGAAAGTATGATGTGTGATGTGTTCTTTTTAATATTGAAACACCTAGGTTGCTTATCGATCTGATAGAAAAATTTCTCCCAGGTACCAAGTGAAAGTATTCTAGTAATTATATAATAGATACTTTCAATTTGGAGGCAAAAGATGAATTGATACAGAGATATATTTGCTTCCCACATCTTCTTCCAGGATAGTGAAAGAGTATTGTCGACCCCTCTAGAGGAATTTCTTTAGGAATAAGGATTTGTGTTTTGCTCTACAAAATTAGTGATCTCCGTAAATATCTTATTCATTCTGAGTATGATGAAATGACAATGTTTTCTATATAAGGCTTTGCTAACTCCATCTCAGCATCTAATAAGGCACTATTTTGGCTAACTGAGAAATGGGAGCTGCTCACAAATGTGAGCAATATGCAACTCAAATGCATATCTCCTAATATTTGTGGAATTTTGTTTAAACATAGAACTTTCGGTACAACAGAAGCAGACGAAATTGGTATGTGGTAACAAAAATATGCAGGGTATGAAAATACCACTCATTTTCACACACAATGATGAGGCTTATGAAAGCTGGTTTGGCAGAAGGGTCCTCTGAGTTGTACTCGTTCCCCTTGACCATCTATTAACTTCACATATGTTTGCCTTTTCTGCCAAAACGCTATTTCTCCCCTGCCTTTATCAGTGTTTTCTTCAAGAATCACCTTCCTAAGGAAGTCTTCCCATTGCCTTGCTTTCTCTGAAATTCATATACAGATCTATATTTAGATTCACCTGTTTCAATTTTATTTTTTAATTCTGATCTTTAAAAAAGCAACAGATATGTGATTTTACTGCCAGACACCAATTTCTAGTTATGTGATTTTACTTCCAGACACCAATTTCTAGTTATCTGATTGTTTTCTAGCTTTCAGATATTTCTATCTTAGTGGCAAAGATTTTGGGATCCTCTTTTTTGTCACCTGAGATAACAACCTGTTGATACAGATTAATTAATTAATTAATCTGCAATAACAGATTTACCATCTGCCTTGCTTATTTACTCAAAAACATTCAAGCACCTATATCTGCCACACAGATGTAGAAAATGACAATATTTAATTTCTTAGCTTTCTCACTAACTCACTGAATTAATGAGGAAAAAAGGAAGCTGGATAACTAATCTCGGCTTTATTTGCTAGTTATTTGAACCTGAAAAGAATCCAAAGGTGACAGAAGAAAAAAAGATTATTTGTAACTGTAGAACTTCAATAGCTGAAGGTGGCCTGGGGAATGTGCCAGGAATCGGTTCACTCACCTCTTTTTATAGTTACAGAAATCCAAGTACATTTAATGTTTAATCAGTCCACACCCCTCCCATCCCACCACATTGCTTCTGAGAAGCTCAGGCCCAGATATAAATTACTTGCCCAAGGTCACACAGCTCTGAGATCTTTTAATTCTGAGTCCACAATTTTTTTCCACAATAGCACCCCTGTTGAATATCTTCTCCATACGATAACCCCAAATTCTAAAAGTACAAGTTATTTAAATGAAAGTTTTATGACTGTACATTTTGGAGGGCTAAAAAAATATGACCACAGGTATTTCTTGTTAGAGAATTATGTCATCTCTAAAGCATTAATGTAAACTGATAATACCCAAACTTTTATTGGGCTCTAGAGCTAGGCCACTGTGCTAAGACCATCTCATATTTCACACCCCAAACCCATTATTCCCAGTGCACAGATGAGAAAACTGAGGCTTAGAGAAGCTAGTCAAACTGCCTATGGTCACACAACTAGTAAGTAGAACCAGAATCCAATCCCTGATTTCATTATGCCTGGGGGTCTACAAGTCCACATTTTTAAAAAAAAAATTATTTTTTTATTATTTATTTATTTATTTATATTTATTTTTGGCTGCATTGGGTCTTAGTTGCAGCATGCAGGATATTCGTTGAGGCATGCGGGATCTTTTGTCAAGGCACAGGCTTTTCTCTAGTTGTGGTGTGCGGCTTTTCTTTCTCTAGTTGCAGCACGCAGGCCCCAGGGCGTGTGGGCTCTGTAGTTTGCCGCATGCGCGCTCTCTAGTTGAGGCGCATGAGCTCAGTAGTTGTGGAGCACGGGCATAGTTGCCTCACGGCATGTGGGATCCAAGTTCCCTGACCAGGGATAGAACCCACATCCCCTGCATTGTAAGGTGGATTCTTTACCACTGGTCCACCAGGGAAGTCCCAAGTCTTGACATAATTCTCTCAACCCTCTGGCATCCAAGTTAGCCTCTCAGTTAGTGAATGTCATACTGCTTGATTTCTATATAACGCATCGCTGATCTAAGTAAGATCCATTTAAAAGGCAAATGAATTTTCTGGCTGTAGCTATATTTCATGCCAAAATACCAACCATCAAAAATATTTTACTGTCAATTCTACAAACAGGTGCACAAACCCCACCCCGCCCCACCCCCCATTTTATAAAATGCAAATCTGCCTGGCTAAAGTGCCTTACCTAAATGCATTTGCACAAATACTAAATATGCCACTGGGATGGTGTGGTGGCAGTTTATTTTGTGAGGCCAAATCTGCCTTGGTTTCACATCTTTCAATACTAAATATTCAAATTAGGAAGGCAGAGTGGAATATTCTGAGTCTGACTCTTACTCCTCCATTTACCAACTGTACTTTTATTCCCTGAATTTTGATTTCCTCATTTGTAAACATATGGCAGATATTAACCTACCTTATTTAATCTGAGGATTAGACAGCAAATACAAATGCCTTTTATGTAATAGGCAGTTAATCAATATTAGCTCTCCTCCACTTTCATCGCCCCCATAAGTTATATCTACAGAAGAAAGAAGGAGCTGTTAATGGAAAGGCTAGTTCACCCTCACAAGCGGTGAGTGAGTAAAAAATCTTTAACTGCTCTGTACCACGCTTACTCTCTACGTAAACACCTGATGTCAAACCTTCCCGTGCTCCGGCTTGGCTGCGCACATGAAGATGTTAAAGTTCACAAAGACCTCTTGCTTTGCAATACAAAATATTGCAAAACACAGAGAGCTTGTCATCTCTGTGGGCTAGTCCAGGTATCTGGGCAGTTGGCTTGTCACCAACAGGGACTTACCTCTTGTGTTTGGTTGGGGCTCAGGGAAAATTCTGGGACTTGCTCAGTGTTTAGTGAGTCTTGTGCAAAAATCGGTGCCATGGAACTATCACACATGCTTATTTTCCAAGCTGCCGCCTGTAAAGAAAAGAATCAGAGGTCCAGAAAGTTCCTGCCCTGCTGCCACGCAAGTCCCTCTTCCTGGACCTGCTCAGGTTACAAATCACCTGCTTTAAAAATGTCTAGAGAAGTCAGGTGCATTGAGAAAAAAAAGTTTGTTTATTAGGCAAAAAAAAAAAATCAACTTCCTCAGGTTTGTCTTTATTTTGAAGACTCAAATTCTCTAAAGCTCTGTAGTTAATGAGGGACACATAAGGAATCTAGAGAATTACGTATTTAAATGGATAATTAAGAGAATTAAAATTAAATAAGATTATATGATAAAGCCCACATTTCTAATAATGGGGGAAAGATGAATTTTTACAATTGGGAACAACTACCTATCCATGAAAAACATAGCTAAATCCTCGCCTCACTACTAACAATGAATTTTAATTGTATCTAATACTTAAATGTAAAAGTTATACCATAAAAATTCTTGAAGAAAATATGAGTGAATCTATTTCTAATCTAGGAGTGGGGAGGGACTTCTAAAGCATAACAATAAAGGAAAAAAATATTAGTATTAACAACATAAATAAAATAACATGCACCACAAAAGACATTGTAATCTAAGTTAAAAGAGAAATAACAGACTGGGATAACATCTTGCAAACTGTTAATATCCTTAATATGTTTATTACTGTTATAAATCAATAGGGAAAACATCCCAGTCTGTTTGAAGAAAAACTCAAATGGCATGAACAAGTGATTCATAAAAGAAGAATATGAAAGCCAATGAACATCTAAAGAGATACTCAAAATTCTTAGAATATATGCAATTTAAGCCACTGGCTATGTTTGGCTAAGAAATGTCCAATATCAGCCTAGGGTCAGGAAAGAGGCATTTCCATGCATTCCTGGTAGAAATAAAATTGATATATTCTTTCTAGAGGGCAGTTTGACAATGTGTGTCACGTTTTAAATGGATGTACACTTTGATCCTAGTAAGTGTAACCCACTTACTAGGTCAGTCAAAGTTAAACAATGGGAAAATGAAATGTACACAAATATTTAACATAATGCAGTGGGAAAAGTGGATGATGTAATTGACCAATCTTGATTGCTCTACTTACAAGCTGTGTGATCTTGGACAAGTTAACCTGGACTTTATGAGCCTCATTTACTTCTAAGTGAGAATATAACCCAGCTCACTCATTCCTGTGATTATTAAACAAGATGACATATACAAAGCATCTCATAGTTCCTAAGAAAATGTTACTTTCCTGCTCCGCATACTGAAAACAATAACTGCTATTAGAAAGTTATGAACCAAAAACCAAAGGTAAAGCTTAGATAAAATTGGAAAGGTAGGTTGGGATCATGATAAGTCTGGAAGTCAGGCTAAGAAGATTGCATTTTATTCAGCAAATAGTCAGAATCCAGGAAAGACTGGAGCTTAGCATGAACTGTTTTAGGAAAAGCCATCAGTTAATATTGTATAAGACATATAAATGACTAGAGGCTCTAAATCCACTTAGAAGGCTAGTCTAAAAGTCTAGGGAAGAAGTTAACAATTGCCTGGAATAGGATGATGACAAAAATAGTGGGAGGTGAAGAAGGATGTAAGGACTGAATGAACATCACTTGACCAGTGGATATGAAAGGTAAGACAAATGAGGTACATGAGACGACTCTGAAGTTTGTCTCAGACTCTGAGAAAACAGTGGTGCCACTAACAGACACTGAGGAATTAGGAGGAAGAGCAAGCATTGAAGGAAGGTTGGTAGATGGATCTGAGATGAAGAAAATACATTCAAAAAGAGAAATCTATCTGGAGAGTAGAAATGAGGAACAGATTTATAGGAAAACTCAAGATAGAGATTTGACGTGGGAATCCCTGTCATACAGGTGACTACCAAACCTATGAGAGGGGAAGAAATTGCCATGAGAGATAACAGAGAAGAAAGAAGAGGACAAAACATTGGGGGAAATGCCTACCATCACAGAGATGGGTCAAGAGAAGGAGATGGAAGAGGGGCTGCAGGTAGATGAGACAAGAAAGTACAGAATTAAAAAAGCCAAAGAAACACTGCATTTCAAGAAGGAAGAGGTGGTTAGTGCTGAAGAGATCAAGAAGGATTAGGACTAATTAAAGGGTACTTAATTGATATGCAGAAGTCAACAGCAATTTAAGTATAGCAAGGGACAAAATCTTGATTACAAAAGGGGCCAAGAAAGAGGAGCACCAAAGTAAAGACATTTAGCCATAAATGAAAGAGGAAGCACCATGTAACTGATCTGGAAAGCAGGATCAAGAAATTCAATTGAATTCTATCAAACATTTAGAGAAGAGCTATAACCTGTCCTTCTCAAACTCTACCAAAATATAGCAGAGGGAGGAACACTCCCAAACTCATTCTACAAGGCCACCATCATCCTGATACCAAAAACAGACAAAGATGTCACAAAGAAAGAAAACTACAGGCCAATATCACTGATGAACATAGATGCAAAAATCCTCAACAAAATACTAGTAAACAGAATCCAACAGCACATTAAAAGGATCATACAACATGATCAAGTGGGGTTTATCCCAGGAATACAAGCATTCTTCAATATACACAAATCAATCAATGTGATACACCGTATCAACACACTGAAGAATAAAAACCACATGATCATCTCAATAGATGCAGAAAAAGCTTTTGACAAAATTCAACAACCATTTATGATAAAAACCCTCCAGAAGGTAGGCATAGAAGGAACTTACCTCAACAAAATAAAGGCCATATATGACAAACCCACAGCCAACATCATCCTCAATGGTGAAAAACTGAAACCATTTCCACTAAGAACAGGAACAAGACAAGGTTTCCCACTCTCACCACTATTATTCAACGCTGTTTTGGAAGTTTTAGCCACAGCAACCAGAGAAGAAAAAGAAATAAAAGGAATCCAAATTGGAAAAGAAGAAGTAAAGCTGTCACTCTTTGCAGATGACATGATACTATACATAGAGAATCCTAAAGATGCTACCAGAAAACTACTAGAGCTAATCAATGAATTTGGTAAAGTAGCAGGATACAAAATTAATGCACAGAAATCTCTTGCATTCCTATACGCTAATGATGAAAAATCTGAAAGAGAAATTAAGGAAACACTCCCACCTACCACTGTAACAGAAAGATTAAAATACCTAGGAATAAACCTACCTAAGGAGACAAAAGACCTGTATGCAGAAAACTATAAGACACTGATGAAAGAAATTAAAGATGATACAAGTAGATGGAGAGATATACCAGGTTCTTGGACTGGAAGAATCAACATTGTGAAAATGACTCTACTACCCAAAGCAATCTACAGATTCAATGCAATCCCTATCAAACTACCACTGGCATTTTTCACAGAACTAGAACAAAAAATTTCACAATTTGTATGGAAACACAGAAGACACCAAATAGCCAAAGCAATCTTGAGAAAGAAAAACGGAGCAGGAGAAATCAGGCTCCCTGACTTCAGACTATACTACAAAGCTACAGTAATCAAGACAGTATGGTACTGGCACAAAAACAGAAATACAGATCAATGGAACAGGATAGAAAGCCCAGAGATAAACCCACGTACCTATGGTCACCTTATCTTTGATAAAGGAGGCAAGAATATACAGTGGACGGCTTCCCTGGTGGCGCAGTGGTTGAGAGTCCGCCTGCTGATGCAGGGGACACGGGTTCGTGCCCCGATCTGGGAAGATCCCACATGCCGCGGAGCAGTTGGGCCCGTGAGCCATGGCCGCTGAGCCTGCGTGTCCAGAGCCTATGCTCCGCAACGGGAGAGGCCACAACAGTGAGAGGCCCGCGTACCGCAAAAAAAAAAAAAAAGAATATACAGTGGAGAAAAGACAGCCTCTTCAATAAGTGGTGCTGGGAAAACTGAACAGCTACATGTGAAAGAATGAAATTAGAACACTTCCTAACACCATACATAAAAATAAACTCAAAATGGATTAAAGACCTAAATGTAAGGCTAGACACTATAAAGCTCTTAGAGGAAAACATAGGCAGAACACTCTATGACATAGATCACAGCAAGATCCTTTTGGACCCACCTCCTAGAGAAATGGAAATAAAAACAAAAATAAACAAATGGGAGCTAATGAAACCTAAAAGCTTTCGCACAGCAAAGGAAACCATAAACAAGAACAAAAGACAACCCTCAGAATGGGAGAAAATATTTGCAAATGAAGCAACTGACAAAGGATTAATCTCCAAAATTTACAAGCAGCTCATGCAGCTCAATATCAAAAAACAAACAACCCAATCCGAAAATGGGCAGAAGACCTAAATAGACATTTCTCCAAAGAAGATATAAAGATTGACAACAAACACGTGAATGAATGCTCAACATCATTCATCATTAGAGAAATGCAAATCAAAACTATAATGAGGTATCACCTCACACCAGTCAGAATGGCCATCATTAAAAAATCTACAAACAATAAATGCTGGAGAGGGTGTGGAGAAAAGGGAACACTCTTGCACTGTTGGTGGGAATGTAAATTGATACAGCCACTATGGAGAAGAGTATGGAGGTTCTTTAAAAAACTAAAAATAGAACTACCATATGACTCAGCAATCCCACTACTGGGCATATACCCTGAGAAAACCATAATTGAAAAAGAGTCATGTACCACAATGTTCATTGCAGCTCTATTTACAATAGCCAGGGCATGGAAGCAACCTAAGTGTCCATTGACAGACGAATGGATAAAGAAGATGTGGCACATATATACAATGGAATATTACTCAGCCATAAAAAGAAATGAAATTGAGTTATTTGTAGTGAGGTGGATGGATGTAGAGTCTGTCATACAGAGTGAAGTAAGTCAGAAAGAGAAGAACAAATGCTGTATGCTAACACATATATATGGAATCTAAGAAAAAAAAAAAGGTCATGAAGAACCTAGGGGCAGGACGGGAATAAAGACGTAGACTTACTAGAGAATGGACTTGAGGACACGGGGAGGGGGAAGGGTAAGCTGGGACAAAGTGAGAGAGTGGCATGGACATATATACACTACCAAATGTAAAATCTATAGCTAGTGGGAAGCAGCTGCATAGCACAGGAAATCAGCTCGGTGCTTTGTGACCACCTAGAGAGGTGGGATAGGGAGGGTGGGAGGGAGGGAGACGCAAGAGGGAAGAGATATGGGGATATATGTATGTGTACAGCTGATGCACTGTTATAAAGCAGAAACTAACACACCGTTGTAAAGCAATTATACTCCAATAAAGATGTAAAAAAAAGAAATTCAATGCATTAAAGTAGCATATTGAGCTCGGTACAGGACGTCAAAATGTGGAAGATAAAGTTCTTGCTTTTCATGAAACTGTGTCAGGTCTATGCATAAAACTGTGATAGGTCATAACGGAGGTTCAAAATGCTATGGGAAAACAAAGGGAAAGAGGCAGGCAGTTTCTTGGAGGAGGCGGAAGTTGAGATGGGCCTTTGTGGATGGGTAGGAAGGACGTCCACAGGCAGATATGGAGAGAAGGCACCCCAGGGAGGCAAAGCAGTTTCTGAAGAGATGGTCTGGGCTCTGGGTCCCTCAGCTTGTTTGGAGGGGTAGGGCCATGGGGGAGGGAATTTGTTAGGGAAGGGGAAACTGAATACTTCTGAGGTAGAGAGGAAAGGAAGCTACCAAGACAAAGAGACTGGAGATGCAGGTACAAGTGTAGCCCCGTGCCAAAGACGAATGAAAGGACTGGCCTGGGAGCTGGGGGAGGGGTCAGCCCTGGTCAGGAGGCAGGCGCGGGAGGTGTGTGGATCATAATTATGAAGAGATCTTTCAGGAGGAAGGGAAAAACATCATCTTCACATCAGCATGTAATAATGATTTTCTACAGTGAGGGCATTTGCCCTCTATTTTGAGAGACTGGAGAAGGTTTAGAAGGTCATAAGGAGCAAAAAGACTTATTAATTTACCTTCCATACTACTTTATTTAAAAAGAAAATGATGGGGAGACCTCTCACCCCAACTGCTCCCCAAAGAGTGGCATGTTAAATGCTTTAACCACAATGGTAAACCTTTCAGTTATCTGTTTTGTCAATTTGGATTTTCACATATGGAGTGCTTCTCAGCAAAATACTCTCCTATTATCACTAAGTGCACAAAAGAAATGCAAGTAATAGGTAAGTACTCAGTTGTCTTTGCTTTGTGCAGAGGTAACACTGAGAAGCTTAAAAAATTTTCAACCCATGTAGGTTCCCTCCTGAAGCATTCTTTCAATGAGAAATTCTTTGCTTTGGCTTACTATCCCTGCTCATCCCCTACCCCCAACAAATGTGATATGTCCAGTATTACCTGAACCATCGTTCCAGAGGACGAGGATGCCCTGTCTTCCTCCACATCCTTGTCATGCTTCCAGAGTAAAGATGGGGACCCGGAAGATGGCTCTGCTTTCTTATCTCCACTCTGACATAGCAATCAATTGATTAGCAAAGGGAGGTGATTTCCTACCATCATAACAGCATCCTCCTCATCTCTTTTATATGACTCAGTTTACCAGAGAGTATAACTGCAGCCCTTAATTCCACCCATCCCCCTATTTGTCATCCATTTCTTTGGCTAACTACATCACAGGAGTCCAAATGTGGTTGCTCCTCCTAAAGCCTAAAAAATATTCTTGTAAGTTGGGATTCAGCTCATGTCACACAAAGGGGATCTTTAAAACAGTGCTTTAGGAATTTGATCTGCTTTGGTAAATGTAACCTCAAATGCTATCTTTAAAATAACAGCCTGATGAACATGTATTTTTTGATCGTTGTCAAAGACAAACAATGAATATTATAAACATATCAGTTCAGAGGCAAATACAGGTCTCAAATTAGAATTGCACTGAAGTGCACTCTTTTTTTTGGTCTTGGTACCTCCTCCACTCTCACAATTCTCTCTGCTGTGAAGGGGCATAATCAGATCATAAAGTTGTCTGATGGTCAGAGTGTATAATAAGCCTCACTTCTCCTTGTCCGACCACTCAGCCCCACGTGTCCTAGTGATACACGTGAAGGACAACAGGCTGTTCTGTGTGACCGTGGAGCTACTAAACAATCTATAAAATGAGCAGGGAGAATATCTGGTGGTTACGTGTGAGACATTAAAAATTGTAAATTGCTGCAATTTTCTTCCCTTTCGCACAAGACCCACTATCACTTTAATTCTTAAAGTATGAAATGGAAATTGATATCAGGAAAGACAACTGGTAAAGGTCTCATCCAACCAGTTCTGATGGAGTAATAAGGATTCATAGTAGGGTTAGTTGCTAATACCATTCTTTGTGTCCTTGGCAATGCTGTTTCAGACTAAAAAAAGTAATTCAAATGTGGAAAGATAAAGTTCTATAAAGCACACTAGGAGTGCCAACCAAACAGCAGAGAAAGTACTCAAACTCCAGAGAAAGTACTCAGAAGTCAGGATACGACAAAGAACTTCATCTTCTCCCTTCTGCCAACAAGTGTGTCTGAATTACATTTATTCCACTCTGGCCTGAAGTAGGTTTAGATGCACTTAAACATTAATAACATAAGACAACTACTTCAATCACCCTTACAAACTACCAGCATTGAATTTAAAAATCCTTACATTTCCATTCATTTTAAGATCTTCTCATTGACCTTTTAGAGATTACTGTTCTAACAAACTTGAACGAGAAAATCATTTTCCTTACTTCGCTCTTCAGGGAGGTTTCTTCCGCTTCTTCCTCGACTGCTGGCAGGAAGAACATGGAGCCCGTTCTGTTCAACTGAAAGGCACAGCACAAAGACTTGCAGCCGGGTTGCCGTTCAATGTCACCAGGATCCTGGCCTGGCCGCATTTTTACGTAGCTAATTTTTTATTTACTTTATCCAGGATGCCCAACCACACAAGAAGCCTCGGGGTCTAGCAACTCTCAGCTCGTCCAGCTGAATATCATGACTCACTCAAATCTTAGATCTCTTTCATTTGCGCTGCCTTCTGTGGCCCCTCATCAAACAATTCAAGAATGTGATTCACTGATGTGGATTCAGAGTGGGCTTAGAGAGGTGCTGTGCCCGTTTTTGAGTTTGAAGTGGGCTGTTTAGTAGGAAGATACTTCAAAGGGTAGATGCCACCCACCTACCCATGGAATTTCATAAGCACCTCCTTAAGTAACTTGTGCATAAGAATTCTGGGTTGAGTCCAGAACAGACACACCCTAAGGATTAATATTCACTAGTGAATAATCTCAGGCAGAGTATTTCCACTTTTAAAAATTCCTGTACTATAGGCCATATACATAGATGCCACAGGCCTTCCAGGTGAAAAATACTACCAATTTAAAGCTCTGGTGGAATGTGGGACCAGCATTAACTAATGTCATACCCACCTTCCATTCAGAAGCATCCCTCTCAGCCCCTCCATCCTTGTCCGATGCTTTGGCTGACAGCATTTCCTTTTCTAATTCTTGCTGTTTTTGCTGAAAATGCTGGTGAAGTTTTAGTATGGCAGCCTTCAAGTCCACCAACAGGTCTTCTTTTTTCTGGTTCAAGCTCAGAATCTGCTTTTCCGTACCTTCGATTTCTCCCTGTGCAGAAAGAGTGTTTGCATACCTTTGGGACGCCTGATACCTTTGCCACAGGAGCCTACTTCAATCGGTACAAGGGATGAAGATTTTTCTATGCTGTGCGGTTGGCAGAGCCAGGAGCCAGTCCCTGGTACAGTAGAGCTCCTCTCCATCCGGACTGTGTTTCTAAATGACCTGGGGCGGGTTTATAAGCTCCCTTATAGGATGCCTTAGCCTCACCTGACACCTTGTCAATCAATCTCTAGGGGTCAAGAGGTGGCTAAGAAATTTGTAACAATCTCCACAGGTGACTGTGGTGTGTAGTCAGGGTTGCCCCACTCCAGTGGCCACAGGACTGACTGACCAGAATCCGCAGGGTCAGGGGCCATGAACCTGCACTTTAACAAGCTCCCAGAAGATTTGTACGCAGACTAATGTTTGGGAACCGCTGAGAGGAAACAAGGCTAGAAATCTCACACTTTTATTATCACTTTTGAAGCCTTCTTTAGTATTACTAAATACATTTACTTTTTTCTCACAGCCAAAGCATCCTAACAAATGGGAATAAATAAGCCAACAAGGGTACTGTGAAGTGTAACTTGTTATGGGAATGATGAGCAGATGATTCCGAGCTTTAAAAGATTACTTTAGGGCTTCCCTGGTGGTGCAGTGGTTGAGAGTCCGCCTGCCGATGCAGGGGACACGGGTTCGTGCCCTGGTCCGGGAGGATCCCACATGCCGCAGAGCGGCTAGGCCCTGCGCGTCCGGAGCCTGTGCTCCACAACGGGAGAGGCCACAACAGTGAGAGGCCCGCGTACCACAAAAAAAAAAAAAAAAAAAAAGATTACTTTAAAATTTTGTATGATTGACAACGTGGGAATAAAATTTCTTATACGTGGTAGAAGTACAGATGCCCACTGTCTGTCTAAAAGGATTACAGAATTATAGAATCCTAGATTTGGAGGAAACATCAGGTGTCGTCTTGTCTGACATCTTCCTCTTTAGCACCCTGAAAGGCATCATTCAAAGCTTGAGCTTTATAGCAAGTGCTGTATCAGAAGACAACCTGCTCCTTTTTAGCAAACCTTTCACATATTGGAATTTTGTCCCTAATGTATTCCTTAACCCCTCAGTCCATTCATTCATTCCTTTCTTCCTTATTTCTTTTTTAAAAAAATTTATTTATTATTTATTTGGTTGCACAGGGTCCTTAGTTTAAGTGGCAGTCTGGCTTCTTAGTTGCGGCTCGCTGGCTCCTTAGTTGCGGCTTGCCAGCTCCTTAGTTGTGGCATGAGAACTCTTAGTTGCAGCACACATGTGGGATCCAGTTCCCCAAACAAGCCTCAAACTGGGGCCCCCTGCACTGGGAGCTCGGAGTCTCAACTGCTGTGCCACCAGGGAAGTCCCATTTCTTCCTTATTTCTTTTTTTCCACCCATCCATCCTACAGATATTCATAGAAGCATTATTTTTTTTTAGAGACAAAGAAACTCAACATGTCTCCACCTATAAGTGAGAGTTCTGAAGTCCAGAGAAAGAAGGTGATTTTTCCAGGGCTGCAGCTAGTGACAGAGCCTAGACCTGGACTTCTGACACCAAGCCCCCATGGCTCTTATGCTACTGCACACATTCCGACACCAATACCCCTTTTCTGTCTGAAGTTAAACTTCTTTTGATTTGCTTTGGGAAATGATAACTTAATTAACTCTGAGTTGGCTGTGGTGTGTGTCCCTTTTCAATAAACACTAAACTTCAGAGGAACAGTGCCTCCTAACAGGCGTAATACTACAGCCCTTAGAATAACACTTACAGAAACAGACTAGTCTGCAGAGCCACTGGCATTATGGTGACAGAGAAGGGCACAGAGCAGCCATTCTCAAAGTGGCATCTGCAGACCCTAGGGGGTCCACACTCCATGAGGTCAAGATCATTTTCATAATAATTCTAAAATGTTACTGGCCTTTCTCACTGTGTTGACATTTTTCTCTGTGTGATGTCGCAAAAGCAATGGTGGGTAAAGCTACTGACACAGTATGAATCAAGGCAGCGATATCAACTATATTAGTAGTTACTAGATGCTTCACTATCATGAATTTAACTGGAAAAAAAAGCCAGCTTCACTTAAAAATATCCTTGATAAAGAACATGTATTTTTAATATTCTGTATGACAAAGTGGGGAGCCTGCATAAAGCACTTCTGTTATATACCAAAGTTTAATGGTTGAGGAACAGCACTCATGTGATTAAGTTTCAAGCTAACCTATCCATATTTTTCTCATAGAATACTATTTTTACTTGAAAAAAAAAGATGGTTGTTAAACTATACATACATAAATACATACATATATATGTAATATATATATAAAGATTTTTCTGAAGAGGTAGATGTTAATATTAATAAATGTGAATGTTTTAATATCGGCTACTGGAATGTGTCATCATTTGGAGGATCTACATGACTAGTCAAATAGTATTTTCCAAATGATCAAACATGATGTTATAAAATCATGCATGGTTGGAGATCCATTCTAAGTACAAGACAGACCAATGGATTTTAATGTAAGAGTATGAAAAGTTCACTGACATGGCTTCAAATTCCATTTAACAATGAACCTCTGAGTAATTTGACTTGTTGGAGATTAGTGTAGTTTCAAAGAATGTCCACAATTATTCAAAAGGGTTATTAAAATATTTCTCTCTTTTCCATGTACACGTCTTTGAGAGGTTAGATTGTCTTTATATACTTCAAAGAAAACGACATACCTCAATAGATTGAATGCAGAAGATGAGAATCTAGCTGTCTCCTAGTAAGCCAGACTAATGAGATTTGCAAAAATGTAAAACACTGTCACTCTTCTCACTACATTTTACATTTCTGAGTTTTAATATAAACACAAGCTCTTTGGGGTCTTTTAATTTTTTTTTTTTTTATTTTGTGGACCTCAGAAACACAGAATTAGATTAATCATACTCCCTGCTTCACAACTTGTTTTCATCATTGTCCATGCATGGTATGCTCTTTTTTTTAATAAATTTTTTAAAAATAATTAATTAATTTATTTATTTTTGGTAGTGTTGGGTCTTCGTTGATGCATGTGGACTTTCTCTAATTGCGGCGAGTGGGGACTACCCTTCAATGCGTGTGCAGGCTTCTCACTGCGGTGGCTTCTCTTGTTGCAGAGCATGGGCTCTAGGCGCACAGGCTTCAGTAGTTGTGGCAGTGGGCTCAGTAGTTGTGGCTTGCTGGCTCTGGAGCGCAGGCTCAATAGTTGTGGCGCACAGGCTTAGTTGCTCCGCGGCACGTGGGATCTTCCCGGACCAGCGATCAAACCTGTGTCCCCTGCATAGGCAGGCAGATTCTTAACCACTGCACCACCAGAGAAGTCCCTGGGGTTCTTAAATTTTTTAATGTAAAGGGAAATTTGACACTTTTACAATACTGAATCTTTAATACCCTGAGTCTGCCTTATTGAGCCCACCACTTAATAACTGTGTGTCATCTTGGACCCCTCTGTACTTCACTTCAGACATTAAGAAATTTGCCCTACATCTCACAGCTGGAAAGTAGTGTAACGTGGCTTTGAACACATCAAAGAAGATGCTTTTGCCTACATCAACTTGATGGTAATAGAGAGTTAACATGCAAACCACTGTCACTGGGTCCACAGGACATTGTTAATTAGGGCATATGGAGAGACTGCTTAGTATACGGAACTCTTTATTACAACAGCATTCAGTCTTTACTTCTAAAGCCCAGCCTGCCTGACCCCTATGCCAGAAAGCTAGCTGGAAAGCCAGGTTGTCCAAATACCATGTGTTATATCAGTTTCTTTGCTACCAGCCAGAATGCACCAAGTTGAGGCTAAAGACACTTGAAGAGACTTCCATTATGATAATTATATAATAACCTATTTTATGTAATAGGAATGAAAAGTAAATACACACATAAAATACCTTCAGTTGAAATAGAGAAGTAGGAAATACACTGTACCATCAAAAACGGCTTGTAGACACCAACAGCTTAGAAAGTGATTGTTGAATAAACTGCTGGAAAAATGAATGTAAGAAATATACCTGTACTTGTGGCAGGTTGGCAGCTCGGTCTGGTGACATATGTTCATGGGAGAATTCAGCTGAATAATTATTTAAGATCTGTTTCAATTTTTCTATTTCTTCATCGCATTCATTTGTCTGTTTTATGACTATCTATAAAATAACCCCCCCAAAAGAAGATCAATGGGCTATTTCCAATGTCTATCTCCATGACAAACTCCAATCAATTATATCAATACACAACCATACAGATTCCAATAGGAAATGGTAACCTCAATTCAGAGAACAACATTTGCAAAGCTGGCACCTGACCTTCTTGCTCCACTTAGATGCTAGAGCACCTTGGGTTCAAGTCTAATTAGACATACGTTTGTTCTTAAGTATTCCCAGTCTAATGGGCTTATTCTGGGAAGCATTTTATAGCATGTTAACATAAAGTTGTTAAGTTTATGAAATTACTGATATGTCACACACACCATTTTAATACATATTCCTTGCAGGGCTTTCAATACACAGAAAGGTGACAATCCTGATTCAGAATGGAAAGGGCATGTGATTTGAGAAATGATGGGTTTTCCTGGTCCAGACACATCCTCACCTGGTACCCTTTGGGATCTGTGATATACATTTCATGGTAAGAGGTTGAGGTTTGAGAGCAGTCTGAGTTTGCAGAACAAGGCAAAACCAGAACAGTACCTGGAATCTAGTGTTAAGGGAATAGTACAGCTTGAACCTACTACCTGTGTGCTAAATGATATGATCAAAGTGTGATGAAAGATAAAGAAATGGACTTCAAAAGCAAATCTAGATATTTCCTTGTATGCTTCACAATGAAACAAAATGCGTTTTGAAACTACAAAGTTTCTGGCCAACACAGAATTCTTCCTTGTATTTTCTTTAATATTTAACTATAATTTTAGCTGCAGGCTGGAAATCAATAACTATGTTTGCTGCACACACCTGTTCCCCAGCCCTCAGTAATGAGCTACATCCCATTACTCCCCCCAAAAGTAATTTGTCTTATTTTCAACAATGAGAGCACTTACAATTATCTAACGTAGAAATGAAAAGAAATGTACCATATTTTAATGATTTTCATTACCACTGGCTTACTTAGCTTTGAAATACCTGAGATGACATCTGATTTCCACTAACACAATAAGATGGAAAATTTTAGCAGCACAGTTTGATGTCTAACTTGGCACAAAACCTAATTTCCTCTTCTACTGCCCCCCCTTTCATCTTGTGAAGGAGTCACTTTAAAGCATAGTTAGGACTGTTATTTTCTTTTTCTGACCAGGAGACCAATAAAGCACAAAAAGATTAAAAGTAACAGATCAAATTTTCTTTGGGTTTTTTTTCTTCTCTTTATATTATTAAAAAAAATAGTACATTGAGTACCAGATCTTTTTTCTCCCTGTGGATGTTAGGAAATGAAGTCAGCTCATCAGTAGCCAGGCCAGAGAGACTACATGAGCTAAGACTCAAACCAGAGATTACAATATCCTCAAATCTTAGGAGAACAGAGTGACCACCAAATGTGAATGAAATTTAAGAGGGAGAAAGAGATAGCAGTTTTCTTCTTATAACCAGGGGATGGATGGGAAGGAGGAAAAATAACCTTTCCTCTTACCCTGACACACCTAATCAAGAAAAGTAGGCAGGAGGGGGTGTCTACCAAGTGGGCTGAAAAGTCTGTGGCTCTTTCAGCAACTTTCTTTCCCTGTAGGAGTGGTTGTTGATATAGGAATACCAACCAAAGTAAAATGTAATTTCTATCTAATGATAATTCCTGACTTGAGACAGGAGATCAATCAAAAGAATTTTAAAAAGCCCTCAGGGAGAGGCTAGAAGATGTCATCAGTTAGAAGGAAGAGACCTCGATATGAAGAATACAGGAGTCTAGAAACTCAAATTCTTTTCTTATCTGTACACAAATTAATCTTAACATACGTTAACTCTGGTCTTTCAGAAAGTCATCTGACCTTTGGACACTAGTCTCCTAATGTGTAAAAATAAAAATGGCAAAGTGCCTACCCTACCTGTATCGTGTTGATAATAAATTGAAATGATTAATAGGAAAGCAACTGAGAGGTATAAAGAGATTATTGTGGGTCTGTCAGCCTCATGAGACTGCATATACACTGTTCAGGTTGAATCTCTTCCCACAGCATTTTACCCATGTAGATCTTCAATAATTAAAGAATGGAATGAAATAGAACAAAACTAGACTTTAATGTCTTCAACCAGAACAAGAATAAGAGCTGAGAAAAATCACTTTAACCTCATTTGAGCAACAAGATACTCTCTTATATCAAATGCCACCTCCTGGATAATACTGGAAGAGACCAAAAAGAATCAACACAGGCAGCATCTTATTGTCATGGGAATTTGACCCACCCAACCCTTAAAACAACACCAGGTTGTGCTGAATATTTTCATCCAATAAGTTGGCTGTCATCACAAAAACCACTCACCTTTAATAACTCATTTTGTTCCTGAGTCACGTTTTCCAACAGTTTTATATCTTGTAAAAGCTGATTTGTCCGCTGAAACACAGGCAGCGGCTTCATTCCTGTCTGGGGTAACCTCAGTTCCACTTGGTAAGACACGATTTCAGCAATGGTTTTCTTCATGGGATGTATATTTTCCAGTATGACCTTAGATAAACATGGTACACAAGTGGAAAAAAAAAAGGCCACTCCTAAATCTATTCAAAATTAAACTTTAGTCCTTATCGTTTTGAGTTTTAAAACAGTGGCTTAGCTCAGGTTGAAAAGAACTAATATATTACTTGTGATCTGGCAGCTAAATAAGGTCTCAGGAAAGAATGCCTGGGGCAAGAGTACCCTCCCAGTATTACATGATGCATTTGGACAACCCTTTCCTTCTTTCTCTCCTTCCCGCCTCTCTCTGTAGAACTGTTATATGCTTTGTGTGTTGTCACCAGGCAGTAAGCTGTGGAAGGGTAGGTACTGCCTCTTATTAACTTTCACAGCAACTGCACCCAGCACAGGGCTTCCCACATAATAGACCCTCAAAAAATGCTTATTGAATTGAACGGAACTGTCCTGCCAAATTTCCTAAGTCCCAAAACTACACTTCTATTTTGTTTTAATGACATCTGATCCATAGAAGTCTGGATTTACATAATGAATAAATTAGGAGAGAGTATTCACTTTACTAAGTACTTCATATGTATTATTTCATTTAATCTTCACAACCACCCTAGGAGGTAGATATCATAACTTCCCTTTCACAGGTAAGGAAATTGGGTTCACAGAAGTTAGAAGATCCAGGTGAGGGCACACTGTAAGAGGCAGGGTCAGGATTAGAACCCAGGGCTGCCTGATCCCAAAGCCCATGCTCTTAACTGGTAGGCTGAGGGGGAAGCAACATCTGTATGCTGTTTAGTATGTCCCAGCTCCTGTGCTAGGGGCTCCATATACATTATAATTGTCCAACATAATCACCACAATACCAATGTACAGATATGAAAGCAAATCCAAGAAATGTTAACCAATCACTCAAAGGCACACAGCCAGTAAGCAGGGCAGTTGGGGCTGGAACCCAGTTCTTCTGACTTAGAGGCTTAAGTGCTTGGACTATTAAAACCTGGGTTTGACGTGAAGGAAAAACTACCAAACCTTGAAGTTTTAGGAAGAAATTAAATGAAAAAATAACTTATAGGAAAATTATAGTTACATAGATAGCACTAGAAATATGATTTAAAATATGATATTTATAGTCATTCATATCTATTTCCCAACTTTACTTTGCTCTTACTTTAGCAAGATTAAACACTTTTTATCGCATCATATTATTACACATTTTAAAATAGGCATAGTAAGTATTAAGAGAAAATATTTTTAATAATGATCCATGCTTACCTCCCCATGCTTAAGGTGCTCTTCAGGTGAAAAATCAAATATTTCTTTTGATAGCAGGATAGCTTTGATTTTTGAAACTCTTTTCTCCATTGATTTTACTTCCGTTTCAATGGCAACCACATCCTAGAATTTCAGAAACAAAAAAACACACTCATGCAGTATATGTTATATGTTAATAATCTTTCTAAAACACAATTTACTGCCATTTATTCTATTCTCATATTTAACCAAAATATGTTTGCCACTTATATCTCTTCAAAACTAACCAAGTGCTACACAGATAATGTGGACTGTTTTCAATAAAAATGTTGTCTGTTAGTAATAGCATACCACAATATAAAGCATTGCTTATACTTACTGAGTTAAAAGGTCCTCATGGGGCCAATTTTCAATTATTTATGCTATGAGAACAAAAGTAGTATGCATCTGAACAATTCTAAGTAAATTCTCAAATATCTAAAAACTCTTTAGATTTATCTTTGGAATGTCTTTAAACACTTGAATACAAGTGGGTCAACGCTGAAAAAATTCCCACTACTTTAAGTAAAACGATAAAGTCACCCTTGGGAAACAAACACACAAGGAGCTGGAAAATTGACAGATTTTGTTGCCAATTCCCTAACAAACTTTTGCTGTGTGGAGAGTCACTAAATTACCTTATAACCTACTCAGATTAATATGAACAACAGATCATTTATCCAGTGGCTATTCTCCCATCAGTGTCAACTTCTAGAAAGTGGCCAAGAAACTTAAAAGTGAAAATGCTGCAATTTGTGCTCTCAAACCTACATATGTATGAATATGTGCTATAAAACCTACATATTGAAGTCCACTCACACTGTAAGAGGGCCTTCTGACCTTTAGAGCTTTACGGAGATAAACTGAAGCAAAAATAATGCAGGGAATAGGAAAAACTACATAGAAATCATCAAAGGATTTCAAATTATCACAACTTGGAGCCATTCAACGTAGGACAAACATAACTTCATATAAGCAAATGAAGCAGTAATTATAGTAATTTATCTTCATTTTATGAAACATTCAATTATATTGAAATTATTTTCTACACCATACGTTTAAGAAAGTATATAAATGTATACAATGTATTTTATGGTAATTTCCATGAAAAGTTGTAGAAGCATTTAACAATTTTGGAATAAGCTTCAATAACCAAGAATATTTAACAAGTATGATTCTCTGAAGTTACGTAAGTGTGGTGCAGGGAATGTAACTGAGAAATAAAAGGTAAATTATTAAGACTAACTGCATCTGCCTTTGCTGTGTGACTCCATCCTTAAATAAATGCCTCACATGTTTCAAGCCAAAATAAATAAAATTATTTAAAAATCCAGTGGCTGGGTCTTCCCTGGTGGCGCAGTGGTTGAATCTGCCTGCCGATGCAGGGGACACGGGTTTGTGCCCCGGTCTGGGAAGATCCCACATGCCGCGGAGCAGCTGGGCCCATGAGCCATGGCCGCTGGGCCTGCGCGTCCAGGAGCCTGTGCTCTGCAACGGGAGAGGCCACAGCAGTGAGAGGCCCGCGTACCGCAAAAAAAAAAAAAAAAAAAAAAATCCAGTGGCTGGTATACAGCAGCCCCTCAATAAATATTTGCTATTGGTGACTGAAGACTTGGGAAGTTATCTGTTTTAATTCCCTCTTTGCTAATCTGTGCTTTAAATTCAATAATATTGTACTTCCCTGGTGGCACAGTGGTTAAGAATCTGCCTGCCAATGCAGGGGACACAGGTTCAAGCCCTGATCCGGGAAGATCCCACATGCCGCAGAGCAACTAAGCCCAGGAGCCACAACTACTGAAGCCTGCATGCCTAGAGCCCGTGCTCCGCAACAATAGGAGCCACCACAATGAGAAGCCCACACACTGCAATGAGGAGTAGACCCCCTACGCTGCAACTAGAGAAAGCCCGTGTGTAGCAAAGAAGACCAAACGCAGCCAAAAATAAATAAATAATTAATTAATTAATAAAAAATAAAATCAATAATATCTCCTCTCTGACAAAGAGAAAACACTGAGCTTATCTGATCAGGATTCCTCCCTTTAAATAGACCACTTCTGGACTGAGAATGGGGATATGATTTTTTGTTGTAGTTGCACTGTAGGGTACAAAGTAAAATGTAATTCAAGAAATAACATAAATGAAAAATGTACCAGATCAATGTGTCTTCATAGAACTGATTAGTAGTATAACTCTAATTTACTAAATGAAATATAAATTTAAAATAAGTCACGGACATATATACAGTACCAAACGTAAGGTAGATAGATAGTGGGAAGCAGCCGCATAG
The DNA here is from genome assembly GCF_964341445.2 of Mesoplodon mirus. Lineage (NCBI taxonomy): Eukaryota > Metazoa > Chordata > Mammalia > Artiodactyla > Ziphiidae > Mesoplodon > Mesoplodon mirus. The sequence continues at coordinate 151,121,164 of NC_138979.1, read as the reverse complement.
CACAGGGAGACAGGGAGATCGGCTTGGTGCTTTGTGACCGCCTGGAGGGGTGGGATGGGGAGGGTGGGAGGGAGGGAGACGCAGGAGGGAAGGGATGTGGGAACAGATGTATATGTATGACTGATTCACTTTGTTATAAAGCAGAAACTAATAAAAATAAAAAACTTTAAAAATTTTTAAAAAAATTAAAAAAAGAGAAGTCACTCTGTATTTATTACAAACACCTAGGTGATTGTGATGCAGCCGACACTGGTCCTCCAATTGGTGCGATGGAACTGTTAAACTAAAAGTGTGCGTTCTGCAGATGGACGATTGGATTTGGAGTGCAGTTAGTTTGTGGTCATAGAACACGTGGGCTAACCATTCCATACTGGAGAGAACTATAGCACTGACCTCTGGTGACCCTGTAGGGTGATGTACTGGCTACAACCTAATGTGAGACAATTGCTATTATGCCTTAATGAAATTGAGCTATTTGTAACGAGGTGGATAGACCTAGAGTCTGTCATACAGAGTGAAGTAAGTCAGAAAGAGAAAGACAAATACTGTATGCTGATACATATATATGGAATTTAAGGAAAAAAAATGTCATGAAGAACATAGGGGTAAGACAGGAATAAAGACACAGATCTACTAGAGAATGGACTTGAGGATTTGGGGAGGGGGAAGGGTAAGCTGTGACAAAGTGAAAGAGCGGCTTGGACATATATACACTACCAAACGTAAGGTAGATAGCTAGTGGGAAGCAGCCGCATAGCACAGGGAGATCAGTTCGGTGCTTTGTGACCGCCTGGAGGGGTGGGATAGGGAGGGCGGGAGGGAGACGCAAAAGGGAGGGGATATGGGAACATATGTATATGTATAACTGATTAAATTTGTTAAATAAAAAAATTTTAAAAAAAATTAAAAAAAAGAAGTCACATCATTATAGTGCCAACTTACATCAGCCATTCGTTGAATCTGTGGAAGGCTTTCTATGATTTTTTGTCGTAAAGCTACTATTTGATGACTTAACTCTTGTATAGGCTGTGCTAAAGTATCTGTTTCAAAAATTATTGACAAGCCTTCTAGATCCATGAAAATTGAATGCAAAAGACTGTGCTTCTGTTCTGAATCTTCCAAAGCCATCTAGATAATGGGAAACACGAAAAAAGAGAAACATCAAGATACTGGAACAAGTTGATTGAAATTATATCAGAGAAAATTCTACAAATATGTATGGTGACGGACGGTAACTAGACTTAATGTGGGTGATCATTCTCCAATACATACAAATATTGAATCATTCTGTTGTACACCTGAAACTAATACATGTTGTATGTGAATTATACCTTAATTTAAAAAATTAAATCAGAGAAAATCTGAATTTGTCTCAACATTTCAAACTCCTGTTCATTCCCAATTTCATAATAAAACATTGAACATTCTCTCTTGTCAATGGCAGTATATGACTATAGAATGTCTACCCCATTTTCGTGGGCTTGCAGCAGCTATTTTATACCATGTAGCCCTGCTCCTCCAGCCATCGTTAACAGAATCAGAAACACCTGACCTATAAGTTCATCCCTCTATAATTTGGAATTAGGGTCAAGAAAGCCATTCATATATATATCGCTGATTCACTTTGTTATAAAGCAGAAACTAACACACTGTTGTAAAACAATTATACTCCAATAAAGATGTTAAAAAAAAGCCATTCAATTAGCTGGACTTGTAATTTTGGGAAATGGGTTTGGCAGAAATAGATAAGTGAAGTGGGGATGGGAAACGAAGGGGCAGTCCCAGTGCCAGTGTCCTCCTTGGCCTTACCATCTGGAACCACTGACTTCCTTGAAACACCCCTATAGCTTGAGTTGACTTGAATAAATTGATACCAAAAGAGCTCTATCTGATAAAACCAAATATAAGTGGAAAACATCCATGTTTAGAATTCCTTAGACATTCTTCCTTAGAATTTTTCTTTTTTTCCTTTAATGATTATAGTTATTAACTTTCAAACTTAAGATTTCAAAATATCTCAGCCACCTATTGGAAATATTCAACCTGCTAATGTAGTCTTCAGGTAATCCCGTAAAAAATAACTGATATGAAAAAGAACATTTACTTATGCAACCAGACTTCTAGTCACGAGTCCCCAAAATTAATCAGGTTATTCAGAATTTCATATTGACCATATTCCAAATCCTAGCAGGAGAAAACTTGAAAGGAAAACAAAACTTAAAACCAATGCTTTTTCCAATAATACTATTTACAATAGCATCAAAAAAACATAAAATACTCAGGAATAAATTTAACAATTTACATTAAAGAGAAATTAAAGAGGACCAAAATAAATAGAGAGATACATCCTGTTCCTGGATGGGAACAGCCAATATGGTCAAGAGGTAAATTCTTGCCAAACTGATCTGGATTTAATGCCCTCCCAAAATTCAAACAGACCTCTGCATAGATATTGACAAGATGATTCTAAAACTTATATGGAAATGCAAAAGATCCAGATTAGCCAAAACAAATTTGAAAAAGAACAAAGGACTAAGTTGTAGAATTTATACTACCTGATTTCAAGATTTACTATAAAGCTGTAGCAATTAAGACTGTGTCATATTGGTAAAAGAACAGACACATAGATCAATAAAACAGAAGAGACAGTCCAGAAACAGAGCCACATATATGAGAGGTCAATTGATTTTAACAAAGCACCAAAGTAATTCAATATTGAGTCTTTTCAAAACATGGATAATCCCATAGAAAAAAAATGAACCTTGATTCTTGCTTCATACCATATACAAAAATTAACTTTATTTTTTTAACATCTTTATTGGAGTATAATTGCTTTACAATGGTGTGTTAGTTTCTGCTTTATAACAAAGTGAATCAGCTATACATATACATATATCCCCATATCTCCTCCCTCTTGCGTCTCCCTACCCCACCCCTCTAGGTGGTCACAAAGCACTGAGGTGATCTCCCTGTGCTATGTGGCTGTTTCCCACTAGCTATCTATTTTACATTTGGTAGTATATGTAAGTCAATGGATTACAGGCCTACAAGTAAGAGTTAAAACTATAAAATTTCTAGAAGATAAGAGGAAATCCTTGTGACCCTGGGTTAGATAAAGATTTCTTAGATACAACACAAAAGAATAATCTATAAAAGAAAAATATTGATAAATTAGACCTCTTCAAATTAATAACATTTGCTCTTTGAAAGACAATATTAAGAGAATGAAAAGACAAGCCACAAACTAGGAGAAAATATTTGTAAATCACATATGTGACAAGGATTTTAGAATATTATATAAATAATTCTTACAATTCAATAATAAAAAGACAAATAACCCAATTAAAAAATAGGCAAAAAAACCCCAAGAAACTGAACTGACATTTCACAAATGAAGTGTACAAGTGATAAATAAGCATATGAATAAATGCTCAAATAAAAAAATCATTAGACATTAGAGAAATGTCATTTAAACCACAGTGAGATACCACTACTTGTCACTAGAGTAGCTAAAATTTAAAAGACAGATACTATCAAGTGCTGACAAGAATATGGAGTCATTAGAACTCCAGTGGGAATGAAAAATGGTAAAGCCATTTTGGAAAATAATTTAGCAGTTTCTTAGTTAAATACCATAAGAGCCAGCAATCTATTCCTAGGTATTCATCAAATGAAATGACCTGAAAACCTATGTCCACACAAAGATTTGTATATGAATGCTCACAGCGGCTTTGCTCATAATAGCTGTTGCAGCTCCTAAAATGGCCCCCAATAATCCCCACCTCCTGGTACTCATGTCCTTATAATCAGTTCTCTTGAATGCAGGCTGAGCTTATTGATTTACTTCTAAGAAGATATGGCAGAAATGATGAGATGTCACTTCCAAGATTAGATTATAAAAGACCGTTTCTGTCTTGGGGGCTCTCTCACTCTTTTTTAGATTGTTCATGGTGAAGGGAGTCAGCTGCCATGCCATAAGGCAGTCTTGTGGAGAGGCCCTCACATCTGTGAATGGAAGTGGATCTTCTGAAGCCTGCCAACAGCCACGTGAATGAGACTGGAAGTGCATCCTGTCTCTTCCTTCACCCAAACTAAGCCTTCAGATGAGATCACAGCCTTGGCTGACACCTTGACTGCATTCTCATGAGAGACCTTGAGCCAGAACCACTCAGGTAAGCCATGCCTGGATTCCATAATTCTTGTTTTAAGCTGTTAACTTCAGCAGTGATGTGTCACAATGCAATAGATACAGAATACATAGCCCCCAACTTGAAATAACCCAAATGTCTATTAACTGGTGAAGGAATAAACATATTGCATATTTCCACAAATGGAATACTATTTAGCAGTCAAAAGAATAAACTACCTATAAATGTAACAACCTGAATGAATCTCGAAAACATTAAGCTAAGTAAAAGAAGTCAGGCCCAAAAGACTGTATGATTCTATTCATTGGATAATGTAGAGAAGACAAAACTATAGGAATATAAACCAATGAGTGATTACATAGGGCTGAACATAGGTAAAAGGATACTGACAGCAAAGGAGCATAAAGAAACTTTTTGGGGTGATGGAAATGGTCTTTATGTATTGATGGTGGTAGTGGTTACACAGCTGGATACCTTTATCAAAACTTACTTAGCTGTACACTTAGGTGTTTTTTACTATCTGTAAATTATACCTTAATGAAGTTGATTTAAAGAACAAGTTGTTTTCCTATTTTCTACAATGACAATTTCTGTTTCAGTGAGTCTTCATTACAACAGCAGACTTCATGGAATCATCTTTAGGTTATGAAAACCTAATTTAACAAATGCAATCGAGGTGGAAGGTTATAGTGCGATTAAAGCAGACTTTTAAACCTTAGTTGAGAGTTTTGATACTTCTTTAAGTCATTTTAAAAATCAATACCAGGTAATGTTAGAAAAATGGTAAAGGGTACCCTAAAGTAGGACAACTATTTTCAAAATAGGAACGAAGTGGGGTATTCACATGGGACTAGTTATTTATGACTTATTTTCCATTGGAAGATTTATTAGAATACATTCTGTGGACATCAGCCTGCATATCCCCTTGGCCCTACTTCCTCCAGCTAATAACCTAAGTTCTACTCAGTTCCATGTAAACAAAGGTCAGCAAAGGAGGGTGTCCTGAACAGTTTGAGAGATACTTTTACACTTTTACATTTGTGTCAGAAGAAGGCAGTAAAACTTCAGCTGTTTTTGCATATGTTCATTCTTGTACAGTTTTTTAAAAACTCCTAATAAGCATTTGAGGAAAAAAAAGCATCATTCCTCTCTTCTGTCTGCAAACTTCTTGAAAATGATGAAAGATACAGGTGATTTAAAATAAAAAGATGACATGCTTTGGGGATGTGGAAAGTCAACCCAAGAGGTGGGGGCAGAAATCACAGGCAAGGGGAAGAAAAGAAACAAGTAGGTGAAAATGCAGTATCTTTACAACTGTTACCACAGGAAAAAACTGTGCCAAGAAGTCTCACAGGGGAGGTATGAAGTCAGTTGTTACTTAGGGACACATTGTGCTACTTTAAAGATATAAAAAAAAGAGTTGGATCAGCTTTGAGGTCTGATTACTCTAAAAATTGTTATAGGGGATTTCCCTGGTGGTGCAGTGGTTAAGAATCTGCCTGCCAATGAAGGGGACCCGGGTTCGATCCCTGGTCTGGGAAGATCTCACATGCCGCGGAGCAACTAAGCCCATGTGCCACGACTACTGAGCCCACGTGCCACAACTACTGAAGCCTGTGCACTCTAGGGCCTGCGTGCTGCAACTACTGAAGCCTGAGCGCCTAGAGCCTGTGCTGCACAACAAGAGAAGCCACCGCAATGAGAAGCCCGCGCACCGCAACCAAGAGTAGCTCCAGCTTGCTGCAACTGGAGAAAGCCCACAAGCAGCAACAAAGACCCAACGCAGCCCCCAAAATAAATAAATAAGCAAATGAATAAATAAATAAAAACTGTTATACAATAAACCTTTTCCTAAGAGATTCTTTCTCATGGCTGAATAATATGAGACAAGGGAAATATGCCTTCACAATAAAATTTAAGGCAACATTCGGCATCCGGAAGATCTCTTGTAGTCATGGCCCTGAGTAGGAAAAGGCTTTCATTTGTTCTGCCTTTGTAGGTTAGCGTGGTGACACAGGGCACCTGTGTAGCAACAGGAAGGACAGGAAATTTGGGATCATGGCATGCTAGAACTGGAAGGACCGACAGATTAGTTTTCTAATGCTGTGTTAATTACCACAAACGTAGCAGCTTAAAATAAAACAAACTTATTATCTCATAGTTTCCATGGCTCAGGAGTCCAGGCATGGCTTAGGTGGGTCCTCAGCTCAGGACGTCACAAGGCTGCAATCAAGGTGCCATCTGGAGCGTGGATTTTTCTTCCAAGTTCATTCTGGTTGTTGGTAGAATTTAGTTGTAGGACTGAGATCCCAGTTTTCTTGCTGGCTGTTGACTGTGTGTCTCTCAGCTTTTGGAGGCCACCCTAGGGTCTTGGCTCCATGGCCCTCTCATAGTATGGCAGCTTACTTAGTCAATCCAGCAGGAGAATCTCACTCTAGTCTGCTACCAGGGAGTCTTATAATGATACATCCATGATTAGTCATGTATTCATGGGAGTGACTATGCCATATCCTCAGCTATACCATGTAACCTAATCAATGGAGTGACTATTTCATCACTTACTCGTATTCCTGCCCACACTCGAGGGAAGGGGATTATATAGGTCGTGTACACCCGGAAACAGGACTATTGGGAACCATCTTGGAATTCTACAACCAAAACCATCACCACCATTCAGTGCAACATTCTTACTTCAGAGATCAGGGAAACTGTGGCCCATGGAGGACACAGTAAATTATCCTAAAAGTCATGAATTAGTTATCAGGACAGAAAGAACTAGATCCCTATCTAGAGCCTGCCACTCTTCTAAGCTTCCTTCTGCCATTGGGCATGCTTGAAGATAAGGTCGTTTTTTTCAGAAAAGAAGGAGGAGAAAAGCATCGTGACAACCAGCTAAGCCACTAATCATTACGTAGATTCTATGACACCCAGGAAACACTGAAAGAACACTCACCTGAAGGGTGCTAGCGTGGTGACTCAGCGCCTTTGAAGAGTCATAGTCTGCAGGATCAGCCAGCAAACGACTGGTATTTTCTATCCAAGTCTCAGTACTCTTCAAAAGATCGTGATACTCCTCCAGCTTAATTGTGGCCTGTGAAAGACAGGCAGTACCAAACTCAGTCTGATGTCTCCTCTTTGAGTTGAATGATTCTTAAATGAAGAACTGGTTGCTGTTAGCCAGTGGTGTCAGGCCTCGCAGGGCTCCACAGCCCACAGCTGGGCCACTTGCCCACCCCCTCCAGGTTTTGATCCTTCAACCCGTAAAACGAATCCTGACCACAGGTGGGAAGGATTTAAGGAGTTCTACCCCCAACGCTCTGGGCCTCAGCAAGGGTTCCAAGTCAGCTTTGCAACCAGTCTGGTTCCCGTTTTATGTTCCCCTTTGAAAACTGGACTTACATTTTGTCCTCCTGTACCGGGCCTTGTCCTATATGTACCAGTCCCTCTGAGAGTAGGTTCCTGCCTTGCTGCTGCTAGATCACATGCACAACTCACCCACCGTGACCCCTACTTGGAAGGGAGGGCAGGGGTGTTTTGTTCCCAAATGAGGTTCTTTCTCTGGCTCCCTCCTGGGACCCTTGAGGTTGCCTGCCTGAAATTCCCTTACCTGTTGAGAAGCCCAGTTCTTACCCGGACTCCTACTGTGGTCTGACTTTTGGATTCTTGCTTCTGCCTGTGCCAGCAGTCCCCTCGATGCCCACTCGAACCTATGGTGTAGCTCTAGCTTCAGGTCCTAAAACTGGCAATTCAAGGGAAACTGGCTGCCTCCGAATATGTATTTTTGTTTTGTTTTAAACCCATCTCACTACTACCACAGGCTCCGTGTAGCTATCGCGTGTTACAGCCATACCTTGTTTAACTGTGAGGTTCTATATTCTGCCCTCTGTGATACTTGCTGATAGTGCTGGAAAGGAACCATCAAGTTATCCATCCATTCTTGAGCTTGTCCTGGGTCCTGTTCAACAATGTCCTGAACTTCAGAATCCAGCTCATTTAGCTTGGAGTGCCAGAGATCCAGCTCATCCCACATTGTCTAGGGAAGAAAAGCATAAGTCCATTTGGATTGAAGATGTGTTGATTTCTAAGTTTTCACACAGTATCTGTACTTGTAAATGTTACCAAAACGACATGACAGAGACAACATCCCAGGCAAAGTTTTTCACTTATGCCCAGGAACCACTTGTGACCTGAATTGAAAAACACTTTTTCTGAGGTCTCTTAACTCTTACTGTATTCATTTCAGTACAAATTAGCTGTAAGGGGGCAGAAAGTCCTGGACATTTCCAGAGATGAATGACACCAAACAAGGTCAACGTAACCCTAATCTTTCAAGGGTGATGAGGTAACATTACGTTGAAAAGGGCTTGGGTAAATACCTAACCTATTTAGACCAGTATATATATCTACTTAATCTAGAAGACAATTCTTATTAAATGCAAAAATAAAACTGATAAAAAGAAAATATCTGCTCTGACTCAGACTAATGCACTGGCAGAAAATTCTAGCCACATGTATTAGTAGCAACTGCTTTTAGCTCAAGAAACCAATAGGCTGGATTGAAACCTGCACTTGTCTGGGCAGAGGAAATCTCAAAGGCAACATTCAATTATTACTTAATATCTGTGTAAGAACATAATTTCTAGAAATGGGAAAATCTGACTAGTTAAAGTGCTTATTGAGAGCCCAAGATTTTGTCCAATGGCGAGCCTGACCTATTTTTATTTTTCAAGTTAATTTAATCTTTTTAATCCTTTGACATCATATTTGTTTGGTTTAGAGGGGGCTGCAAAGTCAAAGGCAGGTATGATTGTGAGCAAATCTTGTTCACCTTATTTTAAGAGAGTATACACAGTCTAATGTCTTCTCTATGAAAGAAGGACACATACAATAGGTACAATTATTTCTTTTAATATTTAGAATTATTTGTTTATTTTTACCAAAAGAAACACAGTCAAGTTAAATTAGAAACCAAAGGAGAGATTTAACTGAAGGGAGGAAGGGAACAGAGGGAAAGGGGGTGATAAGTGAGACTTCTCTGAGGATAACTTCTTTAAAAATTGAGGTATAACTGACATATAACATTTTATTAGTTTCAGGTGTACAACACAATTGTTCTTTTTTTAAAAAAATAAATTTATTTATTTATTTTTGGCTGTGTTGGGTCTTCGTTGCTACGTGCAGGCTCTCTCTAGTTGCGGTGAGTGGGGGCCACTATTCCTTGCGGTGCGTGGGCTTCTCATTGCGGTGGCTTCCCCTGTTGCGGAGCATGGGCTCCAGGCACGCAGGTTTCAGTAGTTGTGGCCTGTGTGCTCAGTAGTTGTGGCTTGCGGGCTCTAGAGCGCAGGCTCAGTAGTTGTGGCTCATGGGTTTAGTTGCTCCGCGGCATGGGGGATCTTCCCAGACCAGGGCTCGAACCCATGGCCCCTGCATTGGCAGGCGGATTCTTAACCACTGCACCACCAGGGAAGTCCCACAATTGTTCAATATTTGGTTCTACCGTAAAATGGTCACCACAATAAGTCTAGTTAAAAATCCTTCACCCTACATAGTTACAAATTTTTTTTTCCCTGTGATGATAACTTTTAAGATCTATTCTCTTAGCCCTATTTTTAAAAGTCTCCATTCATATTAGAATATTTCCTTAAAATATAAAGTAGAATAAGAATGTTTTCCACATGCAGGAGTTTACTTGGAAGTTAAGAGGTAGAATATTATGTTTATGTACAGTTCTACCTAAGACATTTTACAAGTGAAATAAATTTAGAATTTCTACTTTCCTCTGTTTCCCCCTGGCAGTCTAAAGAAAAGCTGTTAATACCATTCATATCTTACTGAAATGTTTTTATATATCAGTCTTCCCAAGACAAGATCCTTACTTTCCTTCCCTAGTGAAAAGGCTGGTTCCCAATCATAGGCTCTCAGGAGTTTGGGCATATTCCCACCATGGAAAAACTGAGAACAATTCTTAAATGTAAGCTTCTCCACCAAGCCTCTGCAGGTGACACACTCAGTGAGGAGCGCCCCTCACTGAATCAGGGTTAAGGATCCCTGTGATGACTGATGACAGGGAACATACCAAATGCTGAAGGAAGTTAAGGGAGGATGTTACCTTTTGAATTTCTTGAGCTTTCTCAATATTTTTGCTTTTCTGCTGCAACATCTTTTCCACATTCCGAAGCCCGTTGTTAATTTTGTCTATTTTTCTACTCATTGAATATGATGGTGAGCTTTTCAAGACTTCGTTGCTGATCTGTTTCAAAGGGAGAAAGACACAATGGAGATGTTTGCCGCACTCTATTCAGAGGTTCAAATGATAAAAGGGGTAGTCACAGTGTTTTGAGATTTTACTTGTACAAATCTTTTAAGGGCTAGGGGGAACATTCCAAACCATACTGACTAATGCGTTAATGAGAGGGTAGATTAGTAGACCAGGAAAAGGCAGCTGTGCTGACCTGACTGTTCAAATCCAACTGGAAAAAAAAAAAGAAAACTGACCAACAGAAATCTGTTCAATGTAATCCACAGTATGTACTACAGATATGTGATGTGTTGGGCAAAACTACTGAGGGGACTGTCTGAAACACACCCCAAGGGAGCAAATGATATTAAAGAATTCCTGGGAGAAAAATTATTTATTATACAGTTTCTATGTTTTATGAGAGAATCCTCTGCACAGATTTGTTTTCAATAAAAATAAACATTCTCAATTTGACATAAAAGATGTAATTCCCATCTTAATATTCATTTGGGTGAAATAACCTTCTAAAACTGGCTATTTCTTGCAGCAGAAAATCTTAGTTTTTCTCTGTGTGAATGTTTCTAGTGTATGTTTTCCCAGCAATTAGAAATCTAGCTGCTGAACAGTGTAATTTTTTTATCAGAATGATTTTCCGAAGAAAATAACTTGTGCTAGGAAAGATAATAAATGAATGTTGAATGTATCATTTTTCAAATGCCTGATTAGTTCATGTTCTTATATATATATTTTTTCGGTACGCGGGCCTCTCAGTGCTGTGGCCTCTCCCGTTGCGGAGCACAGGCTCCGGACGCGCAGGCTCAGCGGCCATGGCTCACGGGCCCAGCCACTCCGCGGCATGTGGGATCCTCCCGGACCAGGGCACAAACCCGTGTCCCCTGCACCGGCAGGCGGACTCTCAACCACTGCACCACCAGGGAAGCCCCATGTTCTTATTTTTTTAAGCTATGTTGATAAGGTTTTCTCCAAGCAGCCACTGAATAACCAAAAAATACTTAAGGCTTTTGTATTATCCTTTTAATTAACTTTTTTAAAACCACTATATCTGTACAACCATTGAGACTAAACCTTCCAATGCAGATACTTTACAGATACAGAAATTGAAACACAGGCTAAAGTCATACATCATGTATGACTTGCTTAAAGTCATACATCAAGGTAGTGGGTGAACTCACCCCAAGAAGCCCGAGCCACCAGACGCCAAGGCCCCCAGGCTCTTTTCACAGCATCAGGTTGTTGATACTTTTATATAATGTTTTTATTCCACAGACCATACCACAGTCAAGATTTTTTAGAAAAAAACTAATCCTGTATTAGTTTTTTTTTTTTTAATTACTGTATTAGCTTTTTATTGCTACATAACAAATTACCACAAAATGAAGCTTTCTGATATTTTGGGCAGTTACTCTTCTGGCAGAAATGCCTATCATTTTTGTATATTAGGAGAGATCATGATTTAGGTAAAGTATGAAGCCAACTGAATTGCACAGAATGGTATTGTGTCTGTTGCCTGGATCCTACAGTCACATCATGCAATTAAAATAAGTTTTTATTGGTTACAAATATACACAGATATCAAAGTTACTGTTGAAATTTTCAACCCTAAATTTAAAAGGTAGATTTTGATTATTAACTCACTTTGTTAGGGATTTTCACATGAAGTAGTCAGGAGAACCAATTGTGTTTCTATCAAAACATTTAGTATTCTCTTAAAATAAAATCAATAGTGCATGATTCTTGAGGAAGTTCCTCATAATAGATTATCTTGTATGTCAAATGAACAAGATTTGTTATAATATATATTAGGAGTTTACATGTTTTTTACATGGGTTAGATTTTCCAAAGAAATCTGTCACAAGTTTGAACCTGATTTTTTGTGTGCAATTAATATCTGTTTTATTTACTAAATTATAGGTATTTTAGGCTTCAAAAAGCAATACAAAAATCCTTCTGTATTCTTCTGGACCAAACAGAATTTTGTTCTTTGTTGTTGGATTTGGGCAGCCTTTAAATAACGCAATAAAATTGTCTTGCTAAACTCCTATGTCTCCAAGTACTATGAACCATTTCCCATTCTTTCTTCCAACCTGGACTTTCAGGTATAAAGATTTGCCTGGGTATGCTTTGTGAGAATTATGTTACCATCATCATTAGAAAGACACTGTGTGTTAAGTGCTATTCCTAGTAAGTTATGAAATGTGTGTTCTTATTGTTCTTGGTTGCAATTTCAAAATGTTAAAAGCAAAGTATTATTCATGACCAAAATTTTAGTGATTTTCCGGAGGAAAAAAAAGCCAGGTAAAAGCCAATATGTAACTCTATTTTTAAATGCAAGAGAAGAAAAACTAAGCATCTTGACAGCTAAAAATTAATAGACTAATTCTGTTACCTGTGTCACTTACTTAGAGCAACTCCGTCTCAGTATCAATACACAAAATTATCACTCAACTAAACTCTATAAAAACAGACATAGCTGAAATCAAGGCAAATGAAAATGTGATCTTAAATGATATGTTCTTCTTTATATTCATTCACCTCCATAAATAATAACACGAATACAAACATTATTATTACCTTCTCATCTACGTCTTCTAAAGCTTTTCTGCATTCTTCCACCTGGGATTCAATCTCTGCAGGGACTATGGTGTACATTTCAGAATACTTGATTCGCAGTTTTTCCATAATATTCTCAAAAGTTAGCTTCCCTTTCTTAAGAATGCTTTGAAGCTCCTAAAAAATCAAGAGAGTTTCAAATGCTCACAGGACAGAGAAAAAGTTTAACTCTAAAAATGAAAGCAGCTTTCCAGCACATCTTTATGATTTAAATGAGCAAACTTTGCATGACAAAACCTCACTATTGATACAAGCTGATTAAGCATGAGAGATACTCAGTTTGGTCAGATGATGCTTTCTAATTTGTAAGAATTAAACTCGATATCTCTCCATAGTGTCAAACCATTGTCTTGAAAAGACATTACAACATCTCCTGCTTCTAAAGTACCTCTAGGATTTAGTTATATCTCAGTAGCAGTCTCGATCTAAAAAGCTGCAAGCAGCAAAAAGTTTCAAAGAAGTTTTATTTTATTATTAACTTGTTGCCATTTCTGCTTCTTCCTACATTATCATCACAATGATTCAAGGCCACTAAAAGCCCTGTGCTTGAAGCAGAAGTGTCTGCTTTCATGTAATTAGACAGCCCAGCACAGCTCAACTTCTTTCAAAAGGGAGGGTTCCAGTTCCTTGCAAAGAATGTGGGTTTTTAGGAGATAAAAGAAACCTGAACAAATAGTCTATTGGTCGTGGCCTAGAAACAGAATCTGATCTACGTACTCCTGCACTAATTATAAAGGAGAAACTCATTTGTTTGGGAAAGTTTCCCAAAGATCAAGTGGAAAAATACTTCTTGACTTTACTGTGGCTTTTTGGGTTTTCTTTTGTTTTTACAGTAGCTGTTCAGTAGCATTATCTGTGTTAATGGATTGAGTCACCACATTGAAGAATGATTACAATTTTGAATGACTCCGTGATGTGTCACTGCTTTCCTTTTCTTAGCCCTCAGCAGAGAACAAGTCTAGAGGAAAAGTTAAAGAATAGTGCCATTCAGAGAAAGGTAGGGTTTGAGGTACAGAGTGCTCCTCGTTTATCTAGACCTAGCCCGGAGTACAGGTCTTCATTCAGAGCTACACTTAGATGGCTTCCCATGAAGACTGCCTCTGTGAGGGAGAGTAAGTTCCCTTTTGCAACATTGATACCAAAAGCTCTGGTGAATAACAGCATGCAACTTTTGAACAAACTGCCAAATGTCATTTTTGCCTGTTACCACCTAGTGGAATGAGAAGAGATTGTTCGGAAAATGACCCTGAGCCTATGCACAGATAGTGTGATACAATAAATACATTTAGCCTTCATCCCAGTTCCTGGCACAACTTCTAAAACCCTTGGAATTTCCTGCATAGGGGTGAAAGGAGTGTCTTTTGTTATTTACAACAAGTCTTTTCCAACCATACCTGAGTTTATGGTAATGAGAAGATTCTTGGTGGGGGGGGGGGGGCGGTGACAGCTTCAGGATGGGGCTGGTGCCAGAGGAACCAACTGTGTGATTAGAGGGCTAGAACTTTCAACCGCACTTCCAGACCTCCAGAGGGGAGAAGGGCTGGAGGTTGAGTTAATCACCAACTGTCAATGACTTAATCAATCACGCCTATTAATGGAACCTCCATAAAAACCTTTAAACAAGGTTTGGAGAGCTCTGGATTGATGGACACGTCAAGGTGCTGGGAGAGTGGCGCACCCAGAGAGAGCACAGAAGCTCCACATCCTTCCCCCATACATGTCTTCTACTTGGCTGTTTCTGAGTTGTATCCTTTATAATAAACCAGTAATAGTAAGTAAAGTGCCTTCCTAGTTTTCTGAGCCATTCTAGCAAATTTATAAACCTGAGGATGGGGTCGTGGGAGCTGCTGTTTTATAGCCTGTCGGTCAGAAGTACAGGTGGTGTTTCTATTTAAAAAGAAAAAAGTGAAGTTCTTTACTTGGAATCCAAATACTTAAAAAAATAGATTTCATGTCTTAAGGAAAGTATGAGGGAAAAGCAGTTTGGCTATTTTTAACCAAAGAATTTTCTTCTATGGAGGCATATGATTTTGTCTCTCTGTAATCAAGATTATTCTAGTTTATATTTACATATCAAAGTAAAATCTGTTATTTGTATTGTGTCATTTTCTATGCAATAGCTTTTTCAAGTTAACTCTTTTCTGTTTGAACATCTTTTTAAAGTTATGGAAGACAATATTTACATGATTTTTTTGAATAAAGCATTTCCCAAAATGTTAAAAAAAAAAAAAAAAAAGAAGTACGGGTGGCATCTGAAGCGGGGGCAGACTTGTGGGACTGAGCCCTTAACCTGGGGGTCAATACTAACTCTTTATAGTTAGTGGCAGAATTGAATTGGTGTCCCAGTTGGTGTCTGGAGAGTTGGGGAATAGGTTGGTGTGGGGGGAAAAAAGGTTCACACATTTGGTGGCAAGTGCTGTGAGTAAAAACAGTTCTATCCCTCTCAGAGACTAGATATTATATCCTATAAAGTGAGCAGTCCTACATACTACTGAAGAGTGGTCTGAGACCCCTGTACACCAAACACACTTGAAATGTGGTTGGAAAAGGGCTGCTGGCCTACCTCCTGACCTAGTCCCAACTCTGCTCTCTGTACTCCAGCCATATTGATCTCCTGTGGCTCTGCCCACACCATGTCACAGGGCCTTTGCCCACATTTTCTTCTTCTTCTAGATTCCCTCTACACTAGCCACAGGGTTACCTCTGCTCCAAGAACTTTGGACTCAAGATTTCAGACCTGTATCAGCCACATTCACTAGTTCATTCCTCACTTACCTCAAGCTGTTCTGCCTTTTCTGGGTGGTCTTGTAATTCCATATTTTGGAAAAAGGTTGTAGTCTGCTGAAATGAATTCTTCAAAGTAATTATTTCTTTTGTAAAGGCATGTCTTTCTTGGATTTCATTCTGCATCAATTTCTTATTTTTTTGAGCCTTCTGGAAAAGTCTAAAATATAGCATCAGAATAAAATTGTTCCTCTATCCCACTTTTCTGTGTAATAGTTTTATTTCAACAATTAATATAATGTCTGCATAGCTCACAAAAGGTTTTTTTTCCTGAGAGAAAAGTACCAGTTTTCAATGGTATATATACTATATATACAAACATACATCAAATTCTATCACTCCATCAAAAAAGAGGGGATACATGTATATGTATAACTGATTCACTTTGCTGTACAGCAGAAACTAACACAGCATTGTAAAGCAACTATACCCCAATAAAAATTAATTTTAAAAAAGAGGAAAAAAAACTCTCTAAAACTTTCATCCCAAAATATCTTCTTTTCACACTTTACATTCCAATTGCCATATTTTTTTTCCTCGTAATCCTTGAGTTCAATTGAACGTGACTCAGAGGTGTGAATGAAGTCATGCATGGGCCCTTGGAGTCATAGATGATGGAATTAGCCTTTCTATCCAAGCTGACCCCATTTACTGTGGATGCAGCCATTATATTATTGGAGGAGTTTAAGTGGGCAAAATCTTTCCTGAGAGCTATCTGGTAAGTATTTCTAGCTATAAAGATATTAGTGATATATCCTTTGACCTGATGATCATACTTCTTGGCATCTTTCTCAATGAAGTAATCACAGATGCACAATGAGATTCTAGCATAAGAATATTCATTCCAGTGTTTTATAAAAGTAAAATAAATTACATATAATTTAAAGGTTCTATATTAGGGACTTGGTTAAGTACATTATAGCATACCCACATGGTGAAATATTATACAGTTACATTTTAAAGAACATTTAATAGCATAGGAAAATAAATATAATCTGCTTATAAATGATTCAGCAGAATATAAAACAGTATAGTATTATGATCACAATTTTTTTAAAAGTACAGCCATAATAAGAAAGATGAGTGATTGGTAGTGATTGTTGATGAGTGGTAAAATTAAATGTGGTTTTTATATTAATCTTTATAATTATCCACATTCTCTAAACTTCCTATAATGAATATGTATTACTAAGTTAGAAAAACAGCAAACATTAAAAAAAATTTGAAACACCAGGATGGAAAATGTGTGCTTGTTTTAATTATCATTAATATTAATCTTTTCCAAAATAGATAACTAATGAGAACCTACGGTATAGCACAGGGAACTCTACTTAATGCTCTGCGGTGACCTAAATGGGAAGGAAATCAAAAAAGAGGGGATATATGTATATGTATAGCTGATTCACTTTGCTGTACAGTAGAAACTAACACAACACTGTAAAGCAACTATACTCCAATAAAAAATTAATTTCCATCATTTTTATACCTATCAGTGTTGACACAACTTGATTCTGTCATATCATTTGTCATTGTTCTATAATATTTTTATATTCTAGAAATTAAATATTTTCTCAATTTTTCCTGAGTTGTCAAGCATATTTCCTTAATAGTTTTTCATAAATCTTACTTGTTGCAACGTTCTTGCATAGACATAATCTCTTGAGATGCAGAAACAGTTCCCACAGCCCTTAAGCCTTCAGGAGTGTTCTGGATATTTTTTATGCGCTGCAGAAGTAGGGCCAGTAACAGCTGCTGCCTCTCCACATTCTCTTCATATTGGCATAAACAATCCAGCAGCTCCGAGAATTCCTCAGTGGTGGCTGCCTCTTTTGTTTTGGAAATTTCAGGGAGTTCTTCTTGAAGATTATCTAAAATAATTGCTTCTCGTTCAATCTAATTCAATAAGCAAAAAAAAGGGGGGGGGGCTAAAATAAGTAAAATATACTCTTACCACTTCAGGACTCAGCAATCATAATTTTTACATACTGGCTCTTCAAAGGATTCCCAAAGCCACATCCCAGTTCAAGGTAATATTTGTCTTCGTCCAGCTGGGAGTATTATCTCTCCACTATCCCAATCCCATAGTTCCCAGCTATTGATCATGTATATGTGTGATTAAAAAGAAGTATTGCTGGGCTTCCCTGGTGGCGCAGTGGTTGAGAGTCCGCCTGCCAATGCTAGGGGACACGGGTTAGTGCCCCGGTCCAGGAAGATCCCACATGCTGCGGAGCGGCTAGGCCCGTGAGCCATACGCCACAGCAGTGAGAGGCCTGCGTACCGCAAAAAAAAAAAAAAAAAAAAAAAAAAAAGAAGTATTGCTGTTATGAGCTGAAGGAAATGCTACTGAGTATTTTCATAATTTCTTTCTCCTTCCAATTTCAGTTGCTTTATTAAAGCAATTATTTCTCCTGACTGAGATACCCCTTAATTAGAATGAGCTCCACCAAACTGCATCCATGAAGTAGAAGAGGTTGGGCATTTCTTCTACAGGCCTCTTTTCTTTCACATCCAATGCTCAAAAAAGTAAGCCCTCAATACCCTGTCACTCACCTACACCAATGGGAAAGCAGCCCAAATTACTGGACTGCTCATGTCTTTCTCAACCACAGCTAAATGCAGAACTCAGAAATACATAACCTATCAATAATAAATCAAATATCTAGAAAGTGGAGTTCTACTAGCCCTGAAACTCAGAACAAAGACAGAAAATCAGGTCCCTCTTATTCCCTCTTCAAATCCTCTGGCCCTCTCCTCAGCAGCACTGTACATTTACCACATTCTCTCCCAGCATTGCCAACATTCCTGCTCTATGTTCAGACAGAGTCAGGCATCCTGCAATCTTGACATTACTGAATATCACAGAGGTCAACTACATTTATGATATCATGCTAACTGAAATGTTAAATGAGGACCTGGATGTCCAGTAAGACATGCCAAAGAGTGAGATATAAAGCCTATGAGAATTCAGGAACCCCAGCATCAATTAAGTTCCCAGGGGGCCAGTAGTCTGGGGCATGCCAGGGGACTTCTATAAGGTAAAGATCAAGCTGTTCAGTCTTGCACCTCTGTTGCCAAGAAAGAGGTGCAGCACTGGATGGGCCTTTTGGGATTTTGGCAGCCGTGTATGCTATACTGGTGACTATTGCTCAGATTCATTCATCAGAATGCCGCCAGTGCTGAGGAGGCAGTGCTGCAGGACCAGGCTATGGCATAAGCTGCCCTGTCACTTGGGCCATAGGTTCCAGCTGGGTCCCCAATCACTAGAATCCATGGGTACATGTGTACCCAATCTACACGTGTAGATTGGCCCCTCTCCAAGAGACCCAGTTATGGAATTTGTGCTTTCCATCCCCTCAAACCTAAATTCAGTTGAACTGAAGTCCTAGGTCTCAAGCAGGCAGCTACACTTCCACCAGGGAATGGGATACAGGTTCCACTGGGTCATTTAGCAGTCCCCTCACTCCCCCACCAAAGAACAAGCATGCAAAGAAAGGAATTGCTATGTTGACAGAGGTAATTGTCCACCTAGGGTTTCCAGTACACACTGGGGTTGAACGAACTATGTCCGTAATCCAGGACTTAATGGAGCATCTCTGGGTCCTTCCATGGCCGGCAATAACCATAAATGGGCAACTGCAGCAACCAGGATCCAATAACAGTAAAGCGACTAAAGGCTCTAACCTTTCCCGTGTCAGTTCTCCTATCTCCCATTCCTGTTCCCTTGGATCACTTTCCAAAATAAACCACCTGCTTACAAGCCCCTGTCTCAGGTTCTGCTCTCTGCTGTAAAGCTGGTAAGTCATTAGGAGGAGAACACAAGAGGGAAGAATAATTTTTTTTAGGACAATAATTTTATCCAAAAGCCAGGCAATTCTTCAAATTGTGAATGGATAAACTACCTGCTGTGCATGAGTCTGACAGACTATTACTCAGGAATAAAAAGAAATGAACTACTGATACAAGCAGCAGCATGAATGAATCTCACATGCATTATGCTTAGGAATAAAGGTCAAACTCAAAAGGCCACAAACTATCCGAGTCTGTTTATATGACATTCTAAAGATGGCAAAACAGATTAATAATTGCCACAGGCTGGAGGTAATGGAAGGGGCTGACTACAAAGGGGCATATGGAACTTTCTTGGGTGGTGGAAATGTTCTAAGTCTTGATTTCATTGGTGGTCATGTGACTGTATGTACTTGTCAAAACGCAGCAAACTTTATACCAAAAAGACTGATGGCAGCCCCCAAATAAGTAAATAGTTGCCATAAAGATTATGCATTCACTCTTCAGCCCCTGGATGACTTTCCTTGGACAGGTTATAGAACTTTTAGGTTCACAGTCAGTTATAAAGTTGAGTCTAGAAAGGGAGAAGGAACCACAGCTGTTCCAAGAGTAAACACAGAGAAGGAGACGGAAAAACCTGTAAGCAGCCAAAACAGAAACTAAAACAGGAAAGACTTTGGGATCTTTGGTACAAGGGGAAGAAGATAGCCTTACCCCTCCCATATCTTTGAAGACGTGCCTTTATTCTAGCACACTGTGATCAGTGAAGCATAAAATGATGATCCTGAATAACCAGAAATGAATAATTAAATTAAGCAGATTCTGCTTAAGAAAAGAGGGAGGTAAGATTTTAGGGGGAAAAAATGGTAAATCAAAATTTAAATTAATTTTTGAATTTGTAAATTTAAACAAGCATTTAAGTTTTCAAAAATCTACTTACACAAAACCTTTCTTCCATAAAGATACTGGATTGTTGTATTAGTACGGACGTTTTTCAAAACAGAAATTCATTTTGTCAGATGTAAAATCACCAACCATGCCAACAGAATCTTGCATGTACAGGTATTTAGATGATATAAATTTTATTGAATGGATAAAAGCTATTTTAAAATCTTACATCAATTTGACATGTGTAAAAATCATTTAAGTTGACAGTTTAGTGGTTAAAAACAGAGTGTACATTTGAATCTTCTATCACTTATGAAGTTGAGCAAGTTAATCTCACTGTGTCTCATTTTCTTCATCTATAAAATGAGAATGATAATCTCATCCTCATAGGATTCTTGCGAGGATAAATGTAAGTACATGTAAAGTGCTTAGAACTATGCCTGACTCGTGCTCACTTAGGTGCCCATAAAGTGTTAGCAGTTGTTGTTATTACTGTTATTACGTGAGAACATATTTTGTTGGTGTTATTCTTTGAAAAACACATTTTGTTAGCAGATATTGTCAAATGCTTGTATGGATAACTACAAAAATAACTACTATTAAATAACTACTAAAATATGATTGCCAGTGGGTAGAGGGCAAGAGAAAGATAATGTAATAAAATAAGAAGAACAATAAGCTTAGGATTAGCCTAAACCTGGATGTGAATAAGAGCTGCCCCTCAACAAATACTAAGTGCCCACTAAGTGCAAAGCCCTGTTCAGATTCTAAAATTACAGTGTGAGCAAAATAGATGTGGCCCCCAGCCTAGAGCCCCAGTTTAATCACTAGCTTGGAGGCTTGTACCAACTTAAATCTCTCAGTGCCTCAGCTTCTCCATTTAGGAAATGGTGATAATAGGTAACTCCTGAGGGCCATGCCAAGATTCAGCGGCATCATGTGTGAACTGCCTTCTTTTTTTTTTTTTTTTTTGGCCGTGCCTCGCGGCTTAGTTCTCCGACCAGGGATGGAACCCGTGCCCCCTGCAGTGGGAGTGTGAAGTCTTAACCACTGGACCACCAGGGAATTCCCTGAACTGCCTTCTTAGCACAGCACACAGGAACACACTGCACAGAAGGACCTCAGTAAACTGTGCCATTGTGGATGGGAAAGAGCTGGAGGCTAGTGGCCCTGCTAAAAGGACAATTTACAAAGTTCCTTGGAGTTTTAACTTTCAAGAGACTATTTACTAACCAAACCCCAACAGCACCATCAAAATGATATTCATTTTCAAGAATAACAAGTTTTAAGCAGGAAAATATGATAGTGCTAAACGTTTAAATCCTAAGGCAATGTGACCTACTGCTAATCAAGTATTGATTATATTTGTCTTAAGTAAATTCAGCAGAAATTTTAACAGGAATAAGAGAGAAGGGTTTTCATTTAATGTTCTGATTTGTACCTCATTTATACCTGGTCCTTTGGAAAGATTAAAGAATACCCTAAGATATTTTTATACTATTTAAAATTTTCTTTCTAAATGTATGGGATGCCTAAGGCTTCAACCATGGTTAAATTAACATCTGTGATCGATATATATTATGGAGGTTTTCTTTGAGACAGTCTTCAGAAAGAACATCATACATATTTTTAGGTCAATACTTATTAACAATAGTAGTTAATTTCCACAGTTAACCACTGTAATTAATTTCAAAATTAATTGGTTATTATGAATATTACCTTATTCTAACCTAGTGTGGTGGAGAGACATTTTTAAGAGGGCTTAGCTTATCTGCATGATAAAGATTTTAAAGCTCCTATGAGCAAGTAGCCACTTATTTCTAAGAATTATTTGACACCAAAAAAATGCCACTGTCATGAAAGAATCTGAATCATTCTTGAATAATTCCTTGGAGATTATTTTGCTAGGACCTGATCTCTATAAACATTTACATGTTCCATACATGTGATGTAAACAAATGGTACAGGTTGAGGACTTGTTTTATATTAAAAAAAAATGAAAATAATAAAACAATTTAAATGACATGTGTTAGTAAACTGTATGGTTTGACTGTTGCAAATAAAGCACTTACTTCTTCATGGATAAATTTCCACTCCTGCTTCCGTTCTTCACACCACAACTCCCATTCTTTAACAGCTTCCATCAAACTCAGCCATCTCTCCCATAGAGCAGATGTGCTTCTGAGTAAACAGAGGCTGTCACTATCTGTGCACATGGGTCTCAGGTGTCTGAGGACCTGTCGTACTTTCATGAGCTCTCCTTTGGCTGACGTAAGATTTGACACCAAGGCCTTAAGAAAGAAAAGAAAAGGAATAGGAGGGATAGAAGTTTTCTGAAGTCAGAACTATTCTGAAACTTATAAACTATTTTAGTCTTGAACAATTAATGTTTTAAAATCATCCATAAGTATTACATAATCCATTTTTTAGTCCTTTTGGAAGTCAGTTTGAGACAGATGAGAAGCATCTATGTATTATTATATTGCACATGAATTTGGAACTATGGGGACAAATAATGACCTATAAACCAATTTTTCTAAGTAAAAATGTGTTTTCCATGGTAAATATCCTAGAAGTTCATTTTCTTATTTTAATGTAAGTCTCGTATTTTACTAGATAGCTAATTTGTACAATGCGTACTGTAATCAACCACCAACACATTATTTATATTTTTTGGTTTTGTGTTTGTTTGTTTTGTGGTAGATGATAAGCACAGAAGATTTAGAATGTCCTCATCCAAATGCTAATAACATAATACCATACACTGTGACAGATGAATATATGCAAAAACTAAAATTGCTCAGTAATAGAGTATAAGAAGTAACCAGAATTTAGCATTTCTGAAAGTTGCATTAAATGCTCTGTCATTGATCCAGCGATGTCCAACAAAACAACATGCAAGGTAACGCTTTAGAAAGAATGATTAATAAGGACAGGATGCTACGGGGGAGAAGACTGTCCTGTGAACCCAAATGATTAAATTTCTCAGAACCAATGCCTCATTTTCCCCATGGCTTTTGGTTTAGGAATTTTGTTGAGTGTACAACTCAGGTTGAAGATTTCTGTGGGTCATATCAGAGCCACATCCCCTGATGCCACCACCTGCTCTTTCTGCCAATTTTTTGTACATAGTCTTACTGAGATTTGCAAGTTCTATTACCTTGCTCTGTTCCAAGTGCTCTAAAGCTTCTTTGTATGACATTGGCAATGGGGACATGGACTGCCCAAGAACTGTCTCCATCTGGCTGAGGTTAGTGCAAATTTTCTCTTTTATTTTTCTATAGCCTTTGTAATTTTCAAGACACCTAGTGAGACACAGTTAGAAAAAAAAAGTGATGTTAAATTTTATTTAGTACAATAAATTCTGAACTTCCCAGAATGCATTCTGAACACTTAGTAAAAAATAGAATGTAATTCTCTTTTTGCTACTCAGTGTATTTCAACAAATATTTATTGACTACCTCCTCCTCACAGGACCTGCATGAGACTTTTAATGCAAACTTTAACAGGCAGATAAGACTGTTCCTAAAACACCTAAACGGGAAAACTGCATTCTTGATCACTGCTAATAAGGTGTAAATTGGTACAATTCTTGTAGAAAACCACTTAGTCTTAAAAATGCTCATATCTTTTGATCCAACTTCTGCAATTAATCTTAAGGAATCAATCCTAACATAAGAAATTTATCCTATACCTTATAAAACCTTTTACACAGTAAAATCTTTTTACTTATTAGACTGTTAATTAAAATGGCAAAAATCAGAACACACTTTATGCTAACAAAAGATACGGTTAAGTAAGTTACAACAATTCGTTTTATAAAATATTATATAATAATTACAATTGCTTTTATATGAAGTTTTTTTACAATAAGGAAAAGAGTTCATTTTATAAAGTAAAGCAAAAGCAGCCTATTTTTATATAGTTCAATTTTGTGCTATATTAAGAAAAACACTGAATAAAATTATGTATACAAAACATACAACCTAAATCCCCCACTGAAAACAATAAAAAATTCGGTATCAAAGATATATTTTTTAAAATTCTTAAAACACAATAATAAACTGGCAAAGAATTAAGGAATATTCAGAGGCCCCAAACTATGTAAAAGTGGAAATACAGAGAAATAAGCTAAGCTCCAAGGCCAGTTTTTCACTTTGGGACATTTGTCGAGTTTCAGTTTTGTTGACCTTCACATGGAATGCTGGGGACAGAGGATAAAGCCCGGAGCACACCCAGGATGGATGTTTATTAGGACATCCCCTCTGTAAAGATAATTTGTAACACATATAACACAAAGACTAGACTGCAAAATGTAGAATAAATCCCTACAAGTCAATAAGAAAAAGCTAGACAACCCAATAAAAATTGTCTTGAACAGGCATTTTTCAGAAGATGAAATATGAAAGATGAAGAAATATTCACAAAAGAGGCTCAAATTCATTAACAGTAATAAAGATGCAAATTAAAACCACAATGAAGTATCACTTAACCATCAGACTGGCAAAAATTAAATCTCACAACATTAAGTGTTGGTGAGGATATGGGACAACTGGAACATTAATATGTTGCTGGTTTGAGTAAAAATGGGTAAAATCATTTGGAATTAAAAATTTAAGATGTGCATACCTTTTGACCCAGCAATCACAATCCTAGTGATACACCCAAAGGAAGCTCTTGCATTTGCAAATGTTCCTAGAAGCACTGTTTGTGAATGCAAAAACTAGAAACAACCCAAATGTTTACCAACAGCTGGGTGAGTGAATATTTTACTGCAGACAAAAACATGAATAAACTTCAGGATCATAATGGTAAGTTTGAAAAAATGAAGTCACAGAAGAATACATGTACATGAAAACAGGACACAAACACGTAGTAAAAATATTTTTAAAAGCAAGGGCATGGTAAATAAAAAACAGGATAATGGTTACTTCTGAGAGGAGAAGGAAGGAGTACCCAAGAGAATTCAAAAATCATGATGTTTATCTTTCAACATTTGGGTACAAAGGTGTTTGTTTTATCATCATTCTTTATACCATACTCAGACTTCTATAAACATTCTGTTTTAAGTACTCAATGTTAATTAAGAAAAAATGAAATAAATGCAGTAGAATATTTGCCATGGTTTTCCTTAGTGATTTTTTCTTACTTTTCCGTATTTTCCAAATTATTTCTAATGTGTACATGTTAATTATAAACAAATCTATATTTTGTTCTTAAAGCATTACCTTTAGAAAGAAGTACCTACCTTTCTACTTCAGCTTCCTTTACTTTGGCTGCCTCCCTCATGGCTGAGTTCCTAGAAACTAATTCCTGTAAAGTACACTCAAGTTGTCGTTTAGCTTCTGGGCTGGATATAGTCCCCAAATTCTCAGTGAGGTCCTGGATGTCTGCTATTGTGGACTTCAGTTCCTCTTGCTTGCAGCGAGGCATCTCTATTGATTCTTCTGGATTATCAAGGTCTACTCTATGGGATACAATGATGGCTTCAAGGGCAGTGATGAGCCCCATGGCCCTGGAGACTGCTTCATTATAGCGTGCCATATTTCCATAAGCATCATTCAAGACATTCTGGTGAATGGAAGATTAAATGCCGTGATGAAAACCGTCACACTTTTGTCATTCTTGAATTTTTGTGATACATTCATAATATGTCTCTGTGTCGTAAAGAGTGAGCATCTCACACTTATAGTTTAATAATATTACACTAATAGTTAAAAATGATAAGTTTTTCTTTGCATAAAGAAAATGGTTTCCAGATTTGCTAAGAAATCTAATTTAAATTTAAAAATACATCTCATGAATCATGTCTAATGATATATGTTCCTGCTCTAGAACTCTTGTATTAGACTATGAATTACATAAAACAATTGAATATATTTAATGTATATAACCTTAAGCAATATCTGTGGGAAGAAAACTGAAAAGACCCCCCCCCGCCACCAAACCTCTTGTATTTTTAAATTAATGGCTCTGCCACTAACTTTAGTTTTGAGCACATCACTTAATGTCTCCAGACCTCAAGTCTTCTCACTGAAATAACAAATAGTTGAAATAAATAACTTTAGAGGTCCCTTCCAGTCCAGCTCTAAACATATCATTTTGGGGATTTATGTACATTGTTTCTGGAAACTGTATTAAAATTAAGCAGAGAATTTGTTAAGTACCAATTTAAAGAATGTATTAGGGTTCATATGACTTTATATTTCTATAGCATTTATACCTTAGCAAAATAGTTCAAATACATTGTCTAACAACTCTTTGAATTAAAGAAGGGAGTTAACGTCCCCATTCTAGAAATTCAGTGTGACAATTCTGAAAACACAGTGAAGGGCATTATATTAAGAACAGTGTGTTTAAATGATGCCTAAGATATCTACCCTATTAATATTGCAGGAAAGGAGGGAGTTTGTTGTAGTCGCTCTGCAACAGAGATCAGCAAACTTTTCCTGTAAAGGGTCAGACGGAATATTTTAGGTTTTGCAGGCCATACGGACTGTCACAACTACTCAGCCCTGCTGTTTTAGCAGGAAAGCAGCCATACACAAGCCAGTAGGGAATGGGCATAGCTGTGCTCCAATATAACTTTATTAACAAAATCAGGTGCTGTGGGCAAATTCGGCCCATGGGCCTTAATTTGATGACCCCTGCTCTAAAATAACACAGATCTCAACATGAATCCTGGTTCTGTTACTATTTCAAGACCTTGAGAAAACTGTTGATGTTTCTGAGCTTCAAATTCCTTATTTTAAAACGGGGCTAATAATAGCACCCATCTCACAGAGTTGCTATGAGGATTAAAGATAAAGTGTTCAGCACACTTCCTAGACACTGTAAGTTCTAAATAAATGTGGAGTTATTATCTTGTGTTCTCTTTTTTTTTTTTTTTTTTTTTTTTTTTTGCGGTACGCGGGCCTCTCACTGCTGTGGCCTCTCCCATTGCGGAGCAAAGGCTCCAGACGCGCAGGCTCAGCGGCCATGGCTCACGGGCCTAGCCGCTCCGCAGCATGTGGGATCTTCCCGGACCGGGGCACGAACCCATGTCCCTTGCATCGGCAGGCGGACTCTCAGCCACTGCGCCACCAGGGAAGCCCTATCTTGTGTTCTTTATACCATATTTCTTCCACTACACTCTATTATTTCTGAAAAGCAAACAAACAAAAATCACAAGCTTTTCGGTTCTGAGCTCAACAGAAGCTACGAGGGATATAGAAATAAAGCTATCAAACTCATCTTTTTCCAAACTGTAAGGAACTGTATTTAGATGTAGAATGAGTTGGGATTATAAACTGGACCTTTGAAGTTCTTTAAAATGGCTATTCTCCTGTGCAGAGTATTTCTATAGAACGTGTAACTTCTTGAGAAATGTGGATATTAACTAGAGTAAAACATAAAATCATGAAATTACAACAAATACATTAACCACCTAATTAAAAAACTTACTGTGCGCCAATCAATGCTTGCATTAAGCTGCATGTGAAGATCTTCAATGTCATGTAATTTTGTCTCCACATCATTAGCTTCAGAAGAGTTTTCTTCTCTTTGCTTCTCAAGAACAGTCACAGCTTTAATGCTATCCATTTCTGCCTGAACTTGTTCTTGAAACATTTCACAATTAACTTTTTCATTTTGAATATGTTCAATTTGCAAATTTATAAGTAAAGGCTGTTGTAACTGAGATTTTATCTGATTTAAAACATGTAAGGAATTTTCTAATTTGTCCTGAAAATTCTTTTCATCCATTTCTTTCAGTTGGGATTCCAGGACTATATTTTGGAGAACCTTGTGTAACTTATCATTTTCTTCTGTATACAGCTTTATTTGTAGCATTTCTTTCTCTTTGAAAGAGTCATCAAAGTCCTTATTTTCACTTAATTTCTTGATTATTTCATGATACAAGCACATGACTTTCCGGATTCTCTGACTCAAAATTTGAGCATGGAGCAGACTGCTTTCTGGTGGGGTGTTAGGCGTTGTTAGCAGCGCTTCAGCCCTTTCCTTAACTTGCAGATGCATAGCCCTCAGTTTACCTAGTGATGCCTGATATTTGCCATATTCTGCCACAAATGTATCTAACTGCTTAATTTTTTCTTCAAGTTCCTTTTCTTTTTCAAGTATTTGGGTTTGTACTTGGTCAAGTTGGGACCAATCCCAATTTAGTCCTATACAGTCAAACACTTCTCTGAGTTTCAATACTTGTAGGATACTAGATCGAATACCAGTGATTTGGTCTTTAAGACGACACAACTCCTCTTTAACATCTGGATTTATTTCTGCATTTAGTAGCAGTTCATTGTGCTGTATTTGGTCAACCTCCTTCTGAAGCACAGATGTTTTTTCATGAAATTCTCTATAAAAATTTATCTTGTGTTCTACTTCATTACATTTATTTTGAATGAATCTTTGTGTTCTGTTGGCTCTAGTCTTAAGATTTTTCAATTGATCATCTAGAAATAATTTTTCAAATACACTTAGATCTTTACAGATGTTTGTTTGTTCCTGAAGATGTGTTGCGATTACACTCTCAATTTCCTGCAATTCCTTCTTAGAAATGGTCAAAGTGACATACTGATGTTCTAGTTCAGCTTCTGTGGAGGTTGTTTGCATCTTGGGGATCATCAGTGTTTCATTTCCTTGAAGTGAAAGTTGAACCTTCCCTATTATCCCAACAAATTTGCTTCTTTCTTCCAATTTAAATTCTAATTGCTGTGATCTTTGAGTTGATTTTAAAACTAGCGTTTGGTATTGATTCTGTAAGTCCTGTAGGAGGTTATTTAAATCACTGCTCTCATATGCTGTAAGGTTAGGAATATTACCTTTAACCTCTTCAACCAATGACTCCACAACCTGCTGCTTATCTAGAATGCCATCGTGCACCACCTTGCATTTTCTGATCTGTGAAAGAATATTGTCTGGGAGAAGGGAAATGGTAGGGACGAGTTCACCTAACAGATTTTTGACCCATAAGATAGTCTCTTTCATCTTGTACCTGGTTTCACACTTCTTGATCTGATTTTCCACCTCTATGTTTAATGGTTCCAATGCTTCCAATTGCTTCTGCAAATTATTTATTGCATCTTCTAAAATTTTCTTTTCTTTTTCTCCCCAAATCCTCTTCATCTGAAGTTCAGCTCGCCCCTTGAACACAGAAAATCTATGCTTGATA
Source organism: Mesoplodon mirus (assembly GCF_964341445.2). Classification (NCBI taxonomy): domain Eukaryota; kingdom Metazoa; phylum Chordata; class Mammalia; order Artiodactyla; family Ziphiidae; genus Mesoplodon; species Mesoplodon mirus. The sequence continues at coordinate 151,091,523 of NC_138979.1, read as the reverse complement.
GTCTGGAGTTCAGTGGCCAAGGCAACCATGCTTTGATTCCCTTCTTCTTCTGGAGAGTCCAGCCTTAACTGCAGACACTGCTGCTGCTGCTGCAGAGAAATTTCGAGGTCTTGGATCTTACTCATGAGAAGCGTAAACTCATCATGTCCCACCACTTGCTGAGAATACTTCTTCTGGACCAGTTGTTCCATTTGCTCCCAACCATGTTCAAGTTGCTTCATCTGGCTTTCCAACAACTTCTTATCCATGTCAGTCAGACAGTTTGATAAATTTTCCCATTCGATTTTCAACTTGCTTAAAGAATCTTTCTCTTTTTCTATTGACGCCAGTAATCTTTTAATTTTGTCCATATGGGTTGCACTGTCCAGTGGTCCCCTAGCAAAAGAAGAAAAATTGAGCTGATTAATATATACTATACATCAACAGGAGGTTAGCTGTCATTAAAAGAAATTAATTCTGCTTTGAATTCACAGAAGAGAAGATTAGGTTGTCTGTAAGAATACTCTGTCCTTAAAATAAAAATCAGAATCTTGCTTACTGTAGCTCTCAATTAATGTGTGACAATGTAGAAAGCTTGTCTATAAAATGAGTATCATAAAAATGCAGAAGCACAGGAAGGGAGTGAAAAGTGAAGGGAAGAATGTATGTAAAAGTACTCTGTCACCTGTAAAGTACTTGTACAAAGTTAGGCTAGGACTAAGCGAAATTACAACATCCAACCCCTTTGTTATCATCTTACCAACAATAAATGATAAAGATATTGACTAAGAAGGTATAATCATCAGGCTAATCTTTTAAATATAAAATTGTTTCCTCAAAGGATGTCACTGAAATTGAACCCCATTTAGGCAAAAGTATAAAATAAAACTTTTTAATAATGAGAAAATGTTTACAAGTTATGACTATACCTACAATCTTCAGCCATCATTTTCAACGCCCAAAGGAGTACACACATGTAAAAAGAAACCATTATAATACATATATATTCCTTATGTTCCAAACTATTTAAACCAAGCATGTTAATATTAAACAATTGTACTGATAATGTTTCTGCCCCCCTCCCATAGTTTAGAATAATCTCTTGGCAAAAAAATGCTAAATTCCATAGAACTTAAACTTATTTCGCAGATATTTATAGTGTGAGTTAATAGTTTAATAAATTAATTTGTAAAATTAATATAATTTAATTGTAAAATTAATATATTTTTTGCATGAAACCAACAGAATTTTCTTCAATGGTTTCCATATGAAATTAATTTCCACACTGTAGTATTAAAATCATAATATTCTTTAATAGTATAAACTCCTAACACCCTGGGCCTGTCCAAGGCAGTGGAGACTATGGTTGAACACAAAGAATGCACATCCTAAATTCTTATACTTACACTTTTAGACTTTCCTTTTCTGTCAACAAGGCTTTCATCGAGGATTCAGCTGCCACGATGTGTTCCTGAAAATCTTTAAGGAGACAGTATTGGCTTTCTTTCTTTTTCTTCAAAGTAATAAGTGCCTGAAGCAGATTGTCCAAGTGCTGCACTGAATACCTTTCATTGTGGGGAAACAAGGCACTTGTTTCTGCTTTCTTAAGATATTCAATTTGTTCTAGTGGTTCAATGGCTGCTTTCTTTGCTTCCAACTGGGTACATAATTCCTAAAAACAAGTCAAGGAAATCAATAAATATACACTCACTCATTCACTCATTAATTAACTCATTTATTTTTTTCCCTTTGCTCTTTCCTTTCAGTAACACATTCTATCCCAAGAAGATGTTTTAAATATTTCATTTGCACACAGAGAAACTAAGGTCCTGACATTTAAAAGATTTTTTTTTACTAGAGTCATGTTAAAATGTAGACTAACACTCACCATTGGTCTAATGTTTAATAGCAAATTGGTCACCCTATTATGTTAAAAGATTCTAAAATGTCTAAAGAAGATTTATCTTCTTTTATTACTTACATGCATCCCCTCCCTTTCCTGTTTTAGATACATGTTTACTGTTACGTAAACTTAGCTAAAATTGTAAGGGTCATTTAAAAAAATACATGTTTACATACATTTTTAAAAAATACATGTTTACTGTTACGTAAACTTAGCTAAAATTGTAAGGGTCATTTTAAAAAACATGGTCATGTATTGGATTTTTAGATACCTTTCCATAGCTATGTAAACACAGCTGTAAAAACAAAGAAGGAGTATCCCATAATGCTGATAATCAGGAAAAATAAAAGGAATTTGTCAGAATCAGAAAAATACATAGGACTAAGAAAAGGAATGATGGCAAGTCAGAATCTCCCAATTTTCTTACTGAATAAGCAAGATTTTAGGAACTCTGTGAAAGAGAAGACTAATGTTCATTAAACTCTTACACTTCTTAAATGGAAAGATTTATACAACTTACTGATTAGTACATAATTATACAGTTACCAAACTGATCATCAGGCAAAGGTTAAATAAGATTTTTCATTCTGTGGAAGCAATTTTTTGGTAATTAAAATATATTGTATTGTACTGGATAAATGATGCAATCATGTTGTCAGTATTTTTCTTGTTTCCATACCTCTATCTCTTTTAATTGTTCATTCCTTAACATAACATCTAATTCTAAAGGTTGATTTTGCAGCTCATTGACTTTCTGCTCATCTTCAGTGGTTTTCATGCTTTCTTGAACATCAAGAGAAAGTTGTTTTGACAAAACCATTTCCACAGCTGAATTCTGAAAACATAAAAAGATTAATTGCTGAACAGTTTACCTTCCAAATAAATAATTTTTTATTTTTCTTGATGAAATAATTCGAGTTTCTTCTATTTACTCGGATTAAAGACTTTTCACAAGTATATCTGGCCACTACCAGAGGATTTTTCCATGCAATATTTAATGCTAATATTGGTATCTCAAGAAAAATGAAACTTTTTTGACAAGACAGCATAGGATCTGGCATTGCTCAGTTATATACTGAGGAATATCTACAGTCTTAAAGAAAGAAAACGGATATGGAAAAAGCAAAAGTTCCAAAGTTTATACTTAGTATTCACCATAATGCAGAGGGTTGGGCAAATAAATAGGCATTCAATGGTACCCACTGGTAGTTTAAAATAGTAAGTGGATAGATGAAGGAAACACCAAAATACCAAAATTTCATGATATTAAAAATGTTATGCCTAGGGACTTCCTGGCAGTGGTTAAGATTTTGCCTTCCAATGCAGGAGGTACGGGTTCAATCCCTGGTCGGGGAACTAAGATCCCACATGCCTCGCCAAAAAAAACAAAACATAGAAAAAAAAAAAACCCAGAAAACCAGAAGCAATATTGTAACAAATTCAATAAAGACTTAAAAAAAAAAAGAGGTCCACATCAAAAAAATCTTTACAAAAAAAAAAAGGAATTTCCTTCTTAAAAAAAAAATGTTATGCCTTAGATTACATAAAGGCAATAATTCCAATTCTGGGTATGGCAGAACAGGTTATAGATGGGGTAATCTGATCTTTTCTGAAAGCTCTAGGAAATTGAGGTTCTCAATAGGATATATAGAGACACCATTTCAACTAATTTATTCATTCTTTCAGCAAATATTTGTTGAGCACTTACATACAACAGGAACTTTATCAGTAATTTTAAAAGATTTCCCATTATTTTGCTAAGGTATTAGTTTTTATTTTCAGGTTACTTTATAAGCAAAATACCATTTAATTTTGCCATATACTTTCATGTCAGTAAAAATCTTTGAGGTATCAAGTCTGTGAATAAAATGTGTCCACATCTCCAAACCAGGTAGAAATTGCTGTTTCAGTAGTAGATAGTAGATACATTACTAGATAGTAATGTAAGATGTTAACAATTGGGGAAACTGGATAAGGGATATATGAGAACTACCTGTACTATCTTTGCAAGCTTTCTGTCAATGTGAAACTATTCTAAAATTAGAGTTTATTTAAATAAAACAGATACTGTCTGCAGCTTCACCAATACTAACTGGTAAGAAAATTCAGCTGACCAGTGTTACTGGTTTTGAAGTATTTACTTGGCACTTAGCACAAGTCACTTCGTCTACAAGGCTGCAAATAATTGAAATGATTTTGCAAATTTCCTCCATTTCCAATTTCTTTGTGCAAACTATGGTTAAAATCTCCATGGAAGGCAGCATCTCAGGTTGTGGGGGGAAAGATCCAGGAAGGCTGTGAGAGGAAAGGACAGAGGTGCTACACCACTGATTTCATTGGCCCATGGGTGCTCTATGCCATGAACTGCAATTCTATGAGGTGGACACCTGCCTCCTTTTAATCTGATGGCTACTGTTGCTTACAGCACCCAACAAATCCACCTGTAGGGCAAGAGTTCCTGAGCTAGGCATAGATAGTAAACCCAGGAAAACTTTACTTCTTATCAATAATTTATTATGAATTCAGAGCCCTGGTCTCTCTTACCTGATGGACTGGTCACTTAAGGACTAGCCACATTTATAACCTGCCATTTGTAATGTGCCTTCCGTGGTCAGGGAGAGCATCCTAAAAAACCTGAAATCATCCCATAACACCATTTGTTTAACAAATCCAAAAGCCATGTTTCCACTTTGGCAGAAAATGCAACAGAATCCCTCAAACGAACATTTTAAATTTAAAAGGTAACATTCCTTTGCTCATGTCCGAGAGGTTAGAACACAGGCTCGTGCCCTGATTGGCTCCTGGAAAGATTCTTTCATATTTCATAACCAGTGATCATTTGCTCATCACCCTTAGCTGTATGTTATTTTTATTTTGCAGGCTCATTTGAAACATCTTATTTTAAGTTATAATAGAATTCAAATATATTTAAAACAACAGAATATAACAGATAATCGTTACCCATGACACAGATATAACTGATATAATTTTCTATATTAAAAATATAATTTAAAGCCCAGTCCTCAACCCTTTCTCATCTCTTCCTCCCTAGAACTAACCACTATTCTAAAGTCCACACATACTTGTCTTTATACTTTGACTACATGTGTTAATATACATACAGTATTGTTTTATATTTTTTTAATTCTTATAAAATTGGAATCATACATGTATCATTTTACAACTTAGTTTCTTCACTCAGCGGTATGTTTTGAGGTTTATCATGGTGTCAGATATAAATCCCATTCAGTCATTTTACGTTTGTATACTGTTCTGCTATCTGAATGAACACGACTTTTTTGTCTGTCAGGCTACTATGGACATTATCATTGCTTCCAACTTCTCCTATTATAGATATTACTGTGATAAACACCCTTGTTTTAGGCCTTCTTGCACATATGTGTGAGTTTCTTTGGGACGTTTTCCTAGAACTGAAATTATTCCTTTTGATTCTCGATAGACAGTTATTGATTTGTTCCTACCAGCATGGTAAAAGAATTTGTATTTTCCCTAATCCTCTCTGGTATTTGATACTAACAGACAATAATTTCTGCCAGTACATTGGGTGTGAAGTTGACATCATTATTGTTTTATGCTCCCTGGTCATATGAGTCTTACCTCCTGTGGATTACTTTTGCATAATCATTGACTATTTTTTATTGGGTTGGTTATCATTTCTGGTGCTCTTTTATATACTGGATACTAGTCTTCTAACCGTTTTATGTACTGCAATTATTATCTCTCAGTAGATTGTCTTTAAACTTTATATATGGTATCTTTTGTTGAATATGACTTTAATGTTTTAATGCAGTCAAATTTATCAATCTTTTCCTGTTTGGGCTTCTGCTTTTAGGGCTTTTTTTTTTTTTTTTTTTTTGCGGTACACGGGCCTCTCACTGTTGTGGCCTCTCCCGTTGCAGAGCACAGGCTCCAGACGTGCAGGCTCAGCGGCCATGGCTCACGGGCCTAGCTGCTCCGCGGCATGTGGGATCCTCCCGGACCGGGGCACAAACCCGCGCCCCCTGCATCGGCAGGTGAACTCTCAACCACTGCGCCACCAGGGAAGCCCTGCTTTTAGGGACTTTTTAAGAAAAAAACTTCTATACCCTGAGATCTCAAAAATATAATGTATTTCCGTAATAATTTACATAATAATTTATTTTTATTTAGCCTGTTCAAGGTTCTCTGTACTTCTTGAAATTGAGAATTCATATTATTCTTCAATTCTGGAAAATTCCCAGCCTTTCTTTTCCTCCATTCTCTCTATTCTCTCCTTCTAGAACTCCTACCAGAATTGTGTTTGACCATCTCATTATAGCCACTGGGTCCTCAAAATCTCTGTCCTCTTTTCCATCTCTTTATAGCTCTGTGTTGGATTGTGGGTAATTTTCTAACATATTTTAGCGAACTAATTCTCTCTTCAAGCTGTATCAAGTGTGCTACTTGGCCAGAGCAATCTTAATCTCAATGACTTAAAAAACATTATTGAAGTTCTATATGGTTCTTTTTCAAATTTAACCTTTTTTCTCAAAGTATTTTATTCTCTCATTATGATTTCAAATCCATCTATCACTAACCATTTAAAATGTATTATTGTATAATATCTTTCAAACTGCTGCACTGTCTCACTACCCTAGTGTATTAATTTCTCTCAATTTTAGTGATGAGGACTCTTCTGCTGGAATGTTCCTTTGTGTTATTGATTGATTGACTGATTCATACTAACTCAGGGTTATCAGACTTTGTTTTTTTTTTAACTACATTGTGGGAATCCCTATGGCCTGATTGGTAGAACTGACCGCGCCCCCTTCAGCAGATTTGTGTTTGCTTTTTCCAGGTACTGCAAGGAGATAAATAGACAGAGGCTGATTTACATGTTAATTTCTTAACTTGAATTGCTCCACAAGGCAAGTAGTGTAGATTTGGACTCTAAACCTGTTTGAGATATAGGGTGGTTCTGAATTCTCATGGGAGACCTTCTTTTCCCACCCGCAGTCAGAATAAGTAGGTCCCAGTCCTTTCTCTGGGTTAGAGATTTTCTTGTTGGCCTTTCTCCCTTTCTCTTCAAGGGCCCTGTCAATTCTGGAGTATCCACTCCAATGCATGGACTCTCATGAGCCCTTATGAACTCTAAGCCCCGGGACATCTGATTCTTTCCTTTCTCCACTTCTCCTGGAATTTCTCTTTAAAAAAAAAAAAAAATCTACAATCAGTATAAACTTAAGACAAAGTATAACTTAACAAGCATACATATTGAACCTCTGAGCATAAATGGAATTTTCAAAGTTAATAATAAATTTAAAGTAGAAAATGATGATTCTATCAAAAGCCTGGTTCTGTTATATTGCTAATTATATTTACTTTTTAAAAAACTGTTGCTTTTTTTCAACTATGTATCTTTTCTTTGAGTTTGGCCTGTTTGGAAAAGAACAGAAGGTGAGAAAGAATATCATCAATTCTCCTAAAGGGTAGGACTGTGATACTGTCATTTTTATGTCCCTTAATTCACAAAGTAAACATTTTACTTTAACATTTAAAACACTGAGCTTTAAGTAACTGAGCATTGTCTCTGGCTTGCGCAAACCTAGCAGCACAGTCAAGAGGTAAAGACCATGACAGCTTCACTATCCTTTTTCCCATACAGGGGCAATGGCCCCGTGGCTATAATAATTCTGTGACATTGAGAAGCTACATCTATCACTTATAACCTGCCAACATTGGGACAGTGTCATACATACTCTAGAGGATATATTTCTTTCTTCTCTAAAGCATTCCAACATGAAGTAGTAAAAAACAATTCTAAGCATAAGCAAACATCCATCACTTTTAGAGACAAAACCGAATGGCAGATCAGGTTAATCTCAGAGGCTGCCTCTTTCTCTTAGCATATTGTCTAAAATGTTATGCACTTGAGACTCAGCCAGCTCTGCCTACCTCCCAGGCCTCACCTCTGTCCTTCTCCCCTCCTCCTCCCCCTATGCAGTGGCCTTATTCCAGTTTCTGACTCCGCATGCTTTTTCCCCCCACAAGAGGAAACTCTACTTTCTCTGCCAAGAGTGCTCCTGACACCCAGCTCTGAGCTCTGTTATCTCCAATCCACGCTGCTGGTCTCAGGTCAAGTGTTGTTTCTTTAGAGAAGCTCTCTGAACTTCAGAGAACTACAGTTCAAGCCAGCCTCCTTTATTATAGATTATCATGGAAACGTGTTCCTTCCTTTAGTTGCTGTAATTAGCCTCTCATCAGTTAATTAGTGGATTAATGTATGTCTCCTCCTCTAGACCAGAAGCTCTATGAGAATAGAGACCATGTCTATTTTCACTCACCGATGAACCCTAACTGCCCGTTCAAGAAATTTTTACTGAATGGATGTATAGATAAATTCACATTAGAAAAAAGATAAATAAGAGAATTTCATTTAGTCTTCGATTGCCAAGATTAACAATTTGTGGTTTATAAAGTAGAGTTGGAAAGAAATTGAGGACCCATCAATCTAGCAGCTGTGGACCAGAGATCTGTTAGGAATGACAGGAACAGGGCTTGGTTGGGCTTAATGAGAGTAGAGAAGGTTTGAAACACGCATGAGAACTGGAGTCAAACAGCATACTGGCATATTAAACCTCAATGAACAACCCACATAACACACTCAATAAAACTGTGAGGTAGACCACCAAGCATCAGGCTGGGCAGAGGCACCTGGCTCTAGTCCCAGTTCTGCTAGAATGAGAACTTGGCTGATAAACATCTTCTGACATTAATTCCCTAACCTGAAACACAGGGTTAGGATAGAAATTTTCTAAGGTTTCTCAGCCTAAGATTTCAGGACTTTGGAGCACGTTCTCAAATGCATGCTGCTTGTAGATGTTAATACCATGTATACCATGTAAGTCACTTGTCCTGTAAAGAAATAAATCTTGGATTGAGAAAAATACCTCTAGAGTAAGAAACAAGATTTGCATCCTGGACAGAAGAGCAAAAGTAATACACTTGGAAGACAGAGTTGACACATGGCCCAACTACATGTTCCATTACAAAATTTTTTTTACTGACTTACTAGGATAACCAACACAAGAAATAAACATCATTTATTCCAGGCCTGAAAACTCTTTCCTCCTTTTCATTCTAGTACTGACTTCCCTGAGTTTCTGGTCGCTCACCCACAGCTGGACGCCTTGCATGTTTTGTATCTGTGATCATCCACCTTCCAGAATTTCTCTATGGGTGCCTTCTTAAATATTGAAATTATAAATGCTCAGAAAATGTTGAAAAGAACAAAAAATGATTCAGACATACTAAATTATACCTAATGACAAGGAAATTAAAGAGGTAATTATAGACAAACTTTTTTTTTTTTAAGAGCAATTATGTCATGTAGGTTGACATTTGGGAAGGAGTGGGCAAAAAAGATCATTCAATACAGGTTAAGCCGTAATGTTGCTTTATGAATTTTTAGAAAAATAATAAATGAAGAATGTATCAGTTTCCCTGTGTTTCCTTTTTATCATTTCCTTTTATGGACACCTCGAATCTTAAGAGATTAGTCAGTCCTCATTTTTTATCATATCCTAATTTGTTACTTCACTTAACCCATATAGGAAGGGGGAAATGGAAGGCAGTTTTGCCTTTTCATATTTAAAAATTTTAGAAATTCATCTCTGTAAAATTATCCAGTATGATCTTGGATCATAAGCACCCACACCCTTCAGACTGCATTTTGTAACTTCTTTTGTCTCTAAGTCTGCGTTAATATTCTTGATATTAAAGAAAAATTCAGCCAAAGGTCCGGATCTAAAATATCTCCTAAATATCATCTAAAATGAAATTCTTGGCAATGGATTCAAACATATACATGCTAAAATGGCAATTTTTGAAAAGTGCAATCACACTTTCAGCAACTCTAAGGCCAAATGCAATTTATTAAAGAAATAATAAAATTAAATAAAACTCCCTAAAATTTTTCTGGAGATGATTTTACATAATCTGATAAAAGCCCTTCTACGCTCCAAAAAGGCACAGAAATGAGCATTAATTAGATATTTAATTAGTATTAGATTTTAAACTGTGACAATTGTATTCTCACTTCTAGCTGAATGACTAGCACAAAAGAGGTCTCAATAAATGTTTTTAATGAATTAAATGGTTATTTTCACTGTCACAATAGTTTTTGATTAATCATTTATAACTGTAAATTGTGCTTTTACGTGCTCTATGTATTCATTATATAGAGACTCTTGCTTAAGTAATTTACACCTGCGTCTTATATTTGTCACTTTGTATTATATTTGTCTATGCTTATTTTGATCTCTTATACCAGTTGTAGTTCAACTTTCAAACTGCTCTTGTATAGAGAACAAACTTGTAGTTACCAGTGGGGAGAAGTTAGGGGGAAGGAATAGGGGATTAACAAACTATTAGGTATAAAATAAGCTACAAGGATATATTGTACAACATGGGGGATATAGCCAATATTTTATAATATCTATAAATGGAGTATAACCTTTAAAAATTGTGAATCGCTATATTGTACATCTGCAATTTATATAATATAGTACAGCAACTATACTTCAATTTAAAAAAACTTAAAAAATAAAAAAAATTTAATAAAATGAAAATTAAAAAAAATTTTTTTAACTGCTCTTGATTTTGGTCTAACGTTACATAGAATAAAGTAAATACAGTCAGTACTTAGCGTAGAGAAAATAAGGAGCACAGATTCAAGAAAAAAGATTCATGTTACAAAAGAGGGGAAAAAAAGGTAAAATGTCATTAGAAATTAAAACTAGATTCCTCTAGGCCAGACCTGCAAAAATTATTTGAAGACTTAAGTCCCTCCATCTGCTCTAAAAAAAATCATTCTAATGAAGTATCATAAATTATCAATAACTCATCATTCAAGATTAAGTGAAATCTTAATAAATAAAAAAATCTTATTGGGTTATGATCTTTATATAGTTTTCAGTATACTCTATTGAATTTGGAGGGTTCACAGCCAAAATTGGTCTGAGAAGCTAATCTTAAAGTTATTAAGCAAATCCCTTTAGCAATGTCATGAAGTAGGATAGAAAGCACTCAGGTATTTTTCCTTTTTTACTTATTTACTGCTCTTTATATACCATTAAGAAAGTTTCTTTTACACGTACAGCTTCAAGAGTTTCACCACAGGGCCCTAATCCTTTAAGACATATTTCCTTAGCTCTATCTAACACTGCTTGTGGGATTTAGAAGTCTTTTCCTATGGCCAGAGAGGTGTTCCGTTGGCATTTAACCTTGTTTTACACATTTCTAGAAAACCCTATTTGGTTCCTCTAATCCTCCATGACTTCTGCTCTAGGAAAACAACAGAAGTGCAGGCTCTCTTCATTCCTGTGTATCATGTATTCCATAAAAAGCCGATGAGGACCCACACCTGAATGGTCTACCTTTGCTACTGTCCCACTGGACCCTGGATTGTGAGAGGTTGACTAACAGGTAGGCTCTTTCAAATGTAGCTTACTGGGTGGCTCTTTGTGCCTTTTCCATTTCAATCTCTAACCTATGAGAAAGCACTTTAAGAGCTACAGGAAAATGTACCCATTTGGATGTTTAGAATGAAAACAAAACAACATTCTTTCTTCTCCACAGGGACAATCAGGAGGCTGAATGTTGATATTCTCACACCACATGATCTGACAACATTTAAAAATACATTTGCAGTACAGGGTTAACATAAGAAGAAAGGCCCCTATCCTTTCAAATGGTCTCTGATTTCATTATGAAATCAACCGAAAAAAAAAAAAGACCCTAAAAAATAGGGCTGTTGGATTTTTTTCCTAAGAAATGTGGGTAGAGCACATTTTCTATTGCCTTTTCCAATTTGCCTTTGAGCTCCTGATCCAGGAAACTGTATCTGATTACATATCAGAGAGAATAATAAACCTAAATTGATGACTGACATTTCTAGCAGATGAACAGTAATATTTCACTGCTGAAATCCTGGACAGTTTTCTAAGGGCTCTTTTGACAAGTGGGCATCATAAATAGCCAGCAGATTGAGGGTTTAATTATGAAATCAGAAGGCTTGATTCACGACCCTCTTTTCAGAGTCCAACAACACCTCTTCATTCGCAGACACGATGTCTTAGAGCTGTAATCACAGGCACTTACCTTATTTATTTCCCAGTCTTCCTCCAACTTTTCCACTGCAGCTGAGTCCTCAGTGGACTCCTGTACATCAGAAGTGACCTGCTCCTCTCTGCCTGGCAGAGGAAACTTTTCTCTCTTTTCTGTTGAGCATTTTGATTTGAGAATACTGTTGAGACAATTTTCCATCTCCTGCTTAGCAGATTCAAGTCTGTTTTCCAAATCTTTTTGTTTACACTTAAGTGATTTTATATCATCTTTAATAATCTTCTGTCCCACTGAAGATGTATTTTGCTTGATTGATTTTGCTAAAGATAAAATCTTCTCTAATGTGCCATCTTGTAAATGGAGACTATTCTCTAGTTCCTGTGAGTGGAGAAAAGATTGTCACAAAAGTATCACTGTTCAATTGTCACAAGAGTTAATTGACTTTTGTAAATCATAGCGTGTTCTGCTTCACTAGTGGAAAGTATATAAAACTTATCAACCCATATCACAAAGAAGGAACTTTGGGCAAAATTTAAACCAGTGTAGCAGCCCAGATCAAATTCTCTAACAGATTTTATAAGATGCTAGAAATGTGTAAGAAGTAACAAAGAAAATTTTCACAACCAGTTCCTGGAACATAGGAAATGGTCAACACATATTTGTTGAGTACATATTTTGTTCAAGATACTACATAATATACAAGTAATACTAAAATCAAACACAATCAAAACACTAATAAGTGCCTACTTTGTGCAAGGCCCTAAAAAGAATAAAAGAATCATTTAGAGTGTGCCTGCACGAATCTAGTGCTAATATTTAAAATTCAGAGCAAAGTTTAAATCAATCTATCGAATGCAATATCTTAAATATATTAGAAACTCAATCAATATTTACTAAATGCATGAATGGATGAGGCTAATTTGAGACCTCTACATGCAAAAGGAATTTGATAAACTATAGCAGCTACTGATGTTACTACTGAAATAGAATAAGCCTTAAAGTTACTAGGTGAACTATATAGTATTTATTAGTCACTGTTCTAATGGACTATACAATAAATATTCATTCATTCATCTAACAAACAGCAAGTATTATGATAGGTTTTGAAATTACATAGATGAGTAAAACACAGTCCCTTCACAATCCTATAGTCTAGTGAGAAAGACAAAGAAATAAACAGATAATTGTAACAGAATATGGAAAGGTGTATGCTAACAAATATGTACAGGTCATCGAAACATTTTAGCTGGAAGAAGGGAGTTCCAGATTGCATTTTGGATAGACCCGAGGTGGCCATGGGATAGCTGCACTGGAGAGGGTGATACTGCAGGCAGGGAGCCCATTCAGATGTCTAATGCAGGGATCTGTGAGATGAGGATCTGCTCTAATGCAGCAGTAATGGGGGTAACAGTGGAGGGACAAATTGTTGAGATAATCCAGAGATGAAAGAGATAGCACTTGATGTCTGTCTAGATTGGGGAGTCTGGGAAAGGATATCCAGGTTTCTGACCCGGCAGCCTAGAGAGATGGTGTAGATATCCACAGAGTCAGAGAAGAAGAAGCAGGCTCATTGGTAGGGAGCCGGGGTATGGAGAAAGGGAAGGAGATGATGAGTTATTTTCTGGACATGCTGAACCACAAATAACTATGAGGCACCCAAGGAGAGATGTCTAGTGGGGTCAGAAGACCCGTGTTGTAGACCCACTCTGTCATTTAACCTGGGTGACCTTGTAAGTTCCTCGCCTCTCTGGAACTCAGCTCATCATGTATAAAATGAGGAGTCGGGCCTCCCTGGTGGCGCAGTGGTTGAGAGTCCGCCTGCCGATGCAGGGGATGCGGGTTCGTGCCCCGGTCTGGGAGGATCCCATATTCCGCGGAGCGGCTGGGCCCGTGAGCCATGGCCGCTGGGCCTGCGCGTCCAGAGCCTGTGCTCCGCAACGGGAGAGGCCACAACAGTGAGAGGCCCGCATATAGCAAAAAGGAAAAAAAAAAAAAAAAAAAAAAAAAAAAAAATGAGGAGTCTTGGGACTTCCCTGGTGGTGCAGTGGTTAAGATTTCACGCTCCCAATGCAGGGGGCTGGAGTTCGATCCCTGGTCAGGGAACTAGATCCCACACGCATGCCACAACTAAGAGTTTCCATGCCACAATTAAGGAGCTGGTGAGCCGCAACTAAGGAGCCCGTGAGCCACAACTAAGGAGCCCACCTGCCGCAACTAAGACCCAGTGCAACCAAATAAATAAATAAATATTTTAAAAAAGATGTGTTTTAAAAAAAAATGAGGAGTCTGAACTTGATGGTTTCTGAGATTCCTTCTAGCTATAGCAGAAGGCTATATTTTAATTTTTCAACAGGAGCCTGAGCTCCTCAGAGTGAGGCTCGTGTCTTGCACTTTTCTCAGTATCCAAGGCACCCAAACAGTGCCTTGGACATGATGAGCCCTCAACATTTGTCAAATTATCACTGTTAAAAGGGAGGTAGCCTTGTCACAATGTCAAGCTGTTCTGGAGGGGAAATCTTGCTTGATTCCCAGGTTCCTAAAAAGAAGAGATAAGAAATTCCCAAGCTCATGCCAGCAGGGCTGCCCTGAGACTCACCCCATGCAATCTCCAGTCAAATAACTGTGAAAGAAGCAGCTAAGAAAATGCTTTACTCTGTTTTCTTCTAGAGGACGCCAATTGGGCCTGTTTATGTTGGCCGTGCAAACAGTGAGCATCCAAGGAATGTGTTTTGAGAATGTGGGTAAAGAGCTGCAATCCTTACTGTATAAGGAGAGGGGTTGAAGTGAGGCTGAGAATTTTAAAAGCCCTACAGCTGCAGAGACCTCTAAGGTGGTCCATGAGTATGAAAATTAATAAGGTGAAAATTATACAACTCCCATCCACCCATGATGAAGAATGCAAAATTGAATCATTTCCCCCTAGGTCTTATTGCATTCGTTATATCCTTTGAATACCCAGTATCTCCTGGAATCACTGTGCTGTCTCTAAAACAAAGATCTCCAGGAGCTATAGACTGCTCATGGGTGGAATTGTCTCTGAGGGTCCAGAGCACAGAGTACTGTTCAACTCAAATTATAAATGGATTTGCTCACTAAAGAAGAACATTTCCACTTTTTATGACTGGTCAGGACTTTATCCAATAGTCATCTGAATAGCATTTTCAGCATTTGAAATTTTTCTTTTTTTATTTCTTTTCTTTCACCATTTGAATTTTTGATCAAAGACCCTGATTTGTCAAGTTGTAATTAATACTGATTTTTTAAAATGTCTATCATGTCTGGACATCGTTTAATACCTGCAGTTTCTGCAGTTTTTCCTCAACTGCTATTTGATCCACAGGCTTATCAGAAAAACTGACAAATTCCTTGGAGATATAGTCCAATGCAGTATTTAGGTCTGTGATGCAAACCTGGTATGAGTCGTGTTCTTGAACATGGCCTTCCAATTTTTGCACAGAATCCTAAAAATAAAACATTGACAATGCATGCATTAGGTCCCTGAATTATCCCACTCAGAAAATAATTAAATGGTTCATAAACACTTGTTTTATGAGGTTTCATCTTGAAAAAGGAATATGGCCATAAATCATCCAGAGTTCTTAAGTAAAGTTTTTAGCGTTGAGATATTTGTTTCCCCCATGTTTCTATGCCTTCATTCCACTCCCGAAAACAATTTGTCAAGAGGTTTACAAAATGAAATGACTACAAATTATATCATCAAATCACAAACACCCATAACAAAGCAGTTCCCTTAATTATCTTTCTTACTACAAGCAAGTACCCACTCTTGGAAATGAGACTATGTGAAATCAACCTAACCTCAGATTCCTTTCCTAAGACTCAAACTCCAAAATTGTGTGTTAGGAAAAAGTAATCCTAACTCAAGAGCAAAACCACCTTCAGTTTCTCTCCCTGGAATAAGAAAATAAGGTGACTGCACCTGATCAGAAAAGAACAGCAATTATTAAACTAAATAACTTACAGCCAAGTGGGTATAAGCAAGATTATACCCACACAACTCCTGCTATCTGTATAAGCAAGATTTCTTATCCAGGTAATCCTTATATTGAATCTGGCTTTCAGTATGCAAAGAATTATAAACAATTCTCTTAAGAGAATAATATGCCTCATGACAAGATGACATTTTACCTCTTAATTCTTTTATTGCAGATCATGTGGAAAGACTCAAGGGAGAACCCTGATAAGGTTTATACAGAATAATGGACATAACTATTATAATAGATGATAGATGGATGGATATGTGAATGGATGGACGGATGAATGCAAGCATAGATGAATGGATGGATAGATGGATGCTGCATGGACAACTTTGACACTGTTACCTACATAAAGATGCCTAAACATATCTTAATCCTTCCAACCCCTTATGAGGGGAACTTTGATGAGAGGAAACAACACTATTATCAAATAATACACACTGGATTTCTCTAGCAAAACTGACCAAATTGATTGCTCCATCTTGAGTAGTTAGTATTTGTATCTAAAATTGATAAATTTTTAAAACTTTTGATTTGCCAAAAGAACAAAACAATGGTCCTATATACAAATATTACATAATTATGCATAATTAAGACAATCATTTAAAATTTTATTTTGACCATTTCACCTGTAGTTGCTGAAGAAGACTTTCATGTAGATGCTTTATTTCCAGCCACGGCTCTTCACTAAAATTGGGATTTTTAGTGCATTCTAAGAGGTAATTTCCTTGAGATTTTAACTCCTCTAGTAAGGATGTCAAATCTTGTGCTTTCTGGAGGAATTTCTTATAAATTTTTAATTGAGCTTTCTTCTCCTGCAAACCATGTTGCAGAGCAAAGCCCACTTCTTGTTTCTTTTTTAGTTCTGTGAGCATTAATCTCAGATCCTCTTTACTTTGCAAATACTTCTCTCCTTCCAGTAGAAGCTTTTCTTGATGGCTAAATTTAACAAAGTATTTTACAAATGAAATCATACATCAAAATCTTATAATACAACATGCATTATTATAAAAAGCATTAAAATAACACTACTGTACATTACTCCCAGGAACTTCTTTGGCATTCTAACATTCTAAATAGCACTAAGTTTAGCTCAGAAATCAAGATTAAAATGAGTTGTAGTATTACTTTTAAAAAGTATTGGTTTTTTGTCACATAATTTGATCTGAGAACAAATATTTAATAATTTAGATTTCAAACTATTCCAGTTTTTATTGTTTAAATATAATTATAATATTCCATGTTTTTCTTTTTCATATAAGTAAAATAAATAAGCATTCAGTATACTGGTCAACTAACTAGTTTATGTTTTCTATAGCTTAAATTTGTTTTGATCTGTTTTTCTTAGAAAAATATAAAATTTACATTTCCACCAAATATTAAATGTATCATTTAAGACATGATATGAATTAAGAATTTTCACCAGAATTACGCCCATTACATTCTGACAACATTTATCAATGTTTACACATTTAAGAATCTCTTAGCATATATATTTAAAAGCATAAATTATCCTGCAGTAAACCAGGAAGATACTGAGGTTGTCTGGGGAAAGGGGGTTTTGGTACAGAAGGGGAGTGTTGAAGGTGGAATGAGGTAGACAATGTTAATTTGTTACCAAGGGCCCCACGGGTTGATGCACCAGCCAAAGTAAACACTGCCACCAAGTTATGACAGCATGTTTCATATCTGATGCAGAGGACTATTCTTCTTCGCTTCTGCCTCAACATTGTGATTGCCCCTGATGTTACTTACTTTCTCTCCAACAGATATATTATATCCACATCCAGAAGGCAGACAAAACATACTTGTTATGGCTTCATTGTGCAATGAAAAACCATGAAAGTGGTGAAGGCATGCCCTTTACCTTAGATATGTGTTGGCTAAGTGGAGTGTGTTGTCCCACTGGTTTTTGATATCAGAAAGGGTCTTTGGAGCCATCGGAGCCTTGCTGCTCTCAGCCTGACTCACGACGGTCTGTATTTTAGCGTCCCCTTCAGGCTTTAGTAAAATGATTTCCTAAATCAAATAAAAAAGATCTTAAAATCTCATTCATACCACTCAGGGATATTTCATATGATATGTTTTTATTTATAAACATTATTCAGAGATTCTAACTGCAGAGTAGATTTCAAAATTACCCTTTCATTTTTATATATTCCCCAAATACAAAGACATCCTTCACGTTGTATAGAACTGGTTCTCTTTAAGCATTTGTCACATTGATCTGATTGCATTCCTACTCTTCTCTTGATTCTCAATTGCCCTCAAAGAAATTATATGCCAAAAAATCCCTGGCAAATTCTCCTTCCAATCTGTACCATTATTTATAAATAAAGAGTTAGGGTAACAACCTGAACAAGACACTTCTATACACCCAAGATTGGGTTTATGGCTTCCCACAGGAAAATGCAGAGTCCCTCAAACCAACTGCTGTTTCTCCACCACAACGTAATTAATTCTCATTCCCTGCAATTTTATTTTCCTCCAAACAATCAAGTTCCTCCCTTCTTGGAAACACTACTCCAGATTCACCTTCCCTGGAAAACCTTTCAGATATAACCCCAAATGATTCTGATTACTTCAGTATGCCAAACTAACCCTTACGGCTTGACTGCATCATCCTCTGCACTCGGTATCTGATAAATTAAGAACCACACAACCCGCTCAGTATCTAATATCCTTTAGGAACTACACACATCCACTCTGAAGACGAGTTCCTCTCCAGCCCTCACCTTGACATTGCCGATGCCTCTGATGTACTGACATACATTCTTTTAACATCCTAGCAAATTTCCACCTGCTGCAGCTCTAATTTATAGTTTTAATTTCATTTCTCCTGCACTCAGTGAAGATGGACAATAACTGGACATTGCTCCCACAAAGAGAGGATATACTTTCTCCCTTCTATATGCATTAAAATAATTTTAGATCCATCATAGCCCTTCTCTTTTGCAAGCTCAGTCATCTGAATTCCTTCAACCAATCTGCAGTGATCCTATTTTCCATTAAAAAACAAACCTTTGCCGTTCTCCTCTAAATCTTTTCAAAATTAGAGTTCACTCTGACCTCTGAAATTTACTTTCCACAGTTATACCTTTATTTTTTGGATTCTTTCCTCAAGTGGCATTTTGCCTTCAGATGAATTCAAAACCATCAGGGACTCTTTAATCCCTGTTATCCAACGAATTACATCATGTGCAAGATCATTAAAGCTCTGGTCCTTGGCAGGAGGTAACTTATCCTCTTCATCAATTTCACATAATTGTCCCAATAAGGTCTGGTGTCTATTGATCAAATGTTTTGATTCCGTTACTATTTCTTCTTCCTCAATAATCCCATATTCCTTCACAGAGTTGTTCAACTGGGCCATAGATTCGAATTGTTCCCTGTAAATTCCAAATATCACTGAAAGTTTATAGGAGCCACGATACCACTTGAGAAACCATATTCCCCAGAAATACATTTCATGCAAGATCAGCTATACCTCTTTCTAGCTAGAGCTTGGCAAAATAGCTCAGTTTCCTCTCTTGTTCCTTCCATTTCTTTCCACTTCTCTTCTTGATTAGTCAACCACTTACTCAGGTTTCTGTGGTCATCTTGGAGTCTAAAACAATATCACACACATTGGAATATAAAATCAGCAAAAACTGTTTATCTGAAGAGAAGGTTGGCACAAATCTTGTGAGCCAACCAGGTTTTTTACTAAATTTTTTTGGTTTCTTTCTTGGTTTCTTTCGAGAAAATTTAATTTGTAACATTAAAATCTGAATGATAATAACATGTATTATAGTGGAATTCTAATGAGCCGTACATATACATCATAAAGAACATGAAACAAACAAACAAACAGAAAATATTTTTGGACTCTCCCCTGAACCTTGGCCATAATTTGAGGAACTCTCCAAACTTCTATATTCCTAGAGCCAAACTTGGGTTTGAAACTACATATTTTATTTTTGAAATTTGTGTGTACGTGTATCCCACTGCTAGCTGTACTGAGGCAGAGTACGTATGAAGATATCATTAGCAAACATGCTATTAGACATCATCTTTATTTCCTACCTCAGTAGCTGCTGCAAGCACTCATCAAGCTCCTTTGCTCGTGCCTGGCATACGGACTCCATTTTTTCTAATTCAATTTCTTGACTTACGATCCAACTGTTAAGCTTCTTAACAGGTGCTTTGGGAAGATGCTTTTTCACATGATTCAGTACAGTTCCCACCTGCTGTATTTCACTGCCTCTTCCTTCAAGAGTCAAGAAATCCTTAAGAAAGACAGAAAGTCAATTATATCCTATGGGCAAGTCTCAGTATGGTCCCTGCCACCCCAGTGACACTTTCCCAAGATGGTACATAGACATGCCATCTTCATAACATCCTATATAAAAGAAGTTGCCATGGAGAGGTGGCTAAGTGCAATAGCAAATGATCAAAAGACAATTTATATTGGTTCTAGAATGTGTGTGTACATTTGCATTTGCATCTGACTTTCTGGGAATCACATCAAGCAAAATGATGCCACCATGTGGGTCAGTGGGAGTTAGACCGGGAAAGCCACATTTTCCTATCCTGGCTCTGCTCAGTTTCTCCTAAATACTTGCTCCTTTCTGGCAATCAGTATGTAAAACTAAACAGCGTATTCTCTATTTAACTTTTTCCAAATCAGAATTTTATTTCAATGTTTGTGTTTCAAGGTTTGAGCATCAATTGTTGAGATCCATGCAATGGGCAAAGTTTTAAAAAAAAGTTGGAACTATAATTTAAAAGCAGAGAAGAAAGGTGATTTTGTCAATAAAGAATAGTAGCATCAAAGCAAGGAATTAAACCGGGAACATTTAATGCCACTGATAAGTCTGAGAGTATAAGTTATCACCAAAGCCTAAAGTACTTGATAATCTACCATAAAGTGATCAAGAATTAAAGGTGCCATACGCATTTGAAATGCCCACATTATTGCCTCTTATTTCAGGCTATCTTCCTCCCCACTTCCATCAGTTCAACTACAATTTTTAAAAGAAATATGGCTGGGAAAAAAACTTTTTAAAAAGTCAAGCAATCTCATATAGAAAGTAAAGGGGTTTCAAAGTCCAAATTAGGTAAAGCCCTTTTTTAAAATCAAATATGATTTTAACACAACTGAATTCACCAGCAAACATTAAGTTAAACAGCATCTTAGAATAGCTGTGAAAACAGAACCTTTTAAAGTCACTTACACCTTTACCCAGTAAACACCCAACTTTTTGGGTTGGCCAAAAAGTTAGTTCGGGTTTTCATAGATGTTACGGAAAATCCCAAACGAACTTTTTGGCCAACCCAGTATTTGGGGAAAGGCCAGGTTTTTTTGGAAGTACTATCTCTATGTAGGGAAATTACTAAGTCAAAATAATTACTGTCCTATCTACTTATATATAGTTCTATCTCCAGCATTTTAATTTTGATAAATTTTGATTGAAATTTAAACGCGTCTTCTTACAGAAAGTTTTTGTAGTTTTTGTTCCACGCTCTTTTTTGTTTCTGATGGTTCAAAACACTCTTTAAGGTCCACTTTAACGTTGCCAAACCAGTCATTAAAGTTCTTGCACTGATCTGCAGGAAAAAAACAAAAGAAGCTATATTCATTCAAGGAAGACGTCACAAACCTTGTTAAAGTAAAATATTTTGAAACTTGCTTCACATGCCATAGGTATGAGTCACTGTAAAGTGATAATAAACTAAAATCTAATTTTGAGGGTTAATGGAGCTGACGTGATAACTGTGGCATATTTTCTACACCAAACCTCCTTTCCAAGCCTACAGGACACCCAGAGACACCTGCAGGGGCAGCCTGCTCACAGGCATGTCCCCAGACTCGGACAACAGGGAGCAGGTCAAACACGAGGACCCTTGTGACTCTCCTTCACAAGAAAAAGATCAGGTGCTTGAACAAAAGAGATGTTATTTACTATAGGCGTAGATCAATGAGTGTTTGCCCCTAAAAGATTTATCTGAATATTATTTCCTTAAATAGAGTGTGTGCAGCCATCTCTAAGTGAAGCTTAGATTAATTAGCCTTTGTGCTTACAGTACTTATTCATACCTCAAGATTCCCAGAGGCACAGTAAGAGAAACATTGCACTCACCATTCAGTAACTTAGAGAAGTGATCTTGCAAAACACTTTTTTTGGTATTAAATAAATCACTGACACTTTCATATTGCTTTTTTAATTCAGAGAGTTCAGGAGTCAGACAACCTATTTGATTCTCAAGTAATATCATACTGTGTTTCTGCTGTAGAATTTGCTGTTGAATCTCCTAAATATATAAACAAACAGACAACACTGAAGTCTTAAAAATGGGCTCAATCTACACAAAACATATTAGGTATCCATTGTTTCTATAGAAATCTAGATGATTTTTTATTGGGTAGACCTGCTTTCTCTTAGCTAGTAAATGTATAATGCAATGCAATTTAATATCAAATAATGACTGTCTACAAAGCAATTCAAAGGTGAAACAGTTAAATATACACAAATTGTTTTTCTGAGTTTTTCCCCCAGACTTTCATTTTTTTATACTAACTATTTTTATAATAATTATTAACCTCAAGAGGACAAGACCATCAGAAACAAGTGTGAAAATAAATCTGAACCACAGAAGAGAAGTAGCTGGGAAGTACCTCTAGTTTAGTAAAGATCTCCAAGCTGTCAGAAGGAGACAGGGCATTTAAGAGGGACTCAGTCATTCCAATCTGGGTCTTAGCCTGGTCGAGATCCTCCCTTAACTCAGCTGTGCTGCCACCGAGTGCACTGAAGTTGGATTCTCCCGTTAAACGCATTTTCACTTGTTCTATCTTGTTCAAAATAGAGGACTCCATGACCTGAAATCATGAAACATATGACTTACTGTAATGGACTTGATTTAACTAGATTATAAGATAACTGCACTGCTGGAGAATGAGTTGAAACTTCGTTTCATTTCAACGTGAAATAACTTCTCTCTTTCTGATTCTTCCTTGTTCTACATCACTGATACAATTCAAACATTGTCTTTAAAGAAAAACAGTAAAGTGAAAAAAACTGAAATTGACATTCTTATTTTTTTCTAAGAGACTAAGTAAATCTTCCCCTTAAAACAAGTTTTATTTAGCATACCAGTTGAGGTGCTATCTCATGGTGCTTATTGGAAAACATATAGAAAAAAAATTAAATAGCCAGCATTTATTAAGTGTTTATTACGTACACAACATCATGGTAAGCACTTTATATACAAAATACAGGCTTAAGAAGGATAAGTAACTTGACCAAGATCACAAAGTTGGCTGACAGCAGAGCCAGGCCCTCTCCCAGAAAGTCTGACTCCAGAGCTTATATTCAGGCACTTTGCACTTTGATTTAAATAAAAGTCTAACAAATCTCTTCACACAATAGAAAATCACACTTGGGGCAATCTCCCTGTTACTCCATCTAGAAACTAATAAGCTTGGAATCTCTTGAGCCATATTCTCCTTCCTATGCCCAAGACACTTATGAGGAAACCCTTGTTACTTTACATGGAAGCAAGGTAACATCTCCCCCTCTGCACAAGAGGCCTGTGAAATAAATGAAATGAGAATAAGACAATGCAAAAAATTATTCATTCTAAAATGGGACAAATATAATAAACTATGCTGGCTTTTAAAAATTTGGTTGGACATGACTAAAGATGAATCAAGTAATGATCCTAATTTTATTTTAGGTTTAAGTTTTAGAATTCTGGTTTATGAGCATTACTTTAGAGGATATAGAGAATCTTTAATTGCAACTTTAAAATAAAAATTTTCTTACCTGTAATTCAAGAGGTATTTCACTGCTTTGAAGCAGGAACTGTATCTTAGCCACTCTTTTAGAAAATTCTGAAGGTTTTTGTTCATGGACTTGTAACTCTTCCTAAAACACACAATGTTAATGGAAAATATCTTTTTATTTTATACCTTATTTTCTGGTACCCCTGATTGCTATTGAAAATATATAGAAACTAAAAGAGCCTTTGAATTTCCCCTAATCACTTGATTTTTGATACAGTCCTGGGAGTTGCAAAACTAAGTGTCTTCATGGATCAGGCATATGTTATAACTGAGTGAAATCCTCTAGCAATAAAACGAGAAGGGCCAGGCTTGCACCGCAGCAGAATGCAGTGCCTGCCTAAAGGCATAACATCTCATAGCTGTGTACATATAAACATACACATAAACATATAAAGCCAACACACACACACACACACACACACACCATGTTGGCAGAATTTGGCCCACATGGTAGCCGTTATAATCCTTAACTTCAAATTTTTAAATAACCTGTATCTCAAGACAAATTTAAGGGATACTTAGTGATAATTCATTTCACTTAGAAAATCAAAATCTTACTTCACAACTGTCATAATATACCCAGGAAACTCACAAATCTCCACACATTTTGAAAGTCTTTTTCCAAAAGTATAAAAATGGATATGTGAATTTAAAAGTGAATAAAGTGACCAAAATTAGAGAAAAAAAAAATGAGACTTGAGACATTAGACGTGACATACTGCAAAGCCATCATGCACACATACATACATTTTAATATTACACTGAACCACATATAACTTCCAGACTTAACTGTTTTTTGACATACAAAGATTGTAATTTTATATGGTCCAAACTAATAATATGCAAACAACCAGCAATAGAAAGAATTCTTTTTAGAGTTAAAAGAGATAACTTTAAAAATATTTTAACTTTAAAAATATTTTCTATTATTTTTTTCTTTTCCATTATGGTTTATTACAGGATACAGAATATAGTTCCCTATGCTATATAATATGACCTTGTTGTTTATCCATTCTATATATAACAATTTATATCTGCTAGTCCCAAACTCCCAATCCATCCCTCCCCCGCCCCCTCTCCCTCTTGGCAACCACAAGTCTGTTCTCTATGTTTGTGAGTCTGTTTCTGTTTTGTAGATAAGTTCATTTGTGTCATATTTTAGATTCCACATATCAGTGATATCACATGGTATTTGTCTTTCTCTTTCTGACTTACTTCACTTAGTATGATTATCTCTAGGTCCATCCATGTAGCTGCAAATGGTATTATTTCATTACAAGAGATAAGTTTAATTCTTTCTAAATGGCAAAACCTGAGATCACTGTTTTAAAAAACTAGCCTCGGGGCTTCCCTGGTGGTGCAGTGGTTGAGAGTCCGCCTGCCGATGCAGGGGACGCGGGTTCGTGCCCCGGTCCGGGAGGATCCCGCATGCTGCAGAGCGGCTGGGTCCGTGGGCCGTGGCCGCTGGGCCTGCGCGTCTGGAGCCTGTGCTCCGCAGCGGGAGAGGCCGCGGCAGTGAGAGGCCCGCGTACCGCAAAAAAAAAAAAACTAGCCTCTTTTGAAGCTCTATAAAGATTTTGATATTCAGCCTTGTGTTTTTTTCTAATCTTTTTACTTTACTTGAAGTATAGTTGATTTACAGTGTTGTGTTCGTTTCAGGTATACAGCACAGATTACTAATACCTGCTAACATCTTCCTGGATACCACAAAGAAAACGATGGAATTCAGGTCTCACTCAAGGAATAATGAAAGAAATAAAAGATTTCTTTGTGATTACTCTACCCCTCTTCAAGAAAGCAGACTTGATATTAAAATGTCAACTGTCTACAAAAAGAACAAATATTTTATTTCTGCTTAATTAACCTTCAGCTTTTCTCTTTCCTCTTCGGTCAGTGGATGTAATTCCATTTTTTGAAGGATCTTTTCAGTCCACTCATCAATCCCATTTTTTAAGTTAAAAAGCTTGTCCCATAAAGCTAGAGCTCGACCAAGATGTTCATAGTAGTCTTCTGTCTTCTCATTTATCTACCATAATTAAAAAATAAAAGTAACACATTTAGTGGTGAAAAGCATAAGAACCATTGTTTCAGTCAAACACAACTTTAAAATAAAATTTTAGATTATCTTTACTCGCTAAATAATTTGCTTTATTCATCAACAAAAAATTTGCTTTAACATACCGTGTAGTTCTTTCTTCTACAAAAAAAAAAAGACTTAGCTGGTTTGCTGCAGTTTATATGCAATTGAAAGCAATAGTTTTCCTCTTTTCTAAACCACAATAATAAAAGATGTTTTTAAAAACCCAGAGCAGGGACTTCCCTGGTGGTGCAGTGGTTAAGAATCTGCCTGCCAATGCAGGGGACACAGGTTCGATCCCTGGTCCAGGAAGATCCCACATAAAGAGAAGCAACTGAGCCCTTGCGCCACAACTACTGAGTCTGCGCTCTAGAGCCTGTGAGCCACAACTACTGAGCCCACTGCCACAACTACTGAAGCCTGCATGCCCTAGAACCCGCATGCTACAACTAATGAGCCCACATGCTACAACTGAAGCCTGCGTGCCTAGAGCCCATGCTCCACAACAAGAGAAGCCACTGCTATGAGAAGCCCACACACTGCAATGAAGAGTAGCCCCCGCTCGCCGCAACTAGAGAAAGCCCGTGCACAGCAACGAAGACCCAACACAGACAAAAAAAAAAAAAATTTTTTTTAATTTAAATATCAAAAACCCAGATCAAAATATAGCACATATTCTTAATTTATAATTCATAAAAATATCATTACTACTCAACCAAAAATTATTTTAAAAATATTAAATAAATATAATGTTGAACATCAACTGGCTGCATGGATGGATAATGTATTAACTAGTTTATTTCAAATAAGTTGAGTATGCACTTGTATACCTAAAAGAGTGTAGACTCATTTGTTAATACAATAGTACCTAAATCTGGGCGTAAAGCTAAATCCCAAGTCATAAACTTTATATTATTTGAACATTTTTTATAATGAGCACTTTTGAATTTTGTAATTGATGAAAACTTTAAAGATACAAAAGAAAAGATCAATTTGTTATTAAATAGAATTTCTAGTCAATTAAATTATCACTTACATCAAGCCACCTATCCAGAATAATGTTAGCCTCTTTCTCAAAAGGAGGCTCTTCAAAGTTTCTCATTTTATTTAGATGAAATTGTAGATTTTTGCAGATCTGGTTAATCTTGTCTACAACTTCTAAATGTTCATTAAATTCTTCTTTAACAACTTCAATCTGTAAAAATGATATGAAACATGTTTTGATATATTGATACAGACAAATATACGACTTACTGTCCCACTTTCTCAATGAAAAGTTTTTAGAATCCTAACCATCTGGTTTATTAATAATCCTACACCCAAATTCCTTGTCCCACTCTGCATGATGAAATATTTATAATGATCTAAAACCATCTTTCTAGTGCATGTGAAATAATATTCTACCAAAAAAAAGCACCTCTATTCAATCGTATAAAAAAATGACAGTTCCTAGACTCCTCAAATAGGAATCATCTTTGTCATTTTGTAGAACCTAAGTGCTCATCTGAATAAAACAGACAGAACTCTAAAACGTCTTTAATGTGACTTCTAGTTTAATCTTTCATGATTGTAACTTCCATGTCATTTCTAACATGGAAGGTGTAACACTATTTTACCAAAAGGCCAATGATCTTAAACTATAAAATAAAATTTGTTTCGAGTAATGCAATCTTAATGTTTCCACTCAATTTACTAATCTTATACAAGCATTTTTAATGATTGTATAAAATTTGAAAATAGTGATTTCTCATAAATAAAAAACTAAAAATTATATACCCACAAGGGACTTCCATTTCTGGGAATATGCAGTAGACATAATTTTCCCATTAAGCACAACTAAAAACCCTGGACATCATATACAAAACAGACTTAAGAAGACTGAAAAGTGAGGAGTTCAAGGAGGGAGAATGGCTGGGGGCACCAGCTCCTGAAGACAGCCTGGTGGTGAGCTCCCTGAATTTTCTTTTTCCCTTGGATATCCCAGACTGTGTGTTGGAGAAGTCAGAAGCTGGTAAGATCCACAGACACAGACCAGGAAAAGCCTGCTCTCTTCAGCCCAAGAACCAGGGATAGGACAACCTACCAAGACAGAAAACTTTTAGGAAATAATCACTCACTGGAGCAAAATACCATAGGAAACACTGTGGCCCAACGCCCACCTGTGTCAGCAAAGGTCAAGTGTAGAGTCTAGACAGCCACCATCTCCAGGCTGTAACAGGAGCCCCACTCTCCCCCAACCAGGGAAAAGAAGGCTGAGTAGAGCTGGGACTTTCATTCCTGCAGGGCAGTAACAAGTGCACACACTCTCTCTCACACACACACACACATCCATGATGTCAGGGGAGGCTACCTAGGGAGCTGTAAGGAGGAGCCAGGGAGGTGTCAGTAGAGACCTTGTGGGGAAGCAGAATGCCCACCTCCAACCAGCAGTAACAAGGAACCCTCTGTCTCAGGTGTCTTTATTTGCAGACAACACGATTATCTATGTCAGAGAGCCCAAGGAATCTACAAAAACACCCTAGAACTGATATGTGGGTTCAGAAAGGTCACAGGATACAAGATAAACATAAAAATCAATTTCACTTCTCCATATTAACAATGAATAAATACATGGACACAAATTTTTAATATTATACCATTCACAGTTACTCAAAAAATCGAATACTTAAGTGTAAATCTAACAAAACGTGCACAGGAACTATACGCTGAAAACTATAAAATACTGATTAAAGAAATCAAAGAAGATCTAAATAAATGCAGAGACATACTAAGTTCATGGATCAGAAGACAACATAGTACAAATGTCAATTCTCCCAAAATTGATGTACAGGTTTAATGCAATTATTATCAAACCCAGCAATACTTTTAAAGATATAGACAGGATCATTCTAAAATTTATATGGAATAATAAAGGAACTATAATAGCTAAAATATTTGAAAAAAGAAAAATAAAGTGGGAAGAATCAGTCTACTTGATTTTAAAACATCATATAGGTACAGTAATAAAGATTACATCAACTGGCAGAGGGACAGACACACAGATCAATAGATCAAAGTGAACCCAGACAAATACACCCAACTGAGTTCTGAGGAGGAATGGGAGCCTTTTCAACTTATGGTGCTGGAGCAACTGGACATCTATAGACAGAAACGTAAACCTTGATCCAAGTCTCACACCTTACACAAAAACTAATTATAAATGGATGATGGACTTAAATGTAAACCATAACACTATAAAACTTTGAGGAAAAAAACTGGAGAAAATCTACAGGATCTTGTGCTAGGCAAAGAGTTCTTAGACTTTGACCCATGAAAGGAAAAATTGATAAACTGGATTTTACCAAAATTTAAATCTTTTGCTCTGCAAAAGACCCATTAAGGAGATGAAAAACAAGCTACAGTTTGGGAGAAAATATTTGCAAACCACATATCTGACAAATGACTACTGTGTAGAATATATTAAAAACTCTCAAAACTCGACAGTAAAAAAAACAAACAATCTACTTAGAAAATGAGCAAAAGATATAAGAGATATTTCAGCAAAGATGACATACAGATGGCAAATAAGCACAAGAAAAGATGATCAATACCATTAGCAATGAGGAAAATGCCAATGAAAACCACAAAGTGATACCACTATATATCTATTAGAATGACTAAAATAAAAAGTAGAGGCAATATCTAATGCTGGCAAGGATGTACAGAAACTGGATCACTCATACATTACTGGTGAGAATGTAAAATGGTACAGCAACTCTGGAAAACAGTTTGAAAGTTTCTTTAAAAATGAAATACATAATTAACATACAACCCACCAGCTGTACTCCAGAGCAATGAACCCTGAGAAATAAAAACTTATGGTCACAAAAAAAGCCTATACAAATGTTTATAGCAACTTTATGCATAATAGCCAAAAACTAGAAACTACCCAGATGTTCTTCAGAGGTGACAGTGAAACAAGCTGTGGTACATCCATACCATGGAATCCTACTCAGCAAGAAAAGGGTACAAACTATTGATGCATGCAAGAATCTGAACGAATCTCCAGAGAATTATGCTGAGTAAAAATAACCAATCCCAAAAGGTTACATACTGTATGATTTCATTTATATAAGATGTTTGAAATGACAAAATTATAGAAATGGAGAACATATTAGTGGTTGTGAGGGCGTGGAAGCAAGAGGGAAGTGGTAGGGCTATCCGAGGACAGAACCAGGGATAGTCTGGTGATGGAAATGTTCCTCCGCTTGACTGTATGATTGTCTGTAACCTGACTGCAATATTGCACTACAGTTTTACAAGATATTTCCATTGGGGAAACTTAGTAAAGGGTACATAGGATCTCTCTGTATTATATCTTATAACTGCATATGCATCTACAATTATCTCAAATTTAAAAGTTTAATTAAAAAAATTAAAATTACTTAAATGTTTTAAGTGGAAAAAAAAAATAACTGGGGCAGTTTCTGCCTCCTGACTGGAAGCTGACTGATACACTGGCAGAGCTGAGATGCAGACTCAGGTGTTTTTTTTCTCCCAGTTCAGGACATTTTGCATAGGGCATAATAAATGCTTGCTCAATTAAATGAAAAATATATATATGTATGTGTGTGTGTGTGTGTAACCTAATTTTTATTACATTCAAAGAACTTTGTTGTTACGTTGACACAAGCTACCAGTGGGTGAAGAGAAAAGAAAGAGCAGGAGAGGATACTTTTAGCATTGACAGGAACTGCAGGCTTTGTCCTACAATAAATGGAAGGGGTAAAATAAAGGAAACTAGATCCCCCCCTGACATTTCCCAAACTTTAGTAGTCCCCTGACATTCTAGCCTTCTAGTCTTACTTTTGCACTTCTGCCTTTGATTAAAGAGGGTGGAAATTTGGCACCATATCCTAGATAAACATCCAGGTTTCTATGGTTTTGAAGGACAAAAGTTCTCAGTGGTATCATACTTCAGCCACTGGTACAAAGCATCATGACAATACATACGCCAGAAACTGATTGTTTCTGAAGACAGTACCTAAGTCATCACAAAATTAACTGAGAGTTATGTTAACAATTGGTACTAAAATTTGCTTTTTTCAGACAGTTAAAAAAAGCATATGAGAAAATAATTAAACACAAGTGTACTTCTGTATCTTCCATGCAAAATGATATATTATTTCAGCAAATATACAAAGATACCACACTAGATACAAGATTCTCAATATAATAATAAAAGCCTGGGCATTTATACATTTCTTAAAGGTAATTACAGTTGTTTTGTTAATTTTTAAAATATTTTTGTGAGTAAACCTTTACATTTCAGAAAGGGGTACAGACAAAGCAGAGTTAGCCATTTTTTACTTTTATAATATACATGTTTCAAATATGTCTTCAGGGCAGGCAATATTATGATGATTGGAACATGACTCTGTAGTCAGATAGACCTGAGCTTAAATAATGATTCTGTCACTTATTAGCCATATAATCTTGGGAAAGTTATTTAACCTCTATCCTTACTTTGTTTCTTTGTTTACAGAGAAAGTTGCTAATCTGTCCAGCCAAGCCAGGGGTGATGATGCCATCCCAGTGGACCTGGAAGGCAGAACATCAAGCCAGAGAGGATTATTCTCAAGCCTTAAGGTTTAATGTTGTTTGCCTTGTTAGGTTTCGGACTTCCTTGGGACCCAATACTTCTTTCTTCTTTCCTATTTCTCTCTTTTGGAGTGGATATGTCTATCCTATACCTGTCCCACCACTGTATTTTGAAAGCATATAATTTGTTTGGTTTCATGGGTTCACAGCTGTAGAGTGTAAAAAAATGAATAAACAGAAACCTAAATTAAACAGAGTTGGGAGACCAGATGGAGTGGCAGAGCCCAATAGGAAGAAGAAAGGCTCCTTTATTGGCAAGGCCTCAGCCAATGAAAAGCCGTGGACTCTGTCTACTACAGCCCATCCAACGTCCTTTTCCCCTGTATAAAAGCATTCTTCTCTCCTTGCTGTGCAGGGACTTGCACATGGCTCCCATTGGTGCAGACCCTGAAATGCAATTCTCTGTTGATCCCAAATAAATCCCTCTTTGCTGGTGAAATATCTGTCAGTCTATTTGTTTTAGATAAACAAGAGGAATTTCCCTCAGGATGAAGTGCACCTTGAGTTTCACTCATATCTAATTTAGATGATATTTAGGTGAGACTTTGGACTAAGCTGGAGCGAGTTAAGACTTTTAGGGCTGATGGGACATGTTTTGAGGGTTCAAAGGCAGAATGTTATAAACTGTGAGAACTGTCTTCAGAACTGTATGAAATAAATTTATGTTGTTTATAAGCCCCCCAGTCTATGGTATTCTTTTATAGCAGCCCAAATGGAAAAAGACAACAGCCATAGAGGAACTAATCATAGCAGAGGGGTCAAGACCTGGATCTAGATTCTCATCAGGGACTCACCCAGGGGAGGGGTCAACTGTCTGAAGGTGACAGAAGTTTTATTAGTCAAATAAATAACTTGTCCAGAAAGTGCAGTTTACCATTAATGGGTTAAGTCCTAGGCACTCTGCAGGTACTTTACAGATGTTACCTCACCTAATCAGGAAAGGAACAGCTCTGCTGGTAAAAGGATCCCACTTAGTGGGACAAAGGCAGGACTCCAGGAGTGAGGAGGATTGGCACAAACCAAGAACAGCTGTAAGTCAAGAGGGATTCACCATCTGGTCAGTTTGAAAGGCAGCGACCCAGGATCTGTGAGTATCTAAGGCAGAGACCTGGATCCTGAAACAAGAGTACAAGCTGGGAAACTGGTATCAGGGGCACAGTAGAAAAGTAGCGATGTGAACTGGGCCACAAGGCTGAGGGGATTTTGTAAAGCTGATTGTGTTGGATACTCTGAGAACCAAAGCTCCTTAATCCATTTGGATGAGGACATGATCCTCCTAGATCCCAAGACTGCCAAACCCAGAAGCTGCCTCTGCTGGATGGAACCAGACAGGTGGCATCTAAGAGATTCCGACTGCCAGCCTGCTCCTAGCATGGTGGTCTCCCTTGATTAAATCTGATGGGAAACCAGTTAAACAGTCACCTATTGTACAACTAGTGTCCAAGCAGAGCTCTTTCTGATTGGTCAGTTCCAAGAAACTGCGTCTGAGACAGGAGGCCGCAGGCAGGGGCTACTCCTCATCTGTGGCACTGATGTGACTCTGAGTGTCACTTCAGCCTCAGGGATAAGAGTTCTAGACAAAGACTAAATTGTCTGTAAGAATCTGGTCTATAGGCATACCTCGGGGACATTGCAGGTTCGGGTCCAGACCATGGCAGTAACGGGAGCATCGCAATAAAGCAAGTCACATGAATTTTTTGGTTTCCCAGATATATATAAAAGTTATGTTTACATTATACTGTAGTCCATTAAGTGTGCAGTAGCATTATGTCTTTAAAAATGTACATACCTTAATTTAAAAATACTTATTTGCTAAAAACACTAATCATCATCTGAGCCTTTAAGCAAGTCATAATCTTTTTGGTGGTGGAGGGTTTGAAATACTGCAAGAATTCCCCAAATGTGACATAGAGATGCAAAGTGAGAAAATGCTGTTGGAAAAATGGTATTGATAGACTTGCTCTACAAAGGGTTGCCACAAACCTTTCAATTTGTAAAAGACACAATAAAGCAAAGTGTGATAAAGTGAGGTAGGTCTGTATATAAGCTTCACTGATGTTGCTCTCAGCCACTGGGAACTTTAATAAAATTGCTTTCTAGCAACCAGGTGTATCAAGTAGCTGATATTTCACAAATGCCTCTGATATTTTGACAGCACTTCAGCATAGAGTACTCATAAAACCAAGAGGAAAAGCAACTTCCTGGTTACAGGAATACAGTGTAGTGTATCCTTTTCTAACTATTCCATTCTTCTGCCACTCTGGTTGATAACCACATAAAATCATAGAAAATAATGACATCTAGTGTCCAGAAGTGTTATTCTTCTTAAACTATGAAGTTGTGATTGGCGAGGCTATGAACATAGACGGAGCAACTTGGAGATAAGCTCACACATCTTTACAAAGAAATAAAAGGGAAGAAATAAAAACATAATTTTGCCTTTATCCACTAACAACAGACGGGATTTTCCTAGTAGCTTCTTTCTCTCAAGGTTGCAGTGAAGTCTCAGGGGTTTTTTTTATGTGGAAAGTCAGTGCACAAACTGTTCCAACCTTTCAGAGGTAGCAGCAGGGGCAACCCCAGACTCCAAAAGAACCACACCATCAGTATCAAAACCCAAACAGATGCAACCCAGCATTAACCTGGGGACCAATCTTTTCAAGCCCTGGGGATAAATTCAATAAATTCTTAGATACCTGGTAAAACAAAGTCACTAGTAACTTCTTCTAAACCAAGTTTCGAAAGTGACTCCATTGATAATATCCTCTCTATTGCTGGGCTTGCAAGCGGGGCCGCTATGTAAAGTTTCCCTTGGCATTTGGACTCACCTCTGCTATCCTTTTCTTCAAGTTCTCCTTTCCCATGTAGGAAGCCTGGAGGGAGATGATATTCTCTTCTTTTTGAATCAAAGTTGTCAGGACACTTTTAAAATTCTGATATTGTTTTAAGAGCTCCAAAACTCTTTCACATTGGTCAAGGCTATGGAAAAAAGTAAAACAGCTAAATTTCTGAAAATAACAAAACCATTCTTTCTCCTTGTAAGTATCCTACAATAATGACTAATAAGTTATAGAAGGATTTTTCCTCTAGACATGGTTTATAATATTGTTTTACAATCTGGGCTTCCCTGGTGGCGCAGTGGTTGAGAGTCCGCCTGCCGATGCAGGGGACACAGGTTCGTGCCCCGGTCTGGGAAGATCCCACGTGCCGCGGAGCGGCTGGGCCCGTGAGCCATGGCCGCTGAGCCTGCGCGTCTGGAGTCTGTGCTCCACAACGGGAGAGGCCACAACAGTGAGAGGCCTGCGTACCGCAAAAAAATATATATATATATATTGTTTTACAATTTAACCTAAGAATGATGGCATATATATTTATTTGACAAATGGATGGTATAAATAATCACTGGATGACTATTTTCACCAGGTCAATATTAAAGAGTCACCAGATATAACCTCTGGAAAGAAACACAGGATCCGTAACCATAAGGAATCAGCACCTCAATTTCATCATTAACTAAATGATAACTTAGAAAACAATGCCTCCCCAGCATTATTCTTAGAGATTGCTTCAGTGTTTATTCAATATGATTCAATTATGTCTATTTCAACTCATTCTAGATTTAGCCCTTTAAAAAAAAGTTTAGTACAGATGATGTGGCAGCTAAGACACCTGGTTTCTAGTTATGGTTGGGCACTAATTAGTCATGCGACCTTAGATAAGTTACTTGAGGCTCTTTGGACCTCAGTTCTTTCCTCTGCAAAATCGAAGGGTAGGGCTTCCCTGGTGGCGCAGTGTTGAGAGTCCGCCTGCCGATGCAGGGGACATGGGTTCATGCCCCGATCCGGGAAGATCCCACATGCCGCGGAGCGGCTGGGCCCGTGAGCCATGGCCGCTGAGCCTGCGCGGCCGGAGCCTGTGCTCCGCAATGGGAGAGGCCACAACAGCGAGAGGCCCGTGTACCGCAAAAATAAATAAATAAATAAATAAATAAATTTTTTTAAAAAAATCGAAGGGTAGACTAGATCAAATCCACAGACAGACTTCATCTTGACTACTGTATACTCAGGTTGCAATAGGAAGCAGTAACTCCACAGATGGAGTTCTGTGGTTAAAGGACCACTGACAGTAAAGTTAAGGGAAATCACCAAGGAGCTGAGACACCCAGAGACTAACCCTTCCAAAAATAGGTACAGCACCCGGGCTCAAGGGGAAAGAGGGAAAGTGCCCTAAGCCAAAGAGGTGTCATTAGGAGCTGCTGGAACCACTTGCTGAAAAGGGAGGGGATTAAGACCACCCCGACTTCTCTCTCTTCTTGGTTTCTAATCTCATACTAGTACCTCCCACTTCCTAACCCAACTGGAACCCTTGGCTTGGGTGGTACAGCCTGTAGGGGTCAGCCCTCTCAACTACTCCTACCCCCAGGCAGAGAGTAAAGGGAGAAGGCAGGGATGGAGATTCTTCAGCCGAATCGCCAACCAGGACTGATAGGTAAGGGCTGCCACAGAATTAAGAAAACTTTTGAGCCTTGTCCAGGCTCTGTAGGAAAGATGGCAGTAACTGACTGGCAACATCTGCCATTTAAGTGGAGTGTGGTAGGATAATGCCCCCAACTCCCAAAGATGTCCACGTCCTAATCCCTGGATCCTGTGAATATGTTACCTTACATAGCAAAAGGGACTTTACAGATGTGACTAAATTAAGGATCTTAAATTAGAGACATTATCCTGGATTACCTGAATGGGTGCAAGATAATCACAAGGGCCCTTATAAGAGGGAGGCACGAGGGTCAGAGTCTGAAGGAGATGTGATAACAAAAGCAGAGGTGAGACAGAAAGAGAGAGATTGAGATTTGAAGATGCTGCACTGCTGGCCTTAAAGATGGAGGAAGGGGACACAAGCCCAGGAATGGAGTAGGTGGCCTCTAGAAGATGGAAAAGGCAAGGAAACGGATTCTCTCCTAGAGAGTCCAGAAAGGAATACAGTTTCATTTTAGGATTTCCAACCTCCAGACTGTAAGATAAGTTTGTGCCGATTTTAAGCCACAACATTTGTGGTCATTTATTACGGGAGCAATAGAAAACTAATATAGGTGGGGCAATAATAATTATAAATACACTATGTATTTGTCCTCCCTCTTAGACAACCTCTTAAAGTCATTTGTCCGTAATCTAGGATTCCAGGTCTTGCCCCAGACGTTGGCCCAGTGAGCTTCGAGCGTGAAACTCTTAAGCTGGCCTCTCCTTGAGGCCCACTGGAATGTGTTTTCAACATACAAATTTCAAAAAGTTAATTGTGCCACAGACAATTTTTCAGATTTGGGAGGAATTTTTTTCCTTACCATTCAGTGACCGAAGCTTTTGTATTCTCCCACAAGAGTGCTGTGTCTTGGCACTGTTGACTCAGAGCTTTCTCTCTGCCGTCTTTGAATTGTGGAAGTGAATTCACCATTTCTTGCAAGTGTTTCTTCTCTTCTTCACATTCATCTAGATCCTTATCCAGTCTGAGTAACGATTTTTTCCTTGATTATGAGAGAGAAAAATTTAATGGCCAATTAGGTGATTTGATTCAACACAAATATGGGTAATCTGTGGGAGCACACTAACTTTAATTTGTCCTCATGAGGTTTATGCCTAAATCACACATTCCTATGACAGAGGTCAGGAGGCTCTGCATTTCCAGAATACTAGCTGGTGTTTTAAATAGAACAGACATACAAAAACATGAGCGGTAACATTTCTCAGTGATGAATACACTTGTAAAGGGTGTGTATATGCATATGAGAGAAAAGAGAGGAAGAGTATGTGTGTACACGTGTGGGGAAGACAGCATGATATGGAGAGAAGACGAGACGGCTGGTACAACACTGCAAGCTCCTCAGGCAGGGCAGAAGGGGCAAGAAGAAAGGGAAATACAAGGAAATCTTGCGTTTCTACCCTGTGTACAAAAAGCTCCTCCATACCGAAGAAGAGTCATTTAAACTAAGGGTTTTAACCTGCAAATTAATCCTGGTGGGATTAACTCTATTCACCTAGGTCTAAATTGCTTTCATCAGATACTCACTTTCTCTACTTCCTCTATTCCAATTCTCTCTCTTTTTTTTTTTTTTTTGCAGTACGCAGGACTCTCACTGTTGTGGCCTCTCCCGTTGCGGAGCACAGGCTCCAGACATGCAGGCTCAGCAGCCATGGCTCACGGGCCCAGCCGCTCCCCGGCATGTGGGATCTTCCCAGACCGGGGCACGAACCCGTGTCCCCTGCATCGGCAAGCGCACTCTCAACCACTGCGCCACCAGGGAAGCCCCTCCAATTCTCTCGAGTCCACTCCCATAAGGCTCTCACTCCCTCCACTCCTCCAAGACTGCTCGTCAAGATCCCCAGTAACCTCCACATTGCTAATCCATGTCCCAATCTGCATCTTCACCTTCCTTCAATAGTCGGCAGCATGTGACAAAGGTGATCACTTCTCCTCATCGAAAAGCCTTCTCACTTGACCCCCAGGACGCTCCTGATTTTCTTCCTATGATACTGGCCACTCAGTATCTTTGACTGGTTCCCTGTCATCTCCCTGACCTCTTAACATGGAGTGCCCCAGAGTACACAGCATGGCAATCTTATCCATCTCATGGCTTTAAACAGCATTCTAAAATGTTGATGACTCTCAGATGTATACCTCGCCCAGACCTCTCTCCTGACATCTGATGCCACCTCTTTTTAACAGTCTTATTGATAGTGCTACTTGAACATTCAATAAATATTTTGAACCTATTGTGTCTAAAACTGAGCGCACCTGATCTTTCATTCAATGCCTGATAAACTTGTCTTCATCAGCCCAGTTAACGGTAACTCCAGTCTTTCTTTTACACCCCGTGTCCAATGTGTCAACAAACCCTGTGGACTCTACTTTCAAAATACATACAGAATCTTAATATTTTTTGCCACCTCACCACTGTTTGTGCCACCATCATTCCTCACCTGGATTACTGCTATAGGTCAAACTAGACTTCCTGAGTCTTCCCTTGACTCTTAGAGTCTATTCTCAATACACCAGCCTGTTACAATGGAGTCCAAATCATTTCCCTCTGCTCAGAAGACTCCAATGACTTCCCATGTCACTCAACAAAGAAACCAAAGTCAACACATGGCCCACAGGTTCCTACAGGAGCTAAGCTCCATCTTGCCCATGACCCCTGTGACCCCCTCCCTGCTAACCTGCTCACCTCCTCACCTCTCCTCAAACATGCCAGGCCCAGTCCCTATAGCCCCTCAGCCTGGGAGGCTCTTCCTCCAAGTTGTCACTTGGATTGTTGCTCATCCCATCTGGCTCACACATCACCTTCTCTGTAAAACTGTGCCTGCTGACCCTGTGTGAATTGTAACCACCTCCTTCTCTACTTACTCTTTCTCCATGGTCTTTATCACCATCAAACCTACTGCATATCTTCCTCGTCCCACTAGATAATAAGCTCTACCAAGGGCAAGAATTTTTGTCTGTTTTGTTAACTGCTGTATCCCCAGGACCTAAAACAGTGCCTGGCTTATGCTATTAGTAACTCAATTAAATATCAAAGCAATTTACTATCTATCGAAGTATAGTTTTCATTTATAAATTAATAAGTTAATTTACTACTAATTATTTATAAATCTATAATAAATGCATTAACAATCAAATTAATAACTAAACCAGTTCCACACCTCAGAAAGAACTGGAGCACTGTTGAAATGGAAGTCTCATTGAGACGGAGGGCTCAGGGAAATTTCAGAGGGAAGAGCTTAATCAGCTAAACAGCCTCAAGAGAGCATTGAGCCTGAGGGATTAGAAGTGGGCAGAAGAAGAGACGAAAAGTGGGTGAGATTTAGAAGGGGGATGGGGGCTCACAAAAGTGACTCTTTTGCTAACTCTTTTTTTTTTATTTTTTTTATTTTTATTTTTTATTAGTTTCTGCTTTATAACAAAGTGAATCAGTCATACATATACATCTGTTCCCACATCCCTTCCCTTTTGCTAACTCTTGCTAACATTTTCATTTTCAGGACCTGGAGGCTGACGCTGAATGCCAGAATGACAATAGCAGCACTCCTAGAGATGGCTGTGAACCTCAGGTAACCCCAGTTCTGCTGAGTCGCCAGAATCAACACTAACCTAAATCTACCTCTTAAACTCAGCCCTCATCTAATCCTGCCGGGAGGAGGGGAGAGGACCAAATAATGAAGGAAGAAGTAGGGACGAGGCGTGGTATGTGCATCTTCCACCACTTGTTCTCTATTATCAAATGTGTAGAGTTTCCCAGGTTTTCCCCCATCAGGAGAACTCCATAATAAATAAACAGCATAAATAAATAAAATAAATTTAAATAAAATAAATAAATTTTATTTATTATTTATTTATTTTATTTATTATTTATAAAATAAATAAAGAAATAAATTAAATAAATAAACAGCAGCAAAGAGACTTTGAAGCAACTCATGGACTTCACACATATCTTATTGTACTCTTCCTCTGTCCATAAGAATGAAAACTTTAAAGGAAAAAATTATATAACACTTTGTAAAGGCACAATCTCAACAAAAAGAAAGCTTGCTTGAAAAAGCCTACAAAAAAGAATGCTGAACCCTGAATAGAGGGAGATGGAACAGAAGTAGGAAGACACAGGAAGCATTTGTTTCACCTAACAGATATTTGGGAAAGGAAAAAACAGAAAATCGTCATCTTGCATGGAAATGGACGAAAACGATACCTACCGTTGTTTTACAGCTGGAACGGTCGGATCTTTCAGGCCTATTTTGCTGATTTGATTGTGTACATCTTGAATATTTTTCAGGAGTTCATTATTTTTGAAAATACAAGTCTCTAATAATTCATCTTCTTCCATGAGTTCCTCCTGTCTGCCAGAGCCATGAGTCTCAGATAAGCTTCTGGACAAAGCATTCAGAAGTTTTTCACAGGAGGTGTTTTCACCCCATTCAGCATCTTTAATGCTTATACCGAGCACCTTCAAACGTTCGTCCAAATGTCTGGCCTTGTCTTTCATCTGATGAATTCTTTCCTCTTTATTTTCCACCGTCAACGTATTTCCTGGTACTACCCGTGAACCTGAGGCTGAAAGGTCTATAAGAAGCTCACCAGAGAGTTCAGCTGCTCTCAGAGAAGCCAAAAAATCTTCCAGAGCTTTGAGGGCATCTTTACTCCTCTGGACTCTGTGGTTCATTTCTTCGAGTTGTGTTCTGTGTTTCAGGATAATATTCTGTGCTGCATGCAGGTCAAGCGGGTGTAATTCCTTTAATGCAAAGTTGCCTGACTGTTCCAAATGATTACATATTTCCATCTGTCTTACTATGGAATCTTGGATATTCTATAATAAAGGTAAGAAACGCTGTAAGACTGAGGCAGAAAAAAAAAAACTGCACAGCAGAAACTAACCTCAAATTATGTCACTAGATTTGATCTAGAAAACTGCTTCTCAGTCTAACCAAGGCTGACAGTTTTTTTGTTGTTTTTTTTTTTTTTTTTTTTTTTTTCTTTTTGCGGTATGCGGGCCTCTCACTGTTGTGGCCTCTCCCGTTGCGGAGCACAGGCTCCGGATGCGCAGGCCCAGCGGCCATGGCTCACGGGCCCAGCCGCTCCGCGGCATATGGGATCCTCCCAGACCGGGGCACGAACCCGTATCCCCTGCATCGGCAGGCGGACTCTCAACCACTGCGCCACCAGGGAGGCCCCAAGGCTGACAGTTTTGACAGAAGGAACACTTTAATTACAAATGATCAGATGGCCCAGCTGTTTCATTATCTGATACCCTTCCTGATATTTAAATCCCAAGAAGAAAAGAGGTATATAAATCTATTGATTCAATAAAAATAATTACAGGTTGAACTATTGAGACCTCTGTTTAAAATTTGAAAATAAAAAAATATTTTTAAGATGAGATTTGGAATAAGTAAACTGTAGAATATGACAATTTAAGCATCTTAGTACAGAGAGAAAATTAGGATTTCAGTCACTGGAGAAGGCATTCATAAGCAAGCCTTCATTTTTAATTCAAAGAAAATACGTCATCATTTACTCCATGGTACCTATTGATACTTTCAAATTGGCAAGGAATTAAAGAGTTGAGAAATAAATAACAAGTCTAAATTATTGAAGATTTTTCTGCCATGGCTTATATTTGAAATAAATACTATGGATGTATAATAAAAAAAATGCATAAATATGTATAAATCTCTAAAGAACTGTTTATTCTATAAATACACTGTGAGAATTTATATTTACCCTCAGGTTTCGATAAATTTCATCAGCATCAGTGAGATTAAATTCTTGAATGGCCATTTCACAGAGGAGCAGGTCTGAGTCACAGAGAAGGAGAAACTCCTTCTCCACAGGTAACAAAATATGCAGCGCAGTCTCCAAAGACTCCACTCTGGGTGAAAAATAAATCAGACATGAGGGGAAAGCACAGCAGAAAGATATCTTATAAAACATTTAATATTAATGCCATTATTTAACCAAGAACAGAAAATAATTATTCAATAAAAATACATACAATGATATGTATAGATCATCACATTAAAACCCAAACCCAGTGATCCACAATGGCAAAGAATGAGTTGTTTGCTATATCCAAGTACTCTCGATAATTTAACTGATACTGCGCTAAATGGAAAACTGTTGTAAAGCATACTAAGCCTTTCTCTCTCTTTTGAAATACAAAATACTAAATGTAATTGAACCTTGCCTTGATGACAAAGAAATTCATTATGCATACTAATTATTTTATTAGTGGAAATATACTAGGATTCAAAGTCTAGGCCAATAGTAAGTTGAAATGTGTGACCCTGGATAAATAACATATAGATTCTGAGCCTCAGTTCCCTCCTATGTAAAATGGGGAGATGTGCTGGGGGTACACATCCTATGGAAAGGGATAACAATAGCACTCTCATTCTAAAAATGAGGAAATCAAGGCCCAGAGAAGTTACGTGACGTGGCTAAATTCAGGCTCAAGGGCAGACAGTGGGAAGAGCACGGCCTTTGGAACTCAACAGACTTTAAGTTCCACTTAAGTCTCTGGCCAGTAGTGTGGCTTGGTTATGTGATTTAACCTCCCCCAGCAGCAGTTTCCTCATCAGCTTCTCTTATGGTTGTTGTGACAACTAAATAAAATAACATACTTAGTATAATATTAGCCTCTCTTAAAATGTAGTAAATTTAGTAAACTCATGGTTAATAGATCCCAGAATTATACCTGGTATTAAGAGTCATCTGAAGCTCTCTTTCTTTCTCCTTTAATTTATCTCTTGCCTTAACTAGGAAAGGCTTCCTAATGTCACTTTCCAGCTCTTCTAACTTCAGTGAAGTGACTTCAAACTCTTTCCAGCAAGCTTCAGTTTCATTTTTTAAGACCTGGATGAAACATGTAAATTAATTTTTCAATGAATGGGTTAATAGGCACAATTATTCTGTTCTTACAAAATGAGACATTTACAATTGTGGGCACAAACACAAAGTTTCACATGAAAATACATTTGAAAAGATATTTTACAAGTAAACTGTCCTTCAGAGAGCAATGCTATTAACTGTGCTCTCGGAGAATCCACTGAACGAAATCAAGGGAATCAGCAACATGGTTTTCAAAGGAATCCAAATGCCCTTCCCTGAAGTTAGATACACAGAATACAATTCAGAAAGATACACAGAGAAATAAGAACATATTCTATTAGATATTCTATTTTCTCTAGTCTTTTTTTCTCCTTAAACTAAAATTGCAATGAACCAAAATCATTTCTATCAAATGAGGAGTAAAATTAATTTATGATTTATAGTTAAACATCTAAAATTCTATACTATTCGAACTCCTTATCTTGGTTCTTTTTTTTAAAAAAAGGCACTGCTATAGAATCTGAGTGCTCATCAGTATAATTTGTTCTTCACTTTCCCCAAGGATTCGTATAGTTTTTCTAACCAACTTATTATTCAGTCACAGGAGTAAGGTCTCAAGACAGCCTTTTTTTTTTTTTTTTTTTTACATCTTTATTGGAGTATAATTGCTTAACAATGGTGTGTTAGTTTCTGCTTTATAACAAAATGAATCAGTTATACATATACATATGTTCCCATATCCCCTCCCTCTTGCATCTCTATCCCACCCCCCCCCCAGGCGGTCACAAAGCACCGAGCTGATCTCCCTGTGCTATGCAGCTGCTTCCCACTAGCTATCTACCTTACGTTTGGTAGTGTATATATGTCCATGCCTCTCTTTCGCTTTGTCACGGCTTATCCTTCCCCCTCCCCATATCCTCAAGTCCATTCTCTAGTAAGTCTGTATCTTTATTCCTGTCTTACCCCTAGGTTTTTCATGACATTTTTTTCTTCTTAAATTCCATATATATGTGTTAGCATACGGTGTTTGTCTTTCTCTTTCTGACTTACTTCACTCTGTATGACAGACTCTAAGTCTATCCACCTCATTACAAATAGCTCAATTTCATTTCGTTTTATGGCTGAGTAATATTCCATTGTATATATGTGCCACATCTTCTTTATCCATTCATCCGGTGATGGACACTTAGGTTGTTTCCATCTCTGGGCTATTGTAAATAGGGCTGCTATGAAGATTTTGGTACATGACTCTTTTTGAATTATGGTTTTCTCAGGGTATATGCCCAGTAGTGGGATTGCTGGGTCATATGGTAGTTCTATTTGTAGTTTTTTAAGGAACCCCTCCATACTGTTCTCCATAGTGGCTGTACCAATTCACATTCCCACCAGCAGTGCGAGAGTGTTCCCTTTTCTCCACACCCTCTCCAGCATTTATTGTTTCTAGATTTCTTGATGATGGCCATTCTGACTGGTGTGAGATGATATCTCATTGTAGTTTTGATTTGCATTTCTCTAATGATTAATGATGTTGGGCATTCTTTCATGTGTCTGTTGGCAGTCTGTATATCTTCTTTGGAGAAATGTCTCTTTAGGTCTTCTGCCCATTTTAGGATTGGGTTGTTTGTTTTTTTGTTATTGGGCTGCATGAGCTGCTTATAAATTTTGGAGATTAATCCTTTGTCAGTTGCTTCATTAGCAAATATTTTCTCCCATTCT
This sequence comes from Mesoplodon mirus, assembly GCF_964341445.2. NCBI lineage: Eukaryota > Metazoa > Chordata > Mammalia > Artiodactyla > Ziphiidae > Mesoplodon > Mesoplodon mirus. Next base: position 151,046,911 of record NC_138979.1, on the reverse strand, counting down.
GAGGGTTGTCTTTTGGTCTTGTGTATGGTTTCCTTTGCTGTGCAAAAGCTTTTAAGTTTCATTAGGTCCCATTTGTTTATTTTTGTCTTTATTTCCATTTCTCTAGGAGGTGGGTCCAAAAGGATCTTGCTGTGATTTATGTCATAGAGTGTTCTGCCTATGTTTTCCTCTAAGAGTTTGATAGTTTCTGGCCTTACATTTAGGTCTTTAATCCATTTTGAGCTTATTTTTGTGTATGGTGTTAGGGAGTGATCTAATCTCATACTTTTACATGGCCCTGTCCAGTTTTCCCAGCACCACTTATTGAAGAGGCTGTCCTTTCTCCACTGTATATTCCTGCCTCCTTTATCAAAGATAAGGTGACCATATGTGCGTGGGTTTATCTCTGGGCTTTCTATCCTGTGCCATTGATCTATCTTTCTGTTTTTGTGCCAGTACCATACTACAAGACAGCTTCTTAATTGTGATGAAAACGTGCTACACCCACTACTTGAACAACAGAGATTTTAACACATGAATTTTGCTTATTCAGATGGAAAATAGAGAAGAGCCATTTGGTAGAGTGTGACTCAGGAACTGGCATCATGAAAGGAAGATAACTAGAAAATATGAGAGGGCATTGTAGGAAGCACCCATGACCTTTTCTCCACCTGATGGGCTTTCTGTAAGGGTTCACTCTAATGCACATCCAAGCATATGAGGGTGTTGCACTGCAATGCACAGATTATCTTCAAAATAAGGAAGATACTTATTTGTAGAACTTAACGATTGGTGTGCCCATTACTAGATTGTTTTTTCTGCAGCTCCTGAGTCAAATGCAGGACTCCCTCTGACGGCTCTCCACAAGATCATCCATCACGTACTGAGAAAACTCCCTCCATGACCTCCCCCTTTCTTATTACCCAACATCAGACAGATAATGTGACGATTTGGTTAAGATGATAGATGACTGAAACAAAAATTCAGAGTCACTGGTTTTTCACATATTGTTAATTTTGGAGCAAACCAGAAGCTGGGTTGGCTGAAATCACCTTCAAACACATTGCTTCAACCAATTCATCTGAAGCCTTCATCCCCATCCCAAACACAATCTAAACTTCTGCAAGCCACAATATGTAGAATATCAAATTAGAGCATGAGCAATAAATTAGCACCCCGAACAAACTCCTTCCTGGGTTTGGGTGTCTTCCTGAAATCCGGTGACAGAGAGTTCCTTAGAAACATCTAGCGTATGTGACCACAACAAAAATGGTGAAGTCTATACTTATGGCGGTATTATTTTCTAATAAAAGATAAAACTCCTCTAGTAATATTTTCAGTATTTACCTGTAGATCTGTCAGTTTATCCTGTAGACAAACACTACTCCTTTCCTTGTCACTAGAGAAATCAGAAATAATCCTGACAATGTTGTTTTGCAGGTGTAGTTCAAGATTGTCTCTGTGTGTATCATACCTGGAAAAAAATTAAATGCAATGTTACTTAATTTTAAAAATAAGACTAAAAAATTTTTTTTTAATTACTGTCAATTGTCCATGAGGAAATCCCAGAGAATTTCTGCTTAAGTTACTGGATCACAAGCAAAAATTATGACTAAAGGAAAATAAAAACTTACTTATTAAAGTATAACATTTGCACTGATGGAAGATTTTTGCTGGATTTTCTAGTTGTTTAAAAGAGTTTACCTCTCCTTAACATATACACAATACTATACATAAAATAGATAACCAGCAAGGACCTACTGTATAGCACAGAGAACTATACTCAATATTTTGTAATAATCTATAAGGGAATAGAATCTGAAAAAGGATATACAAACATACATCATATATATAAACATATATATGTGTGTGTGTACGTATAACTGAATCACCTTGCTGTACACCTGAAACTAACACAACATTGTAAATCAACTGTATGTCAATAAAAATAATTTTTTTTAAAAAGAGTTTACCTCTCTAGTAAACTATTTATAGATGCACTGTGATCCTTTTCATATTTCTCCATAACACTTTCCTCCTGTTGAGGCTTTAACTTGGATTCCAGGCTAACATCCTTAATCGATTCCATTGCCTAAGCAAAAATGCAAAATAGTAAACATATTATATTGAATATACTTAATTGTCTGGAAAGGACAAACATTTTGGATAAAAAGGGATATCACTGATTCTTTATACCCCAAACCAAGAGATAATACAATTTATTTAAAGTTTCTCAGCTCAGAGAAAGGTCTTTCCATAGGACAGAGATTTATTAGACTGATTCTCACCTTCTAATTGGTATGTCAGCAGGATAAAGGAGTTCTCCCAGCCCCTAAGTGCTGTTTCTGCCTGTGACCACATAGCCATGGTCCAAGGCAGACAGAAGCCTAGCATGCAGGTACAGACCTCTGAAAAAAAAATACACCTTGCTCCTTCCCTACCCCTTCTGACAGGCAGTCTGGGCTGTGATATACAGCAAATCCCCACACTCTTAGAATTTAACAATTTAGAAAATCCAATTCCCAAGGAAATTAAAAGACATTATAATGAGAAAAAGACAAATGACAAATGAACTAGTTCATCTCAATGACACTGAAGCATCTGTGCAGTTGAAGCTCAGCCTCTTGTGCTCTCAATAGTAACACGCAGACAGCGTGTATTCATAATGGTTCAAAATGGTGTCTTTTGGAAAGAACTGTTGGTATCCTCAGAGGAAGATTAAGTTATGCTTGCCATAGCTTTGCTCTGTTGTATTCTAATTCTCTGAAAAGCAATCTTCCTTATATTACTTGAGTGGGAATTCTCAGCTGATGGAAACAATCAGATAATTAAATGCAACACTCAATGAGAAGTGGATTATTGTACACCTGGCTTTTTTCATTGGGTTTACTTCTAAAATAAATTATCCAAATTTAACACCTTTTCAGCTGATGGCTGACTGTCTAATTTTGCAGATGGCACCTCGCTGAGGGCGTTCCTTCCTCCATTCTCAGATGTGTCTGCAGGACCCCTAGGAAGGAATCAAAATTGCGTATTAAAATACAGGGAGAAAAACAAAGCCTAAAAGAGAATGAATAATACTCAGTGTCATTTAATTTCGAGACAGGGTTTATCTCATTTCTCCCTGACATGCAGCTATTCTCACGAGGCACTAACTTGTTTTTCGACGTGCCTCCCACAGTGGGTTGCAGTGTCATATGAATCTCAGAAGCACATTTCCGAAGCCTTTCTATCTTCTGTTCATAATCTTTGAGCGCTCTCCTCACTTCTTGTTGACTCTTCTGTGAAGTCAGCTCTTCACACAGCTCCCGCAGGACATCCATGTGGTGATCAAGCTGGTACAGGCTGCCTTCCTCCGAAAAGCAGGCCTGATTGAGGAAATAAAGCAGGAAATGTGTTTCAAATGAGCTTACATGATTAGTCCATGAGGATTAGAAACTAACAGATGTGTGTGACTTTAACAACACTTTCAACTGATACAGCCACGATGGAGAACAGTATGGAGGTTCCTTAAAAAACTAAAAGTAGAACTACCATACGACCCAGCAATCCCACTACTGGACATATACCCTGAGAAAACCATAATTCAAAAAGAGTCATGTAGGGGGGACCCTGGGAAGATAGCGGAAGAGTAAGACGCGGAGATCACCTTCCTCCCCACAGATACATCAGAAATTCATCTACACGTGGAACAACTCCTACAGAACACCTACTGAACGCTGACAGAAGACCTCAGACCCCCCAAAAGGCAATAAACTCTCCACATACCTGGGTAGGACAAAAGAAAAAAGAATAAACAGAGACAAAAGGATAAGGACGGGACCTGCACCAGTGGGAGGGAGCCGTGAAGGAGGAAAGGTTTCCACACACTACAAGCCCCTTCGCGGGCGGAGACTGCAGGTGGCGGAGGGGGAAAGCTTCGGAGTAGCGGAGGAGAGCACAGCAACAGGGGTGTGGAGGGCAAAGCGGAGAGATTCCGGCACAGAGGATCGGTGCCCTCAGGCACACACCAGACCGAGAGGCTTGTCTGCTCGGCCGCCGGCCGGGGCGGGCGGGGCTGGGAGCTGAGGCTCGGGTATCGGCTTTCAGTCGGAGCGCAGGGAGAGGACTGGGGCTGGCGGCAGGAAGAGAGCCTGAAGGGGTTAGTGCACCACGGATAGCCCGGAGGGAGTCCGGGGAAAGGGTATGGAGCTGCCGAAGAGGCAAGAGGCTTTTTCTTCCCTTTTGTTTCCTGGTGCTCGAGGAGAGGGCATTAAGAGGGCTGCTTTGGGAAGCGCCGGAGACGGGCGCGAGCCGCGGCTAAAGGCGCGGACCCCGGAGACGGGCGTGGGACGCTGGGGCTGCTGCTGCTGCCGCCAACGCGGGGCCTGTGTGCGAGCGCAGGTCACTGTCCACCCCGCCACTGCCGGGGTCCCGGAACCCGGAGACGGCTTTCCCGGGAAAGCGCACGGAGCGCCTCGGTCTGGTGCAACGTCACGCCGGCCTCTGCTGCCGCAGGCCCGCCCCACACTGCGCGCCCCTCCCTCCCCTCTGCCTGCGTGAGCCAGAGCCCCCGAATCACCGGCTCCTTTAAACCCGTCCTGTCTGAGCGAAGAACGGACGCCCTCCAGCGACCTACGCGCAGAGGCGGGGCCAGGTCCAAGGCTGAGACCTGGGAGCTATGAGAGCAGAGAAGAGACAGGGAAATCTCTCTGCGCAGCCTCGGAGGCAGCGGATTAAAGCTCCACGGTCCACTTGATGTGCCCTGCGTCTGTGGAGTGCATGAATGGACAGCGAATCATCCCAAATTGAGGAAGTAGACTCTGAGGACAAGATTTAAGACTTTCCCCCCTTTTCCTCTTTTTACAACGAATTATCCCAAATTAAGGAGGTGGACTTAGAGAGCAAGATTTCAGACTTCTCGCCCATTTCCTCTTTTTACAACGAAGTATCCCAAATTGAGGAGGTGGACTTGGAGAGCAAGATTTTTGATTTTTCCCCCTGCTCTCTTTTTGTGAATGTGTATGTGTATTCTTCCGTGTAAGATTCTCTCTGTATAGCTTTGCTTCCACCATATGTCCCAGGGTTCTATCTGTCCGTTTTTTTTTTTCAATAATTACTTTTTAATTTTAATAACGCTACTATATTTCATACTTTATTCTATTTTACTTTACCTGCTCTTTCTTTTTTTTTTTTACCTTCCCTTCCTCCCGCCCTCCCTTCGCCCCTCCTTTCCTTCTCTCTTTCGTTCCTTCCTCCCTCCCTTCTTCCTTACACTCTTTCTTTTTCTTTCCTTCCTCCCTCCCTCCTGTCTTTCTTTCCTTCCTCCCTCCCTCCCACCCCTCTTCCTTTCACTTTCTTTTTCTTTGCTTCCTCCCTCCCTCCCTCCTGTCTTTCTTTCTTTCTTTCTTTCCTCCCTCCCTCCCTCCTTTCTTTCCTTCTTCCTTCCTTCCTTTCTTTCCTTCTTCCTTTCTTTCTTCTACTAATTCTTTCTTTCTACTTTTTCTCCCTTTTATTCTGAGCCAGGTAGATAAAAGGCTCTTGGTGCTGCAGCCAGGAGTCAGTGCTGTGCCTCTGAAGTGGGAGAGCCAACTTCAGGACACGGGTCCACAAGAGACCTCCCAGCTCCACATAATATCAAGCAGTGAAAATCTCCCAGAGATCTCCATCTCAAAACCAGCACCCAGCTTCAGTCAACGACCAGCAAACTACAGTGCTGGTCACCCTATGCCAAGCAACTAGCAAGGCAGGAACACAACCCCACCCATTAACAGAGAGGCTGCCTAAAAACATAATAAGGCCACAGGCACCCCAAAACCCACCACCAGACGTGGACCTGTCCACCAGAAAGACAAGATCGAGCCTCAACCACCAGAACACAGGCACTAGTCCCCCCCACCAGGAAGCCTACACAACCTACTGAAACAACCTTAGCCACTGGGGACAGACACCAAAAACAACAGGAACTACGAATCTGCAGCCTGCAAAAAGGAGACCCCAAACACAGTAACATAAGCAAAATGAGAAGACAGAAAAACACACAGCAGGTGAAGGAGCAAGATAAAAACCTACCAGACCTAACAAATGAAGAGGTAATACGCAGTCTACCTGAAAAAGAATTCAGAATAATGATAGTAAAGCTGATCCAAGATTCTATTTCCCAGATCCAAAATCTTGGAAATAGAATAGACAAAATGCAAGAAACAGTTAACAAGGACCTAGAAGAACTAAAGATGAATCAAGCATCGATTAAAAACACAATAAATGAAATGAAAAATACTCTAGATGGGATCAATAGCAGAATAACTGAGGCAGAAGAACAGATAAGTGAGGTGGAAGATAAAATAGTGGAAATAACTGATGCAGAGCAAAATAAAGAAAAAAGAATAAAAAGAACAGAGGACAGTCTCAGAGGCCTCTGGGACAACATTAAACGCACCAACATTCGAATTATAGGGGTTACAGAAGAAGAAGAGAAAAAGAAAGGGACTGAGAAAATATTTGAAGAGATTATAGTTGAAAACTTCCCTAATATGGGAAAGGAAATAGTTAATCAAGTCCAGGAGGCACAGAGAGCCCCATACAGAATAAATCCAAGGAGAAATACGCCAAGACACATATTAATCAAACTGTCAAAAATTAAACACAAAGAAATCATATTAAAAGCAGCAAGAGAAAAAAAACAAATAACACACAAGGGAATCCCCATCAGGATAACAGCTGATCTCTCAGCAGAAACTCTACAAGCCAGAAGGGAGTGGCAGGACATAATTAAAGTGATGAAGGAGAGAAACCTGCAACCAAGATTACTCTACCCAGCAAGGATCTCATTCAGATTTGATGGAGAAATTAAAACCTTTACAGACAAGCAAAAGCTGAGAGAGTTCAGCACCACCAAACCAGCTTTACAACAAATGATAAAGGAAATTCTCTAGGCAAGAAACACAACAGAAGGAAAATACCTACAATAACGAACCCAAAGCAATTAAGGAAATGGGAATAGGAACATACATATCAATAATTACCTTAAATGTAAATGGACTAAATGCTCCCACCAAAAGACACAGATTGGCTGAATGGATACAAAAACAAGACCCATATATATGCTGTCTACAAGAGACCCACTTCAGACCTAGAGACACATACAGATTGAAAGTAAGGGGATGGAAAAAGATATTCCATGCAGATGGAAATCAAAAGAAAGCTGGAGTAGCAATTCTCATATCAGACAAAATAGACTTTAAAATAAAGACTATTAGAAGAGACAAAGAAGGACACTACATAATGATAAAGGGATCGATCCAAGAAGAAGATGTAACAATTGTAAATATTTATGCACCCTACATAGGAGCACCTCAATACATAAGGCAAATACTAACAGCCATAAAAGGGGAAATCGACAGTAACACAATCATAGTAGGGGACTTTAACACCCCACTTTCACCAATGGACAGATCATCCAAAATGAAAATAAATAAGGAAACACAAGCTTTAAATGATACATTAAACAAGATGGACTTAGGACATTCCATCCAAAAACAACAGAATACACATTTTTCTCAAGTGCTCATGGAACATTCTCCAGGATAGATCATATCTTGGGTCACAAATTAAGCCTTGGTAAATTTAAGAAAACTGAAATTGTATCAAGTATCTTTTCTGACCACAATGCTATGAGACTAGACATCAATTACAGGAAAAGATCTGTAAAAAATACAAACACATGGAGGCTAAACAATACACTACTCAATAACGAAGTGATCACTGAAGAAATCAAAGAGGAAATTAAAAAATATCTAGAAACAAATGACAATGGAGACACGATGACCCAAAACCTATGGGATGCAGCAAAAGCAGTTCTAAGGGGGAAGTTTATAGCAATACAATCCCACCTTAAGAAACAGGAAACATCTCGAGCAAACAACCTGACCCTGCACCTAAAGCAATTAGAGAAAGAAGAACAAAAACCCCCAAAGCTAGCAGAAGGAAAGAAATCATAAAGATCAGATCAGGGCTTCCCTGGTGGCGCAGTGGTTGAGAGTCCACCTGCCGATGCAGGGGACACGGGTTCGTGCCCCGGTCCGGGAAGATCCCACATGCCGCGGAGCGGCTGGGCCCGTGAGCCATGGCCGCTGAGCCTGCGCGTCCGGAGCCTGTGCTCCGCAACGGGAGAGGCCACAACAGTGAGAGGCCCGTATATCGCAAAAAAAAAAAAAAAAAAAAAGATCAGACCAGAAATAAATGAAAAAGAAATGAAGGAAACGATAGCAAAGATCAATAAAACTAAAAGCTGGTTCTTTGAGAAGATAAACAAAATAGACAAACCATTAGCCAGACTCATCAAGAAAAAAAGGGAGAAGACTCAAATCAATAGAATTAGAAATGAAAAAGGAGAAGTAACAACTGACACTGCAGAAATACAAAAGATCATGAGAGATTACTACAAGCAACTCTATGCCAATAAAATGGACAACCTGGAAGAAATGGACAAATTCTTAGAAATGCACAACCTGCCAAGACTGAATCAGGAAGAAATAGAAAATATGAATAGACCAATCACAAGCACTGAAATTGAAACTGTGATTAAAAATCTTCCAACAAACAAAAGCCCAGGACCAGATGGCTTCATAGGCGAATTCTATCAAACATTTAGAGAAGAGCTAACACCCATTCTTCTCAAACTCTTCCAAACAATTTCAGAGGAAGGAACACTCCCAAACTCATTCTACGAGGCCACCATCACCTTGATACCAAAACCAGGCAAGGATGTCACAAAGAAAGAAAACTACAGGCCAATATCACTGAGGAACATAGATGCAAAAATCCTCAACAAAATACTAGCAAACAGAATCCAACAGCACATTAAAAGGATCATACACCATGATCAAGTGGGGTTTATTCCAGGAATGCAAGGATTCTTCAATATACGCAAATCAATCGATGTGATACACCATATTAACAAGTTGAAGGAGAAAAACCATATGATCATCTCAATAGATGCAGAGAAAGCTTTCGACAAAATTCAACACCCATTTATGATAAAAACCCTGCAGAAAGTAGGCATAGAGGGAACTTTCCTCAACATAATAAAGGCCATATATGACAAACCCACAGCCAACATTGTCCTCAATGGTGAAAAACTGAAACCATTTCCACTAAGATCAGGAACAAGACAAGGCTGCCCACTCTTACCACTCTTATTCAACATAGTTTTGGAAGTTTTAGCCACAGCAATCAGAGAAGAAAAGGAAATAAAAGGAATCCAAATTGGAAAAGAAAAAGTAAAGCTGTCACTCTTTGCAGATGACATGATACTATACATAGAGAATCCTAAAGATGCTACCAGAAAACTACTAGAGCTAATCAATGAATTTGGTAAAGTAGCAGGATACAAAATTAATGCACAGAAATCTCTGGCATTCCTGTACACTAATGATGAAAAATCTGAAAATGAAATCAAGAAAACACTCCCATTTACCATTGCAACAAAAAGAATAAAATATCTAGGAATAAACCTACCTAAGGAGACAAAAGACCTGTATGCAGAAAATTATAAGAACTGATGAAAGAAATTAAAGATGATAAAAATAGATGGAGAGATATACCATACTCCTGGACTGGAAGAATCAATATTGTGAAAATGACTCTACTACCCAAAGCAATCTACAGATTCAATGCAATCCCTATCAAACTACCACTGGCATTTTTCACAGAACTAGAACAAAAAATTTCAAAATTTGTTTGGAAAAACAAAAGACCCCGAATAGCCAAAGCAATCTTGAGAACGAAAAATGGAGCTGGAGGAATCAGGCTCCCTGACTTCAGACTATACTACAAAGCTACAGTAATCAAGACAGTGTGGTACTGGCACAAAAACGGAAAGATAGATCAATGGAACAGGATAGAAAGCCGAGAGATAAACCCACGCACATATGGTCACCTTATCTTTGATAAAGGAGGCAGGAATGTACAGTGGAGAAAGGACAGCCTCTTCAATAAGTGGTGCTGGGAAAACTGGACAGGGCCATGTAAAAGTATGAGATTAGATCATTCCCTAACACCATACACAAAAATAAGCTCAAAATGGATTAAAGACCTAAATGTAAGGCCAGAAACTAGCAAACTCTTAGAGGAAAACATAGGCAGAACACTCTATGACATAAATCACAGCAAGATCCTTTTGGACCCACCTCCTAGAGAAATGGAAATAAAAACAAAGATAAACAAATGGGACCTAATTAAACTTCAAAGCTTTTGCACAGCAAAGGAAACCATAAACAAGAACAAAAGACAACCCTCAGAATGGGAGAAAATATTTGCAAATGAAGCAACTGACAAAGGATTAATCTCCAAAATTTATAAACAGCTCATGCAGCTCAATAGCAAAAAAACAAACAACCCAATCCAAAAATGGGCAGAAGACTTAAATAGGCATTTCTCCAAAGAAGATATACAGACTGCCAACAGACACATGAAAGAATGCTCAACATCATTAATCATTAGAGAAATGCAAATCAAAACTACAATGAGATATCATCTCACACCAGTCAGAAGGGCCATCATCAAGAAATCTAGAAACAATAAATGCTGGAGAGGGTGTGGAGAAAAGGGAACACTCTCGCACTGCTGGTGGGAATGTGAATTGGTACAGCCACTATGGAGAACAGTATGGAGGTTCCTTAAAAAACTAAAAATAGAACTACCATATGACCCAGCAACCCCACTACTAGGCATATACCCTGAGAAAACCATAATTCATAAAGAGACATGTACCAAAATGTTCATTGCAGCTCTATTCACAATAGCCTGGAGCTGGAAACAACCTAAGTGTCCATCACCGGATGAATGGATAAAGAAGATGTGGCACATATATACAATGGAATATTACTCAGCCATAAAAAGAAACGAAACTGAGCTATTTGTAATGAGGTGGATAGACCTAGAGTCTGTCATACAGAGTGAAGTAAGTCAGAAAGAGAAAGACAAATACCATATGCTAACAGATATATATGGAATTAAAAAAAAATGTCATGAAGAACCTAGGGGTAAAACGGGAATAAAGACACAGACTTACTAGAGAATGGACTTGAGGATATGGGGAGGGGGAAGGGTAAGCCGTGACAAAACGAAAGAGAGGCATGGACATATATACACTACCAAACGTAAGGTAGATAGATAGTGGGAAGCAGCCGCAGAGCACAGGGAGATCAGCTCGGTGCTTTGTGACCGCCTGGAGGGGTGGGATGGGGAGGGTGGGAGGGAGGGAGATGCATGAGGGAAGGGATGTGGGAACAGATGTATATGTATGACTGATTCACTTTGTTATAAAGCAGAAACTAATTAAAAAAAAAAAAAAAGAGTCATGTACCACAATGTTCACTGCAGCTCTATTTACAATAGCCCGGAGATGGAAACAACCTAAGTGTCCATCGACAAATGAATGGATAAAGAAGATGTGGCACATATATACAATGGAATATTACTCAGCCATAAAAAGAAACAAAATTGAGTTATTTGTAGTGAGGTGGATGGACCTATAGTCTGTCATACAGAGTGAAGTAATTCAGAAAGAGAAAAACAAATACCATATGCTAACACATATATATGGAAACAACAACAACAAAAAAAGGTTCTGAAAAACCTAGGGGCAGGAGAAGAATAAAGATGCAGACATACAGAATGGACTTGAGGACACACGGAGGGGGAAGGGTAAGCTGTGATGAAGTGAGAGAGTGGCATGGACATATATACACTACCAAATGTAAAATAGATAGCTAGTGGGAAGCAGCCACATAGCACAGGGATATCATTTCAGTGCTTTGTGACCACCTAGAGGGGTGGGATAGGTAGGGTGGGAGGGAGATGCAAGAGGGAGGAGATATGGGGATATATGTGTATGTATAGCTGATTCACTTTGTTATAAAGCAGAAACTAACATACTATTGTAAAGCAATTATACTCCAATAAAGATGTTTTTTAAAAAAAGGAAAAAAACCAAAACAAAAAACAAAAAAAACCCAACACTTTCTTTTATAAGCCCGTCCACTGTGTACCTGGTGTAGGAATGGGCACTGGAAACGAAGACGAGCAGTCAGCCCTAAAGGGATTCGCCGCCGCCCAGTGATGTAGTGAAGGAAACCAGAACACGTCAACCCAGCGTATGCCTCTTTGATGTGAAAATTATTTTTTTTAATTGAAGTATGGTTGATTTACAGTGTTGTTGTTAGTTTCTGCTGTATAGCCAAGTGATTCAGTTAAACATATATATACATTCTTTTTCATATTCTTTTCCATTATGGTTTAGGACGTGAAAATAATTTTGAACTGAAGGCAATTAAGAAGCAGTAAACACAGAGGGAATTCCCTGGCAGTCCAGTGGTTAGGACTTGGCACTTTCGCTGCTGGGGCCCAGGTTCAATCCCTGGCCCGGGAACTAAGATCCCGCAAGCCACGCAGCATGGCCAAAAAAAAGAAAAACGAAACAGAAAAGGTTTCCCCTTTTCTCCCTAAGGGCAAGAAATAGTTTCTTTTACTGGAGACAGAGTTCTATCAGCCCAGAGATGGGACCAAAAGAATCTGCAAACAAACCCTGTACCCTAACCCTTATCTTCCTAGTTTCTTCTTCACCTTTTTACTATCCCTAGCCCAAACTCCTTTGTCTTGTCAATTCTTCACAAATGTATTGTTTCTTTGTCTAAAAGGTATAAAAGATTCCTGCTCTGGTCCCTTCTTTGGGTCATGATGCTCTTGTGAAGGCTCCCATGTGCATATAAAAATTCAATAAAATGTGTATGCTTTTCTCCTGTTAATCTGTCTTTGTCAGTTCAATTTCCAGACCCAGCCAGGGATCTTAAAGGGTAGAGGAAAATTTGTTCCTCCCCAGCAGTAGTCACATAAGTAATGAGCATACCACATGACAAGTGCTATGACAGGGCCACTACCTGCCTTAAGGAGTCAGAGAAAGCCTCCTTCACATGGAGGAGCCATCTGAGCTAGAGGTGGAAAGAACACGTACGAGTCCTTCCAAGTAAAAGGGGAGAGAGGTCATGCCTAGCAGAAGGAGCCAAGAGAAGAAAAGCTCCAGAAGTTCTGAAAGGACATGGCTGGAGGGGTGATGAAGGCGTGTCCTGGGGCCACATGTGAGGGGCCTTGTGTGGCCTTCTGAGGAGTATGGAGATGTCCCGGGAGTAATGGTGAACCAGTGACATAAGATTTGTTCAAAGGGATTGTTCAAAGGGTTCAAAGGGATCACTCTGGTGATGGGGCTGGAAGACAGTGCAACCAGCATCATATGGAGAAAATGACCCCAGGTTAAGGGAAGTGGCAACACTGGTGGAAAGGAAGGAAAAGAAGCAGCTCTTCTGAAGATGGGAGCTGGCAACCGACTACACTAAGGCTGAGTGAGAAGGAAAGGGGAAGGGGGGAGGGAGTTCTGAGATGGCAATGCCTTTCATAACCAGGATACATAAGAGGAAGAAAAGTTCAAGAGGAGATATTATTGGTTGGTTTTGGACATGCTGAAGTGGAGGTCTCTGGGGAACAATGGTGATATCTACTTCTTGGTTAGAAACAAGGAGAGGTCAGGAGAAAGGACTAGGCTGGAGATAATGATAGGTACTATCATTGTAGAGAGGGCAGTTAATACGCCCAAGTGCATACAAGTACTTGGAGCAAGCATGAAATTAGCCAAAAACTGAGACCCCAAAACTAAGACATCAGGGTAACACAATAAAAAAGGAAAATTAGTGAAAGGCACTAAAATGAAGGCCTCCCCCCAAAATAATAAAATAAGAAAAAGCAAGAGAGATTTGTATCGAGAGACCCACAGCAGTAGAAAGTTTAAAAGAAATGAAAAGAGGGGTCAGGACTGTCAAATATGCAGAAGAAATCAAACAGGATGAGGACCAAAAAGAGACCATTAGATTTGCCCCGGCTGGTTTATATCCTGATTTGGTATCTTTCACAAAAGCCGTGTTTCTGAGGACACCGTGTCCTTACAAAAGTAACTACGGGAACTTCAATAGCGGGTGACACATCTTGTAACCAGAGTCTCAGGACAGGGGCCACTGAGATATATAAAGAAGAAATATTAACTCAATTGTGAATTTTTCTCACTTCCCAAAAACAAGAAGCACGGGCTCTAGTTAGAGCTTGGACTGCAGAAGGGATGATCCCCAGGGGACAAAAGGGCTGAAGTAATTTTCAGAGCAGATTTAACCCTAGCCAAGGGCATACTAAACCATTTAAGATAAGCCCCACAATGATAACAAAATGTGAGTGGGAACAGGTTTTTACCTCATGTTCCTTGATGAGACCCTTGGTCCTTCCTCTGCGAATTAGTTTCTTTTCTTTATTTATTTGTTTTTCGAGTTTTGCAATATTGTCACTAAGTTTTTCTTTCTCAATGTCTATTGCTAGTTGTTGAATATACAAAGACATTTCATGATGAAGCGACTGCCAAGAAAAGAAAAAAAAAAAAAACCAAAGGCACACATTAACCATAATAGGATATACTGAAAAGATTTCCATTAGAAACACAAAAATATTTGTTGTAACAAAGGATAGAAATAGAGCTTATGTGAAATTCTGATTCATCCATGTATCTTTGGGGAGGATGTTTCAAAATATACCAGAAACATATTTTTTTCTTTCTAATAACTAAAAATGTGTTTTAGCTGTGAAAGACACTGTTAGAATTAAAAGACAAGCTGCAGACTGGGAGAAAATATTACAAAACACGTATCTGAGCCTATGGAGAAATATCAAGTAACTACAATGTGTATCCTGAATGGGATTCCAGAACAGATGTGAAAGGACATTAGGGGAAAACTGTGGAAATATGAATAAAGTATAAACTTCAGTTAATAATCTATCCATATTAGTCCTTTAATTGTGACAAAGGTACCATATTAATGTAAGATGTTAATAACAGGGGAAACTGTTCATGGGTATATTGGAACTCTCTGTATTACCTTTGTAATAATTTTGTAAATCTAAAATTGTTCTAAAAGTTTATTTTAAAATGTGTATTAGGGCTTCCCTGGTGGTGCAGTGGTTGGGAATCCGCCTGCCAATGCAGGGGACAAGGGCTCAAGCCCTGGTCCGGGAGGATCCCACGTGCCGCGGAGCAACTAAGCCTGTGACCACAACTACTGAGCTTATGTGCCGCAACTACTGAAGCCCACGCGCCTGGAGCCCGTGCTCCGCAACAAGAGAAGCCACGACAATGAGAAGCCCGTGCACCACAATGAAGACCCAACACGGCCAAAAATAAAAAAAAAAACAAATAAATAAATTTTTTTTAAAAATGTGTTTTAAGAAGGCCTTTAACAGTAGATATTCAATTATATTACCTTATTCTCTCTCTCTCTCCACATATTCACACACACACATGCACACACTTAATACTAAGTACCATTAACTAAACACAATCTCTGTGGTAGGTGCTTTATATAAATCCTTGCAACAATCCTGCCAAGTAGGTGGAATTATTCCCATCTTATCACTGAAGCTCCCAGTAGTTAAGCAACTTGCCCACGGTCATAGCTGCTGGATCCAGGTCTGTCAGCCACCAAAGCCTATGCCTATTTTCTATGAAACTCTATATGTTTACATGTGTCAATAAGTTGTCTTAGTCAGGATCCAACCAGGAAACCAGAAAATATTAAATATTTAACTCAGAGGGAATTAAATGCAGGGAATCGATTATAAGAGATGAAAGCCAAAGAGGGGACGGTAAGGTAATCCAGAGATTAGCATTGGCAGAAAGCTGTTACCACCCTAGGCTGGAGGCTTCAGCGGAGCCCAGGCAGAACGGTCACCCATCAGAAGCTGGATCCATGGAACCTGCAGCCAGGGGGAGACACAGCTGCCAGAGGCACTGTGCAAGAGAGAAAGGGAAAGAAAGCCATTGGACTCTCCCTTTTCCACCTGCGATTTACCCTTTAATCTCCAAACACTGCTGTCATTGGATGAACACAGACAGAAGCCAGCTGATGCCGGGCCTGAGAACCACAGCCTACAGTGATCAGCCCTCCGTGATACGGGGCAGACAAGGGACCACCAAAGATGACTCTGATGACAAACAAGTCCAGGGTCAGATCTATAAGCATAAGCTCCAGACACATATGCATGTTCTTACCTCCCACTTGGCACAGATATCTCTACTCTTTTCTTCCAAAGACAGCTTTACATCCTCAGTTACATTATTTTTCAATTCTTCAACAGCTTTCAAATACTTGGGCAGACTTTTAGTATTACAAATTATTAGTGCTTCCTAAAAATAAAACCACAAACAAGAACATGAAAGCCTTATTCTACTGCCACGTCCTCAAAGGTAAGTTAACAGGTAGAATTTTAGAGTCTTTAACATGTAGAACCAGGAAAGGACTCCATGAAGACTATTTGAAGATTTAGAGGAGACTTCTCTTGGTAGATTGTGGTTGATCTCCCTTTTGTATCCCTTGAATTCTTTTGAAAAGAATTGCAAAATATTCATTATTCAAATGTAGTTACATATTTGAGGCCAGGATAAAGACTTCCTTAAGATATTCAGCATGGTTTTTGGCACCTCTTTGATAAATATTTAAAAGGCTTACTGAAAGGCTTATTATGAGCCACTGGCAAAGTATCCTCTAAAATTCTTAAGCATTGAGCAGACGGCCACAATTCATAAGTAATACAATATTAAGAGTATACCAGCTTGTATTAGAGATCAGTGTTGCAATAAGACACAATTTATAGTAGGGTTAAGATAGCAAATATTTAATATTGTGCATAAGCATTTTATACTGCAAGGAGGCAACATCCCCTTATCATGGACTTCTAAGTTTTGCCCAGGGCCATCCCAGGGAAGGAGCAGCAGGAGATGGGGATGGGATCTGCCTTCCCAGGAATGTGTTCGTCCCTTACTCCACGCTTACCTACTCTTATAGAATATTACCTGGCAATTCTACAAGGACAGAAACCTGGCTTAGGTAACTATCAAATGACAGAACAAAAATAGTCTGGGGTCTGTGAAAGGGCAGAAAAATCTATAAGAGACAAGAAGATGAAAGTAATTCTGGGGGAGAAGGCAATTAAGCAGGGTGGGAAGTCATTCATATACTTATTACATATTTATTATGGGTCTCCTGCAGAAAAGGTCCAACCTGAGCCCCCAGGAACCTCCTCCAAGGCCTCTGTGAGGATTGCTAGATTTACGGCCAGGGAAGACATGCTAGCCCTGTGTGCAGGAAGGGGGCTCCTACCACCCATGTGTCCCAGGAGTCCCAGAGGGTCTCAGGGCAATACCTGGCAGGGCAGGGATTCTGCTTCTGCTGTGAAAATGGATCTACTTCGCTAAATGCCAGAGACAAAAGGGTGGAAATCCCTGGCCTCAGATTCCAAAAGGAAGATGGTCAGGGAGAGGAAAATGGTGCAAAAACTGACACTAACTCCTCTCTCTGGTAGAGGAGGGGCCTGCGCCTCTGCTTTTTCTTTTTCTTCCCTCTTTCCGCAGCTGAACATATCTGTCCTTTTGAAATTCAGCCTAGTGATTACTTAAAAGAACAACTGACTCTTAAGTTTAGTTCAGCACTCTCAGCATATGGGAGTAAAAGAGAGGAAAAAAGACAGTGGGAATTGGTCAAAGCTGGTGGCTGGTAAGGTGCAAGCAGCATAAGATGGCTGTGGGAAAAGCAAAGCTGAAATACCTGATATTAGGGTCCAATATGGTTAACAGTCCAGAAAGCCAGAAGAGGGTTGAGCCCAGACAAGAGAAGGAGAATGGAGAGGCTCCTCTAGGAGCTCTTTTTCTGAAAAAATTGTGCGCAGTAGCGCTGGCAGTATTGATTTACTTCATCTTTTTTTTTTTAATTGAAGTATAGTTAATTTACAATGCTGTGTTAGTTTCAAGTGTACAGCAAAGTAATATACATACATATATATTCTTTTTCAGATTCTTTTCCATTATAGGTTATTACAAGATATTGAGTAGAATTCCCTGTGCTGTACAATAGGACCTTGTTGATTATCTATTCTTATATATACTTAATGTGTATATGTTAATCCCAAATTCCTATTTATCTCCCCACCCATACCCCACCACTATCCCCTTTGGTAACCATAGTTTGTTTTCTATGTCTGTTAGTCTATTACTGTTCTGGATTTACTTCATCTTTATCTCCCCCAAAATGCTTAGCTCATTTTAAATGTTCAATAAACTTGTTAAATGCTGAATAAATGAATGAAGGAAAGACCACATATTTCTCTACCTGTCCAACCTCCAAGGGTAGAGACCTTGTTTTACTCTTATTTCATATCCCCAAGTACCTCCAGTGTTAGTTAATAGTGAGTCTGCTTTGGACACATCTTTTTCTTTTTAAGTATAATTGATTTACAATATTATATTAATTTCAGGTGTACAACATGATGATTTGATGCTTTTATGGATTACGCTCCATTTAAAGTTATAAAATAATAGCTATATTTTCTGTGCTGTACAATATATCCTTGGAGCTTATTTATTTTATACACAGTAGTTTGTACCTCTTGATTTCGATACATTTTAAGCTGCCTATCAGACCATGAAAAGTCAATCTAAAGCTGTCTCCATACAAAACACTATTGGATCTTTAACTGCTGATAAGCATATGTTCATAAGTAGCTTTTACCAAAGCATTTTAATAATAAAGGCTTTATTTTACATTTGAGGAATTTTAACCACTCAAAGTTTCTTCACATACCTTATTTTCATTTATCGGCAGCTGGATAGGACTAGAATTATTATGTCCATTTTATTTGATTAAAAAAGCCAGAGAAATTAGATTCTTGCTCAGTGTCATAGAAGTCAGCCGTGCTTTTTACACTATACTACTGAGTTCATTCATACAGTAAAATGTGAATTAAAAAAAATCTTCGTTTGAATTTTTATTTTTAAGAGTTTCTGGGGAACAATGTATAAAACTTGGAAATTTTTAAAAGTTATAATAACTTTGTTATAATTACAGTGATGGAAACATCTTGATTTCAAATGAGGTAGATTTATATCTACTAATGATAAATGTCCTACATTTGATGGTTGAAAGAGCCGCACCTTGTATTTTGAAACTAGTCCTCTCTGGCTCTCTCTTTGGCCAAGTAATTGTTCAGCCCTTGTAATGTATGATTCAAGTTCCTTCTGTGAGTCTTCCACCTTCAGCCTGACATCCAGGTCTGGGGAAACATCAGTTGAATTCTTCAACACTGTTACTAATTTTACCATATTGATCTGTGATGACAAAAAAATTCTCAACTTAACACTTAGCCCAACTTCTTAGAAAACTCATAAGTTAATAAATATTTTCTTTGAGTAGCAACTCATATTTTCCCACTAGACATAAGAACATCCTATTTATTATATTGATATTTTCCAACATGCTCTAAATAATAAAAGAAATAAAATATAAGGCAAAATTAATATTTTACAAAACATTTCCAAACTACAAGGCAATCCCTCCCTCTTCCCTGCCCTCTCACTGACCACTCAGTTTTAAAGACTAAATTCACTAAATAGGGAATATTAAAGAGAGACCTGGACTTTCTCTTTAGCTTCTTGAATCTTTGCCTGAAGCCCAGCTGTGATCACATGCTGAAGAGACTCCTGGCTTGAAACATTCTGCACATCCATTTGTAAAGTGTCTTCAGTTCTAGACACAAGCTCTTCATACATAGAGCCTTTGGCAATAAGATGCTATTAAAACAAATTAAAGTGAGATCACAATAAATATTCTGATTATGTTAAACATTAACCCTAACAATCTCATCAGGAAATCATAAAAAGTTAACTATTAATACAAAATGATGCAAATTTATAGTCTAAAAAATGTTATTTTAAACATTCATTTTGAAATTTTATATTAATATAATTAGATTCTGAGCAATAGTCTTTTATAGATTTTTTTAATATACTAAGCACTTCAATAAAATAAAGACTAGAAGAAATACAATGCCAATAGAGAGAAAATAAGTTGAGAGAATAGTAATAAACCTTAAAAAGAAATTGTTGTAAGCCTAATCAGTCAGAAGGGAGTTCAATAAATGTTATTGGAGGAAGTGGCTATTGGAAAACATCTTTTTAGAACCATGCTTTATACAACATACCAAAAATAAATTTCAGATGAATTAGAAAATTATATATAAAATATGAAGCTAGAAAAGAAGAAATTATCCATGAAAATGGATCTGCTCCCTGCGTGCGGAGGGCCTTTTTAGGCATAAGAGACAGAACTGACTAAATAAATACAAAAATTTCCTATGTGAAATAAAATAAACAACTTAAAAGTCAACAACTTGGTAAAAATATTTGCCACACAAATGAAAATGGGTCCTGATTCAGAGAGCTTATAAATTCAGTAAGAAAAATACTAAGATCAAAAGATAACTCAGGGCCTCCCTGGTGGCGCAGTGGTTGAGAGTCCGCCTGCCGATGCAGGGGATACGGGTTCGTGCCCCGGTCTGGGAGGATCCCATATGCCGCGGAGCGGCTGGGCCCGTGAGCCATGGCCGCTGGGCCTGCGCATCCGGAGCCTGTGCTCCGCAACGGGAGAGGCCACAACAGTGAGAGGCCCGCATACCGCAAAAAGAAAAAAAAAAAAAAAAAAGATAATTCAGAAAATACAAAAACAGATATAATTCACAGCAACAAATGGCTAATGAATACATGAAAGACAGTTCAATCTTACATGTAATCAAATAAGTACAAATGAAAATAATGAGT
Organism: Mesoplodon mirus; assembly: GCF_964341445.2. Taxonomy (NCBI): domain Eukaryota; kingdom Metazoa; phylum Chordata; class Mammalia; order Artiodactyla; family Ziphiidae; genus Mesoplodon; species Mesoplodon mirus. Next base: position 151,026,216 of record NC_138979.1, on the reverse strand, counting down.
TACCACTTTTCAGTTATCAAATTAACAAAAAAAATTTTTAATTACAACTCAGAGGTGGCATGGGTATGATAAAATAGAAATTATATTGTGTGATATCAACTATGTAAATGTTGACCTTATTTATCTTAGAGCAGTGGAACTATGGTGATTTTTATTCTCCTCTTTATACTTTTATACATTATTTAAATGTTCTAAAGTTAGCACGTTCATTTGTAACTTCAAATTTTTCTATTTTGAATCATAAAAGTAACAAAAGCTCCTGTAAAAAACTCAAAGAATGGAGAGGTATACAGCACATAAAGAAAAAGTTCCTCTTCTTCCCCATCCCTCCCTTAACTGTCATTTAATCAATCATTCACACATTCATTTAAAAAATATTTACTTTATATCTACTAGGTACCAGGAAATGTACTAAGAGCTGGGCATAATGCAGGATCAAGATACACAGAGTTAGTTATTTGTATATGCTCATAGATATTTTTCTATAGATATAAATGCATAAAGTTTAAAAAAGCAACTGTTTTTAAAAATACTAAAAGGATTACATCACCCATACTGTTCAGCAACTTGCGTTTCTTACTTTACAATATATCTTGATCCAAAAAAGATCTACTTAATTTCTTCTTAATGGAAGTATATTCCAGCTTGTTTGTGTTTTCACTGTTTATAACAGGGATCATTGTTATAGCTTTGAAATATTTTTTAAATATTGAATTTCTCATTTCTTACTCATTTATTTCACTAAAATAAATCCCAGATACAGCAAATAAATAAATACAAAAATAAAATTAGAAAAGCACTGGCAGATGGCACAGGTAAGTTTATATAATATTTTCAAAGCGATAAAAAGTATTACTCATAAACAATGAAAACACAAAATTCTACATATACACCTTTCAGAAACGTAGATTTAAAAGAATTACACAAATGTTCCTTTATCCCAAGAACTTTCCATCTGGTTGTAACTTATGACATGCTCTATAAATTTTATAGTTGAGCTGGAACTCAGTAAAACCTCAACTGTAACTTCTTTCCAGGGAGAACTGAGCGATATTAAAATACACTGTTGCCTCATTGCTTTTCAATGAGTCCACTGCCTGAGAATAAAGACAGAACAGAGTTTTAACAACATTCATCCCCTCCCTGCATCAGGTAAGGAAGGGAAAGCTTAATACGGGGTTGATCTTTCAAAGCATACGTTGTACAATCTCTTACATTCGCACTGCACTGAGCTATAGGAGACTGAACTCACTTACTCATCTCATTGCCCTCTGATACAAGAGAATATTTTAATCTCCATCCTGTAGCTGGGAAAATTAGTTCAAGAATTTAAAATCCTAAGCTATTATTAGTCTTCAAATCTATCCTCTCTCTTCAAGCAAAATCACAGCAAATGATCCAGGGTTGAGATTCCAAGCATTTTTTAAAAACCCCAACAAAGAAAATTCTAACAGTAGTCTTATTACTGTTTCCTTTAAAACTTTTTATCTTAATACATAAGCCTACAACCATAAAAGCTGTCTTTTAAATACTTTTTCCACTCATACCTGCAAAGATTCTTCCACTGAGGTATCTACATCACCTTGCTGTTTCAGAAGATCCAAAACAGATGTGGTTTCCGCCTCCCAGATTTCCATGTGTCCAATCAGTTTTTCAACCTCTTCAGCTACTTTCAGTGTCCCTGTAAATTCTTCATTTTCTTTTTCATGTTCTTCCCCAGCCTACAATATTCAAAATTATCACTATGAAAATGGTACCATTTACATTATAATTTTCAATTTAAAAAAGTTATATCCCTATAGCAAATTAATTGAACAATGAAAATATCAAAAACAATGGCTGTTTTTTAAACTCAATGTTTTAATATTATCTTTATAAAGTTTAGTTAAAATGCATACTAAACTATCATGCCAAAACAAATAAAAAAATAAAAACAAATGCTAAGTCAACATATTTTAATGATTTAAGATCTACTTTTTGGACAATGATAACAGTACTTAATGATAGCATATATAGCTTTATTATTTTTTTATTAATTTTTATCGGAGTATAGTTGCTTTACAATGTTGTGTTAGTTTCTGCTGTACAGCAAAATGAATCAGTTATACATATGCATATATCCCCTCTTTTTTGGTTTTCCTTCCCATTTAGGTCACCACAGTGCATTAAGTGTAGAGTTCCTTGTGCTATACAGTATGTTCTCATTAGTTATCTAAGCATATATCACTTTAAAAATTAAAAGATTTGTTCACAAAAATTTTCTTAAGGATGGTATCATCCCTATCAGTTACTATTATCTCCATTTTACAGATAAGATTAGAGCTTAGAAAATTAGGGTATTGACTCTATAAACACATTTCTAAAACTTGTATACAATTTAATTAAATACAGCTATTAGCAATAGTAGTTGTGAAACATCATAATCAAATTTCAACAAAATTAAGGCTTTTCCCATTAATAATCTCTCAATATGCTACAGGTTGATATGCTACAGCTTTATATGACAGACACATTCTTAAAGTTGTTTTTAATCAGATCATATTTTAAATGTTTGAGAAAAATATTCTATATTCTTCTATTCTAAAAGCATATTGCACAAATTCAGATTTTTCAAGATCTTCTATGATTATGTCTTTTCACGGTAGGAAAGCATGGGCACTCCATCATGGCAACTGGCCAAAGCCAGTTAAAAATTACTTTCTTAGAACTATGTAAGTTACTATTCTGAAGGAGGCACACTTCCAAAATCATAGGTGTTACATCTTACATGTGTATGATTTTTTTGTTGTCGTTTCTTTTCCATATTCTTATCTATAATCTAAAGTCATCCTCTGAATTACCCAACAAAGCAAGAAATAAAGATTTTATTTCCCTCCATTTTACAGAAAGGAAGCAAGACACAGGCCAGGGGCTAGCCTAAAGCTGGACAATTTCTGAATACTAGTCAGAAGCAATCTGAAAAAAATATCAACTCCATTTCCACAGCTCAGAAGTCATGACTGCTTCTGCATGTCTGCAAACTCCCCAGTGAGTGAGACACCCAGGGCTTTAACACTGAAGACCACTGCGTGAGGAAACCACTTAGGTATTTTATTGGAAAATGACCATACTTTAAATGTTATCTAATGATCCCATTTACCACAGTTTCAACAATATGGTTTTTTCAAAAGAAAAACAGCAAAGTTAAATTATTTCTATTTACAAATGAAATACATAAAGTATGACTATTTACCATAATATTCTGACTGTGATTTTCAGGAAGTTCTATTGACATATCTGTTGAAAAATCAGCAGTTAGGTTCTCTTCTTTAGATAGTTGAATATTTCCAGAATTGTCAAGAAAGGGCTCATCTTGCTTTTTTATAAGGGGCAGGTCCATTTCCTATAAAAAATTAATGTCATGAAATATAATGTTTATATTTTTATGCTAAGATATATGATTAAAAACAATAAATGCACATAATATATTCAATATATTTTTCGGATTTATCAGTTAGTAACAACATTATAAAATTTCCCATACAACACCTTGGTCTCAAATTGTTACGAATAAGAAATAGAATAATTTAATAATTCAAGTTCAAAAAATTATTTATTAAAGGTATGCTTCTATGAAGCACTATACTAAATATAAAGATAAATAAAGCTTAGTGTATGTTCTCAAGGACCTTGAAATCTAGTAGGCAAAAATGCTTAATGTTATTCTTTAATGGTAAATGAATTTCAACTAGAAATCCATATGCTGTATATCCACACAAAAACCTGTACATGAATGGTTATATCAGCATTATTCATAATAGTCAAAAAAGTGGAAAGAAGCCAAATGTTCATCAACTGATCAATGAATAAATAAAATGTGGCATATCCATACAATGGATTATTATTTGCCAATAAAAAGGAATGAAGTACTGATACGTTACAAAATGAATGAACTTTGAAAACATTACACTAAGTGAAAAAAGCCAGAAACAAAAGATTACGTATTATATGACTCCATTTATGTGAAATATCCAGAATAGGGAAATCTTTAGAACTGGGGACATTGGGAGAAAATGAAGAGTGATTGGTAATGGGTACAAGTTTCTTTATGAGGTGATGAAAATGTTCTAAAATTGATCATGGTGATGGTTGCACAACTCTAAATATTTCAAATGAAAACCACTGAGTTATGCAGATTAAATGAGTGAATTGTATGTATGGAAATTATACCTCAATGAAGCTGTTACCAAAAACAAACTTACAAGCTGAATTTTTGTAATAAACTTTGTCCATCTTTTATTCAGCCTCCTCAGTTCTTTAGAAATAGATGATCCAACTTCATCATTGCTGACTTGAATTAAGAAATGTCCCACTTCATTTAAAGTAGTATGTTCTAGATTCCACTGGGACAGTGTCTCAAAGGGAACCTACAAAACATATAAGCAATGTAATATTTTAATGACATACTATTTGTCTTTTCATTATTTATAATAGATCTTCACCAAGGTTGACTGTAAAGCAAAAGTGAGTGTGAGGGGGCTTCCCTGGTGGCACAGTGGTTAAGAACCTGCCTTCCAGATGGGTCCCTGCGAGGGGACATGGGTTCGAGTCCTGGTCCGGGAAGATCCCACATGCTGAGAAGCAACTAAGCCCGTGCACCACAACTACTGAGCCCGCGCATCACAACTACTGAAGCCTGCACGCCTAGAGCCCGTGCTCTGCAGTGAGAAGCCGGTACACCACAACGAAGAGTAGCCCCTGCTTGCCGCAACTAGAGAAAGCCCACGTGCAGCAACGAAGACCCTATGCAGCTAAAAATAAAATAAAATAAATAAGTTTAAAAAAAAAAGTGAAAGTGAGGTTTTTGCAGAGACTTTGACTCTCCCTGTTGGTTGAGCGCTTCATCCCTGATCACTAACTGGCAGGCGCTGGCTACCTGTTATCACTCTTGGTCCCGGACTTTCAGGAAGCATCTGATCTTCTATCTTTCTAAGTGGCTGATGAGCTTATAGCAAAGGTTCTCAAACTTTTTCAGTTCATGGCCCCCTCAATGTCTCAGTAATTTTTTCATGGGTTCCCTAGGCTAGAAGAATTATCTAACATTTCTCATTGTTAAGTAGTCAGGTCCAAACAACTTAGTAGTAATTTGTGCGGTGTCCAGCAGACAGATGTTGCTTTGTCTCCTTCAAATTTTAAATTACTTTGAGAGTTCTTTTTGGCAACTCAGGTCACCTCAGCACAGAGTTTGGAAATTCTAAGGCTTAAAGTGCTATTTCCTCAGAGACATGTGAATTTCAATAAAAGAACTTTAAAGACAGAAGAGCTATTGAAAGCCAAAGATGTAAAATTCTGGTATCAACAGAGGTGACAGGAAGAAATAATGATTCACTCAAATATTCTTCTTGTACTCATATACTTATCAGAAACTTTACTTTCATATGAATGGCCTGTTTTCTGTTAAGTAACTTTAGCTTCTATTTGGGAAATGTTTAATCTGAGAGGCTGTCTACATTTATTTACAACAGAGGAAAACAAATGAAAGAAAGAAAATCTACCTCAGAGAATAATCATAAAACAGGTTATTACATAAATAGCAAATAAAAACAATAGTGAATTACTCCAAAATTTCTTCTATACTTCTCCACGTAAGTAAGCTATTTTGTTTTTCCTCCTCCAGAAAGTCAGAAAGGTTTTAGAACTGAAAGGTATGCACCCAAATGGAAAAACAAAAACTTTCTAAAACATTCATTTATTTTAAATGTATCTATAAGCTATCTACTACTCCACATCTTTTATTTCCCTTCCAAGGAACTTAGCAATATATCTTCCAAAAGCCATACTGTGTATGTAAATTATACCCCAATAAAGCTGTGTGTGTGTGTGTGTGTGCGTGCGCACATATGTGTAAAACCTACAACAAAGAGAAAAATTCCTTTTAGCAATTATATGAGAAAGAAACTAAACCCTTTCCAAAACTTTGGAGGATTTTTCCGACAGTCATGCTTACTTGTTCCTGGCCTCTCATTTCTTGATTGAAAACGAGAGTCTCCAAACAAAATGAAAAAAAGTAAAATTGAGCAGGTGCCATTAGACTGAAAATACCTCTTTCATCTGTTCCTTCTTTGTTTCCTCAAAACAAGCCTTTAGTAAACGAAGCTTTTCCACATAAATTGTCCAACATGCCAGAACTTTTTGTAGAGTGGACTTCACATTACATATATTTTTTCTATACATGCAAAAATGATATTCCACCATTGTATATTGTTTACTAATATTTGGATATTCTCCAGCTATAAGGTTAACAAAACAAGAAAGTAATTTTAGAAAACAGTTTTTCATTAATAGAATAATACTGCTAAGAAAAATACTTGCATACTAATTGACAGTGGTGAAATAAATATGTACACTAACAATATTAAAAGTGGATGCAAGAATTTTCTAAAGAAAACACATATGTAAAACCAATTTCTAAAACATTAAGGTACATAAAGAAAGCAAAACAAATGAAATGCTATTTTTAAGTGATGGTCATTCCATCAAAAAGTAATTGTATAGCTTTACCCAAATTCTTATGAATTTCTTCACATTTTTGAAAAGAGGTTTCAAGTTGAGCTAAGAACTCTTTTTCTTCAATAAATTTCTGGGGAAAAAAATGAAAATAAAACATATTGACAGTTTTTATTTTTAAAAGTGTGTCAAGAAATCCAGATAGAGACATATACACATTGATGAAGCACTTAGGCACCAAAATTTCTTTACAGTTTTAATACTACATATTTGGGTAGGAAAAGAAGAAGAGTAAGTAGTTCATGAAGAGAGATAGTTAAGGTCTAAGAGACATAAGCAATATATAGGTATGAGACCTGACAGTTTATCTTAATGCAGTGACATAGTTCTAAAATGGTTTTCCTCTCATGAGAAAAGGCAAGTATTTATTTCAATTTCAACAACTCCTACCACACATATTTATTAATATTGCATAATTTATATCAGTTTCTCTTATCTCATATGCCTTTATTAATATTGAATAATTTTTATTAGGTATGTTGAGTATGTTATAAATAGATACAATCCATCACACAAAAACTCTTGAGAAATACTATTAACCAAGTTATTATGTGCCTTAAGCTAGTAAAATCTATGGAAAAATAGACAGTTTATTAAAAACTCATTGTACACTTATGTGCCAATGGTATGATTATTTAAATGGAAAAATGAAAAATCAAGGTAGGAAAAAGAAATTAAAATATTCAAAATCTAGTCTAATATAGAATGATGATTCCTGTTTAGGAATGTACAGTATTTAAATAATAAATTGTAAATAAATCTTTCTTCATCATGTTTTTCCAATTTTTACACTGAAGTTTACAATCTTGGGTTTTTCTTTTTGGCCCTCATTCCAAAAACAGAGAAACAGGGAATTCCCTGGTGGTCCAGTGGTTAGGACTCAGTGCTTTCACTGCTGTGGCTCCAGGTTCAATCCCTGGTCGAGGAACTAAGATCCTGTAAGCCACGCAGTGCGGCCAAAAAAAAAAAAAAAAAAGAAAGACAGAGTAACAGAAAGAAGGATAATAAGGCCTAACTGTAGAAATGACATGGCCAGTCTGCTTTAGTGTTAATTTAACAAATAAACACACACATTTAAATCATTTGCAACATTTTTTCCCTATAACTTGCAAGAGCTAAACCCCCTCCCCCAGAAAGACTCAAGACAAAACACACTGTTTTTCCCACTCTTAAAACTTGAAAGGCTAAAATTAAAATGTTCAAGGAAAAATTTAATTTTGACTAAAATCATAAATATGAGTGGGGAAAAATATTAAACAAGATGTCCAGTAAGTGAAAGTAGGTATTTTTTTAAAGGAAATAACATTGAACATTGAAACTTTCTCTATTAAGTAACTTAGTCCAGTTAACTCAATCTCCTCTGTTGTGCTAAATAATGTTTTCTCTTTCTTACTCTTCCCAGTGTCTGTTATTTGACTACCGGTAATTCTTTTCTCTAGGCAATGTTTAAGCTAATGAAAGCTACCAAGAAAACTCATCTCAAAACCTGAAAAGGTAAGGGAAATTGTGCTAAGGAAAAATGCAAACCCAGCACCATGGAGAACAGTTGTCTGAGACATGAAATAAAGCAGCTTACATGCCAGTCTTCCAGCAATAATTCCACAGATTCTTTGCTCCCGTATTTGATGTTCCAAACAACCAATTTTGATTTCACTTCATCTAGCAAACCAAGAACTGAGCACTTATAGTAATGAAATTCTAGAAGTGCAATGAATTTTTCCCCCGAAATGTTGTTGATTCTGGAAGATAGTGCAGGTTTTAGAATTTAATTTAATATTGTTGGCCAAATGTGAGAAATCTGTTTGGCATTTTTAAAAATATTGGGGCTTTAACTTTTTATTTTAAACACATGGAACTCAAATGAATCCTCATATTTTTTTTTAAACAAAGTAAAACAAACATTGTGACTAGATATAAAACAGCTATTTCTAAGATAAAAATATCTAACAGAACATTTTCTGAAGAAACTATTCCCCTATTGAGAAATTCTATAATAAAATGTTAATCTCTAAAATATTTTACTAAATTTGAAAACTTCCATATAACTTAATGCAACTGTAATTTCAACATTTACACATTAACAGCTTTCATTATTAAGGCTAATACCCTCTTAATATCATTCTAATAAGCTGCTTATGAATAATGAGAAAAGAGAAGATGATGTGGACAACCACAAATTAAATAATCTTCATATCTGTAGTTTTTCTGAGTTTATAAAGTGCTTTCATACACCTCCTCGCATTTCACCTAGTATCCCTGTGAGACATGAACAGAGTGATTACCATTACTCTGTATTTACAAATGAGGAAACATACAGAAAGACATAGTTACTTGGCCACAGCCAAGATAAAGAGCTCAGTTTCTGACTATACGTCCAGAACTTTTTCCACCACCATATCCTACCAGGCAATAAAAGAGGAAGTATGTTAGCATGATATAATGTTACTATTACATAAAACATGAAGGAACTGTTATCAAGACTTAAAGACCTATTGTCAGAAATTATTGAAAAATTTGTATTTTCTGGTCCCTATAGCACCATGTTAGTGCTCAAACACAAAAGGTGTCAGCAGCTGTGAAAGGGTAGTGATACAAACCGTCTTTTCATTTCCTCCAATTTGTTAGGTGGTACCAATGGCAAATGTTTTTCATCTCTATTTTCAAATGTCAGGAGAGTATTCAAATGACAGTCAAATTTATCCATCAGACTCTGAAAAGAAATGTAGCATGATATAACCAGATTTATTGCCAAACACTGTAACTGAAGGCTTGTTAATCTCATTTGCTCTGTGCATGCATTGCATCTTTTTTCAAAACAAAAATCAAAAAGCCCTTTCATTTTTAACTAAAATGTTGTAAATAAATATTTTCATCATAAATGTTTTAAATTGGACCATTTTACAGAGAGACAGACTGCAGTTTCTTTGGTAACAGCTTTATCAAAATCTTTTGTTTTCAGATGTATTTTCCATTCCTTTGTGGGCTCAAATGCTATAAATCTCACCTATCAAATTCTTTCATATCATTTTAGTGAGAACCCAATCTCCTATGTTTTAAAACAATCTCCCCTCTCCTTTTCTGCCAAACTTTACAGAGTCCAGACTTTACTGGACTCTTCTTATTGTTTCCACTAGAAGAATGCTCATCAAGAAACTGAAGGTATGTTTTGGGACCCAAAAATCTCCAGGGGAATCACCTAAACCATCCTCAAATACCCACTATACTTCCTTCCCTCCTTTCTAGGAACATCTTCCTCAAGAACAGTTCCTAACAAAGCACAGATTTTTCCATGTTTCTTTTTTCTTTTCCAACCTGGAATAAAGTCATTTTCTCTTGCATTAGAGCCATGGCTTCATAGTAATCCTGGGAGGCTGGCAAATCTTCATCTATAAGCTCCTCCACCCCCTGGAGCCAAGTTTCTATTTGATAGAGGGGTGAGGGCAAGTCATGATTCAACTCTGTTTTCCACACATTAATCTGAAAAAAAAAAGGAAAGATGTTCTTCAGTAGACACTTCTATAGTTTATTTCTTCACATACAGCATGCTTAAATCTTCAAAGAATTCTTTTAAAACCACTCTTTAAAAATAGTATTTTAATTCTCTGATCTGTTTGTTAGACAAGGAAATCTTGATTGATAGGTAAATTTCTTAGTTCTAAGTATCAGTTGGCTAGTTGCTGATCGAGAACATAATTTGTTCAAAAGTAGAAGAGAGCACAAGAATAAAAACAAATGTTTTGATAAATCCATAATCAGTCATGAGAGGGAAATTAGAAATAGTTAAAGCACCCCTCGAAGCAGGGGTAGACTACTGCACTAAATGACCATCACTTGAAATGTTGTATGCCCTTGTGTTCTCTGACATTACAACTATACATCACAAGCAGATTTATAGATTACTTTCCTCAGGAGCCCTAATCATATATTTACATTAGATATCTCTACCATATCTCCTGAATATCTGTGCTTCATCAAAGCCCCCGCCCCTCAATCCAGCCAACCTCCTCCTTCCTCAGCCTTCCCACCACTCCCTAAATATATGAGTCACATAAATACCAGCTACTTATTGCCCCAAACCCTGATTACTCTCCCAGGTCTTCTCCCTTGCTGCCCCTTCTACCTGGATTTCCCCCCTGCTAAACACCATCAAAACTCACTCACAGAGTCCCATACAGGAGAAACACACCAAGACACATAGTAATCAAAATGGCAAATATTAAAGACAAAGAAAAATTTTGGAAGCAGCAAGGGAAAAACAACAAATAACATACAAGGGAACTCCCATAAGGTTAACAGCTGATTTCTCAGCAGGAACTCTAAAAGCCAGAAGGGAGTGGCATCCTATACTTAAAGTGATGAAAGGGAAGAAACTACAACCAAGATTACTCTACCCAGCAAGGATCTCATTCAGATTTGAGGGAGAAATCAAAAGCTTCACAGACAAGCAAAAGCGAAGAGAATTCAGCACCACCAAACCAGCTCTACAGCAAATGCTAAAGGAACTTCTCTAAATGGGAAAAACGAGACAAGAAAAGGACCTACAAAAATCAACCCAAAACAATTTAAAAAATGGTAATAGGAACATACATATCGATAATTACCTTAAACGTGAATGGATTAAATGCTCCCACCAAAAGACACAGGCTTGCAGAATGAATACCAAAAAAAGACCCATATGTATGCTGTCTACAAGAGACCCATTTCAGACCTAGGGACAGATACAGACTGAAAGTGAGGGGATGGAAAAAGATATTCCATGCAAATGGAGATCAAAAGAAAGCTGGAGTAGCAATACTCATATCAGATAAAATAGACTTTAAAATAAAGAATGTCACAAGAGACAAGGAAGGACACTACATAATGATCAACGGATCAATCCAAGAAGAAGATATAACAATTATAAATATATATGCACCCAACATAGGAGCACCTCAATACATAAGGCAACTGCCAACAGCTATAAAAGAGGAAATCGACAGTAACACAATAATAGTGGGGGACGTTAACACCTCACTCACACCAATGGACAGATCACCCAAAATGAAAATAAATAAGGAAACAGAAGGTTTAAATGACACAATAGGCCAGATAGATATAATTGATATTTATAGGACATTCCATCCAGAAACAGCAGATTACACTTTCTTCTCAAGTGCGCACGGAACATTCTCCAGGATAGATCACATCTTGGGTCACAAATCAAGCCTCAGTAAATTTAAGAAAATTGAAATCATATCAAGCACATTTTCTGACCACAATGCTATGAGATTAGAAATGAATTATAGGGAAAAAAACGTAAAAAACACAAACACATGGAGGCTAAACAATACTTTACTAAATAACGAAGAGATCACTGAAGAAATGAAAGAGGAAATCAAAAAATACATAGAGACAAATGACAACAAAAACAGGACAATCCAGGGCTTCCCTGGTGGCGCAGTGGTTGAGAGTCCACCTGCCGATGCAGGGGACACGGGTTCGTGTCCAGGTCCAGGAAGATGCCACATACCACGGAGCGGCTGGGCCCGTGAGCCATGGCCGCTGAGCCTGCGCGCCTGGAGCCTGTGCTCCACAATGGGAGAGGCCACAAAAGTGAGAGGCCCGCATACTGCAAAGAAACAAAACAAAACAAAACAAAAAAAACAAAACAGGACGATCCAAAACCTATGGGATGCAGAAAAAGCAGTTCTAAGAGGGAAGTTTATAGCTATACAAGCCTACTTCAAGAAACAAGAAAATCTCAAATACACAATCTAACCTTACACCTAAAGGAATTACAGAAGGAAGAACAAACAAAACCCAAAGTTAGCAGAAGGAAAGAAATCATAAAGATCAGAGCAGAAATAAATGAAATAGAAACAAAGAAAACAATAGCAAAGATCAATAAAACTAAAAGCTGGTTCTTTGAGAAGATAAACAAAATTGATAAACCATTAGCCAGACTTATCAAGAAAAAAAGGGAGAAGACTCAAATCAACAGAATTAGAAATGAAAAAGGAGAAGTATCAACTGACACTGCAGAAATACAAAGGATCATGAGATTACTACAAGCAACTATATGCCAATAAAATGGACAACCTGGAAGAAATGGACAAATTCCTAGAAATGCACAAACTTCCAAGACTGAACTAGGAAGAAATAGAAAATATGAACAGACGAATCACAAGCACTGAAATTGAAACTGTGATTAAAAATCTTCCAACAAACAAAAGCCCAGGACCAGATGGCTTCACAGGTGAATTCTATCAAACATTTAGAGAAGAGCTAACACCCATCCTTCTCAAACTCTTCCAGAAAATTGCAGAGGAAGGAACACTCCCAAACTCATTCTATGAGGCCACCATCACCCTGATACCAAAACCAGACAAAGACACTACAAAAAAAGAAAATTACAGACCAATATCACTGATGACTATAGATGCAAAAATCCTCAACAAAAAACTAGCAAACAGAATCCAACAACACGTAAAAAGGATCATAAACCATTAACCAGTGGGATTTATCCCAGGGATGCAAGGATTCTTCAATGTATGCAAATTATGCAAATCAAACAATGTGATAAACCATATTAACAAATTGAAGAATAAAAACCATATGATCATCTCAATAAATGCAGAGAAAGCTTTTTTTTTTTTTTTTGTGGTATGCGGGCCTCTCACTGTTGTGGCCTCTCCCGTTGTGGAGCACAGGCTCCGGACACGCAGGCTCAGCGGCCATGGCTCATGGGTCCAGCCGCTCCGTGGCATGTGGGATCTTCCTGGACCGGGGCACGAACCCACGTCCCCTGCATTGGCAGGTGGACTCTCAACTACTGCGTGACCAGGGAAGCCCCAGAAAAAGCTTTTGACAAAATTCAACACCCATTTATGATAAAAACTCTCCAGAAAGTGGGCATAGAGGGAACCTACCGCAACATAATAAAGGCCATATTCGACAAACCCATAGCAAACATCATTTTCAATGGTGAAAAACTGAAAGCACTTCCTCTAAGATCAGGAACAAGACAAGGATGTCCACTCTCACCACTATTATTCAACATAGTATTGGAAGTCGTAGCCACGGCAATCAGAGAAGAAAAAGAAATAAAAGGAATCCAAATTGGAAAAGAAGTAAAACTGTCAGTGTTTGCAGATGACATGATACTATACATACAGAATCCTAAAGATGCCACCAGAAAACTACTAGAGCTAATCAATGAATTTGGTAAAGTAGCAGGATACAAAATTAGTGCACAGAAATCTCTTGCATTCCTATATACTAATGATGAAAAATCTGAAAGAGAAATTAAGGAAACACGCCCATTTACCATTGCAACAAAAAGAATAAAATACCTAGCAATAAACCTACCTAGGGAGACAAAAGACCTGTATGTAGAAAACTATAAGGCACTGATGAAAGAAATTAAAGATGATACCAAAAGATAGAGAGATATACCATGTTCTTGGAAGAATCAATATTGTGAAAATGATTATACTACCCAAAGCAATCTACAGATTTGATGCAATCCCTATCAAATTACCAATGGCATTTTTTACAGAACTAGAACAAAAAATCTTAAAATTTGTATGGAGACACAAAAGACCCCAAATAACCAAAGCAGTCTTAAGGGAAAAAAGCAGAGGTGGAGGAATCAGACTCCCTAACTTCAGACTATACTGCAAAGCTACAGTAATCAAGACAATATGGTACTGGCACAAAAACAGAAATATAGATCAATGGAACAAGATAGAAAGCCCAGAGATAAACCCACGCACATACGGTCAACTAATAATCTATGACACAGGAGGCAAGGATATACAATGGAGAAAAGACAGTCTCTTCAATAAGTGGTACTGGGAAAACTGGACAGCTACATGTAAAAGAATGAAATTAGAACACTCCTTGACACCATACACAAAAATAAACTCAAAATGGATTAGAGACCTAAATGTATGACTGGACACTATAAAACTCTTAGAGGAAAACATAGGAAGAACACTCTTTGACATAAATTACAGCAAGATCTTCTTTGATCTACCTCCTAGAGTAATGGAAATAAAAACAAAAATAAACAAATGGCGGGCTTCCCTGGTGGTGCAGTGGTTGAGAGTCCGCCTGCCAATTTAGGGCACACGGGTTCGTGCCCCAGTCCGGGAAGATCCCACATGCCGCAGAGTGGCTGGGCCCATGAGCCATGGCCGCTGAGCCTGCGCATCTGGAGCCTGTGCTCCGCAACGGGAGAGGCCACAACAGTGAGAGGCCCATGTACCACAAAAAAAATAAAATAAAATAAACAAATGGGACCTAATGAAACTTAAAAGCTTTTGCACAGCAAAGGAAACCATAAACAAGATGAAAAGACAACTCTCAGAATGGGAGAAGATATCTGCAAACAAATCAACGGACAAAGGATTAATCTCCAAATATATAAACAGCTCATGCAGCTCAATATTAAAAATACAAACAACCCAATCCAAAAATGCGCAGAAGACCTAAACAGACATTTCTCCAAAGAAGACATACAGATGGCCAAGAAGCACATGCAAAGCTGCTCAACATCACTAATTATTAGAGAAATGTAAATCAAAACTACAGTGAGGTATCACCTCACACCAGTTAGAATGGGCATTATCAGAAAATCTACAAAACAACAAATGCTGGAGAGGGTGTGGAGAAAAGGGTACCCTCTTGCACTGTTGGTGGGAATGTAAATTGATACAGCCACTATGGAGAACAGTATGGACGTTCCTTAAAAAACTAAAAATAGAATTACCAGATGACCCAGCAATCCCATTACTGGTCATATACCATAATTTAAAAAGACACATGCACCCCAATGTTCATTGCAGCACTATTTACAATAGCCAGGTCATGGAAGCAACCTAAACGCCCATCGACAGATGAATCGATAAAGAAGATGTGGTACATATATACAATAGAATATTACTCAGCCGTAAAAAGGAACAAAATTGGGTCATTTGTAGAGACGTGGATGGACCTAGAGACTGTCACACAGAGTGAAGTAAGTCAGAAGGAGAAAAACAAATATCATATATTAACACATATATGTGGAACCTAGAAAAATGGTACAGATGAACCGGTGTGCAGGGCAGAAATTGAGACACAGATGTAGAGAACAAACGTATAGACACCAAGGGGGGAACACAGCACGGGGAGGGGGGCGGTGGTGTGATGAATTGGGAGATTGGGATTGACATGTATACACTGATGTGTATACAATGGATGACTAAGAAGAACCTGCTGTATAAAAAAATAAATTCAAAAATTCAAAAAAAAAAAACCTCACACACTCATTCATTCACTCATTGAGCAAACATTTATGAATTGTGCTAAGAGTTGGGTATAAAGACACAGAAGGCTTCTGGAGTAGAGGAAGGACATGTGGTGGGGGGAGTGGTCACACACCACAGATGGCTGTGCAGCGGTTAGATGCCAGTTAGGTGTACATGAGGGGCAACATGGAGGCATCTTATTTAAATATATGTGTTCAAAACTGAAAGTAAGGAGCAGAATAAAATACAATATCAATTCACACAACCTAAAAATACACGGACACAGAAATACAATACTGCATTTTGCAAGAACACATAAAACAAAAAGATACACATTAAGCACATCACAATGGCAGCCTAAGGAGAAAGAGGGATGGAAGGAGGGTATGGGGATAAAAGGAAGTAAACATAGAATTTAATAAAGGAATAAAAATAGGGGTAGGGCCTTGCCCAGATCCATGTGTCATGAAGGCAAGAGTAAGTTTACCACAACGCTCCACATCTAAGGGTCAACCAGATAAATAACAGCCACAGCTCCTGCCTGAACCACCTAGCAGGGGAAGCAGACAAGGACACGGTTACAGTAAAGTGTGGTCAGCAATATAAGAGAGCCAGTGGGGAGGACCCCACCCTGATGATGAAAGTACGAGTTTTAAGTCTGTATTCTCTCTTACCATTCTAGTTCTACTAGAGGAGTTGTCACTATTCTTAGAGTTAAATCACTTTTAGAGGAAAGAATAGGCAAAATTAGGTTATTTTTTAAGTGTAGGGTTCTTTGATTCATTATTAATTCATTGAAAAACATTTATTGGGTACCCACTATATGCAGAGCAAAGTATCAAAAAAAAAAAAAAAACCCATTAAACCAACAACCCAAGTACAAAGATGCTAAATGAGGACAAAGCTAGCCTCCTTCAAGGCAGTCAAATGGGACTATTCATAAACCAGAAACGTTAAGTGTTACAGTTTTTGCATTTTGTTTTGCTTTTTTTAGCATTATTGAGGCATAACTGACAAATAAAATTGTAAGATATTTAAAGTGTACATCATGGTGATTTGATATACATTTACTTCATAAAAGGAGTCTCACCATCTAGTTAATGAACACATCCATCATTTCACATATTTATCTTTTTGGGGGGGGCAAGTACATTTAAGTTTTTACTCTCTAGAAAATTTCAATGATATAATACAGTGTTACCACTATAGTCATCATGTTTTACATGATATCCTCAGACCTTATTCATCTTAGAGCTGAAAGTTTGCTCCCGTTAACCAACTTCCTCCTATTTTCCACACCCTCAGTCCCGAACAGCCGCTTTTCTACTCTGTTTCTACGAGTTTAACTTTTTTAAGATTCCACAAATAAGTGACACCATGTAGTATTTTGTTTTGCTTTAATTGCCTTGCAAGTTTATTTTCTCAAAAGGTGTAAGACAAAAGACAGCTCTACAATCCTAAATCATTAACTACATACCATTAAGCCTCCAGTTGGAAAAGAATGAAAAAATGTTTTCACTATTGTGAATTTTAATATGAACAAGTTAGCATGTGCTTTTATTATATATATCTGAATTATCTGTGAGTTTCCCAAAAAATAAACAAACAAACAAAAAACCCAGAAAACTGGCAAACGACTGAGCAAAAGAGAAGCTAAGAACGATACCTCTAACTCAGTTGTTATTCTTCTCACAACAGAAAGAAAGCTGTATATGTTTTGCAAGAAACCAAATGTGGGCTTTCTGACTGCGGGCTGTACTCCCTGCAGCGGTAGGAAGAGGAAAGATAGAAGGCGGTGTTTATCTTTCATTCCTCTCTTTCCACTCTTTTTTTTTTGTGGTACGCGGGCCTCTCACCGCTGTGGCCTCTCCCGTTGCGGAGCGCAGGCTCCGGACGCGCAGGCTCAGCGGCCATGGCTCACGGGCCCAGCCGCTCTGCGGCATGCGGGATCCTCCCGGACCAGGGCACGAACCTGCGTCCCCTGCATCGGCAGGCGGACTCTCAACCACTGCGCCACCAGGGAAGCCCTCTTCCCACTCTTAATGTAGAAAACTAGTTCTACACTTTCTTTCTCAGTGTTGGAAATTACCTTTGAATTTGCATGAAAATTTATATAAGATCTTGTCAGGTCAAAATAACGTAATGTGGCTATTTCCTATCGCAGGCTTAAAATGAAATCATTTATTAAGATGCTATGAGATATCTGTGTCCTCAACCAACTGAACCAGAATCTGTCTGGATGGTATTGACTGTTATACACCTGATGACTTTAAAATCAATAAGTTTCATTTTGCAACACCAAGAAAATGAGCAGAACTCCACCTACGGAACAGATTTTCAAACTACTATCAATTTGTAGCACTTCATCTTGCAAAATAGTTCTTTTAATGGTTTTTCTCATTATTTTGGGTGATTTTTCCAAATCACAGGCAGCAAAATTAGACTGGGTCTTTTTGGCCTGGAACAGCCTGAACTATACAGACAGTATTTTCTTCCTCTCCTTCTGTTTTGTTGAGGATTCGTAACAGAGACTTCCTGCCCTTCACAGGGATCAGTTCTGTCAAACTGTGGTCGGAACAGAAGCTGAAATTGCAATGAGCACTGCCATTTGATGGGAAAATTTCTGAAGCTGCACTAGCTCTTCAAAATTAGGGATTGAGGGGCTTCCCTGGTGGCGCAGTGGTTGAGAGTCCGCCTGCCGATGCAGGGAACATGGGTTCGTGCCCCGGTCCGGGAAGATCCCACATGCCGCGGAGCGGCTGGGCCCGTGAGCCATGGCCACTAAGCCTGCGCGTCCGGAGCCTGTGCTCTGCAATGGGAGAGGCCACAACAGTGAGAGGCCCGCATACCACAAAAAAAAAAAAAAAAAAAAAAAATTAGGGACTGAAAGGGTGGCTCTTTTAAGCCACTGTGCTAGTGTTTAACACACTATACAAATGGTATGATAAATATATTCTGAAAACAGGGTGTCGCTCTTGATGGCCAAGAGGCTTGAGCAAGAATTGGCAAACTTTTCCAGGGCCAAAGAGTATTTTTGACTTACAAACTGTACAGTCTCTGTTGTAACTCTGTAAATTCACTAAAAGTCATTTAATTAGCCATTTAAAATGAGCAAATTCTATGATATGTAAATTATACCTCAACAAAGATGTTTAAAAAGAATGAAAGCAAAATAAAGACATTTAGACATCAAAGAAAACTAAGAGAATTTGCCATCCACAGATCTGCATTATAAGATAAGTTAAAGGAAGTTTTTCAAGCTGAATGGAAATGAGTTCAGATGGAAACTCAAATCTCTAGGGAGGAACGAAGAAAAATGGTAATGATAAATAGCTATATAGATATGAAAGACTAATTTTTTTCCTTAATTTCTTTAACATACATGACTGTTTTGAGCAAGAATGTATAACATGGTCTTGGGGACTTTAAAACATATGTTTGTGTCCTATATATATTTATATATAAAGCAACTAAGCATAAAAAATGAGAGATTTGATTGCAAGACTTCCACGTATTATAAGAAGTTGTACAATAACTTAGAAGTTGTAGAACTTTAAGTAGACTATAAAAATTTTATAATGTACATTGTAATCACAGTAAAAATTTGAAAGAGGTAGAGCCAAAAAGCCAATAGATAAATTAACATGGAATTCTAAAAATATTAACATAATCTAAAACAAGGCAGGAAAAGAAAGAATAGAGATACAAAAAACAGAGGGAATAAACAGAAAAAAAGCATAAGATGGTAAATCCACATTATCATACTGATATAAGATCAAGTAGACATGAAGAAAAATAGTCTTCCCAGAGATAAACAGGAATATTTCATAATGGTAAAAGTGTTGATTCACGAAGACATAACAATCATAAATGTACACACCTAATAACAAAGTCTTAAAATACATGATACAAAATTTGACTAAATTAAAGGAAGGATTCTACAGATTTTAATAGGTCTCTCCCAGAAATTGATAGAATACCTAGACAAAATGTCAGTCAAGACATAGATAATCTGAATGCTACCAACCACCTTGTCTTAATTGATATTTATAGAATACTATATCCAATAACTACAGAATACATGTTCCTTTCAAGTACAAATAGTATATATATACCATATTATCCTGGGCCATAACACAAGACTCAATAAATTTAAAACGACTGAAATCATACAGATATATTCAGACACACATACACACATTCATCATTACACATTCTCTCTGGGTTTGTCCCTACCCACTTCAAGCATCTATTGATAGTGATACATGATACTGGTCCAAAGCAGAGAGGAGGTTGCATGTCAATCAGAATATGGATAATCTACTATGGCAAACCAAGAATTGATGGCAAATATAAAAACTTTGTATAAGCCCGCAATTTCTCTAAACAGAATGTTATAAATTCCTATTTCAATATCAACCACTACCCAAATGAGATCATGGAGAAAATATAACGCTCTCCCAACAACTTTCTGATGAAGCATCTACTCTGTCTTTTACAGAATTCCTCATGGAAGTCTAAAGTTCTCATCCAACAAACAAAGCTGCCCCGTGAAAATGTTCTAATCAACACAATACAGTAACCTGGCAGTTGAGACCATCCCAGGCTTCTCTCAACTTTAACTGATCTTCATTCAGTTCATCTAGATTCCTTGTTATCGACAGGACATCCAGAAAGCGTTTTTTTCCTTCATTGAATGACTCCAAAAAGGACAGCAGGCTCTACAATTAGAAGGGTATTTTAAAGACTGAAACGTTTAAACCAGTTTATAAAATGTAATTTGCTATTTGCAGGTCAATAGTTGTAGGTTATATTTAAACTTTTACTTAGATAAAGGTAAAATTCCCTGAATTCAGGATCCTCTCACCAATCCAGTTTCTTTCTCCAGTGCACCCTCATGATCTGGGTGCCCCCATAGTGACACAGGTCACAGCTTGCGTCTCATGTCACTATGGTTGGATTTCTACTGGAATAGGGTAGCAAGGCCACCCAGCTCTAGAGGACAAATCATAATGCCCCATGGAAAATGTGAGTTTGTCCTCCCCAAATATGTGTTCACAACAAAATAAGAATGAGTAGAAGTGAGGATTATATGGCAGCAGTCATCATGTATAAATGGTTTTTGAAGTTTCCATGATTAACTAAGCTTGAGCCATTCTTCCCAAGTCATTTTATACAAACTTTAGAATATACTTTGTCTTTGCCCTCAAAAATTTAATAAATAAAGCTTATCTTGGTTTGTATTTGTGTGAAATATTGGTGTTTGAGTCATCAATTCCATAACTGTTATTTAAGATTACCCATAATTACTGGCCGCATTTCTAATTAAATTTTGTGAACAAACTAAGGGATAAGTAATTTGATTCTTTCTGAGAATTAAAATAACTTCATAAAGGCTTTCATTTTAGAAACCTGAATCTGTGGTACATTAGGAAATGAAAGACAAGTGAGAGCAAGGCACTTCCTGTGGACGCTGAGCACCTTGTCAATGAAAAAAATTTCAGGCCAGAGCTAAGAGGCAAAAAGCACAAGAAGCCTATGCAGGAGAAAGGAAGATGAGAATGTCTTCCTTCCTTGATGGCTCCAATCCTAAAAGAATGGTGTGGCGAGCAAGTCACACAATCCACCGAATGTTAGTGTAGGAAAGACTGGATTCATCCGACTCCCTCTCTTAATCGATGTGGGGGATGAAGGTCTAGAAGTGCTAAGTGCTGTGTAGCCCCAGGAGTGTATCTCCTCCTTATTCAGGATGGAGACCAGGTGAAGGGCACAGTGTTGCACAGACTGGGTTCTAAGAAAGAAGACTGTGGAGCCCTCACTTTGGCTCCTGACAGTATCTTTCAAAATGGTGTGGGGAATAACTGCTTACCCTGGAGAAGCATCAAGACTAAAGAGAGCTCGGGCTTTGAATCCAGACTTCATTCCAGTCCCACCTCTACCTTTCAGTAGCTATATAACTTTAGATAAATCACTTAGTCCCTCTAAGTCTTGTTTGTCTTCATCTGTAAAACTGGAATAGCCATGCCATACTCAGCAAGATGTGGTAACCTGAAAAACGCTTGTCAGCAGGTGCCTGATATATAGCAAATGTTCAATACATGGTGACAGTAACAGTTGTCATTACTCCCAAAGGACATTTTGGTTGAAGCCCTGAACTGTAATTCTGGGATGGCTCCATTTCTGATTTCCTAATCTTTTTCCCTTCAATATTCATTCTGAAAAGCATGTTCTGCTCTAGACCTGGGATTGGAAAACGTGTACTATAAGATAAGTAAGATAGCAAACATATTGGGCTTTGTGGGCCATATGGTCTCTGCTGTAACTATTCAACAATGTGGTGAGAATGCAGCCACAAACAATACTTTAATGGGCATGGCTCTCATATAATATATATTATAATATGTAATATATAATACATAAGATAATGTATCCAATAACAATGTATTTACAAAAACAGGTGCTGGGGCCCAGAGACCAGTTTGCCAGTCCCCACTCTAAAACCTTACTACTCAAAGTTCTCTAAGGACCACCAGCATCAGCACCATCTGGGAGCTTGTGGGAAATGCAGAATCTCAGGCCCCATCCCAGAACTACTGAGTTAGAATCTGTATTTTAACAAGATTCCCCAGGTGATTCCTACGCACATTAAAATTCGAGAAGCTTGGTCCTTCTAACTCAACACTAAAGCTTGGAGTTAATTTAGTATTTAAACAATTAACTCTGTAAGTTTTTTTCTAAAAACATCCTACTCTTCCCCAGGAGTAAACTACAAATAAATTACTGTTTAAAGTCATACTTACTTCATACTTCTTACAGTAGGTCTCATTTTCTGAATCCGTTAGCATTTTCTGTAGCTTTTTCTCTTGCAGAGTTAACCAGACCATAGCATCTTTCACCTTTCCCTGTAATTCACACACACATTTAAAACTCTAGCCTAAATATACTTTGTGATTTTTTTAAACAATAAAATTAACAACTTCAAACATCAGTGAAATAGTGTAATCACTACACACCAATGACTCATTGTGCCAAAGAGGAATTTTGCCTGTTCATGTAACACCTTAAACTTTAAAATGGATTGAAACTACCATCTGAATATAACGTGCTAAAGAAACAGGGCAAGCAAGCCCCTATTTTTTTGGCTTACCCACTTTCATTATTCTTCCATTTTAGAGAACATTATTCTGAATTATTTATTTATAGTAGGCATTTCAGAATACTGCTTTCCAATAAATCTAAACATGGGTTAACAGATGTTTACATCTACTAAATATACTGACATCAAAAATATCTTGAACAATTTAAAGATCCTAAAAATAACACTACTAAAAGCTTTGGTTAAGCTATCCTATGGAATTGGGCAACAATTATTTCTTCTTTAGATTCTTGTTTAGGCGGTAAGCTTGCACACATTTGGAGGCAAATTTTACAGGCAGAGGATAAAGCAAAAGAAATTGCATCTTATTTCCATTCTCCTTTAACCTTCCTTTACTTTTTTCCTTCTATTAAGCAACAGTGCTTTCTATATATTTTTGCAACTGATTTCATGGACAGTTGAATTTTTAGTTTTATTTTTTGATAAGAAAATTAATTAGAAAACAGGAGCTCCTCAGCAGGTCAGAAATAAGTGAAGTGTATTATAAGCCCGTGTCTCAGCTTGAGTCTCTCTTCCAGAGTCAGCAACAATCTGGCTTGGTGCCTCAAACATAACAGTTGGAAAAACATAGGCCTAAATTTTATGTCAAAGCAAATGTGATAGTATGACTACATGTTTACATGTCTGAGGAAGTAGTTTAAATTTTAAAATAATATTCAAAAACATTTTACTAAACTCACAGCACTCATTCATCTTTATAGATGCAGAAAAAATGTTTATTTTCAGCTCAGTGATTTTTAAGAAATTTCCACCCACAATATTCTGTGCAACTGACTGAAAGTCAAAGGAAAAAACTGAATAAACAAATGGCAGTCTGATGGTAATTCAACAGTATCTCAACAAACAAGGATTAAGAGTGGAACACAATGCTTCTGTTTATATGGATTATATGATTCCATTTATACTAAGCTAAAGAACAGGTAAAATGGAAATATGCTAAAATTAGATTGTGATGATGGTTGCACAACTATGTAAACATACTAAAAACCATTGATCGTAAATTTTAAATGACTTAATTTACAGTATATGAATTGTATCTCAATAAAGCTGATAAAAATTACAATAGACAAAAATCTGATATCTCTAGACTTTTTTAAAAGCCTGCTAAACTTAATTTGTCCTATATAGTACGTATCTAAATGCTGTTTTAGATAATTCAACAAAGTTTAATAAACTACCACTTTTAACTTTAAAAAACCAAGCAAAACTAATCTATAGTGAAAGAAATTGGAATATTGGTTGCTTCAGGTGGAGGAGTACAGACAGAAGAGAGGCACAATGGAACAATCTGGGTAATAGAAATGTTTTACATCATGATTAAAGTATGGTTATATGGGGTGTGCATTTGCCAAAACTCATTGAACTGCACATTTAAGTTCTGTGTGCAAATTATGCCTCGATGCCAAAAATTAAACTATTAGTAGGGTACCAAAAAAATGAGCTTGATTTGTACTTATAAAGACATACCTGGGCTTTATCTCCAGTCCCAGGTGCAGCCTTTGAATACTGCAGAAACTGTGCCACATAGGTCATGATTGACTTTTCATCAGGATTAACAACATCCACATCTGAAAGATATGCCACACTATCAGTCAGCTATAGGTGTGATTTACTATAATTAATACTCAAGAACAGTATTGAAATGAACTTGAAATGAACCAAAATAGTCAACCAGCCAAGCAATCTCTGCTCACTCACCCTTGCACCAAGGTTATGCAGTGGTTAAGAGCTTAGATCCAGAGTGAGATGGAGCTGGGTTGAATCCTGGCAGGAGTATTGCACAGCCTCAGTTTCCTAATAATAAAATGTCACTGTATATGTTGTATGTATGAGGGCATGAGTAGTCAGGGAAGGTGGATAGGAGAAAGGTAAGCCTTCCTCTTTCTGGTGACACAGTGCAGAAAGTCCTCCAGGAATGCAGAAACATAGAGCAACTGGAATCCACTCCTGACACATTGGTCTCAGCATTTGTGCAGTAAAGCATTTCCAAAAGTATATGTTGTATACAAGATTTGTTCAAGACATCCACAAGATTTTATTCATTCATTTGTGGAGCAAATACATTTACTGAGAGCCTTCTATGGACCAATCTTTGTTTTGCATTAAAAGAGCGCATGGTGAAATAAATTTGGAAAATGCTGATTTAAACAAAGTTAAAAATATTATAAATTCATTAAGTACAGAACATCTCCAGGCATATAATAAATTAAGTAGATCACAAAATCACAAAGAAGAGATTACAATATGTTACAGACAAAATGAACACATAATTTGGGGATGTCTTTTGCTACTCCACCAAAACAACCAATGATGATATTGACAAGGAAATCTGTGTTTATTTATTAATTCTATTAAATGCAATTCAACACGTATTTATAGAGAGCCAACAAATGCAGGTCACAAGCAGGGTATGTAAGACTCAGTCCTTGCCCTTATGGGCTTATGTTTCATCCCTTCATTCAGCAAGTAGATGCTAGACCCTTGAGTAGATGCTAGATGCCTTAAGACATTATCTGCCCCTTGAGGAGCCTGCAGTTAGGAGAAAAACAAATAAACAAATACAACACACTATGCATGCTTTAGCAAGCATGTTTACTGGGCCCAGTGAGTGCTCTAAGTCAGTTGAGGGAGGAATTGAATCTAATCTATAACCAAATGATAAAACCCAAGGCAGTAAGCACATTAAACATATCAATAAAGAGCTGGGAGTAGGGATTCCATAAAGAAAGGATCCCTGGGCCTCCCTGGTGGCGCAGTGGTTGAGAGTCCGCCTGCCGATGCAGGGGATACGGGTTCGTGCCCCGGTCTGGGAGGATCCCATATGCCGTGGAGCGGCTGGGCCCGTGAGCCATGGCCGCTGGGCCTGCGCATCCGGAGCCTGTGCTCCGCAACGGGGGAGGCCACAGCAGTGAGAGGCCCGCATACCGCAAAAAGAAAAAAGAAAAAAAAAAAAAAAAAGAAAGAAAGGATCCCTAAGAGTTAAGTTATTCTATCTTTTATTGAAAAAAGTATAAATATCAAGAGATACATAAAATAATGATACTGGCTTAGCTGGATACCTCTCTTTTAAATTTTCTCATTGTATATGAGGCTATGCATAATGATTAAATGTGTTAACAAAATTGTGTCAAAAGATAATTCCCTTATTCAAGTATGACTGTGGTATTTGGTTTGCATAAATAATCATGATGGGGACTTCCTTGGTGGTCCAGTGGTTAAGAATACGCCTTCCAATGCAGGGGACGCAGGTTCAATCCCCAATCGGTGAACTAAGATCCCACATGCCTCGGAACAACTGAGCCCGTGCGCCCCACAACTACTGAGCCTGCATGCTCTAGAGCCCGCTTACCGCAACTAGAGAGAAGCCCGCACACTGTGATAAAAGATCCTGCATGCCACAATGAAGATACCGCGTGCCGCAACTAGACCTGATGCTGCCCAATTAATTAATTAATTAATTAAAAAATTAAAACTAAAAAAAAAGGTCCCCCCTCTCTTTAAAAAAAAATCATCACGTATTTCATGTTTTTGAGCTATTATTTAAGCTATGTAAAATGAATTATGGGCAATCATTTACAAAGTGGAAATTTGTTTTCATTAAATTGTCTGTTCCACTAATTGCCTAGTTATTTTCACATACTAAAATAGAGAAAATAGTTTACACTAATAATAAAGACTTGGCGAATCACAATGAAAGAAGTGTTAAAAGAAAACACAGAAATAGGGAATAGAGCACAGCATGGGGGGAAATGAAGAAATTTTGAAAAGATAATGAAAAGACAAAAAGGTTCTTTCCTTTTTGGGCAAAAAAAAGGGGGGGTGGAAAGGAGGGAGAAAAAACAAAGAGATGGGGGAAAGTTAAACAAGCAGAATTATTAACAAGCAACATGAAGCCAAACTAATGACAAACCTGATATACAGAAACATGAAATCATTAGGCTAACTGTGAACTTGGGAATATCACATAATTAACTCTTATAAAAACAACTGAGGTCCAAAAAGGCTAGAAACCAGTAGCAACAAGCACACCTAGCACCCAGATCTTGGTTTCTAATACCATTCTTCAGTAAAAGGAACCAGGGCTCCTTGGAGGAATGGTTGATCCAAGACTACAGTAGGAAGTATACAAGATGAGCCTGGAGCATCTTGTAGTGCCAAAACAAACAAGCCAACCCCACACTGAGGATATGGCAAAGGAGCACAGGAGCTGACTGAAAGAGCTCTCAATAGCCAAAACTCAGAGGTATACAATTTTTTTTTTAATTTGAGCAATAAAATAAACAAAGTAGCATTGGATTACAACCCAAAGTATAAAAAAAATCCATGAATCTACACTGATACAAATAAATAGTTGGATAAGTAAATAAATGGAGGAGAAGAGAAAAATCTCCTGTGCAGAATTCCGAACAATTTATGTAGCTAAACTGCCCTCAAGGAGAGTGAGCATAACTCTCCTAAGTGTGGGCTGTGCATAGTGACTTCCCTGCAGAGTACAGTACGGAAAGCGGGGAAACAAAGAGTAACTTCACAGTGGGGAAACCTGACAAACACTATCTCAGCCAGGCGATCAACGTCAACAACAGTGATGTCAAGTTGGCATTAAGAGAAAAAGCATAACACAAATTCCAGCGTCTACAAAATACCTGACCAGTAATCCTCAAAACTGTCAAGTCATCAAAAATTTTTAAAAATGGTCTGAGAAATTGTCACAGTCAAGAGGAGCCCAAGGAGACATGATGACTAGATGTAACATATCCTGGACGGGATCCTGAAGAGAAAAAGGGCATTAGGGGAAAACAAAGAAAATGTGAATGGAGTATTGCCTTTATTATATCAATACTGGTTCATTAATTGTAACAAATATACTGTATTAATGTAAGATGCTAACAATAGGGAAAATTGGGTGTGGGGTATATGGGAACCTACTGTACTGTCTTCCCAATTTTCCTATAAATCTAAAACTGTCCTAAAAAATAAAGTATATCTAAAAATAAAAAATTTTTGTCATTATTTTTAACAATAAGTGCTGCAACATGGATGAACTTTGAACATTCTGCTAATTTAAAGAAGCCAGGGACTTCGCTGGTGGCGCAGTGGTTAAGAATCCACCTGCCATTGCAGGGGGCATGGGATCGAACCCTGGTCTGGGAAGATCCCACATGCTGCGGAACAACTAAGCCCATGTGCCACAACTACTGAGCCCGCGTGCCACAACTACTGAAGCCCGCATGCCTAGATCCTGTGCTCTGGAACAAAGAGAAGCAACTGCAGTGGGAAGCCTGCGCACCGCAACGCAGAGCAGCCCCCGCTCATGCAACTAGAGAAAGCCCGCATGCAGCAACAAAGACCCAACGCAGCCAAAGGTAAATAAATAAATTTATAAAATAAATTTAAAAAAAAATAAGCCAGTCACAAAAGACCACATATTGTATGATTCCATTCATGTTAAATCTCCAGAATTGGCAAATCTATAGAGACAGAAAGTATATTAGTGGTTGCCTAGGGCTGTGTGGGGGGATGGGGGATGGGGGAAATGGGGAGGGACTGCTAATGGGCTCGGGGTTTATTCTGGGGGGTGATGAAAATGTTCTAAATTTGATTATGATGATGGTTGCAAAATTTTGTGAATATACTAAAAACCATTCAATTGTACAGTTAAATGGGTAAACTGTATGGTATGTGAATTATATTTCAATACAGCATTTAAAACCAGAAAGGTTAAGTGACAAAGCCACAGTCACTCAGTCAGTGGTGTGCTCACAGCAGCTTGAGAGCTGATTGTTTAACAATTGACTTATGAAACTGCTGAAAATTTTAGTCAGCATTAAAATTTAAATTCTATAAATGCACAATTACATACATTATATTAAACCAAAGGTAATAAATACTTAAAACACATCACTTCCCAAGCATTTCACTGCATTTTACTAATATCCACACCTCTAAGGTTATGTCTATTGTATCTGTATGATAGAAATTATAATGGTGTGCTACTGTGCATCTTTTCCCAATGTATTCAGTGACTTCACATTGGTGGCAAGATTTATACCACAGAAAATCAGCAGATGAGGGCTTGATTTGCTGTTTTGTTGAGTGCCAAGAAAAGGATGGAGATATTGTTAACAATGCAGGTTAATCTTAAAAGCATGTCCTGTCTATAGCTGTCAAATTGTGAATGGAACAAAAATCGAATTCTTCCAGTATTCTCCCAGCAAAGAAGTCATTCACATCACTGAAGAACAAGTGCAGATCTGACATACCTCTTTGCTGTTACACTTACTCATTAATGCAAAGGAAGTTATCCACCAACACGTATGTCAGAACTGCACTGGTTCAGCAACTGCACCTTAAGTTGGCTACAGATTGATACAAGAGTTTGGCAAAAATCAACAAAAGCATTTGGGGGCTATATGGAAGTTATAATAAAGTGCATCATATATTTTATTATTATTTGTAAACTGTGTGCTACACATCATTTATGTTTGTAAAATTTATAATAGACATGTATATGTACACACATACACTGTTTCAGAGAGCCTAACATTAAACATTGACCTACACACCCCTGTTGTAGAGCTGAGACTAGAATTTGTATCTCTTGACCTGTTAGTTCATTATAACTTTCACTAACCCTACATGCCTTTTTTATGACCTTACTGGGTTTTTTTTTTTTAGCAAGCTTTGGGCAAATTATGAAACAACACAATCCAAAGTAAAGTTCTTTTCCAGAAGAATTGAATTATTTAAATCTTAATTTTATGAAGTTAAAGTATAACCTGATAATTATCTCTTTGAATATAGACAGTATTTAGGATTTCGCTTATGTTGTTAACAATCCAACAAAATTATTATTATTTTGGCCGCTTCGTGCGGCATGCGGCGTGCAGCACACGGGATCTTAGTTCCCTGAGAAGGGATCAAAACTGCACCCATTGGAAGCGCACAGTCTTAACCACTGGACCACCAGGGAAGTCCCTAACAATCCAACAAAACTGATTTAGCACAATCAATGGCAAAGCTGAGCCAGCCATAGAGAGAGAAAAAACAGAAAAAGCAGTTTCTGTCCTCATAGAGGCTCAGCTTTAACTAGGGGGAGGGAATAGGAAAGGGGACATAGATAACCCACTCAAAGAAATATCTTACTTGAGATATTTTAGAAAAGAATAATAGAATCAAGGAGGACGAAATATAGAACACAATAAAAGAAAATTAAGACAAAGACTCAAAATTATTCCCCAAAACAGCATCGTTTGGTTTCAGCTGTGACATCCTCCCTGCAATTACTGAGGTTAACTAACTGGCAGGAATTCTTAATTTCATGAAACTTAATAAAGAGTTTAAAGTTAAACCCTTCAGGACTAAAATATAATGCTGTTATGTTTGCTCATATGTGGGTACTGTTTTCAAATCCACTTCACACTGGACATTGTTTTACAAAGAAAGAAGCTTCTTTACCTTCTGGTTCCAGCATTTTGGGGATTTTTAATTCTCGTTCTGCAATTCTGAAGGCCTCTTTCAGATTGTCTCTGTTGGATCTATGCTTCACACTCTTCATGTCGATCAGGTCTGGTCGTAAGGCATGAATGACAGCCAAAAAAGCCATCCCATTTCTCCAACTTGCCTTAAAATCTGTCACACTGACAGACTCAAACCTATGACAAAAGAATAAAAACACGATAAACACTATCTAAAAGACTATATCAGAGCACCTCCACTCTATTCATCAGGAATTAAAACTAATTTCTGCCAATCACATAAATCAAATCAATCCTTCTAGGAATATATTTTATTTGAACCATGGGGTCAAATTAAAGTAAAATGCCAAGTGTGATGAGGCTCGCGACGCTCCAGAGCACTGCTTCTCAAAGCGTGGCCCCGGCAGCAGCAGCGTCACGTGGCTGTACGTGCTCGAAATGCAAATTCTCAGGCCCAACCCCAGGTCCACTGAATCACACTCTGGAAATGCGCCTGAAATCTGTCTTACAAGCCCTTCACGTGACAATTCTCACTCGAGTTTAATGCTCTTCATTCAGCAATCCGTTGGCTCAAGACTAAGCTGGGCCTCTACTAATTGTTAAATTCCTTTCACTAGAGGGACTAATTTTATTTCTCACTGGAAACAATTAAATGATACATTGTGCCAAGTCAGTGGCCAATAGCTCATTGAATAGACAGACCTTGTCACTACTCTGCTTAGAACCGGTCATCAGGAATGAATGCATAACCAAAATGTGGTGTGTTCATACAATAAAATATCATTCAGCCCTAAAAAGTAAGGAAATTCTGAGATATGCTACAACATGGATGAAACTATTTTATTATTATGCTGAATGAAATAAGCCAGTCACAAATGGACAAATGTTATATGATTACACTCTCTTAAGGTACCAAACAGAGTGAAATTCACTGATAAAGAAAGTAGACCTCTGGTGGCCAGGGGAAGGCTGAGGGGAGGGAGGAATAGGGAGGGGAGGTGTTAGATACAGAGTTTCAGTTTTGCAAGATGAAAAAAGTTCTGCAGACAGATAGCAGGTATGGTTACACAACTGTGAATGTACTTAATGTCACTGAACTGTACTCTTAAAAACTGTAAAAGTGGTAAATTTTGTTATGTATATTTTATCACAATAAAAAAGTTATTTAAAGAAAACCCATCATAGCTTGTCATTATATTTAGAATAACATCTCACAGTCTGGCCCACAAGGCCAGACAAGCTTTGTTTCCTGCTTACCTCTCCCACCTTTACATCTCTCCTCTCTTACAATGTTGCAGTATGTGGCTAGACCATACTGACTCCATTTTGTCAGCTCCATCTTAGGCCCGCAGTCCTACCCCCCTGTTCTCTCTGCATGACCAAGCTTTAGCCTGCTCACAAGGAATGTGCCCAAGCCAGATAAGTTCCCCATCTGATATGAAAACTGCAAGAATGCCTTTTGCTGACACAGATGGTTAATGGTCATGAGACCCCAGGGAGAGGAAAAACCCCTGGTTCCTGTTGGTGCAGACATACTTCTCCCTTCATAGTCAGATTCTGTTTTAGCTTTGGCCCCTTTAAATCTCCCTGTATCCCTTTTGAGGGCATGGAGTGAGTGCAGCTCTGAATGCCTCTGGATCCTTGTCTGCCTGATCCTGCTTATAAGTTACCCACAATAAATTTCATAACTGCACTTTATGGAGTTGCCTGTTTCATTCTTCAGCCTTAAAGTTCCTTCTCAGTTCAGAGGACATTATTCAATATCTCCACCTTCCAACATGCAGTAACATTGGCTTTATTTCTTCTTCTCCACAGCCTTTTTAATCCTTCTGCCTGGACACTCTTTCTCCCAGAGATTCATACACCTAAAGCCTTCTCCTTCAGGTCTCAGCTCAAAGGTCTCCTCCTCAGAAAGACGTACACACTACTATATGTTAAATAGATAACCAACAAGGACCTACTGTATAGCACAGGGAACCATATACTCAATATCTTGTAATAACCTATAATGGAAGAGAATGTAAAAAAAGAATATACATATTTATATATATATATGTATAACTGAATTACTTTGCTGTACATCTGAAACTAACACAACATTGTAAATCAACTATATTTCAATAAAAATTTTTTAAAAAAGAAAGGCACTCCATGACCACCTACGATAAGGGCACCCTCTTCCTATCCTTGACATTCTCAACCATATCATAAGTCCTTCCTAACTTTATGGCCAACTATAATTATCATATTTATTCATGTGCCTTTCCCACTAAGGTGCAAGCCCCTTGAGAAAAGGGGCCCTTTCTTTCTTGCCCATCATGTTAGACTCACCCACCCTGCAAACAGTGCCTGACATAAAAAGGTGCTTAACATATATATCTCAAACCACTCAATTTGTGTTCAATAAGAGATCACTGAAGATTTTGTAAAAGCATATAGTTGCCTACAAAGTGTGGGAAATATTCAAGAACAACTATAGTTTCCTTTAATATCCCATAAAAACACAAGGAAATTCAATGGACTAATTTAAGTATACATCAAAAGTATACATGATAAAAGCTACTCAAGAAATAATCTGCTTCAGATGACCTGGGCTTTCCTGGATCCCTTAGGAAAAATGCCTAAACTATGATTATGACAAACTACATAGTAGGCAGTGATTTTCAGGTCGTTTAACAAACACACATATGGTGCCCGTTGTGTCCAGAAACTGTTGCACGTGTTTTTTTTAAAAAAACACAATTCTTGTAATGCACATAATAACCCTATGAAGTGTTAGTATTGTCCACGTTTTATGATTAAGGAAACTTGAACACAACGAGATTAAGTGTCTAAGGCTACCAGTTAGAAAGTGCTGGGAGCCAGAATTCAAAACCTGGTATTCCAGCTTCAGCGTGCGCGTGTAAGTACTCAACTAAATTGATGGCTACGGGGGGTGGCGGTGGGGCTGAGAGCGGGGCCGGACCCACCAGAGCGCTAAGGGGGCCAGAGCCGGCTCAGGGTCGACCAGCAGGCACCACGCTCCATACAGCACCAGGCTGGGAACTCAGCTCTGCCCTGAGGGGCCAAAACAAGTGCCATACAGAACGTGCTGCTACCGGGCCTTGGAGAGGGCGGGGCTGGCTCCAGAGTGACTGGCAGGGTCTAGGCTCATGCAGACATCACAAATGGGGGCCCAATTCATCTCCTTCAGAAATAAAAAAAAATACCACATATTTCTTACAACATAGCCTTACATCTGAGCCCTAGAGAATCACAGAATATTCAAACAAAAGTCACCCAGTAATACCACCAATGACAGCCAAAACTAGAATAAACTCCTGACGAAATACTTAAGAATTACCTACTACATCTTAGTACGTTTAGCATAAGCTCTATAGTTGAAAAATAAGGACGGACATGGGGAAAAGGTAAACCTTGGTAAAATATATGGACTTTGAAAGGGTTTGAAGCGTATTTAAGCATAAGTGAAACAAATCTGAATATGGTGTAATAATGCTCTTCACACATGCTATATTTTGGATTTTAAAAATTTAGGAAACTGAAGTAAAATTATCTCCAGGAAATTCAAGAAAAAGTTCATTTAATATACTTAAAACCTGTAAGATATGCATGTATATTTGTGTCCCCTCACAGAATACAGAGGATGAATGACAACTACAGAAAGTTAAGGCAGAAATTAACATCTTAGCCTTTCATTAGGAAGCAGTTACTCAGAAGGCCAACATTTGAGAGGGCTTAGCAACATTTTTATGCCTCTGTTTATCTGGACAATGCTATGATGTGACAAAGAATGCCTTTTGAACTCTATAGGTCTTTTTGTGGTGGATCTCCTGCATCCTAATTCCTTATTTTCCTAAACTCCATCCAAGCAGTTGGCTAAATTGAAAAAGTAAATGTATCCCAAGAGCAGAAAACATTTTCCTATGTAAAAAAGAAATTATAGTGGGAGGAATTGGGAGACTGGGATTGACACATATACATTATTGACACTATGTATAAAATAGACAACTGATGGGAACATACTGTATAGCACAGGGAACTCTACCTAGTGCACTGTGGTAACCTAAATGGGAGGGAAGTCCAAAAGGGAGGGCATAACTACATGTGTATGGCTGATTCATTTTGCTGTGCATTGGAGGCTAACACAACACTGTAAAGCAACCATACTCCAATAACAATTAATAATAAAAAAACTAAAAAAAAAAAGAAATTATAAGCATTAACTTCCCTTTATCATCTCCTTTTTTTAAAACACCTACTCTCTTGTTTCTTTGTTCCCTAATTGAGCTACGAGTTTCTAAACAATGGGGACCATGGTCTTTCATGCAGCCCTATAGAGTTCCAAGGGATAATTTTATGAGTTGGCTACTTATTCACTCATTTTTCATTCATCCACTCAACACATTTATGGAGCACCTACCAAGAACACATATTAGGCTAAAATTAAGGGAATACACAGTCAACTAAGATAGAGTCCCGACTTTTAAAGAGCTTCTAGTATGGCAAAACTTTTTGAATCTAAATCCACCTTCCAGATGCACAGGGGAATTGTGCCTAAAGAAAAAAGATATTTAAAGACTACTTAATTTGCACACAGTAATAGGCCACCTATACATGGGTGTGGGAGTGAGGTAAGTTACCCAGATGATACCACCTTCTGGTCTTCAAAACCAAGTGTGGCTGAGCTCACAGAGGTCCACATATGGAAGATTCAGTGTGAGAGGAAGGGGGAGAGTGAGCATTTTCTTTTTATGAGAGGGAAGTGTTCAGGTGGGTGTTATTCCTATTTGGCCTGATTTTCAGACCTGGAGGTTGGTAAGGTTGTGTTGGTGGGTACAGCTGCCCTGTGTGTCTCCTCTGGTGGAGCAAACTACTTACATGGCACATTGCTCCTGAGCCCACTGGAGAAGAGCCTTCTTTGCAGACATCTGCCATCTTTCTTGGACTTTGGAGCATTTCTTAGCTGGAGGACTTGAGGTAGGAGATGAGTCGACCACACTCACACTGTCCAGGGAAGGTTGATTGTAATTGCAAGAAAGAGTCCGGGCAAGCTCCTCAATCTAAGGAAGACATAATAATAGTTAACGTGTATGGAATCATAGGTTAGCAGCATTGAGGCAAAACCTTCAGCCAGAACAAGACCTAAAAATTATCGTGTAACAGTGACAATTTACTCATGGTGAAATGAGCACTGGACAAACCTTTGAATAACAGCATTTGCCATCTGGGGCTACACACTGGCTTTTGGGACTTGCTCTCACCCAAGCATGTGGCGTTCCACATCAAGGGCAGGCATCTATTCACCCCCTGCAGCATGCTTATAGAGCACTTCACTGGTGCTCCACCTCTGTCCATCAAAACTGAACTGAGCCAAACTGAACTGCTAGTCGAGAATCTCTCTGGAGAGACTGGGTCAATTAAAAGGCATCCTTGATTATAAACCATTAACAAATATATATAAAGGAAAAAATAGTCAAACATGAAGAGGTAAATCCCAAGCAAGAAAAAACTGCCCTTAAGTATATGAAAAATAACTTCATTAGTCATTTCAGAAATCTAAATATATACAGCAAGAGAACAGTTTTCTCATACATAACACAGGCAAAAATTTTTTAAAGGTAACAGTCAGTGATGGTGTGAATACCAGAAACTGGAAACACGTAAATTGGTTTGGATTTTTTTGGAGGGCAGTATGATAATACCTACAGAAAACATTAAAAGATAAATCCAGGGCTTCCCTGGTGGCACAATGGTTGAGAGTCTGCCTGCTGATGCAGGGGACACGGGTTCGTGCCCCGGTCCAGGAAGATCTCACATGCCACGAAGCAGCTAGGCCCATGAGCCATGGCCGCTGAGCCTGCATGTCCGGAGCCTGTGCTCCGCAACGGGAGAGGCCACAACAGTGAGAGGCCCACGTATCGCAAACAAAAAACAAAACAAAACAAAAAGATAAATCCAGAAACATAATAGAAGTATTACTGAAAGATGTACACTTCTTTCAATGATTGACAGACTCACCAGATAACCAATAATAGTAGGTGTGACCAATACAATGAACAAATTTGATCTGGTTGGCATATCCCATTGCACCTAAAATGGCAGAATCAACATTCTTTCCCAGTGCATATAGAATATTTACCAAAATTGACCATGCTGAGCCATAAAGCAAGCCACAGCAATTTTGAAGGACTGAAATAATTCAGATTATATTTTCCAACCACACTGAAATTAAGCTAGAAATCAGTACTAGTGAAGATATAACAAACCTCCAAATATTTGGAAATTAAGCCATAGATTGTGATAGAACCCATGGGTCAAATGAGAAATCATAATGAAAATTTGAAAGTATTTTGAACAGAACAAAAATGAAAATGTTATATTCATGGGTTAAAAGATGCATTATTTAAAAGATGTCAGCTTTTTCCAAATGATTCTATACATTCAATCAATCCTCATTAAAATTCCAGCAGTTGCATGTGTGTAAATTAACATTACTTATAAAATTTGTATGACTATCAAATCAACATGTTATCTACCTTAAGCTTACACTATGGTATATGTCAATTACATCTCAAAAAAATATATATACGGAAATACAAAGAGCAAAAAAGCCAAGATAATCTTGAAGAATGAGTTGGACAACCACACTCTCAGATATCAAGACTGACTGTACAGCTACAGAAATTAATGTAGTATAGTATTGGTACAAGGATAAATAATGGGACAGAATAGACAATCTGAAAATGGAGCCATACCTATATGACTACTTGATTTATAAAGGTGATACTACAGTGCAGTAGGAAAATGATGGTCTCTTCAATAATTAGTGTTGGGTCAACTGGATAGCCGTATGGAAAACAAAATCTTAATTGCCTTAACATAACATACTCAAACAAATCAATTCATTCTTGAAAGATTGTAGAGCTAAAAGTAAACTGTGAAATGATTAAGCTTTTAGAAATGTGCTGTCCAATATGATAGCCACTAGCCACATGTGGCTATTTAAATTTAAATTAAATAAAATTTAAAATTTAGTTCCTCAGTCATACTAGTCACATGTCAAGTGTTCAATAGCCACAAGTGGCTAGTGGCTACTGTTCTGTCCAGTGCAGGTACAGAACACTTCCATCATTGCAGAAAGTCCTATTGGGCAGAACTATTCTAGAAAATAACGTAAGAGAATATGTCCATGGTACTGGCAAAGGGAAAGAGTTCTTTAAAGGACATAAAAAGTACTAGCCACCAAAAAAAAAAGAAGCTGATAAATGTGAACTACATTAAAATTATGAACGTCTGTTCACTAAAGATTTGAGAATGCAAGCCACAGAGTCAGAGAAGATATTTGCAATTTATATATACCCAACAAAGGACTTGTATCCAGAATACATTTTAAAACATCTATAAATCATTACACACAACAGCATAGCTAAAATAAAAGTTTTTAATGCCAAGTATTAGCAAGGATTGGAGCAAGCAACTCTCAAACTCTGGTAACAGTGTAAATCAGAACAAGTTTGAAAAACTGTTTGGCAGTATCTACTAAAGCTGAAGATCACATGCCCTGCAGCCCAGCAGTTCCAGTCCTAGATAAATATGCAACAGGGCTTGTACCACCAAAGGGCATATACAAGAATGTTTTTAGCGGCTTTATTTGTAATAGCTTAAAACTGGCAGTAAAAGAAATGCCCGTCAACAGTAGAATGGTAAATAAGTTCTGGTATATTCATGCAATGGTATATTCATATACAGCAATAAAAAGGAAAGACCCACTGATACCTGCCTCGAGGATGAATCTCACAGACATGATGTTAAGTGAAATAAGTCAGGTAGAAAAGATTATATAGTGTATGCAAAATAATTCAGTTATAATTCTGTTTATATGGAGTTTAAAATGCTAAACTAACCAATGATAAAGATCAAAGTAGCGGTTATCTTTAGGGAAGGAGGGCAGTGACTGGGAGAAAGACCTGGGGGCTCTGGGATGCTGGCAATATTCTATCATCTTATCTTCAGTTAAATGGTGGTTACGTGGATGTGTTTAATTTACAAAAATTCATCAAGCTCTACATTTAAGATTTGTGCAGTTTGCTCTGTGTGTCGTATACTTTTAACAAAGGTTTATTTACAATATTAAAACAAAACTTTAAATTGATTCTTTTTTTTTTAATCTTTGGCTGTGTTGGGTCTTCGTTGCTGTGTGTGGGCTTTCTCTAGTTGCGGCGAGCAGGGGGCTACTCTTCGTTTAGGCGCACAGGCTTCTCATTGCAGTGGCTTCTCTTGTTGTGGAGCACGGGCTCTAGGCACGTGGGCTTCAGTAGTTGTCACATGCGGGTTCAGTAGTTGTGGCTCGCGGGCTCTAGAGCGCAGGCTCAGTAGTTGTGGCGAATGGACTTAGTTGCTCCGCGGCATGTGGGATCTTCCAGGACCAGGGCTCGAACACGTGTCCCCTGCACTGGCAGGCGGATTCTTAACCACTGCACCACCAGGGAAGCCCAAAACAAAACTTTAAAAAGCTACAATTTTGCAAACCTTATGGCCCAAGAATGCCGTTTCTAGGAATTTGGTCCATGGATATAATTAAGATTATATGCAAAAGTTTTATCTTAAGGGTAGTCTTTTTGGAATTGCTTACAGTCATAAATAACTGTGAGCATTCTGACTGTCCCTTAATGAAACAACAGTGCTTTACAACAGAACATCATACTTCCATTAAAATACATATAAATTCAGAAAGATTTAAATTAGAATTACTTGAAAACAGTAATGGATAGCATGACCCCATTTTGTTTAAGACCATACATGCATGAATATATATATTAATTCCCACTGTATATGTCATGAAGACTGTACAGCAAATTAATTGAAGTGGTTATCTGTGAGTGGCAGAATTACAGATGACTTTATTTTCTTTTAGTTATCTA
Organism: Mesoplodon mirus; assembly: GCF_964341445.2. Classification (NCBI taxonomy): domain Eukaryota; kingdom Metazoa; phylum Chordata; class Mammalia; order Artiodactyla; family Ziphiidae; genus Mesoplodon; species Mesoplodon mirus. Next base: position 150,986,843 of record NC_138979.1, on the reverse strand, counting down.
TATTGAAATTTCAAATTATATTTCAAATGTCCTAAAAAGTATGGAAAAATATTAAAAATGCCTATGAATTATCAAATTTTAACATTTTACCACATTTGGTTCATAACTTTTTAAAGAAATAAAACACAAATACACTTTGAGCCTTCTGTCTTTCCCCCTTCGATTCCATTTCCTTCCTTTCCCAAAGGAAGAAAACCAAAATCCTAAATTTAGTTTTCATCATCCTCACATATATTATTCTACTATCACTACAAATATAGGTATCCAGGAATGATATAAAGTCTCATTTTGTATGTTTGAAATTTTATATAAATTAGTTATGTTATTTTCTAGCTTTCCTAAAATAAGCATTTGTTTCCCATATAATTTTTAAAGTTATTTTTAAAGTAATTATGGAGATAATGAACATGTAACTTTTTTTTTTTTTTTTTTTTTTTTGCAGTACGCAGGCCTCTCACTGTTGTGGCCTCTCCCGTTGCGGAGCACAGGCTCCGGACACACAGGCTCAGCGGCCATGGCTCACGGGCCCAACTGCTCTGCAGTATGTGGGATCTTCCCGGACCGGGGCACGAACCCGTGTCCCCTGCATCAGCAGGCGGACTCTCAACCACTGCGCCACCAGGGAAGCCCCTGAACATGTAACTTTTTAAGTAGCTACAGAAAACACGCACTAATTCAAAGTCCCAGGCCTGAAAGAATGTATTTATCAGTCGTAAGTGTCATGAAGTCAGGACTATAACCTACTTATTCTGTTATTTTCTTTCTTTCTTTCTTTCTTTTTTGGCTGTGTTGGGTCTTCATTGCTGCGTGAGGGCTTTCTCTAGTTGCAGTGAGCAAGGGCTACTCTTCGTTGCAGTGCACGGGCTTCTCTCTTCAGTGGCTTCTCTTGTTGCAGAGCATGGGCTCTAGGTGTGTGGGCTTCAGTAGTTTCAGCACACGGGCTCAGTAGTTGTGGCACACGGGGCCCAGAGTGTTAAGGCTTCATTAGTTGCAGCATGTGGGGCTCAGCAGTTACAGCACACAGGCTCTAGAGCACAGGCTCAGTAGTTGTGGCGCACAGGCTTAGTTGCTCCATGGCATGTGGGATCTTCCGGACCAGGAATTGAACCCGTGTCCCCTACATTGGCAAGTGGATACTTAACCACTGTGCCACCAGGGAAGTGCCCCCTGTTATCTTCTTACTGTCCTAGCACAAAAGTTAGCACAAAGTAGGTGCCCAAAAATATTTGTGGAATGAAATGAAAGCTATGAGTCAGTCTTGGGACAGAACTAGATGTTGCAGGATTATTAGAATAGACAAGGGACCTCAAAAATAGGGAGATTTAACCAAGTTTAATGGGCTAATTTTCAAGAATTTACTCCAGAAGCTTCCTATTCTCTCTTCTGACAGAGTAAATAAACAATAATAAGCAAAAATTTACCATGGCAAGTTCTATTCAGACTGGTGCTGATACCATGGATATTTCAGGATATCATGATAATTCAGCATTCAATTTTCAATTGAAGAATAACATAAGTGGCAAAGGGTCTGCTATATATTTTCCACCTGACAAGACTTCCAGAGGGTCCTATTTCTGGAAGAAGCTCTAGCATCAAGTCACACTTATTGCATTGCACTTATTTCATACTGTGGTAATTAGAACAGGAATACTTTTCATATCATCAAACTACTTACATGAAAGTGCAGTATAATTGTCCAAATTAGGCCAAGAATAATGGATGGGTTTCCATCTATAATATCGGTAACGTGAATATTTATTAGCTTGATCTGGAAAAAAAAGAAATGCATGTTAAAAGGAGAAAATATTTCACAGCATTTATCTCCCCAATGAATTTTCATGTGAATTTCATACTCACTGATCGGTTTTTTAGGAATCTCAGGGCATGTTCTATATTGATTCTACACTGGAATGTATTAGATCCTTTATCTCGAGGCTATGAAATTCAAGCAAAATATATTACTCAGAAATGTGATTTTTTTTTTAATCCACAAAATTTCTTAATGTTGTTTTAAAAGCTTACCAACTGTTGTCCCGAGAGTACTTCCAGCAGGTCCAGGAGGACATGCCCCTTTTTAATGTCTGCGAATAGGTCTGATACAACTGAGGGAGGGGTGTGCTACAAAAGGTCACAAGAAAAGTAATCATTGAAACTTTGCTCCAAAAACACGATAACTTTTAAGAACCTCATAAATGTGCTTTTGCATCTTTGCAAAAGCTAAGATTCAGTAGTGATTTTCTTCTTAATTAACAGAATGTAGAAAACACACAAAGTTCCACATCAAAACATGATAAGGAAAGTAGTGAACTTATCTCACAGAAAATTTCCAGTAACACAACACTCTTTCAGCTTTCACTGAGAGCTTAAAACTTGTGCAGTCAAGTGGCATTCAAGATGCTCAGAATCAGCCAATAGTGACCCATTTGGGGAGATTACATTTCTGGAGTAACCTGTTTATGAATTTCCTCTTTTTAGAATGACGAGCACTGTGCTGGGATGGGTAGCCTGGGTGAAGAGGCTCATTCATTTTGTATCTAGGTTATTCCAGGCACCTGGATCACTGAAGGCCAGGATAGCACAGAGATTACGATCAAGGCCTCTGGGTCCAGACTGCCTGGGTATGCATCCCAGCACTATCACTTGTAAGCTGTGGGACCTTGGAGAAGTCACACAACGTCTCTGTACCTTAGTTTCCTTGTTATTTAAACACGAACAATACTATCTGTCTCATAGGATGTTGTGAAGTCACTGAAACATAACGAGTGGTCAGTACATTTAAAGTACTTACAACAGTGTCTAACATAACACTCAACATATATGACTTCTTGTTACAATTTCATTTGATAAAAGAGATGTTACTGCTTTAAATATTTTCTAGCACTGTCTCCCATATCCTTAACAAAAATGCCCCCTTTTCGTGTTGGGAAAGAATAACAGATATATCAAAACAAGATCAAGGTGACATTCACATTTTTTCAACCTTTTACATGTCACCAGTGCCATTTTGGGGACCAAAACTGAGGGGAACAGGAGGAATCACTTAAATATATATTTATAGCTTGATTTGCTCTCTTTTTCCTCACCTTTGCCAACTGTGAGTTTATCCAGCATGTGAAGGTTTTCTTCTGAGTGTCTTCCTGTTCAGCTATTTAAAAAGGACAATAGCAGTTAGGAAACGAGAAGCCTCAGAAACCATTTGAACAAATCAACGTTTCAAAGGTCTGTCACTCTGGGTATGTGTGTGTATCTCACAAGCTTATAAACGTTCTAGGACTTAGTTTAAATTTCAGGTGTTTGTCCAAGAAGTGTTTTGGAAATATAGCACGTTGAAATGAGATATTTTTCAAAGCCACCGTTTAACTGCAAGAGACAACGGTTTTTAATATTTTACCGACAAAAGAATTAGCCCCTACATGACCTTGACAGTGCTGTACAAGGACCTGTGAAAAAAAAAAAAAGGGGTTTCTAATCCAAATGGACTTGCAGTCTAAGCCAACACCACACGGTACTTCAGATAAACCCAGAACATCTGAATACATTTTAAAGGGCTCATAAAGTTGCAGCAGTTTAGTCTTGATATTTATCATGAAGAATATATTGTCACTGAATTAACTGTAAATCTGCTGCAATTAGAGTCAGAGAGACCTGAGTTCAAATCCTGCCTCTGTTAACTGAGTAGCTGTGTGACATGGGGCAGGTTCCCCGTGGAATAAGGTGAGAAGTACTCACCACTAGAGACTGTTAGTGGTTCACTCAGAGTGAACAGACCCTGGCACCAAGGAAACACAGGAGAAGTGCCAGCTCTCACTTTTACTAACCAGGCAGGAGTCCAGGGAAAGATCGGAACACTTGGTGTGGATCCTCCCTTCCTCCCCAGGGCTGGAGAGAGCTCCATCCCGACACCATTCTTCCCCTCATCTCTAGCCCCTCGGCTCCAGCAGACACCCTCAACCCTGAGGTCAGGGGTTACCCTGCACACGGGACTGTCTTTCCATTTCCCCAGATCTCCTCATCCTACTGGACAGGGGTGAGAGCAATCCAGACACTCACTCTTCCCTGGGCCTAATGCTCACAGCCTTGTCCCCACCACCTACCGCGGGCTCACCAGATCTCATCTCACTGTGCCTGTGTCCCTGCTTACATCCCGTCAACACACACACAGACACACACAGTTCACACACTCTCAGGTCCCCCTCCATTCTCGCTCTAATTTCCAAAAGACTCTGCACGTCCCCCAATTTTTCTCATCTCCCACCTCTCCTTAACTCCTGAAACCCTTCAATGATGCTGAAATCCATAACAGACCATCAGCAAAATTCCCTTATGTGCCCACTACCCTCTTCACCTTTCTGCTCTAATTGAACCTCCACCCTAACCCAGAACTCTGCTTTCCCCACAGCCCTCCCAAGTGACAGCACTGCTTTCTCTTACAGACCTTGGACCACTAGTTCCTTGCTCTTCGCTGCTACTTCCAGATCATTTTCCACTCTCTTTGTCCCTGAAATGCTCCAGCTTTAACTCTCATGGCATCAGACAGTCCCCACTATTACAGTCATCTACTTACCTCTGTCATTCCTCATCATTTCTCAAAGGTTTTAGTTCCTTCCCCACTGTTGCTCTTTCCAATGTGACCCCTAATTCTTCGTAATTTCAATACACATACTGGTGAAACGTCCAACCTTCTGGCCTCTCTGTTTCTTGAATTCTTCTCCAATAAATGTGTCTTCTGCCCTGCCTCAACCACTCACTGTCATGGTTATACCCTGACCTTGTCATGACTAACAACTACAACTCATGATCGTGAGTTCATGCATCCCCATCTCTGAACATCATTCCTTATCTTTTCAGTTCATTCTCACTAGTGTCTCAACTCCAACAATCCCTGGAGTCCATCAGCAACTCCAAGCCATCAATTCTGCCAGTTTTACACTGTCCCTCGCCCCCTTGGTCTCCTTCCTTTCATCCTTATCCATTGTAAATTCCACGATCAATTATTACAAACACTCCCTGGCACCTCTCATTCTGCTGTGTGCTCTTCATCACCACTCTCTGCTCACCCACACCTGCACACATGCTGCTGAATGTGGCTGGAAGGAAATCCATAACTGCTGACCAGTCTCATCGTGACCGCCAAGTAGGCCCCCAATGCTGCCTGGAAGTCATAATACACTGCCCTCTCCCACTCCTCTAGACAGCAATTTCACACCCTCTCCTTCTTTCTCAAACTCCCAACGCCTCCCCTCCCATCCTTACTCTCAGCTGAGACCTTGCTTCCCCAGGACACTTAGGGATCATCTACTCCCCTGTCTAGTAACCTATCAAAAGGCTCTGCCTCCAGCCTGTTAGCATGGGTGAGCCAGCCTCTCTCAGACCTAAAGCCAATCCCTTCCTTCACTCATTCACCAGGTCTCATCCCTTTGGAGCTACTCCAGGACCTTTTACTCCTTTCTCTCCTGTATTATCCTCTCCCCCACCCAAGACTTTCCCATTAGTACTGATCCATGCTATTAATTCGCCCATCTAAAACTAAAAAAACAAAAAACAACCCTCTCTTGACCCCATCAGGTACAGGTCCATTGTGGCAAAACTCCTCAAATAGATTTGTCTATGTTCCTGGTCTCCAGGTCCCCTCCTCCTTCTCCCTTAACTGAACCCACACCAATCATGCCCTTACCATTCCACTGAAACTACTGTTTCATCAAGGTCACCATGAATCGAGTTCATCAACGACCCCCCAGCCCCCACTAAAACCAATGATCGATTCTCAGTCTTCATCTTTCTGGAGCAATCAGCAGCACTCAGTACAGATGATCTCTCTCTCCTTCTGCTTGCAGGCCCCATACCCTCTGTCTTCCTCCTCCATCACGTTGGCTTCTCTCTTTCTCACACTTCATGTCCAATGCCTCAGGAAATCCTCTTACATCCACCTTCAAAATATATTCAGGGGGCTTCCCTGGTGGCGCAGTGGTTGTGAGTCTGCCTGCCAATGCAGGGGACGTGGGTTCGTGCCCTGGTCCAGGAAGATCCCACATGCCGCAGAGCGGCTGGGCCCGTGAGCCACGGCCGCTGAGCCTGCGCGTCCGGAGCCTGTGCTCCGCAACGGGCGAGGTCACAGCAGTGAGAGGACCGCGTACCGCAAAAAAAAAAAAAAAAAAAAAAAAAAAAAATATATATATATATATATATATATATATATATATATATATATTCAGGATATGACCACTTCTCACCACCTCCACTACAGCCACTGGTCCAAGGCACCTCCACCTCTCCCTAGATTACTGCAATAGATTCCTAACAGGTCTCCTTCCTTCCAGCCTTGCCCTCTGAATATTATTCTCAACACAGCAGCCAGAGTGATGGCACTCATCTGTAAGATCTATTCTGACCATCCTATTTCAAACTGTAACAACCCCACTTCTGTTCCCTCTTGTCCTGCTTGATTTTTTTTCTACAGTACTTACCACCCTTAACATTCTAGGTAAGCTATATATGTAGTATGGTTATCATTTAATGCCTTACTCTCCTCCCAATAGAATGTAAGCACCACGTAAGCAAGATATTTCATCTGTGATATATTCCAGGGGCCTAGAAGAGTCAGGCCCAGAACAGGCTGTAAGCAAATATTTGCTAAAAAAGTAGGAATAACAATAATTTTATTAATTATTATTAGTTATATTTTATTTGCTGTAGTGAGAAGGTCAAGTCTACCTTTATGCGTTTACATTCCTTCTTTTAAATGATGTCCGTTCTACCTTCTAATACATTGTTTTCCTTTCACTCTACCCATTCTCCCTTATGAATCTCTAACACAGTTGAACTGAAATTGTTGGCATGACATCTAGTCTGAGTTCTCAAAAATGCTTTAATCTGATGAGAGTTCAGGTTGAGAAAATGAAAAGAATCTGAGTAAATGGAATTTTAGGGTGTTTGCAATTTTGACTGAGTAGAAATTAAGGATGCACTTAACCTCATCGGATTTTCTCCTTAACTTTTTAAATCCATTACATTTTTTCTGTATTACCGGCTGAAATTAGTTATAGCTCAGTGATTTACACATTAAAGGGTGCTCAATAATTGTTAGCTGAACTGAACTGAGTTCTGACAAGCCAACCAGATAGTTTAGGCTTTTGAGAGTTATTTCTGTTTTTATAAATTTCATTTAAAGCAATTATAAAGAACTAGGGACTTCCCTGGTGGTGCAATGGTTAAGGATCCACCTGCCAATGCAGGGGACACGGGTTCGATCCCTGGTCCGGGAAGATCTCACATGCCGTGGAGCAAGTAAGCCCACGTGCCACAACTACTGAGCCTGCGCTCTAGAGCCCATGAGCCACAACTATTGTGCCCACGTGCCACAACTACTGAAGCCCACGTGCCTAGAGCCCGTGCTCCGCAACAAAAGAAGCCACCGCAATGAGAAGCTCGTGCACCGCAATGAAGACCCAAGGTAGCCAAAATAAATAAATAAATAAATAAAATTTTTTAAAAAAGAATTACAAAGAACCATAATTTTGTCCTATAATTCAAAATGTTACTAATGTTTTCATTGTTTGTTTCCCTAGAATCAGCAGATGATAAGACAATAAATTTTAAACATGTACTGACGCTTACCAAAAAATGTGTTGAGAGCTAATTTTGTTCCTCAATAGAGAAAACTAGAGAACAAGTTTTTATGTTTCCAGGATCAAGTTACATGCGCACAAAGTACATTAATCAAGGCCATGTGTATAAGCAGGAAGGGACTATTTCATTATTACAAAAAAGCAGAAATTCAAAACAAAAAACAAAACAAACAACAACAAAAACAAACAAAGAGGGCTCTCTTCTTTATCCTTAAGGAGCCGAGAGAGATTTTTTTTTCTTTCTAGGTGTAAAGTATGGAGAAGAAACTAACCAGGAATACCACCAGGTCCAGGACAGGGAGTCTACACTAACGTTAGGGGAATTACTGTGGGAGAAAGGAATAACTATAGAGGGGGTGAAATGCTGGCACAAAAAGGAATGTAAAGGAGCACTGTGTGCCCAAGGAGTTTGAGTATTGCACAAACACCTGGAAACCTCAGTCATTCTGAATTATTTCCAAGAAAGATGAGGGATCACATGATCATTTCCATGTGATGCTGGACAAAAAGGGTCTTAGGTACTGAGCAAACTGAGGACTGTGAACTTTCCTAGGCTGAGAAAACAGGCAGCATATGAGGGCTCTATATGGACTGCTCAACTTGGAGCACCTAGTTTCACATAGGTTGGACTGACCTCTGATAGGGACATATATTTAAAATAACCAAAAATTTCCAATGAAAAACCTTAAGTTATCCCTGTCCTAATTTGATTAAAATCTAATAGAAACAAGGGGAAAAACAATAAGAGGAGCAGGCAGAACAAATCCCGACCCGAACTCTCCAGTTAGCAAATGAAACCCTCAGGAAAAGGTTTTTAAACTTCATGGCTTTTCGCAGAGCACAGGGAGATCAGCTCGGTGCTTTGTGACCGCCTGGAGGGGTGGGATGGGGAGGGTGGGAGGGAGGGAGATGCATGAGGGAAGGGATGTGGGAACAGATGTATATGTATGACTGATTCACTTTGTTATAAAGCAGAAACTAATAAAAAAAAATTAAAAAAATTTTAAAATAAAAATAAATAAATAAACGTCATGGCTTTTAACTAACACACTGTCCACCTCTTCATCCTGGAAATCAGAACCCTTCAAATGCAACAAGGACCCTTGCTAATAGCAAACAAAGATGTCCCAGGTGCAATTAAACACCTTTATGACTACTCAATTAAATGGTTTCGTCTGTGCCATGTCACTTATCCCTTGACACACTTTTCTCACATTTTCATACTGCCTTATCCCTGAAAAGTGGTATTAATTCAACAGGAACCAGAGCCAAATAGCTCGCCCTATGGCAGGATAAGTAACCTTTTGTTCTTTTCAAAGGCTGACCCGTTGGGGAAAAAATAATTGAGAGCCACATGCTTTAAAGCAACTTAATTTGAGTGGGTGAGATTTTTTTTTAATGTTGGGTTTTATTTTTTAATTTCCAGAGTAACTTTCTAATAAAATAATAAAACTCTTCTCAAAATGGCATAAAGAGAATAGGACCTTTTATTTATTTAATTTTATTTTTTATTTTTTTAATTTAATTTTTATTTTATATTGGAATATAGCTGATTTACAATGTTGTGTTAGTCTCAGGTGTACAGCAAAGTGACTCAGTTATACATACACAAATATCTGTTGTTTTTCAGGTTCTTTTCCCATATAGGCAATTACAGAGTATTGAGTAGAGTTCCCCTGTGCTATATAGTAGGTCCTTGCTGATTATCTATTTTATATATTGTAGTGTGTATCTGTTAATCCCAACCTCCTAATTTATCCCTCTCTCCCCACCTTTCCCCTTTGGTAATCATAAGTTTGTTTTCTAAGTCTGTGAGTCTGTTTCTGTTTTGTAAATAAGTTCATTTGTACCATTTCTTAGATTCCACATTTAAGTGATATTATATGAAATTTGTCTTTCTCTGTCTGACTTCCTTCACTTTGTATGATAATCTCCAGGTCCATCCATGTTGCTGCAAATAGCATTATTTCACTCTTTTTTTATGGCTGAGTAATGAGAAAAAGACCATTTAATCAGCAGACATCAGGGACAGAAAAAGACAAAAACAGACAGAAAATAATAAAATCTATCATAATGATGAGTTTCTTAAAATGCCAAGGAATAGAGAATGAGAAATTCTCTATTCTGATTTTTAAGGCAAATAAGAAATATATAAAATGCAGGAAAATGCAGTCAGTGAATTTTATTCAGGCCCATATGGGTATCCTTGATTATCATTCTTGGAAAATATCTGGCTGAGTTTCAGAAAGGCATAGAAGGAAAAGGTTTTCTCTAGGTGTCATTACCATAAAAATACATTTAATCCCTGACTTTGTTCTTATTCAATCTGCCTTTTGTGAGCTGGCAACTCATATCCTTAGCTGGAAGGGAACTTAAATGAAAACAAATTGAGTTAAACTCAATTAAAGAGGGTAGATTTTAAGTTCCTTATAAATCTCATTATTAAACTACCAAGGCCACTGGGTCTCAGCAAGGTCCAGTCTCCACAAAAGTTCATCTAAAATGTTGACTCCAGCAGTCCTCCCTGGTAGTAAGAGTTCAAAGGCAGTTACCCAGGCATGAGAATCTCTAATTGACATTTTCACTTAAACACAGAGCAAAACGTTATTACAATGTGGCTTCTCCAAGAATGTTCTCTACTGCATGAGGTCACCAAGGAGGCTTTGCAACCTTCTCTATCCAGGAATTTCCCTTCTTCCCTTTCTATTGCTGGGTTATTGATAACAGGTTTATTGCACATGGCACCAGATTTATTACTTGGATCTTTCACTCTCCTCATTAAAATCTTTTGATCACCCCCTAATTCCTTAATGAATAAATTATATATATTCTTAGCCTAACATTCTAGGTCATTCAGAATTTGATTCCAATCAACTTTTTCCTGACTCATCCCCCATGACTTCCCCACTTACATCCTACTTCTCTAGCCAAACTAGAATATATGCAGTTCCCCAGTTAAGTTGCTCTCTTTTCTGCATCAACATGCTATGTACCCTCTGGACTGGCTAATCCTCCCGCATCCCTCTGCATTCACAGAAACCCCAGCACCCAGCACAATGCACATGGGGGGCATTTGATCAACATTTGTTAAAATAAGACATATCCTGTTCAAATGTCCCCTTTGTGAAATAGAAATAATCTCTTCTGGCTCTGGCCTACCACAATACTTTGTTGGGTCTTTTTTTTTTTTAATCATTATTACTATTAGGAAGTAATATATAATCCTCATAAAACATGTTTTATAAACAGTAACAGAATTCAAAGTTAATCTTAACTTTCCCCACACACCCATTTTCCTTCCCCAGAGACAACATTAATTAACAATTTCCTGTGCATCCTTCTAGATTAGACAGGCAAAGAACATAAATTCTAAAGAGCAAGGATTTGTTTTGGTCGGTCACTGGGTTCCTCGCTCCTAGAATAATACCTCACAAGTAGAAGGCACTCAGTCAATACTTGTCGAATGAAAGAATGAATGTATGTATATGTAAATTAAATTACTACACATGATATGGTTTCATTTTTTAAGTTGATAATTCAAAAAGCAGCAATTTAGGTACACTATTTAAAGTTAAAAAGCATCTGTTAAGCCATAAGAAATTTTTAAAAAGGAGATCATAAACCTTCCACATTACCAGAAAGGAAGAAAATTATCATTTACCCAATAAAAAGAACAAAGTAGATACGTATGTGCCAATGCAGGTATATTCTTAAGTGAAAAAGAGCAAATTATAAAATAGCATGTTTATCATCATTCTACCTGTATTTTTATGAAAGGATAGCTACATGAATAACCAACAGTTTTGTTTCTATCTTATGGTAATTACCACTTGCTGCTCATGTACTGCAGTCATGTACCTCTATGTGGTTTCTCTCCTACTCATTGTATCAACCTTAATATTAAATCCTTATGCTTTTGTGTTTTTGCTTCCCCTTAGACCAGTGCCATGTAGAGAAGAGGTACTCAATACATTTTGCTGATTGAAAGACTTAGTAAATATTAAAAGATTGAGGTTCAAACTGACTTATTGCATGGAGAAGAATTTATTGGCAACAGTTACTAGGCCTACGTCTTATCCTAATCCTTGTTTTAAAAACCCCTGGACACAGATGTAGAGAACAAATGTATGGACACCAAGGGGGGAAAGCTGTGGGTGGGATGAATTGGGAGATTGGGATTGAAATATATACACTAATATGTATAAAATAGATAAGTAATAAGAAGCTGCTGTATAAGAAAAATAAATAAAATACAAAAACAAAAACAAAACAAAAACCCCTGGGTAATTTCTTTCTTCTACTAAGAAAATGTCTTGAACAAAAGGGCATACACTGGGCTTCGCTGGTGGCTCAGTGGTTGAGAGTCCGCCTGCCAATGCAGCGGACATGGGTTCGTGCTCCGGTCCGGGAAGATCCCACATGCCGCGGAGCGGCTGGGCCCATGAGCCATGGCCGCTGAGCCTGTGCATCCGGAGCCTGTGCTCTGCAACGGGAGAGGCCACATCAGTGAGAGGCCCGCATACCGAAAAAAAAAAAAAAAAAAAGGGCATGCACTAATGAGACCCTGCTGCTCTCCCCTGAAACAATGCTGCCAACTCTCTGTTAGACAAGGTAAGAATAACTAAATTCAGACAATAATGCAACACATTTTAGCCATGTGTTCCAACAGCCATCCCAAAGAATCTTACCCAAGCAGTTATCCAATAGAAAGGGAACTAAAAATAATAAGTAAATGAATGAAAACACACAGGCATGCACAATGAAAACAAGAAAAGCCTAAAATATCTGAAGAATAAACAGGAAAAGGCCTGTTACTAAACTACAAAAGGGGAGACTATTAACCAACAGAGAAAGCAGAGGGACAATTTACAACACGTTTCCTTGCAACCAACCATAAGCCAAACAAATAAGCAAGTAAGAAAGAAAAATAAATAGTACCAGGACTGAGATCTCACTTATTGAACCAGAAAAGTGAGTTTAGAAGCTAAGTCCTAGCTAACACATCTCGTAAACTCAATGTGTAACCACGTCTCTACTTCAAAATTCTTTTCATTCACATATTTCCTCCCAGGAGAATCTGTGTTGTCACTATGGAAAAAACAGCACTTGCCTGTCAAACTCAGCATTCCAGGACTGAAATGACACTCTACCTCCCTACTTCTCCCCAAACCTGTGCTCATCTGTGTTTTCATCTTATGGACTTGACACCACCATCCTTTATCAGCCCCAAGTACAGCCTACTGCCAAATCCTGCAAATTCGCCTCCACATGGCTCTGGTATGCGCTTCCTTCTCTACATCTGATGGCCCTCTTGCCTGATCTACCGTCAGGTCTGGCCTGGACCATGTCCATGGCCAACCAGGTCTGCTCTGCTCCCTTCAATCTGTTCTCCACTTCAGCCAGTAGATCTGACCACAGTACCCTTTCCACCCTTTGATGGTTTCTCTCTGCTCTGAGGATCAAAAGCAAAACAGCCTGTGAGGCTTGCATGGTCCACCCTAGAGCATCTCTCCAGCCTCGGCACTTACAGCTCTCCTCCATGCCCAGGGCTCCAGCCACTCCATCTTCCTTCAGGGCCTTTACAAGCTATGTTCCCTCCTGCCACAGCTGTTTGCACCACCCTGCCTACTTGACTTCTAATTACCCTTAGGGCTCAGCTCAATTGTTGCATCCCGAAGGAAACCTAAGTCAATCTGTCTTCCTCCACTACTTAGCACCTGCCTCAACTTATAATCATTGACAAGGTTAAGAGCATGGGCTCTAGAGCCAGGCTACCTGAGTTTGATCCCGTATCTGCCACCTACTTGCTATGTGCCTCAGTCTTCTCATCTGTAAGATGGGGATAACAGTACCTACCTCACAGAGTTGCTAAGAGGATTAAGTACTTGTACTGATGTAGAATCAGAGATCAACAACAGATAATCCCAAAGGCCAAATGTAGCCCACCACCTATTTTTGTAAATACAGTTTTCTTGGAACACAGACACACTCATTTGTTCACATACTGTCTGTAGCTATGTTCATGCTAAAATGGCAAGTTGAGTAGTTGCGACAGAGACCATATGGTCCTCAAAGCTAAAATATTTACTACCTGGTCCTCTACAAAAAAATGTTTATCAATCCCTGGCAAGATTATGCTTGATCTACAGAAATGAATATTAGCTACAACATGGATGAATGTTGAAATCATTATGCTAACTGAAAGAAGCCATCACAAAATACCACATATTATATGATTCCACATGTACAAAATGTCCAGAATAGGACAATCTATAGACACAGAAAGTAGATCAGTGGTGGCCTTGGCCTGATGCAGGGAGGAGTAGAAGGTTTTGGAATAAAATGGGAAGAAAGGGTATGGGGTTTCTTGGGGGGGGGGCAGGCAGTGATAAAAATGTTCTAAAATTAAATGCAATGGTTGCACAATTCTGTGAGTATACTAAAAATGATTGAATTGTACACTTTAAATGGGCGAGTTGCATGGTATGTGAATCACATCTTGAATTATATCTCGATAAAGCCGTTCCTAAAAAAATATTAGCTAACACCTGTGAGCTAACTTGATTACTATCTGCCTCCTCACTAGCCTACGGGCTCTAGGAGAGCAGAGGCCAGGTCTGATTTAGCGCCTCACTTTGCCTGCAGCTTGTACACAGTGCGTTTCATGTTGTGCGACTTCAGAAAGCATTTGTTGAATGAATGGTTATTTGGCTGGGGCAGGAGCGAGAGGGGCTTTGTTGCTATTTTTCCCCAGTGAACCCGCAGATTTAAGTACTTAGTTTGTTGGGGAAATCTATGACACACAGCAAAGAATTTCTGCTTAGGGCCTTAGCATGTAGGATCCAGCAAGGTCCTGTAGCCACATGAGGCAACCACACCCTTATGCAAACACCTGAGACTTTCACACTGAGGCTTTTGTTTCCAGTCCCATGCAACATAGTTCCTGGCTCTCTGCGTAAGCAAATCTTGTATTTCTAGCACATGAAAATGAGCCCACAATACAGATAAAATGCCTAGGATCTGGGGTGCTATTTTTTTCTCTTCTTTCTTACCCTCTTCTGACTCACCTGAGTTGCTCAATAAACATCTGTGGCATGAATAAATCAAAGAAATGACTACATTTCTTTTAGCACATATTTCTTACTCCTTACTGCCTTTTCCCAACCACATTAACACTGTGAGCGTTTTTCTTCTGAAAATCAAGGTGTGAGCCTAAACACCTTCCACTGGGGCAGCAGTCCAAGCACCTCTGACTTCTGAGTGCAGAAGAGCCAGACTGCACTACGGCGATCCGTGCCGTGATTACAAGTCTAGGATTCCTACACTTTTGAACGCCAGCGAGTCATGGTTTAAGTGCACAGTTCTGTGCCCCAATTCCCAGAGATCCTGACTGAGGGGGTTCACATAGCTCACGCTCAAAAAATTCCTAGCTAAAGTAATTAGACTGGTTTACATGTGTGACTTATTCTTGAGACAACACAAGGGAACAGGAAGGGCCTGGCAAAAATAGTAATGAAATAATAAACTGAGATATTAACATAATGTAATGCGGTGTAGATCTATTCTAACTTATGGGTATCCTAAGACAGGCTTGGGGGGGCTCAGAAGGCTTGCTGAAACAAGCCATGTCCAGGAATAAGTAGGACTCAAGGGTAAGGAACAATGACACTATTTCATTAAAGCTTCTAGTCAAGTGGTCAGGCAGGCATTTTGTAAATGAGAAAACTATAGCTCCCAGAAGATGAAGGATTTTTAGTCACTCATTCAATAAGCGTTTATTGAAAGTCTACTGTGCCCTGGATACTGTGCTCTAGATGTCACATCTGGTGAGAGAGAAATTCAAATCCAGACGTGTCTGATACCAAAATCCATGTTCTTTTCATTATAATTAAAAATCAGCTGAAGTGCCAGATCCGTGGCCCCTCCAGCTACCACCCTATCTCTGTCCTCCCCTTCAAACCCAAACTTCTTGAAAGAACTGTCTACCCTGGCTGTCTTCACTTCCTCACCTACCACTCACTTCTCAGCCCACAAAAAGCTGGCTTCCACCCCAGCCCCTCCACTTAATTCTCAGCAGGGCCACTTATAATATACTCATTGCTAAACCTCATGGATACCTCTCAGTACTTTTTGGATATCTTGAAACTTCTGATACTGTTTACTACCCTCTCCTTGAAATATTCTCTTTCTTAGGATTCCACGGTACCACACTCACCTTGTTGTCTTTCTACTTCTCTGGACACCCCTTCCCAGGCCCTATTATGGGCTGGTTTTGCTGTTTCTATCTCTGGAATGTTCTGCCTAGGCCCTTCTTCTCTTTCTCTAGATACCTGCATCTACTCCCAGGGAACCAATCACCATTTATATACTAATCACTTCCAAATCTTTACCTTCAGCCCAAATGTCTGTTTCTCCTGAGCTGTGCATATGTTTATTCCACTATCTTCTGGGTATCCCCACCTACTTATTCCAGGGACACTTCAAACTCAGCATTTCCAGAACTGAGTTACCATCTCAATCAACTCCCTCTCCTACCAAAGTTGTTCTCCTGCATTTTTTTTCAGTGAATGGTTGCATCATCCACTCATTTGCCCAAGAATAAACCTGAGTCATCTTTGATACTTCCCTCTCCCTCCCTTTCCCATACCCAGTCAATCAAAAAGTCCTGATAATTACCTCAATAAAGCTGAAAATAAATTTTTTTCATATGATATAGCTTATATGTGGAATCTTAAAAAAAAAAGGGTACAAATGCACTTATTTACAAAACAGAGGTAGAGTCACGGATGTAGAAAACAAACATGGTTAGCAGGGGATGGGGAAGGGAATAAATTGGGAGATTGGGATTGACATATACACACTACTATATATAAAATAATCAACAAGGACCTACTGTGTAGCACAGGGAACTCTACTCAATACTCTGTAATGGCCTACATGGGAAAAGAATCTAAAAAAAAGTGGATATATGTATACGTATAACTGATTCACTTTGCTGTACACCTGAAACTAACACAACATTGTAAATCAACTATACTCCAATAAAAATTTAAAAATAAAATAAAAATTAAAAAATTTTAAAGCCCTGAAAATTGTATCTATTAGATATCTCTGGATACCCATTTCTCTCCATCCATACTGGCACCTCCTAGATGAGGACACCATTATCTCTCAGCTGGTCTTCCTGTCTCCACACGCAGTCCCATAAGACCACACCCCACAGTGCCCCCTGGGTGATTTCTAAATCACTAGTTCTGAATATGCTTCTACTCAGAATCCTTCAGTTGCTTCCCCTTGGTCTTAAGAAAATCTACAAACCCCTATACATTTACATGACCTCATCTTTTCACACTCTCCTTCAAACTCTAATCCTCAGTCTTGCTAAACATCGTTTCCTGGAATGTGCCACATTCAGCCTCATCATCTGGCTTTTATATGCCATCACCACAGCCTGGAGCACTCTTTCCACCTTCAATGCCTGCTCATCAATTAACACATTTTAGGTCTAAGCTTAGAATAGAAATCACTTCCTCTGGGAAGCTTTCCCTGACTCCCAAGTCTGGGTGAGGTATTCCTACTCTGTACCTCTGTAGCACCATGTCAGCCCTCTTTGCAGCACACATCATACTCTACTGTTGATATAATTGTCTGTATCCCTGTAATCAGAACATACGTTTCAGGACAGCACATGCCATGTGCCATCCCCTGTGTTCAGCACAGTGTCATACACCATAGGTATTTTAAAACACTTGTTGAATAATGAATGAACAAATAAATGAATGGGGCTCTAGCAATAAATGAACCTAACTTAGGAAAAGCATAACAGTTAATGGAGCAGTATCTCTTACTTTAAAAAATCCTACCTTTCCCTTCAACAAGTACCTGATATCAACAAAATTTCTTGAAATGTTAAGTCACTGTCTCTACTCCCTCACCTCCCATTCTCTCCTCAACCCCCTCCAGTCAGGCCTCCATCTCTACTATCTGAGTGTGGCGAATGTATTAGAGCCACCAACTGACACTATGAACCCAATCCAATGGCCATTTCTCTACTTAACACAGTTGACCATACCCCCTTCTTGAAATATCTTCATCTAGGGGTTTCCAGGCCATCACACTTGCCTGGTTTTCCTTCTTTGGCCTTGGCCACTCCTTCTCAGTGTCCTTTGCTTGCTCCTCCTCTTCTGTTTGACCTCTGAACACTGCAAGACCTAAAAGGTCTGCTCTAGCTACATATTCCATAGGTGATCTCATCCAGTCCGTGGCTTTAAATGTAAGTATACCAGCCATATGCTGATGGCTGCCAAATCTATACCTTTCTCTAGAACTCTGAATCCTGACATCCAACTGTCTACTTGACATCTCCATCTGGATATCAAATAAGCATCTCATATCTATCATGGCAAAAATACAAGCTTGATTTCCCCAAAAACTAGTTTATCTGCCAATCTTTATCGCAATAAATTCCATAACCAACTGCTCAATTGCTCAAGGCAAAAATTTAGAAATTATCCTTAATTTCTCTTATTAATCACCCAATCATCCCAATGTTCACAAACATCCTTTGAAAAAAATCCGTGGTTCTTCATCCCATTGCTACCACCCTGGGTCCAAAATACTATGATATCTCACCAGGGCTACAACAAAAGCATCCTAACTGGCTTTCCTGCTTCCCCTCCTGCTCCCAGATAATCCCCTCTCCACCCAGCAGCCAGAGTGGAAAATGTAAATCAGATCATGTTACTCCCTTGATTAAAACTTTCCAAAGGTTTCCCATCCACACACCTTAGCTTAGAGCTGATGAATCCCTGCCTAACCCAGCTCTGCCTTGCCTTGCTCTCCCATCACGCTGCCCCTCATCCACCACAATCCAGCCACACCAGGCTCCCTTTGCGCCATGAATTCACCATGTTTGTTTCTCTTGTTGAGTTCTTCCTTGAGCCATTGTCTCATACTGGAATGCTCCTCCCTAGCTCTTTGCACAGCAGCTCCTTTGTGTTATTCAGTTGCTCCTTAAGTGTCTCCTCTTCCTTCTCTGACACCTGATCTAAAGAAGATGCCCAAGCATAAATCCATTTTTGCATAAATCTGTTTTTGATATTTGCTATTTTTCTTAATGATTTATTCTTTGTCTCTGTAACTGAAATGCAAGCCTCGTGGGGCACATGAAGCTTACTGGAGTTGTTCACCTCGATTACTTCTCAACCCAAAATGGTGCTTGACTAAAAAAAAAATAGTGCTTGATACAAGGTGGGGTTTCAGGGAACACATGCTGCATGAATATATCAATGAACAGATTTACCTGTATTCATAAAAACCATAATTACGTGATAAAGTGGTTAAGTGTGAATTCACCTGTACTTTTGAAACATTTTGTTTTGAAGACATCAAACCACCCTGGAAGTTCTGCCAAGTAAACACTCAGACTGAAGGCAAACAGACACATACAGCAGAACTAGTTCGCACTCTGAATATCCTTCTTAACTGAAGACGAGGCCAACAACGCCCACGTTTTGGAAAGATCCTACATGTTACTCAAATTTGAGAAGGGCCGTTGGTGTTCTGCATTTGAGCCAGGTGCCCTTGATCTTGTAACATTTCGCTGCCCGTGTAATTGGTAGTCCCCTTTGTAGTAAAGGCTAAAAAGACCAAGGCGTGACCCGTGGGTGCTGCTCCACCCCAGAGGCAGACAGCAAGTGTGTGTGGCTGCTCTTCTCCCATTTTCTTCCAGTGCTCATTCAACACATGTTGCCTCATAGACCATCAATGACCAGGAGAGATTATTCACCCAGAATCTCATATCTCTCCTGCAAAGATACACACATTGATAATGTCAAACATTCCATTTCTCTAATAAATCATTCATAGCTTTTTACCTATCATTTTTAAATGACTCTAAAAATACCTGGTGGTTATTAGTAAACTTCAGCTCTCATACATATTGAGAACAACAAATACAGTTACCTTTTACCAAATTTCCCTGCTGAACGTTTTAGAAAAATGGAGCCATTTGGAGAAATTAAAATCACCAATGCTGAAACCAGATGAGGGAAGTAATCCTTGAAGAGGCACATTTAGAATGACCTCTGATTTTTAGAGTATAAAGTCACACACTAAACCCACCAGATGGTTATAAATTAATCTCATATTTACTTCAAATTTTCCCATTTCCAAGGGGAAATTATTTTGAGTTTTATTTTTCCTAAATACTACTTCAAGCTCTGAATAATTACACCACTTCCCAACACACATGCATACACAACAAACGCTCAGAAAAATCTTGTATCTCCCACGGGGCTAATTAAAAAGGATTCTGATTTCTATAAGGAATGAATGAGATCTTTGTTAACCTACTTTAACAGGACTCTAAATGACCCTGGATTTATCTTGCCCTACTTTTCAAAATGTAACTGACCCAGAATAAAGTAAGCTTATCCCCAAACTCCTGGCAAAAACAGAACCAAAGTTCCCAGAAGACGAAACCGTATATACAACCTAAAAAGAAAAAAAAGAAAAAGAAAAAAACTTTCCCTGAAAAACATGGTTCACTGCAAACACCACTGCTTCCAGAGCTATTTTGTTTTTCATTTAATTGGGATATTTTTAAGATTATGAAGCTTTACAATATGAAGGCAAATAATCCTCCAAAAAAACACAGCAGAAGACAGTATCAGCTATTATGATATCAGGAACTTTCTGGAAGCTTTTTTGTTGGGACAGTACAGCACTGATAGCTGGTGAAGGACTACAACTTGATTATTTTCTCCGGGTGTAATAATCACCTAATTGGCAAAAAAACAAAAACAAAGAAACCCAGAGATGATTTGCTTTTATTCATAATAACAAAGCAGTCTGCCTTGGTTAAAGAAGCAAAACTACTGTCTGCATATTTCTTATTCTTCATTCATCATTTCCATCAAAATCCCACATTGGGGACCTAGGTGCAAAAGGGCAGAAATCCTACCCAGAAGCATTTTATTAAATCCACTCCTCTTTCTCAGTCTTCACAGTTTCATTCACTCACTGTCACAAGGTAGAACAGAATTTCTCTCAGAAACATGATACTAAAACACTAATGAGCCCCTAAACACCATATACATACCTCACTGCCTCGTGTCTAAAGAAATCTTTGTTTCCATCCTGTCTGATTTTCCTGAACACTGAACAATTTTTCTAATTCAGGATACCTTATATATATTTTTTCTTTTTTTTAATTTAAATTTAATTTTTACTTTATATTGGAGTATAGTTAATTTATAATATTGTGTTAGTTTTAGGTGTACAGCAAAGTGATTCCGTTATACATACACATATATCCATCTTTTTCAGCTTCTTTTCTCGTATAGGTTATTACAGAATATTGAGCTCCCTGTGCTTTACGGTAGGTTCCTGTTGATTATCTATTTTATATATAGTAGTGTGTCTATGTTAATCCCAAACTCCTAATATATATCTTTATAGTGGAATGGCCACTCAGTTTTTCATTACACAGTTTTTTATTGAAAGCCTAAAACACGTCAGAAATTTCATTGGCAATAAAGACACAAGATTTCCTATGCAGGGCACCTAACATACTTAGAGGAGCCCAGATGGCTTATTAGAGCAAGAGATGTCCAAAGACAAAAGGAAACTCCAGGATAAGGAACAATTACACAGGGTTCAGCAAGAAAACAAACTCCCGGGAAGTTCTTATTTGTGTAACTTGTTGATGTCACTTTCACGTGATGTCAACAGGCAAAAGCACAGCTGCACTACATGCCTCTTGAGGTGTTCAATCTATTCATCTTTGCATCCTTAACACCCTACCTATGGTTGCCATCGAATATTTACTGGACAAGTGAATAAAATTCAACATTACATCACATAATTATTCTTATAATCTAACCCAACGAACACAAATATTTTCTAATGTTATTAAAAGGAATACATAAATTGAAAGCCTCCCTTCAGATGGATACTCAGTAAATCATGAATAAATTTAAATGGAGTAATAACCTAACTACAGAGACTTACATTTCACTGCTCAGCCCTACCAAGCAATGTCTACCCAGAAGGCATAAAGGGCTTTTTAACCTTTTAAAATATGTCATCTAGAAGATAACAGCACTAAATAAAACATATGAGCATTGTTTGAAACAACACAGTAACTTGGCTGGACATGGTTTTATACAGGTTCATGCAGATGGTTAACCATTCACCAGCATTTTGGCAGAACTGCATGAAAGTTAACTCCACGTGTGGTGGCAAAGGTAACAGAATACACACTCCTTCCTAGTCTTTTGTCTAATTGATGATAACATTCTGTATTCAGATGCTGTTGCTCTAATGAGCTACCACTGGCTTACCTCGTTTTTGAAAACAAAATAATGTGCTCCTGGTACATAAAATTATTTTGTCCTTTTATGGCCAAAAAAATATTATATTTATGTGTTAAAAAGAAACAACTTAAATCGGGACTTCCCTGGCCGTCCAGTGGTTAAGACTTCACCTTCCAAGGCAGGGTGTGCAGGTTCAATCCCTGGTCGGGGAGCTAAGATCCCACATGCCTCACAGCCAAAGAACCAAAACATAAAACAGAAGCAATATTCTAACAAATTCAATACAGACTTTAAAAATGGTGCACATCAAAAAAAAAAAAAAGAAAAAACTTAAATCTGAAACGTATAAAGTGTCCAAAATAGTTCAAAATTGCTGTAGCTACCACTTAAAATATCACAAGATGAGTCAGCCTAGTCAGTCAATTTCACTCATTGTTTTTTTTTGTTTTTTGGGGTTTTTTTTGCGGTACACGGGCCTCTCACTGTTGTGGCCTCTCCCGTTGCGGAGCACAGGCTCCGGACGCACAGGCTCAGCGGCTATGGCTCACGGGCCCAGCTGCTCCACGGCATGTGGGATCTTCCCGGACCGGGGCACGAACCCATGTCCCCTGCATCGGCAGGCGGACTCTCAACCACTGCGCCACCAGGGAAGCCCCACTCATTGTTTTTAATTGAACTATAGCTGATTTAAAATATCATGTCAATTCCAGGTATCAATTTCACTCATTATTAATTTGACTTTCAAATAGGCCCTCTACCTGTGTCGTGCTATTAAGCTTTCCATGACATAGGAAGTTCTCAAGAGTTTCTTTGAAAACGGGATTTTTTATCTACAACAATTTATTTTAAGTATATTGATATAAAATAGTATTTAATGGTCTTATTATTTGATGATATTAAAATACTTGGTGAAAAGACACTAAATAAAAAGGAAGTTAATACTTTGGACATTATAGTTGCTACCACTATTATCTCAAGCAACTCAGCTTCTAACTTTGGAGCTTCTCCACCTTATTTTCCATAGTCAATAACTGCAGAGTTCTATTGAGTCTTCCACCTTAAAGGTTTCTTAACTGTCCCATACTTTCCTACTCACTGCTATAACTCGAATCCACACCAACATTACCCAATACCCAGATATTTGCAAAGCTTTCTAATCAGTTTCTCCAATTTCACTTTCTCACCCCTTTCAAGTCTTCCTGTACCTCAAACCCAGTCTAATCTCCTAAGGCACAACTCTGACCATGGACCCTGTCCTCTCATTCCCAAGACCCAATAGGTCCTGCTGCCTAAAAGCAAAATCCCCAAACTTCTTGGGCTTGAATTCAACTCCCTCAAGGATCTTCATCTCAGAAATACTACTGAAGGGATCCCTCCTTTGGTCTCAAATTAACTGGAATGGCAAAGAAAGTCCCTTCCAACTTGAAAACTCTGTGGTATTATCCAGCTTTACCCTTTACTGCTTGCATAATCATATCTGCCCGATACATCAAAGAAATGTTCTCTGAACATACCGTTCCCACCTGAAGAGCTTAGCAGAGATGTTATTTCAGACAAAATATGTAGTTACTATTCTCTCAGGATAAAAGGGAAGGAAGCACCTATTATTTTGCCAGGTAAGAAATCCAATGGAAAGATGTAAAGAAATTCTATAATGGAAACCTCAGTAAAGCAAATAATTTTTAAAAGCAACCATTTATTTATCATTTTAATAGTTTAAACTTTCATATCTATAATTTACTTAAAATGTGGATCATCCATGGTAGTACAAAATGCACTAAACTAAAATAAATTCCAGTTTTTACATTAATCTGCTCAAATTGTTCAAATTCACAAATGTCATTTCTTTTTCCTCCCTAAAATCCAATCATTTCAATATTACTATCCTCACTAGACTAAGAGATCACAAATATCTCTACAAAAAGTGCCTTTAAAAATCCCTTCATATGGGCTTCCCTGGTGACGCAGTGGTTGAGAGTCCGCCTGCCGATGCAGGGGACGCAGGTTCGTGCCCCGGTCCGGGAAGATCCCACATGCCGCAGAGCGGCTAGGCCCGTGAGCCATGACCGCTGAGCCTGCACATCCGGAGCCTGTGCTCCGCAACGGGAGAGGCCACAACAGTGAGAGGCCCGCGTTCCGCAAAGAAAAAAACAAAACAAAAAATCCCTTCATAAAGACATTTTCTCAAAGATCACACAAATGATGAACAATAAATGATGTTTATTGTCCTGCTCTATGAATTTCAGCAAAGCACGGCCTGATTCCTTAGGTCTGATGCCTTGTTGGCCTTGCACACATAATATACCTGTTTTCATAGCATATCAACAATGATTCACCACATTTCAATGCAGACGTTTTAATCTTTTCTTAAGCGTATTATTCTCAGTCAAGGTATGGCCATAATTGCCTCACCTTATATAAGTTTTTGGCTAAAATAAAATAGGCATTATTAGTTAAATAGGCCTCTTTCTTCCTTTTAAAAAAGGTTCTGAAATGAGGAGAAAAAACCTTTCTTATGAGCGGTCATCCTGAGCCTTTCATATGACATAAAATCTCTTTACTCATATTACTCCAAGGATCACTAAGCACATGTGAATTCTGTGAAATACAAGTCTGCTTACATGGTGTACAAAGCCAAATGCTTTTAAGACTATTGCCAACAGCCTGCAGTTCGGTAGTTGCTAATGCTCATAATATTGTCTATCAATGTTTTTGTCTACATAGCTAATAACCGTGCAATGAAACCAAAGTTACCTTCAGAAATACATACAAGTTCCTTCTTTCTTTCCTTCTTCCTCCCTCCCTCCTTTCTTTCTTTCTCTCTTTCTTTCGGCAACTCAGGCCGAAAGAATCATTACAAATCTGCTGATAACAATACAGAACTTAACTTTGGGAAATCCATTCATTTCATGGTTAAGCCTTCATTCTACAGTCATGGGAACTCCTCAGTTGAGAGTACTTGGCTAATGTGAGCAGCCCTTGCCCAGTGTAAAGCTGACTATAGTATAGTATTGGTTTTCCACCTCTCCCCGTATAGAGCAATGCATCCAGCAGCATATTCCTCTAAAGAGACCATGAAGGAAAATCATTCACACTGGCAGCACATGTGTATCACATTTCCATTGCCAAGCAGCCCATACTCATCTCCTACTGTAGAGCAGATTGTATAACCTAGTATAATTCAAAACATGCTATAAGAAAACACTCATTTATCAGTAATTTGCCAGTTATCTTGAGCTACTTGTGAACCTGAGATTAATGTTACTTGAAAATGCCCATCCATATTCAGGATGTGAAAGATTGCTATAAAAATTAAAAATATAAAAGTTTGCTGTGGATTAACTAGGATAAGGCTAAGATTTATGTGTACTTTCCAGAGAAGTTGTTCGGGAAATTCCCTCTTTCAAATTGTTCTTTGAACTATGTCGGAGTGGCTGTGGTGCAGTGGAAAGAAAACTATCCTCCAGGTCAAAACTGAGCTCTGCTGCTCACGAACTGTGTGACTCTGGGGGAGTAATTCCATCTTTGTGAGCCACAGCTTCCTTCTCTGTATCTTGAAGATAAAAATATCTACCTTACAGTGTGGTTGTGAGGATCAAATGAGGTAATGTACATAAGGGTGCTGTGTAAGCTAGAGCATGCTACATAAAACTCTACAGTGGTGAAGAAAACATTTTTAAATATAACACCTATAATATTATTATAAGTGCTAAAATAGGTACTATGGGAGAACAGAGGAGAGAGTGTGAATCTCAGCCAAAGAAAGAGTGGGGCTCATGGAGACGGCCGAGTCTGGCTAAGTTTGGGATGAATAGGGATAGAGGAGTACTAGATGAGCTGGACTCTTCCAGTGGAAAGAGGAGACAGGAGAGCTGCAGGGGGAACCACCTGAACAAAAGCACACGAGCAGGGGAGCATGGCCCCTCCATGGCTGGAGCACAGGGTGCTTGTGGGAGATGAGGGCAGAGAGAAAGGTGAGCAGCAGACAGGAAGTGCCTATGAGCCACACCAAGAAGTCTAGACTTTATCCCATATGTGATGGGAAGCCATTGAACAGAAATGTCAAAACTGAAAACCAGACATCTGGTTTACCATTTTTTCCTGTCCACCATGCAATTTCTACTCTAGCTGTGTGCTCCTGGACAAGAAATCCTTTGGGACAAAGACTTTAACTGTAATATCTACAAAGAAATTACGATGCATTTATTGAGCTCCTACTCTGTGTCAGGCAGGCATGGTGCTAAGCCCTTTGCATGCATTATGGTTCATCTTCAAAGCACAGGTGCAATATAGGCATTATCATCCACATTCTAAACATGAGGAAACTGAGACAAAACAGATAAAGTCTCTTATCCAAGTTCAAAGAACTGGTAAGTGGCAGAGCCAGCATGAGAAATCAGATTTACCTGGAAGTTTGCACTTTTTGACTGCTTTCAGCCAACTCCACCACCACCACTGCCTCTGGTAACCACAAATCTGATCTTTTTCTGTGAGTTTCTATGTTGGGTTGGTTGCTTGTTTTTGAAGTATTATTGACCTACAACACTATGTTAGTTCCTGTTACATAACACAGTGTTCAAATATTTCTATACATTTCAAAAGGATCACCAGAATAAGTCTAGTTACAGTCTGTTACAAGATAAATAAGTACTAGGGGTGTGATGTACACATGACAAATATAATCAACACTGTTCTATTTTATACATGAAAGTTGTCAAGAGTAAATCCTAAGAGTTCTCATCATATGGAAAAAAATTTTTTCTATTTCTTTAATTTTGTATCTATTTGAGGTGATGGATGTTCACTGCACTTATTGTGATAACCAGTTCATGACGTATGTAAGTCAAGTCATTATGCTGTACACCTTAAACTTATAGTGCTGTATGCCAATAATATCTCAATAAAACTGGAAGAAAAAATTAAATAAATGCATATATAAATACTTATCAGGATAAATTGATTCGGAAAAAAGGAAGGGAGGGAGGGAGGAAGAGAGAGAGAGAAAGAGAGAAAGGAAGGGAAGGAAAGGAGAGGGAAGGAGGAAGGAAGGAAGAAAGAAAGTAAAAAGAAAGGAAGGAAGGAAGGAAGGAAGAAAGAAAGAAATTAGATTTACCAACCATTTATTGATGCACTATCTTCCTGATACACTTTAGGGCACATGAATTACTACTCATATGCAACCAAAACTTGAGAGAAAAATAAGAGCATTGGGTTTTTTCCGAAAAATGAAAATTTGATTCAAACAACTTATGACGAGTATATGACACCATAAAAATGCACTTACTGAGAATTTTTTAAATTCTTACCTCAAGTATTATCCCTCAAAATATGTTTCTTGAGTCTATAAAAATTACATATTTATTTTTAAAAGCCATTGACCCCAAAGTCAAGAAGCTAATCATTCAAAACCATGTTTAATTAAAAAGAGATATCAGAGGGCTACCCTGGTGGCGCAGTGGTTGAGAGTCCTCCTGCTGATGCAGGGGACACGGGTTTGTGCCCCGGTCCAGGAAGATCCCACATGCCGCAGAGCCGCTAGGCCCATGAGCCACGGCCGCTGGGCCTGCGCATCCAGAGCCTATGCTCCGCAACAGGAGAGGCCACAACAGTGAGAGGCCCACGTACCACAAAAAAAAAAAAAAAAAAGAGAGATATCAAAAAGAAAGTCTTTTGGGGATCTTTATCATACATGACACAAATAAATATAATGCACAGCATGGTGACTATAGTTAATAATGTTGTGCTGCATATTTGAAAGTTGCTAAGAGAGTAGATCTTAAAAAGTCCTCATCAAAAGAAAAAGAAATTCTGTAACTATGTATGGTGACAGATGTTAATTAGACTTATTGTGGTGATCATTTCACAACCTACACAAATACTGAACTGTTATATTGTACACCTGAAACTAATATAATGTTGTATGTCTATTATACTTCAATTCTTCTAATAATAAATTAAAAATAAAAAAATTAGTGACTCAAAAGCTATGGCTTCTAAATAACATTCTAAGAATGTTACATAGTACTGTCAATAATCTTTCAACTACTTTAAAATACACAGTGACATAAATATTTTCAAAGACTTGCCATACCCTTATTTATTCTACACTAGCTGACTTTACTCAGCTCCAAGATATGCAACAGAGATGTAAAGTCTAGTGGCTAAGGAATTTTCAAAGTACATAACAAATATTGACAAGAAACATTAAAAAAATACGGACAGTACTTATTTGCATAAAGGCACACATAATTCATGGGACTGAAAGTTCACTCACTTTTAATATTACTACTATTCCTTTTTATTAGGGCAAAATAAGGATGTACATTCAAAAAGATGTAAAATAAGTGCAAACAATGCCAAGCAAACTATGGTTAACTATTTAATTTTCATTGCAAATAAAACACATGCACTCAGATTGAGAAACCGAGATACCAA
Organism: Mesoplodon mirus; assembly: GCF_964341445.2. NCBI lineage: Eukaryota > Metazoa > Chordata > Mammalia > Artiodactyla > Ziphiidae > Mesoplodon > Mesoplodon mirus. The sequence continues at coordinate 150,958,465 of NC_138979.1, read as the reverse complement.
GTTCCTTCCAGGTATTCCTTACTTTCCTAAGTAGCTGAGATAGCAGTAAAGATATTGAAGTATACTGAAAGATTCTACAATTGGAAAAATACAGATACATGTATATATTTTACCATAAGAGAGACAGAAAGCAATACAATTTGTGAATAGATGAGAGGTTCTCACAGTTACCACACCCAATCTTAATACCTTGCAATGAAAAATGGAGATCATCGATGCCCAAGGAAACCTGTTCGTCTTCGGTGGGAAGCACAGGACTAGATGCCATCCTTTGACTCAATGGAGATTATATCATGTCCATCTCAGTTAAAGAAGTGAACTAAAAATAGAAGGGATAAATGCTCATTAGTAACTCTGCAGCTCTGCATTTCCAGTAAACATGCATTGCCAGAAAACAACAGCAACCAGAAACTGCCCTCCAAAAGAATCACAGCTTTCTAGAAAGTGTTGCTTAGTTCACATGGAACAAAGTGACTACGCCTTCTTTTTTGAATCATAATCAGAATTTTGCCTTAGGACCTATTCAGTTCCTTGAGAGTTGCAGGCAGAACTCCACAAGAGCTAGCACTGCAGATTCTATACTAGCGGTGAAAAGGAAAGCTACGCAATTATATTTTATAATTTGCCCAGAGGATGTAAAGCTGACACGAACTGATATCTCAGGTTTTGTGTGTATTATATTATTAGCCTCAACATGCAAGGATTTTCTTTAAAGCTTTTCATTTAACTTAGTTCCTTTTCTGCTCCATGATTGTTGCCATTTACTGGAAACAATAAGAACTGGGTCTGCATAGTCTGCAAAGTGAAACTAAAAAAACTATATCAAAAAGAATGTTTTCATGGGTTATCTATGACATTGAATTATTTTCCTACGCCCTTATTTTTCCACCTACACGTTTCTTTCTCTACCCCTACTTTGACTCTTAAGGAATCCTTCTAGTAAGAGTAATTCTTACTGAGCAACTCTTTAAAAGTACTGCTTCGTGTATGTGTATGCCACTATTAGCATTCTGGGGGCTGAGAATAAATCATTGTCTTCTCCCATACAGATGATGACTTCCTTAGCAAAATAAACTTAACCAAGTACATAAAAACATAAAATGTATCAGGGGATGGATAGAGGAATGGATAAGTGTACAGACACGTGATCAACAAAGTATAGCAAAACGATAATGGCAGAATCTGTGTGTTGAATATGTGTGTTCACTGTTAAATCCTTTAACTTTGCTGTATATTAGAAATTCTTCATAATAAAATGTTGGGGGTGGGGAGAGACTAAAAAATATATAAACCTGAGGCCAAGAGCTAGATACAATCAGTCATATCCAATAGACCACTTAAAAAAAATGCAAAGAACAAAAATCATTAAACATCTAATGCTAGAGCCAGACTTCGAAAATCTTTCAATCCTGTCTTCCCACTCTGTTTATCATCCAAAACTTCTTTATTATCTCTCCCATGGATCACTGTTGTTAAATAAAGATTTTAACTACCAAATAAACTATGTTTATTAATTAATATGTTTATCAATTAATAATTAGTTTTATCCTCTGAAGTAAGATGAATCAGAGCCTGCCTGAGGTAACATTGTTCCTATACAGAGTTGATACAATTCTAATCAAAATAAAAAGCTTCTTGTTCGTTCAATGAGCCTGTGCAGCCTTCTGATTGATAAAGGTACAAATGTCCTCAGTTGTTGGTGGACTAAAGACCTCCACTACTCATTCCCATGCTGAGAGCTCCTGAACCCAAAGTGAAGGCAAAGCACTTCTTCATGATGACAGGGAGAAAAACTGAATTCCAGAATTAATTTCCTAATGGCACCCACTATTCCATGCCAGGGCTATTAAATAAAAGGATAATAACGATAGTAGCAAACACTTATATAGCACTTACTATATATAGGTACTGTTCTAAGCATGAGTTAGGTATCGTAATTATCCCATATTTGAAAAGACAAAACTGAGACGCACAAATGTCATATACCATTGTCTAAGGACACATAGCTAATAAATGATGGAGCTAAGATTTGAACCCAGGTGGTTTGGGTTTCTAGAGTCCATGCTCTTAGCCAATACAGGTTGGTACCTCACAGAGCCAGCCAGAGCTAGCTAAAACTTAGCCAGATTTTATTAATTCCTTCTTTTACTCATTTACTCAGCAAGCATTTATATATGCTATATGCTGCTGCTCTCAAGGAATTCAATCTTCTGAGAATGACAGATAAACACATATTGAGTGAAATCTTCTAAGAAACGTATGTAGAAGGCGTTATGGAAGCACAGGAGAAGGCATGTCCTATCGCTTGAATCTGGAGATAGATGTGATTAGAGGAGTGTACTTAACATAAAACAGCATCTCCCTCCAAAGAGTCCTGTAAGCATTATGCGGGTAATACCTTGAATTTAATAAGAATGTCTCTGAGAGCCACTCATTGCCATTCAATATTAAATAAATATAAGTTATCAAATGTAGGGGAAAGAACTTAAAATAAAAACAGAATAATATGCAAAAATTTGATAACCAGAGAATCAAGAAACGTTCCTGGACTAGACTGGCATGTGGAATCCACTATATTCTGTATTAAAGTCGTAGAAAAAAAAAAAAAAGTCTAGACCTTAAAATAACTTATGTGTCTCAGAGGTTTCTGTTTTTAACAGTGAAAATTTATTAACAAACAAGTCAGTAAAATGTAATATTGTTTTATTTACTTAAGAATTTCCTAGAGCTTCTAAAAAATGTAAATCAAAAGTAAAACCAAAAAAAAAAAAAAAAAAAGTAAAACCAGGGAATTCCCTGGTGGTCTAGCAGTTAAGACTCCGGGCTTTCACTGCCAAGGGCCCAGGTTTGATCCGTGGTCTGGGAACTAAGATCCTGCAAGCTGTGCAGTGCAGCCAAAAAACTAAAAAAAAAAAAGTAAAACCAAGCTATGAAGACTGAATCAACTGCAAGTGTTGGATTATTGATCCCAATACTGTCTTAGTACAATTATTTATCAAAACATGCTACAGAGGTCATGAGGATCTGACTGAAGACAACATATGATGACATTTCCAACATAATTGTTTTTGGTGAGAAACAGTTGACATCTCCAGAGAGGAATTTACTTGCTAAATAGGGCTCATGAAAAACTGGAACACAGTAGAGAAGACAAGCTTTGAGAGACTTCTCAGGATCTTAACTGAGAAGCTAGAAAGAATATGAGCAAGGAAGGCAGAAAGAGGAATGAGGCTTGGACAGGGGCTCAATGAGTCAGTCACAAGGGTCTATCAACCAAATCCTGAGGGCCATCCTATCATTTGCCTTCCGACTCCCCTGTGGGGAGCATGAGGGCTGCCTGCCCAAGTGGAATCACAGCACAGACAAGCCCCTCTTCCCAGGCGGTCCGCATCACCTTACTTTGCCTTTTCAAATAAAAGTTATGTACAATTATGTAACATCAGGGTTCAGAATGAAAATAATAGATCATCTTCAGACACATACAAAAGATTAGGTAAAGAATTAATGCAGTGGCATTAAAGATTCGAAGAGCAAGTAGAATCATGTGGAACTGTGTTTTTAAAATCCATGTAAATTAATACACATGCTTTTATAAATGGCATAAGCTATTTTGATAAAGATAAACCACAACTGTGGTTTGCTAATGCAATACATCTTAATATGTGTCTGGTTTCTCTAAAACCTCAAAACACTAGAGTATTTCCCTTTTAAAAGAAATCTTGGCATATACTTTGGATTATTATGATTAGAATTTTTACAACTCAAAAGTGAAATTTGAATAGAGATCATTTCTAATGAGTGGAATTATTAGTGATTTTTATTTTTTCCTTTTGCTTATCTTCATTTTTAAAGTTTCAAATGATGAATGCCTATTTCTGCCGCAATAAGAAAAACATTTTTGCTTTTATTTTGGTGAAATGACAACAAATGGGGAATAAGGTATTATTTAGTTCAGGGTCAGTTCTCCAATCCATATGCTATGGAAACTGTATATCTATAGCTGTATAATGAGAAAAATACTCTCTTGACACAAATAAAATATTAGAAAACTTCTCTGGGTTTGCCAGAAATTTTTAGAAAGGACTCCTAAAAGCCTTTTCGGTAGCTCAAGAGGTCTCACTTTCTCATTAGTAGATCGTTTGTTAATGAGCCCTGTTCTAACAGCACTGAAAAACGCACTGTCAATGGGGAGAAAGGGACTTACTTCTATGTCACCTTCAAAATTTGATCGGAAGGTGTATGTACCATAGCAGGACATGTTAAACACATTTAGGTAGTTCTTTAACAGAGTGGTTTAAATATTACCATTTTCCCTGGCGTAAATTCCCTGTTCTTTCTTCTGTTCTTCAGCTGTACCAGGTTATTTACAGTCGAGCTAGGAATTCTAAAGGATCTCCCTTCTGTCTGTTAAGTTATAGAGCTTGTCATCGCAACTGACAAGTTGTTAACTCTGATCTGCCTCCAAGCTCACAGAAGAAAGCTGGTGACACACTTGCCATAATAAGCTTCTCCATCTTTTTCCCATTAACTTTTCCTGACTGTTATTACTTATGTTTCATCATCACTTGACCAGAAGTAAATTCCCAGATCCACTGATTTTTAAGATCCACTCTTCTATCTCCTTTTAGGCAATTTATTTTTCTAATAATCACCACAAAATGCCACAACAATCAATCCTAACTATTCACCACACTTTTGGAACACAAACACGTAGCAATTCTCTGGATATGATATTGCTACACTTGCTACCTCACAACAAAGCAGTGTCACTCCCCAGCCAATCCCAACTGTACTGCTAAACCACCCACTTCAACCATGATAACAGCATTTTAAGTAAATGTAACCACTTCCCTAAAAGAGCTTTCTGTTGGCCTTGACCAAGTCCCAAATTCTCTGAACTGCAGTGTCCACAGCTATAGAAAGGGATACATATCTTACACGGATTTCAGTGAAGCACATGAAACTGAAAACTACAGTAGCAACTAACATTTATTGCTGTGCTTACTATAGTAGATGTACTACAGTATATAAATTGTATTTACTATAATCTGTGAAATGAATTCATCAGGATTATCCCATTTCTTAATCAGCAGTAAAAATTAAAAGCTAATCACAATATTAAAACGTAGAGTATAAAAACTTAAGGATAAAAACTTCCAAAGCCACAAAACTGGATGTGTTAATAAATCAGCACAAATCTAGAAAGCATGCACTCAGGAAGTAATTACTTTTAATTTTCATCAGCTCATTTTAACCTAGAAATTCTGCCCTTGCACCCACACTCCAATTTTTAAAGCTCATAATACCCCCAGCAAAAGTTCCCTGCCTTCATTACTACCACGTCACCAGTCTCCCAAAAAACCTAGAGAGATCTTTAAGTTACTAGTACTGGCAATGGTTTGGGGGCTTTTCCCCATATATATCTCTTCATTCCTTCTGCCTGTGACCCAATGACTTTGTCCCTAAATTGCTACCAAAGATTCCTGGCTTTCCTATTAACTCTAGCTTCTCCACCCCTATCTTTAAAGAATCCCAGAGAGGTCTGGGATTGGTGGCAAGAGATACTACAGAAGTTGAGGATGAGACAGAGGTTTGAGTGTGCTGAAGATCAGGACCGATAGCAAGACTTTAGACAAGTATACACCTCAACAGGGAGACCCCTAGCCCTCACCAACCCCACCTTCTCCACAAGCACTGGAGCCAGACGCATGCCCCGATCCCTTGCTCCACCCACAAGTGGGATTTCAGAGGATGCTTTTCTGGAGAAAGTAAAGCCCCTAGAAAAGACCTCTAGAGATTGATATTTGGGATTCCTCAATAGAAAAGTCAGTTCCATGCCAAATCACCCAGCTGTGAAATTCCACTGATTGGCTTTTTCGTTCCTCACTCTTGAATATGATTGGACAGCCAAAGATGACGAGACATTAAGGAGAGTCTCCAAGAATGAAAGGAAGAGATCAAAACAAACACAAAAGAGGAACCCCGAGGAACCAGCAAACATAGGAAAGGAAAGAAAAATAAAAAATGAAACTGATAATTGAAATTTTTTAGAAACGACACCATAAGGTGAACTCTATTTTAAAGCTTATAAAAGAATTCACCATATCAGTTACAAACAGAATCAACATTTCTTCCATTTTACACCTTCACATGACAATGCACTATATAACAAGAGATATATTTTAAAGTTTTGTTCTGCATGCTGCTAACACATTTCACTAGCTTTTTCTTTAACCATTGGATTTTTAACAATATCAAAGCAAAAAGTCATATTCTATTGGACACAATTAATTTTGGAAAGCCCTTGTAAAATCAGACTTCGTCTTGTTTATAAATATCCACGCCCACCATATGCTGAAATAGAAAGCAAAATGAAAGACAACTACCTTGGCAGGAATGAATGCTGAAAGGTTTTAATCGTAGCCCTCAGAACAAGCAAGCACTACCATTTGTTCTATTTCCTCCAAAAGACAAAAGTCAATTCCATCCTCAGTGATACAATGGTAATACTACACAGAAACTCAGTATGAATTCACAATTCCACACGGATCTGAAAATTACCAAGGCAATTTTCCTTTTGAGGATTACAAAGTCTACAGAGTTAGTAATAGTGAAATGGTAGCAGAGTTCTGAGCAGAGGAGAGATATAATTTGACTTATGTTTCAAAATTATCATTTGGACTGATGTGTGGGAACAACACATGGGACAAGGAATGAAGCAGGGAGACTAGTTAAAAGGTTATCACAGAATGGATGGACAGAGGGATAGACAGATGGGTAATACATGAGAAAGCAAGCATGGTAAAATGTTAAGGGTGGAATCTAGGTGTTGAGAATACAGCTATTTGTGTAAAATTCTTTCAACTTTGTTGTATATTTTAAATTTTCATAATAAAATGCTGGGAGGAGAAGGTTATTACAGTAATCCAGGTGATGATGGCTGGGACCAGGGCTGCAGAACTAGAAGGAGTAAGTGGTCAGTGGTCAGATTCTGAATATATGTTGGAGATGGTACCAACAAGGCTTCCTGACTGATTCGATGTCATCTGTCATAGGAGAAAGAGAAGAATAAAAAATAACTCCTAAATTTTTGACGTAAACAACAGGAAGGATGGAGAAGCCATGAACTGAGCCAGAGAAGGCTGCAGGTGGAACAGGTTTGAGGGCAAAGCAGGAGTCCAGGTTTGACATTTCAGATGTACATCAGACATCAGTTCTGAAGCCAGGTAACTTGTGCATACTCCACTTTTTTTTCAAAATAAATGCTTCATGTCCAAACTAAGCCAACAGGATCAAGTCAGAACCAGGAGGATGGAATTTGGCAAGGCAATAAGATAGGAACAGGGCACTATGAAAAAATATTTAAGTGTTGTATTTTAAAAGATCAAAAAAAGAGTTAGAAAATAAAATAAGGACATCTCCCATAAACAAAAGGGAGAAAAACAGAAAAGAAAGATAAAACTTAAAGCCCAATCCAGTGGATCTAACATCCAAATGAGAAAACAGAGGGAGAAAATTATCACAGAATTAATACAGTGGCTGGAGAAGATGGCAGAAGAATAGGACGCGGAGATCACCTTCCTCCCCACAGATACACCAGAAATACATCTACACGTGGAACAACTCCTACAGAACACCTACTGAACGCTGGCAGAAGACCTCAGACCTCCCAAAAGGCAAGAAACTCCCCACGTACCTGGGTAGGGCAAAAGAAACAAGAATAAACAGAGACAAAAGGATAGGGCCGGGACCTGCACCAGTGGGAGGGAGCTGTGAAGGAGGAAAGGTTTCCACATAGTAGAAGCCCCTTCGCGAGCGGAGACTGCGGGTGGCGGAGCAGGGAAGCTTCAGAGCCACGGAGGAGAGCTCAGCAACAGGGGTGCGGAGGGCAAAGAGGAGAGATTCCCACACAGAGAATCGGTGCCGACCAGCACTCACCAGCCCAAGAGGCTTGTCTGCTCACCCGCCGGGGATGGGCGGGGGCTGGGAGCTGAGGCTCGGGCTTCGGTTGGATCCCAGGGAGAGGACTGGGGTTGGCGGCGTGAACACAGCCTGAAGGGGCTAGTACGCCACGGCTAGCCAGGAGGGAGTCCAGCAAAATGTCTGGAGCTGCCGAAGAGGCAAGAGACTTTTTCTTGACTCTGTTTCCTGCTGCGCAAGGAAAGGGGATTAAGAGCGCTGCTTAAACGAGCTCCAGAGACGGGCGAGAGCCAGGGCTATCAGCGCGGACACCAGAGACGTGCATGAGACGCTAAGGCTGCTGCTGCCGCCACCAAGAAGCCTGTGTGCGAGCACAGGTCACTCTCCACACCTCCCCTCCCGCGAGCCTGCGCAGCCCGCCACTGCCAGGGTCCCGTGATCCAGGGACAACTTCCCCGGGAGACCGCACGGTGCACCTCAGGATGGTGCAACGTCACGCTGGCCTCTGCAGCCGCAGGCTCGCCCCGCATCCCTACGCCTCCCTCCCCCAGGCCTGAGTGAGCCAGAGCCCCCGAATCAGCTGCTCCTTTAACCCCGTCCTGTCTGAGAGAAGAACAGATGCCCTCAGGTGACCTACACGCAGAGGCGGGGCCAAATCCAAAGCTGAACCCCGGAAGCTGTGCGAGCAGAGGATTAAGCCTCCACAATCAACTTGATGTAACCTGAATAGACAACAAATCATCCCAAATTGAGGAGGGAGACTTTGGAAGCAAGATATATTATTTTTTCCCCTTTTCCTCTTTTTGTGAGGGTGTATGTATATGCTTCTGTGTGAGATTTTGGATGTATAGCTTTGCTTTCACTATTTGTCCTAGGGTTCTGACCGTCTGTTTTTTTATTTTTTAAACTTAAAAAAAGTTTTTTTCTTAATAATTTTTTTATTTTAATAACTATTTTATTTTATCTTACTTTATTTTATTTAATCCTTTCTCTTTCTTTCTTTCTTTCTATTTTTTCTCACTTTTATTCTGAGCCATGTGGAGGACAGGCTCTTGGTGCTCCAACCAGGCGTCAGGGCTGTGCCACTGAGGTGGGAGAGCCAACTTCAGGACACTGGTCCACAAGAGACCTCCCAGCTCCACGTAATATCAAACGGCGAAAATCTCCCAGAGATCTCCATCTCAACACCAAGACCCAGCTTCACTCAACAACCAGCAAGCTACAGTGCTGCACACCCTATGCCAAACAACTAGCAAGACAGGAACACAACCCCACCCACTAGCAGAGAGGCTGCCTAAAATCGTAATAAGGCCACAGACACCCCAAAACACACCACCAGATGTGGACCTGCCCACCAGAAAGACAAGATCCAGCCTCATCCACCAGAACACAGGCCCTAGTCCCCTCAACCAGGAAACCCACTGAACCAACCTTAGCCACCAACCTTAGCCTTAGCCAAAAACAACGGGAACTACGAACCTGCAGCCTGTGAAAAGGAGACCCCAAACACAGTAACATAAGCAAAATGAGAAGACAGAAAAACACACAGACGAAGGAGCAGATGAAGGAGCAAGGTAAAAACCCACCAGACCTAACAAATGAAGAGGAAACAGGCAGTCTACCTGAAAAAGAATTCAGAATAATGACAGTAAAGATGATCCAAAATCTTGGAAATAGAATACAGAAAATGCAAGAAACATTTAACAAGGACCTAGAAGAACTAAAGAGGAAACAAGCAACGATGAACAACACAATAAGTGAAATTTAAAATACTCTAGAAGGGATCAATAGCAGAATAACTGAGGCAGAAAACGTATAAGTGACCTGGAAGATAAAATCGTGGAAATAACTACTGCAGAGCAGAATAAAGAAAAAAGAATGAAAAGAATTGAAAACAGTCTCAGAGACCTCTGGGACAACATTAAACGCACCAACATTCTAATTATAGGGGTCACAGAAAAAGAAGAGAAAAAGAAAGGGACTGAGAAAATACTTGAAGAGATTATAGTTGAAAACTTCCCTAATATGGGAAAGGAAATAGTTAATCAAGTCCAGGAAGCAGAGAGAATCCCATACAGGATAAATCCAAGGAGAAACACGCCAAGACACATATTAATCAAACTATCAAAAATTAAATACAAAGGATACATATTAAAAGCAGCAAGGGAAAAACAACAAATAACACACAAGGGAATCCCCATAAAGTTAACAGCTGATCTTTCAGCAGAAACTCTTCAAGCCAGAAGGGAGTGGCAGGACATACTTAAAGTGCTGAAGGAGAAAAACCTACAACCAAGATTAGTCTACCCAGCAAGGATCTCATTCAGATTTGATGGAGAAAGTAACACCTTTACAGACAAGCAAAAGCTGAGAGAGTTCAGCACCACCAAACCAGCTTTACAACAAATGCTAAAGGAACTTCTCTAGGCAAGAAACACAAGAGAAGGAAAAGACCTACAATAACAAACCCAAAAAATTAAGAAAATGGGAATAGGAACATACATATCGATAATTACCTTAAATGTAAATGGTTAAATGCTCCCACCAAAAGACAAAGACTGGGGCTTCCCTGGTGGCGCAGCGGTTGAGAGTCTGCCTGCCGATGCAGGGGACATGGGTTCGTGCCCTGGTCTGGGAAGATCCCACATGCCACAGAGCAGCTGGGCCCGTGAGCCATGGCCACTGAGCCTGCGCGTCCGGAGCCTGTGTTCCGCAACGGGAGAGGCTACAGCAGTGAGAGGCCCGCGTACCACCAAAAAAAAAAAAAAAAAGACAAAGACTGGCTGAATGGATACAAAAACAAGACCTGTATATATGCTGTCTACAAGAGACCCACTTCAGACCTAGGGACACATACAGACTGAAAGTGAGGGGATGGAAAAAGATATATCATGCAAATGGAAATCAGAAGAAAGCTGGAGTAGCAATTCTCATATCAGACAAAATAGACTTTAAAATAAAGACTATTACAAGAGACAAAGAAGGACACTACATAATGATCAAGGGATCGATCCAAGAAGAACACATAACAATTGTAAATATTTATGCACCCAACACAGGAGCACCTCAATACATAAGGCAAATACTAACAGCCATAAAAGGGGAAATCGACAGTAACACATTCATAGTAGGGCACTTTAACACCCCACTTTCACCAATGGACAGATCATCCAAAATGAAAATAAATACGGAAACACAAGCTTTAAATGATACATTAAACAAGATAGACTTAATTGATATTTATAGGACATTTCGTTCAAAAACAACAGAGTACTCATTTTTCTCAAGTGCTCATGGAACATTCTCCAGAATACATCATATCTTGGGTCACAAATCTAGCCTTGGTAAATTTAAGAAAATTGAAATCGTATCAAGTATCTTTTCTGACCACAACGCTATGAGACTAGATATCAATTACAGGAAAAGATCTGTAAAAAATACAAACACATGGAGGCTAAACAATACACTACTTAATAACGAAGTGATCACTGAACAAATCAAAGAGGAAATCAAAAATTACCTAGAAACAAATGACAATGGAGACACGATGACCCGAAACCTATGGGATGCAGCAAAAGCTGTTCTAAGAGGGAAGTTTATAGCAATACAATCCTACCTTAAGAAACAGGAAACATCTCAAATAAACAAACTAAACTTGCACCTAAAGCAATTAGAGAAAGAAGAAAAAAAAAAAAGCCCAAAGTTAGCAGAAGGAAAGAAATCATAAATATCAGATCAGAAATAAATGAAAAAGAAATGAAGGAAACGATAGCAAAGATCAATAAAACTAAAAGCTGGTTCTTTGAGAAGATAAACAAAATTGATAAACCACTAGCCAGACTCATCAGGAAAACAAGGGAGAAGACTCAAATCAGTAGAATTAGAAATGAAAAAGGAGAAGTAACAACTGACACTGCAGAAATACAAAGGATCATGAGAGATTACTACAAGCAACTCTATGCCAATAAAATGGACAACCTGGAAGAAATGGACACAGTCTTAGAAATGTACAACCTGCCAAGACTGAAGCAGGAAGAAATAGAAAATATGAACAGACCAATCACAAGCACTGAAATTGAAACTGTGATTAAAAATTTTCCAACAAACAAAAGCCCAGGACCACATGGCTTCATAGGCGAATTCTATCAAACATTTAGAGAAGAACTAACACCTATCCTCAAACTCTTCCAAAATATAGCAGAGGGAGGAACACTCCCAAACTCATTCAATGAGGCCACCATGACCCTGATACCAAAAGCAGACAAAGATGTCACAAAGAAAGAAAACAGGCCAATATCACTGATGAACACAGATGCAAAAATCCTCAACAAGTACTAGCAAACAGAATCCAACAGCACATTAAAAGGATCATATACCATGATCAAGTGGGGTTTATTCCAGGAATGCAAGGATTCTTCAATATATGCAAATCAATCAACATGATACACCATATTAACAAACTGAAGGAGAAAAACCATATGATCATCTCAATAGATGCAAAGAAAGCTTTCGACAAAATTCAACACCCATTTATGATAAAAACCCTGCAGAAAGTAGGCATAGAGGGAACTTTCCTCAACATAATAAAGGCCATATATGACAATCCCACAGCCAACATCGTCCTCAATGGTGAAAAACTGAAACCATTTCCACTAAGATCAGGAACAAGACAAGTTTGCCCACTCTCACCATTCTTATTCAACATAGTTTTGGAAGTTCTAGCCCCAGCAATCAGAGAAGAAAAAGAAATAAAAGGAATCCAAATTGGAAAAGAAGAAGTAAAGCTGTCACTCTTTGCAGATGACATGATACTATACAGAGAGAATCCTAAAGATGCTACCAGAAAAGTACGAGAGCTAATCAATGAATTTGGTAAAGTAGCAAGATAAAAAATTAATGCACAGAAATCTCTGGCATTCTTATACACTAATGATGAAAAATCTGTAAGTGAAATTAAGAAAACACTCCCATTTACCATTGCAACAAAAAGAATAAAATATCTAGGAATAAACCTACCTACGGAGACAAAAGACCTGTATGAAGAAAATTATAAGACATTGATAAAAGAAATTAAAGATGATACAAATAGATGGAGAGACATACCATGTTCTTGGATTGGAAGAATCAACATTGTGAAAATGACTCTACTACCCAAAGCAATCTACAGATTCAATGCAATCTGTATCAAACTACCACTGGTATTTTTCACAGAACTAGAACAAAAAATTTCACAATTTGTATGGAAACACAAAAGACCCTGAATAGCCAAAGCAATCGAGAATGAAAAATGGAGCTGGAGGAATCAGGCTCCCTGGCTTCAGACTCTACTACAAAGCTACAGTAATCAAGACAGTATGGTACTGGCACAAAAACAGAAATATGGAGAAAAGACAGCCTCTTCAATAAGTGGTGCTGGGAAAACTGGACAGGTACATGTAAAAGTATGAAATTAGAACACTCCCTAACACCATACACAAAAATAAACTCAAAATGGATTAAAGACCTAAATGTAAGGCCAGACACCATAAAACTCTTAGAGGAAAACATAGGCAGAACACTCTATGACATAAATCACAGCAAGATCCTTTTTGACCTACCTCTTAGAGAAATGGAAATAAAAACAAAAATAAGCAAATGGGACCTAATGAAACTTAAAAGCTTTTGCATAGCAAAGGAAACCATACACAAGACCAAAAGACAACCCTCAGAATGGGAGAAAATATTTGCAAATGAAGCAACTGACAAAGGATTAATCTCCAAAATTTATAAGCAGCTCATGCAGCTCAATAACAAAAAAACAAACAACCCAATCCAAAAATGGGCAGAAGACCTAAATAGACATTTTTCCAAAGATATACAGGTTGCCAACAAACACATGAAAGAATGCTCAACATCATTAATCATTAGAGAAATGCAAATCAAAACTACAATGAGATATTATCTCACACCAGTCAGAATGGCCATCATCAAAAAATCGAGAAACAGTAAATGCTGGAGAGGGTGTGGAGAAAAGGGAAGCCTCTTGCATTGCTGGTGGGAATGTAAATTGATACAGCCACTATGGAGAACAGTATGGAGGTTCCTTAGAAAACTACAAATAGAACTACCATACGACCCAGCAATCCCACTACTGGGCATATACCCTGAGAAAACCATAATTCAAAAAGAGTCACGTACCAAAATGTTCATTGCAGCTCTATTTACAATAGCCAGGACATGGAAGCAACCTAAGTGTCCATCATCGGATGAATGGATAAAGAAGATGTGGCACATATATACAATGGAATATTACTCAGCCATAAAAAGAAATGGAATTGAATTATTTGTAGTGAGGTGGATGGACCTAGAGTGTGTCATACAGAGTGAAGTAAGTCAGAAAGAGAAAAAGAAATACCGTATGCTAACACATATATATGGAATCTAAGAAAAAAAAAAACGGTCATGAAGAACCTAGGGGTAAGACGGGAATAAAGACACAGACCTACTAGAGAATGGACTTGAGGATATGGAGAGGGGGAAGGGTAAGCTGTGACAAAGTGAGAGAGTGGCATGGACATATATACACTACCAAACGTAAAATAGCTAGTGGGAAGCAGCCGCATAGCACAGGAAGATCAGCTCGGTGCTTTGTGACCACCTAGAGTGGTGGGATAGGGAGGGTGGGAGGGAGGGAGACGCAAGAGGGAAGAGATACGGGAACATATGTATATGTATAACTGATTCACTTTGTTATGAAGCAGAAGCTAACACATCATTGTAAAGCAATTATACTCCAATAAAGTTTTTTAAAAAAGAATATAAGAAGATTTTCTAGAGCTGAAGGATGAACATAAGAGCACAATGGGTGCCCAATACCCTTGGCAAAACACATGGCTACAAAATTTCAGAATAGCAAGAATAAAGAAACTCCCAGAGGACAAAAACCAAACCACACACCAAGAAACAAGAATTAGAATAGCATCAGACTTCTGTATTAGCCATACTGTACAACAGAAGACAGTAAGGAATATCTTTGAAGTTCTAGGAAAACAACGTAAGAGCTAAAACTATAAAACTCTTAGAAAAAACATAGGACAAAAGCTTCATGACATTGGATTTGGCAATGATTTCTTGGATATAACTCCAAAAGCACAAGCAACAAAAGAATAAATAAATTGAACTACAATAAAACTTAAAATTTCTGTTCATCAAAGGACACATTCAACAGAGTGAAAGGCAACCCATGGAGTGGGAGAAAATATTTACAAATAATGTATCTGATAAGAAGTTAATATCCATAATATGTAAAGAACTCCCACAATTCAACAACAACAAAATAAACAACCCAGTTAAAAATGGGCACAGGACTTGAGCTCAGTACCATTAATCATAATGGAAATGCAAATCGAAACTACAGTGAGATACTACCTCAAAACCATTAAGATGGTCACTATCACAAAAAAAACAGAAAATAATGTAGAGAATTTGGAAAACTTTCACACCATTGGCGGGAATGTAAAAATGGTACAGCTGCTATGGAAAACACTATGGCAGTTCTTTAAAAATTAAAAATAGAATTACCATATGATGATCGAGCAATTCCACTTCTGGGTACATACACAAAAGAATTGAAAGCAGAGTCTCAAACAGATTATTGTATACTCATATTCATAGTAGCATTATTCACAATAGCCAAAAGGTGGAAGCAACCCGAGTGTTCATCCATGGATGAATGGATAAACAAAATGTGGCATGTATATACAACAGAATATTATTCGGCTTTAAGAAAGAAGGAAATTCTGACACATAGTACAACATGGCTGCAACTTGAGGACACCATGCTTAGTGAAATAAGCCAGTCACAAAAAGACAAATACTGATGATTCCACTTACATGAGGTACCTACAGTATTCATATTCATAGATACATAAATAGAATGGTGGTTGCCAGGGGTGAGGGAGGGTATGTGGGACATTAATTGTTTTAATTAACTTTGAATTAACCCATTGTTTAATGAGTAGAGTTCAGTTTTGCAAGATGAAAAGAGTTCTGGAGATGGATGGTGGTAATGGTTGTTACACAACAATGTGAATGTACTTAATACCACCAAACTTTACACTTAAAAATAGTTAAATTGGTAAATTTTATGTTATGTGTATTACTATAATTTTTTTAAAATGAGATAGAAAATTATTTTCAACCTATAGTCTATATTCAGCTAAAGTATTAATCAAGTGTTCAGGTAGAAAATAGCCATTTCTTGACATGCAAGTCTCCAAAAAATTTATGTCCTATGCTCCCACTCTTAGAAAGCTACTGGAAAAGTTACTCCAAAAAAATAAGACAGTAAAACAAGAAAGAGGATGGGAAGTATTCCAACAAAATTGAAAACTAAACTAAACATGAGAAAAATGGGGACTAGACATTGAACACAGGAAAACGAAAGGAGAAGTTGCCAGGATGACTGCCATGCAGCAGGTCGGAGCAGGAAAAAGTAGGGCTCTCGGAGAGAGGGCCAGGGTGGGAGCTGCGGGGAGGATGAAAGAGAAAGAGGGGATGTGAAGACAGGAAGAGGTGAGCAGATAGAATGAAGGAGCACACAGACTGGTGTCTGAGGGAAACTGAAGAACCATCACAGTGAGCGTACTTTGGATGTTAAGCTAGAAGAACTGGAGGCTGATGTCAGAGGGTATTTGAATTAGTGATTTTGAAGATGGTGTAGCTCCTGGCAAGACAAAGTTCCAATTTGGGGGTCTGAGAAACTTAAAAAAAAAAAAAAAAAACCTCCTACCTCCATTCATTCCACAAAGAATTTGTGATTTGCACATGTTCACCATTCTTCTAAGTGGAAATGCTGAGAAGTTAGGGAGAGAAGGATCGAGGGAGCTCTCACCAGATGACCTCATTTTTCTCAGGAAAATAAGAAGTCAGATCATCTCTTAGGTGTGAGGAAGCTAGGGAAGGGTAGGGTCCTTGAGAAATGAAAGGTTCTTGGAACAGGTCCTAGTCGAGAACCTGAGCAAACCAAGCAGAAAGACATACAAGGAGTTGGAAGGCACTGAAGGTACACAAAGACTGGATCAGCACTGGCTGCAAATGGACCCAAACAGCATTTTGGGTGCAAGGATCTCCCAGGGTGACCCAGGATGTGACTGATGCTCAGGTAGGAGTAGCAACAGCTGGTGACTTAATAAATTTCTGCCAACTAAAAAATGTTCTAAAATTGCTCATGGACACAAGGACTTATGTTCAAGAATGTTCATGGAAGAACTATATATAGCAGAAAAAGTGGAAACAGTCGAATCCCATCAGTAGGAAAATGGATAAACTGTAGTTGAGTCATACGAGGGAAGACTATTCCACAGCTAAAATGAATGACCAGTATCAGCAAGGTTAAATATCAAAACTAAAATGTTCAGGGGTGGAGGACAGAGCAAGTCCAAAAGGATTGATACACTATGAAGTCATTTATGTACTTCATGTAAATTTTAAACACACACATACATATATGGTAAAAGAACAGAAACATGCTTGAGAGTGATACCCACAACTTCAGGGTAGAGGGCAAAGGAGTGGGAGGGAAGGACTTCAGCTCTATAGCTAATGTTTCATTCTTCTAAAAAGTTAACATCTAGGACTTCCCTGGTGGCACAGTGGTTAAGAATCCACCTGCCGATGCAGGGGACACGGGTTCGAGCCCTGGTCCGGGAAGATTCCACATGCCGTGGAGTAACTAAGCCCATGCACCACAACTACTGAGCCTGTGCTCTAGAGCCCGTGAGCCACAACTACTGAAGCCCACATGCCTAGAGCCTGTGCTCTGCAACAAGAGAAGCCACCGCAATGAGAAGCCCACGCACCGCAACGAAGAGTACCCCCCGCTCACCGCAACTGGAGAAAGCCTGCGTGCAGCAATGAAGACCCAACGCAGCCAAAAATAAATTAATTTTTTAAAAAAGTTAACATCCAAGTAGGATTACATTACAGATGTTAGAAATAGTCATCCTTTTTTTCCAGACCAAACTTCTAATTATTTTATTGAACAACACATTAAATGATTCTCTAAAACAGGTATCTTAACTGATTTCCTCTTCCCAGATCATTTTACATTTGCAGATTTTAAACTATTTTACCATCTGTTGACCCATTATGAATCAAAAGTTATTAATAAAGTTTATAGTAAGTGGCAAATATGATATTTAACAAAACATCATTAAGAAATTCCATTCTTAACATTTTTAAATTGTAATAGAATTCTACTTAGGTTAGAGAGGAGAGATGAAATGGTTGCAAGAACCCTAGACTTAAGAGTCGGAAGAATCTGGCCTTGGTCCCAGCTCTGCCACTGACCTCAAAGCCTTGGATAATCATCAGCCTCTGAAAGGTCCTGTTTCTTCATCTGTGAAATGATTTTGTCTGAGCCAACTCACACTTTCGGTTTCTTGCCAAAGAATCTAACCCGAAGTTCTCTGCTGTGCATTTAAAATCACTGGATTACAAGAAATAATATTCCTGGAGGAACGCCTAAAAGACTGAATGTCCACCCATTCCTGGATGTGGTCTTTGGATCCTGTCCAGCCATCAGGGAGCTGTGAACCTGAATTTCATTGTTTTATCCCCCTAGAGAACTGCTTTTATTAAAATGTATTCTGGCATAATCCCATAAATCTTACCAAGCAGGATATTATAGGAAAGAGTCAAGAGAGACCTACCATTGTACTTCTTACACAGGAGTTCAGGAAGATAGTCTGTAAGCCACATAGTGTTCCATTTATGAGAACAAGCTGTGGAAAATTCTCAGGTCTCAGTACCAAGAAAAACTGTGATCCTGAGCATTTATTCTTTTAATCTAATGACCATGTTATTTTTATAAACAAAGTTTCCCTCTCTTTATTTTGGCTGGTATAGCCTGGATCTAGCAACTACAAATGACTTTATGGAAAACAAGGTGCTATCCCACCAGCTTTATTCATCTACTCATTTTTCCTTCACTGCAATATTCTCATCTATTTTTCTATTCAACTGAATTTTATGTTTCTATGCAAACTAACTCAAAATTTCTCTACAATAAAGGAGGGTACAAATAAGTGAGTTAAACAAACTCGGACTTTCTGTAGGACAAGATGAGATAACATGTAGCATGCTGAAAATTACAAAATGAGATACAAATGCAAGTTGTTCTCCATTGGTGAGAAAGAAAAATTTATTAGTGGAAGATGAAATTTATGTGCTTTCAGTAAGTGAGATTTTTTTTTTTTTTTTTTTTTTGCAGTACGCAGGCCTCTCACTGTTGTGGCTTCTCCCGTTGTGGAGCACAGGCTCCGGACGCGCAGGCTTAGTGGCCATGGCTCACGGGCCCAGCCGCTCCGCGGCATGTGGGATCTTCCCGGACCGGGGCACGTACCCGTGTCCCCTGCATGGGGAGGCGGACTCTCAACCGCTGCACCACCAGGGAAGCCTCAGTAAGTGAGATCTTTTTAATATTTTTCAATGTTAAGTCGCTTGAAGACATCCAGATTGCAGTTCTAAGCTCTAGGAAGAGATCTAATTTGTAGACAACACGGTGAAGCATCCCTAAAACACTATGAATGACTTTGTGACTTACTCTATCATTTCTGCCAGGTTCTGTTTGTTCCTGTCCCATCTTCTTGAACTAAGTGCATGTCCCCTGTAGCCTCATTCCCATGGAGACCCTGAATCAATGGGGAGTCTTGCCTGGAAGCAATGGATTAACAATGCCTCTAGTGGGAGGTAGAACAGGCAGAGGGCGGGTGAGGAAGTACTAAAGGGCATAAACTGGCTTGCTATTATTCATAAGAAAAATATATTCCTAAGAATTCTTTGTACTCAAGAATATATTTTTTCAATGATTATACTCTTGGTGAATATATTCTTACTCTGCCTCTCCCCCATGTCCCCACTCCCTGCCCATCAACCTCCTCTCTCTTGAAGATCAGCAGTCCAGGCTCTGCGGGGTGTTTTTCTCTCTCCCTGTCCAAGACCCCTCCCATTACAACAGGGCAAACAAAAACTGAAGGTTCCATAAAATGCCAGCATATAAAAATGAAAAGAGGACAACTTAAACATCACCTACATCTTCAAAAAGCTGTTAAAACCATTGTATATGAATTGTTTACATTTTCCAAACAGTGAAAAGACACAAGCAATTAGGTAGGTCCACTTGCCATTCAGGAAACTGGCTTTAGGTGGATTGGCCTTCTTCCCCAAGAAGTAGCTGTGTGACTAACAGATCACTTACTCTGGTCCTGACTCCAGGAATAACTTCAGCCCTGTGCCTAGCCAGACCAGCTAGGGCCCTGACTCCCATCGGTCACCTAATTCTTGTTAGCTTCTTCCCAGCATTTCACACTGGAGTAAACTGCAAGCATCCTAGGATCACAGTAGAGGCTGTAGGTCCTGAATGTCAACTTGAAATGCCTCCTAACATGGAGAAACCCAATCCTCACAAGTTCCACCACTGAGCCTACCTGTCCTTCTGGAGCAGATCCTTTGGCCCTGGGTCTTTTTGAGACTCTGGATTGCAAGCTCTGAGAAGGGACTATGTTTGGTTCACTGTTGTATCTTTATCATCTAGCACAGGATGTGGCACAGAGTAGGTACATAATAAATGTTTGAGGAAAGAGTAAAAGAGTGAACAAATGAACAAACTGGAGCAAAGTTATGGAGGACACTGTTTCTACAACTCTCAGCTGCCCTGTGGGAAGCCCTCCACTCAACTTTGTTTTTTCTTTTTTTTTAACCATTTAATGCCAGGAAAATACTTCATTTCCTTGGAGACACAAGTTGGGTTTTTTTGTGGTTATTTCTATATTATTTCTGTTCTCGCTTTCCTTTCTGAAAATAAGAACCATATAATAAGTGTTCCTTTTTTCACCTTGGATGTCCAGAAACACAGAGCTAACTCTGAGGTCAAATCGTAGCAATTATGTCAGTCAAAGTTATGCCTGGTTTTCCCTGCCCTGTCTCATTTTTTGTTTTTACTTTTTATTGACATATAATAGCTTTCTTATACATATTTGTTGCAGTCATCTTAAATCCTTTGTGAATAAAGGAATGAACAAATTAAAAAACTAAATAACCAAATAAGCAAGCAAACCATAACTCAGAAAGTATACACACACGCACACACACACACACTTTTTTTTTTTTTTTTTGGCTGCATTGGGTCTTTGTTGCTGAACGTGGGCTTTCTCCAGTTGCAGCAAGAGAGGACTATTCTTCATTGTGGTGCGTGGGCTTCTCATTGCAGTGGCTTCTCTTGTTGCAGAGCATGGGCTCTAGGCTCTCAGGCTTCAGCAGTTGTGGCTCACGGGCTCTAGAGCACAGGCTCAGTAGTTGTGGCACACGGGCTTGCTCCACGACATGTGGGATCTTCCTGGACCAGGGATCGAACCCATGTCCCCTGCACTGGCATTTTTAACCACTGTGCCACCAGGGAAGTCCCAGAAAGTATATTTAACAAGGATGCTTTTTTCTTTTTTTTCCGCAAAACTCCTGAAATTTTACTCATGGTACAAAAGTATTTAATAAGCGCCACATTGGTACAGAAAAACACACAGCCTACAGCTAGCTCATCCTTTAAAACCAGAACAGCCAAGTGAAAAGTCAGTAGAGATTCTTATTTTTACTTGAAAAATAAAAATAAAAACAACAACAAAAAAACAACTAAGGTACACATTGGGAATTGAACTACTATAGTTTTTCTTTCTAGAGATGTGACATCCATGTTTTCTGGTCAGTAATGTTCTATCAAACATTGTAGTAAACCAGTGTACTAAATCCAAGCAGGAAGATGACCAGTAAAGCTGTTTGTTATCTCCTACTGAGCTAGACCAGTGGAACACTATCTTGGTAGGATTATTTTGACAGCAAGAAGGAAGTGCAGAGCCCCTACCCCAAAAGAAAACCTAGGGAGCTGTTTTACATAGAAAGGGTTTTAAGCAAACCTGCACAAACACTAACATGCTCTAAGAAAAGGAAACCTTTTAGACTACTTCCAGCGTACGTTTATTGGTGCCCAGTAAAATAGGAACACCAACACAGAAAGCATTTTTGCTTTCATAGCACCAACAGCTAAAAAGCACACAGCATATAATACTTTGATCTTGAAGTGAGTAATCATGGAAGTTCCAAGATAATATCTACTAGGTTAGCCTGAGTATTCATCTATAAAAATATGTTTTCAAAGACACATAAATGAGAGTTATAGAAACAATGGGACTACATCGGGACCAGTAGAAGACAGTGAAGTGATACAAGGACTGTACATGTAAGACTAGGAATTGATTTTCACAAGTACCTTTTAGGTAAAGGACAACTCTCTAAATTCATTCCAACAGCCAAGACTAGCTGTGATAGTAGGAGTCATAGTCATAGTCTAGCTGTCATAGAAGATGATTTGCACAATGAAGTCATCACTAAACCGCTGCTTAAGGCCAGTCCCCAGCCTTCTTTTTCTGCTCGACAGTCCAGAAACACTTCTTTGAAAGCCAGAAAATCTGTAAACATGAGCAGCACGTCGAAAATGTCACCGGCCACTTCATCTTTATGGTGCTGTAGAGTTGTAGTGAAAGCCGCCATGTTAAATCCAGGAATCCACTCCAACAGCTGTTCTATATACTTTTCAACCAAAGAAATATATTCATTAAAAACAGGTGTGTAGGTGAGCTTATTCTCTTCTGTGTCTTCAAACTCCTGGTAGTACTTGTCCATGAAATTCCTCTGTAATAACTGGAACTCATCATCCATGGTAATGTCCTCTAAATATCCAACCACAGCATCAAATTCTGCATCAGAGGCGGAAGAGATGGACAGCACGAAGCTCTCTTCCTCTAGGGCATCCATCGCCGCCGCCGCTTCCACAGCGCGCAGGGGAGCGGGCCCGCCGGCCTTCTACCTCGCCCGAGGGCCGGGCGCAGCCTCCGCTCTGCTCCGCAGAGCCCCAACTTTCGTCGGGAAGGCCTCGCAGCCAAGGCCTCAGCCGCCTCACAGCCCAGCTGGGTAGTGCCTGCGCACAACGCCCCGGCCTCAGGCTCCCGGGCTGCTGCCACGCCTCCGACAAGGATGTTTTTTAATACACACACAAATAAAAATGAAAATAATTTTGAAATTCAAGTGTTCCCGAGTCACAGGGTATTTTTTTAAAGTTACAATTTCCCGGGCTTCCCTGGTGGCGCAGTGGTTGAGAGTCCGCCTGCCGACACAGGGGACACGGGTTCGTGCCCCGGTCCGGGAGGATCCCACGTGTCGCGGAGCGGCTGGGCCCGTGAGCCATGGCCGCTGAGCCTGCGTGTCCGGAGCCTGTGCTCCGCAACGGGAGAGACCACAGAAGTGAGAGGCCCGCGTACCACAAAAAAAAAAAAAAGAAAAAGAAAAAAAGAAAGTTACAATTTCCTCTTTGATATCTCCATTTGAATTGTTCCCCTTCCTTCCACTTTTTTAAAAAAATAAATTTATTTATTTTATTTTTTTATTTTTGGCTGTGTTGGGTCTTCGCTGCTGTGCACGGGCTTTCTCTAGCTGCGGCGAGTGGGGGCTACTCTTCGTTGCAGTGCTTGGACTTCTCATTGCAGTGGCTTCTCATTGCGGAGCATGGGCTCTAGGCGCCCGGGCTTCAGTAGTTGCAGCACACAGGCTCAGTAGTTGTGGCTCACGGGCTTAGTTGCTCCGCGGCATGTGGGATCTTCCCAGACCAGGGATCAAACCCATGTCCCCTGCATTGGCAGACGGATTCTCAACCACTGCGCCACCAGGGAAGCCCCTCCTTCCACTTTTGACAAGATTTTTTTTCTCCCCAAATGGCCAAAATCCTTGGCCACAAAAAAACTGAATTGCTCTTAAATGTCTTCCTAGACGTATTTTAAGGTAAAATGCCTATTTCTATTTATAATGATTTTTTCTCTTGGATTTTTAAGGCTTCAGAGGAGTTATGGTCCCAAACTATTCTGGAGGAAAGAAGGGATGGAGAAGTTGGGGGAATTCTATTAAATTTACAAAGCTGAACTAGTCCTACTGAGCTGTGGCCAAAATGGTTGCATAGTCACTGGCAAAATTCTGAAATGACTGAAACGTTTGGGAAAATATGTGCAGGATCTCACTGTGATTATAACAGTATTTTTGTCAAGTGTTTCAAGTAACATAACTGTACGTGCGTTTTTACACATTTCTGTTGGGTAGCATTTCCCCACTGATGAAAGATTTGTTGTCTTCAAAATTCCAAACACTGGTATCTCCACGATATTTAAAATAAATATTTCCAAATTTGAAATGTTTGTGAGCAAATACAACAGCCAGAAATATGTTACCTGTTAAAATGAGAAGTTTGTTTCTGAAATGTATTATTTATTTAGAAAAATATTTGCCAATTTTAGTGGCAGCTGCAGAAATGTTTTCACACTCAGAAATTAATTTGCTATTAAAAATGGGAAAAGGAAGAGTTATTTGCTTTTCCCATTTGGCCTGCACTACTACAACCAACCCAAATTACACACGTCTTCATCAACAGATGCACTAGCTGCTGCTTGGCCAGGTACCCATTCTTTCTCTTTAACTGTGTTCTTACAGAGGAAATAAACAAAATTAACCTTTTTCAGATAAGGGTCCATTTTGTCTTATAATGACCAAGTCCCACTACAGCCCTCAATCACACATATATAATTGCTAAGTTTCTTGCTTAACTTAGAAGTTTTCTGACCAAATTTTATTCTACTACTCAAGCTTAAGATAGATATTATACAAACATAACTAAATTCATGTAGAGTTGAGCGTTCTACATGAGACCATATTAATTCATCCATTTAACAAATATCCACTGAGTGCTTACTACTTGCCAGGCACTGTATCAGTTACTAAGGATGTAAAGATGAGTAAGTGGGAAAAGTTTTCCAGAGACAGGAACAGTGTGCTCAGGATGCATAACTGACAGCAGTCACTAATTGTCTAGGGGAATCTAAAAAAGCAAGGCTTGTCCTAACAGGCTTAATGGAAAAGGAGCAGTTTTTACCTTCCCACCCTCAAGACTTTCCTGGTAAAGCAGGTAGGACCTGGCAAATGTAGACTGGTGGATGAGGAAGCTGACCAGGACAAGTGAATCTAGTCAAATTACAAATCATTAATAAGTGCAAAAATAAGTTTGTTCCTCCAATCCACCACCACAACAGAGCCAAGGGTTAAGAAATGGATTAAATGGAAGAAAATATTTGCAAATAATGCAATCAACAAGGGATTAATCTCCAAAATATACAAACAACTCATACAACTCAACAACAAAAAAAAAAACCCATAGAAAAATGGGCAGAAGACCTAAACAGACATTTCTCCAAAGAAGACATACAGATGGCCAAAAAACACATGAAAAGATGCTCAACATCGCTAATTATTAGAGAAATGCAAATCAAAATCACAATGAGGTATCACCTCACACCAGTCAGAATGGTCATCATCAAAAAGTCTACAAACAATAAATGCTGGAGAGGGTGTGGAGAAAAGGGAACCCTCTTGCACTGTTGGTGGGAATGTAAATTGGTACAGCCACTATGGAGAACAGTATGGAGGTTCCTTAAGAAACTAAAAATAGAGCTACCATATGATCCAGCAATCCCACTCCTGGGCATATATCTGGAGAAAACCATAATTCGAAAAGATACACGCACCCCAATGTTCACTGCAGCACTATTTACAATAGCCAAGACATGGAAGTAACCTAAATGTCCATCGACAGAGGAATGGATA